>NC_133523.1:46745000-47945000 GCF_049354715.1 Callithrix jacchus
GAGTAGCTGGGACTACAGGCACACGCCACCATGCCCAGCTAATTTTTTGTATTTTTAGTACAGACGGGGTTTCACCTTGTTGACCAGGATGGTCTCGATCTCTTGACCTCGTGAACCCGCCTCCGCCTCCCAAAGTGCTGGGATTATAGGTGTGAGCCACCGTGCCCAGCTGCAAACTCCATTTGCTAAACTAAAACTTAAAAATCTTGATTTTTCCCCCCTTAAAGAAAAAAGATGCTGTAGGAACCCACACTTGTTGAGAACTTTAAGGCAGGCATGTATGTAGCAGACACTGCTTGTAAACAGGAAGGAAACTTGATTGTTGATCCACTTTGCAGGTCTGACTAATGGAGGATTCTGAACAGTACAAGTCATTTTCTCTGCAGTGGTAGGGCTTTTGAGTGACGTGCAGGTGTTCTGCTTCCGTCACAGTTACACTGATGTCCTCACCGCCCCCTGCCTGTGACACAGGTGTTCAGTCTACTCACAGTGCCCAGCCTACCCAGAGGGTGGCCTCTTTTTTTCTTTTTTACTGGCAGGATATTTAGCATAAGGGTGGCCTCTTGTCTCCTTCAGCTGGAAGCTGTTTCCTTTCACGTGTGGGTTTCTGTTTCAGGGTTTGGTGACATTCGCCGACGTAGCCATAGACTTTTCTCAGGAGGAGTGGGCCTGTCTGAACTCTGCTCAGAGGGACCTGTACTGGGATGTGATGCTGGAGAACTACAGTAACGTGGTCTCACTCGGTGAGTTGCACACCCCACATAACTTAGACTGCTTCCTGGAATATCAGCTCCCCACTGTGAATGTCAGGACCATCTTTCAAGAAACCAGTTGAGGCCGGGCGTGGTGGCTCACACCTATAATCCCAGCACTGTGGGAGGCCGAGGCGGGTGGATCACGAGGTCAAGAGATCGAGACCATCCTGATCAACACGGTGAAACCCCGTCTCTACTAAAAATACAAAAATTAGCTGGGCGTGGTGGCGCACACCTGTAGTGGTGTGCACCTGTAGTCCCAGCTACTCTGGAGGCTGAGGCAGGAGAATTGCTTGAACCCAGGAGGCGGAGGTTGCGGTGAGCCAAGATTGTGCCATTGCACTCCAGCCTGGGTAACAAGAGCGAAACTCCGTCTCAAAAAAATAAACTAGTTGAATTTCTTCTTCCTGTTCCCAAGGAGTATGTTGAGTCTTACTGGTGTGGCCATGAGCATCACACTCCTTCCTCTCAAGTCCATCAGTTACCTTTGTCAGGCTCCCCCGTAATCAGCTCTCTTCCTAATGTCCATGGAGTGAGTTGGAATTCTGGGATATTTATTTCATGACCATCTTCAAAGGAACCAGTTTGTCCTATAATATTATGTTATACCCAAATTACTGTTGGTGGTCTGTGGTACTCTAGGGACCTACCTCTAGGGAAAACATGTGGACACAGTGCCCTGACTTGTTCAGTGAGCCAGCCTATGTGCTTGAAATAGAGTAGATTAGACAAACAGAATTTGTGTAAAACCAGAGTGAGCATATTTCTTTTTCCTTTTTTTTTTTTTTGGAAGCAGAGTCTCACTCTGTTGCCCAGGTTGGAGTGCAGTGAGGCAGTCTTTGCTCTCTGCAACCTTTGCCTCCTGGGTTCAAGTGATTCTCCTGTCTCAGCCTCCCGAGTAGCTGGGAATACAGGTGCCAGCCATGTTTTTGTATTTTCAGTAGAGACGGGATTTCACTATGTTGGCCAGGCTGGTCTTGAACTCCTGACCCTGTGATCCACCCACCACGGCCTCCCAAAGTGCTGGGATTACAGGCGTGAGCCACCAGGCCCAGCCATATTTCATTTCTTACCTGTCATACCTGAAGTGAGGTTGGAAGTTACAGTCCCTGAACTTTGAGTTAAACATTGAATGACAGTATCTTGTAAACATCTCTGGAAACTTATTTTTATTCTAGCTAAGTAACAGATATTAATAGCTAAGCCATCTATGGTGACACTGCCTGTAATCCCAGCTACTCGGAAGACTGAGGCAGGAGGATCATAGTTCACTATGATCACACTGTACTTACTCCAGGCTGGGCAACAGATCAAGACCCCATCACTAAATATATATATATATATTTATACCCACACACACACAGGCAATGTATATATATAAACACATGTAAGCTATATATATGTATTGCTTACTCTGTGCCGTGCACTGTTCTAAGCACTATGTGTGTGAGTGCATACCATTTCATTCTCACAAGCAGATGAGATCGGCACAATCGTTGTCTATTTTGGAGATGAGGATATTGAGGCACAAAGTGGAGTGGTCACATGGAGCAGGAGCTAGAATTGAATCTAACAGTTTTAGGCCCGATTCCATGCTGCCAGCCATCATATTCCACTTGTCTCCAGGCATAATGCCTACAGAAATTTAAAATAGGACCTTTTCTGGGCTGGGTGCAGTGGCTTGTACCTGTAATCCCAGCACTTTGGGAGGCAGAGGTGGGCGGATCACTTGAGTTCAGGAGTTTGAGACCAGCCTGGCCAACATAGTAAACCCTCTCTCTATTAAAAATATAAAAAATTAGCTGGGGCCAGGTGCGGTGGCTCACGCCTATAATCCCAGCACGGGAGGCTGAGACAGGCAGATCACCTGAGGTCAGGAATTCGAGACCAGCCTGACCAACATGGAGAAACCCCATCTCTACAAAAAATGAAAATAAAAATTAAAAATTAGCCGGGCATGGTGGTGCATGCCTGTGATCCCAGCTACTCTGGAGGCTGGCACAGGAATTGTTTGGACCCGGGAAGCAGAGGTTGCAGTGAGCCGAGATCATGCCAGTGCACTCCAACCTAGGTGACAGAGCAAGACTCTGTCTCAAAAATAATAAAAAATAAAGCCGGTACAGTGGCTCACGCCTGTAATTTTGGGAGGCCAAGATGGGCAGATCACGAGGTCAGGAGTTTAAGACCAGCCTGGCCAACATGGTGAAACCTTGTCTCTACTGAAAATACAAAAATTTGCCAGGTATGGTGCTGCACGCCTGTAATTACCGCTACTTGGGAAGCTGAGGCAGAAGAATTGCTTGAACCCAGGAGGTAGATGTTGAAATGAGCTCAGATGGTGGCATTGCAGTCCAGCCTGGGCAACATAGCAAGACTCCATCTCTGAAAAATACATACATACATACATTCATTGTGATTGGAGCTCAGGTGTCTATGATAACCAAAAAATATATATAAAATAAAATTTAAAAGATACATTCATACATAAAAAAAATAAGATCTTTTCCCTACCTCTCTGGTTTCCTGTTTTTTATTCCTTTCTCTTTATGAAGGCTTTATCAAAAACATTTCTTTTTTTTTTTTTAATAAGTTTTTGTTTTTCACTGTGTCTCACAGGCTGGAGTGCATTGGTGTGATCATGGCTCACTGTAGCCTCAACCTCCTGGGCTCAAGCAGTCCTCCCTCCTCATCCCCCTGAGTAGCAGAAACCACAGGCGCGCACCACAACACCCAGCTAATTTTTTGGGCTTTTTTTTTTTTTTTTTTGGTAGAGATGGGGTTTCACCATGTTGCCAACTCCTGGGCTCAAGCAATCCACCCACCTCAGCCTCCCGGGAAGCTTAGATTACAGGTGTGAGCCACCACACGCAGTTCAATAGCATTTTGACTTCCGGTTGTTAATAAATTTGATTAATGCTCAATCAAAAAATTTTGAGGCCAGGCATAGTGGCTCACGCCTGTAATCCCAGCACTTTGGGAGGCTGAGATGGGCAGATCACCTGAAGTCAGGAGTTCAAGACCAGCCTGGACAGTGTGGTGAAACCCCGTCTCTACTAAAAAATAGAAAAACTGAGGCCAGGCACAGTGGCTTGCGTCTGTTATCCCAGCTACTCAGGAGGCTGAGGCAGGAGAATCACTGGAACCCAGGAGGCAGAGATTGCAGAGAGCTGACATCATTCCTCTGCACTCCAGCCTGGGCGACAGAGCAAGACACTGTCTCAAAAAAATAAAAATAAAAATAATTTTTTTTTTTTAATTTTTGAGCTTGAAATTCTTCCTTAAGGTCTACATCTTCTGGCATTTTTTTTGTCTTTTATAAAGCAGAGCATATCATTTCTAAGCCAGCTGCACCATCTTATAG
This sequence comes from Callithrix jacchus, assembly GCF_049354715.1. Classification (NCBI taxonomy): domain Eukaryota; kingdom Metazoa; phylum Chordata; class Mammalia; order Primates; family Cebidae; genus Callithrix; species Callithrix jacchus. The sequence continues at coordinate 46,749,117 of NC_133523.1, forward strand.
AATTAAGGGAACGAGACTTGATGGTTGTGAGGGAAAAGACAAGACCACCATACAAAGGAAAGTGAGAGCCCGTCAGCCATCCTTACAAAGAGTGTCCTGGCTGGGCGGGAGCAGGGGTACCCTGAGGTGTCGGAGAAGCTCTCTACAAAGGTTTAGGCCCAAAGCCTCTGGGAAAGAAAGATCTTCACCCCGTGTCCCTGTCACCTTGTTTTTCCTGTCTTATTTAACCCCATCTCATGTGTTGCTGGTGCTGCTGGTCTGTGGGCAACACCTTTAGTAGCAGGGGTAGAGGTGACATCATCCTTTGTTCTTTTTTTCTTTTTCGAGACAAAGTCTCACTCTGTCACTCAGGCTACAGTGTAATGGCATGATCTCGGCTCACTGCAACCTCCGCCTTCCGGGTTCAAGAGATTCTCCTGCCTCAGCCTCCTGAGTAGCTGGGATTACAGGCACGTGCTACCGTGCCCAGCTAATTTTTGTATTTTTAGTAGAGATGGGATTTCATCATGTTGGCCAGGCTGGTCTCGAACTCCTGACCTCATGATCCACCCACCTCAGCCTCCCAAAGTGCTGAAATTACAGGCATGAGTCACTGCACCTGGCCATCCTCTGTCCTTTATCATTCCTGAAAGTTGGTTAACCTAGCTTTAAGTGCCTGTTTGCTTTTTCTTACATGTAGGTGTTGGCAGTACTGTTTCCTGGGTGCTGTTGATGCTCCCCCAGCATAAAGCACCTGATACCTGATTATAGCTGTTTGCTGTTGGCAGTCAGTCACTGACAGTGCTGACAGTTCATTACTCTGTGGGTTCAATTGCTGCTCGCTTATCACACTGCTCCTCCATTTATTAGCTGTCATCATTTAAAGAGAAAGTTTGTTCCATCTGCTAATTGCTTCTGCAGTGGCACTGCTCATATTGGATAAGAAGGATAAAAACTTTGTTCTTTGTCTTTGTCAGTTTTTATATTGTATTCTCTCTCTCTCTCTCTCTCTCTCTCTCTCTCTCTCTCTCTCTCTCTCTCTCTCTCTATTTATTTATTTTGAGGCAGGGTCTCACTCTGCCAAGGCTGGAGTGCAGTAGTGCAGTAATGCAGTCTGGGCTTCCTGCAGCCTTGACTTCCTGGGCTCAAGCCATCCTTCCACCTCAGCCTCCTGAGTAGCTGAGACTATAGGTGCACACCACCATGCCTGGCTAATTTTTGTATTTTTTTTTATAGAGACAGGGTTTCACTGTTTCCCAGGCTGGTTTTGAACTCCTGAGCTCAAGTAATCCACCCACCTCAGTCTCCCAAAGTGCTGGGATTACTGGTGTGAGCCATTGCACTCAGCCAGTTGTCAGTTTTTATAAAAAAGGACTGGTTTCCTAGCGTGCTCCAAAGCTGGCCATTGAACATTTTGTAGTATCATTATGAACTCATAGATTTAAATGTTAGATGTTTCTCAGTTTTTTGCTGATAGCCTCCTTATTGATGCTCAAGTTCCAAAGTTTTCCTTATTGTTTTTTTTTACATTTTTTTTTAGTCTTGTAAATTATATTTTTTGTTGCTTTTGAATGTTGTATCCTTTTACCCAGTTACCTTTTTTTTGAGACAGAGTCTCACTCTATCACCCAGGCTGGAGTGCAGTGGCACAATTTCAGCTCACCATAAACTCTGCCTCCCAGGTTCAAGTGATTTTTCTGCCTCAGACTCCTGAGTAGCTGGGATTACAGGCACACACCACCACGCCTGGCTAATTTTTGTACTTTTAGTAGCCACAAGGTTTTGCCATGTTGGCCAGGCTGGTCTCAAACTCCTGACCTCAAGTGAACTGCCTGCCTTGACCTCCCAAAGTGCTGGGATTACAGGCGTGAGCCACCACTCCCAGCCCTTTACCCAGTTACTTTTAATAATATTGCCAACATGTGTGTGTATCAGTTTCAGAATGCTTTACACACAGCTATCCAACTGCACATTGTTTGGTTACACTGCTTCTATATTTGGTTTTCTTTTGTTTTCCAAGTATATCATCACATCATCTGCAAATATGTGTTTTCATCATCAAAATAGGAAATAATAGATATAGGAAATAATGGGGCTAACTGTCGGGACCTTTTTCATGTTTCACTTTAGAACAAATGTCTCTGATTAATTCTTTTCTTTCTTTCTTTTTTTTTTTTTTAATATAAAGATGGGGTTTCACCATGTTGGTCAGGCTGGTCTTGAACTCCCGACCTCAGGTGATCCGCCCACCTTGGCCTCCAAAGTGCTTGGATTACAGGCGTGAGCCACCACGCCCAGCCTCTGATTAATTCTTATTACGTGTCATGGTGCCTGTACGTTGAATAAGAGCCCTGGTTGATTCACATTTACTCTACTGGATAATTTTTATTTCTATTAGAAGAGTTTTTGGTTTGTGATTAGGTTTATTTGTGCTTGTGTCCCTCTAAAGGAAACAAAATATTCTTTTTTTCCAGATCTGGAGTCAGCCTATGAGACTAAGAATTTACCTACAGAAAAAAGCCTTCATGAAATACGCGTTTCCAAAAGGCATTCAGATAGAAGAAGTAAATCCCTTGGCCATAGCTGGATATATGAAGGTACGCCTGAAAGACCACAGCGCTCCAGAGGCAGGTATGTCAATCGAATGGTCATCAATTGTGTGAAAAGGCCCAGTACTAGAGAAGGCACCCCTCCCAGATCCCATCAGAGACACCACAAGGAGAATTCCTTTGAATGTAAGGATTGCGGGAAGGCCTTCAGTCGTGGCTATCAACTTAGTCAGCATCAGAAAATCCACACTGGGGAGAAACCCTACGAATGTAAAGAATGCAAGAAGGCCTTCCGATGGGGCAATCAACTCACTCAGCACCAGAAAATCCATACCGGGGAGAAGCCGTACGAATGTAAAGACTGTGGGAAGGCTTTTCGATGGGGCTCAAGCCTCGTTATTCATAAAAGAATTCATACTGGGGAGAAACCCTACGAGTGCAAAGACTGTGGCAAGGCCTTCCGGCGTGGCGACGAGCTCACCCAGCACCAGAGGTTCCACACTGGGGAGAAAGACTACGAGTGCAAAGACTGCGGGAAGACTTTTAGCCGCGTATACAAACTCATTCAGCACAAGAGAATCCACAGTGGGGAGAAGCCTTACGAATGTAAAGACTGTGGGAAGGCCTTTATTTGTGGCTCAAGCCTCATTCAGCATAAAAGAATTCACACAGGTGAGAAACCCTATGAATGTCAAGAATGTGGGAAGGCCTTCACTCGAGTAAATTACCTTACTCAGCATCAGAAGATCCACACCGGTGAGAAGCCCCACGAGTGTAAGGAGTGCGGGAAGGCCTTTCGCTGGGGTTCCAGCCTTGTGAAGCACGAGAGGATACACACGGGCGAGAAGCCGTACAAATGCACAGAATGTGGGAAGGCCTTCAATTGTGGCTATCATCTCACTCAGCACGAGAGAATCCACACGGGCGAAACCCCGTATAAATGTAAGGAGTGTGGGAAGGCTTTCATTTACGGCTCGAGCCTTGTGAAACACGAGCGAATTCATACCGGGGTGAAGCCCTACGGGTGTACAGAATGTGGGAAGAGCTTTAGTCATGGCCATCAGCTTACACAGCACCAGAAAACACACAGTGGGCCGAAATCCTACGAATGTAAGCAATGTGGGAAGGCGTGTCACCAGCCAAACCTCCTCCGAGAACACCAGAGGATCCACAACAGCTGAAGCGCCCTTAGAACACAGCCGCCTGCTGTCATCCGTGGTTTCACTCTCCACGTTTTGTTACCCGCAGTCAACTGCGGTTCAAAAATATGAAATGGAAAATTCCAGAAATAAATTGTAAGGCTCAAATGGTGTGCCCTTCTGAGTAGCGTGATGACATCTCTTGCTGTCCTGCTCGCCCCTTGGTCCAGCACATCCGCACTGTATATGCTGCCACCCTGCTAGTCACTTAGTAGCCGCCTTGGTGATCAGGTCGACTATCACGGCATCACAGCGCTTGTGCTTACTTCTGCGAACAGTGGCCCCAAAGAGCAAGAGTGGTGATGCTGGTAATTAGGATATGCCAAAGAGAAGCCACAAAGTGCTTCCTTTTAAGTGAAAAGGTGAAAGTTCTCAATAAGGAAAAGGGAAAAAAATGTACACTGAGGTGGCTCAGAGCTACATGACAATAAGATATTTTGGGAGAGAGAGATATGTTCACATGATTTTATTACAGCATATTGTTACAGTTGTTCTATTTTATTAGTTATTGTTGGTAATCTCTTACTGTGCCTAATTTATAAATTAATCTTTAGATATGTTTGTACAGGAAAAAAATGTAGTATATAGTCTTGTATATATGTACAGGAAAAACACAGTCAGTACTATCTATGGCTTCAGGTATCCACTGGGTGTCTTGGAACGTATCCCCCTCAGGTGAGAGGGGGCTTCTGTACAAAGAATGTATGAAGGCCTCTAGACTACATTCATGCCTTCCTCAAGATGAGAAAAATTCATGATACTGTTGAACATAGGAAAGCCTTCACTGATCTTTTTTTTTTTTTTTTTCTTTTGGACCCAGAGTCTCATTCTTGCCCAGACTAGAGTGCAGTGGCGCGATCCTGGCTCGCCGCAACCTCTGCCTCCCAGGTTCAAGCAGTTCTCCTGTTTCAGCCTCCCCAGTAGCTGGGATTACAGGCACCACCATGCCTGGCAAATTTTTTATTTTTAGTAGAGACAGGTTTCACCATGTGTTGCCCAGGCTGGTCTCAAACTCCTGACCTCAGATGATCCACCCGCCTCGGCCTCCCAAAGTGCTGAGATTACAGGCATGAGCCAACATGCCGAGCCCACTGATCACTCTTCTGCTTACAGAATATCAGAAGTCATTCTAGAGGCAAATTCGAAGAGTAGAAAAATCACTTTTTCTTAATTCTTAATGATTGTGTTTTTGGTGTAAACGTTTTTATTGTGTAGGTTAGTTTAATGAATACATAAAGATTACCAATACCATTCTGTCTTTATTCCGTGGCATCTGTGGAATGACCCTGCTAATGTAACACGTGAGAAAGCCTTTAGTCATGGCACCCACTCTACCAGTTGTCCCCGCCATCCCCCACCCTCTTCCCTGTGAGCTAAAGGCTCACTACTCCTGTGCACTGGACAGTGCACCACGTGGACACCATGTGCATTATTTGTACATAAGAATAATCACATCTACCCAAGAGTGCTATTGTGGAAACTGGAAATTAAATGTTTGGTACATGTGAAGTCTTTGAAAGTGTAACTGGAATATTGTGTAAGTTCAGTAAATCACCATTGTTGTTTTTATGATCATTGCTGCCATTAGTATTGCCATTAGTGAATTTTTGCAAGAAAATGCCCTGTGGGTGCAGCGAGTCTGGAAAAGACTGTTGATGTTCTAGGAAAAACCATTAAGAGATTATTGTCACAACCATGAGTTACACAATGATTTCTTAGTAGGCAAAACACAGCGGATGTAAAAAGTTGTTAGACTTCGTCAGCAAAAGTACAAAATTCTGTTCATCAAATGATGTGGTTAAGACAGAGAAAAGACAAGAAACAGGACTGGAAGAAGATGTTTGCTCTGCTACACCTGGCAGAGGAACGCACATGGAAAGTATAAAGAATCCCTCACGTTTAAAAAACAAATCAATTTAAAGGGGCAAAAACTCAAGCACATCACAGGAGAAGATCAGCAAATGGCCAGTCGACAAGTGAAAATGTATTCAGTGTCCCTGCTCCTCAAGGAAATGTACAGCCACAACGTGCTGACCCTCCAGGCAGAGACCAGAATGATCCCATTAAAGTCACAGTGACACAGAAAATGTCAGATGTCTCCCCACAGAGAAAAAGAAGGAAGCAAGGTGATGGACGTGTTGGTCCGCTTGATTTAATCATTCCACATGTGTACCTGCATCAGAACATGATGTTCTGCTCAATCAGTGTAATCCAATGATTTGTCAATCAAAAATATTAATAAATAAAATCAAAGACACACAGGTCTCTTTGTTGGATAGTCAGACACAACCTTTTCAAGAAGGAACAGCGCCAGCAGACTGGACCTCTTCCAAATCCTGGCGGTGCCCCACAGCAGGGACAGGACGGGAGGGAGGCAAGTGGACTGGTCCTGGGGAAGGGGTCAGCGCCCAGAGGAGAGTTGTTACATGAAAGGGGTGCCGATCCAGACCCCAAGAGAGGGTTCTTGAATCTCACACAGGAAGAATTTTAGGATGAGTCCTCCGTGCAAAGCGAAAGCAGGTTTATTAAGAAAGTAAAATGTCTCACAAATCACTAAAGGAAAAACTTTAAAAATACATTAAAAAAAAAAGTAGGCCGGGCGCGGTGGCTCACGCCTGTAATCCAAGCACTTTGGAGGCCAAGGCGGGCGGATCACCTGAGGTCGGGAGTTCAAGACCAGCCTGAGCAACATGGTGAAACCCCATCTTGAAAAAAAAAAAGAAAAAGTAAAGTGATGGGTCTGGGTGCAGCGGCTCATACCATTAATCCCAGCACTTTGGGAGGCCGAGGCAGGCGGGTCACCTGAGGTCAGTTCAAGACCAGCCTGGCCAACATGGTGAAACCCCATCTCTACTATAAAAACAAAATAAGCCGGGCATGGTGGCACATGCTTGGAATCCCAGCTACTCCGGAGGCTCAGGCAGGAGAATCACTTGAACCCGGGAGGCAGAGGTTGCAGTGAGCAGAGATGGCGCCGCTGCACTCCAGCCTGAGCGACAGAGGGAGACTCCGTCTCAAAAACAGAGAAAGTGGTGAAAGGGCAGCTGCTCCCTAGACAGAGCAGGAGGCCCCCCGAAGTACAAGGAGGAATGCGGGCACCCGCATATGTATGGAGAGACGTGCTTTGCCACAAGGGTTTATGGTAAACGGTTACTTTTCTTAATTACTGTTTTTGCAAGAATTGATACTATCTTGAAAGCAAAATTAGGAATGCCTTTGCTCTCCGGGTGTCAGGATATGTGGACACTCCCAAGTCTGGGTCTGCTCAGGAACCATTATTAACTTGTTCCCGAAACCGTAAACATGAGAGGCTAGGAATGCATGCATTTCTCAGAATGCCTCCCAGCAAGTCTCAGCCTCATTTTCCTAGCCCGCACTCAAAGTGGGTTCTGGGGGAGCTGAGGACACAGACTCAGGGGAGAGGCCTGGGAGTTGTCGTAAGATGGTGCTGGCCTGAGGATAGGATTATCTCAGGGAAAGGACCACAGCCCACAGTAGGAATTGGAGAATATAGTTGGGAGAGGACTCTAGACCGCATGGGAGTGAGTTTGAGGGGGCAGGTGAGTGGCTCATGTGCATGGGAGGTCCTGGCTCATGGGAAAGGATAGCTAGAATTCAGGGATAGAGTTCAGGAGAGAGGGCTTAGGGCTGGAAGAGGACTGGAGTGCTCATGAGAGCAGCCGTGGAGATCCAGGGCAGACGCTACAGCCCACGGGAGAACCTTAGGCACAGGGGAGAGTGGTGCAGTGGCACAGTCTGAGCTCACTGCAACCTTAGCTGGGCACGGTGGCAGACACCTGTAATCTCAGCTACTCGGGAGGCCGAGGCAGGAGAATTGCTGGAATCTGGGAGGTGAAGGTTGCAGCGAGCTGCGATCATGCCACCACACTCCAGTCCAGGGCAACAACAGTGAGACTCCATCTCAACAAAGAAAGAAAAAGAATTCATGAGAAATTATTTACTGCAGGGCAGACACCATTGTCTAGAGAGGCAGCAATTACACAAAGTTACAGAAGCCGAAGAGCAACGGGGAAGGTTCTGATGTCTTTCAGGCAGCTGTGGCTGGGTGAAACTCATCACCAAAGCAAACCCCATCTGAGCCCATGCACACAGCAAGACCAACAGAATAACAGCACATTTCACTTGCTCTGTCTTTGGACAAATGTATGGGGCATCCTCACCTGAGTTTCCACTAAACCTGGAGTTATTTATTTCACAAGTTTTCACAACACCAAGGTTCAGCAAACTCTCTTAAAGGCCAGTTAGTCAGTATTTTACTAGACACATATTTTGCAGGGCACATCTGTTCTCTGTCACGTACTCCTCTTAATTTTTATGAGCTTTAAAAAAATGTGAAAACTGTGACTCACTTTTAATCCCAGCATTTTGGGAGGCCAAGGCAGGAGAATCTCTTGAGGTCAAGAGACTATCTTGGGCAGCATCAAGAGACCTTGTCTCTACAAAAAATAAAAAACTCAGAAGGGCATGGCGGCACTCACCTGTAGTCCCAGCTACTCAAGAGGCTGAGGTAGGCACATCCCTTGAGCCTCAGAGGTCAAGGCTGCAGTGAGCCATGACTGCAGAACTGCATTCCAGCCTGGGTGTTAGAGCAAGACCCTGTCTCAAAAAAAAAAAAAAAGGAAAAGAAAACTGTGAAAACCACTCTTACGCCCTAGAATGTACAAAAAGAAGTCCTGGAACAGTGGTGCACAACTGCACTCCCAGCACTTTAGAAGGCAAGGCAGTAGAATCATTAGAGGACAGGAGTTTGAGACCAGCCTGGGCAACATAGCAAGACTCCGGGCTGGGCACAGTGGCTCACGCCTGTAATCTCAACACTGGGAGGCCAAGGCAGTGCATCACCTGAGGTCAGGAGTTCGAAATCAGCCTGGCTAACATGGTGAAACCCCATTTCTACTAAAAATACAAAAAATTAGCTGGGCATGGTGGCACACTTCTGTAGTCCCAGCTACTCGGGAGGCTGAGGCAGGAGAATCGCTTGAACCTAGGAGGCAGAGGTTGTAGTGAACCAAGATCACACCACTGCACTCCAGCCTGGGCTACAGGAGTGCAGCTTGGGCAACAAGAGTGAAAATCTGTCTCAAAAAAATAAGATTTGAATATGAGACATCAAACCATAAAAATCCTAGAGGAGGCTGGGCCTGGTGGCTCATGCCTGTAACCCCAGTGCTTTCGGAGGCTGAGGCAGGCAGGTCACCTGAGGTCAGGAAGCCAATGTGGGAGAACGCTTGAGCTCAAGAATCCAAGATCAGCCTGGGCAACATAGCAAGACCCCATCTTTTTTTTTTTTTTCCAAGATTGCACCATTGCACTCCAGCCTAGGTGACAAGAGCAAAACTGTCTCAAAAAAAAAAAAAAAAGAAAATCTCATTAATTATTCTACCAAAAAGACGTGTACTTGTATGCACTGTGAGTGCTGACAGTCTCATTCCGTCGTCCAGGCTGGAGTGCAGTGGCGTGATGCTGGCTCACTGCAGCCTCTGCCTTCAGACCCAAGCGATCCTCCCACCTCAGCCTCATGAGTACCTGGGACTGCAGACATGCACCACCACTCTCAGTTAATTTTTCTTTTTTTCTTCTTTTTTTTTTTTTTTTTTGAGATGGAGTTTTGCTCTTGTTACCCAGACTGGAGTGCAATGGCGCAGTCTCGGCTCACCACAACCTCTGCCTTCTGGGTTCAGGCAATTCTCCTGCCTCAGCCTCCTGAGTAGTTGGGACTACAGGCACGCACCACCATGCCCAGCTCATTTTTGTATTTTTAGTAGAGACGGGGTTTCACCTTGTTGACCAGGATGGTCTCGATCTCTTGACCTCATGATCCCCCCACCTCAGCCTCCCAAAGTGCTGGGATTACAGACATGAGCCACACTACACCCTGCCCCGTGTCAGTCCTCTGCATATGGCTAGCCAGTTATCCCAGCACCATTTATTGAATTGGAGGTCCTTTCCCCATGGCTCATTTTTGTCAATCATCAGAAGCTTATAGGTATGTGGCTTTATTTCTGGGTTCTCTATTCTGTTCCATTACTCTTGTTGTCTCTCTTTTTTTTTTTTTTTTTTGAAATGGAATTTTGACCTGTCACCCAGGCCAGAGTGCAGTGGCGAAATCTCAGCTTACTGTAACCTCTGCCTCCGGGTTCAAGTGATCTTCCTGCCTCAGCCTGCCGAGTAGCTGGAATTATAGGCACCCACCACCATGCCAGGCTAATTTTTGTACCTTTAGTAGAGATGGGGTTTCACAATGTTGGCCAGGCTGGTCTCAAACTCCTGACCTCAAATGATCTGCCCGCCTTGGCCTCCCAAAGTGCTGGGACTACAGGCATGAGCCACTGTGCCTGGCCTATGTGTCTCTTTTTGTACCAATAACATGCTGTTTGGGTTACTATTTACTTTTTTTTTTTTTAACATTTACTGGCTTATTGTAAAGGACATTACAAAGGACACACATGAAGAGATGCATAGGACGAGGTATGGGAGAAGGGGTGAGGAGCTTCCACACCCTCCCTCAGCACACCTCCCTCCTGGAGCCTCCAAATCTTCAGCTTTCAAGAAGCTCCCAGTTACTGTAGCTTTGTACAGTCTGGAATATCATGCCTCCAGCTTTGTTCTTTTTAATTAAGATTGCTTTGGCAGCCAGGCCTGGTGGCGTATGCCTGTAATCAGCATTTTGAGAGGCTGAGGTGGGTGGATCGTGAGGTCAGAAGATCAAGACCATCCTGGCTATGGTTGAAACCCCATCTCTACTAAAATACAAAAAGTTAGCCGGTCGTGGTGGAGGGCACCTGTAGTCCCAGCTACTCGGGAGGTTGAGGCAGGGGAATTGCTTGAACCCAGGAGACGGAGATTGCAGTGAGCTGAGATTGTACCACCGTACTCCAAACTGGCGACAGAGCAAGACTTTGTCTAAAAAAAAAAAGATTGCTTTGGCTATTGGGCTCATTTGAGGCTCTGTATGAATTTTACAATAGTTTGTTTTTTTTGAGACAGAGTCTCTGTCACGCATGCTGGAGTGCAATGGCACAATCTCAGCTCATTGCAACCTCCGCCTCCCCGGGTTCAGGCAAGTCTCATGCCTCAGGGTCCTGAATAGCTGGAATTACAAGCATGCACTGCCACACCTGGCTAATTTTGTACTTTTAGTGGAGATGGGGTTTCGCCACGTTGGCCAGGCTGGTCTCAAACTCCTGGCCTCAAGTCATCCGCCTGCTTCGGCCTCTCAAAGTGCTCTGATTACAGGCTTGAGCCACCGCACCTGGCCTACAATAGTTTTTTTATAATTCTTTGGAAAATAATATTGGTAGTTTGATGATTCTAGATTGCTTTGAGGTAATATGGCCATTTGAAAATTATTCTATTACCGAAAAAAGAAAAAATGCTTTTAATTATTAAAATTGGGGGTACATAGTAGGTGTATGTATTTATGGGTTACATGCTATATATATATTTTTTTGTTGGTTGGTTGTTTTTTGAGACAGAGTTTTGCTCCTGTTGCCCAGACTGGAGTATACTGGTGTAATCTCCACTCACTACAACCTCCGACTCCCTGGGTTCAAGCAGTTCTCCTCCCTCGGCCTCCCAAGTAGCTGGGATTACGCATGTACCACCACGCCCGGCTAATTCTTTCATTTAGTAGAGACAGGGTTTCACCATGTTGGTCAGGCTGGTCTGGAACTCCTGATATCAGGTGCTCCACCCGCCTCGGCCTCCCAGAGCGCTGGGATTACAGGCATGAACTGCTGTGCCTGGCCACATGCAATATTATGAAACAGGCACACAATGTATAATAATCACATCAGGGTAATGGAATACTCATCACCTCAAGCATTTATCCTAATATGGCCTTTTTTTTTTTTTTTTTTTTTTTTTGAGATGGAATCTGGCTCTGTCACCCAAGCTGAACTGCAATGGCATGATCTTGGCTCACTGCAACCTCCCCCTCCCGGTGATTCTCCTGTCTCGGCTTCCAAGTAGCTGGGATTACAGATGCCCGCCACTACGCCTGGCTAATTTCTGTTTTTTTGTAGAGATGGGTTTTCAACACGTTGGCAAAGCTGGTCTTGAACTCCTGACCTCAAGTGATTCACCCGCCTTAGCCTCCCAAAGTGCTGGGATTACAGGCATGAGCCACTGCTCCCTGCCAGCACAATGAACTCTTTCCCAGGACCACAAAGTGGTGGAGAGCCCTGGGAAACGCCTGTTTCATGGCTTTCCATGGAGTGGTTTGGTGGGACTGCACAGGGTCACTCAGCCTTGTCCAGGGAGTATGTGGTGGCACTGCTGCTTGATGTAGAAGGGGCTCCACCTCTGGGCCTGTACAGGTGTGTGTTGTGGTGGTGGCTGGCTGGGTGGGCCCCACCTCAGGGTCTGGGGGAAGTGGTCAGGTACCAGCAGTGTTGCAATGGGGTGGGCTGTTCCCCAATCCCTGAGCCCTAGATGGCCCACTGGAGCATGTGTATGAATCCTGATGGGGCTGGAACAAAGGTGGGGCTAGCGCAACTTCAGGTGCTGACTGTGGTTTTTTTTTTTTTTTTAAGATGGAGTCTTGCTCTGTCACCAGGCTAGAGTGCAGTGGCATGATCTCAGCTCAATGCACCCTCCACCCCCAGGTTCAAGTGATTCTCCTGCCTCAGCCTCTCTAGGAGCTGCGATTGCAGGCACCCACCACCACACCCAGCTAATGTTTGTATTTTTAGTAGAGATGGGGTTTCACCATGTTGGCCAGGATGGTCTCCAGCTCTTGACCTTGTGATCCACCCTCCTCGGCCTCCCAAAGTGCTGGGATTACAGGTGTGTGCCACTGCACTGGCATTTTTTTTTTTTTTGAGATGGAGTCTTGCTCTGTGACTCAGGCTGGAGTGCAATGGTGCTATCCCAGCTCATTGCAACCTCCGCCTCCCGGTTCAAGTGATTCTCCTGCCTCAGCCTCCCCAGTAGCTGGGATTACAGGCACCTGACACCACGTCCAGCTAATGTTTGTATTTTTAGTAGAGACGGGGTTTCACTGTGTTGGCAAGGCTGGTCTCGAACTCCTGACCTTGTGATCCGCCTGCCTCAGCCTCCCAAAGTGCTGGGATTACAGGCGTGAGCCACTGTGCCGGGCCTCAGGTGCTGACCGTGATGGGGAGGGGCGGGCTGGTCCCCTGCTCACTTACCAACTCTCCAGCCCGGGCAGGCAGAGCACTCCGGCAGTGGGAGCCTGGGGGAAGATCCCAGGCCTGTTGGATAGGGTTGGCAGGACATTCTGTGGTTCTCAGCTGAAATGCCCAGGACTTGCGGGGAGTGGGCACTGGAAGCCAGCAGGTGGGGGTCCCCAGGTTACAGATGCTTGCTGCTGATTGGTTGGGGCAGAGATGAAATAGTAGGCCTCCTGGGAGCCGAATCTCTTCTCAGTGGGGACACAGGTTGTTGGTCCAGGTCCAGCCAGGGGTGTCAGACATGCAAATCCCTGGAAAGGGATCTCAAAAGGCCAAATGGGGAGGCTGTTTATCTTACAGCATCCGGAGTGTCAGCGCCTTAGCAGGATTCAGGTTCCCTCCTGGTCTCAGCCTGACGGGCTCCTGTTAGCTTTGCAAAAGCAGTCGAGTTTGCGGTAAGGCCTATTATCATCTAAACGGTAGCCTAAATGTCTTCCAAAATGAGCTTGGCTCTCCAGCGGGGGCAGGCAGAGCACTCTGGCCCTGGTGAATCCCAGCATGGTGTCCTGGTGTATGCCCTTGAAGAGCCGGCAGTCACCCTGTTTCCATGAGAGCAGCACACACTAGCTGCTTCTATCAGCCAACATGAACGGCAGCGTACAATCATGCTTTCTTCTTTTTTTGAGATGGAGTTTCGCTCTTCGTTGCCCAGGCTGGAGTGCAGTGGCATAATCTTGGTTCAAGCAACCTCCGCCTCCCAGGTTCAAGCGATTCTCCTGCCTCAGCCTCCTGCGTAGCTGGGGTTACAGGTGTGCGCCACCACACCCGGCTAATTTTGTATTTTTAGTGGCGATGGTGTTTCTCCACGTTAGTCAGGCTGGTCTCAAACTCCCAACCTCTGGTGATCCACCCACCTCAGCCTCCCAAAGTGTTGAGATTACAGACATGAGCCACCGTGCCTGGCCACTTTTTTAAATAGTAAAATATTTTCATACTTTAATTCAACAACTCAGGATTAATTAGGGGAAAGGCAGGATGGAAGGTGGGTTCTTAGCTTACTTTTCTAATTTTCCCACCAACAGATCTTTTGCAAAGGCCGCTTCACTAGGGGTGGGACAAAGAGCCTGGCCTTCCTTGCTGGGACTGTGGCAGCTGATACCAGGGTACTCGTGAGGTATCCAGGGATCCAAGGCCTGTGTGGCTCCACATGGGCTTAAGGGGTGCTCTGGTGCAGACTCCAGGCTGCCTCTATGTCGCTTTGGAAGCTCAGGGGGTCAGGGGGCTCTTCCCTGCCCAGGATTGTGTCAGAAGTGTGGGTCCCTGGCCAGGTACAGTGGCTCACACCTGTAATCCCAGCACTTTGGGAGGCCAAGTCGGGTGGATCACCTGAGGTCAGGAGTTCAAGACCAGCCTGGCAAACATGGCGAAACCCTGTCTCTACTAAAAATACAAAAAAATTAGCCAGGCATGGTGGCAGGCACCTGCAATCCCAGCTACTTGGGAGGCTGAGGCAGGAGAGTCGCTTGAACCTGAGAGGTTGCAGTGAGCTAAGGTCACACCACTGCACTCCAGCCTGGGCAACAAGAGGGAGACTCTGTCTCAAAAAAGAAAAAAAAGAAGTGTGGGACCCACCCCTTAAAGGGATCTCACTCCCACCTCAGCCATCCTGGGACTGCAGACACACCACCACTCTCAGTTAATTTTGTTTTTTTTTTTTTGAGACAGAGTTTCACTGTTGTTACCCAAACTGGAATGCAATGGCACGATCTCAGCTCACCGAAACCTCCGCCTCCTGGGTTCAGGCAATTCTCCTGCCTCAGCCTACCAAGTAGCTGGGACTACAGGTGCGCACCACCGTGCCCAGCTAATTTTTGTATTTTTAGTAGAGACGGGGTTTCACCTTGTTGACCAGGATGGTCTCGATCTCTTGACCTCGTGATCCACCCGCCTCAGCCTCCCAAAGTGCTGGGATTATAGGCGTGAGCCACCGCGCCCGGCCAATACTTCATTTTTTAATACTGATTATATGTTAATGTTTTATACTGATTAATGTTAATATTTTGGGTATTAGAATTTGGGCGTTTTGGGTTAAAATTTCATGTTATTTTTGCTTCTTTAATGTGGCTACGAGAAATATTGAAATTACATACTTGGCTGGGCGGAGTGGCTCATGCCTGTAATCCCAGTGAAGCAGGAAAGGCCGAAAAACAAACCTCTTGAACACCGAACTGGGAAGGAAGTGATTTATTCGGCTGGGAGCTGTGGAGGCTCTGGATGCCCCAAATAGCTGAGCCTGAACAAAGAAAATCCCTGCCCTTTCAAAGGCTTACAACTCTAGACATTACATGTGAAAGGGTATTGGTCCATGTGGTAGGTATGGGGCGTGTGGCTTAGGTGGGGGTTTGAACTTGTTTAAGTAAAACCTATGCCTTCTGGAAAGGTTACCCCACATCATGCCTGCGATCTATAGGAGGGCGATTAAGGTGGCACCCGGTCTGCCAGCCTTTACTTCTGTTGAAATGCAGTGTTGAAGTCAAGGAGGAGGTGGTCTTAGATGCTTAAGGGAGATTAAGGGTCTCCTTCTTCACCAGCACTTTGGGAGGCTGAGGCAGGCAGATCGCCTGAGGTCAGGAGTTTGAGACCAGCCTGGCCATCATGGTGAAAGCCATGTCTCTGTTAAAAATAAGAAAAATTACCCTGGCGTGGTGGTGCAAGCCTGTAATTACAGCTGTTTAGGAGGCTAAGGCAGGAGACGTGAACCTGAGAGGTAGAGGTTGCAGTGAGCCAAGATGGTGCCACTGCATTCCAGCCTGGGTGAGAGCAAGACTGTCTCAAAAAAGAAAAAAAAAAAAAAGAAATTACATACTTGGCTCTCATCATATTTGTTTGGATATCAGTTCTAGACAAAAATGTTACGGAATTTTTCAAAATATTTTATTTTTGAGATAGAGTCTCGCTCTGTCACCCAGGCGAGAGTACAGTGGTACAGTCTTGGCTCACTGCAAACTCCGCCTCCCGGGTTCAAGCGAGTCTTCTGCCTCAGTCTCCTGAGTAGCTGGGATTATGGACGTGTGCCACCATGCCCGATTAATTCTTCTGTTTTCAGTAGAGACAGATTTTTGCCATGTTAGCCAGGCTGGTCTCAAACTCCTGACCTCAGCCTCCCAAAGTACTGGGATTACAGGCGTGAGCCACCCTGCCAGGCCAAAACTCTTAATGCATATTCCTTAGAGTCAACATTTCCACTTATTACACCGTATTTACAGCATTAATTGAACTTTTTTCCATGACACAGATACATGGACATTGCCATTTACCCAAGGAACTTCCCATTACATCCTCGGGATCTCCTTAGGAAAAATTACAATGATCACTGACTTTCTGCATAAGTACGTGGCAAAGCTCATGAGGATACTGAAGGAACAGTCTACCTTCTCTCTTTTGCCACACTGGACACGGACTCATAGTCAGTCAGCTATAATGTAGCGAGTGAACTAGCCAACTGAAACTTTTTTTTTTTTTTAAGGAGCAGGGAGTTTAATAGGCGAAAAGGGGGAAGAGAGAAAGAAGCTCCGCTATACAGAGATAAAGGGAGGTGGGCTCCAGATCTGACAGAGGGAACCCCTGACAACTGAAACTTTAAATGAGGAAACAAAATGAGAGACTAAGTATTTTGACAAAAGTGTCAGGTAAAATCAAGCCAACTGCCCTGCAGGCAGGGCCGTTAATGACAGGGCGCACACCGAGTAAACAGGTGGAACACATCCTTGTGCTTCAAGCAATGCCGGGAAACAGACGAGGCACGGAGGACAAGAAAGGCTGAGGCCATCTGTGGAATCTGCAATGTTACTCAGGGTGTCAGGTTAAGTCTTGCTGAGAATGTGACTTTACAGTAAAGATTAGATACAGTGTCAAAGAAGATGCCAGAGAAAATCCATTTCAAGTAAACATGATGGCCAGGCGTGCTAGTTCACACCTAGAATCCCAGCACTTTGGGAGGCAATGGCGGGCGGGTCACTTGAGGTCAGGCATTCAAGACCAGCCTGACCA
This sequence comes from Callithrix jacchus, assembly GCF_049354715.1. Taxonomy (NCBI): domain Eukaryota; kingdom Metazoa; phylum Chordata; class Mammalia; order Primates; family Cebidae; genus Callithrix; species Callithrix jacchus. The sequence continues at coordinate 46,766,049 of NC_133523.1, forward strand.
ACATGGTGAAACCCCATCTCTACTAATAAGCAAAAATGAAGCAGGCTCAGTGGCATATGTCTGTAGTCTCAGCTACTGTGGAGGCTGAGGCAGGAGAATCGCTTGAACCCAGGAGGCGGAGGTTGCAGTGAGCTGAGATCACACCATTGCACTCCAGCCTGGGCAACAGAGTGAGACTCTGTACCAAAAAGTTAAAATTAAAAAATTTTTTTAAAGTTATTTTGTTAAGCTGGGCACAATGGGGTGCCTGTAGTCCCAGCTCCTTGGAAGACTGAGGCAGGAGGACCACATGACCCCAGAAGTTCAAGTCCCACCTGGGCAACAGAGCAAGTCCCCATCTCTAAAAACAAAACAAAACAAAATTTTTTGAAAAGCATTTGCTCGCTGGCAATGCACATGGGGCTCTAAGTGCCTCCCACCTTCATGCTCCACAGAGCTTCAAACTTTCCCTTCATTCAGAGGACACCTCCAGTGGACCGGACCATCTGTTTCCCGTGGTAAAACTAATTCAGGCAGGGGCTAGGGATGTTTTCATGAGGAGTTTGGGAGCTTGATGCTGGTGGCTGTTGATCATTCATTCTCCAAGCTGTGTCGGATTCCATAACCAAAGTATATAGCAAACCCTAGTAGGGAAATGAGACAATGAGAGGAAATGTAGTCACCCTTTCCCTCAGAAAGGCCCACTAGAGATTCTGCTGTGCTTTGTTTATTGGAAGGTTTTCTTGTTTCTTTTACTTAGAGATGGAACTTCACTGGAGTGCAGTGGCATGATCTCAGCTCACTGCAACCTCTGCCTCCCAGGTTCAAGTGATTCTCATGCCTCAGCCTCCTGGATAGGTGGGATTATAGGTGCCCGCCACCACGCCTAGCTACTTTTTTGCCTTTTTAGTAGAGATAGGGTTTCACAGGCCGGGCGTGGTGGCTCATGCCTGTAATCCAATCACTTTGGAGGCCAGGGTGGGCAGATCACCTCAGGTTGGGAGTTCAAGACGAGCCTGACCAACATGGTGAAATCCCATCTTTTATTTAAAAAAAAAAAAAAAGAAGCTGGGCGTGGCGGCTCACGCCTATAATCCCAGCACTTTGGGAGGCCAATGTGGGTGATCACGAGGTCAAGAGATCGAGACCATCCTGGCCAACAAGGTGAAATCCCGTCTCTACTAAAAATACAAAAATTAACTGGGCATGGTGGTGTGCGCCTGTAGTCCCAGCTACTTAGGCTGAGGCAGGAGGATTACTTGAACCCAGAAGGCGGAGGTTGCGGTGAGCGGAGATCGCGCCATTGCACTCCAGCCTGGGTAACGAGCAAAACTCCGGTCTCAAAAAAAAAAAGAGATAGGGTTTCACCATGTTGGCCAGGCTGTTCTTGAACTCCTGACCTCAGATGATCCACCTGCCTTGGCCTCCCAAAGTGCTGGGATTACAGGCATGAGCCACCATGCCCGGTCATTTGGTAGAGACGGAGTCTCGCCATGTTGCCCAGGCTGGTCTGGAGCTCCTGGTCTCAAGCAATGCTTCTGCCTTCATCTCCCAAGTAGCAGGGACTACAGGCACACCCCACACTGCCAGCCTGAGATAGTTGTAGGGAAAGGTGGCAGGAAGTGTTGGCCTCAGGCACCCAAGAGGCCTCTTTATTTTCCAGGAAGCTACTCACCAATCAACATCCAGACTCCAAATCGGGCCCAGGTCTCAGTGGTCAGCTGCATCATCAGGTAAACATTCACAGAGATGCTGAGCAGCGGGAGGACAGGCAGCAGAGGGACCTGCAGGCAAAGAGTTAACACATCACAAATGTCTGCAAGGGACCCCTTATCCCAAGGAGTAGGAACACCACAGTTCTGTTCCATGTTCAAATGTTCAAATCATGTTCAACACCTATTCTATTGTTCCTTCTTTTTTTTTTTTTTGATGGAGTCTTCGTCTGTCACCCAGGTTGGAGTGCCACAACCTCAGCTCACTGCAACCTCCGCCTCCCAGGTTCAAGCAATTCTCTTACCTCAGCCTCCTGGGTAGCTGGGATTACAGGCATGTGCCACCACACCTGGCTAATTTTTGTATTTTCGGTAGAGGTTTCACCATGTTGGTCAAGCTGGTCCTGAATTCCTGACCTCAAGTGATCTACCCGACCTGGCCTCCCAAAGCGCTGGGATTACAGCTGTGAGCCGCCTCACCTGGTTCAATGCCTGTTCTGAGTGGGTGTCCCATTGGGTGTCCCACAGAGACAGGTGTGGGGAAGTACTGAGATGTGAGGGTTGGAGGGGGGTGTCCATGAATAATCCACTGGTTTTAGCAACTGCCCTTTTCTCCTCCGGTCCCATAGAGTGTTTATTATTTATTTTATTTATTTTTTTGAGATGGAGTTTAGCTCTTGTTACCCAGGCTGGAGTGCAATGATGCGATCTCGGCTCACCGCAACCTCCGCCTCCTGGGTTCAGGCAATTCTCCTGCCTCAGCCTCCCGAGTAGCTGGGACTACAGGCACGCACCACCGTGCCCAGCTAATTTTTTGTATTTTTAGTAGAGACGTGGTTTCACCATGTTTACTACGATGGTCTTGATCTCTTGACCTCGTGATCCACCTGCCTCGGCCTTCCAAAGTGCTGGGATTACAGGCGTGAGCCACCGTGCCTGGCCCCATAGAGTGTTTAGAGCGTGAGGCATGCAGAGTCCACTGACTCAGGTGGGTGGTATGGGGATACACGGTCACCTACCTTGAAGTAAAGAGGAGTGTTGCTCTGGGGCTGTCTCCAGATGGTGAACGTGAGTCCCACAGTGAGCACCAGCAGCAGCACCACCGCCGTGACGTAGATCGGCTCTCCAGAGAACAGGCGTTTGGGCCACTGGGCCAGTACCAGGCACAGCATGGACAGCACAGCGACTGGAAAGGATCAAGGTTGAGGAGAACAGGTTCAACTCCAGAAGCTAAGTACATTAAGATCTCAGACCACGTCCCATCACCAAAACCACACACACACGTCCCAGCCTCCTCATTAGGTGGGACCACAGGCATGTGCCAGCACACCCAGATAATTTTTTTTTTTTTGAGACGGAGTTTCACTTTTGTTGCCCAGGCTGGGGTGCAGTGGCACAATGTCGGCTCACTGCAACCTCCACCTCCTGGGATCAAGAGATTCTCCTGCCTCAGCATCCTGAGTAGGTGGGATTATAGGCGGCCACCACCACGCCTGGCAATTTTTTGTATATATATTTTTTTCTCCCAAGGTGGTCTTGCTCTGTTGTCCAGGCTTAAATGCAGTGGTGCAATCTCAGCTCAATGCAAACTCTGTCCCCTGGGTTCAAGCCATTTTCCTGGCTCAGCCTCCCAATTAGCTGGAATTAGGGGTGCCCATCACCATGCCTGGCTAATTTTTTCTATTTTTAGTAGAGACAGGGTTTCACCATGTTGGCCAGTCTGGTTTTGAACTCCTGACCTCATGACCCATCCCCCCGCCTCAGCTTCCCAAAGTGCTGGGAGTACAGGTATGTACCACCATGCCTGGCCTAATTTTTTTTTTTTTTTTTTTTCAGTAGAGACAGGCTTTCACCACATTGGCCAGGCTGGTCTCAAACTCCTGACCCTGTGATCCTCCCACCTTGGCCTACCAAAGTGCTGGGATTATAGGCATAAGCCACCACACCCTCCCACAAAACTGCCTCTACAAAGAAGGGCCACCATATCCTCAAGACTCCTCTCAAGTACCAAAGCCACAGAGCCCCTGCCGCGTGCTCTCAGGTTGAGAACACCCTGCAGAGAAACCCCAGCGCTCACCAAGCAGAAAGGCACATCCATAGACAATGCGGCCAGATCTTGGGGTGGGGATGGTGCTGGCAGGACTCCAGAGACTTGCTGGGGTGCTGGGCATGCCTGCTTCAGAAATACATTCTGGGGATTTTGCTTTGGGTGCAGGACTTATCTCAACTAATTCCACCTTTGGCTTCTCATTCTTGCTGAAATCCTGGTCTGGCTGGTACCTGAATTAGAGCAGGGAAAGATGAACCCAGGTCCCTGTTGATCCAACATCAGCCTAATACTCCCACCATCTCTCCTACTTACTCAAGGTTTCATCTACCCATGTCAGCCACACTCCAGAAAGATTAAATGGAAAACTCCAGCAGTACCCAGCAGTAATTCATAAGTTTCCTTTTCTTTTTTTTGAGACAGAGTCTCTCTCTTGTCACCCAGACCTGAGTACCGTTGCACAGTCTTGGCTCACCAAAATCTCCTCCTCCCGGGTTGGAGCGATCTCCTGCCTCAGCCTCCCGAGTAGCTGGGATTACAGGCATACGCCACCACGCCCAGCTAATTTTTGTATTTTCAGTATAGACACGCTTTCACCATGTTGGCCAGGATGGTCTCCAACTCCTGACCTGAAGTGATCCATGCTCCTCAGCCTCCCAAATCGCTGGATTACAGGTGAGCCACTGTGCCCGGCTATAATTAATAAGTTTTCAATTGTGTGCAGCTTCAGGTAGCAGTATTCACGCTCCCCACACCCAGGATGTGAATCATCCCTTGTCCTGAATCTCCATGCTGTGAATGCTACCGGCCACGGTAAGTCACTTTAGGCATCTGAGTTACGGATGAGAAAACCATCATATATAGGGACTGGTACTATCCGTGGTTTGGGGCATGTGCTGGGGGCCTTGGAACCTGCCCCCTCTGGATAAGCAGAGGCTGCTGGCCAGACTCCCCACACCCCTGTATGTGTAGCAGTGCACTGAGGGGCCAGGAGGCAGGCAGAAGAGGGCTGGGAACCCCATCAATCCTCACGCGCCCAGGATCCCAGTCTCACCTGAGGACAAGAACAGAAAACGCCACCAAGGAGTAAGCAAGCAGGGTCCCGATGGACGAGAGGTTCACAAGGTCACCGAGCTCAAACAGGAAAGCCATGATTGCTACAGTCAGGGCACAAAACAGGGTAAGTTCCAGCGTGTTCTGGGGCTCCACAGCACTAGAGGGGGACTGTCATTAACAACTGATGATAAATTTTCTTTTCCTTTTCTTTTGAGATGGAGTGCTGGGATTACAGGCATGAGCCACTGCGCCCAGCCAGTGGTATATTTTCTAATATAAGACCTGGAAAAGCACTTTGGAAGGCCAGGGTGGGGGAGTGGCGGATCACCTGAGGCCAGGAGTTCGAGACCAGTGTGACCAACATGGAGAAACCCCATCTCTACAAAAAAATACAAAAATTTGCTGGGCGTGGTGGTGCGTGCCTGTAGTCCCAGCTTCTCGGGAGGATTAGGCAGGAGAATCACGTGAATCTGGGAGATGGAGGTTGCGGTGAGCCGAGATCATGCCATTGCATTCCAGCAGGGGCGTCTCCAAAAAGTAAAAAAAAAAGAGCTGGATAAATAGGCTTTCAGCGTTCACAATGCAAGGAAATGACCAATGTCTGAAGTGGTTATGGTATTACCTTGATGTGATCATCGCATCTTGTATACAGGTATGGAAATCTCACACTGTACTCCATGAATACATACAATTATTGGGCTAATTTAATCATAGGAATGTTGCCAGGTTCGGGGGCTCATGCCTGTAATCTCAGCACTTAGGGAGGCCGAGGCAGGTAGATTTCTTGAGCCCATGGGTTCCATATCAGCCTGGGCAACATAGTGAGAACCCCTCTACAAAATTTAAATATTAGCTGGGTGTGGTGCCACTGTGCTCTGGCATGGGTGACAGTGAGTTCCTGTCTCAACAACAAGTCAGATTATATACATTGTCCTTACATTTTTTTTTTTTTAGAAACAGGAATCGTCATACCTCACTGCAGCCCTAACTGCTGTGCTCCAGCTGTCCTCCCACCTCAGCTCCCCAGCAGCTGGACTGCAGGTTCACTTTTTAAAATTTCTTTGCAGAGGAAAAAAAAATAGTCTCAGAGTCTGGCTATGTTGCCCAGGCTGATCTCAAGCGATCCTCCTGCCTTGGCCTCCCAAAGTGCAGGGATTACAGGCATGATCCACTGCGTGCTGCCCATTTTCTATTTTGTATTTTATTTTATTTTGAGACAGGGTCTTGCTCTGTCACCCAGGCTGGAGTGCAGTGGCATGACTGCTGCTCACTGTAGCCTCAACCTGCTGGGTTGAAGCCTTCCTTGCACCCCAGCCTCCCCAGTAGCTGGGACTACAGGCACGTGCCAGCATGCCCGGCTAAGTTTTTGTTGTTGTTGAGATGAAGGTCTCCCTATGTGGCCCAGGTTTTAAACTCCTGGGCTCAAGCGATCCTCCCACCTCAGCCCCGCAAAGTGCTGGGATTACAAGCATGAGCCACTGAGCCCAGTCTCTTTTTCCTGTTAAACTTTTTGTTAAATCAACTTTTGTAATAGCCCAACATTTTTTTAATTTTTTTTTTTTTTTTTTTTTGAGACGGAGTTTTGCTCTTGTTACCCAGGCTGGAGGGCAATGGCACGATCTTGGCTCACTGCAACCTCCACCTCGTGAGTTAAAGTGATTCTTCTGCCTCAGCCTCCCAAGTAGCTGGGACTACAGGCATGCGCCACGATGCCCAGCTAATTTTTTGTATTTTTAGTAGAGACAGGGTTTCACCATGTTGACCAGGATGGTCTCGATCCCTTGACCTTGTGATCCACCTGCCTTGGCCTCCCAAAGTGCTGGGATTGCAGGCTTGAGCCACCACGCCCAGCATTAAATTATTTATTTATTTATTTATTTATTTATTTACTGAGACAGAGTCTCACTCTGTCACCCAGGCTGGAGGGCAATGGCACGATCTTGGCTCACTGCAACCTCCACCTCGTGAGTTAAAGTGATTCTTCTGCCTCAGCCTCCCAAGTAGCTGGGACTACAGACGCGTGCCACCAGGCCTGGCTAATTTTTTTTTTAGTAGAGATGGGGTTTCACACTGTGAGCCAGGATGGTCTTGCTCCTGATCCACCGTGCCTGAACACATTTTTTTTTTTTTTTTTAATGAACGAATAGGCCGGGTGTGGGAGCTCACGCCTGTAATCCCAGCACTTTGGGAGGCCGATGCGGGTGGATCACAAGGTCAGGAGTTTGAGACCATCCAGGCCAATATGGTGAAACACCATCTCTACTAAAAATACAAAAATTGGCCGGCCTTGGGGGCAGGCGCCTGTAATCTCTGCTACTCGGGAGGCTGAGGCAGGAGAATTGCTTGAACCCAGGAGGCGGAGGTTGCAGTGAGCCCAGATTGCGTCACTGCACTCCAGCCTGGGCTACAGAGGGAGACTCCATGTCAAAAAATAATAATAATGAATAATGACCGGGCGCGGTGGCTCACGCCTGTAATCCCAGCACTTTGGGAGGCCGAGGCGGGTGGATCACAAGGTCAAGAGATCGAGACCATCCTGGTCAACATGGTGAAACCCCGTCTCTACTAAAGATACAAAAAGTTAGCTGGGCATGGTGGCGCGTGCCTGTAATCCCAGCTACTCAGGAGGCTGAGGCAGGAGAATTGCCTGAACCCAGGAGGTGGAGGTTAGGGTGAGCCGAGATTGCACCATTGCACTCCAGTCTGGGTAACAAGAGCGAAACTCCGTCTCAAAAAAAAAAAAAAGAATAATAATAAAAGCAAAAAAACAATGGATGGGCATTGTGGGAGAATGAGGACGTAACCAGCAGAACATGGAGGAAAGACATCCTGGGTTCTGGGCCTTCACCTGCAACAGTCCCAGCAACGACGGTGGCCACCACGGGGGTGCTGGTGCGGGCGTGGATCTGGGCAAGTCCTCGGAACAGGAGCCCGTCCTCAGCCATGGAGTAGAGCACGCGAGGCATGGGGAACATGGCACCCAGGAGGCTGCATGCAGGAGAAAACAGGAACATGCCTGGGACTCAGGAAGCAGGGGGGACCGGGGCCTCTGCTCCACTGCCTCCAGCATCTCCGCCCTTTACCCAAAGGACACCTGAGAGACAGCGTCCAGCACTGACCTGGAGGACAGGGCACAAAGGGTGCCGACGGCCACAGCGTATCTGATGGCGGGCCATCCGATGTGGACAAAAGCCTCAGGCAAGGGGTTCTCGGAATGTATCAGGTAGTAGGGCACCATGAGGGTGAGTGCCGCCGAGACACCAAAGTAGGCCAAGAAGCAGATGAAGATGGAGATCACGATGCCCCAAGGGATAGAGCGATGGGGGTGGAGAGCCTCTTCTCCTGCAGAACGGATGTGTGCACTGGGTCACGAAAACACACAGAAGCAAGGACACAAAACCCTCTGCCCTCTGACTCATCTGACAGCAGGGTAGTCTTTAACGAAACCTGTGCCCAGCAGCAGCCCAACTGTGCCCGAACCCTCGATGAGCCGGAATGATCATGTTACCTGTGGTGGCGATGCCATCAAAACCCACAAACGCAAAGAAGCATGTGGCGGCTCCACGGAGGATCCCTTCAGAGTCGAAAGGCATAAACCCTCCAGAGCCCAGGGAGCCCAAGCTACAGGGGAAGAAGGAGCAGGAAACATGGTTAAGCTGAGTAGCCGTCTTTCTGGGACTACACAGTTAATTCCACAAGTCCTGGGCTGCCTTTGCCATCCCCACTCCCTACCATCTGGCACCATCAGCCCAGACTCCCCCTATTCCCGAAATAGTCCCAGGTCTGCACCCCAGCCTCCACACCTGTGTCCAAGAGGGCACCTTTGGCCAGGTGCAATGGCTCGTGCCTATAATCATAACACTCTGAGAGGCCGAAGCAGGCAGCTCAATTGAGGTCAAGAGTTAGAGGCTAGGCTCGGTGGCTCACTCCTGTAATTCCAGCACTTTAGGAGGCCAAGGCAGGTGGATCACCTGAGGTCAGGAGTTCGAGAGCAGCCTGCCTGACATGGTGAAACCTCGTCTCTACTTAAATTAAAAAAAAAAAATTAGCTGGGTGTTGGCACATGCCTGTAATCCCAGCTACTCGGAGGCCAAGGCAGGGAAATCGCTTGAACCTGGGAGGCGCAGTTTGCAGTGAGCCAAGATGGCACTATTGCACTTCAGCCTGGGTGACAAGAGCGAGAGTCATCTCAAAAAATAAATAGGCCAGGCACAGTGGCTCATGCCTGTAATCCCAGCACTTAGGGAGGCTGAGGAGGGCAGATCACCCGAGATCAGGAGTTCGAGACCAACCTGGCCAACATGGTGAAGCCCTGACTCTACTAAAAATACAGAAATTAGCTGGGCATGGTATAGGTACCTATAATCTCAGCTACTTGGGAGGCTGAGGCAGGAGAATCACTTGAACCTGGGAGGCAGAGGTTGCAGTGAGCTGAGATGGTGCTACTGCACTCCAGCCTGAGTGACAGAGCTAGACTCCATCTTAAAAAACAAATAAATAAAATAAGGCCGGGCATGGTGGCCCACGCCTGTAATCCCAGCACTTTGGGAGGCTGAGGTGGGCAGATCACCAGGGTCAGAAGTTCGAGACCAGCCTGACCAACATGGTGAAACCCTGTCTCTACTAAAAATACAAAAAATTAGTTGGGCGTGGTCATGGGCACCTGTAATCCCAGCTACTCAGAAGGCTGATGCAGGAAAATCACTTGAACCCGGGAGGCAGAAGTTGCGGTGGGCCGCAATTGTGCCACTGCACTCCAGCCTGGGCGCGAGAGCGAGACTCCGTCTCTAAATAAATCGTTTTTAAACATTAAAAAACAAACAAACAAAAAACCAGTGTGCCCTCACCTGTGGGTGTCATTGGAGCCCAGCTGAGCCTGTTTGTAGTCGGCATCTGTGAGCTGCCAGTTATGCAGGTCTCCCTTGATGAAGCCGGAGACGATGACACAGCTCAGAACCAGAAGGTTCACACCTGTGAAGACTTTGGTAACCCAGGCTGACTCCCGAGCTCCCAAAGCCAGCAGTCCTGTGGGAAACACGGAATATCCAGAATAAATAAACCCATAAAGACAGAAGGCAGATCCGTGGTTGCCAGGGGCCAAAGGCAACGGGGAACCACTGCCTGAAGGATGCAGGGTCTCCCGTGGGGTGATGATGAAAGCACTTCCCAAGCAGATGGAGGTGGCAGCCGCACAACACTGTGAAGGGACCAAATGCCACGGCACACGTGCTTTAAAAATGGTTCATTTCGGCCGGGGGCGGTGGCTCACGCCTGTAATCCCAGCACTTTAGGAGGCCAAGGTGGGTGGATCACGAGGTCAAGAGATCGAGACCATCCTGGTCAACATGGTGAAACCCCGTCTCTACTAAAAATACAAAAATTAGCTGGGCATGGTGGCGCGCGCCTGTAATCCCAGCTGTTCAGGAGGCTGAGGCAGGAGAATTGCCTGATCCCAGGAGGCGGAGGTTGCAGTGAGCCGAGATTGCGCCATTGCACTCCAGCCTGGGTGACAAAAGCGAAACTCCGTCTCAAAAAAAAAAAAAAAAGGTTCATTTCAAGCCGGGCGCACGGCCCCACACTCGTAATCCCAAGCGCTCTGGAAAGCCATGATGGGAGAATCACTAAGATCACTAGAAACCAGGAATTCAGCTGGGCACAGTGGCTCACGCCTGTAATCCCAGCACTCTGGGAGGCCAAGGTGGGTGGATCACTTGAGGTCAGCAGTTAGAGACCAGCATAGCCAACATGGTGAAACCCTGTCTCTACTAAAAATACAAAAATCAGCTGGATGTGGTATTGTGTGCCTGTCTTCCTGCTACTCGGGAGGCTGAGGCAGGAGAATCACTTCGCTTCAGCCCAGGTGGTCAGGACTGCAGTGAGCTGTGATCATGCCACTACTCCAGCCTAAGTGAAAGGGCAAGACCCTGTCTCAAAATAACTGAAAATAAAAAATGATGGCCGGGCGCGGTGGCTCAAGCCTGTAATCCCAGCACTTTGGGAGGCCAAGGCGGGTGGATCACGAGGTCAAGAGATCGAGACCATCCTGGTCAACAAGGTGAAACCCCGTCTCTACTAAAAATACAAAAAAAAAATTAGCTGGGCATGGTGGCGCGTACCTGTAATCCCAGCTACTCAGGAGGCTGAGGCAGGAGAATTGCCTGAACCCAGGAGGTGGAGGTTGCGGTGAGCCGAGATCGTGCCATTGCACTCCAGCCTGGGTAACAAGAGCGAAACTCTGTCTCGGAAAATAAAAAAAAATATATGAAATAGGCCAGGCGTGGTGGCTCATGCCTGTAATCCCAGCACTATGAGAGGCTGAGGAGGGCAGATCACTTGAGGTCAGGAGTCCGAGACCATCCCAGCCAACATGGTGATACCCCGTTCTCTACTAAAAATACAAAAATTAGCCGGGCACGGTGGTGCGCGCCTGTAGTCCCAGCTACTTAGGAGGCTGAGGCAAGAGAATCGCTTGAACCCGGAAGGCAAAGGCTGCAGTGAGTTGAGATCGCGCTGTTGCACTCCAGCCTGGGCAACGGAGTGAGACTCTGTCTCAAAAAAAAAAGAAACAAACAAACAAACGAAAGAAAGAGATTGATTTGGGGGAGTACAGACTAAAATAAAAAAGAAAATGATGGATTTTATGTGGAGACCTAGCTACCTGGGAGGCTGAGGTGGGAGGATTGCTTGAGCTCACTTGACCCCAGGAGTTTGAGGCTGCATCAAGCCATGATTGTGTCCCTGTACTCCAGCCTGGGAATGAGAGAGACCCCGCCTTAACAAAAACAAAACTGGTCTCGGTAGAAAGGAAGAAACTTGTCTAAGTCAGTGGTTCTCAGCTTCTGATTACCCTAATTTGGGGGGTGAGGACCACTGGCATCTAGTGGGTAGAGGCCAGGGGTGCTGCCCAATGCCCTATAATGCACAGAGTGACCCCCAGGACAAAGAATCGCCTGAGGATGTTTATAATGTCACAGTGTGGAAACAGGGCTCCAAGTCTTACCCTCCTGTGATTCCCATTATGAGTCCTTCCTTCTAGTTTTCTTTTTTTTTTTGAAACGGAGTCCTGCTCTATCACCAGGTTAGAGTGCAGTGGCTCACTGCAACCTCCGCCTCCCAAATTCAAGCAATTCTCTTGCCTCAGCCTCCCCAGTAGCTGGGATTACAGGTGTGCACTACCATACCCGGCTAATTTTTGTATTTTTAGTAGAGATGGGGTTTCACCATGTTAACCAGGCTGGTCTCGAACTCCTGACCTCAGGTGATCCACCTGCCTCAGCCTCCCAAAGTGCTGGAATTGCAGGCAGGAGCCACCGTGCCCAGCACACCCTTCTGGGTTTTTTTGAGATGGAGTTTCGCTGTTGTTACCCAGGCTGGAGTGCAATGGCACGATTCGGATCACCGCAACCTCCACCTCCTGGGTTCAAGCAATTCTCCTGCCTCAGCCTCCCGAGTAGCTGGGATTACAGGCACGCACCACCGTGCCCAGCTAATTTTTTGTATTTTTAGTAGAGACGGGGTTTCACCTTGTTGACCAGGATGGTCTCGATCTCTTGACCTCGTGATGCACCCGCCTCAGCCTCCCAAAGTGCTGGGATTACAGGCATGAGCCACCGCCTGTACAGTAATACCTGTACTGTTGGTATTAGAATACCTCCTCCTCCAAGCCTTTCCCACCCCTCTTCCTCCTCCGTGCCCTCATCACCCCATCTTACCCCTGACCCCCGCCTTACCAGTGAGGACCAACACCAGGCCCAGCGCAAAAAAATCTGGATATGTGGCCAGGACTTGAGGCACATGCAGAGCAATGCCCTGCAGGGCGTGGGAGATTCTGTTCCCTATGAGGCTGTCAAACGTAAAGCTCCAGGCCCTGGCCACACTGGCGGCACCTGCAGCAGAAGGAGAAATGCGTGTTTATGAACAGACGGGAACCGTGACCACGTGCATGTGCGATCTCCACTCACCACAAACTCTGCCCTCCAGCTCCAAGTGATCCTCCTGCCTCGGCCTCCCGAGTAGCTGGAATGACAGCCACTAGCCTCCATGCCCAGGTAACTTTTGTATTTTTAGTAGAGATGGAGTTTCATCATGTTGGCCACTCTGGTCTTGAACTCCTGTCCTCAAGTGATCCACCCACCTCAGCCTCCCAAAGTGCTGGGAACACAAGCGTGAGCTACTGCACCTGGCTGGGGAGAAATCATTTCTAAAAGAAAAAGGGAAAAGAAAAATATCTAATCTCAAAAAATTTCTTTTGATAGGATGGGGAGGAGCAGTAGAAAAAGAAAAAGAGGCCGGGCGCAGTGGCTCAAGCCTGTAATCCCAGCACTTTGGGAGGCCGAGGCAGGTGGATCACGAAGTCAAGAGATCAAGACCATCCTGGTCAACATGGTGAAACCCCATCTCTACTAAAGATACAAAAAATAAGCTGGGCATGGTGGCGCGTGCCTGTAATCCCAGCTACTCGGGAGGCTGAGACAGTAGAATTGCCTGAAGCCAGGACGTGGAGGTTGCGGTGAGCCAAGATCGCGCCATTGCACTCCAGCCTGGGTAACAAGAGTGAAACTCCGTCTCAAAAAAAAAAGAAAAGAAAAAAGAAAAGCGTAAAATAGGCCGGGTGTGGTGGCTCACACCTGTAATCCCAGCACTTGGGGGGGCTGAGGCAGGCGGATCACCTGAGGTCAGGAGTTGGAGACCAGCCTGGCCAACATGGCGAAACCATCTCTACTAAAAATACAAAACTTAGCCAAACGTGGTGTCAGGCGCCTGTAATCCCGGCTACTCAGGAGACTGAGGCACGAGAATTGCTTGAACCCAGGAGGCGGAGGTTGCAATAAGCTGAGATCGCTCCACTGCACTCCAGCCTGGGTGGCAGAGCAAGGCTTCATCTCAAAAAAAAAAAAAAAAAAAAAAAAAACCACAGTGGGGGAATGAGTTTGTGGCACACATCTCCCCCAAATCTATAAGAACTCTGCCCTGCCAGGCACGATGGCTCATGGCTGTAATCCCAGCACTTTGGGAGGCCAAGGCAGGTGGATCATGAGGTCAGGAGTTCAAGACCAGCCTGGCCAAGATGGTGAAACACCCGACTCTACTAAAAATACAAAAAGTAGCTGGGCGTGGTGGGGACCGCCTATAATCCCAGTTACTTGGGAGGCTGAGGCAGAGAATTGCTTGAACCCAGGAGGCGGAGGTTGCAGTGAGCTGAGAACGTGCCACTGTACTCCAGCCTGGAAGACAGAGTGAGATTCTGTCTCAAAATAAAAAAGAACTCTGCCCCATACATCCCACAGTTCCCATTTCTTATTCTTGTTCAGTCCTGGCAGGGAAGCAGAAAGCATCTGAGTAAAGGGCATCCGGGCCTTTTCCTGCCACCATTACCCACCCTTCCTCCCACAAGGTAGATAATGAAGTGAGTCTGAAGGCCACTGTGGTTCCCCCAGCTCCCCATCCCTAATTCCTTTATTTCTCCCACACCTCCCTCCAGGCCCCGTTGTCTCACCTATGACGTAGGAGAGTAAGAGGTTCCAGCCCGTGATGAAAGCCAGCAGTTGACCCACCGTGACGTAAGCATAGAGATAGGCAGAGCCGGAGCAGGGCACCCGGGCCCCGAACTCTGCGTAGCAGAGTCCAGACAGCATAGAAGTCAGGGCAGCCACCAAGAAGCAGATGACGATGGCCGGTCCAGCGTCCTCCTTGGCCACTTCCCCAGCCAGGACGTACACGCCAGCCCCCAGGGTGCTGCCCACACCCAAGGCCACCAGATCCAGGGTGTTCAGACAGCGAGACAAGCGATGCCCAGAGCCCCCCTGGTCCAGCTGCAGGGGCCGCCTGCGCATCAGCTTCTGACCAAACTGGCGAATATTCTGCCAGAGCATCTTAGTTGGAGCTGAGGAGGTGCCGAGACCTGCCGGAAACAAGACAGAAGGCCCCTAAGACAGAAAGCCACGAAGACTGTTTCTCCCGCCTCAGCCCTGGGAGTCAGGTTTAGAACCAGCTCCTCTGAACAGTGCTCTCTGGGGAAAGCAAGCAGTGAAAGAACATTTTGGGAGCCGGGCGCGGTGTCTCACACCTGTAATCCCAGCACTTTGGGAGGCCGAGGCAGGTGGATCACGAAGTCAAGAGATCGAGACCATCCTGGTCAACATGGTGAAACCCCGTCTCTACTAAAAATACAAAAAATTAGCTGGGCATGGTGGCACGTGCCTGTAATCCCAGCTACTCAGGAGGCTGAGGCAGGAGAATTGCCTGAACCCAGGAGGCGGAGGTAGCGGTGAGCCGAGATCGCGCCATTGCACTCCAGCCTGGGTAACAAGAGCGAAACTCCATCTCAAAAAAAAGAACATTTTGGGTAGATCAACCATCTCCCAGCCACGGGCCCTCCAAATGTAAATGGGAACTTTAATACTTTCCAAAGTTACATGGCTAGGCGGGGTGGCTCATGCCTGTAGTCCCAGCATTTTGGGAGGTGGGAGGATCGCTTGAGCTCAGGAGTTTCACACCAGCCTGGGCAACACAGGAGACCCCCCACCTCAAGGGTAAAAGAAGTAAAGTTACTGGAAGGATTTCTTATTTAAAGAGATGCAGCCGGAAGCTGTGGCTCACGCCTATAATCCCAGCACTTTGGGAGGCAGAGGCAGGTGGATCACCTGAAGTTGGGAGTTTGAGACCAGCCTAACCAACATGGAGAAACCCCGTCTCTACCAAGAATACAAAAATTAGCCAGGTGTGGTGGCTCATGCCTGTAATCCCAGCTATTCAGGAGGCTGAGGCAGGAGAATCACTTGAACCTGGGAGGCGGAGGTTGTGGCGAGCCGAGATCGTGCCACTGCACTCCAGCCTGGGCGACAAGAGAGAAACTCCATCTCAAAAAAGAGATGCAAACTAAAGCTTCCAGTATGGTGTCAGCACATAGGACATAGGGGCTGTGTAATTGCTATAATTGGAGTTAATTGGCTGGGCGCTGTGGCTCATACCTGTAATCCCAGCATTTTGGGAGGCCAAGGCGTGTGGATCACTTGAGGTCAGGAGAGACCAGCCTGACCAACATGGTGAAACCCTGTCTCTACTAAAAATACAAAATTAGTTTGGTGTGGTGGCATGCACCTGTAATCCCAGCTACTTGGGAGGCTGAGGCAGAATTGCCTGAACGGGGAGGTAGAGGTTGTGGTGAGCCGAGATTGTGCCACTGCACTCCAGCCTGGACAATAAGAGTGAAACTCTGTCTCAAAATAATAATAATAATTTGAGTTAATGATATAATTTGAGTAGTTAGAATGCTTTTTTTCTTTTTTTGAGGAAGGATCTTACTCTGTTGCCGAAGCTGGAGTGCAGTGATGTGGTCAGAGCTCACCGCAACCTTGACCTCCCAGGCTCGAACAATCTCCCTCGAACAGCCACCCGAGCAGGTGGGACTACAGGTGCGTGTCACCTTGCCCGGCTCATCTTTTATTTTATAATTTTTTGTAGAGACAGGGTCTCACTATGTCACCCAGGCTGATCTCTAACTTGTAGCCTTAACTGAGCCTCCCACCTCAGCCTCCCAAATTGCTGGGATTGCAGGCGCGAGCCGCTGCACCCAGCCAAAAAAAATTTTTAATTAGCCAAGGGTTATGGTGCATGCCTGAGTCTTAACTACTGGGGAGGCCGAGGCGGAAAGATCGCCTAAGCCCCAGAGTTGAAGGCTACGGTGAGTTCTGATCTCACCAGTGCACTCCAGACTGGGCAGCAGAGCTAGTCTCTGTCAAGAGAAGGGAAGGGGAAGGGGAAAAAAAAGAAGAAAAGAAAAGAAAAAAAAGAAAGAGAAAGAGGAAGGAAGGGATGGAGGGAGGAAGGAAAGAAGGAAGGAAGGAAAGAAAAGACAAGAAAAAAGAGAGGCCAGGTGTGGTGGCTCACGCCTGTAATCCATACACTTGGAGGCCAAGGTGGGCGGATCACCTGAGGTCGGAAGTTCAAGACCAGCCTGACCAACATGGTGAAGCCCTGTCTTAAAAAAAAGAAAAAAAAAAAGAGAGAGGAAAAAAAAAGGCAAGGCGCGGTGGCTCATGCCTGTAATCCTAGCACTTTGGGAGGCCAAGGTGGGTGGATCACCTGAGGTCAGGAGTTCAAGACCAGCCATTGTGGTGAAACCCCATCTTTAAAAAAAAAAAAGAGAGAAAGGGAGGGAGGCGGAGGGAGACAGAGAAAGAAGAAACAGAAAAGAAAGAGAAAAGAAAAGAGAGAAAAAAGAAGAAAGAAAAGCAAGTCACACAAAAAAATACGGATTCTTCTTTCATGAGGTATGTAGGAGTGAAACTCAGAGACAAAGCTGGTTACCAGGGGCTGCGGAGAGAGATGGAACAGTGATTGTTTAATGGACATAGTTTTCAGTTTTGCAACATGAAAAAGTTCTGGATTTTGCTGCAACTTAAAACTGCTGTGAAAACAACAGTCGCAGGCAGGGTGCAGTGACTCACGCCAGTAAACCCACCACTTTGAGAGGCTGTGTTGGGCGGGTCACTGGAGATCAGGAGTTTGATACCAGCCTGAGCAACGTAGTAGGACCCTGTCTCTACACAAAAATGTTTTTAAAATGAGCCAGGTGTGGTGGTGCATGCCTGTAGCTCCAAGGACTTGGGAGGCTGAGGCAAGAGGATTGCTTAAAGCCAGGAGGTGGAGGCTGCCCTGAGTAGTGTTAGCACCACTGTGCTCCAGCATAGGCAATAGGGCAAGGCCTTCTCTCAATAAATCAGTAAATAAAATGTGAAGTCAAAACGGCTAACGCAGGCACAGTGATGCCCCTGCACTCCCAGCCATTCAGGAGC
The DNA here is from genome assembly GCF_049354715.1 of Callithrix jacchus. Lineage (NCBI taxonomy): Eukaryota > Metazoa > Chordata > Mammalia > Primates > Cebidae > Callithrix > Callithrix jacchus. The sequence continues at coordinate 46,783,640 of NC_133523.1, forward strand.
CTGAGGCGGGAGGATGGATAGAGCCCAGGAGTTTGTGGTCAGCTAAGGCAACATAGCGAGACCTTCTATTAAAAAAAAAAAAAGGCCGGGCGTGGTGGCTCACACCTGTAATCCAAGCACTTTGGAGGCCAAGACGGGCAGATCACCTGAGGTCAGGAGTTCGAGACCAGCCTGGCCAACATGGAGAAACCCACCTCTATAATAATTAAAAAAAAAAAAAAATAGGATAAGGTGGTATTTTTTTTTTTTAGACAGAGTCTCCACTGTCACCCAGGCCAGAGTGAGACTGCAGTGGCACAGTCTTGCCTCACTGCAACCTCTGCCTCCCCGGTTCAAGCAATTCTCCTGCCTCAGCCTCCCAGTAATTTTTATATTATGTGTTTTCTACCACAGTTTTTTAAATGCTGCCAATAATAAAACTGGCCTCATAGAATTTCTGGGTGGTAGTAGAGAAGTCACCACTGATGGCCGAGGCGGGAAGATCACCTGAGGTCAGGAGTTCGAGACCAGCCTGGCCAACATGGTGAAACTCTGTCTCTACTAAAAGAAAAAAAATACAAAAAACTCTGCGGGGTGTGGTGGAGGGCACCTGCAATCCCAGCTGCTCGGGAGTCTGAGGCAGGAGAATCGCTTGAACCCGAGAGCCAGAGGTTGCAGTGAGCCGAGATCGCACCACTGCACTCCAGCCTGGGCAACAGAGTGGGACTCCATTCCAAAAGAAAGAACCGGGCGTGGTGGCTCACGCCTATAATCCCAGCACTTAGGGAGGCTTAGGCAGGTGGATCATGAGGTCAAGAGATCGAGACCATCCTGGTCAACAAGGTGAAACCCCGTCTCTACTAAAAATACAAAAAAATTAGCTGGGCGTGGTGGCACACGCCTGTAATCCCAGCTACTCTGGAGGCTGAGGCAGGAGAATTGCTTGAACCCAGGAAGCGGAGGTTGTGGTGAGCTGAGATCCTGCCATTGCACTCCAGTCTGGGTAACAACAGTGAAACTCCGTCTCAAAAAACAAAAAGAAAGAAAGAAAAGGAGAGGAAAGGAGAGGGACAGAAGGAAGAAAGGGAGGGAGGGGAAAAAGAGGAAAGGAGGGAGGAAGTAAAGAAGAGTGAAAGGAAGAAAAGAAAAAAAGAATAAAAAGAGAAAAAGAAGAGCCGGGCGCAGTGGCTCACGCCTGTAATCCTAGCACTTTGGAAGGTCGAGGTGGGTGGATCACCTGAGGTCAAGAGTTCAAGACCTGCCTGGCCAACATGGTGAAACCCCATCTTACAAAAAAAAAAAGAAAAAAAAAAAAAAAAAAGGAGGGAGGGAAGGAAAAGAGACAGGAAGGAAAGGGGAGATAAAAAAGAATGAAAAAAGTAGAAAGAGAAAACGAAGAAAGAAAGAAAAAGACAGGAGGGAGGGAGGGAGAAAAGGAGGAAAGGAAAGGAGAGAGAAAAATAATGAAAAAAGAGAGAAGGAAAGGAAGAGAGGAAGGGAGGGAGGGAGGGAGGGAGAAGAGAGAAATCACCACCGATAGAAGACTGCAATCACTCTCGCATCCAGCGGTGCCCCTGCGTAAGGCTGAACGAAGGAAATGAGTCTCAGATTCTCTGGACACACATCGAATCCCACCGCAATCCCTGCCCACATGCACAGCTCCAAGCTCCTTGGACCCTCATCCGAAAGACGGGTCTCTCCGCAGCCAGCCCAGGGGGCCCGGCGGATGCAACAGCGCGCGCGCACATTGCAGAGGTCTCCTTCCGGACCCCGAACCGTGCGCCCCGAAGAGGGGGCACCCAAGACTTTTACCAGACTGCTTGCGACGACCGAGGAGTCCAAGATCCCAGGCAGCGAGGCTCACTGCAAACCGACCCGAGCTGGAGCTGCAGGATCTTTAAAAAGCCAGCGGGAACCGCGGAGACCCTACTGACTCCCACGCCTGTAGGGTGGGACAGACTAGACCTGCCGGGTGGGCTTGTCTGTAGTGATGCAATCAGGCGTTGACCTGCTTTTTTGGGTGTGGGGGAGGTAGGGTCTCTCTCTGTCGCTCAGGCTGGGAGTGCAGTAGTGCAAACACGGTTCATTGCAGCCTCCAGCTTCTGGGCTCAAGAGATCCTCCCACCTCAGCCTCTAGAGTAGCTGGGACCACATGGCACAGCTAATTTTCTTACTTTTTGTACAGATGGGGTCTTGATATGTTGCCCAGGCTGGTCTCAAACTTCCTGGCCACCAGCAATCCTCCCACCTCAGCCTCCCAAAATGCGGGGATTACAGGCTGAGCCACAGCACCACACCTGTTATATGTGTTTTTATCACAATTTAAAAAACATCTTTACCAGTAGATAAGGCACTGCCATGAAGATTTAAAAAAAAAAAAAAAAAATCTTAAAAGGTGTGGTGGCTCACGCCCTTAATCACAGCACTTTGGGAGGCTGAGGCGGGCGGATTTCAAGGTCAAGAGTTTGAGACCAGCCTGGCCAGGGTGGCGAAACCCCCTCTCTACTAAAAAACACAAAAAACGTTAGCCAGGGGTGGTGGCGCGCACCTGTAGTCCCACCTACTTGGGAGGCTGAGGCAGAAGTCACCTGAACCCAGGAGGCGGACGTCGGAGTGAGCGAAGATCGCGCCATTGCACAGCCTGGACGACAGAGACTCAGTCTCAAAAATAAATAAATAAATAAATAATAAAAATCTTAGAATCACCCCTTGCCAGGAACTTCAGAAATATCCAAGTCAGCCGGGCACGGTGGCTCATGCCTGTAATGCCAGCATTTTGGGAGGCCGAGGCTGGAGGATTGCTGGTGGCCAGAAAGTTTGAGACCAGCCTGGGCAATATATTAAGACCCCATCTCTACAAAAAGTCAAAAAATGAGCTGTGCATGGTGGTGCACCTGTGGTCCCAGCTACTCCAGAAGCTGAGGTAGGGAGATTGCTTGAACTCAAAAGGAGGAGGCTGCAGTGAACCGTGCCCACACCACTGCACTCCCCGCCTTGGTGACAGAGAGACCCTATTTACAAATACATGAAAATAAAAAGCAGGCCAGAAAGGAGAGGATAAGAGAGTAACTTTTGTGTTACTATAATCTTGGCACTTTGGGAGGCTGAGGGGGGAGGGTTGCTGGTGGCCAGAAAGTCTGAGACCAGCCGGGGCAACATATCAAGACCCCATCTCTACAAAAAGTCAAAAAATTAGCTGTACGTGGTAGTGCACCTGTAGTCCCAGCTACTCCAGACGCTGAGGTGGGAGGACCACTTGAGCCCAGAAGGTGGAGTCTGCAATGAACCGTGTCTACACCACTGCACTCCCAGCCCTGGCAACAGAGAGAGATCATGTGTCAAAAAATATAAAAACAGGCCAGGTGCGGTGGCTCACCCCTGTAATCCCAGCACTTTGGAAGGTCGAGGTGGGCAGATCACAAGGTCAAGAGACTGAGACCATCCTGGCCAACATATTGAAACCCCGTCTCTACTAAAAACACAAAAATTAGCCTGGTGTGCTGGCAGGCACCCGTAGTCCCAGTTGCTCAGGAAGCTGAGGCAGGAGGACTGTTTGAACCCGGGAGGCAGAGGTTGCAGTGAGCAGAGATCATGCCACTGCATTCCACCCTGGGTGACAGAGCAAGACTCCATCTCAAAAATTAATAGTAATAGGCCAGGTGTGGTGGCTGACACCTGTAATCCCAGCACTTTGAGAGGCCGAGGGGTGTGGATCATGAGGTCAGGAGATCGAGACCAACCTGGCCAACATGGTGAAACCCTGTCTTAAAGAAAAAAAATCAAAATAATAATAATAAATAAAAATAAAAAGCAGGCCAGAAAGCAAAAGGTTAAGCGAGTAAATTTTGTTATTCGTGTGTCATTGTGGTTGTTTTGAGACAGAATCTTACTCTGTTGCCCAGGCTGGAGGGCAGCAGCATGACCATAGCTCACTGCAGCCTCAACCTCCTGGGCTCAAACGACCCTCCCACCTTGGCCTCCCGAAGTGCTGGGATTACAAGCTTGAGCCATCATGCCGGCCATTTTAACTTTTTTTTTTTTTTTGAGATGGAGTCTCGCTCTGTTGCCCAGGCGGGAGTACAGTGGCTGGATCTCGGGTCACTGCAACCTCTGCTTCCCAGGCTCAAGCAATTCTCCTGCCTCAGCCTCCTGAGTAGCTGGGATTACAGGTACCCGCCACCATGCCCAGCTAATTTTTGTACTTTTAGTAGAGATGGGGTTTCTCCATGTGGATCAGGCTGGTCTCAAACTCCTCCCCTCAGGTGATCTGCCTACCTCAGCCTCCCAAAGTGCTAGGATTAGAGGCCTGAGCCACCACGCACGCCCGGCCATTTTAACCATTTCTAAGTGTGCTATTTGGTGACATCCACATTGTTGTACAACCATCACCACCACCATCCACCTCCCAAGCTGGTTCTGTCTTGCAAGACTGAAACTCTGCTCACTGACTCCCTTCCTCCTCTCCCTGCAGCCCTGGCAACCACCATTCAACTTTTTTTTTTTTTGAGACAGAGTTTCACTCTTGTTACCCAGGCTGGAGTGCAATGGCGCGATCTCGGCTCACCGCAACCTCCGCCTCCCGGGTTCAAGCGATTCTCCTGACTCAGTGTCCCAAGTAGCTGGGACTACAGGTGCCCACCACCACACCAGGCTAATTTTTCTATTTTTAGTAGAGACAGGGTTTCGACATGTTGGCCAGGCTAGTCTTGAACTCCTGACCTTGTGATCTGCCCACCTTGGCCTCCCAAAGTGCTGGGATAACAGGCATGAGCCGCCATGCCCAGCCCAATGTCCTGCTTTCAGTTGGTGGAGGTTTTACCCCAGAAGTGGCTTTGCTGTGTCATCCACTTCTAAGATTTTTTAAGTGTTTGAATCCATTGATTGCTAAGGACCCTATGAAGTAGGGATCCCACTCACAATCCTACTCTCTCTTAGTCTTACCCACAGCGGCTTTCCACAGTCCACCCAGACACTCAAGCGTCAGGGACCCCCCAACGCAACCCAAGCTAGTCACAAACTGCAAAAGGGGGAGCTAAAGATTGCTGATATTTGGTAAATTCACATAAAAACATTTAAGAGGCTGGGTGTGGCATCTTCTGTCTATAATCCCAGCACTGTGGGAAGCAGAGGTGGGGGATCAGTTGAGGTCAGACATTGGAGGCAAGCCTGGCCGGAAGGGTGAAACCCTGTCTCTATTAAAAAAAAAAAATTAGCCGGGCCTGATGGCAGGCACCTGTAATCACAGCTGTTCCAGAGACGGAGGCAGGAGTATTGCTTGAACCTGGGAGGCGGAGGTTGCAATGAACCAAGATCTCACCATTGCATTCCAGCCTGGGCAGCAGAGCAATGCTCCTTCTCAAAGGTGGGGAAAAAAAGCATTTAATAAGCATCCTGGGCACATGCAGCTCCGTGCGTGACCTAAGGAAGATAAACGTGAGTGAAACTCGGTCCCATCCTACAAGGAGCTCTGCTTGCCAGGAGACCTAAGCACGCGGGCGGAGAGATGCAACATGAGGTAAGAAGCACCACTGTTGATAGAAGCCAATGCATGGACACAGGAAGGAGAACCTGACTCTCAAACAGAACAAAGAACCCAGGGCTGGGCGCGGTGGCTCACGCCTGTAATCCCAGCACTTTGGGAGGCTGAGGCGGGCGGATCACAAGGTCAGCAGTTCAAGACCAGCCTGACCAACATGGTGAAACCCTGTCTGTACCAAAACTACAAAAATTAGCGGGTGTGGTGACGTGTGCCTGTAGTCCCAGCTACTCAGGAGGCTGAGGCAGGAGAATCACTTGAACCTGGGAGGTGGAGGTTGCACTGAGCCGAGACCGTGCCACTGCACTCCAGCCTGGGCAACAGGGCGAGACTCCGTCTCAGAAAAAAAGAAAAAAGAACCCAGGAGTTGCACAGGTGACGCAGTCTGGCCTCCAGGAGTTGTAGGTATATGGTCTCTAGGTGTTGTCATGACAGACCACATGCTACATACCTAGAATATATGCAGTGTAGGGACGTCATTCTTTTACCCATGGGCAATTTTCTTCACTTCCCTGTTCTCAACAAAGAGAAACTTTTTTGTTTTTGAGACTCTCACCCAAGCTAAAGGGCAGCCTCCGCCTCCCAGGTTCAGGGGATTCTTCCGCCTCAGCCACCCGAGTAGCTGGGATTACCGACATGTGCCACCGTGGCTGGCTAATTTTTGTATGTTTAGTAGAAACACAGTTTCACCATGTTGGCCAGGCTGGTCTCAAACTCCTGTCCTCCAGTGATCCACCCACCCCGGACTCCCAGAGTGGTAGGACTACAGGTGTTAGCCATAGCACCTGGCCAACAAAACTGATACATTTTGTGTAACGTTTAGTTAATTTATAGAAATAATCTCTCTCTTTTTTTAAAAAAAAAAAAGATGGGGCCGGGCGCGGTGGCTCAAGCCTGTAATCCCAGCACTTTGGGAGGCCGAGGTGGGTGGATCACGAGGTCAGCAGATCGAGACCATCTTGGTCAACATGGTGAAACCCCGTCTCTACTAAAATTACAAAAAATTAGCTGAGCACGGTGGTGCGTGCCTGTAATCCCAGCTGCTCGGGAGGCTGAGGCAGGAGAATTGCCTGAATCCAGGAGGCGGAGATGGCGGTGAGCCGAGATCGCGCCATTGCACTCCAGCCTGTGTAACAAGAGCGAAACTCCATCTCAAAAAAAAAAAAAAAAAAAGATGGGTTTCACCATTATGGCCAGGCTGGTCTTGAACTCCTGACCTCAGGTGATCCACCCACCTCAGCCTCCCAAAGTGCTAGGATTACAGGCTTGAGCCACCCCACCGCACCCAGCCTTTTTTTTTTGAGACAGAGTCTTGCTCTTGTTGCCCAGGCTGGAGTGCAGTAGCACAATCTCCGCTCACTGGAACCTCCATCTCCCAAATTCAAGCAATTCTCTTGCCTCAGCCTCCTGAGAAGCTCATCTCTACAAAAAATACAAAAATAAAGACAGGGACTATGGCTCATGCCTGTAATCCCAACACTTCGAGAGGCTGAGGTAGGAGGATCACCTGAGGTCAGGAGTTCAAGACCAGTCTGGCCAACATGGTGATACTCTATCTCTGCTAAACATAAAAATTAGCCAGATGGGCTGGGTGCGGTGGCTCATCCCTGTAATCCCAGTACTTTGGGAGGCTGAGGTGGGCAGATCACCTGAGGTCGGGAGTTCAAGACCAGCCTGGCCAACATAGTGAAACCCCGTCTCTACTAAAAACACAAAAATTAGAGGCTGAGGCAGGAGAATCACTTGAACCTGGGAGGTAGAGGTTGTGGTGAGCCAAGATGGTGCCACTGTAGTCCAGCCTGGGCAACAGAGCAAGACTCTGTCTCGAAAAAAAAAAAAAAATTAGCCAGGTGTAGTGGCTCACACCTGTGGTCCCAGCTACTCAGGAGGCTGAGGGGAACTTAAAACTTTCTTAGGGCAGGAGAATCTCTTGAGCCTGAGAGATGGAGGCTGCAGTGAGCCGAGATAGCGCCACTGCATTCCAGCCTGGGCAACAGAGTGAAACTCTGCCTCAAAAACAAAAGCAAAAATTAGCCAGGTGTGGTAGTGCACACCTGTAGCCCCAGCTACTCGTAAGCTGAGGCAGGAGGTTCCCCTGGGTCTTAGGTGGTCCAGGCTGCAATGAGCCGTGATCGCACCACTGCACTCCAGCCTGGCCAACAGAGTCAGACCCTGTGAAGAAAAATGCTTATTTTCTTCCCTCCTGTCCAGCATAGTAGTGGACGTCCTAGCCAGACAGCGACCTGCCGTGACAGAGAAAGAAAAGGCTATCCAACGTGGAAAAGAGAAAGTCAAATTCTCCTTCTTTGCAGGTGACTGCTGGGGCTTCTAGAACAACCTAAAACTACCAAAAGCTCTTTGATCTGATGAATGAATTCAGGAAAGCCGGAGAATGCAAAAATAAATGTATAAGAAGTAGCAGCAGTTCAGGGCCGGGCGCGGTGGCTCACGCCTGTAATCCCAGCACTTTGGGAGGCCAAGGCGGGTGGATCACGAGGTCAAGAGATCGAGACCATCCTGGTCAACATGGTGAAACCCCGTCTCTACTAAAAATACAAAAAATTAGCTGGGCACGGTGGCCTGTGCCTGTAATCCCAGCTACTCGGGAGGCTGAGGCAGGAGAATTGCTTGAACCCAGGAGGCGGAGGTTGCGGTGAGCTGAGAGCGCGCCATTGCACTCCAGCCTGGGGAACAACAGCGAAACTCCGTCTCAAAAAAAAAAAAAAGTAAAGAAAAGAAAGAAAATAAATAGGAATGGTTGAGAAAAAAAAAAAAAAAAACCATAGGACTGGACAAAACGGGCCTGGCCTTCTGCAGGGGGAACCCAGCAAACCTGTCTGTCTGGATTCCTCCTGGCCTCCCTCAGCAGCGTTCTCTCCCGATGGGTGGAGGGCAGAAGCGTCTCAGGAATGGGGGTCGTAGGTCTACAACCGAACAGGACGGGACAGAACGTTCCTTTATGCTCAGTGTCTACTCGGAAAAGTGGAGGGAAAATTCGAGTCGTAATTTTTAGGTTTTACGGCGGGCTGTGGGGAAGAGGGAATTCTGATGTCTGCGACCCACCACAGGAAAGTCAGTTTCTAGTCTCCGTGGCCAGACTTGGGGGAGAATCAGGGCAGGAAGAAACTTCCGCCTCTAGAGGTGCTTGGGAAGCCTCGTTTTGAGGTACCAGTTTCTGAGCCCCGATATTATCAGCCTGCCACAGACTAAGCTTTAAAGGCGTCTGTCAACCTCCTGTGTATCTATGTATTTTGAGGTCCCAAATGAACAACTCACATATGGGGTCCAAGAGGAATGGGGAGTTCACTGCACGTTCTCACATGTGAGACCCTCTGTTGCTGTTGTTGAGATGGAGTCTTGCTCTGTCGCCCAGGCTGGGGTGCAGTGGCACCATCTCGGCTCACTGCAACCTCTGCCTCTCTGGTTCAAGCGATTCTCCTGCCTCAACCTCCCAAGGATCTGGAATTACAGGCACCCACCACCACTCCCGGCTAATTTTTTTTTTTTTTTTGTATTTTTACTAGCCATGAGATTTCACCATGTTGGCCAGGCTGGTCTCAAGCTTCCGACCTCAGGCGATCCACCCACCTCGGCCTCCCAAAGAGCTGGGATTACAGGAATGAGCCAGTGTGCCAGGCCCATTGTATAGGATTTCTTTCCCTCGCTCCATGTCTCCCTCCCTTCTTCCCTCCCTTGCTTCCTTCTCTCTCTCTTCCTTGTAGAAGTTCTTGCCTTCTCTTTTTCTTTTCTTTTTTTTTTTAAGACAGGGTTTCAGTCTGTTGCCCAGGCTGGAGTGCAGTGGCACGATCTCAACTCACTGCAACCTCCGCCTCCTGGAGTGAGGGGATTCTCCTGCCTCAGCCTCCCAAGTAGCTGGGACTGCCGGCATGCACCACCACACCCAGCTAATTTTTGTATTTTTAGTAGAGACAGAGTCTCACCATATTGGCCAGGCTGGTCTCGAACTCCTGGCTTTAGGCGATCGGCCCTCCTCAACCTCCCAGAGTGCTGGGATTACAGGCGTGAGCCACCGTGCCCAGCCCACGTCCCTGTTTATTGCATCTCTTCCTCCAGTCTGTTGATCAGAATGACACTGGCTTACTTTGGGTTCTCCAAAGCAGACAGGAACACAAAGTCTGGGGTTCCAGAGGTTTATTTAGAATGTGATTTTTTTTTTATTTTATGAGGCGGACTTTTGCTCTTGTTGCCCAGGCTGGAGTGCAATGGCACGGTCTTGGCTCACTACAACCTCCGCCTCCCGAATTCAAGCGATTCTCCTGCCTCAGCCTCCCGAGTAGCTGGGATTACAGGCACACACCACCATGCCCAGCTAATTTTTGTATTTTTAGTAGAGATGGGGTTTCACCGTGTTGACCAGGATGGTCTCAATCTCTTGACCTCATGATCCACCCACCTCGACTTCTCAAAGTGCTGGGATTACAGGCGTGAGTGACCACACCCGGCCTAGAATGTGATCTTAAACCAAGAGAGAGAGCCGGGCTGAGCAGTGGCTCACGCCTTTAATCCCAGCACTTTGGGAGGCTGAGGTGGGTGGATCATCTGAGATCGGGAGTTCAAGAGCAGCCTGACTAATATGGTGAAACCCCATCTTTAAAAAAATAAAATAAAATAAACCAAGAGAAAGGTAGCAGGGAGAGTAAGACAGGGAAGGACAGGGAGCCAACACCTTGTCTAAGGAGAAGATGCTTAAGTCCGTGAAGTGGGCAATGAGGGCTTGATTCCTGTTGAGGACTGCATATGCCACCTAATGTAATCCCCTGCCACAGAGATGGAAGGCGGGGTCACACTTCACTCCGCCACTGGGTGAGGGTTTCCCTGAGACATGTTGACTTCCTGCAATTGGAAGCTATTTTCTCCTTTAGACAGTCTTGCTCTGTTGCCCAGGCTGGAGTGCATTGGTGCGATCTTGGCTCACTGCTACCTCCGCCTCCTGGGTTCAAGAGATTCTCCTGGCCGGGCATGGTGGCTCACGCCTATAATCCCAGCACTTCGGGAGGCTGAGGTGGGTGGATCACGAGGTCAAGAGATCGAGACCATCCTGGTCAACAAGGTGAAACCCCACCTCTACTAAAAATACAAAAATTAGCTGGGCATGGTGGTGCGCGCCTGTAGTCCCAGCTACTCAGGAGGCTGAGGCAGGAGAATTGCCTGAACCCAGGAGGTGGAGGTTGCAGTGAGCCGAGATTGCGCCATTGCACTCCAGCCTGGGTAACAAGAGTGAAACTCCGTCTCAAAAAAAAAAAAAAAACAGAAAAGCAAATGCTCATTTCCAGGGCTGGGCGTGGTGGCTCACAACACCTGTAATCCCAGCACTTTGGGAGGCTGAGGTGGGTGGATCACCTGAGGTCAGGGGTTCAAGAGCAGCCTGACCAACATGGAGAAACCTTGTCTCTACTAAAAATACAAAATTGGCTGAGTGTGATGGCACATGACTGTAATGTCAGCTACTCAGGAGGCTGAAGCAGGAGAATCGCTTGAACCTGGGAGGTAGAGTTTGCAGTGAGCTGAGATTGTGCCACTGTACTCCAGCCTGGGCTACAGGGAGAGACTCTATCTCAAAAAGAAAAGAAAAGAAAAAAACAGAAAGAATATGCTCATTTCCATATTTTTTATTTTTTCAGAGAAGGGTTCTCACTGTGTCGCCTAGGCTGGAGTGCAGTGGCACAATCAAGGTTCACTGAAGTCTCAAACTCCTGGGGTCAAGCAATTCCCCTGCCTCAGCCTCTGGAGCTGCTGGCTAGTTGCATGCCACAGTGCCTGGGTAATTTTTATTTACTTTATATATATATATATATATATATATGTATATGTGTGTGTGTGTATATATATATATATATAGAGATATAGATATATATATATTTTTTTTATATAAAGACGGGGTTTCACCATGTTGGTCAGGCTAGTCTTGAACTCCTCACCTCAGGTGATCCGCCCGCCTTGGCCTCCAAAGTGCCTGGATTACAGGCGTGAGCCACACGCCCAGCCTAATCTTCTCTATATCGTTCCAAATTTTTTTTAGTATATGTGCTGCCAAAGTGAGCACTTTCTGAACGTTCTTAGGCATATATTTATATACTACTAGAGCTATTAAAAAACTTCAACACAACATGGGTAGCTGAGCAAACTACAATCCTCATGGTCGTGTTCCAAAGCCGTTACTAATGTTCATCTGTTTTCCACCACATCTTCCAGACTTCCTCAGGGTGGGACAGCGCTCCGTTTTTTCTAACTCACTTTCCTGCTGGGGTGACTCAGGCCTTCGTTTTTGAAAGATCTGAGTCCTGGGCCGCTCGGAAGGAAAAGGTTAACTAGCCTATAATCCATTCTTTCTCCCAACCTGATGCTGTCTCAGGAGAAATGCCTTGGTCAAACTTCTTTGTAAACAAGCTAATCAGATCTCTTGGTATTTATTAGAGGGAAAAAACAAAGCGTCTTATCTTCGAGATGCTTTCAGCAGGATATGCTTGTCCTTTCTGGATGCCTTGCAGTAAACAAGCCTGGAATTTAGGGGCTTATAAGCATGGACCACTGGAAAATGTCATTGTCAAATACTTTTTTTTTTTTTCCGAGATGGAGTCTTGCCCTGTTGCCCAGGCTGGAGTGCAATGGCGGGATCTCGGCTCACTGCAACATCCGTCTCCCATGTTTAAGCGATTCTCTTGCCTTAGCTTCTCGAGTGGCTGGAATTACAGGCACCATGCCCAGCTAATTTTTGTATTTTTAAAAATAGAGATGGGGTTTCACCATGTTGGTCAGGCTGTTTATAGAGGCAAACAGCCTCGGCCCCCACAAAGTGCTGGGATTACAGGCGTGAGCCACCACGCCCGGCCCAAATATTTAATTATCACAGAGAGAGAGAGGAGCTGGGCGCGGTGGCTCAGGCCTATAATCCTAGCATTTTGGGAAGCTGAGTCAGGAAGATCACTTGAGCCCAGGAGTGTAAGATCAGCCTAGGTAACATAGTGAGACCTCCTCTCCAAAAAAAGACAATTAAAAAACTTACAGAGAAGGGGGTCTCGTCTTTTGGCTTTGAGCCTCCCTCCCTCCCTCCCTCTCTCTGCGGGGGAGCTTCTTCCTTCTGTCTTCCCAGTCCTTTCTTACTTATTAAACTCTGTGCTCCTTAAAACAAACAAAAAATTAGAGAGATGGGGAAGAGAGGGAGGGAGGAAGAAAGGAAGGGGAAGGAAAGGTGAAGAAGAAGGAAAGATGGAAAGAAGGAAGAAAGGAAGAAGGAAGGAATTAGTTGATCAAAGTGACTAACTCCCTGTACTTGAGGACGGCCCACCATTATCGCTTCCAGGAAGATCTCAAGTCAGGGCCAAAGGTCACTGTGACATGTTAACGGAGGGCCTGAGCAGCCCTGTTGGTTATCTCAGAATTTCCCCTCGTTTGCCTGTGTCTTACAAGTGTTTGTATCCTTGGAATTGTTATTATTATTCTTTTTTGTGGGTTTTTTGGGTTGTTTTCTTTTGTTTGTTTTTTTGAGATGGAGTTTTGCTCTTGTTGCCCGGGCTGGAGTGCAGTGGCATGATCTCAGCTCCCTGTAACCCCCGCCTCCTGGGTTCAAGCAACTCTCCTGCCTCAGCCTCCTGAGAAGCTGGGATTACAGGCACCTGCCACCACACCCAGCTAATTTTTTGTATTTTTATTTCATCATATTGGTCAAGGTGGTCTCGAACTCCTGACCTCAGGTGATCCACCCGCCTCAGCCTCCCAAAGTGCTGGGATTACAGGCGTGAGACACTGCACCCGGCCTATTATTATTATTATTATTATTCTGAGACAGGGCCTCACTCTGTCACCCAGGCTGGAGTAGAGTGGCACAATCACAGCTCACTGCAGCCTCGACCTCTAGGGCTCAAGCAATCCTCCCACCTCAGCCTCCCTAGTAGCTGGGACTACAGGTGTATACCACCATACCTGGCCTGGAAGTCCTGGGCTCAAGCTATCCACCCTCCTCAGCCTCCCAAAGTGCTGGGATTACAGATGTGAGCTACTGTGCCCAGCTTCCTGGGAATTCTTAGTGTAGTTTTATGCTGAGTGTGAAAGAGTTTTGATTCTAAAGAGTCTTATAACTAGGTGCAGTGGCTCACACTTGTAATCCCAACACTTTGAGAGGTTGAAGTGGGTGGATCGCTTAAGGCCAGTTTCAGACCAGCCTGGCTAACACAGTTAGACACCATCTCCACCATTAGGAAAAAAAGAGTCCTTCATGAGTGTAATCCCAGCACTTTGGGAAGCCAAGGAAGGAAGATCACCTGAGGTCAGGAGTTTGAGACCAGCCTGGCCAACATGGTGAAACCCCATCTCTACTAAAAAAAAAAAAAAAAAAAAAAAAAAAAATCAGCCAGGCATAGTGGCACGTGCCTGTACTCAAGGCAGGAGAATTGCTTGAGCCCAGGAGGTGGAGGTTGCAGTGAGCCGAGATGGCGTCTTAGGACTCCAGCTTGGATGACAGAGTGAGATTCTGTCTCAAAAAAAGAAAAGGTCGCTGGGCGCAGTGGCTCGTGCCTGCAATCCCAGCACTTTGGGAGGTGGAGGCCAGTGGAGCACCTGAGGTTGGGAAGTCGAGACCAGCCTGACCAACATGGAGAAACCCCGTATCTACTAAAAATACAAAGTTAGCCGGTGTGGTGGCACATGCCTGTAATCCCAGCTACTTGGGGTCTGAGGCAGGAGACTCGCTTAAACATGGGAGGCGGAGGTTGTGATGAGCCAAGATCGAGCCATTGCATTCCAGCCTGGGCAACAAGAGCAAAACTCCGTCTCAAAAAAAAAAAAAAAAGAAAGAAGTCTTATTTCACCATTCCTTGGTGTTATCTCAGTTACTGTGCTTTTACTGGGCTGTGGTTGTGCGGTTTCCTGCTCAGCAGAGTCTCGGAGCGTAGGGAATGATCTGAATCCCAGACGTGAGCCTTCCTGCCCCCGCGTGCAGCAGGAACCCCACCTCCTCACAGTGCTCATGATCGATCAGCCATGCCAGCCAGCCACCTCATTTCTCTGCCCAGCGGTTAATCAGCCTGAAGTCACCAGGCAGAAAACCCTACTGTTCCTTGGTGGAAGTGTTCCCCTTCAAAAATGAAGACACCACACCAGATAAGGTTTGGGGGCAAGGAACACAATTTCTTCCAGTGGGTCGCTAGACAGGATATTGATAAAAGCAAGATATTGATAGACAGGATATTGATAACTCCCTGGTAGCTACACCTGTGTGTTCCAGCTACTAGGGTCACAGCTCCTTATACTGACTGTTGGTTCCTCATACATGTTGTATCTCAGAGGACAGCACCCCAGCCCCATGGGATGTTAACCCTGAGCTGACACTTCAGTTGAGCCCGTAAAAAGCCATTCCGGGCCAGGAATTCTCGGGAGGCTGAGGCAGGAGAATCACTTGAACCCAGGAGGTGCAGGTTGCAGTGAGCCAAGATTGTGTCATTGCACTCCAGCCTGGGCAACAAGAGCAAAACTCTGTCTCAAAAAAAAAAAAAGGGCATTCCTGGCTGGGCAAAGTGCCTCACACCTGTAATCCCACTATTTTGGGAGGCTGAGGCAGGCAGATCACCTGAGGCTAGGAGTTCAAGACCAGCCTCACCAACATGGAGAAACTCTGTCCCTACTAAAAACACAAAATTAGCAGGGTGTAATGGTGCATGCCTGTAATCCCAGCTACTCAGCAGGCTGAGGCAGGAGAATCACTTGAACCTGGGAGGTGGAGGTTGCGGTGAGCCAAGATCACACCATTGCACTCCAGCCTGGGCCGACAAGGCAGAAACTCCGTCTCAAAAAATAAATCAATTAATTAGTTAAGAAATAAAAAGCCATTCTGTTACCCCACGGTGGCAGCTGTTTCTGTATGAGGTAATAAATGCGTGCTATAAACAGCGTGTCTTATACTAACGCACTGATTGCTGTGCCATTGCTTTTTTGTTTGTTTGTTTGAGACAGGGTCTTGCTCTGTCACCCAGACTACGGTACAGTGGCACGATCTCCTAGCAGGCGTGAGCCACCAGGCCCAGTCATTTCCTAACATCCTCATAATGCCAGCACTTTGGGAAGTCAAGGCAGGCAGATGTGGTCAGGAGTTCAAGACCAGACTGGCAAACATGGTGAAACCCCATCTCTACTAAAAATACAAAAAAAAGGCTGACGCCCTTTTTGGCCTCAGCCCACCTGCAGTCAGGTGAGTAATAAAAACAAGTAAGGCCGGGCGCGGTGGCTCAAGCCTGTAATCCCAGCACTTTGGGAGGCCGAGGTAGGTGGATCACAAGGTCAAGAGATCGAGACCATCCTGGTCAACATGGTGAAACCCCGTCTCTACTAAAAATACAAAAAATTAGCTGGGCATGGTGGCGCGTGCCTGTAATCCCAGCTACTCAGGAGGCTGAGGCAGGAGAATTGCCTGAACCCAGGAGGCGGAGGTTGCGGTGAGCCGAGATCGCGCCATTGCACTCCAGCCTGGGTAAAAAGAGCGAAACTCCGTCTCAAAAAATACACACACACACACACACACACACACACACACACACGGCACACACACACACACAGTCATTCCCCTTAAAGTGCAACAGCATATCAAGGTCTCATCTTGGGCTTTTTTTTTTTTTTTTTCTTTTTTGAGACAGGTTCTTGCTCTGTCGCCCAGGCTGGAGTGCAGTGGCACCGCCATAGCTCAATCTTCTGGACTCAAGTGATCCTCCTGCCTCAGCCTCCTGAGTACCCAGGACTGTAGGTGCGTGCCTCCCTGCCTGGCTAATTTTTTACATTTTTTTTTTTTTTTGGCAGAGTTTCGCTCTTGTTACCCAGGCTGGAGTGCAATGGCGTGATCTCGGCTCACCGTAACCTCCGCCTCCTGGGTTCAAGCAATTCTCCTGCCTCAGCCTCCCGAGTAGCTAGGATTACAGGCACGCGCCACCGTGCCCAGCTAATTTTTTGTATTTTTAGTAGAGACGGGGTTTCACCATGTTGACCAGGATGGTCTCGATCTCTTGACCTCGTGATCCACCTGCCTCAGCCTCCCAAAGTGCTGGGATTACAGGCGTGAGCCACCGTGCCTGGCCAATTTTTTACATTTTTTTGTAGAGACAGGGTTTGGCTTTTATGCCCAGACTCATCTCAAACTCCTGGCCTCCAGCGATCCTCCTGCCTCAGCCTCTCACTAGTACTCTTATCGTAAGCAGGAGCCAGCATGCCTGGCCCTGATGGTGGCCAGAAACTTCCAGGCTGAAGTACTGAGATCAGCTTTTGTCAGAGACAGCTCATCCTGTTAGGCACATCCCCAGTCCCTTCTCCTGCTACCGTGTCTCTGTTCACGGGTGCATTACACAAGCAGGGGTCTGAGGACAGACCTCAGGATGCTCACCGCACAAGGTGCCCTCTCTTCCTGCTTGCTCAGGACCTTCTCTATGGTGAGCCCTCTCTGGAGAGCATTAGCACTCTCTGGAGACACAGAGACTGCATGCCTCTGCCTCTTTTCATAAGTCCCACCCTCTCTTTTTATTTTTTTGAGATGGAGTCTCACTCAGTTGCCCAGGCTGGAGTGTAATGGTGTGATCTTGGCTCACTGCAACCTCTGCCTCCTGGGTTCAAGCGATTCTCCTGCCTCAGCCTCCTGAGTAGCTGGAATTACAGGTGTCTGCCACCATGTCCAGCTAATTTTTATATTTTTACTAGAACAGGGTTTCACCGTGTTGGCCAGGCTGGTCTCGAACTCGTGACTTCAGGTGATCCTCTGGCCTGGACCTCCCAGCAAGCTGGGATTATGTGAGCCATCACACCCAGCTCTTTTTTTTTTTTTTGAGAGGGCATCTCACTCTGTCACCCAGGCTGGAGGGCAACGGTGTGATCTTGGCTCACTGTAACCTTCACCTTCCAGGTTCAAGCAATTCTCCTGCCTCAGCCTCTCAAGTAGCTGGAACTACAAGCACACACCACCACACCTGGCTAATTTTTGTATTGTTAGTAGAGATGGGATTTCACCATGTTGACCAGGCTGGTCTTGAACTCCTGACCTCAGGTGATTTGCCCACCTTGGCCTCCAATAGTGCTGAGATTACAAGCGTGAGCCAACACACCTGGCCCCCTTCTTTTGTTTTGAGTCAGGGTGTCACTCTGTCACCCAGGCTGGAGTGCAGTGGCATAATTGCAACATCCGCCTCCAAGGGTCAAGTGACCCTCCCACCTCAGCCTCCTGAGTAGCTGGAACTACAGGCACGTGCCACCACACTGGCTAAGTTTTTGTATTTTTGGTAGAGATGAGATTTTACCATGTTGCCCAGGCTGGTTGCAAACCCCTGAGCTCAGAGGATTCACCAGCATCGGCCCCCCAACATGCTGAGATTACAGGCATGAGTCACCGTGCCTGGCCCCCAGCTAATTTTTGTATTTTTAGTAGAGATGAGTTTTCACCATGTTGGCTAGGCTGGTCTCAAACGCCTCACCTCAGGTGATCTGCCTGCCTCTGCTTCCAACAGTGCTGGGATTACCGGCATAAACCAACACACCCCGCCATGACACTCCCATCTCTACCAAAAAAACCTTTTTAATTAGTTGTGCATGGTGGCAGGCACCCGTAGTCCCAGCTTACCTACTTAGGAGGCCTATTGCTTGCACCCAGGAAGTGAAGGGTGAAGCGAGCTGAGATCACACCACTGCACTCCAGCCTGGGAGACAGAGGGAGACTATCTTCAGAAGAAAAAAGATTAGATGCTATGCTCAGGCACAGATCATATTAATCCCAGTGTTATTTTGGGAGTGGTGACCAGACTCCTTCCCAGGACTGGTCTTCCGGGTTGGCAGTGAGTGGTTAGTCAAAGCATGAGGCTCTCACGCGCTGTCTCAAGTACTCTCTGTTCCACATCTTTTGACTCTGTTGCCCAGGCTGGAGTGCAGTGGCCTCATCTCAGCTCACCGCAACTTCTACCACCTGGGCTCAAGCAATTCTGGTGCCTCAACCTCTTGAGTAGCTGTGATTACAAGTGCCTGCCACTATGCCCAGCTAATTTTTTTTTTTTGTAGTTTTAGTAGTGTTGGGATTTCACTGTGTCGCCCAAGCTGGCCTTGAACTCCTGTCCTCAGGTGATCTGCCAGCCCCAACCTCCCAAAGTGCTGGGATTGACTGCTCCTGGCCCCATCGTTGCACATCTTGATTTCTCAGCCTCCAAGGTGACTCCTTAGGACACCAACTTAATCCCACTAAAGATGACCACCGAGCCAGCGGTTTCCAGCCCCAGCCCTACTTCCGCAGTAGAAGGATTATGTACAAATCCTCAAACTTGGGCTCCACCCGAAGAGATTCAAGCAGATGACCCTGGAGTGCAGCTGCAGGCATTCTGTTATAATCCTGGGAATGGTAATATACAGCTGTGGTTGCAAACCACCCCTAAGACTTGCAGACTTTATTCGTTCAAGTGTCCTTTCCCTCCTTAAAAGCAGGCTTATCCTTGTGTGCTGTTTCAGACTCCCATGAGCATTACTGAGAGCATTTAGTTAATGTACTGAGGCCTCTCACAAGAGGAAGGAAGAGGAAGAACTCCTGGGGAAGGACTTGAAAGGCAAACATGTTTTCTATTTTTTTTCTTTTCTAAGATGGAGTTTCGCTCTTGTTGCCTAGGCTGGAGTGCAATGGCACAATCTAGGCTCACTGCAACCTCTGCCTCCCCAGTTCAAGCAATTCTTCTGCCTCAGCCTCCCAAGTAGCTGGGATCACAGGCACCTACTACCACCATGCCTGGCTAATTTTTGTAGTTTTAAAGTAGAGACGATGCTTTGCCATGTTGGCCAGGCTGGTCTTGAACTCCTGACCTCAGGTGATTCACCCACTTTAGCCTCCCAAAGTGCTGGGATTACAGGTGTGAGCCACTGGGCCTGGCCAAGATGTTTTCCTTAACACAAAAAGGGTTTGGCCAGCCACGGTGGCTCACGCCTGGAGTCCTCTAGCACTTTGGAAGGCCAATGCAGTGGGGGGGAGTCACTTGGTATCAGGAGTTCGAGACCAGCATGGCCAACATGGCGAATACAAAAATTAGCTGGGCATGGTGGCACATGCTTGTAATTCCACATGCTCAGGAGGCTGAGGCAGGAGAATCCCTTGAGTCCAGGAGGCAGAGGTTACAGTGGGCTGAGATCGAGCCACTGCACTCCGGCCTGGGCAACAGAGTAAGACTCTATCTCAAAAAAAAAAAAAAAAATCTACAGCACTTGGGCTGTGCTGATGTCAACATACAGTAGCTGGCCCTAACCTAGGACAAGGGGCGAAAATGTACCCAAAGATGCAAATAAGCAAGCTTGTTGGGCGCAGTGGCTTGTGCCTGTAATCCCAGGGATTCAGGAAGCCGAGGAAGAAGGGTTACTTGATTCCTGCAGGTTGAGACCAGCTTGGGCAACAGAGTGAGTCCCTGTCTCTGAAACAAAAAAACAAAATAAAATGCCACTGTACTCTACCTGGTCAACAAAGAAAGCCCATGTTTCAAAAAGAACGAATATAAAAAGAAGCCGGGTGTGGTGGCTCACTCCTGTAATCCCAGCACTTTGGGAGGCCGAGGCGAGCAGATCACCTGAAGTCAGGAGTTCAAGACCAGCCTGACCAATATGGTGAAACCCTGTCTCTATTAAAATAAAAATGAATAAATAAAAAGCAGCCTGTGGGTTTAGCACCTGTGGACGAATGGTAGCAGCATGAGAAAAAGCAGGTCTTTGTACCTCTGATAACTGAACTTTGACACTGCTTAGTGTTTCTTTCCAGTTGCTGTGATACGCGAATAACATATAATTAACCATTTCAAAACAAGCGGTTCAGTGGCATTTAGTACATTCACAACGTTGTGCAACCACCACCTCTATGTAGTTCCAACACATTTTTTCTTTTTCTTTTTTTTTTTTTTTTGAGACGGCGTTTCGCTGTTGTTACCCAGGCTGGAGTGCAATGGCGCGATCTCGGCTCACCGCAACCTCCGCCTCCTGGGTTCAGGCAATTCTCCTGCCTCAGCCTCCTGAGTAGCTGGGACTACAGGCACGCACCACCATGCCCAGCTAATTTTCTGTATTTTTAGTAGAGATGGGGTTTCACTATGTTGACCAGGATGGTCTCGATCTCTTGACCCCATGATCCACCCGCCTCAGCCTCCCGAAGTGCTGGGATTACAGGCGTGAGCCACCACGCCCGGCTTTTTTTTTTGACATGGAGTTTCACTCTTGTTGCCCAGGCAGGAGTGCAGTGAGGTGATCTTGGCTCACGCCAACCTCTGCCTCCCAGGTTCAAGCACTTCTCCTGTCTCAGCCTCCCGAGTGGCTGGGATTACAAGTGTGAGCCACTGTGCCCAGCCCTAACTTTGTATTTTTAGTAGATACCAGGTTTCACCACGTTGGCCAGGCTGATCTCAAACTCCTGATCTCAGGTGATCCACCCGCCTTGGCCTCCCAAAGTCCTGGGATTACAGGTATGAGCCACCATGCCCAGCCCCAAAATATTTTTATAACTCCAAAATAAAATCCCATAAGCTGTTATTCCCTACTCTCTCCTGATCCCAGCCTGTCCATCCACAAATGAATGGATTAAATAAATATTGTTTATCCATGCAGTGGAATATAATTCAGCTGTAAAAAGGGGCCAGCCACAGTGGCTCACATCAGTAATCCCAGCACTTTGGGAGGCTGAGGCAGGCGGATCACTTGAGGCCAAGAGTTTGAGACCAGCCTGGCCAACATGGTGAAACCCCATCTCTACCACAAATACAAAAATTAGCCGGGTGTGTTGGCACAGCTGTGTAATCCCAGCTACTTGGGAGACTGAGGCACTAGAATCACTTGCATCTGGGAGGCGGAGGCTGCAGTGAGCTGAGATCTTGTTGCTGCACTCCAGCCTGGGCAACAGCCTGTCTCAAAAAATAAAGGGAAATGAGGTACTGACACATTCTACCATGAGGAGGAACCTTGAAAACAACATGCTCAGTAAAAGAAGCCAGCACACAAAAGGCACATATTGTATAATTCCGATTTATTTTATTTTTTGAAAAGCTGGTCTCCTGGGCTCAAGTGATCCTCCCTTCTTCCTCTCCCAAAGTGCTGGGATCACGGGCGTGAGCCACTGCCTCTGGTGACGATTTCTGCATCTAGCCTATGATTCCTTTTCTAAAAAAATATCTGGAAAACAGGAATCCAGAGAAACAGATGGTAGAGAACTGAGTCTTTTTACATTGATCTCTGACACTATCACAAGATGAAATGCGCCTTTTATTTTTCTTTTTTGACACGGAGTTTCCCTCTTGTTACCCAGGCTGGAGTGCAATGGCGCGATCTCGGCTCACCGCAACCTCCACCTTATGGGTTCAAGCAATTCTCCTGCCTCAGCCTCCCGAGTAGCTGGGACTACAGGCACGCGCCACCATGCCCAGCTAATTTTTTGTATTTTTAGTAGAGACGGGGTTTCACCATGTTGACCGGAATGGTCTCTGTCTCTTGACCTCGTGATCCACCCACATTGGCCCCCCAAGGTGCTGGGATTATAGGCGTGAGCCACCGCGCCCGGCTGAAATGTGCCTTAAAATTGTTGCTTGCTGTGTCTTCTTCACCTCTAAAGATGTGCTGTTCATCGCTGGCAGCTATTTGTGGTACAGATTAATGGTGTACCCAAGGAAATGGTGTTTTGTGGTGCGATTATTATTGTTACTGTTTATTATTTTACTGTTTTGACATGGAAGGACTATTATTACTGTTTTTGAGATGGAGTCTCGCTCTGTTGCCCAGGCTGGAGTGCAGTAGCGCCATCTCGGCTCACTGCAACCTCTGTCTCCCGGGTTCCAGCAATTCTCTGCCTCAGCCTCCCAAAGTGTTGAGATTACAGGTGTGAGCCACTGTGCCCAGCTAATTTTTTCGTATTTTTAGTAGAGATGGGGTTTCAGCATCTTGGCCAGGCTGGTTTTGAACTCCTAACCTTGTGACCCACCCACCTCAGCCTCCCAAAGTGCTGGGATTACAGGCGTGAGCCACCGCCCCTGGCATATTATTATTTTAGGCCAGTCAAGCAAAGCAGCGGGAGAGGAGAAGGAACAAAGACATTTGTATGGTTGGCTGGGAGCGGTGGCTCACGCCTGTAATCCCAGCACTTTGGGAGTCCAAGGAGGACGGATCACTTGAGGTCAGGAGTTTGAGACCAGCCTGGCCAACATGGAGAAACCCCATCTCTATTAAAAATACAAAAATTAGGCTGGGTGCGGTGGCTCAAGCCTGTAATCCCAGCACTTTGGGAGGCCAAGGCGGGTGGATCACGAGGTCAAGAGATCCAGACCATTCTGGTCAACATAGTGAAACCTCGTCTCTACTAAAAATACAAAAATTAGCTGGGCATGGTGGCGCGTGCCTGTAGTCCCAGCTACTCAGGAGGCTGAGGCAAGAGAATTGCCTGAACCCAGGAGACAGAGGTTGCGGTGAGCCGAGATCGCGCCATTGCACTCCAGCCTGGGTAACAAGAGCGAAACTCCATCTAAAAAAAAAAAAAAAAAAATTAGCTGGGCTTGGTGGCAGGCGCCTGTAATCCCAGCTACTTGGGAGGCTGAGGCAGGAGAATCACTTGAACCCCGTAGGCAGAGGGTGCAGTGAGCCAAGATCATACCATTGCACTCCAGCCTGGGTGACAGAGCAAGACTCCATCCCCCCCCGAAAAAAAACCTTTCTTGCTGATGAATAGTGGCATCAGCTTGTGCACAGCCACTACCCTCCAGCCTGAGCAACACATGAAGATCCTGTCTCTCCACCATCCCAGCATTTTGGGAGGCTGAGACGGGAGGATGGTTGAGCCTAGGATTTTGAGACTAGCTTAGCCAACATGGCAAAATCCGATCTCTACAAAAAGTCCCAGCTACTCAGGAGGCTGAGGTGTGAGGGTCACTTAAGCCCAGGAGGTTAAGGCTGCACTGAGCTATGATTTTGACCTGCACTCCAGCCTGGGAGCTAAGGTAGGAGGATCACTTGAGCCTGGGAGGTCAAGGCTGCAGGCAGCCATGTTGTTTGAGAGATAGCAACACCCTGTTTCAAAAAAAAAAGTAGTTAGAAGTTCATTTATGCAAAGGCTAACTACTAACACAAGGAAGGGATGTGTAGGAGTGAGGCTCAAACGGATGAAAGGCAAGAAAAGCTGCGCCTTCCGTGAACCTGAACTCAAAATGTCCTTGTCATAAGAGGCAGGCATGGTGCGAGCCTGGGCATCTGATAGGGGTTGCAGCTTTCTTTTCTTTTTTTTTTTTTTAATTGTTGTTTGTTTGTCTGTCTGTTTTTGGTTTTTGACATGGAATCTCACTCACCCCAGGCTGGAGTGCAGTGGTGTGATCTCGGCTCACCGCAACCTCCGCCTCCCAGGGTCAAGTGATTCTCCAGCCTCAGTCTCCCAAGTAGCTGGGATTACAGGCGCCCACCACACCCGGCTAATTTTTGTATTTTTCAGTAGAGATGGGGTTTCGTCATGTTTGCCAGGCTGGTCTCAAACTGCCCCAGTCTCCCAAAGTGCTGGGATTACAAGTATGAGCCACCTGTAATCCCATCTACTCAGGAGGCAGAGGCAGGAGAATTGCTTAAACCCGAGAGGCGGGCGTTGCAGTGAGCCGAGATCATGCCACTGCACTCCAGCCTGGGCTACAGATGGAGACCCCATCTCAAAATAAATAAATAAATAGAGGGATGATTTCCGAGTGAATTAACTACATCAGAATATGCAGAGCAACCATACATCAGCCACTCAAGGATATGCAGGTTCTCTGAAAGCCGCTTAAGTGTTTAAACCTGGGCTTTATTAGTGACAATCACATTCCCAGTCCCCATTATGGAGCCTGGTCACCTGGGAGCTTGCTAGGTATGGAAATCATCAGGTCCCACACCCCAGACCAAGTGAGTCAGAAACCTTGAGGGCAGAGTCTCTGCTTTCTCTTTTTCTTTTTTTTTTTGAGACGGAGTTCCGCTCTTGTTACCCAGGCTGGAGTGCAATGGCGCGATCTCGGCTCACCGCAACCTCCGCCTCCTGGGTTCAGGCAATTCTCCTGCCTCAGCCTCCCGAGTAGCTGGGATTACAGGCACGCGCCACCGTGAGCAGCTAATTTTTGTATTTTTAGTAGAGACGGGGGTGTCACCATGTTGACCAGGATGGTCTCGATCTCTTGACCTCGTGATCCACCTGCCTCGGCCTCCCAAAGTGCTGGGATTTTAGGCATGAGACACACTGCGCCCGGCACTTACGTCTCTGCTTTTTCAAGCCTCCCAGGTGATTCAAATGAACCTGGAGTACGGAAACCCCCTGATGCAAAACAGCGTCCTGTGATCAGTGTGATCTTCTGTGGCAATGCAGCTTCTGGCCGGGCGTGGTGACTCACACCTGTAATCCCAGCACTTTGGGAGGCCAAGGCAGGTGGATCACTTGAGGTCAGGAGTTCGAGACCAGCCTGGCCAACACAGTGAAACCCCCATCTCTACTAAGAAACACAAACGTTAGCTGGGTGTGGTGGTACACACCTGTGATCCCAGCTACTCGGGAGGCTGAGACACGAGAATCACTTGCACTTGGGAGGCAGAAGCTGCAGCGAGCTGAGATGGCACCATTGCACTCCAGCCTGGGTGACAAGAGTGGGACTCGTCTCAAAAAAAAAAAAAAAAAAAAAGCAGCTTCTGCTCAGGAGGTCTGGAGTGGGCGAGGATTCTGCATTTGAACAAACTCCCAGGAGTGGTAGTGGGGCTGGTATGTGGGCTCACCTTTGAGTCACTGGTCCCGGCTCAATTAGTATTAGATCAATGACAGCCCTGGGAGAGATCCAGGGAGCTCTAGAGGACCAAGGGATCATCCTGGAGGCAGAGAGGGCAGAGAAAGGTGGAGGGGGTGGGAATCGGGTGTGGCTGAGGAGGAAGCTATTTAAGCCTGGATTCCATCTTTGCTGGTTCTTATCCCTGGATCTGAGCCCAGGCGCACATCTAGATTAGAAGATGCCAGGCTCGGACGATCTTCCTAAAGGTAAGCCAGAAAAAATGAGAACCGAAGTCAAGACATGTGAAAAATGGAGAGCAGCTGGCAGCAGCGTTCAGGTGGAGGAAACAGGCAGCCGAAGCAGGCGCTTTGTCCACGTGGGTGGCGGGAGCGTCCCACAGAGGCTGTCATATTTTTTGTTGTTGTTTTTGTTTTTTGAGAGGGCGTCTCACTCTGCAGCCCAGGCTGGAGTGCAGTGGTATGATCTCAGCTCAGTGCAACCTCTGCCTCCTGGGTTCAAGCGATTCCTCTGCCTCAGCCTCCCGAGAAGCTAGGACTACAGGTGCCCACCACCATGCCTGGCTAATCTTTGCGTCTTTATAGAGATGGGGTTTCACCATGTTGGCCAGGCTGGTCTCAAACCCCTGACCTCATGTGATCTGCCCGCCTCGGCCTCCCAAAGTGCTGGGATTACAGGCGTGAGCACCGTGCCCGGCCCTGTCAACCAGCACTGGCAAACACAGGGAAGCCCTTTTCTGCCCAAGAATTCCAAGCCTTCTGGCTGGTTGTTGTGTCTTAATTCCTCCCACCCCGATGCTTGTTCTAATGTAGAATGTAAACCTATATTCTCTCTAGGGCCGAATCATCCTCACAGGAATCAGATTCACCAGAGCAGATTCCCCAGGGGAATCTGATTCCTGTGGGGATGGTTCTGTCCTAGGGAAATATAGGCTTAGCCAAGCTGGAAATCTCATGTGCGTATTTACCAGATTCTGGGGTTGCTGGCAAACCATTTTCAGGCATGATCTGATTCAAATCTTTTAGACCCAGGCACACGGTGGCTCATGCCTGTCATCCCAGCACTTTGGGAGGCCAAGGCGGGCAGATGGCTTGAGCCCAGGAGTTCAAGACCAGCCTGGGCAACAAAGCAAGACAGCATCTCTACAAAAAAATACACAAATTAGCCGGGCAGTGCCCTGTAGTTCAGCTGTTCAGGAGGCTGATGGGAGAGGATCGCTTGGGTCTGGGGAGTTGAGGCTGCAGTGAGTTGCGATTGTACCTCTGGGCGACAGAGCAGTAACCTGTCTCTAGAGAAAGAAAGGAAAAGGTGATATCCATTAGAGCAGTGATGTTATTTTCCTGTTTATTTCCTTGCTATATTCCTAAAAGAATATACTTAATAAACACTGAATAAATGAGAAGCATAAAACCATGTCCATTTCATCTTGGATTGAGTTGCCTGCTTTCTACACAAAGAAAATAGATCCCAAGACGTAAGGCACAAGGGATCCCTTTTATTTATTTATTTATTATTTTTTTTTTAAAAAGATGGGGTTTCACCGGGCATGGTGGCTCACACCTGTAATCCAAGCACTTTGGAGGCCAAGGCGGGCGGATTACCTGAGGTCAGGAGTTCGAGACCAGCCTGACCAACATGGTGAAACACCATCTTAAAAAAAAAAAAAAACTTAAAAGATGGGACTTCACCATGATGGCCAGGCTGGTCTTGAACTCCCGACCTCAGGTGATCCACACACCTCGGCCTCCCAAAGTGCTAGGATTACAGGTGTGAGCCACTGCACCCAGCCTATTTATTTTTTGAGACAGGGTTTCCCGCTGTCAAAGCCTAGAGTGCAGTGGCGTGATAGCTCACTGTAGCCCTGCCTCCGGGGTTCAAGTGATTCTCTTGCCTCAGCCTCCCGAGTAGCTGGGATTGCAGGTATGCACCACTGTGCCCAGCTAATTTTTGTCTTTTTAGTAGAGACGGGGTTTCACCATGCTGGCCAGGCTGGTCTTGAGCTCATGACCTCATGCGATCTGTCCGCCCTGGCCTCCCAAAGTCCTGGGATTACAGGCAGGAGCCACCACACCGGGATCCCACATTTAAATAACAGACAAAAAGAAGGGAGGAAGCAAGGCGGAAAGAAACAGCCCTTTCCTTTGGTGTTCTACTTGTGACAGAATGAGGCTTGGGGAACCAAGGACAAAAGGCAGATAAGCAGTTGGCTAGTATTTATTTTTTATTTTATTTTTTGTACGGAAGGAAAGTCTCACTACGTTGCCCAGGCCGGCCTCAAACTCCTGGGATCAAGTTGCCCTCCTCCTTCAGCCTCCCACAGTGCTAGGACTACAGTGTAAGGCACCACCCTGGCCAGCAGTGTCTCAAATCTAAGAACCTCAGTGATGGCCGGGCACGGTGGCCCACGCCTGTAATCCCAGTACTTTAGGAGGCTAAGGCAGATGGATCACTGGAGGCTGGGAGTTCGAGACCAGCCTGGCTAACATGGTGAAACCCCATCTCTTCTGATTGTGGTTTTAAGTAAAATTTAAAAAAAAAAAAAAAAAAAACAGGGCTGAGCGTGGTGGCTCATGCCTGTAATCCTAGCACTTTGGGAGGCCGAGGTGGGTGGATCACCTGAGGTCAAGAGTTCAAGACCAGCCTGGCCATCATGGTGAAACCCCATCTTGTTTAAAAAAAAAAAAAAAAAAAAATCCATCTCTAGTAAAATTAGAAAAATTAGCCGGGCATGGTGGCTACTAGGGAGGCTGTGGAAGGAGAATCGTTTAAACTCAGGAGGTGTGGAGGTCGCAGTCAGCTGAGACTGTGCCACTGCACTCCAGCCTGGGTGACAGAGCGAGACTCCATCTCCAAAAAAAAAAAGAACCTCATATATAGATAAAACTTAAAGGACTAAGGCCGGGCGCAGTGGCTCAAGCCTGTAATCCCAGCACTTTGGGAGGCCCAGGCGGGTGGATCACGAGGTCAACAGATCGAGACCATCCTGGTCAACATGGTGAAACCCCGTCTCTACTAAAAATACAAAAAATTAGCTGGGCATGGTGGCGCGTGCCTGTAATCCCAGCTATTCGGGAGGCTGAGGCGGGAGAATTGCCTGAACCCAGGAGGCGGAGGTTGCGGTGAGCCGAGATCGCGCCATTGCACTCCAGCCTGGGTAACAAGAGTGAAACTCCGTCTCAAAAAAAAAAAAAACTTAAAGGACTAATGACAAAAACAGAAAATAAACCAAAAAAAACCCTCAGTCACTTGATCACCACGGGGTACCCTCACCGGAGAGGAAAGGAAAGTTGAAAATTCGGGCTTTGGGGAATGGAGTTGCTAGCCTTTCCCATTTGTGTCTTCTCTCCCTCTTTCAAGGCAAGGACCAGTTGCACTCACACAGGAAGCGAACCATGTTCACTGAGCAGCAGCTGAAAGATCTGAACGTCCTATTCGATGAGAACCCATACCCAAACTCCAGCCAGCAGAAAGAAATGGCCTCGAAACTAAACGTGCCCCCCACAGTACTGCAGGTTGGAAAATGATACCTCTTACCGAACCGCCTTCCCGATCTAACCTATCAGAGAGCCTCTGGGATCATCCCCTTCGCTGGCATTCCCCAAACCCACACTCCTGTACCCACGTCCGTACGAGAGAGAGTACGGACCTTTCTCCAAATCCCCAGAGCAAGAATGGGAATGTTTTTCTGGTAAAGGACCGGGTAGTAAATAGCTGAGGCTTTCCGGGGCATACTGTCTCCAGGAACTGTTTATGCCACTACAGTGCCAAGGCAGCGGCAGACAATGAAAACAAAAGAGGCCTGTCTGTTGCCACAAGCTCTTCACTCAGGCTGGAGTACAGTGATGCCATCACAGTCACTCCCACTGCAGCCTCCACCTCCTGCCTGGGCCAAGGGATCCTCCCGCCTCAGCCCCCCAAGTAGCTGGGACTACAGGTATGTACCACCACGCCTGGCTCCCTTTTTTTTTTTTTTTTTGCATTTTAGGTTTTGGGGTACATGTGCAGAACATGCAACACGTGGCAGTGTGTTTTGCTGCCTTCCTCCCCTTCACCCACGTTTGGCATTCCTCCCCATGTGATGAAGATGAGAACACTTGGACGCAGGGAAAGGAGCACTACACACTGGGGTCTACTGGCTGCTTTTTTTTTTTTTGTAGAGAGGGGGTTTCGCCATGCTGCCCAGAAGGCTGATCTTGAACTCCTGGTCTCACGTGATCCACCTGCCTCAGTCTCCCAAAGTGTCAGGATTACAGGCGTGAGCCACTGTGCCTGGCCTGAAGTTTATACGATTTTTCACATTACAAAACACGGTCTCGACTTACCACAACCTCCCCCTCCTGGGCTCAAGCCATCCATCCTCCCACCTCAAGCCTCCTGAGTAGCTGGTACTGCAGGTGTGCACCACCAGGCCCAGCTAGTTTTTGTATGTGTGGTTTTTTTGTTTTGTTTTTGTAGAGATGTGGTTTTGTCATGTTGCCCAGGCTGGACTCAGACTCCTGAAATCAAGCGATCCGCCCACCTCAGCCTCCCAAAGTCCTGAGATTACAGGCATGAGCCACTGTGCCTGGCCAACAGTATTCTTTTATTTTCTCTCTCTTTTTTTATTTTAGTCCCAACACACATACAACACAAAATAGTACTCTTACCGTGTTTGTTTCTTCTCAACCATTTTTAAAACGTAAAGCCTATTCCTAGCGCATGGGTGATGCAAAGCTAGGGGGTGGGTCCGATTTGGCCAGGAGCCTTAGCTGGCTGACCCAAGCCGCAGAGCTGCCCCTGCAACTGATCTCCTTGCTCCCCCATCCCCTGTCTCAATTTCTGCCCCTAAAATCTCTCATTTCTGCTCCTTCCTGAAAGTAGACTGCACAGAGAGGATATAAATAGCCAAGCTGTGGCACTAGCTCTTGTCACCTGGAAGTACTCATATTATCAGCTAAAAGGAAAACTTGGGCTGGGGATGGTGGCTCATGCCTATAATCCCAGCACTTAAGGAGGCCAGGAGTTTCAGACCAGCCAGGGCAACACACTGAGAACCCACCTCTACAAAAAATCTAAAAAATTCTCCCAGCACGGTGGTATGTAGCTGCAATCTCAGCTACTCTGGAGGCTGAGGTGGGAGGATCGCTGGAGCACCACAGGTTGAGGATGGAGTGAGCTCTGGTCACGTCACTGTACTTCGAGCCTGGGTGACACAGCAAGACCCTGTCTCCAAAATAAAAAAATTGTAAAAGGCCGGGTGTAATGGGTTACATTTGTAACCCCAGCACTTTGAGAGGCTGAGGCAAGAGGACTGCTTGGGCCCACGAGTTCAAAACCAGCCTGGGTAACATAGCAAGACCCTGTCTTTGGCTGGGCGCAGTGGCTCATGCCTGTAATCCCAGCCCTTTGGGAGGCCGAGGCGGGTGGATTACCTGAGGTCAGGAGTTCGAGACCAGTCTGACCAACATGGTGAAACCCTGTCTCAAAAAAAAAAAGACCCTGTCATTATGTATCTATGTCTCTATGTATGTATGTATTTATCTATCTTTTTTTTGAGACCTTGTTTCGCTCTTGTCACCAAGGCTGGAGTGCAGTGGTGTGATCTCAGCTCACTGCAACCTCCACCTCCCAGCTTCAAGTGATTCTCCTTCCTCTGCCTCCTAAATACCTGGAATTACAGGTGCCCACCACCACGCCCAGCTAATTTTGTATTTTTAATAGAAATGGCGTTTCACCAGGTTGGCCAGGCTGATCTCAAACTCTTGACCTCAGGTGATCTGCCAACCTTGGCCTCCCAAAGTGCTGGGATTTCAGGTAAGAGCCACCATGCCGAGCCTATCCATGTATCTATCTGTCTATCTATCTATCCATCCATCCATCCATTCATCTATCTATCTGAGATAGAGCCTCACTCTGTCACAGAGGCTGAAGTGTAATAGCACAATCTGGCTCACTGCAACATCTGTCTCCCCAGCTCAAGCAATTCTCTCTCTCTCTTTTTTAATATAATTTTTTTTTTTTTTTGCCGGGCGCAGTGGCTCAAGCCTGTAATCCCAGCACTTTGGGAGGCCGAGGCAGGTGTATCACGAGGTGAAGAGATCGAGACCATTCTGGTCAACATGGTGAAACCCCGTCTCTACTAAAAATATTTAAAAAAAAAATTAGCTGGGCATGGTGGCGCGCGCCTGTAATCCCAGCTACTCAGGAGGCTGAGGCAGGAGAATTGCCTGAAACCAGGAGGCGGAGGTTGTGGTGAGCCGAGATCGCGCCATTGCACTCCAGCCTGGGCAACAAGAGCGAAACTCCGTCTCAAAAAAAAAAAAAAAAAGTACAGGCACACACCATGGTGGTGTCTAATATGCGTATTTTTAGTAGAGACAGGGTTTCACCATGTTGGCCAGGCTGATCTCGAAGTCCTGGCCTCAAGCAGTCCACCCACCTGAGCCTCCCAAACTGCACGGATTATAAGCATGTGCCACCACACCCAGCCCATCTCTATTTTATTTTTATTTATTTTAAAAAAATAAATTAATATTTGGATAGGAGAGTTTAAGGGAAAAAAAAGAGAGAAAAGGTAAAAAATTTAATGGTTAAAAAAATGAACATAAATAAGTTTAACAAAACAAAAATTAAAAAGTAAAGGTTTTTAAAAAAATAGAATGACAAGTTGGTTGGGCACGGTGGCTCAGGCCTGTCATCCCAGCACTCTGGGAGGCTGAGATGGGTGGATCACCTGAGGTCAGGAGTTCGACACCAGCCTGGCCAACATGGTGACACCCCATCTCTAATATAAAAAAAAAGAAAAATAACGACTAGTCATCTGAATTCTACCCCATTTCCGAGCCCCTAGCTCTTCTCTCTCTTCCCTTCAGGTCTGGTTCAAGAACCGCAGAGCAAAGCTCAGGAAAGACAAATGCAGGCGCCCTCAGCAAAAGGAAGAGAGTCCACAGCCGCCGGGCCCGGAGGGTGGGGTCAGCACCAGCGTCAGCCGGAGACCTGCAGACGCGCCACCCAGATTGCCCAGCGCCGCTCGCCCGGTCGGCCTGGTGTACACGGGTCATCGGGTACCCTCGTTCCAGCTCATCGCATACCCCAACCTCAAGGTCCCCGCACATGAGTTCCTTGGCCACAGAATGGTCCATTTTGGCTGCTGCCAAGATCCTAACGTATACCTCCTCTACCCCATTGTGTAACCCCAAGCTTCCGCTCCATGCTTCAGTTCTGCTGCTTCTGCCTGCTCATCTCTACAAAGTCAAGAGAGATGATGAATACAGAAAGTCACATGTTGTAATGGTGTGTCTGTAATATTGTGACATTTGTATTTGGTCCTCAGGCCGGATTCCTGGAAAGCAATTCCACAGTTCCAGGGAGTCTCCCAAGGGCTGTCTTTTCATATGCTAATGCTGACTGATAGCTTCGGGAAGCCGGGCTGGTCTCGGGAAGACCCCAGCAGGATCAGAGGGCTAACTTCTGGGAGGGGAAGGAAGCTGAAGGTGAGGTTGATCACCATTGACTGATGGTTTCATCAGTCATGTCTGTGTAAGGAAGCACCAAGAGAAATGCTTGAACCTGGGAGGCAGAGGTTGCAGTAAACCCAGGAGATCATGCCACTGTACTCCAGCCTGGGCAACAGAGACTCTGTCTCAAAAAAAAGCAGCCAGGTCTGTCATCCCAGCACTTTGGGAGGCCGAGGTTGGGAGTCTGAGACCAATCTGACCAATCCTAGCACTTTGGGAGGCCTGAGGTCAGGAGTTCGAGACTAGCCTGACTAACATGGAGAAATCCAGTCTCTACTAAGAATACAAAATAAGCCGGGCATGGTGATGCGTGCCTGTAATCCCAGCTACTGGGGAGGCTGAGGCAGGAGAATTGCTTGAACCTGGGAGGTGGAGGTTGCAGTGAGCTGAGATCGCGCCATTACGCTCCAGCCTGGGCAATGAGCAAAAACTCCATATTATATAAATAAGTAAAATAAAGCACAGGGGACCAACTGGAATATTGGAAGGCATATTCTGTGAGAATGATGACCCCAAAATTCCCCAGTATCAGAAAGTGTCCTGAAAACTCAAACTGCCTGGACATAGTTCAGGTCCCCCCTAGCCTTTTAAATGAACTCAAACCCTTCCTCAAGGCCTGGAGGTTGGTAACACAAAAACACCCTGAGAAGAACCTGAAGCATCCCCTCCCTGGTAGTTGAGTGAATCGGATTTCTCCCCCAAGATTCCTAAAAATCTCATGTTTCTAGAAAATTCTCAGAAAAAGCAAGTTCTCTTAAACCTCCCTGGCTGTACTCTGATGCTCCAGAGCCAACGTCACAACCATCACAGAATCTCCATCCCCTTGAAACCTGGTTCTCTGGCAATGTTCCTCATGCCTGTAATACCAGCACTCTGGGAGGCCAAGGCGGGTGGATCACAAGTCAAGAGATCGAGACCATCTTGGCCAACATGGTGAAACCCTGGCTCTACTTAAAAAAAAAAAAAAGGCCGGGCGTGGTGGCTCACGTCTGAAATCCAAGCACTTTGTAGGCCAAGGTGGGCGGATCACCTGAGGTCGGGAGTTCAAGACCAGCCTGACCAACATGGTGAAACCCTGTCTTTACTTTTTTAAAAAAAAAGCCAGGCATGATGGCAGGTGCCTGTAATCCCAGCTATTCGGGAGGCTGAGGCAGGAGAATCGCTTGAACCCTGGGAGCAGAGGTTGCAGCAAGCAGAGATCACGCCACTGGACTCCAGCCAGGTGACAGAGCAAGACTCCATCTCAAAAAAAAAAAAAAAAGCCAGTCTCATATACCAGTCTCAAAATAAATAGATTAAAATTTAAAAATAAACGCCCGGCGTGGTGGCTCACGCCTGTAATTCCAGCTACTCAGGAGGCTGAGGCAGGAGAATTGCCTGAACCCAGGAGGCAGAGGTTGCGGTGAGCCGAGATCGCACCATTGCAGCCTGGGTAACAAGAGCGAAACTCTGTCTCAGAAAAAAAGATTGAATATACAAAGGTCAATGGTCAGAACTCTGGCCAAGTGCATTGGTGCACGCCTGTAATCCCAGCACTTTGGGAGGCCGAGGCAGGGGGGCTGCCTGAACCCTGGAGTTTGAGACCAGCCTTGGCAACATAGTAAGACTCATCTCAATAAAACTAATTTATTTATTTTTTTTCTTTTGAAAGGGAGTCTTGCTCTGTTGCCCAGGCTGGAGTACTGTGGCATGATCTCGGCTCACTGCAACCTCCACCTCCTGGGTTCAAGTGATTCTCTTGCCTCAGCCTCCTGAGTAGCTGAGGTTACAGACACCCACCACCATGTCCAGCTAATTTTTGTATTTTTAGTAGAGACAGTGTTTCATCATGTTGGCCAAGCTGGTCCCAAACTCCTGAACTCAGCTGATCCGCGCCTTGGCCTCCCACAGTTCTGGGACTACAGGTGTGAGCCACTGCGCCCAGCCTTTGTCTCTTTCCCTCTGTCTCTCTGTGTCTCCCTTCGTCTCTCTTCTCCAGTCTCCCTCTCTCATTTTCCTCTCCCCCTTTCTCTTTCTACCCTTCCCCCTTCTGTTTCCCTCTCTCTTTCTTCCAAAAATATAAGTTGAGAACATCCTTGGTGACAGGCACTGTTATGGGAACCGTGACAGGGTGGGCGGGGGGACTGGAGTCCCTGCACATATTGAAGATTAAAGATTGAGGTTCCATGGCCAGGCGCGGTGACCCATGCCTGTAATCCCAGCACTTGAGACTACTGAGGTGGGCAGATCATTTGCGATCAAGAGCGTGCGACCAGCCTGAGCAACATGGTGAAACCCTGTCTCCACAAAAAAATAGGAAAAATGAGCCAGGTGTGGTGGTGGATGCTGTAATCCCAGCTTCTCAGGAGGCTGAGGCGTGAGAATCGCTTGAACCCGCGAGGCAGAGGTTGCAGCCAGCTGAGATCTCAGTGCTGCACTCCAGCCTGGGAGATAGCCTTCGACCCTGCCTCAAAAAAAAAAGCAAAAGCTTTAAAGCAGAGAAAAGGGAAAGCTTTAGATATGCCCTGATCAAAGGCTGCTGGCACTGGGAGGTGGCCAGGGAGCTAACCAGAAGGAGGCCCTTGGAGGGCTGTTTACACAAACATTGGCTTTCTCTGCTTGGTACTAAGCTGAAATCAAGGTTGGGGGGTGGGCGCAAAAATTAGGGAAGCTATGAGTGATGGATCCAGCCCTGGCCATTTGGGGCTGATGGCTGCAGAGGCTGTGACTGATGGCTGTAGAAATGTTGTGGTCTGTGTTCTTTTTAAATTAATTAGTTGCAGAGGCCAGGCGCGGTGGTTCATGCCTTTAATCCCAGCACTTTTGGGAGGCCAAGGTGGGCGGATCACCTGAGGTCAGGAGTTTGAGATGAGCCTGGCCAACATGATGAAACCCCGTCTCGTCTCTACTAAAATTACAAAAATTAGCTGGGTGTGATGGCGTGTGCCTGTAATCCCAGCTACTCCGGAGGCTGGGGAAAGAGAATCATTTTGAACCCAGGAGGCGGAGGTTGCGGTAAGCCGAGATCTCACCACTGCACTCCAGCCTGGACGACAGAGCAAGACTCTGTCTCCAAAAATAAAAGAAAGAAAAAAGAACGATTTCCGAGCACCTTGGGAGATGGGCCTCACTCACATCAAATCCTGTCTTCCTCCCTCTCATCACCTTCTATCCTAGTACTTCCCCACCGTGAGAATAATAAGAATCATCTGCGGAGCTGTTAAAATCCAGACTCCGAGACCAGAGAGGGGTGTGATCCCAGGTGTGGGCATGATTTTTCTGGGGTTGCATTTAACAAAGTTCAAAACCCAGGAGGTACAATCAACACCCGAGCCATCCGGAGACTCCAGGCTTCTTAGAGGAGATTGAAAAGAGGAATTCAGCCCGGGCACAGTGGCTCTCGCCCTTAATGCCAGCACTTTGGGAGGCCGAGGCAGGAGGATGGCTTGAGCCCAGGAGTTGTAGACCAGCCTGGCCAACATGGTGAGACCCCTACCTCTACCAAAAAAAAAAAAAAAAGACGAGAGAAAGGAGAAGCTCCTAGAGGAAGTTCCCAGAGGAAATAGGAGGGAGAAGCCTGAGGGCTGCACCCAGCCAGGTAGTGTGTGAATCTGTGAACCACAGTCGGGGTTGCTGGGTGTGGGACACCAAGCCCAGCCCAGGGGTGTGACTCCGTAGAGAAGCCAACGCTAGCCTTGCACCCAGCCTCCTCCCTGGCTGGACTGTTGACTGAGCCCACCCCCATATCCCCACTCTTCCTGGTCTCCATCTCCTCACCTGATGAGTGGGTGGGGAGGGTAATTCCCCTAGGGTGTGGCTCTTCTCACTGCTGTTATGTGATCTTACAAAATGGGCTCTGTTGTCATCTCTCTCTCCCTAGAATGAATCATTACTTTATCTTTTTTTTTTTTTTGAGACAGGGTTTCACTCAGGTGGCCCAGGCTGGAGTGCAGTGGTGCAATAAGGACTTACTGTAACCTCCACCTCCTCCGTTCAAACGATTCTCCCACCTCAGTCCCAAGGCCGGGCGCAGTGGCTCACACCTGTAATCCTAGCACTTTCGGAGGCCAAGGTGGGCGGACCAGTTGGGGTCAGAGTTTGAGACCAGCCTGGCCAACGTGGTGAAAGTCCATCTCTACTAATAATACAAAAATTAGCCGGGTGTGCTGGCAGGTGCCTGTAATCCCAGCTACTGGGGAGGCTGAGGCAGGAGAATTGCTTGAACCTGGTAGGTGGAGATTGCAGTCAGCCAAGATCGTGCCACTGTACTCTAGCCTGGGCGACAGAGTGAGACTGCATCTCAAAAATAAAATAAAATAAAATAAAAATTAATAAATAAAAGAATGAGGCGGCCAGGTACAGTGGCTCACACCTGTAATCCCAGCATTTAGGGAGGCTGAGGTGGGAGGATCATGAGGTCAGGTGTTTGAGACCAGTCTGACCAACATGGTGAAACCCCGTCTCTACAAAAATACAAACATTGGCCGGGCATGATGGTGGGCTCCTGTAATCCCAGGTACTCGGGAGGCCAAGGCAGGAGAAATGCTTGAACCTGGGAGATGGAGGTTGTGCAGAGCTGAGACCCCACCACTGCACTCCAGCCTGGGCGGCAGAGTGAGACTCCATCTCGAAAAACAAAACAAAACAAAATTATAGGTGTTGTGGCACACGCCTATAGTCCCAGCTACTTGGGAGGCTGAGGGAGGAGAATCTGGGAAATGGAGGTGGCAGTGAGCAGAGATAAGGCGTTGCCCTCCAACCTGGTCAACAGAGTGAGACTCTGTCTCCAAAAAAAAGAATACATTGGTTAAGGGGTTAATAAATAAACAAATACATAAAGGAGCCTCAAGGTCTCTGACCTCCCCCCATCTTCTCTCCCAAAGCACAGGCCTTTGTCTGCTAAGATCCAGACCTGCCAAGGGGAATAGCTGTTTTTCCTTCTCCCTGTGAGACAAAGAATGTGGCCACAGCTGAACAGGTCCCATCAGTGTCAATGGGAATGATTCCCAGGACCCATTCATCCTCCCTAGTAATCCTCTATTGCCCTCAAAGGAATTCCTCAACCCTCCTCCCATAATCCATTTGCAAGGAGAACATATGAGCTCCAGGACCCCCTTGGGGGGTGGACAATCGCTATGGCTCTCCCCATGCTCCGGTTAAATACATTTGGAAGCCTTTTCTCCTGTTAATCTGCCTCCTATCATTCGTTTTCAGCAAACCTTGAGAGGGCCAAAAGCAGCCTTCGCCTTGGCCACAACACCCTCCACACCATCTGCTTCTCCCCCGCACCCCACCATGTATTCCCCACTCCTTGGGACCCCACTTCCAAGCATCCCACCCTCCCTGCTTCATGTCACCCTCCTCATTCTCTGCTTTTATAACCCTTTTACAATTACAGGCCCAGCCAGGTGCGGTGATGCATGCCTGTAATCCCAGCACTTTGGGTGGAGTTGATGTCAGGAGTTAGGGACCAGCCTGGCCAACATGATGAAACCCCATTCCTACTAAAAATAAAAACAATTAGCTGGGCATGATAGTGGGTGCCTGTCCCCCCAACTACTTGGGAAGCTGAGGCAGAAGAATTGCTTGAACCCTGGAGGCTGAGGTTACAGTGAGCTGAAATTATGCCACTCCACTCCAGCCTGGTGACAGAGCAAGACACCATCTCAAAAAGATAAATAAATTAAATAAATAAACAAATAGGCTGGGCGAGGTGGCTCTCGCCTGTAATCCCTAGACTTTGGGAGCCCAAGGTTAGGATTTCAAGACCAGCCTGACCAACATGGTGAAACCCCGTCTCTACTAAATAAACAAAAGAAAATCATCTGGGCATGGTGGCTGGCACCTGTAATCCGGGCTTCTCGGGAGGCTGAGGCAGGAGAATTGCTTGAACCTGGGAGGCGGACGTTGGGGAGAGCTGAGATTGCGCCATTGCACTCCAGCCTGGAAAACAGAGGGAGGCTCTATCTCAAAAAACAATTTTTAAAATGTAAAAATTTTAAATAAAAATTTTTAAAATGCCAGCTGATACACGTTTCCTTCCTCCCTTCCTCTTTTTTTTTTTGATGGAGTTTCGCTCTTGTCTCCCAGTCTGCAGTGCAATGGTGCAATCTCTGCTCACCGCAATCTCCACCTCCCTGGTTCAAGCAATTCTCCTGCCTCAGCTTCCCAAGTAGCTGGGATTACAGGCACCCACCACCATGCCCAGCTGATTTTTTGTATTTTTAGTAGAGAGGGCGTTTCATTCACCATGTTGACCAGGCTGGTGTTGAACTCCTGACCTCAGGTGATCCATTTGCTTTGGCCTCCCAAA
The DNA here is from genome assembly GCF_049354715.1 of Callithrix jacchus. NCBI lineage: Eukaryota > Metazoa > Chordata > Mammalia > Primates > Cebidae > Callithrix > Callithrix jacchus. Next base: position 46,822,700 of record NC_133523.1, read on the forward strand.
GTGCTGGGATTACAGGCGTGAGCCACGGAGACTGGCCCTTTCTTTCTTTTGAGATAGTGTTTCTCTGTCACTTAGGCTGGAGTGTAATGGTGTGGGGATCTTGGCTCCCTGCAGTCTTAACTTATGCTGGAAAGATCCTTCTGCCTCAGCCTCCTAAATAGCTGGGATTACAGGCACAAACCACTAATCCTAATTTTTGTATTTTTTTTGTAGAGACAGGGTTTTGCCATGTTCTCCAGGCTGGTCTCAAAGCAAAGCCTGCAATTACAGGCATGAGACACTGCTCCCAGCCCAGACTTTTGTTCTCGTTTATATTTCCACAAACCTCCAAAGATAAAATAAAGCCGCAAAAGGTGCCTAGGTCAGCCACTGCCCACCAGTAAATAAGTCAGCATCTCCGCACAGATCAAAGCGATCTTCCTTCCCGTAGAGCCTCTTGCAGGGAAGAGAGCTCTGACGTCCCATCTGTTCCCCAGCCATGCTAGGGTGCCCCTATGCGTCGATGGCATTGTTTTATAACCCATTGTTTCACCCTCTGCAGCCACCCTTCCTGGAACATAAGTGCAGGTGGGAGTTGGGGATTGGTCCGCTAACTGGGTATAGAGAAAACAGATGGGTATGTTATTTTTGGTGAGGGCTCTTCTGTCCTGGGAAAATGTGGCCTCTCCTAAGGGACCCTATCCTGTTCAATCACCCTGACTCCCTTTACTTATTTATTTATTTTTTTGAGATGGAGTCTTCCTGTGTTGCACAGGCTGGAGTGTAGTGGTGCAATCTCAGCCCACTGCAACCTCTGTCTTCTAGGTTCAAGTGATTCTCCTGCCTCAGTTTCCTGAGTGGCTGGGACTATAGGCACACACCACCATGCCCTCCCAATTATTGTATTTTTAGTAGAGACAGGGTTTTGACACGTTGGCCAGGGTGGTCTCGAACTCCTGCCCTTAGGTGATCCTTCCACATTAGTCTCCCAAAGTGCTGGGATTACAAGCATGAGCCTTTGCACCCGGCCTCTCACATTTTCTCTCTTCCCAGATTTGGTTCAAGAACTTAAGAGCTAGGCCATGTGCAGTGGCTCATGCCTGTAATCCCAGCACTTTGAGACGCCAAGGCAGGCGGCTTGCTTGAACTGAAGAGTTCCAGACCACCCTGGGCAACATGGTGAGATCCTTGACTTACAAAGATCCGCCAGGTGTGGTGGCACGTGTCGGTGGTACCTGCTAATCAGGACACTGAGGCCGGGGATCGCTTGAGCATGGGAGGTCAAGATTGCAGTGAGCCAAGATGGAGGCACAGCACTCCAGCTGGAGCAACAGAGCGAGACCCTATCTCAAAAAAGAAAAAAGAAAAGAAAAGAAAAAAAAAAAGAAACAAAACGCTAACACTGGAGAGCCAGAGCAGGAACGTTTCCGACCTCCAAACCTGAGACATGAGTCACCCTGATAGCGTTGCCTGCCTGTGATCCCTCCATGCCTGTGATTCTTACGGAACAAGGCGCTTCGAGCATCCTCGCTGCTCCCATGCCCTTGACCCCATCCCTCTTCTTGTCTCCACAGCCCCCCAAAGGGGGATATTTGCCCACCTTCTCACCTGGGACACCCTGGGCATGGATCTCCCCATCTGGAGAGCTAGGTGTGCTCGCGGGGTCTCCACACCCCTCCACATCCCTATCCCCTGCAAAGCGGGCCTCTTTACCTGCAAAGCCCCCCGGCGCAGCCTCCCCCCTCCACCATACCCTGATGCCAGGCTTGCTTCCCGCCTCCTGCCTGGAACGCAGCTGCTCGCGCATCCCCCACGCCTTCCCAAGCCCCCGGAGCGCTCCACGCCCTCTCGCCTGACCCCTGTTTCCGCCGCCTGCGTCTCCACTCCCCCAACGCCGCCACGCCCTGGACGGAGGTCTCTGGGGCTGCGCGCCAGCTGCGCGTCCCTGCGGAGTTCCCGTGCGCCACGAGGCTCGATGGCGCGCGCCTCCCGACCCGTCCAGCCCGGGCGCGGCGACACCTTTCTTTGCCACCTGGAACCAACACCTTGGTTCCCTTTTGAGGGATCAGAACTTGTTTAGTTGGAATACGGCACAATTTTGCATTTTTCTGCCGTCTCGATTCCGACTTCAGAATTCTGGTGTCCAGCCCGGCAATCATCTTCCGGTGCCAGCGCGGCAAGTCGGTACGTTTCCCCCGCGATGCCCCCCGGGTGCCCGGGTAGAGGGATGGAGCTCTCCCCTCTCCACAGCCCCCTAGTTAACTGGTTTCCCTTTCGCCCCGGGCCTGGAAGTATCGCGCCCCTCCCATCCTCCCCCCCCCAAGAAAGCTCTTCAGGCTACAGCCCCTTTCCCAGCCGGGAAGTCCAGGGCTCGTCCGGCCCGCTAGACCTCGGGGAGCAGCGGCATCGGAACCCCCATTAAGAGGGGTCCAGTCCTGGGCGGTGGCTCGCGCCTGTAATCCCAGCACTTTGGGAGGCCGAGGCGGGTGGATCACCTGAGGTCAGGAGTTTTAGAGACCATCCTGGCCAACATGGCGAATCCCATCCCTACGAAAAATACAAAAATTAGCAGGGCGTGGTGACGGGCGCTTGGTAATCCCAGGTATTCGGGAGGTTGAGGCGAGAGAATCGCTTGAACCCGGGAGGCGGAGGTTGCGTTGAGCTGAGATCGTGCCGCTGCCCTCCAGCCTGGGCGGCAGGGCGAGACTCTGTCTTGCGGCGGGGGAAAAAGGGTGGTCCAGGCCGGGCGCCCTGGCTCGGGCCTGCAATCCCAGAACTTTGGGCGGCCGAGGCGGGCAGATCACCTGAGGTCGGGTGTTCTAGACCAGCCTGACCAACATGGAGAAACCCCGGCTCTACTAAAAATACAAAATTAGCCGGGCGTGATGGCGGATGCCTGTGATTCCAGCTACTTGAAAGGGTGAGGCAGGAGAATCGCTTGAACCCGGGAGGCAGAGGTTGCGGTGAGCTGAGATTGTGCGGCGAGCTGATTTTCTTGGGGAAGGAAAAAAGGGTGGTCCAGGCCCAGCGCAGTGGCTCGGGCCTGCGATCCCAGCACTTTGGGAGGCCAAGGCGGGCGGATCACCTGAGGTCAGGAGTTCTAGACCAGCCTGACCTACATGGGGAAACCCAGTCTCTATTGAAAATACAGATTTAGCTGGGTAAGGTGGTGGGTGCCTGTGATCCCAGCTACTTGAAAGGGTGAGGCAGGAGAATCGCTTGAACTCGGGGGGCGGAGGTTGCATTGTGCCGAGATTTTGCAGCTGGGCAGAGCCAGACGCTGGCTTGGGGGAAAAAGGGGCTGTCCAAAATGGGCGCTAATGGCTTGGGCCTGCAATCCCAGAACTTTGGGAGGCTGTGGCAGGCGGATCACCTGAGGTTGGGTGTTCTAGACCAGCCTGACCAACATGGAGAAACCCGGGCTCTACTAAAAATACAGAATTAGCCAGGCATGATGGCAGCTGCCGGTGATCCCAGCTACTTGAAAGGGTGAGGCAGGAAAATCGCTTGAACCCGGGAGGCAGAGGTTGAAGTGTGCCGAGATTGTGCAATTGCACTCCAGCCTGGGCGGCAGAGCGAGACTCCATCTTGGGCGGCAGAGCGAGACTCCATCTTGGGGGGAAAAAAAAGGGGGGGTGGCCTAGGCCAGAAACACGGTGGCCTAGGCCAGGAGCACGGTGGCTTGGGCCTGCAATCCCAGCACTTTGGGAGGCCAAGGCGGGCCATCACCCGAGGTCAGGGGTTCCAGACCAGCCTTACCAACATGGTGAACACGGTCTCTACCAAAAATTACAAAATTAGTTGGGCTTGAAAGGGTGAGACAGGAGAATTGCTTGAACCGGGAGGCAGAGGTTTCCGTGCGCAGAGATTGTGCTGCTACACACTCCAGCCTGGGTGGCAGAGCAAGACGCCATCTTGAGAAAGAGAGAAAAGGTGGTTCAGGCTGGGCGCGGTGGCTCAGGCCTTCAATCCCAGTACTTCGGGAGGCTGAGGCGGGCAATCACCTGAGGTTGGGAGTTCTAGACCAGCCTGACAAACATGCAGAAAACCCGTCTCTACTAAAAATACAGAATTAGCCAAGTGTGATGGTGCATGCCTGTAATCCCAGCTACTCGGGAGACTGAGGCATGAGAATTGCTTGAACCTGGGAGGCGGAGGTTGTGGTTAGCCGAGATTGTGCCACTTCACTCCAGCCTGGGTGGCAGAGCAAGAGGCTGACTTGGAAAAGAAAAAAAGGGTGGTCCAGGCTGGGAGCATGGTGGCTGGGTCTGCAATCCCAGCACTGTGGGAGGCCAAGGCGGGTGATCACCTGGGGTCAGGAGTTCTAGACCAGCCTGGCCAACATGATGAAACCCTGTCTCTAATACAGATACAAAATTAGCAGGGCGTGGTGGCGAGTGCCTGTGGTCCCAGCTGCTTGACAGGGTGAGGCAGGAGAATTGTTTGAACCCGGGCAGTGGAGGTTGCAGTGTGCTAAGATTGTGCCACTGCACTCCAGCCTGGGTGGCAGAGAAGATGCCGTGGTGTGGGTGGGTGGGGGGGGAGGATGGTCCAGGCTGGGAGCGTGGCCTGCAATCCCAGCCGTGGGAGGCTCTAAGACACTGCTGGATTATCACTTGAGCCCAGAAATTAGAGAGCATCGTGTGCAAATATAGTGAGACCCTGTGTTTATTTGTTTTCTTGAGACGCCTGTGTTAAAGCAAACCAAGTATGGCCTGAGAAGGACTCCGTATACTATGTTTGGATCCTAATGGATGAACTGCAACCTCACTTAAGGTACAAAAGATTGAAAACTTAATGTAGGCTGGGCACGTGGGCACATGGCTCTGGGTGGCAGAGCAAGACGCTGTCTTGGCGGGGCGGGGGTAGGGAGGGGGCAGGGGGAAGGGAATAAGGATGGTCCAGTCCTGGAGCACGTGGCTCAGGCCTGCAATCCCAGCACTGTGGGAGGCTGCGGCAGGATTATCACTTGAGCCCAGGAGTTGGAGACCAACCTGGGTAATAGAGAGACTCCTGTTTCTTTTTTGAAACCCCTGTGTTAAAGCAAACTAAATATGGCCTGAGAAGGACTCCATACTGCTATATTTGAGTCCTTGTGGATGAACTGCAGCCTAACTTAGTAAGTACAAAAGATTAAAAACCTAACTTTAGGCCGGGCGTGGTGGCTCATGCCTATAATCCCAGCACTTTGGGAGGCCAAGGCGGGTGGATCACAAGGTCAAGAGATCGAGACCATCCTGGTCAACAAGGTGAAACCCCGTCTCTACTAAAAATACAAAAATTAGCTGGGCACGGTGGTGTGTGCCTGTAATCCCAGCTACTCAGGAGGCTGAGGCAGGAGAATTGCTTGAACCCAGGAGGCGGAGGTTGCGGTGAGCCGAGATCGTGCCATTGCACTCCAGCCTGGGTAACAAGAGCGAAACTCCGTCTCAAAAAGAAAAAAAAAATCGTACCTTTAGGCCATGTGTGGTGGTTCGGGCCTGTAATCCCAGCACTTTGGGAGGCCGAGGCGGGCGGATCACCTGAGTTCAGGAGTTCGAGACCAGCCTGACCAACATGGTGAAACCCCGTCTATTTACTAAAAATAGAAAATTAGCTGGGAGTAGTGGCTGGTGTCTGTAGTCCCAGCTACTTGGGAGGGTGAGGCCGGAGAATCACTTGAACCCTGGAGGCGGAGGTTGCAGTGAGCCGAGATTATGCCACTGCACTCTAGAGCGAGGCGCCATCTTTTGGAGGGGGAGGGAGGAGGATGATCCAGGCCGGGAGCACATGGCTCGAGCCTGCAATCCTAGCTCTGTGGGAGGCTGTGGCAACATTATGGCATGAGCCCAGGAGTTAGAGACTGGCCTGGGCAATGTAGTGAGACCCCTGTGTTAAAGCAAACTAAATATGGCCTGAGAAGGACTCTGTAATTTTACATTTGAGTCTTTGTGGTTGAACTGCAGCCTAACTCAAGGTACAAAAGATTGAAAACCTAATTTAGGCCAGCGCGGTGGCTCACACCTGTAATCCCAGCAGTTTGGGAGGCCGAGGTGGGCAGATCACCTGAGATCGGGAGCTCAAGACCAGCCTGACCGACATGGTGAAACCCTGTCTCTACTAAAAATACAAAATCAGCCGGGAGTGGTAGCTGGTGCCTGTAATCCCAGCTACACGGGAGGGTGAAGCAGGAGAATTGGTTGAACCCGGGAAGCGGAGGTTGCAATGAGCCGAGACTGCGCCGCTGCACTCTAGTTTGGGTGGCAAAGGGAGACTCCATTGTGGGGGGGGGAAGGGTGGTCCAGGCTGGGCATGTGGCAGGGGCCTGCAATCCCAGCACACTGGGAGGCCAAGGCAGGGGGAATCACCTGCGGTTGGGAGTTCTAGACCAGCCTGACCAACATGGAGAAATCCCCTCTCTACTAAAAATACAAAATGAGCCGGGCATGGTGGCTGGTGCCTGTAGTTCCAGCTACTCTGGAGGGTGAGGCGGGAAAATCGCTTGAACCCAGAAGGCGGAGGTTGCAGTGAGCCGAATTCGCGCCATTTCACTCCAGCGCGGGCACCAGGGGCAAAATTCCATCAAAAAAAAAAAAAAACCTAACTAGGTATTAGGTACCTGTAACCGCCACTGAGCGTTAGCCAATCACAGCAGCTGTACTTCACCCACTCACAGGCCGCTGAGCCCTCAAACTTTGTCCAAATAAGGCAAACGCTGAGCAGTAACCAATGAGCTGTCTCTGTACCTCACTTCCGATTTCTGTATGTCACTGCCCCTTCTGGCCCATAAATTTGGTCTGACTGCGAGGCACCCCAGTAGTCCGTCTGAATCTGCTGTGATGATCGGAGCTGCATTGTTCAGCTGAACTCCTTTCAGGTTATTTTATGTAGTCTATTTTTACTTATTTTATTTTACTTTATTTTTATTTTTTTATATATTTTTGAGACGGAGTCTCGCTCTGTCGCCCAGGCTGCAGTGCAAAGGCACAATCTCGGCCCACTGCAACCTCTGCCTCCTGTTCAAGTGGCTCTCCTGCCTCAGCCTCCCCAGTAGCTGGGATTACAGGCACCTGCCACCATGCCTGGCTGCTTTTTTGTGTTTTTAGTAGAGACTGGGTTTCACCATGTTGGCCAGGCTGGTCTCGATCTCCTGCCCTCAAGTGATCTGTCCGCCTCGGCCTCCCAAAGTGCAGGGATTACAGGCGTGAACTACTGCGCCTGGCCCCCGTTAACTTTAATTTGGCTAAAGTTTTTCTTTTAACAGATGATGTCAGAAGCGGAGTCCAAAGGGAGAGCTTCCAGCGACCCTCAGGAGTGCTGAGTGACCACGCCAGGTTCACTTGTGTCCGCTGACCTCTCGGAGTGGCTGGGGACTGTGGGTAAGTTCCGTCTCGGATTTCAGAGCTCCACGGACTCGTGTTTCGAGCTCTCCGAGTTTCATTGAGCACATTTCCATCCAAACCGGGTTTGGAAGTCAGGACAGAAACTGGACTGGTTCTGGGAATGGATTTGACCTGGTAACGAGGTGGCTTGGATCCAGTTAGAGGCCTCTTACATCTGACTGGGCCAGAAAGAAACTGGTAGCAAATGGTAACATTGCAGGGGATGTGAATTTCGGCTTTTAAAAATTAACGGGGACGTCTGTGTTGCACCCGTTGTTCCATTGTTCTTGTGCACTTAGGCAGTAAAAAAAAAGTACTGAGTTAATCAAGGGAACCTGAGAGTAACCCCGATATTTTAGGCAAAAATGGGATCCTTCATTTCTCAAAACCTGAGTTCCTTCTAACCTATACATTAGTCACGGGAAGGAACCAAGGGTTACAGAAATGGCAAAATCCAGCCGGGCGCAGTGGCTCAGGCCTGTAATCTGAGGATTCTGGGAGCTGAGGCCGGATCACCTGAGCCCAGGAGTTTAAGACCAAGTTGGCCAACATGGTGAAACTCTGTCTCTGCTAAAAATTCAAGAATTAGTGGGGCATGGTAGCGTGTGCCTGTAGTTTCAGGTACTTGGGAGACTGAGGCACGAGAATTGCTTGAACCCAGGAGGCAGAGGTTGCAGTGAGTGGATATCACATCACCGTAGTCCAGCCTGGGTGACAGAGCAAGACTCTGTCTCAAAAAGTAAAAATAAAAATGGCTGGGCTTAGTGGCTCATGCATGTAATCCCAGCACTTTGGGAGGCTGAGGGATCACCTGAGGTCAGGAGTTCGAGACCCACCTGGCCAACATGGTGAAACACAGCCTCTACTAAAAACACAAAAAAGTAGCCAGGCATGGTGGCGCACACCTGTAATCCCAGCTACTTGGGAGGCTGAGGCATGAGAATGGCCTGAACCTGGGAGGCGGAGTTTGCAGTGAGGGGAGATTGCGCCATTGCTCTCCAGCCTGGGTAACAAGAGCAAAACATTGTCTCAAAAAAACAAAGTAATGAATAAAATAGAAATGAAGGATCCCCAGAGTTAAATCTGTTAATCTTACGGCGTAGTTACTCTCCCGATACCAGGGATTGCAGCACCAACTGTCGGACTTTGGATGAGTAATGGGGTCCATTTTAACCTGAGTGAAGGACGGGATTGGGTTAGAGGCCCTCCATCAGTCCAGTCCCCCTTGGTTAACAGTGGGTTAAAGATAACAGGGCACAACTGGAGGTAAGTTTGAGCCTTGCAAGTCCGACAGTGGGTGCTAAGCAGAGAGGCCAGTATCTGTGTTTTGTCACGTATGCTGCTTTGGCGCCAGAATGAAAAATGTTAATTGGCTTACCCCATGCAACGCGTTGGGCTTCACGTTGCAAAACTGAGAGGCTTTTGCCTGAGGCTCCACCAAACAACAAAAAAATTCCTTTATGATGCAGCGGGCTTGGCCCGCAGGGCTCTTATATGGCAGCTGGGGTCTCTAGGAGCACTCAGGCAAAGGGAACCCAGAAACCTGGCATTGCTGACGAAAGGTAAAGGATTTCTCATCAGTCAGACTCTGGCCTTTCTGTCTCTGTGCAAACTGGTTAAATGAATGGTAAAAATCACTGTTTATCTCATGTTTTGATTCATACAAAAAGGAATTCTGAGACTGGTCTTAAGCTGTAATTCATCTGGTGTGCTTTGTGTGTCTTTCTGTATTCTGTCACAAAGAGGGTACCTTGAGGTAAAATGCGTGCCTAGCACCCCATGAGCCTGCTGTTCGAGATGACCCAGCAGAGTGGTCAATCCTGGCCTTGGAAGCTTAACCTCCTGTGGCCATGCTTTCTCTTTGCACAATGGTGGCTCAGGTTCAGGGTTCAATTCCTGCTTTACTCAATGAGTACTTTCTGGAGTGACCTGTACCCTGTCACTTCCCTCTCCATATGGAACACAGAAATATTGGCTGTTTGGCCTAGCTGTTTTAAAAGTGGATATTTGGCTGGGCCTCATGGCTCATGCCTACAATGCATGTGGGGAGGCTGAGGCAGGCAGGTCACTTGAGGTCAGGAATTTGAGACAAGCCTGGGCAACATGGTAAAACTCTTTAAAAAAATAAATTGCCTGGGCATGTTGGCGCATGCCTGGAATCCCAGCTACTCGGGAAGCTGAGGCGGGAAAATCGCTTGAAAAAAAAATTGCCTGGGCATGTTGGCGCATGCCTGGAATCCCAGCTACTCGGGAAGCTGAGGCGGGAAAATTGCTTAGGCGGGAAAATTGCTTAGGCGGGAAAATAGCTTGAAAAAAAAATTGCCTGGACATGTTGGCGCATGCCTGGAATCCCAGCTACTCAGGAAGCTGAGGCGGGAAAATTGCTTAGGCGGGAAAATTGCTTAGGCGGGAAAATAGCTTGAAAAAAAAATTGCCTGGACATGTTGGTGCATGCCTGGAATCCCAGCTACTCGGGAAGCTGAGGCGGGAAAATCGCTTGAAAAACAAATTGCCTGGGCATGTTGGCGCACGCCTGGAATCCCAGCTACTTGGGAAGCTGAGGCGGGAAAATCGCTTGAGCCTGGGAGGGCAAAGGTGCAGTGAGCCAAGATGGTGCCACTGCACTCTAGCCCAGGCAACAAAACAAGACTCCATTTCAAAAAAAAATTAAAAAATAAAATAAAAGTATATATTCAAATTCTAATAGCCTGGGACTCCTTGGGTAAAACAGGAGGCATGTGAGATGCCCTTTTGGAAAAACAAAACAAAACAAAAAAACCTGTTTTCCTCAGGAACCTCAGGAATAGGAAATGAATAGATTCACTGTCAAAATCTACTTTTTAGGATCCAAGATCTGGTAAAAGATGGGATCCTTAATTATTGGAGATCTGTTTTTTGTTGTTTTGTTTTGGAGATGGAGTTTCACTCTTGTTGCCCGGGCTGGAGTACAATGGTGTGATCTCCGCTCACCAAAACCTCCACCTCCCAGGTTGAAGCACTTCTCCTGCCTCAGCCTCCTAAGTAGCTGGGATTACAAGCATGTGCCACAACACCTGGCTAATTTTGTATTTTTAGTAGAGACTTTTTTTTACCATGTTGGCCCGGTGGGTCTCAAACTCCTGACCTCAGGTGATCTGGTGATCTGCCCACCTTGGCCTCCCAAAGTGCTGGGATTACAGGCATGAGCCACAGTGCCTTTTTTTTTTTTTTTAAAAGACAGAGTTTCACTCTGTCATCCAGGCTGCAGTAGTGCAATGGCATGATCTCAGCTCACTGCAACCTCTACCTCCCAGGTTTAAGTGATTCTCCTGCCTTAGCCTCCTGAGTAGCTGGGAGTACAGGGGTGCACCTTCACACCCAGCTAATTTTGTATTTTTAGTAGAGATGGAGTTTCAACATGTTGGCCAGGCTGGTCTGGAACTGCTGGCCTTGTGATCTGGCCACCGTAGCCTCCCAAAGTGCTGGGATTACAGATGTGAGCCACAACGCCCAGCTTTGCCTTTCTGCTGTGCGCACTTATTATATTGGGCGCTAGAAGCTATATGCTTTCCTTGTCCTCTTTTTTTGAAGGACTCCACCCTAAAGCCAGCAAGTTCAAACAAATAAATACTTCAATCAAATATTTTGAAAGAAAAACTGCCTTTTAGTTTACATATCTGTGGGAAATAAAAAGTTTTAGAGATTGCTGGCAAAAAAGAGGACATTTAGTCTAAACTGGGCAGGTCAGGTATTAGGTTTATTAGATGCTTTAAGGTCATCCACTGCTTCTTAGACATTTGAAAATTGTTCAGTTTACCTATTTTGGAGCATTCGATTCTATATAAGTCCTGGGAACACGTGGAATTAGCCATGCACTCTATTTATGCATTAAAGGTGATAAAGAAATGAGATTTTTTAAATTGAGAAAAAACCACAGGTGCTTGTGCTCCACCTACCCAGTGCAGCAGGTAAGATGTGTTGGCAATGCGCCTTCAGTGGAGCGAAGAGGCCACAGCAGGATCCCACCTCGGCTGGATAGCACACTGGCCTTCACCTTCAATGCGCCATGGCAGCTTTCCCGTGAGTCTCTGACTTGTGCACATGCTAGACTCCTTGGTCTACAAGAAAGCATCTTGTACGGTAAATTCTTGTCTTAAAGATAAATAACTGGTTGGTTCAAAAGAGGGGATGTTTAGGACAAGTCAGGAGGTCAAGCATGTTGTAGATGGTCTGGGTAAGTTGCGAAAGTATTCGTGAAAGGAAATTTAAGCACCAGAAGTAAAAGTTGCTAAGAGTTACCATTATTACATGCGATTAAAACTACTGAAAAATAGTTTCACATGCAAAGTGTATGAGAAATTGAAATGCGTTTTTGGTAAAAGATTTTAAGAAGGCATGAGAATCTAAACTTTTGCCTAGTTTAGAGGGTTATATGATTGTTTTAAATTAGATAAGAGTAAGCTGATGGTTTGAACAAGTTGTGGAAGGTTTGTAAAAATTCATCTTGTAAAAAAAAATTCTGTGTGCAAACATATTGACTAAATTCAAGGGGGTGTTTTTTTTAGTTTTCCGTAAGTTAAACATCAAAATAAAATGACAAACAGGTTTCTTAAGGCACTGATCTGCTCTTTAACAAAATTTGTCCTTTTTCTAGACAGAGTCTTGCTCTGTCACCCATGCTGGAGTGCAGTGATGCAATCTTGGCTTGCTGCAACCTCTGCCTCCTGAGTTCAAGTGATTCTCATGTCTTGGCCTCCCAAGTAGCTGGGACTACAGGCACATGCCACCACAGCCGGGTAATTTTTGTATTTTCTTTTTTAGTAGAGGTGGGGTTTCACTACATTGGCCAGGCTGGTCTCGAACACCTGACCTCAAGTGATCCACTTGCCTCAGCCTCCCAAAGTGCTGGGATTACAAACCGAGCCACCGTGACCAGCCTCAGTTGTCATTTTTAATGGATATTTTCTGGTTGTGAGAAAGCTCTTCCATTCAAGAGGGCTAATATTACAACAGTATCTTATTATGTCTAATATGTCACAGTATATTTTCACCTGGTAAAGAAAGCTTTTTTTTTTTTGGAGACAGAGTCTCGCTCTGTTGCCCATGCTGGAGTGCAGTGGCACAGTCTTGGCTCACTGCAACTTCTGCCTCTTGGGTTCAGGTGATTCTCCCACCTTAGCCTCCTGACTAGCTGGAATTACAGGTGCATGCCACCTCACCCGGCTAATTGAGTAGAGATGGGGTTTCACAGTGTTGCCCAGGTTGGTCTCAAACTCCTGACTTCATGATCCACCTGTCTCAGCCTCCCAACATGCTGGGATTACAGGTGTGAGCCACCGCACCTGGCCAAGCTTCTTTGAGATTTTCGTTCTTGTTGCCCAAGTTGGAGTACAGTGGTGTGATCTTCACTCACTGCAACCTCCACCTTCTGGGTTTAAGGAAAAAAAAGAAATACATTCCTCATAATAGGCTCTATAGAACATTCTACTGTAAAGGCTACGGTTATAAAACAGACTTTAAATTCTCTTTTGAAACTTATGCTAAATAATAGAATTGGCTGAACAGAAAAGTATCTGTGCAGCTGATGGGTCTTAACGGGCTATGGGAAAAACATCAGGTATTATAGATAGAGATTCACTTGTGGGGATTAACGAAAAGACCGCTTAGTTAAGCAAGTAGACTCCTCATGCAGCTCATCCTTTCATCTTTTTCATTTTGGTTGTTTGGTTTATGGGGGCCCTGGGGAGCAGCATACTCTAAATTCTTGGTATTTTCCTCCCAATAGTCATAGTAACAGTCTCCCTGGTGCACTGTATACTCTCAAAGCTTTTAAATATTTGCGTTCAGCCGTCTCTAGAATGTCAAGTGGTCTCTCTTCAACTGGAATGACAAAAGCTGAAAGAACTGCAACCGTGAGGGCACCATAACCCATAGATTACATTCTGGTGTGTTAAGATCAGATATCTAAGCCTGTTAAAAAAGAGAGAGAGAGAGAGAGAAATAAAAAAATTGGCCGGGCGCAGTGGCTCACGCCTATAATCCCAGCACTTTCGGAGGCCGAGGCAGGTGGATCACGAGGTCAAGAGATTGAGACCATCCTGGTCAAAAAGGTGAAACCCCGTCTCTACTAAAAATACAAAAATTAGCTGGGCATGGTGAGGGCGCCTGCCTGTAGTCCCGGCTACTTGGGAGGCTGAGGCAGGAGAATTGCTTGAACCCAGGAGGCGGAGGTTGAGGTGAGCCGAGATCGTGCCATTGCACTCCAGTCTCCGTAACAACAGCGAAACTCCATCTAAAAAAAATAAAAATTAAAAAATTACATTCTGAAACCAGAAATCCAAAATGATGGTGTCTGAGAGGGGTGTGAAGGCTCTAAGCTCTGGTCACAGTGAGAACCCAGAGAAAACGGGAATTTTTAAACAGCATTGTGAGGCTATTGTTTTTCACTGAGCTCATGCACTAGGCCCCAGCAAACCAAGCCAAACCAAAATGGAGTCACTCGTGCTAAATGAGAGATAATCGAACTAAGACTTTAAGGAAACACGTGGACCCTAGACCAGAACAGACCAGTTGTTTTTCTCCTGTAAACAGGATGTTCCAGCATAAGGTGGTGCCCTCTACTCAGGCCTTGTTCCTTCCTTTGCAAAACTCACGATTCCACTGTTTCCCAGTGGGTTTCAAGACCAAACAGGTACATTTATGATGCTTGAATAGTAATGTCAGTAACTAAAGTTTAATGACCAAAAGGGGGCAATTGTTAGGACTCCATACTCCTGTATTTGAGTCCTCGTGAATGAACTGCTGCCTAACTTCATAGCTACACAAGATTGAAAACCTAACCTAGGAGTATGCCGAGTCTTGGCTAACAGTCTTGGCCACTGAGTGCTCCATATGTGTTCAAGCTGTAACCAACCCAGCCATTTCCGCATCTCATTTCCGATTTCTATATATCACTTTACCTTTTTTGTCTATGCATTTGTTCCGACCACGAGGCTCTCCCTGGAGTTTCTCTGAAGCTGCTGTGATTTTGGGGACTAGCCATTTGTGAATCACTCATTGCTTAAACTCCTTTAAAAATTCAGCTGAAGTTTTTCTTTTAATGCCTGTCTCTACATGGTGGCTACCATGGCTCCTGCCTGTAATCTCAGCAGTTTGGGAGGCCAAGGCCGGAGGTTTGCTACAGCCCAGGAGTTTAAGACCAGGTTGGGGCGACATGGCAAGACCCCATCTCTACAAATAAAAAAAATAAAAATTAACCAGGCGTGGCTCACACCTGTAATCCCAACACCTTGGGAGGCTGAGGCAGGCAGATCACTTGAGGTCAGGAGTTTGAAACCAGCTTGGCCCACATGGTGAAACACTGTCTTTAGTAAAAATATAAAAATTACCCCAGCTGTGGGGTCTGCGCTTGTAATCCTAGCTACAAGCTAGGACTGGAGGCTGGAGTGCAGTGGCAGGATCTCAGCTCACTGCAATGTCTGCCCACCAGGTTCAAGTGATTCTCCTGCCTCAGCCTCCCAAGTAGTTGGAATCATAGGCGCATGCCACCTCAGTGGCTAATTTTTTGTTTGTTTTTTAGTAGAGACAGGGTGTCACCATGTTGGCCAGGCTGGTCTGGGACTCCTGACCTCAGGTGATCCACCCGCCTCAACCTCCCAGAGTTCTGGGATTACAGGTGTGAACCACCATGCCTGGCCTTCCTGCTGTCTTCAGAGTACCTGCAGCCACCACCAGGGGCTGAGGGCAGTGGTCAGGGACAGGCCTCATTGTGGTTACCACTGAGGAGACCCTGTCAATCTCTGTAGTTGTAGATCAAGCAATACTACGGCAGAAATTGCAGGAGCAGATTCTGCACCATCTCAGATCCAAAGAAGCTTCCCTTGCAAGTTGGTAACCTCTTGAGGGCTTCAGTATCACGTGGAGTTGGTCTGGGTGATGCCTGGCATTCCAGGTATAATAACTTGGGGAACAGTTCCAGGATGGAGGTGATGTTTCTGGACTGGTATGGGAAGGTAGTGCACAGGACGTTTCTGTGTGTACACGTCTCTCCTGGCTCCAGCCCTTCCCTTGTCCATCTGTCCTACAGATCTCACCTTAGGCATGTCATCCTTGAGGACCTGCAGAAAGGCAGCCATGTACTTTCCTAGGATTTGATGGCATTTTAGGATCACGGGTCACTGGGTCTGGCTCAGAGGCGAGTCCCTGGCTGTCAAGACTATATTGGGGGCTGGGCGCGGTGGCTCACGCCTATAATCCCAGCACTTTGGGAGGCCGAGGCAGGCGGATCACAAGGTCAAGAGATCGAGACCATCTTGGCCAACATGGTGAAACCCCGTCTGTACTAAAAAATATAAAAATTAGCTGGGCATGGTGGTGCATGCCTGTAATTCCAGCTACTCGGGAGGCTGAGGCAGGAGAATTGCTTGAACCATAGAGTCAGAGGTTGCAGTGAGCCGAGATCACACCACTGCCCTCTAGCCTGGTGCCTGGCAACACAGTGAGACTCTCCCTTTTTAAAAAAAGTCTATATTGGGAGGCATCACAGCTCTATCTGCTTTGCCTTTTCTGACTCCAGCTCCCTCTGCATAGAACTGGGCATAGCAGCAGGGTTGACAAACATTGGTATCTCTTCGTTACCCCCATCTTGCCGCCGACATGCCTCAGTGCTTCCGCGACGCTGCCATTCTCCAAAGACACGGGCCTGCGTTTTCTTATAGTGAAACTGAATCAGGAGGAAGGGGCATTGCATTGACTCTGAATCAAATTCAGCAGCCACTTAGGTTATTTTACGCAGTTCTTGAACCAGCAGCTCCTTAAGGTCCTATCTGGCCGGTTTCCCTCTGTTCTCTCTGGAGGTTTTGGTTCTCTCTCTGTGTTAACAGGGGTTCCGTCTTGTTTATAGAATGTGTCTCTCCATGGTTGGGCGCGGTGGCTCGTGCCCATAATCTCAGCAGTTTGGGAAGCTGAGGTCAGGAATTCCAGACTAGCCTGGCCAACACTGTGAAACCCTGTCTCTTCTAAAAGTACAAAAAAAGTAGCCAGACGTGGTGGGTACCTGTAATCCCAGCTACTTGGGAGGCTGAGGGAGGAGAATTGCTTGAACCTGGGAGGTAGAGGTTGCAGTGAGCCATGATCATGCACTCAAGCCTGGTGACAGAGCGAGACTCTGTCTCAAAAACGCGGAAAAGAACTGAGGCTAAGAAGGGTAAAGCCAGGCTGGGCACAGTGGCTCATGCCTATAATCACAGCGCTGTGGGAGGCCCAGGCGGGTGGATCACCTGAGGTCAAGAGTTAGAGACCAGCTTGGCCAACATGGTGAAAACCCATCTCTACTAAAAATACAAAAATTAGCCAGGTGTGGTGGCAGATGCCTGTAGTCCCAGCTACTCAGGAGGCTGAGGCAGAAGAATCTCTTGAACCCACGAGTTGAGGTTGCAGTGAGCCAGGATGGTACAATTGCACTCCAGCCTGGGCGACAGAGACTCTGACTCAATTTAAAAAAAAAAAAAAAAAAAAGCAAGATAAAGCCACTTCTTTACAGCCCCAGTTCAAATCCAGGCTATCTCACTTCCCAGTTAAGGAAGGGGTCTTTTCTTTTCGAGACAAGGTCTCCCTTTGTTGCCCAGGCTGGAGCACAGATGCGATCACCGCTCACTGCAACCTCTGCCTCCTGGCCTCAAGCAATCCTCCTGCCTCGGCCTCCCAAGTAGCTGATTTTTTTTTTTTTTTCTGTTTTTAACTTTTTTTCTTGTCAAAGGACTGAATGCAGGAAAGGGTTCTTTCTGGTTTGGAACAGCGTGTGTGTGTTTTGTGTTTGTTTTCAATATTCATGAAAGGGAATGGAGTGAGCATAAGTGCTGGAGAAACTGAACTGTCCGAATCTAGCTGACTGACCCCTCCGTCGGTTTGCAGGGCCTTGAATGCCAAGCTGAGGAGCTGGGACTTTATCATGAGGGCAGTATGGACCCATGGGAGGGTCTGGGCAGAGAAAGGGCAGGGTCAGCTCTGAGTGCTGGAGAGCTCTCTCTAGGGTGATGTGGAAGATGCCACGGAGGGCACGGGGGTGGACACCGGGAGGTCAGGGGCCTGCAGTCATGGTCTAGACCTCAGCCATCCAACACGGTAGCCACAAGCCACATGTGGCTAGTGAGAGTTGAAACGTGGCTGGTCTGAAGTGAGGTGTGCCTTAAGTGTCAAATGCGGATCCGATTTTGAACACCTAAATTCCAAAAAAAAGTATGTGATGCAATTAATACTTTTTTCAGGCTGGGGGAGTTGGGTCACGCCTGGAGGATCACATGAGGCCGGAAGTTTGAGGTTGCAGTGAGCTATGACCACGCCACTGCACTCCAGCCTGGGTGGCAGAGTGACACCACAACTCCTAAAATACTGATAATATTTTTTCCATATTGATTGCATGTTGAGGTGATACTCATAGGACGAACATAATTCCATGTTGGATATACTTTATTGGATTAAGTAAAATGTATTTTTGAAATTAGGCAGATGTGGAAGCTCATGCCTGTAATCCCAGCACTTTGGGAGGTGGAGGTGGGCAGATAAGTTGAGCTTAGGAGTTCAAGACCAGTCTGGGCAACATGGCGAAACCCTGTCTCTAACAATATAAAAATATAGTTAGCCGGGCATGGTGGGGTAGTGGGTGCCTGTGGTCCCAGCTACTTGAGAGGCTGAGGCAGGAGAATGGCTTGAACCTGGAAGGCAGGGGAGTGCAGTGGCCTGATCTTGGGTCACTGTAACCTCTGCCTCCCAGGTTCAAGCCATTCTCTTGCCTCAGCCTTCCAAGTCGCTGAGATTACTGGCGTGAGCTACCACGCCTAAAGCTGAGGTGAGCTGAGGTGGCTCACACCTGTAAGCCCAACATTGAGAGAGACTGAGGCATGTCTTGAGGTCACTTGAGCCCAGGAATTCAAGATCAGCCTGGACAACATAGTGAGAGCCCCTCATCTCTACAAAAAATTTAAAAATTACCGACTCATGGTGTAGTCCCAGCCACTTGGCAGACAAAGGTAGGAGGATTGCTTGAACACAGGACTGTGTCGAGGCTGCAGTGAGCCTTCATTGTACCACTCAACTTTAGCTTGGGAGGCAGTGAGACCCTGTCTCAAAAAAAAAAAAAAAAAAGCTGGGCGTGGTGGCGTGTGCCTGTAATCCCAGCTACTCGGGAGGCTGAGGCAGGAGAATTGCCTGAACCCAGGAGGCGGAGGTTGCGGTGAGCCGAGATCGCGCCATTGCACTGCAGCCTGGGCAACAAGAGCGAAACTCCGTCTCAAAAAAAAAAAAAAAAAAAAAAAAAAAAAGGGGGAAGAATTTCTCCCAACTTTCCTTGGTTCTGCCTGGCCCTCTGGCTAAAAAGTGATTGGGGACTTTTTAAAAAACGCCCTGCTTTCCACAGAATGGGATTTTAGCCTCCGGGATGATCCATAAAAGATTTGCAGAAAGAATGAGGAGATTAGGGAGTAGCTAATGGATAAGAAAGGTTGTGAAAACAGTAGGTAGAGTGTCACAAAGAAATCCATTCATCTCTTTGAAGCCTGGGTATTTGAGCAAAGAGAAGACTTCCTTCAGAGAGCACTCGCCTGTATTTAGGAGAGCTTGGAGAGGGTGCGGTAACTGCAGAATTAGGGAAAGTTCAGTGTCTTGTAAATCGGGCCTGAAACGCCCTGACCCTGCAGGCCCCTCACGTTTCCCAAACTCTCCACCAGCTTCCAAATTTGCATTAAAAAGCTTTTGGCTGGTTCATTCTGTTTTTGTTTGTTTTGAGATGGAGACTCCCCTCTGTCACCCTGGGTGGAGTGCAATCTCACTGTGACCTCAGCCTCCGGAGTAGCTGGGATTACAGGCGTCCACCACCACCCCCAGCTAATTTTTTGTGTTTTTAGTGGAGATGGGGTTTCACTGTGTTGGACAGGATGGTCTCGAATTCCCGACCTCGTAATCCAACCACCTCGACCTCCCAGTGGCCGAGATTGCGCCGCTGTGCTCCAGCCTGGCAAAAGTGAGATTCCCTCTCCAAAAAAACAAAAAAATGCATTTCACAGAAGCTAGGAAAATCAAATTCTAGGACAAGGCTAGAGGGCAAGAGTGGGTATGGCCAGACTTAAGTCCATTCTAACGCACCTGTCGGTAGTCCCTGGGGCATAAAAGAGCTCTAGGACGCTGGCCCTTCCTTTCATCCTCAGAATGGGAAGCCTGCAGAGCTCAGTTAAATATTGGGTTCCCTTGGTCTTTCTCCACGCCCACTGTGGTCCCATGAACCTCACATTGTAAGACTTCCCCTAAAATGTCCAATATGGAGCCCTCTCTTTCCAGTCGTGACTCCCACACCTTGATTCTCTGCCCCAATACTCTTTTTTGAGAGGGAGCTTCACTCTGTCGCCCAGGCTGTAGAGCAGTGGTGCGATCACAGCTTGTTGCAGCCTCCGACTCCCGGGTTCAAGCAATTCTCCTGCCTCAGCCTCCCAAGTAGCTGGGATTGCAGGTGCCTGCCACCACACCCAGCTAATTTTTGTATTTTTAGTAGGGATGGGGTTTCACCATGTTGGCCAGGCTAGTCTTGAACTCATGACCGTGTGATCCTCCTGCCTTGGCCTCCCAAAGTGCTGGGATTACAGGCATGAGCCGCCATGCCTGGACAACATTAGTGGTTTTTAAAAGTTTTTTATTTTATTCACTTCGTAGTGACTGGGTCTCACTGTGTTGCCCAGATGGGGGTCTCTGTTGCCCAGGCTGGAGTGCAGTGCTGACATCATCATGGCTCATAGTAGCCACAAACTCCCAGACTCAAGTGTCCCCTCTCACCCTAGCATCTCATGTAGCTGGGATGGCAGGCATACACCACCATGCTCAGCTAATTCTTCTTTTTCTTTTGTAGGATTGGGTCTCCCATCATTGTTTAGGCTGCTCTTCAATACCTGGGGTCAAACATCCTCTCACCCTGGCCTCTAAGCCACCACACCCCATAGGTTTTAGATTCATTTTGTTTTTTAATTATGTCCCCACAAAGGCAGATTTTTTTTCTTTTTTCTTTTTTTTTGAGACAGAGTTTCGCTCGTGTTACCCAGGCTGGAGTGCAATGGCGCGATCTAGGCCCAGCGCAACCTTCGCCTCCTGGGTTCAGGCAATTCTCCTGCCTCAGCCTCCCGAGTAGCTGGGACTACAGGCACGCACCACCATACCCAGCTAATTTTTTGTATTTTTAGTAGAGACAGGGTTTCACCTTGTTGACCAGGATGGTCTCGATCTCTTGACCTCATGATCCACCCGCCTCAGCCTCCCAAAGTGCCGGGATTATAGGCGTGAGCCACTGCGCCCGGCCTGATTTTTTTCTTTTATTTCTTTTTTTTTGAGACAAAATGTTGATCTGGTCACCCAGGCTGCAGTGCAGTGGCATGATCTCTACTCACTGCAACCTCTGCCTCCCAGGTTCAAGCAGTTCTCCTGCCTCAGCCTCCCAAGCAGCTGGCATTACAGGCATGCACCACCAGGCCCAGCTAATTTTTTTGTATTTTTAGTAGAGACGGGGTTTCTCCATGTTGGTCAGGCTGGTCTTGAACTCCCGACCTCAGGTGATCCGCCCGTCTCGGCCTCCCAAGTGCTGGCATTACAGGCGTGAGCCACCACGCCCAGCCTTTTCTCTTTATTTCTTAAAGAGACAGGGTCTCACTCAGTTGCCCAGGATGGAGTGCAGTGGCCAGATCTTGGCTATTTGCAAACTATGCCTTCCAGACGCAAGTGATCCGCCTCTGCCTCCTGAGTAGCTGGGACTATATAGGTGACCACTCAGCTAATTTTTAAATTTTTTGTAGAGAAGAGGTCTCAGTATGTTTCCAAGGCTGGTTTTGAAGTCCTGTGTTCAAGCAGTCCTCCTGCCTTGGCCTCCCAAACTGCTAGGATTACAGGCAAGCCACCACATCTTGTCTGTCCCTGTAATTTTAAAAAGGTGTTATTCTGGAAGGTGTTACTCAGGCTGGGGACTCCCAGAGTGCTGGGATTACAGGCATGAGCCACCTCGCTGGCCTAGGATTTGCATTGTAAGGATTTGCATGGTTTTTGAGAATTGGAGGGAGTACTCAACCTACTTTTCACTGTGGAGCAATATTCACAAGTCAGTTTTTTTTGAGACAGAGTTTTGCTCTTGTTGCCCAGGCTAGAGTGCAATGGCTCGATCTCTGCTTGCTGCAACCTCTGCCTTCTGGGTTCAAGCAATTCTCCTGCCTCAGCCTCCTGAGTAGCTGGGATTACAGCTTTGAGCCACCATGCCCAGCTAATTTTGTAGTCTTTTTTTTTTTTTTTTTTTTTTAAGTAGAGATGGGATTTCCCCATGTTGGTCAGGCTGGTCTCGAACTCCTGACCTCAAGTGATCTGCCGATGTCCGCCTCCCAAAGTGCTGGGATTACAGGCGTGAGCCACTGACTGCACCCAGCTCAGTTTTAAAATGATCTTCTGCATAGAGGATGTGCCTGCGGTTTCCAGGTACTGGACGATGCAGGGAGAGGGCTTCTCAGTCTGTGGCACTCAGCCCTGAGGGCACTTTCTGGTGTAAGAAACGAAAGTGCCGTCAAGGCTGAGAGCCAATGACTGAGGCAAGCACCGTGGTGGGTGGTGGGGTTGGGGGGGCCCGTGGGGGGTGGCGTGCCGCAGGAGCCCCTGCAGGTGAAAACCGTAAGCCACGATGCTTGTTCTGCACTACAAACTGGACTTCACTCCAGCATCAAAGAAATGACCAGGTTCTCTGGGTTGTGAGGCTGGGTTCCGTATGGAGGGTCAACAGGGTCATACTGTTGCTGAAAAGGGGGCACCCAATCCAGACTCCAAAAGCAGGTTCTTGGATCTCTTGCTGGAAGGAATTTCAAGGCAAGTCACAGAACACAGTGAAAGAAGCAAGTTTCTGTAATCCCAGCACTTGGGAGGCTGGGGCGGGTGGATCACCTGAGGTCAGGAGTTCGAGACTAGCCTGACCAACATGGTGAAACCCCGTCTCTACTAACAGTACAAAAATTAGCCAGGCATGGGGGTGCACGACTGTAATCCCAGGTACTAAAGAAGCTGAGGCAGCTGACTCTGTCTCCCGGGTTCAAGCAGTTCTGCCTCAGCCTCCTGGGTAGCTGCAATGACAGGCGCATGTCCCCACCACAGCTGGCCCCTTAGTTTTGAAGCTGGATGTGCCATTCACGCTGAGGTCCTCAAAACTGAGGGGCATTTTCTGTGGTCTAAAAGGAAAATGCACCCCAGTTTTGTGGTTTTCAATTGTGAATACTCAACCAAACTCCGGGAGTATGAATGGATGGTGATAGTCATCCCCAGTTCCCCTTCGCCTTGTACCAGGTGGATGCACACAGTGGACTGTGGATTGCCCTCTGCTTTTCCAGTTTTTCTTTCTCTCCCCACTGCAGTCAGCTTTCCCACAATGAATTCATTCCATTTTCCTTTTTTTTCCCCCCCCCGAGACAAAGTCCTGCTCTTGTCCCCCAGGCTGGAGTGCAATGGCACGATCTTGGCTAACTGCAGCCTCTGCCTCCCAGGTTCAAGCGATTCTCCTGCCTCAGCCTCTCAAGCTGGGATGACAGGCACCCGCCATCATGCCCAGCTAATTTTGTGTTTGTAATAGAGATGGGGTGTCACCATATTGGACAGGCTGGTCTTGAACTCCCGACCTCAAGTGATCTGCCTGCCTCCTAAACTGCTGGGATCACAGGTGTGAGCCACCGTGCCCAGTCTCAACAGTGATTTCTAATTTCATTTCCTGGTGGTCATTGAACGTAATCCTTTTCTGTTTTATATCTCAACACTCTGTGTCCTCTCAAAATGTCTGTCCTGTTATTATTATTTTTTTTTTAATTTTTTTGAGATGGAGTCTCTCTCTGTCACCAGGCTGGAGTATAATGGCACAATCTTGGCTCATTGCAAGATTGAGGGAAGGTTCAATAGATGTCCACTGAGTTGGTTTATAGTCTCATTTCAAATGTCTCCCTACTTGCGCCGGATTCTGCTCATTATTGAAAGTGGACTCCTCTGGGACGCCTTTCGTGTGTACTCTGATTTCAGATATGCAGTGACGCCACCTGAGAATGCTCAAGCCCCCAACCCTCCTTGGGGAGTGATGCTCAGTCTGTGATTTCAAGCTGGGGGTGCTTTTCTGTGACTGGTGAAAAGCACCTGCAGGGCTTGAACCCCACAGTTTGAGAGCAAGCATCTAAGGAGGTTGATGGCAATGTTAATAGTTTTTTAAGCAAGCGTGAAATGAGATTCCTGTGTTTACTTCTTGTTGCTGTTGATCCAAGAAATGTACTTAGAAAATCGGTTTTAGAGGAAATAGGTATAAAGAAAAAACTGAGCATCCTGGTAATGTCACGAAGCTATAGTGAGTAAATTGCGTGAGAATTTCCCTGCATGGAAGGTCTTTAGGAGTATAAATTCCTTTTTTTGGGGGGGTATAAATTATTTAATGTAGAAACGAGGTCTCTCTCTTGCGTAGACTGGTGTGCAGTGGCACGTTCACAGCTCACAGCAGCCTCTCAACCTCCAGGGTTCAAGCATCCTCCTGCCTCAGCCTCCCAAAGGGCTAGAAGTACAGGTGTCAACCACCACACCCCACTCATACTTGTATATTTCTCTTCAAATTCTGTTGAGGTTTTATAGCGTAGGGTCTATCCTGGAGAATATTTGTATGTATGACAATGCATTTTTTTTTTTTTGAGATGGGAGTTGCCCAGGCTGGAGTGCAATGGGACAATCTTGGCTCACTGAAACCTCTACCTCCTAAGTTCAAAAGATTCTCCTGCGTCAGCCTCTCGAGTAGCTGGGATTATCCTCCACCATCCCTGGCTAATTTTTGTATTTTTAGTAGAGAGGGAATTTCACCATATTGACCAAGGTGGTCTCAAACTCCTGACCTCAGGTGATCATCCCGACTTGGCCTCCCAAGGTGCTGGGATTACAGGCTTGAGCCACCCTGCCCATCCTGACAATATATACTCTTAAACATCTCAGATTCCATTTTGGATGCTCCCATCTGAATTGTATATTTGTGTACCGGAGTTCAAGTGAGCACTTGGCTCAAAATCCATTGCTGTTCTCTAGAAAGCTAGTCAGTTCTCTTTGTTCAATATAAGGCATGTCTAGTAGGCATTGCTTTTTCTTCTGGGGGACAAAACTCAGGAGAATTGCTCCTGGATTCACAAGGGCAGCTTTTTGAGCCTTTCAAGCAAGGAACCCAGGATGTTCATTTAATGGGTTTGTAATTTGCGATTCCAGAAGACATGCAAACAGGGAAAATGAACGTTTGACTATATTTTTATTTTTGTGTTCATTTCAATCTGGTCAAGGTTTAACATTCAAGGAATTTTTTTTTTTTTATTTTTTTAAAGAGATGAGGTTTCACCATATTGGCCAGGCCAGTCTCTTAACTCCTGACCTCAGGTGATCCACCCACCTCGGCCTCCCAAAGTGGTGGGATTACAGGCATGAGCCACCACGCCTGGCCAGATTCAAGGAAATTAGTAAAAACCCAGAGTGCTGGAGCAAGACTATCTCATGCTGTGACCCTCAAGATGGAAGCAATTTCTGTTGTCTGAAAGGAAGGAAAGTGCTTTCTTTTTGAGAGTTACTGTTTGGGAAAAGCAACCTTGATGCTGATACTGATGTTTGCAGTCTATCTGCAGAGCATACTTGTAATCAGACTAGGGTGATGTTGAGGCAGTTGCATTTCCGACCTAGACCTCCTAGACTCAACTGGTCCTCTTGCCTCATCCACAGAAGTAGCTGGGGCCATAATACAGGGCTGTGCCACCGTATTTGGCGTATCTTTCAATTTTTTGTAGAGATGGGGTCTTACTCTGGTCAGGATGGTCTCAGCTCCAGAGCTCAAGCAGTCCTACAGGTGGAAACCAGCTGGCTTATTTTAAAGATGGTTGACATGGCCAGCATAGTAGGGCAGACAGAGTGCCAGCTACAGCAGAGGCTGGGGTGGGAGGGTCCCTTGATTTCAAGGCTATACCATGCATTGATCATACCTTTGAGTAGTGACTGCACTCAAGATCCCATCTGTCTTAAAAAATACGTTACATGGCACCTGATTCTGGAGACTCCATTCGTGCTGGTCAAACAATGGCCTCCTATAAATGTAGTATAATCAATCCAAACCATGTTTCCTTCATTCAGAGAGTAAATGAGCCTCCAAGTCTGTCCAGTCTTTTTGAAACAGAGCTTCGCTCTTGTCACCCAGGCTGGAGTGCGATGGCACGATCTTGGCTCATTGTAACCTCTGCCTCCTGGCTTCATGGAATTTTCCTGCCTCAACCTCCTGAGTAGCAGGGATTACAGGTGCCTGCCACCATATCCGGTTACTTTTTGTGTTTTTAGTAGAGATGGAGTGTCACTATGTTGACCAGGCTGATCTCAAACTCCTGACCTTGTGATCCACCCTCCTCAGCTTCCCAAAGTGCTGGGATTACAGGCATGAGCCAATGCGTCCAGTTAACGGTGTATTTTTTTTTTTTCTTTGAGATGGAGTCTTGCTCTCCTGTCAGGCTGGAGGGCAGTGGTGCGTCTTTGGCTCACTGCAAGCTCCACCTCCCAGGTTCAAGCAAGTCTCCTGCCTCAGCCTCCTGAGTAGCTGCAATTACAGGCACGTGCCACCTCACCAGGCTAATTTTTTTGCATTTTCAGTAGAGATGGGGTTTCACCATGTTGGCCAGGCTGGTCTCGAACTCCTGACCTTGTGATCCGCCCGCCTAAGCCTCCCAAAGTGCTGGGATTACAGGTGTGAGCCAGTGCACCCAGTTGACAGTGTATATTCTTTTTTTTTTTTTTTTTTTTTTTGAGACGGAGTTTCGCTCTTGTTACCCAGGCTGGAGTGCAATGGCGCAATCTCGGCTCACCGCAACCTCCGCCTCCTGGGTTCAGGTAATTCTCCTGCCTCAGCCTCCCGAATAGCTGGGATTACAGGCGTGCGCCACCACGCCCAGTTAATTTTTTTGTATTTTTAGTAGAGACGGGGTTTCACCATGTTGACCAGGATGGTCTCGATCTCTTGACCTCATGATCCACCTGCCTCAGCCTCCCAAAGTGCTGGGATTACAGGCGTGAGCCACCGCGCCCGGCCCGACAGTGTATATTCTTAAGTATCGTCTTAGATTTCGTTTTGGATGCTCCCATTGGAACTGTGTGTCCCTGAGATGACCTTTTTAGGGTTATATGGTCTGGATTCCAGGAAACGTGCAAACAGGGACAATAAATGCATCTTTAGTTTTGTGTCCATGTTAACATGCTCAAGGAAAATTCCAACAGAAAATCCAGAGTGCTGGAGCAAGATCTCATGCAGTGATTCTCCAAGGGGTGGCACTTTCTGTCTGAAATAAAGCAAAGTGCTTCCTTTTAGAGAGTTACTTTCTGAGAAAAACAACATTACAGTTGATGCTGATCTTGGTAGTACGTTTGAAGAACTGCTTAAAATCAGATTTGTATGATGTTGGGGTTTTGTTTTGTTTCTGTTTAGTTTTTTTTCCCAACGTAGGGTGTCTGCTGTCCAGGCTGCAGGACGGTGGCATTTCCAACCTAGATCTCTTGGGCTCAGGTGATTTCCCCCCACCCCACTTTTTTTTTCCTTGAGACAGCTCTGTGGCTCAGTCTGGAGGGCAGTGGCACATTCTCTGCTCATTGCAACCTCTGCCTCCTGAGTAGCTGGGATTACAGATATGAGCCACCATGCTTGGCTGATTTTTACATTTTTAGCAGAGTTTCACCATGTTGGCCAGGTTAGTCTTGAACTTCTGACCTCAGGTGATCTGCCCATCTTAGCCTCCCAAAGTGCTGAGATTAAAGGTTTGAGCCACCCCACCTGACCTCCAATTTTTTTTTTTTTAATGTGGAAAGCATGCACTTATGTGTAGGAATTACTTTTCATGTGAGCCTACAGTATATGGAACATTCTTTTTATTTTTGGACAGGGTGTCAAAAATATAGTGTATACTTCATCACATAGTCTTATTATACATATAACATAGTAATATACCCACAAAACCCTCTTCTACACAAAGAGAAAACTTTTTTTTTGAGATGGAGTTTCGCTCTTGTTACCCAGGCTGGAGTGCAATGGCGCGATCTCGGCTCACCGCAACCTCCGCCTCCTGGGTTCAAGCGATTCTCCTGCCTCAGCCTCCCGAGTAGCTGGGACTACAGGCACGCGCCACCACGCCCAGCTAATTTTTGTATTTTTAGTAGAGACGGGGTTTCACCTCGTTGACCGGGATGGTCTCGATCTCTTGACCTCGTGATCCACCCACCTCAGCCTCCCAAAGTGCTGGGATTATGCCGAGAAAACTCTTAACACTTTGGGTATGCTTTTGTTTGTTTGTGTGGATTTTATTTTGTTTTGTTTGCTTTAAGACAAGGTCTGGCCCTAGGCCCAGGCTAGAGCGCAGTGGTACCATCTTAGCTCACTGAAACTTCCACCTGCTACTTCAGCCTCTTGAGTACCTGTCCACAGGTGTGCACCACCACACTCAGCTAGCTTTTGTATATTTCGTACACACATGCTTTCACCATGTTTTCCATGCTGGTCTCCAACTCCTGAGCTCAGGTGATCCTCCCGCCTTGGCCTCCTAAACTGCTGTGTTTAGTGCTCTGAGCCATGCCACCCCGCGTGTACTTGTGTATTTCTGCTCAGATTTTATTGAGGAGATTTATGGCATAGCCTGTGGTCTGTCCTGGAGCACGTCTTGTGTGGGACAGTGTATATTGTTCAACATCTTAGATTCCATTTTGGATGCTCCCATTGGGACTGTGTCCCTGTACTAGAACTCAAGTGAACATGCCTCAGTTTCCATTGCTGTTCTATAGAAATCCTGCCCAATTCTCTTGGTTAACTATAAGGTATGTCTAGTAGGCATTGCTGTTTCTCTTCTGAGACAAAACTTAGGAGGATTGCCCCTTGATGAACAATGCTAACCTGCTGAGCCTTTGAGGCAGGGAACTGGAGATGGGACTTTTAAGGATTTATGTTCTGGGTTCCAGAATACATGCAAACAGGGCTAAGGAATGTGTCTTTATTTTTGTGTCCATTTTCACCTGGTCAAGGAAAATTTCAACATAAAACCGAGAGTGCTGGAGCAAGATCTCATGCTGTGACCCTCCAAAGGAAAGCACTTTCTGTTAGAAAGAAATGATTGTGTTTTCCTTTAGAGAGTTGTCGTCTGAGAAAATCAACATTGAAGTTCTGGTTGATCTTGGTAATACATTTGCAGAGCGTCCTTAAAATCAAACTTGGATGATATTGAGGCTCTGTTTTATTTTTCTGTGTGTTTTCTAAGATAGGGTCTCTGTTGCCCAGGCTGGAGTGCGGTGGTGCTATCTCAGCTCACTTCAGCCTCCGCCTCCCAGGTTCAAGCGATTGTCCCGCTCAGCCTCCTGAGTAGATGGGATTACAGGTGCCCACCACCATCCCCAGCCAGTTTTTAATTTTTTTTGTATTTTTAGTAGAGACAGGGTTTCACAATGCTGGTTGGCGAGGCGGTCTCAAATGCCTGACCTTGTGATCCACCCACCTCCGCCTTCCAAAATGCTGGGATTGCAGGCGTGAGCCACTGCACCTGGCCTTGTGTGTCCATTTGGACCTGGTCCATTAGCACTCCACAAAAAAACCTGGAGTGCTAGAGCAGAAAGATCGAATGCAGTGATTCTCCAATCGGAAGCATTTTTTGTTGTTTGAAATGAAACAAAGTGCTTCCTTTTAGAGAGTTGAGAACAACAGCGTTGAAGATGATGCTGGCGTTGGTAGTGCATTTGAAGAGCATGCTTTTCATCAGACTTGCGTGATGTTGGCTTGTTCTGTTTGTTTAGATTTCTCCTGGCACAGGGTCTCTGGTGCCCAGGCTGGAGTGTAGTGGCACTTCCATCCTTGATCTCTTGGGATCAGGTGGTTGCCCCACTTTTTTTTTTCTTGAGACAGATCTGTGGCTGAGTCTGGAGGACACGTGCCCATTCTCTGCTCACTGCAACCTCTGCCTCGTGAGTAGCTGGAATTACAGGCGCGTGCCATCACGCTTGGCTAATTGTATTTTTGGCAGAGACAGAGTTTCACCATGTTGGCTAGGTTAGTCTCAAACTCCAGACCTCAGCTGATCAAATCGCTTCGGCCTCCCAAAGTTCTGGGATTACAGGCATGAGCGACCCTGCCCAGCCTCCAATTCTTTCTTGAATACGTGCTGCCAAACCAAGCCCTTACATGTCAGAATTGTTTTTCATGTGAGCATACATTAAAAATAATTGGAACATTTATTATTATAATATGGAACGTTCCTTTTTTCACATAGGATCTCAAAACTATATGCTGTGTATTTCATCCTGCATTTTTAGCATGCATTTAGTATACTCATATACCACAAACGGTCTACACACAGAGAATAATTTTATATCACTTTGGGTATTGTTTTTTATTTGTTTGTTTGTGTGTGTGGTTTTGTTTTGTTTTGAGGCAATGTCTGGCTCTGTCACCCAGGCTGGAGTGCAGTGGTACCATCTTGGCTCACTGCAACCTCCACCTGCCACCTCAGCCTTCTGAGTCACTGTCTAGAGGCGTTTACCACCACACACACCTAACTTTTGCATTTTTTGTACACACAAGAAATGTTTTACCATGATACCCATGTTGGTCTTGAACCCCTGAGCTCAAGTGATCCTCCCACCAAGACCTCCTGAAGTGTTGCACTTAGTGGTGTGAGCCACCGTGCCCCAGCTTTACCTGTGTGTTTCTGCTCAACTTGTATTGAGCTTTTATCTCATAGCCTGTGGGCTATCCTGGAGGGTGTTTGTGTGTGCAACAATATGTGTTCTTTAACATCTTAGATTCCATTTTGGTTGCCTTTTTTTTTTTTTTTTTGAGACGGAGTTTCGCTCTTGTTACCCAGGCTGGAGTGCAATGGCGTGATCTCAGCTCACCGCAACCTCCACCTCCTGGGTTCAAGCAATTCTCCTGCCTCAGCCTCCTGAGTAGCTGGGATTACAGGCACGCGCCACCATGCCCAGCTAATTTTTTGTATTTTTAGTAGACACGGGGTTTCGCCATGTTGACCAGGATGGTCTTGATCTCTTGACCTCGTGATCCACCCGCCTCGGTTGGTTGCTTTTTTGGGGATCGTGTGTTCCTGTGTTAGAACTCAAGTGAATACTTGGCTCAAAATCCATTGCTGTTCTCTAGAAATCCAGCTCAATTCTTCGTTAAATATAAGGTATGTCTAATAGGCATTGCTGTTTCTCTTGTGAGACAGAACTCAGGAGAATTGCCCCTTGCTGAACAAGGCTAACCTGCTGAGCCTCTGAAGCAGGGAAGTGGAGATGGTCCTTTTAAGGATTTATATTCTGGATTCCAGAAAACAGGCAAACAGGGCCGATGAATGTATCTTTATTTTTGTGTCCATTTTGACCTGGTCAAGGAACATCCAACCAAAAATCGATGGTGCCGAAGCAAGGTCTCAGTCTGTAAGCCTCTAGAGGGAAGCACATTCTGTTTTCTGAAAGAAAAGAAAGGGCTTCCATTTAGAGGTTTACCGTTTGAGAAAAGCAACGTTGAAGTTGGTGCTGATGTTGGTAATACACTTGTAGAGCATGCGGATAGTCAGACTTGGATATGGTGGGGTTTTGCTTTTGCTTTGTTTTATTCCAAGACAGGGTCCTTGTTGCCCAGGCTGGAGTGAGTGGAGCTTCCAACCCAGATCTCTTGGGCTCAAGTGATCTTTTATTTTTATTTTTGACAGGGAGTCTCACTGTTGTCACTCAGCCTGTAATGCAGTGTCACTGTCTTGGCTCACTGCAACCTCAGCCTCCTGAGTAGCTGGGATTACAGGTTCATGCCACCACGCATGTCTAATGTTGTATTTTTCTAGAGTCAGGGTTTGACTATGTTGACCAGGACCTGCCCACTTTGGCCTCCCACAGTGCCAGTATTGGAGGTGTGAGCTTTCACACCAGGTCACGTCTCTAACTTGTCTGAACTGAGAAAATAATCTTTTGCAATTTAGTCTGAAATGTAATGTTTAGCATAGATGCAACCACCCCCACTCTAGTTTGGGAGATTTTCATCATCCCACAGAGGCTTATTCCCATGTGCAGTCACTTCCCTCCCCACTCCTCCACCCAGACCCTGGCAGCCTCTCCGCATCTCTCTAGCTCTGGATCTGCCTCTTGCGGGCATGTCACATAGACCAGTCTTGAATGGGTGGCCTGTTGAGGATAATGGGTGGTCCTGGCTGTCTGCAGTGTGAATCTTATCCCTGAAGGGTGGTCCCTGGAGGGAAGCAGGGGGCTGGGAGAACTGGACAGAACATCCTTTGGGAACGGAGGGGGGCGGGCAGAGCCTGAGGTCTGGGAAGCTCACAAGGTGGCAAACCCCATGTTCCTCCCTGAGAACTGCGAGGTGACCCCCCTGGGGCCCTGGAAGGAGTGAAGTCACCTGGATTGGGAACAGCAGGGCACTGAGTGGTGCAGGCAGGATGAGACGGGGGGAGAGGAGAGCCAGGCATGGCTAACCTCGGACAGTTTGGGTTTGATCTAGACAGAGCAAGTGTCTTCTGGGAAAGAGCCCCTGGGATTTTCGCTCTGCTCCCTGGCTTTCAGTCATGGAATCTGATGACAACCGTTCCTGCCCAGGGCCACTTCATTTGGTTTCTGGAGCCCAGTGGTCCTTCCTGCCTGGAGTCGGGATGTTTTTGGGAAGTTTGGGATCTGTGAGGGTGTCTGCAGAATCCAGCGAAACCCCTAGCAGTCCCTTTTCCCTTTGCTGCCATCTCCGCATTCCTACCTGTTACCTTCCAAAGGAGACCCTTAACCGAATTACCAAAGGGGGCTTCCCAGGTTAGGGAAAGCCAGTTACATTTGTGCTTCAAAACAACAGTATATTTGAGGGGCACTTGAAGTAGAAATGATTAGCTGTTTGTTTAGGTGGGGGCATTGGTGTTTTTCCTAATTAGAGGTGTGACCCACCGCACCTCACCCATACTTGTGTATTTCTGCGCATTGTACTGAGGAGCTATTGAGGCCTAGCCTGAGGTGTATCCTGGAGGATGTTCGTGTGTGTGGCGATGTACAGTCTTCAACATCTTAGATTCCGTTTGGGATGCTCTCATCCTGACTGTGTGTCCTCGTACTGGAACTCAAGAGAACACTTGGCTCGAAAATCCATTGCTGTTCTCTAGAAATCCAGCCCAGTTCTCGTGGTTAAATATATGGTATGTCTAGTAGGCATTGCTTTTTCCCTTTGCGGATGAAACTTAGGAGGATTGTCTCTTGCTGAACAAGTCTAACCTTCTGAGCCCTTGAAGGAAGGAAGTGGAGACGGTCCTTTTAGGGGCTTATGTGCTGGATTCCAGAAAACAGGCAAACAGGGTCAATCAATGCGTCTTTATCTTTGTGTCCATTTTCACCTGGTCAAGGAGAATTTCAACACAAGGTCCACGGTGCCGGAGCAAGATGGCCTCTGGCTGTGACCTCTTGACGGAAGCACTTTCTGTTTTCTGAAAGCAAAGAAAGTGTCTCCGTTAAGAGGGTCACTGCCTGAGAAAAGCATCACTGAAGCTGGCGCTGATCTTGGTCATACACTTGTAGAGCACGCTTGTAGTCAGACTTGGATATGGTGGGGTTTTGCTTCTGTTTTGTTTTATTCAAAGACAAGATATTTGTTGCCCAGGCTCGAGTAGGTGGATCTTCCAACCTAGATCTCCTGGGCTCAAGTGGCATCTTTTATTTTTATTTTTGACATGGAGTCTCACTCCTGTCACTCAGTCTGCAGTGAATGCAGTAGCACTATCTTGGCTCACTGCAACCTCAGCCTCCTGAGTAGCTGGGATTACGGGTTCATGCCATCATGCATGTCTAATGTGTTTTTCTAGAGTCAGGGTTTGACCATGTTGACCAGGATCTTACCCACTTAGGCTTCCCAAAGTGCAGTATTGCAGGTGTGAGATTTCACACCTGGCCGTGTCTCTGACCTTTCTGAACTAAGAAAGTAATCTTCTGCAATTTACCCTGAAATGTGAATGTTTAGGGTATTTGCAACCACCCCCACTCTAGTTTGGAGATTTTCATCACCCCACAGAGGCTTAATGTGCAGTCAGTTCCCTCCCCACTCCTCCACCCAGACCCTGGCAGCCTCTCCGCATCTCTCTAGCTCTGGATCTGCCTCTTGTGGGCATGTCACATAAACCAGTCTTGAATGGGTGGCCTGTTGAGGATAATGGGTGGTCCTGGCTGTCTGCAGTGTGAATCTTATCCCTGAAGGGTGGTCCCTGGAGGGAAGCAGGAGGCTGGGAGAACTGGGCAGAACATCCTTTAGGAAGGGAGTGGGGCGGGCAGAGCCTGAGGTCTGGGAAGCTCACAAGGTGGCAAACCCCATATTCCTCCCTGAGAACTGCGAGGTAACCCCCCTGGGGTCCTGGAAGGAGTGAGGGCATCTGGACTGGGAACAGCAGGGCACTGAGCGGTGCAGGCAGGATGAGCCAAGGGGAGAGGAGAGCCAGGCATGACTGACTGGGGACAGTTAGGACGTTTGCTCTGGACAGAGCAGGTGTCTTCTGGGAGAGAGCTCCTGAGATTTTCACTCTGCTCTCTGGCTGTCTTTCAGTCATGGAATCTGACGACAAAGACTGTCACCCAGGGCCACTTCATTTGGTTTCTGGAGCCCAGCGGTCCTTCCCGCTTGGAATCTTTTTGGGAAGTTTGGGATCTGCGAAGATGTCCTAACAGTCCCTCCCTTTGCCCACATCTCCATGTTCCTGCCTACCTTTGGAAGGAGACCCTTAACTGAATCCCCAAAGGGGCCTTCCCAGGGTGGGGAAACCCGGGTAAATTTGTGATTCAGATCAACGGTACATTTGAGGGGTACTTGAAGTAGAAATGACTGGCTGTTTAGGTGCGGGCATTGGTTTTTCCTAATTAGAGGTGTGAGCCACCACACCTCACTCATATGTGTGTATTTCTGCTCATTTTATTGAGGAATTTTTAAGGCCTAGCCTGAGGTCTATCCTTGAGGATGTTAGTGTGTGCAACAATGTATATTCTTCAATGTCTTAGAATCCATTTTGGATGCTAAGATGTCACAGTGGTCCATTTGGACTGTGTGTCACTGTACCGGAACTCAAGAGAACACTTGGCTCAACATCCATTGCTATTCTCTAGAAATCCAGCGCAATTCTCTTGGGTAAATATAAGGTATGTCTAGCAGGTGTGGCTTCTTCTCTTTGGGAATGAACCTGAGGAGGATTTCTCCTTGATGAACAAGGCTAACCTGCTGAGCCCTTGATGCAAGTGGAGATGGACCTTATAAGGATTTATGTTCTGGCTTCCAGAAAACATGCAAACAGGACCAATGAATGCGACTTTATTTTTGTGTCCATTTTCACCTGGTCAAGGAAAATTTCAACAGAAAACCCAGGGTGCTGGAGCAAGATCTCACGCTGTGACGCTCTAAAGGAAAACACTTTCTGTTAGAAAGAAATGAATGTGTTTTCCTTTAGAGAGTCGCCGTTTGAGAAAATCAGCGTTGAAGTTGTGGCTGACCTTGGTAGCACATTTGCGGAGCATTCCTATAATCAGAGTTGGCTGACGTTGGGGTTCTCTTTTCATTCTGCTTTTTTCTTTTTTTTCTTTCTTTTTTTTTTTTGAGACGGAGTTTTGCTCTTGTTACCCAGGCTGGAGTGCAATGGCGTGATCTTGGCTCACTGCAACCTCCGGCTCTTGGGTTCAAGCTATTCTCCTGCCTCAGCCTCCCGAGTAGCTGGGATTACAGGCACGCGCCACCATGCCCAGCTAATTTTTGTATTTTTAGTAGAGACGGGGTTTCACCATGTTGACCAGGATGGTCTCAATCTCTTGACCTCGTGATCCACCTACCTCGGCCTCCCAAAGTGCTGGGATTATAGGCGTGAGCCACTGCACCTGGCCGTCACTTTTATTTTTGACAAGGAGGCTCACGCTTGTCACTCAGCCTGCAGTGAATGCACTGGCACTATCTTGGCTCACTGCAACCTCAGCCTCCTGAGTAGCTGGGATTACAGGTTCATGCCACCACGCATGTCTAATGTGTTTTTCTAGAGTCAGGCTATGACCACGTTGACCAGGATTTACCCACTTCGGCCTCCCACAGTGCCAGTATTGCAGGTGTGAGCTTTCACACCTGGCCGTGTCTCTGATCTTTCTGAATTAAGAAAGTAATCTTCTGCAGTTTACTCTGAAATGTGAATGTTTAGGAAATTTGCAACTGCCACCACTCTAGTTTGGGGGATTTTCATCACCACAAAGAGACTTAGACCCATGCACAGTCGGTGCCCACCCCACTCTTCCACCCAGACCCTGGCAACCACTCTGAGTCTCTCCAGCTCTGGATCTACCTCCTGTGGGCATGTCACAGAGACAACATCTTGGATTCCATTTTGGATGCTAAGATGTCACAACGGTCCATTGGGACTGTGTGTCTCTGTACTGGAACTCAAGAGAACACTTGGCTCAACATCCATTGCTGTTCTCTAGAAATCCAGCCCAGTTCTCTTGGGTAAATATAAGGTATGTCTAGTAGATGTGGCTTCTCTTTGGGAATGAAACTGAGGAGGATTTCCCCTTGATGAACAAGGCTAACCTGCTGAGCCCTTGATGCAAGTGGAGATGGTCTTTTTAAGGATTTATGTTCTGGCTTCCAGAAAACATGCAAACAGGACCAATGAATGCGACTTTATTTTTGCGTCCATTTTCACCTGGTCAAGGGAAATTTCAACAGGAAACCCAGAGTGCTGGAGCAAGATCTCACGCTGTGACGCTCTAAAGGAAAACACTTTCTGTTAGAAAGAAATGAATGTGTTTTCCTTTAGAGAGTCGCCGTTTGAGAAAATCAGCGTTTGAAGTTGTGGCTGACCTTGGTAGCACACGTGCGGAGCATTCCTACAATCAGAGTTGGCTGATGTTGGGGTTCTCTTTTCATTCTGCTTTTTTCTAAGGCTGGGTCTCTTACTCAGGCTGTAGTATGGTGGCGCTTCTAACCTAGATCTCTTGGGCTCAAGTGGTCATCTTTCATTTTTATTTTTGACAAGGAGGCTCACGCTTGTCACTCAGCCTGCAGTGAATGCACTGGCACTGTCTTGGCTCACTGCAACCTCAGCCTCCTGAGTAGCTGGGATTACAGGTTCATGCCACCACGCGTGTCTAATGTGTTTTTCTAGAGTCAGGCTCTGACCATGTTGACCAGGATCTACCCGCTTCGGCCTCCCACAGTGCCAGTATTGCAGGTGTGAGCTTTCACACCTGGCCGTGTCTCTGATCTTTCTGAATTACGAAAGTAATCTTCTGCAGTTTACTCTGAAATGTGACTGTTTAGCATATTCACATTTCACCACTCTGGTTTAGGAGATTTTCATCACCCCACAGAGGCTTATGCCCATGCGCAGTTGGTTCCCTCCCCACTCCTCTGCCCAGACCCTGGCATGGCAGCCTCTCTGCATCTCTCTAGCTCTGGATCTGCCGCTTGCAGACATCTCACATAGACCAGTCTTGAATGGGTGGCCTGTTGAGGATAATGGGTGGTTGTGGTTATCTGCAACGTGAATTTTACCACTGAAGGGTGGTCCCTGGAGGGAAGCAGGAGGCTGGGAGAACTGGGCACAATATCCTTTGGGAAGGGAGTGGGGTGGGCAGAGCCTGAGGTCTGTGAGGCTCACAATGGTGGCAAACCCCATGTTCCTGAGAACTGCAAGGTGACCCCTCCCCCCGGGGGCACTGGAAGGAGTGAAGGAATCTGGGCTGGGAACACCAGGGCCCTACAGCAGTGCAGGGAGGATGAGCTGAGGGGAGAGGAGAGCCAGGCAGCTGGCCGGGGACGGTTAAGTTTGATCTCGCCTCTAGCTGGGTGTTTTCTCTCATTGTATTGAGGAGCCTTTAAGGCCTAGCCTGAGGTGTATCCTGGAGGATGTTAGTGTGTGTGGCGATATATATTCTTCAGCATCTTAGATTCCATTTTGGATGCTCTGTCAGGACTGTGTGTCCCTGTGCTAGAACCGAAGTGGACACTTGGCTCAAACAAAATTCATTTGTTGTTATCTGTAAATCCAGCCCGGTTCTCTCCGTTCAAGGTAAGGTGTGTCTCCTGGGCATACCGGGAATTTGGTTCTCTTTGGGAACCGAGTTCAGGAGGATTGCTGCTGCTCCTGCTCCTTCGTCTTTTCTTTTGTTTTTCATATGTTATTGCGTTTTAGGTTTTGGGGTACATGTGAAGAACGTGCAGGATTGTTGCATAGGTACACACATGGCAATGTGGTTTGCTGCCTTCCTCCCCATCACCTAGATCTGGCATTTTTCCCCATGTTATCCCTCCCCAACTCCCCACCCTCCGCTGTCCCTCCCCTAGGTTTCCCCCCCGCACAGACCTCAAGATTGCTTCTTGATGAACAAGGCTAACCTGCTGAACCTTTGAAGCAAGGAACTGGAGATGGTCCTTTTAGGGGTTTATGTTCTGGATTCCAGGAAATATGCAAATAGGGCAAATAAACACATCTTCATTTAAACCTGGTCAGAGAAAATTCCAGCAGAACACCCAGAGTGCTGGAGGAGGAGGATCCCAGGCCGGGACCCCCTGGAGGGGCGTGCTTTCTGTTGTTTGTAAACAAACAAAGCGCATCCCTCTAGTGTGTCACCGCTTGACAAGAGCAACGTTGAAGGTGATGCAGAACATGCTTATAATCAGACGTGGATGATGTTGGGGTTCTGTTTCCTTTTTTTATTCTTTTTTTTTTTTTTCCAAGACAGGATCTCTGTTTCCCAGGTTGGAGTGGGTGGCACTTCCAACCTAGCTCTCTTGGACTCGAGTGGTCCTCATTTATTCATTTATTTATTCATTTCTGAGACGGAGTCTGGCTCTGTCACCCAGGTTGGAGAGTCGTGGGACAGTCTCCACTCACTGCAACCTCCGCCTCCCAGGTTCCAGGGATTCTCCCACCTCAGACACACAAGTAGCTGGGATTACCAATGCCCTCTACCACGCCCTGGCAGTTTGTATTTTTAGCACAGGCAGGGTTTCACCGTGTTTGCGGGGCTGGTCTCAACTCTTGCCTTCAAGTGATCTGCCTCCTCAGCCTCTCAAAGTGTTGGGATGATAGGCATGAGCCACTGTACCTGGCCTTTTTTCCTGATTTTAAATATGGGACCCTTCGTGAATTTAGGTGTCACCCTTATGCCAGGACCACTGTGATCTCTGTCATTCCATTTATTTTTTGTGCATGCTGCCAAAGCAAGGACATATGTGTAGAAATTTTTTTTTTTTAAATTTTTTTTTTTTAATGGAGTCTCACTCTGTTGACCAGGCTGGAGTGCAATGGTGTGATCTTGGCTCACTGCAACCTCCACTTTCTGGGTTCAAGTGATTCTCCTCTCTCAGCCTCCTGAGTAGCTGGGATTACAGGTGCCCTCCACCATGCCCAGCTAATTTTTTTTTTTTTTATTTTCAGTAGAGACAGGGTTTCACCATGTTGGTCAGGCTGAGACTTGACCTCCTGACTTCGTGATCCGCCCGCCTTGGCCTCCCAAAATGCTGGGATTACAGGCCTGTGCCACCGTGCCCGGCCAGAATTACTCTTTATGTGAGCATATGCTGTATGGAACTTGGCTGTTTTTCGAGATAAGGTCTAAAACATACGTGATGTAAGAAGCAAGAAGATCTCAAGCTGTGACATTCCAGAGGGTTGCACTTTCTGCTGTCTAAAAGAAAAGAAAGTGCTTCCCTTTAGAGTGTTACGGTTTGAGGAAAGCAACGTCGAAGTTGATGCTGATCTCGTTAATACATTCGGGGTTCTGGGTTTTTTTTCTTTTTTTTTTTTAAACCCAGGGTCTCTGTTGCCCAGGGTGCAGTATGGTGGTCATTCCAACTGAGAGCTCTTGGACTCAAGTGGTCCTCTATTTATTCATTTAATTTTGTTTTGAGATGGAGTTTGGCTCTGTCACCCAGGCTGGGGTGCAGTCGGGCAATCTCCATTCACTTCAACCCCCACCCCGCTGATTCCAGCGGTTCTCCCATCTCAGCCTCCCAAGTAGCTAGGATTACAGGTGCCCACCACCATGTCCTGCTAATTTTTGCATTTTTAGCAGAGACAGCATTTCACCATGTTTGCTGGGCTGGCTTCAACTCCTGACCTCAAGTGCTCTGCCTCCCGGCCCTCCCCACGTGCTGCAGTAGCAGAGCTGGGGTGGGAGGGTCCTTTGATTTTTTTTTTAAGGGCATACCATGCAGTGATCATACCTTTGAATAGTCTCCGCACTCCAGTCTGGGCCAACATAGCAAGATCCCATCTCTTTAAAAACATAGATTACATGGCACCGGGTTACACAGGCTTCATTCGGGTGGGTCATTTCAAACCCTGGCCTCGAATCAATTTAAACCCTTCACTAAGAGAGTGAGTCAGGCTCCGAGTCCATCCAGTCTATTCTGTAATCCCCAGTGGATGTCAATATTAATACCATTTCTTGCTGGGCGCTGTGTTGCGTGCCTGTAGTCCCAGCTACTCGGGAGCCTGAGGCTGGAGGATCTCTTGAGTCCAGGAGTTCTGGGCTGTAGTGCACTATGCCGATCGGGTGTCCGCACTCAGTTCAGCATCAATATGGTGATCTCCTGGGAGCGGGGGATCTACCAGGTTGCCTAAGGAGGGGTGACTCGGCCCAGGTGGGAAATGGAGCAGGTAAAAACTCCCATGCTGATCAGTAATGGGATCATGCCTCTGAATAGCCACGGCACTCCAGGCTGGGCAACATAGCAAGACCCTGTCTCAAAATATATATATATATATATCTGTATACCATTTCTTTTTGTTCCTGTTCACTCATGTCTTTTTAGTTTAATCTGCTTGTCTGTGACCCTGAAATTTCTTTGTCTCCAACCACTCGCTGTCATTTCTCAGAATAGACCTACTATTTCTCCAGGAAGGGTGTAGGTGATTCACCCCTCGACCACTAATGCCAATCCTGGTAAGTTCTTCTGAGTGCAGCTACCCTGTTTGTCCCGTTTTCTTTGGGTAACCATTCCAACGTACCATTCCAACCGGCTAAACCTTGCATCTGAATGCCAGTTGCTTGGTAAGATGTCAGATGTTTGATGTGACTGATACAAGAAACTTAGGTAGACAAGCTGAGTCTCAGGCACAGTGATAAACGTAGCATGGGACAAATCCACATGCCCCTCGCTGAACAAGGCTAACCTGCTGAGCCTTTGAAGCAAGGAAGATGGTCCTTTTAGGGGTTTGTGTTCTGTATTCCAGAAAACATGCAGACAGGGCAAATAATTGCGTCTTTGGTTTTGTGTCTGTTTTAACCTGGTGAAGGAAAATTCCAATAAGAAATGCACCGTTCTGAGCGAGGAGATCTCAGCCTGTGACGCTCTGGACAGAAGCGTGTTCTGTTGTCTGAAAGAAATAGAAAGTGTTTCTGTTCAAAGGATTACTGTTTGAGAAAAGCAGCGTTGGAGGTGATGCTGGTCTTGGTACTGTCTAGAGCATGTGTATAATCAGACTTGGATGATGTTGAAATTTTGTTTTTGTGTTTTTTCTAAGACAGGGTCTCTGTTGCCCATGGGAGTAGGGTGGCTCTTCTAACCTCGATCTCTTGGGCTCAAGTGATTTTCGTTTTTTGGGACAGAGTCTTGCTCTGTGACCCTGGTTGGAGCACAGTGGCAGGAACTCCACTCAATGCAACCCCCTGGGTTCAAGTGATTCTCCTGCCTT
The DNA here is from genome assembly GCF_049354715.1 of Callithrix jacchus. NCBI lineage: Eukaryota > Metazoa > Chordata > Mammalia > Primates > Cebidae > Callithrix > Callithrix jacchus. Next base: position 46,863,777 of record NC_133523.1, read on the forward strand.
AGCCTCCCTGGTAGCTGGGATTACAACAGGCATGCGTCACCGTACCTGGCTAATTTTGTATTTTCAGTAGCGATGAGGTTTCTTTCTTTCTTTCTTTTTTAAATCATGCCACATGATTTTTAATTACACCTAAAGATCTAACATATCACCCAGGGACCATTTCACCCACTGCTGTGTTTGGCTGCCAGCCTCATTTCTCTCTTAGCAGTGGTGAGGCGGGCACCCTTTCCTCGGGGAAGAGAAATCCATGGTTTGTTGCCCTTGCCAATAACTAAAATATTGGAAAGTCGGGTGGCAAAGCTGTTGCCATTGGCATCTTTCACGTGAACCACATCGAAAGATCCAAGGTGCCTCTCTCTGTTGGTGATCACACCAATTCTTCCCGGGTTAGCACCCTCAGTCACCATACACAGGTTGGTTACCAGTGTCAAGCATGATGAAATCAGTGACCTGCCAGTCTCCAAGTCAGTCTGAGTGGTGTCATTCACCTTGATGAGGGGATCGGGGTAGCGGACGGTTCGAGCGCCATGACTCACCATTGGAGGGATTCCTTCTGTGCCCACAAAGATTTTTCGTACTTTGCACAATTTGTACTTGGCCTCCTTAGGCGTAATGCAATGTACAGCAAAGCGACCCTTGGTGTCATAGATCAGACGGAATCTACGACCCTTGGTGTCATAGATTCTCTCCCATCTCGTCAATGCTGTTGACACCCATGAAACCAGCAGGGTAGGTTATATCAGTTCGGACCTTGCCATCGGTCTTAACGAGCCTCTGCATGCCCATCTTCTTCACTTCACCTCCTGGCAAGGCATACTGAAGTCTGTTCCTTAGGAAAATGATGAGGGGCAGACACTCTCTCAACTTGCGAGGGCCGGTAGATGGACGAGGAGCAAACACACCGGTCAATTTATCCAGCATCCAATGCTTTGGAGCCGCCACCCGCTTCAGATGCTTCTTGGGACCACGAGCCGTGGCTGCGTTAGGCAAGGAAAGAGGACCTCCGTCTTCCGGTGAGCGTAGAAATTGGGGCGCGATGAGGTTTCTTGAGGAGGTTTTATAGCCTAGCCTGAGGTGGTGTCTCCTGGAGGATGTTTGTGTGTTTGACAATATATATTCTTTAGCATCTTAAATTCCATTTTGGATGTTTTGATCGGGGCTCTGTGTCCCCATGCTGGAACTTAAGTGAACACTTGGCTCAACATCCATTGCTGTTCTCTAGAAATCCAGCCCAGTACCCTTGGTTAAATATAAAGTATATGTAGTAGGCATTTCTCATTATTTCTGGAGAGAAAACTCAGGAGGATTACCCCATGATTATCAAGGCTCACCTGCCGAGTCTTTGAAGTATGGACCTGGAGATGGTCCTCTTAGGGGTTTATGTTCTGGTTTCCAGCAAACATGCAAACAAGGCAGATAAATACATCTTTCTTGTTTTTGTCTATTTTAACCTGGTCAAGGAAAATTCCAACAAGAAATCCACCATGCTGGAGCTGGAACGTCTCAGGCCGTGACCCTCTACAAGGAAGCACTTCCTGTTGTCAGAAAGAAAAGAAAGTGCATCCTTGTACAGGGTTACTGTCTGAGAAGAGCAATGTTGAACGTGACGCTGATGTTTGTCACACATTTGCAGAGCATGCTGATAATCAGACTTGGATGATGTTGGGCTTTTGTTTTTGTTTTTTTTTCTTTCTTTCTTTCTTTCCTTTTTTTTTTTTTTTTGAGACGGAGTCTTGCTCTATTGCCCAGGCTAGAGTGCAGAGGCTTGATCTCGGCTCACTGCAACCTCTGCTGCCCAGTTCAAGTGATTCTCCTGTCTTAGCCTCCCAAGTAGCTGGGACTACAGGCACACGCCACCATTCCTGGCTAATTTTTGTATTTTAGTAGAGATGGGATTTCACCATGTTGGTCAGGCTGGTCTTGAACTTCTGACCTCAGGTGATCCACCTGCCTTGGTGTCCCAAAGTGCTGGGATTACAGACGTGAGCCACCGCGCCTGGCCTGTTTTGTTTTTTTCTAAGACAGGGTGTCTATTGCCTAGGCTGGAGTCTGCTGGCACTTCCAACCTAGATCTCTTAGGCTCATGTGGTCCTCTTTTTTGAGACAGAGTCTCGCTCTGTGACCCAGGCTGACGTGCAGTGGTAGGAACTCCACTCACTGCATCCTCTGCCTCCTGGGTTCAAGCCATTCTCCTGCCTCAGCTTCCCAAGTAGCTGAGATAAGAGAGATGAGCCACCTTGCCTGGCTAATTTTTGTACTTTTATTATTGATTGATGTATTCATGTTTGAGACAGAGGCTCGCCCTGTCCCCAGGCTGGAGGGCAGTGGCACAATCCCAAGTGACTCTCCTGCCTCAGCCTCTCAAGTAGCTGGGGTTACAAGCGCATACCGCCATGCCCTGCTCATTTTCGTGTCTTTTTCAGTAGAGATAGGGTTTCAATATGTTGGCCAAGTTGGTCTCCAACTCCTGACCTTCAGTGAGCACATGGACAGGAAAGAAGAGAGCAAGGCCTGTTCTTTGTTTCCATCTTTGGCTTTTTGAGACAGTCTCGCTCTGTCCCCTGGGATGGGGTGCAGTAGTGTAACCTCACCTCACTGCAACCTCTGCCTCCTGGGTTCAAGCAATTTTTTTTGTGTCAGAGTCTTGCTGTGTCTGCCAGGCCCGACTGCAGTGGTATGATCTGAGCTCACTGCAGTCTCAGCCTCCCAAGTAGTTGGGATTGCATGCGCGTACCCACCTACCAGATTTTTTTTTTTTTTTTTTTTTAGACACAGTTTCACCATGTTGGCCAAGCTGTTCTCAGGTGATTTGCCTACCTAGGCCTCCCAAAATGGTGGGATTATAGGCATGAGCCACTACACTCGGCCTTTTTTTCTAATGTTGAACGTGGCCCCCATCATGAATTTGGGTGTCACCTCTGTGCAGAGAACATGGTAATCTCTGTCATTCCATTCATGTTTTTATGTGTGTTGCCAAAACAAGCAGTTGCGTGTGGGAAGCATTCTTCATGTGAGCGTGCAGTGTAGCCTCAAAAAAAAAAGAAAAAAGACTTTCTTTTTGGTCCCGATCTCAGAAATACACGATGTATATTTCATTATGGAATCTCATATAATCATACGCACCCAAAGTAGTCTTCTAGACACAGAGAATACGCTTACATCACATTGGGGTTGTGTGTGTTCGTGTAAGTCTTTTTAACTTTTTGAGACACAGCGTGGTTATGTTGCCAAGGCTGGCGTGCAGTGGTGCCATCTCTAATCACTGTCAGCTCCACCTGCCACCTCAGCCTCCTGGATTAGTGTCCTTAAGTGCACGCCACCACACCTGGCTACGTTTTGTACTTTTTGTACAGATGACGTTTCTCCATGTTGCCCAGGCTTGTCTCAAACTGCTGAGCTCAAGTGGTCCTCCTGCCTCGGCTTTCTGAAGTGCCGGGATTAGCGGTGGGAGCCACCGCAAGACACCTGTACCTGTGTATTTCTGTTCAAATCATACTGGGGAGCTTTTACAGCATTAGTCTGTGGTCTGTCCTGGAGGACGTCTGTGTGTGTGACAGTGTGTATTCTTCAACATTTTAGATTCCATTTGGGATGCTCCCGTCGGGACTGTGCGTCCCTGTGCTGGTACTCAAGTGAAACTTGGCTCAACATCCATCGCTCTTCTCTAGAAATCCAGCCCAATTCTCTTGGTTAAAGATAAGGTATGTCTAGTAGGCATTGTTCTTTCTCTTTGGAGACAAAAGTCAGGAGGATTGCCCCTTGATGAATAAGGCTAACCTGCTGGGCCTTTGAAGCAAGGAACTGGAGATGGTCCTTTCAGGGGATTACGTTCTGGATTCCAGAAAGTATGCAAACAGGGCCACTAAATGCATCTTTATTTTTGTGTCCATTTTAACCTAGTTGCACAAATTCCAACAAAAAACCCATCATGCTGGAGCAAGAAAATCTCATGCTGTGACCCTCCCGAGGGAAGCACTTTCTGTTTGAAAGAAAAGAAGTCGCTTCCCTCAGGGGGTTACTGTTTGAGAAAAGCGACGTTGAACTTGATGCTGATCTTGGTAAGATGTTTGCAGGGCACGCTTATGATCAGACCTGGATGATGTTGGGGTTCTGTTTTTGTTTTGTTTTTTTCTAAGACAGGGTCTCTTGCCCACCGTTGGAGTGTGGTGGCACTTCCAACCTAGATATCCTGGGCTCAGGTGGTCCTCTTTTAATTTAATTTTTTATTTTTTGAGACAGAGTCTCACTCTATCACCCAGGCTGGAGTGCAATCGTAGGATCTCTCCTCACCGCAACTCCTGCCTCCCAGGTTCAGCGATTTCTCCCACCTCAGCCTCCCAAGTAGCTGGGATTATAAGCACCCACCACCACACCCTGTTAATTTTTGTATTTTTGGCAGATGGTTTCACCATGTTGGCCAGGCTGGTCTCAATTCCTGACCTCAAGTAATCCTCCTCCCTGGCCTCCCAAAGCGGTGGGATTACAGGTGTGAGCCACCATGCCTGGCCTCTTCAACATCTGAGATTCCATTTTGGATGCTCCCATTGCAGTGTGTCCCTGTGCTGGAACTCAAGTGAACACTCGGCTCAGCATCCACTGCTGTTCTCTAGAAAACCAGCCCAATTCTCTTGGTTAAATATAAGGTACGTTTAGTGGGTGTTGCTTTATCTCTTTGCGGACAAAACTCAAGATGATTGCCCCGCGATGAACAAGGCTAACGTGCTGAGCCTTTAAAACAAGGAACTGTAGGTGGTCCTTTTAAAAGGGTTTGTGTCCTGGAGTCCAGAAAACGTGCAAACAGGGCCAGTAAGTGCGTCTTTATTGTTGTGTCCATTTTAATCTGGTCAAGGAAAATTTCAACAGAAAACCCAGAATGCTGGAGCAAGACCTCATGCTGTGACCCTCCAAAGGAAAACGCTTTCTGTTGTCTATAAGAAATGAATGAGTTTTCCTTTAGAGTGTTACCGTTTGAGAAAAGCAGCGATGACGTTGATGCTGAACTTGGTAATACCTTTGCAGATCATGCTTATAGTCAGACTTGGATGATGGTGGAGTTCTTTTTTCTTTTTTTTTTTTTTTTTTAAGATAGGGTCTCTGTTACTCAGGCTGGAGTGTGGTGGCACTTCCAACCTAGGTCTCTTGTGCTCAGATGGTCCTCTTTTTTGGGACAGAGTCTTGCCCTGTGAGCCAGGCTGGAGTGCAGTGGCTCAATCTCAGCTCACTGCAGCCCTCGCCTCCCAGTTTCAAGGGATTCTCCTGCCTCAGATTTCTGAGTAGCTAGGAATAGAGGCGACTGACACCACGCCTGGTTAATATTTGCATTTTTCTTTCTTATTTATTTACTTTTGATACGAAGTCTTGCTGTCACCCATCCTGGAGTGCAGTGGCAGGATCTCGGCTGACTGCAACCTTTGCCTCTTGGGTTCAAGCAGTTCTTCTGCCTCAGCCTCCCAAGCAGCCAGAATTACAAGTGCCCACCAACGCAACTGGCTACTTTTGTTTTAGTGGAGGATGGGTTTCACCGTGTAGGCTAGGCTGGTCTCTAACCCCTGAGCTCTCAGCTGGGCCTCCCGCCTTAGCCTCCCCAAGTACTGAAAATGCAGGTGTGAGCCACTTCGGCGAGCCGTCAACACCTTTTACGTGATGGAAATTATTCTGGCACTCACCTCACCTGGGGTCAGGTAGAGTTGAAGGGGACACTAGCGGCCCTTGATGATGTGATGTGCACTGTTTACCAAGAGCACAGAGGTGGAATGCATGGGATTTGAATTTTCAATGGGTAAATAAAACTGAAATTATGGGTGCATGATCAGGTCACATATGCAACGAGATGTGCGTGTGTGACAATGTGTATTCTTCAACATCTTAGATTCCATTTCGGATGCTCCTGTCTGGACTGTGTGTCCCTGTACTGGAACTCGAGTGAACACTTGGCTGAAAATCCATTGCTGTTCTCTAGAAATCCAGCCTAATTCTCTTGGCTAAAGATAAGGTATGGCTAGTAGGCATTGCTTTTTCTTTCTGGAGTCAAAACTCGGGAGGATTGCTCCTTGATGAGCAAGGGTAACCTGCTGAGCCTTGGAAGTGAGAATCTGGAGATGGTCCTTTTAGGGGTTTATGTTCTGGATTCGAGGAAACAGGCAAACAGGGCCAATAAATGTATCTTTATTTTTGTGTCCATTTTAACCTGGTCAAGGGAAATTCCAACAAAAATCCCAGAGTGCTGGAGCAAGAAGATCCCAGGCCGGGACCCTCTGGAGGGGCGTGCTTTCTGTTGTTTATAAACAAACAAAGCACATCCCTCTAGAGTGTCACCGCCTGACAAGAGCAACGTTGAAGTTGATGCTGACCTTGGGGACACATTTGCAGAACATGCTTGTATCAGACGTGGATGATGTTGGGGTTTTGTGTTTGTTCTGTTTTGTTTTGTTTCCTACGACGGGGTGTGTGTTGCCCAGGCTGGAGTGCAGTGGCACTTCCAACCTGGATCTGTTGGGCTCAAGTGGTCCTCTTTTTTGGGACAGAGTCTCACCCAGTGAGCCTGGTGACGGAGTGCCGTGTCAGGAACTCCACTCACTGCAACGTATGCCACCTGGGTTCAAGCAATTTTCCCGCCTCAGCCTCCTGAGCAACTAAGATACCAGGCAGGTGCCACCACACCCGGGGAATTTTTGTATTTTTATTGTTTATTTATTTTTGAAGCAGAATCTCACGCTTTTGTCTGGGCTGGAGTGCGGTGGTGCTATCTCGGCTCAGCTGCAACCTCTACTTCCCACCTCAGCCTCCTGCATAACTGTCTGCAAGTATGCACCACTACCTGGCTAACTTTTGTATGTTTTGTATAAATGTGGGTTCACCATGTTGCCAGGTCTGGTCTCGAACCCCTGATTGAAGTGATCCTCCCGCCTTGGCCTCCTAAAGTGCTGAGATGAGAGGTGTGAGCCACTGTACCCAACCAGTTCTTGTGTGTGTTTCTGCCCAAATTTTATCAAGAAGCTTTTGCTGCATAGCCTGCGGTCTCTCCTGGAGGATGTGTGTGCCTCTGACCATGTATATTCTTCAACATCTTAGATTCCATTTCAGATGCCCCCATGGGGACTATGTGTCCCTGTGCTGGAACTCAAGTGAACACTTGGCTCAATATCCATTGCTATTCTCTAGAAATCCAGCCCAATTCTTTTGGTTAAAGATAAGGTATGTCTAGTGGGCGTTGCATTTTCTCTTTGAGGACAAAAGTCAGGAGGATTGCTCCTTCATGATGAAGGCTGACCTACTGAGCCTTTGAAGCAAGGAACTGGCGATGGTCCTTTTAGGGGTTTGTGTTCTGGATTCCAGAAAACACGAAAACAGGGCAAGTAAATACACCTTTATTTTTTGTGCTCATTTTTTTCTTTTCTTTTTTTTTTTAGAGATGGGGTTTCACCATGTTGGCCAGGCTGGTCTTGAACTCCTGACCTCGTGATCCTCCCGCTTCGGCCTCCCAAAGTGTTGGGATTACGGGTGTGAGCCACCGTGCCTGACATTTTTTTCTTTTTTTTTTGAGACGCAGTCTTGTTCTGTCGTCAGGTGCCAGGCTGGAGTGCAGTGGCGCAATCTCAGCTCACTACAATCTCCGCCTCCCGGGTTCAAGCAATTCCCCTGCCTCATCCTCCGGAGTAGCTGGGGCTACAGGTGCACACCACCATGCCCAGCTAATTTTTGTATTTCTTTTTAGTAGAGTTGGGGTTTCACCATGTTGGCCAGGATGGTCTCGATCTCTTTACCTGGTGATCCGCCCGCCTCGGCCTCCAAAAGTGTTGGGATTACAGGCGTGAGCCACCGCACCTGTTTTTTTGTGTGTGTTCATTTTACCTTAGTTGAGAATGATTCCAAAAAAAAATGCAAGGTGCTGGAAGATCTCAGGCCGTGACCGTCTACAGGGAAGCGCTTTCTGTTGTCAGAAAGAAAAGAAAGTGCATCCTTGTAGTGGGTCACTGTTTGAGAAGAGCAACGTTGAAGTTGATGCTGATCTTGGTAATACTTGCAGAGCATGCCTATGATCAGACTTAGATGATAAAAGATGTTGTTTTTGTTTTTCTTAAGGCCGGGTGCTGTTGCCCAGGCTGGAGTGGAGTGGCACTTCCAACCTAGATCTCTTGGGCTCAGATGATCCTCTTTTTTGGGACAGTCTCACTCTGTAACCCAGACTGGAGCGCAGTGGCAGAAACTCCTCAGTGTACCCTCTGCCTTCCGAGTTCAAGCCATTCTCCTCATGCAGCCTGCCAAGGAGCTGGGATTAGAAGCATGAGCCACCATGCCTGGGTAATTGTTGAATTATTTATCTATTTATTATTGATTGATTGAGACAAGTTCAAGTCTCACCCAGGCTGGAGTGCAGTGGCACAATCTCTGCTCACGGCAACCTCCGCCTCCCAGGTTCAAGCACTTCTCCTGCCTCAGCCTTCTGATTAGCTAGGGTTACAGGTGTGTGCCACCATGCCCGGCTAACTTAGAATTCATTTTCGATGTTCCCATCAGGACTGTGTGTCCCTGTGCTGGAACTCAAGTGAACACGTGGCTCAACATCCATTGCCGACCTCTAGAAATCCAGCCCAATTCTCTTGGTTCAAGGTAAGGTATGTCTCGTAGGCATTGCTTTTTCTTTTTGGAGACAAAGATAATTCCAACAAAGAATCCAGAGTGCTGGAGCAAGAAGATTCCATGCTGTGTCCCTCCAAAGGGAAGCGCTTTCTGTTGTCTGAAAGAAAAGAAGGCGCTCCCCTTTAGAGGTTTACGGTTTGAGAAAAGCAGCGTTGAAGTTGGTGCTGATCTTGGTAATACATTTGCAGGGCAAGCTTATGATCAGATGTGTCGATGGTGGGGTGCTGTTTTGGTTTTGTTTTTTTCCAAGACAGGGTCTCTTTTGCCCAGGCTGGAGTGTGGTGGCACTTCCAGCCTAGATCCCTCGGGCTCAAGGTGTCCTCTATTTATCTATTTATTTAGAGATGGAGTCTCACTCTGTCGCCCGGGCTGGAATACAATGTGTCCACTTTATCCTGGTCAAGGATAATTCCACCAAAAAAATCCACGGTGCTTGAGCAAGAAGGTCTTGCTGTAGCCCTCTTGAGGGAATCACTTTCTGTTGTGTAAAAGAAGAGAAAGTGCTTCCCTTTAGAGAGTTACTGTTTGAGAAAAGCAACGTTGAAGTTGATGCTCAGCCTCCCGAGTAGCTGGGATTACAGGTGCCCACCACCACACCCAGCTTAATTTATTTTTTTATTTTTTTTTATTTTTAGTAGAGACAGATTTTCACCATGTTGGCCAGACTGGTCTGGAGCAACAGACCTCAGGTGAGCTTTCTGTCTCGGCTTCCCAAAATGATGGAAATACAGGTGTGAGCGACTGTACTCGGCCTTGTCTTATATTTAAAATTGGGGAGGGGGAAGATGCCCATACCTAAACAGCAAATCATTCGTTATTCAAGTAGATCTCAAATACATCATTTATCGGAATTACAGATTTAACTGGGGGTGCGGCATAAACCAAAGGCATTGCTTTTTGTCTTTCGGATCAAAACTCAGGAGCGTTGCCCTTTGATGAACAAGGCTGCCCTGCTGAGCCTTTGAAGCAGTGAACTGGAGATGGTCCTTTTAGGGGTTTATGTTCTGGATTCCAGAAAACATGCAGACAGGGCAAATACATGCATCTTTACTTTTTGTGTTTAACCTGGCGAAGAAAAATTCCAACAAAGAGCTCAGAGTACTGGAGCAATAAGATCTCCTGCTGTGACCCTCTAGAGGGAAGCACGTTCTGTTGTCTGAAAGAAAAGAACGTGCGTCCTTTTAGAGGGTTATTGTTTGAGAAAAGCAATGTCGAAGTTGCTGCTGACCTTGGTGATGCATTTGCAGACCATGCTGATAGTCAGACGTGGATGATGTTGAGGTTCTGTCTTTGTTTTGTTTTTTTTCCAAGGCAGGATCTCTGTTGCCCAGGCTGGAGTGGGTGGCACTTCCAACGAGGTCTCTCGGGCTCCAGGGATCCCCTTTTTACCTATTTTCAATTTATTTTTATTTATTTATTTTTGAGATGGAGTTTTCCCTTTTACCCAGGCTGGAGTGCAATGGCACGATCTCAGCAACCTCCCCCTCCTGGGTTCAAGCGATTCTCCTGCCTCAGCCTCCTGGGAAGGTGGGATTAGAAGGGCCCACCACCACACCCAGCTAATTTTTATGTTTTCAGTAGAGATGGGGTTTCGCCATGTTGGCCAGCCTTGTCTTGAACTCTTGACCCAAGGTGATTTGCTTCCCTTGGCTTCCCAAAATGCTGGGATTACAGGCGTAAGCCACATGCCCAGGCTCAAGTGGCCTTCTTGAGTCAGCGTAGACTGGTCTGTGCTGGAGGATGTTCGCGTGTGACAATGCATATTCTTCAACATCTTAGGTTTCATTCTGGTTGCTCCCATCTGGACTGTGTGTTCCTTGTGCTGGAACTCAACTGAACGCTTGGCTCAACTTCCATTGCTGTTCTCCAGAAATTCCGCCCAACTCTCTTGGTTACAGGTAAGGTATGTGTAGTAGGCATTGCCTTTTCTGTTTGAGGACAAAAGTCAGGAGGATTTCCCTTTGACCAAGACTAACCTGCTGAGCCGTTGAAGCAAGGACCTGGGGACGGTCGTTTTAGGGGTGTATGTCCTCGATTCCAGAAAACATGCAAGCAAGGGCTATAAATGCATCTTCATTTTTTGTGTCCATTTTAACCTGATGAAGGGAAATTCCAACAAAAAACCTGCAGTGCTGGAGCAAGAAGATCTCATGCTGTGACCCTCTAAAGGGAAGCACTTTCTGTTGTACAAAAAAAAAGCAAAGCGCTTCCCTTTAGAGTGTCACGGTTTGGGCAAAGCGACATTGAAGTGGATGCTGATCTTGGTAATACGTTTGCAGAGCATGCTTATAGTCAGACTTGGATGATGGTGGGGTTCTGTTTTATTTTTTTATTTGTTTGTTTTCTAAGACTGGGTCTCTGTTGCCCAGGTTGGAGTGTGGTGTCTCTTTTTCGGGACAGAGTCTTGCTGTTACCCGGGTTAGAGTGCAGTGGTGGGATCTTGACTCAGTGCAACCTCCACATCCCAAGTTTAAGTGATTCTCCTTCCTCAGCTTCCTGAGTAGCTGGGATTACCCGGGCCCTACATCATGCCCAGTTGGTATTTGTTGTTGTTGTCGTTGTTTTAAATGATTCATTTATATTATATTTTTTGAGACAGAGTCTCGCTGTCTCCCAGGCTGGAGGGAGATCCCGCTGACTGCAACCTCCGCTTCTTGGGTTTAAGCACTTCTCCTTCCTCAGCCTCCCGAGTAGCTTGAAATACATTTGCCTGCCACCACGCCTGACTACGTTTTGTATATATTTTTTTAGTAGAGATTGTGTTTCACCATGTTGGCCAGGCTGTTCTCAAACCCCTGACTTTAGGTGAGCCGCTCGCCTCAGCCTCCCGAAGTGGTGAGAACACAGGTGTGTGTCACCATGGGTGGCCATCAACACCTTTGACTCCATGGAAATTATTCTAGCACTGGTTTAGAGAACCTCACTTGGGGTCAGGTAGAGTTGGAGCGGACCTCAGTGCCCCTTGAATATGGGATGGGGACTGCTGCAAGAGCACGGAGGTGAAATGCATTGGGGTTTCAGTGTTTATTGGGTAAATGAAACTGAAATCTTGGGGAGGTGACCAGGAGATACGTGCGTGACACATGTGTCTCTCTCTACTGCCCAGGCTAAACTAGGGGTAGGTCCTCCTGCCTCCGCCCCTCCCCCATCCTTCATAGATGGGAACACATGTGAATATTAACTCATGCACAGGCAAGAGGAAAGAAAGGACTGTTCTTTGGTTCATGCCCCACCCCCAGTTTAGCTTGTATTTTAGATAAACCATGTATTTGAGTTGTACTCGAGCAGCAAATGATTTACTGTTTAGGTGTGAACATCTTTTTTTTTTTTTGCTAATTTAAAATATGGGAATAGTCCAGGCACGGTGGCTCAGGCTTGTAAATCCAGCACCTTGGGAGGCCAAGACAGGAGGATCACCTGAGGTCAGTCGTGTCCCTGCACTGGAACTCAAGTGAACATGTGGTTCAAAATCCATTGCTTTTTGTCTAGAAATCTTGCCCATTTCTCTTGGTTAAGTATGAGGTATGTGCAGTAGGCCTTACTTTTTCTTTCCCGAGGTAGAACTCAGGAGGATTGCCCCATGATAAACAAGGTTAACCTGCTGAGCCTTCGAACCACGGAATTCAAGATTGTCCTTTTAGATGCTTGTATTCTGCATTGTAGAAAACATGCAAACAGGGCCAATAAATGCGTCTTTATTTTTGTCTCCGTTTAAACCTAGTGAAGGAAAATTTCAACAGAAAGTTCGCAGTTCCGAGCAGGGAGATCTCAGGCTGTGACCCTCTAGACGGGAGCACTTCCTTTGTCTGAAAGAAATAGAAAGTGTACCCGTTTAGAGGATTACGGTTTGAGAAAAGCAACGTCGAAGTGGATGCTGATCTGGGTAATACCTTTGCAGAGCATGCTTATGGTCAGAATTGGATGATGTTGGTTTTTGTTTGGTTTGGTTTGGTTTGGTTTTGAGACAGAGTTTCACTCTTGTTACCCAGGCTGCAGTGCAATGGCGCGATCTCGGCTCACTGCAACCTCTGCCTCCTGGGTTCAAGCAATTCTCCTGCCTCAGCCTCCTGAGTAGCTGGGACTACAGGCACGCACCACCATGCCCAACTAATTTTTGTATTTTTAGTAGAGACAGGGTTTCACCTTGTTGAACAGGATCGTCTCGATCTCTTAACCTCGTGGATCCACCCGCCTCGGCCTCCCAAAGTGCTGGGATTACAGGCGTGAGTCATTGCGCCCGGCCCAATGTTGTTGTTGTTGTTGTTTTTCTCCCTTAAGACAAGGTGTCTGTTGCCCAGGCTGGAGTCCAGTGGCACTTCTAACCTTTATCTGTTGGGCTCAAGTGGTTCTCTTCTTTGGGACAGTCTTGCTCTGTGACCCAGGCTGGAGGGTCACCCATCTGGAGGATGTGACCCAGGCTCAGGAACTCCCCTCACTGCAACCTCCGCCTCCTGGCTTTACGGAGTTCTCTTGCCCAAGCCTCCTGAGCCACTGGGATTACAGGCATGTGCTGTCACACTCAGCTCATTTTTGTAGTTTTATTATTGGTTGATGATTGATTGATTGATTTTTGAGACAGAGTCTTGCTCTGTCGCCGAGACTGAATTGCAGTGGTATGGTCTTGGCTCATGGCAACCTCCACCTCCAATCTCAGCCTCCTGAATAGCTGTCTACAGGCACGCACCAGCGTACCAGGCTGACTTCTGTATTTTTTTGTACAGGCTTTGTTTCACCCTGTTGCCCAGGCTGGTCTTGAACTCCTGAGCTCAAGTGATTTGGCCACCTGGGTCTCATAAAGTGCTGCAGTTGTAAATGTGATCCCCCATGCCCTACCCTTACTGGTGTGTTTATCCTCCAATTCTATTATTAAGGAGCCTTTTTTCCTTGTTTTTTTTTCAGATGGAATTTCACTCTTGTTGCTTAGATTGGTGTGCAATGACGCGGTCTCAGTTAACTGCAGCCTTTGCATCCCGTGCTCAAGTGATTCTCCTGCCTCACCCTCTGAGTAGCTGGAATACAGGCAGGTACTATCATGCTCAACTAATTTTGTATTTAAAGAGATGGGGTTCCTTGAGGAGGTTTCTGGCCTAGCCTGTGGTTGTCTGTTCTGGAGGATGTTCGTGTATATGACAATGTATATTCTGTGGCATCTTAGATTTCATTTTGGATGCTCTGATTGGGTCTGTGTGGCCCTGTACCGGAACTCAAGTGAACACTGGGTGAAAATCCATTGCTGTTCTCTAGAAATCCAGCCCAATCTCCTGGTTAAATACAATGTATGTCTAGCAAGCATTGCTTTTTCTCATTGGGGACTAAATCAGGAGGATCGCTCCTTCATGATCAAGGCTGCCCTGCTGAGCCTTTGAAGGAAGGAACTAGAGATGCTCCTTCTAGGGGTTTATACTCTGGATTCCAGAAACAGGCAAACAGGGACAATGAATGCATCATTTCTGTGTGTCCGTTTTCACCTGGTCAGGGAAAATGTCACAAAAATCCCACGGTCCCGGAGCAGGAAGATGTCACGCTGTGACCCTCTAAAGGGTGGTGCGTTCTGTTGTCTAAAAGAAAAGCATCGAACGCGCCCCCCTTTAGGGGGTAACTGTGAGAAAAGCAAGGTGGAGGTGGATGCTGATCTTGGTAAGACGTTTGCAGAGCGTGCTTCTAATCAGACTTGCGTGATGTCAGGTTCTGTTTTTTCTTTCTTTCTTTCTTTTTTTGAGACGGAGTTTCGCTCTTGTTACCCAGGCTGGAGCGCAATGGCGCGATCTCGGCTCACCACAACCTCCGCCTCCTGGGTTCAGGCAATTCTCCTGCCTCAGCCTCCTGAGTAGCTGGGATTACAGGCACGCGCCACCATGCCCAGCTATTTTTTTGTATTTTTAGTAGAGACGGGGTGTCACCAAGTTGACCAGGATGGTCTTGATCTCTTGACCTCGTGATCCACCCGCCTCGGCCTCCCAAAGTGCTGGGATTACAAGCTTGAGCCACCACGCCCGGCCTTCTTTTTGCCCAGGCTGGAGTGTGGTGACACTTTCAACCTAGATATTTTGGGTTCAATGGGTCCTTTTGTTTTTCTTTCTTGAGAGAGAATTTGGTGGTGACACCCAGGTTGGAGTGTCTCTTTGGGGACAAAACTCAGAAAGATTGCCTTCTGATGAACAAGGCTAACCTGCTGAGCCTTTGAAGTAGGACTGGAGATGGTCCCTGTAGTGGTTTACATTCTGGCTTCTAGCGATGGATTTTGAACTTTATGGCCTAGTCTGTGGTGGTCTCTTCTGAGGTATATTTGTGTGTATGACCGTGTATATTCTTCAGCAGCTTACATTCCATTTTGGATGTTCCAATAGGGACTGTGGGTCCCTGTGCTGGAACTCACGTGAATACTTGGCTCAGAATCCATTGCTCTTCTCGAGAAATTCAGCCCAGTACTCTTGGTTAAATATAAGGTAAATGCAGTAGGCATTGTTTTTTATTTGTGGAGGAAAAATTCAGGAGGATCGCCTCATGATTATCGGGCTAACCTGCCGAGCCTTCGAAGCAGGGACCTGGAGCTGGCCCTTTAGGGGTTTTTGTTCTGGATTTGAGAAAACACACAAAAAAGGTAAATAGAGGCATCTTTATTTTTGTGTCTATTTTAACCTGGTCAAGGAAGATTCCAACAAAAACATCCACGGTGCTGGAGCAAGAAGATCTCAGGCTGTGACCCTCTAAAGGGAAGCACTTTCTGTTACTTGAAAGAACAAAAGTCGCGTCCCTTTAGAGTGCTACCGTTTGAGAAAAGCGACGTTGAACTTGATGCTGATCTTGGTAAGATGTCTGCAGGGCACGCTTATGATCAGACCTGGATGATGTTGGGGTTCTGTTTTTCTTTTGTCCTTTCTAAGACAGGGTCTCTGCTACCCAGGCTGGAGTGTGGTGGCACTTCCAACCTAGATCGCTTGGGCTCAGGTGGTCCTCTTTTAATTTTATTTTTTATTTTTTGAGACGGAGTCTCACTCTATCACCCAGGCTGGAGTGCAATCGTAGGATCTCTCCTCACCGCAACTCCTGCCTCCCAGGTTCCAGCGATTCTCCCACCTCAGCCTCCCAAGTAGCTGGGATTATAAGCACCCACCATCACACCCTGTTAATTTTTGTGTTTTTAGCAGACAGATGGTTTCACCATGTTGGCCAGGCTGGTCTCAATTCCTGACCTTAAGTGATCCTCCTCCCTGGCCTCCCAAAGCGGTGGGATTACAGGTGTGAGCCACCATGCCTGGCCTCTTCAACATCTGAGATTCCATTTTGGATGCTCCCATTGCAGTGTGTCCCTGTGCTGGAACTCAAGTGAACACTCGGCTCAACATCCACTGCTGTTCTCTAGAAAACCAGCCCAATTCTCTTGGTTAAATGTAAGGTACGTCTAGTGGGTGTTGCTTTTTCTCTTTGCGGACAAAAGTCAAGATGATTGCCCCGTGATGAGCAAGGCTAACGTGCTGAGCCTTTAAAACAAGGAACTGTAGGTGGTCCTTTTAAGGGTTTATGTTCTGGATTCTAGAAAACATGCCAACGGGGCTAATAAATAAATGCATCTTTATTTTTGTGTGCATTTTAACCTGGTCAAAAAAAATTTCATAAAGCCAGCGTGCTAGGCAAGACGATCTCATGCTGTGACCCTCCAAAGGGAAGCGCCTTTCTGTTGTCTGAAAGAACACAAGGCACTTCCCTTTAGAGCGTGAAAGACTGAGAAAAGCAGCGTTGACGTCGGTGCTGACCTTGGTAATACCTTAGCGGGGCATGCTCATCGTCCGGTTTCCATGATGGTGGAGTTCTGTTTCTTTTTTTTTTTTTTCTAAGACCAGGTCTCTGTTACCCAGGCTGGAGTGTGGTGGCACTTCCAACCTAGGTGTCTTGGGCTCATATGGTCCTCTTTTTTTTGGGACAGAGTCTTGCTCTGTGGTCCAGGCTGGAGTGCAGGGGCATGATCTTGGCTCACTGCAAACCTTCACCTCCCAGTTGCAAGGGATTCCCGTTCCTCAGATTCCTGAGTAGCTGGGATTATAGGTGCCTGATTCCATGCCTGTATAATGTTTCCACTGTTTTTTATTTTGACTTATTTTTGAGACAGAGGCTCCCAGTCGCTCAGGCTGGAGGGCAGTGGCAGGGTCTCAGTCTCCCCTGGAAGATACTTATGTGTGTGACAATGTATATTCTTCAACATGGTAGACTCCATTCTGGCTGCTCCCATCCGGACTCTGTGTCCCTGTACTGGAACTCAAGTGAACACTTGGCTCAAAATCCAGTGCTGTTCTATAGAAACCCAGCCTGATTCTCCTGGTTAGATACGAGGTCTGTGTGGTAGGCATTGCTTTTTCTTTCCGGAGGCAAAACTCAGGTGGATTGCCCCGTGATGAACAAGGCTAACCTGCTGAGCCTTTGAAGGAAGGAACTAGAGATGCTCCTTCTAGAGGTTTTTGTTCTGAATTCCAGGAAACATGCAAACAGGGCCAATCAATGCATCTTTATTTCTGTGTCCATTTTAACCTGCTCAAGGAAAATTCCGACAAAAAACCCGAAGTGCTGGACCAGGAAGATCTCATGCTGTGCTCCTCTAAAGGGAAGCATTTTCTGTTATTTGAAAGGAAAGAACTCGCTTCCCTTTAGAGTGTCACCGTTTGAGAAAAGCCACACGGAAGCTGATGCTGATCTTGGTAATACCTTTGCAGAGCATGCCTATAATCATACGTGGATGATGCTGGGGTTCTGTGTTTGTTTGTTTGTTTGTTCGTTTTTCTAAGACAGGGTATGTGTTGCCCAAGCTGTAGTGCAGCTTCCATCCTAGATTTCCTGGGCTCAAGTGGTCCTCTTTTTTTGGGACAGAGTCTCGCCCTGTAACCCAGGCTGGAGTGTCAGGAACTCCACCCACTGCAACATCTGCCACCTGGGTTCGAGCAATTCTCCTGCCTTAGTCTCCTAGGCACCTGGGATTACAAACGTGTTCCACCATGCCTGCCTCATTTTTGTATTTTTATTATTTATTTATCGATTTTTGAGACAGAGTCTCACTTTTTTGCCCAGGCTGGAATGCAGCGTTGCGATCTCAGCTCAGTGCAACCTCCCCCTCCCACCTAGGCCTCCTGAATAGCTGTCTGCAGGCACACACCACCATACCTGGCTGACTTTTGTATTTTCGTACGCATGGGTTATACCATGTTGCCAGGGCTGGTCTTGAACCCCTGAGCTCAGGTGATCCTCCGGTCTCCGCTGGAATTAGAGGTGTGAGCCACTGTGCCCCACCCATACTTGTGTATTTCTGTTTAAATTTTATTCAGGAGTGCTCCACCCTGCAGGATGTTCGTGCCTATGACAATGTGTATTCTTCATACCTTAGATTCCATTTTGGATGCCCCCATCGGGACTGTGTATCCGAATACTGGAATTCAGGTGGATGTTTGGCTCAAAATCCATTGGTCTTCTGTAGGAATCTAGCCCAGTTATTTTGGTTAAAGATAAGGTATGTCTACTAGGCATTGCTTTTTTCTTGGAGACAAAATTCAGGATTGCCTCTTGATGTATAAGGCTAACCTCCCGTTTTTTTTTCTTTGAAGCCTGGGACCTGGAGATGGTCCATTTACAGGTTTGTTGTGGATTCCAGAAAACACGCAAACAGGGCCAATAAATGCGTCTTTACTTTTGTGTCCATTTTAACCTGGTCAAGGAAGATGCTAGCAAAAAATCCATAGTGCTGGAGCAAGATCATCTCAGGCCGTGACCGTCTACAGGGAAGCGCTTTCTGGTGTCTGAAAGAAAAGAAAGTGCAGCCTTGTAGAGAGTTATTGTTTGAGAGAAGCAACGTTGAAGTTGGTGCTGATGTTGGTAATACACTTGTAGAGCATGCGGATAGTCAGACTTGGATATGGTGGGGTTTTGCTTTCGCTCTGTTTTATTCCAAAACAAGGTGCTTGTTGCCCAGGCTGGAGTGGGTGGAGCTTCCAACCCAGATCTCTCGGGCTCAAGTGATCTTCTTCTATTTTTGTTTTTGACAGGGAGTCTCACTGTTGTCGCTCAGCCTGCAATGCAGTGTCAGTATCTCGGCTCACTGCAACCTGAGCCTCCTGTGTAGGTGGGATGACAGGTTCATGCCACCATGCATGTTTAATTTTTGTATTTTCTCTTCTATGTTTGTAGAGATTGTTTCACCATGTTGGTTGGCCAGGCTGTTTAAACTCCTGACCTCAGGTGATTCACCTACGTAGGCTTCCCAAAGGGCTGGGATGACAGGCACTCTCATTGGCCTTTTTTTTTTTTTTTGCTAATTTTGAATCTGGCACCCATTATGAATTTGGATTTCATGTCTGCGCAGGGGCCGTGGTAATCTCTGTCATTCCATTCTTTTGTTTTTTTTTGAGACAGAGTTTTGCCCTGTTGCCAGGCGCCAGGCTGGAGTGCAGTGGTGCGATCTCGGCTCACTGCAACATCTGCCTCCCGGGTTTAAGCAATTCTCTTGCCTCAGCCTCCCGAGTAGCTGGGACTACAGGCGCACATTCACCACACCCAGCTAATTTTTTGTATTTTTAGTAGAGACAGGGTTTCACCATGTTGGCCAGGATGGTCTTAATCTCTTGACCTCGTGATCCACCCGCCTTGGCCTCCCAAAGTGCTGGGATTCTTTATGTGAACATACAGTATATGGAACTGTGTGTCCCTATACTGGAACTCCGGTGAACACATGGCTCAAAATCCATTGCTGTTCTCTAGAAACCCTGCCCAGTTCTCTTGCTTAAAGATAAGGTATGTCTAGTAGGCATTGCTTTTTTTCTTTGAGGACAAAACTCATAAGGATTTCCCCTTGATGAACAAGGCTGACCTGCTGAGCCTTTGAAGCATGGAACTGAGATGGTCCTTCTAGGGGTTTATGTTCTGGATTCCAGAAAACATGGAAACAGGGCAAGCAAATGCATCTTTACTTTTGTGTCCATTTTATCCTGCTCAAGGAAAATTTCCTCGAGAAATCTGTGGTGCTGGAGCAAGAAGATCCCATGCTGTGACCCTCTCAAGGGAAGCACTTTCTATTGTCTGCAAAAAAAAGGCGCTTCCCTTGAGAGTGTCACGGTTTGAGGAGAGCGTCGTTGAAGTCGCTGAGCCGACCTTGGTAGTACATTTGCAGAGCATGCTTATAATCAGACTTGGACAATGCTAGGGTTCTGTTTTTGTTTTTTTCCAAGACTGGGTCTCTGTTGCCCAGTCTTGAGTGGGGTGGTGGCACCAATCCAAGCTGGATTTCTTGGGCTCAAGTGGTCCTCTCTTTATTTAGAGGTGGAATTTCACTCTGTCACCCAGGCTGGAGTGCAGTGGCTGGATCTCCAATCACCACAACTCCCACCTCCCATGTTTCAGTGATTTTTCACCTTGGCCTTGCAAGTAGCTGGTATTACAAGTGCCCACCACCACACCCTGCCAATTTTTGTATTTTTAGGTGAGAAGGGGTTTCTCCATGTTGGCCAGGCTGGTGTCAACTCCTGACCTCACGTGATCCACCTGCCTTGGCCTCCCAAAGTGCTGGGATTACATGCATGAGCCACCATGTCCAGCCTGAACTGGTCCTCTTGAGTCACCCTTTCAAGTAGATGGGACTACATGGGGTGTGCCACCACACTTGGCTCAGTTGTCCATTTTTGGTAGGATGGGGTCTCTTTTGCCCAGGTTAGTCTCAACTTCTGAGCTTAAGTGATCCTAAATGGGTGAGCCCTCTTGTCCTGATGACTCCTTTCAAAGATAGGTGACAGGGCCAGCATCCTGGGGCACACAGAGTCCCAGTTACCGTAAAGACTGGGGTGTAAGGGTTCTTTCTTTGAATTCAAGGCTATAGCAGGCACTGATCAGATCTTTGAGTAGTCACTGCACTCCAGCCTGGGCCAACATAGCAAGATCCCATCTTTTTAAAATAGATTACAAGGCCGGGTGTGGTGGCTCACACCTGTAATCTCAGCACTTTGGGAGGCCGTGGCAGACGGATCACCGGAGGCTAGGAGTTCGAGACCAGCCTGACCAACATGGAGAAAACCTGAAAAATCCAAAATTAGCCAGGTGTGGTGGTGCACGCCTGTAATCCCAGCTTCTTGGGAGGCTGAGGCAGGAGAATCCCTAGAACCCGATAGGCAGAGGTTGCAGTGAGCCAAGATCGCGTCACTGCCGTCCACCCTGGGTGACAAACTGAGACTCTTTCTCAAAAAATAAAAATTAAAAAAAAGAGTAAGTAAACCTCCGCATCTATCCAGTGTATTCTGTAATCCCCAGTGGATGTCAATATCAATAAAATTTTCTTCTTTTTCCTATTTATTTGTGTCTTTTCAGTTTAGTGTTATTGTCCCTGACACTGAAAATGTTTTCCTCCAACAACTTAACCATCATTTCTCAGACCTACTTGTTCTGCAGGAAAGGGTAGTTGATCCAGGCCTCACCCACTAATGCCAACCCCAGGGAGTTCTTCTGACTGCAGCTGCACTGGTTATCCTAGTCCACCATCTCAGTGACCATTCCACTGGGCAAAACCTCGCATCTAAATGCCAGTTGCTTGGTAAGATGTGAAATGTTGGCTGTGGCTAATATAAGAAACCTATTGTAGGCAAGGCGAACCTCAGCCACGGTGATAAATGTTGCATGGGACAAAACCACAGACAGTTCCACAAAAACCTGGAGGACCCTAGAAGGGGCTCCCTAGTAACAGGTGGGATACACGGCAGCTCTTCTTGTCACCGTAGGGAACGATGCCTCTTCCTCAAGCACTCAACCCCTTTCATGCCATAGAAGTTTTACCTGTACTGGTTTATAGAACACGATCTGGGTTGAGGTAGAGTTGAAGGGGACCTCATTGTCCCTTGAAGATGGAACATGGCACTACTTAGCAAAAGCACGGAGCGTTTGAGTTTTTATTGGGTAAATAAAGCTGAAATGTAGGGTGCATGACCACGTCATGAATGCACAGTGGGCTGGGCGTGGTGGCTCACGCCTGTAATCCCAGCTCTTTGGGAGGCGGAGGCGGGTGGATCACCTGAGGTCGGGAGTTTGAGACCAACCTGACCAACATGGAGAAACCCCGTCTCTACTAAAACTACAAAATTAGCCAGGTATGGTGGCACATACCTGTAATCCCAGCTATTCGGGAGGCTGATGCAGGAGAATCACTTGAACCCAAGAGGCAGAGGTTGTGATGAGGCGAGATCACGCATTGCACTTCAGCCTGGGCAACAACAGCGAAACCTTGTCTCAAAAAGAAAGAAAAATAAAAACACAAAATAAAAATACAGAAATTAGCTGAGCATGGTGGCATGTGCCTGTAGTCCCAGGTATGCAAGAGGCTGAGGCTAGGCTTGAACTCGGAAGGCTGCAGTGAGCTGAGATCGCACCACTGCCCTCCAGCCTGGGCGATAGAGCGAGGGTGGCTCAAAAGGAATGAATAAATTAATGCGCTCTTGATTTAATTTTTGCATATCCAAGATGGGGGTTTCGCTACCGCCCAGGCTAAACTGGAGTCTGTTTCTTCTCCCTCCCTAGTAGCTGGGACTACAGCTGAACATTTAAATCATGCACAGCCAAGAAGAGAGCAAGGCATGTACTTTGGTTCAATTTTAACAGTATCGCTCCATCACCCAAACTGGAGTGCACTAATGTGATCTCTGCCTCCTGAGTTGAAGCGATCTGTATTCGTTTTGAGACAGAGGCTCAGTCTGTCACCCAGGCTTGTGGGCAGTGGCACAATCTTGGCTCACTGCAGTGTCTGCCTCCAAGGTTCCAGTAATTCTCCTGCCTTGGCCTCCAAAGTAGCTGGGATTACAGCTGCCCACCACCACGCCCGGCTAATTTTTAATTTTATTTTTAGTAGAGACGGGGTTTCACCTTGTTGGCCAAGCTGGTCTCGAACTCCTGACCTCAGGTGATCCACCTGCCTCAGCCTCCCAAAGTGCTGGGATTACAGGCGTGAGCCACTGCACCCGGCCTTTTTTTGTTTTGTTTTTTCTTTTTTTTTTTTTTTTAAGAGTCAGAGTCTCATTCTGTCCCCCAGGCTGGAGAGAAGTGGCCCAGTCTCAGCTCACTGCAACTTCTGCCTCCAGAGTAGCTGGGATTTCAGGTGTGTGCCACCACCCGTTGGCCAATTTCGTTTTCCTCTTTTTTTTTTTTTTTTTTTTATTAACAGGCTGGGTTTTACCATGTTGGCCAGGCTGATGTGGAAATCCTGACCTCAGGTGACCAACCCAACTTCACCTCTGAAAGTGCTGGCATTACAGACATGGCCACCGTGCCTGACCCTGTCTCTGACTTTGATGAACTGAGGAAGTAATCTTTTGAACTTTACTCTGAAATGTGAATTTTTTTTAGCATATTTGCCACCACCAACACTCTCGTTTGGAGAATTTTCGTCATCACCCCACAGAGGCTTATGCCCATGTGCCGTCAGTTCCCTCCCCACTGTTCCGCCCAGACCCTGGTAGCCTCTCCGCATCTCTCTAGCTCTGGATCTGCTGCTTGTGGGCATGTCACATAGACCAGTCTTGAATGGGTGGCCTGTTGAGGATAATAGGTGGTCCTGGCTGTCTGCAGTGTGACTCTTATCCCTGAAGGGTGGTCCCTGGAGGGGAGCAGGAGGCTGGGAGAACTGGGCAGAACATCCTTTAGGAAGGGAGTGGGGTGGACAGAGCCTGAGGTCTGGGAAGCTCACAAGGTGGCAAACCCCATGTTCCTCCCTGAGAACTGCGAGGTGACCCCCCTGGGGCCCTGGAAGGACTGAAGGCATCTGGACTGGGAACACCAGGGCACTGCAGCAGTGCAGGCAGGATGAGCCGGGGGGAAAGGAGAGCCAGGCAGCCGGCTGGGGACAGTTTGGGGTTTGGGTTTGATCTGGAAGGAGCAGGTGTGTACTGGGAGAGAGCTCCTGGGATTTTTTGCTCTTCTCCCCCCACTTTTTTTTTATTTATGGATTTTCACTCTTGTCACCCATGCTGGAGTGCAATGGCATGATATCAGCTCCCAGCAACCTCTGCCTCCCAGGTTCAAGCGATTCTCTTGCCTCAGCCTTCTGAGTAGCTGGAATTACAGGTGCCCGCCGTCATGCCTGGCTCACTGTATTTAATAGAGACTGGGTGTCACCATGTAGGCCATGCTGGTCTCGAACTCCTGACCTCTGGTGATCGACCCGCCTCGGTGTCCCAAAGTCCTGGGATTACAGGCATGAGCCACCACACCTGACCCGTATTTCCTAATTTTAAATATAGGGCCCATCCGTCATGAATTTGGGTGTGGCTTCATGCAGCGGGCATGGTAATCTCTATCCTTGCAATTTTTCAAATGTGTGCTGCCAAAGCAATCATTTCTGTATAGGAATTACTCTTCATTTGAGGATACAATATATAGAACTTTCTTTATTTAAGGCAGGGTATCAAAAATGTGTGATGTACATTTTATCGTATCATGTTTTATGGATAATATGGTCATATACACACGAATTACTCTACACAGAGAATACTCATCACTTCTCCCTTTTTTTTTTTTAAACATGGGGTTTCTCCATGATGGTCAGGCTGGTCTTAAACTCCTGACCTCAGGTGATCCACCCACCTCGGCCTCCCAAAGTGCTAGGATTACAGGTGTGAGCCACCACGCCCAGCCACTTTTGCATTTTTTGTGCCCTTTTTTCGTTTTCTGTTTTTTAAACAAGGTCTGGGACTCTTGCCCATTCTGGAATGCAGTGGTACAGTCTCTACTCACTGCCACCTCCACCTCTCACCTCAGCCTTCTGAATAGCTGTCTACAGGGACATACCCCCTGCCATCTGGCTACCTTTTGTATTTTTACAGATGAGGGTTCACCATGTTTCCCAGGTTCATCTCTAACTCCTGAGCATAAGTGATCCTCCTGTTTTGGCCTGCTTGGGTGCTGTGATTGGAGATGTGAGTTACTATGCCCCACCTGCCCTTATATATTTCTGTTCAAATATTATTGAAGAGCTTTTGTGGACTAACCTGTGCTGTATCCTGGTGGATGTTTGTGTGTATGACGATTTATATTCCTCAGCATTTTAGATTCCATTTTGGATGCTCCCATCTGGACTTGTGTCCCTGTGCTGGAACTAAGTGACCACTTGCCTCAACGTCCATTGCTGTTCTCTTCAAATCCAGACCCATTCTCTTGGTTACGTATAAGGTATGTCTAGTGAGCATTGCTTTTTCTCTTTGGAGACAAAACTCTGCAGGATTGCCCTTTGGTGAACAAAACTAACCTGCTGAATCCTTGAAGGAAGGAATTGGAGAGGGTTCTTTAAGGGGTTTGTATTCCTGATTCCAGAAAACAGGCAAACAGGGCTAATCCTAATCAATGCATCTTTACTTTTGTGTCCATTTTAACCTGCTCAAGGAAAGTTTCAATAAGAAACCCAGAGTGCTGGAGCAAGAAGATCTCGGGCGGCGATTCTTTAGAGGGATGCACTTTTTGTTGACTTGAAAGAAAGAAGGTGCGTCTCTTTAGAGGATTACTGTTTGAGAAAAGCAACATTGAGGTCTATGCTGATCTCGATACATTTGGATACATTTGCAGAGGTCCTTATCATCAGACTTGGACAATAGTGTGCTTTTTTTGGTTTTGCTAGGATTACAGGCATGCACTACCACACCCGGCTAACTTTGTATTTTTAGTAGAGAGGGGGTTTCATCAGTTGGTCAGGCTCACCTTGAACTCCTGACCTCAGTGATCCACCCGCCTCAGCCTCCCGAAGTGCTGGGGTTACAGGTGTGAGCCACCGTGCCCAGCCACTTGGCTAACTGTTGTAGTTTTTGTACAGATGGGATTGTACCATGTTGCCCGAGCTGGCCTCCAATTCCTGAGCTCATGCAGTCCTCCTGCCTCAGCCTCCTAAAGTGATAGGACTAGAGGTGTGAGCCACCGTGCCACACCCAGACTTGTGTATTTATTTTTTTTTGGGGGGGGCAAGGGGGATAGCACCTTGGCATTCAATTGTGGAGTGACTGAACAGCACCAGGGACTGTAGTAAGTAGCAGAATTATAATGATGAGAACATCATTTCCTGCCCTTGCTTAGTAAAGAGAAAGTGAGAAATAATTCGTGACGATACACGGGGTCATAAGACAGAGGCGTACAAGAGAGTCACCCAGCGTAGCCACGCTGGAGGCTGAGGGAAGATCAGGGAGACCCCAGAAATCAGTTTTAAAGGATAAATCAAGGAGGAAAAGAGACGGGGAGCTGAAAGGAAAGCCATGAAGAGGATTTCCTTTTTTTTTTTTTTTTTAAGAAAAAAAAAAAGGAGAAAAGGAGAGGAAGAAAGAGGAAGAAAAAGAGGGAGAGAGAACAAGAATATTGCTTTATTCTAAAAATGGGTATTAATAATGGCCGATCAATATTTTGTGTATTTAAAGTGGAGAATGTATATTTTGTATATTTAAAGTGGAGAGCTCTATAAATATTTATTAAGTTTACTTGTTTTGGATCTGAGTTCAAGTCCTGGATATCCTTATTAATTTTCTGTCTCATCGAGTCTAAATCTTTTTATGAGTCTTACGTATCTGGGTGTTAGGATCGTTAGCTCTTACTGTTGCACTGATCCTTTTACCACTATATCTTTGTTGCTTTGAAATCTATTTTATCAATTTTTTTTTTTGTTTTGAGATGGAGTCTCCCTCTATCCCAGACTGGAGTGTAGTGGCCCAATCTCAGTTGACTGCCACCTCCTCCTCCTGGGTCCAAGTGATTCTCCTGCCTCAGCCTCCTGAGTAGCCGAGATTATAGGCACCCATCACTGCATCTGGCTAATTTTTTGAATTTTTAACAGAGACAGGGTTTTGCCATGTTGGCCAGGCTGGTTTTGAACTCCTGACCTAAAATGATGTACCTGACTGTGCCTCCCAAAGTGCTGGAATTATAGGCATGAGCCACTGCCCTCGGCCTTGTGTATTTGGGTTCAAATTCTGCTGAGGAACTTTTATGGCCTAGCCTGTGGTCTATGCTGGAGGACGTTTGTGTATATAACAATGTATATTCTTTTTTTTTTTTTTTTTTTTTTTTGAGACGGAGTTTCTCTCTTGTTACCCAGGCTGGAGTGCAATGGCACGATCTCGGCTCACCGCAATCTCCGCCTCCTGGGTTCAGGCAATTCTCCTGCCTCAGCCTCCCGAGCAGCTGGGATTACAGGCACGTGCCATCATGCCCAGCTAATTTTTTGTAATTTTAGTAGAGACGGGGTTTCACCATGTTGACCAAGATGGTCTCGATCTGTTGACCTCATGATCCACCCGCCTCGGCCTCCCAAAGTGCTGGGATTAGAGGCTTGAGCCACCGCGCCCGGCCAACAATGTATATTCTTTAACATCTTAGATTCCATTTGGGTCCTTTCCTAAGGACTGTGTGTGTCCCTGTGCTGGAACTCAAGTGAACACTTGGCTCAACATCCATCGCTGTTCTTGGGAAATGCAGGCCAGTCTCTTCATTAAATATGAGGTATGTCCAAGAGACATTGCTTTTTCACTCTGGGGACAGAATTCAGGAGGATTTGCCTTGTGGGGAAGCGAGGAACTGGAGATGGGCCTCTTAAGGGTTTATGTTCTAGATTCCAGAAACGTTCAACAGAAATCTTCAAAAGAAAACCCAGAGTGCTGGAGCGAGATCTCACGCTGTGACCCTCTAAAGGGAAGCGCTTTCTGTTGTCCAAAAGAAACGAATGCGTCTTCCTTTAGAGTGTTACCGTCTGAGAAAAGCAGCGCTGAAGCTGAGGCTGATCATCCTGGTAATACATTTGCAGGGCATGCCTGTAATCAGACGTGGATGATGTTGGGTTTCTATTTTTGTTTTGTTTTTTTTCCAAGGCAGGGTAGGGTCTCTGTTGCCCAGCCTGGAGCGCGTGGCACTTCCAGTGAGATTTCTTGAGCTCAAGTGGTCCTCTTTATTTTCTTATTTTTGAGGTGCACTCTGGCTTCGTTGCCCATGCTGGAGTGCAGTGGCGGGATATCTGCTCACTAGAAAGTCCTCCTCCCAGGTTATTGGGATTCTTACCCCTCAGTCTGCCAAGTAGTTGGGATTACAGGGGACCATCATCACGCCCTGCTCCCTTTTTTTTTTTTTAATTTTCGATTTTTAGACCGAGTTTACCTCTTGTTGCCCAAGCTGGAGTGCAAAGGTACAATCTCAGCTCACTGCAACCTCTGCCTCCCAGGTTCAAGCAATTCTCCTGCCTCAGCCTCCCAGGTAGCTGTGATTAGAGGCCCTCATCACCACACCCAACTAAATTTTGTACTTTTAGTAAAGATGGGGTTTCACTGTGTTGGCGAGGCTGGGTTCCAAGTCCCGACCTCAGCTGCTTTTCCCACCTCACCTTCCCAAAATGCTGGGATTACAGGCGTGTGAGCCACCACGCCAAGCCTGAAGTGGTCCTCTTGAGTCAGCCTAGCCTGTGGTCTATGCTGGAGGGCGTTTGTGTGTGTGACAATGTATGTTCTTCAACATCTTACATTCCATTTTGTTTGCTCCCATCAGGACTGATGTCCGTGTGCTGGAACCCAGGTGAACACTTGGCTCAAAATCCTTTGCTGTTCTCCAGGAATTCAGCCTAATTCTCTGGTTAAAGATAAGGTATGACCTAGCGGACATTGCTTTCTCTCTCTGACAGCAAAACTCAGGAGGATTGCTCTGCGGCGAACAAGGCTAACCTGCTGAGCCTTTGAAGCCAGGAACTGCAGATGGCCCCTTTAGGGGTGTATGTTCTGGATTCCAGAAAACATGCAAACAGGGGCAATAAATGCATCTTTATTTTTGTGTCCAGTTTAACCTGGTCAAGGAAAATTTCAAGGAAAACTTAGAGTGCTGGAGCAAGAAGATTCCATGCTGTGACCCTTTAAAGGGAAGCGCTTTTTGTTGTCTGAAAGGAACCAAAGGCCTTCCCTTTAGAGTGTTACCGTTTGAGAAAAACACCGTTGAAGTTGATGCTGATCTTGGTAATACATATGCAGAGCACGCTTAGAGTCAGGCTTAGCTCTGCCTCTGGGGTTGAAATGATTCTCCTGACTCAGCCTCCCCAGTAGATGGAATTGCCGACACCACGCCCCGCTACTTTTCTGGTGCAAGTGGTCCTCTGTTTTTATTTAGGAGAGGTGGGTTTTCACCATGTTGGATAGAGTGGTCTCAAACCCCTGACCCCAAGTGAGCCACTCACCTCAGCCTGGCAAAGTGCTGAGAATACAGGGATGAGCCCCCGCCTGCAGCCGTCAACACCTTTGGCTGCATGTGTAGAAATTCTTCTATGAGCGGAACTTTCTTTGAGATAAGGTCTCAAAAATATGTGGTGTATATTTCATCATATATTCTTATCATTTATATCCGTTAATCATATACACACAAAATACTCTTCTAAATACATAGAATACTCTGATATCACCTTGAGTATTTCTTTGTTTTGGGGAGTGTGTGTGTGTGTGCGCGCGTGTGTGTGTGTGTGTGTGTTTGTGTGTGTGGTTGCTTATTTTTGAGACTAGGTCTGGCTCTGTCGCCCAGGCTGGAGTGCAGTGGTGAGATCTCGGCTCACTGTGACCTGTGCCTCCCACCGAAGCCTGCTGAATTAGCATCTGCAGGCATGCACCACCACAGCTGGCTAACTCTTGTATTCCTTGTACACATGGGGTTGCACCACGTTGCCAGGGCTGGTCTTGAACTGCTGAGCTCAGGTGATCCTCCCATGGTGGCCTCCTAAAGTGCTGCGATTAGAGGTCTCAGTCAGCCGTGGCCTACCCGTACTTCTGTATTTCTGTTCAGATGTTACTGGGGACTTTTTATGACCTAGCCTGTGGTCTGTTCTGGAGAGTATTTGTGTGTATGACACGTATATTCTTCAACATTGTAGACTCCGTTATGGATGCTTCCATAGAGACGGTGTGTCCCTGTGCTGGAGCTCAGGTGAACACTTGGCTCAACATCCATCGCTCTTCTCTAGAAATCCTGTGCAGTTCTCTTGGTTACATATAAGGTACGTGTAGTAGGCATCGCTTTTTCTTTCCGGAGATGAAAGTCAGGCGGATTGCCCCATGATAGACAAACCTAACCTGCTGATGCTTTGAATCCACAGGAGGTGGTCCTGCTGATCCCTAGGGGTGCTCCTTCCAGGGGTTCGTATTCCGGCTTCCAGGAAATATGCAAGCAGGGTAAATAAATGCATCTTTATTTTTGTGTCTGTTTTGACCTGGTCAAGGAAAATTCAAACAGAAAATCCACAGTGGTGGAGCAGGAAGATCTCAGGCAGTGGTCTTCTGGAGGAAGAGGCACTTTCTGTTTTCTGAAAGAAAAGAAAGTGCTTTCCTTTAGAAGGTTACTCCTTGAGAAAAGCAACGTTGAAGTTGATGCTGATCTTGGTAATATGTTTGCAGAGAATGCTGTTAATCAGATGTGGATGATGTTGGGGTTTTGTGTGTGTGTGTTTGTTTTTTCTAAGATAGGGTGTTCTGTTCCCTGGGCTGGAGTGGGTGGCACTTCCAACCTAGATCTCTTGAGCTCAAGTGGCCCTCTTTTTGTGACAGAGTCTTGTTCTTGACCCAGGCTGGAATGCAGTGGCAGGAATTTGGCTCACTGCCACCTCTGCCCCCTGAGTTCAAGTGCTTCTTCTGCCTCAGCCTCCTGAGCCACGGGGATTATAGGAATGTGCCACCATGCCCGGATAATTTTTGCATTTTTATTATTTATTTATTTATTTGCTTACTTAACGTTTGAGACAGAGTCTCCTGTCGCCCAAGCTGGAGTGAAGTGGCGCACTCTCGGCTCACTGCAACCTCCACCTCCCACCTCAGCCTCCTGAGTAGATGTCTGCAGGCATGCACCCCCACACCTGACTAACTTTTGCCCTTTTTGTACAGAGGAACCCCTGAACTCAAGTGATCTTTCCACCTGGGCCCCCTACACTGCTGTGATTAGTGGTATGTGCCACCATGCCCCATGCTTCCTTGTGTGTTTCTGCTACAATTTTATGGAGGAGCTTTTATGGCGTAGCCTGTGGTCTATCCTGGAGACTGTTGGTGTGCGCCACAATATATACTTTTCAACGCCTTAGATTGCATTCTGGGTGCTTCCATCGGAACTGTGTGTCCTGTACGGGAACTCAGGTCAACGCTTGGCTCAAAGTCCATTGCTGTTCTCTAGAAATCCTGCCTAGTCTTCTTGAGCAAATATAAGGTATTATCTAGTAAGCATTGGCTTTTCTTTCTAGATACAAAACTCGGGAGGATTGCCCCTTGATGTACAAAGCTAACCTGCTCAGCCTCTGAAGCAAGGAACTGGGCATTGTCCTTTTAAGGGTTTATGTTCTGGATTCCCGAAGACATGGAAACAGGGCCAATAAATGCATCTTCGTTTTTGTGTCCAGTTTAACCGGGTCAGGGAAAATTTCAATAGGAAACCCAGAGTGCTGGAGCGAGATCTCACGCTGTGACCCTCTAAAGGGAAACGCTTTCTGTTGTCTAAAAGAAACGAATGCGTCTTCCTTTAGAGTGTTACCGTCTGAGAAAAGCAGCGCTGAAGCTGATGCTGATCTTGGTAGTACATTTACAGAGCACGCTAATAGTCAGACTTGGATGAGGTTGGGGTTCTGGTTTTGCTTTTTTTTTATTATTACTATTTTTTACTTGAAAGTCAGTTGGAATTACCAGCCAGCATGCTTTTTTTTTTTTTTTTTTAAAGGCAGGGTCTCGGTTGCCCAGGCTGGAGTGCTTGGCACTTCCAGCGAGATCTCTAGGGCACAAGTGGTCCCCTTTTTATTTTTTTATTTTATGAGACGCACTCTGACTCTGTTGCCCAGGCTGGAGTGCAGAGGCTGGAACTGTGCCTCCTGGGTTTCAGGGATTCTCCCACGTCAGCCTGACCTAATAGTGGGGAATACAGGTGACCGTCGTCATGCCCTGCTAATTTTTAAAAATTTTATTATTTTTAGACCAAATTTTCCTCTTGTTGTCCAAGCTGGAGTGCAAAGGCACAATCTCAGCTCTCTGCAACCTCTGCCTCCCAGGTTCAAGCAATTCTCTTGCCTTAGCCTCCCAGGTAGCTGTGATTAGAGGCCCTCACCACCACACCCAGCTAAATTTTGTACTTTTAGTAAAGATGGGGTTTCACTGTGTTGGCGAGGCTGGGTTCCAAGTCCCGACCCCAGCTGCTTTTCCCACCTCACCTTCCCAAAATGCTGGGATTACAGGCGTGTGAGCCACCACGCCAAGCCTGAAGTGGTCCTCTTGAGTCAGCCTAGCCTGTGGTCTATGCTGGAGGGCGTTTGTGTGTGTGACAATGTATGTTCTTCAACATCTTACATTCCATTTTGTTTGCTCCCATCAGGACTGATGTCCGTGTGCTGGAACCCAGGTGAACACTTGGCTCAAAATCCTTTGCTGTTCTCCAGGAATTCAGCCTAATTCTCTGGTTAAAGATAAGGTATGACCTAGCGGACATTGCTTTCTCTCTCTGACAGCAAAACTCAGGAGGATTGCTCTGCGGCGAGCAAGGCTAACCTGCTGAGCCTTTGAAGCCAGGGACTGCAGATGGCCCCTTTAGGGGTGTATGTTCTGGATTCCAGAAAACATGCAAACAGGGGCAATAAATGCATCTTTATTTTTGTGTCCAGTTTAACCTGGTCAAGGAAAATTTCAAGGCAAACTTAGAGTGCTGGAGCAAGAAGATTCCATGCTGTGACCCTTTAAAGGGAAGCGCTTTTTGTTGTCTGAAAGGAACCAAAGGCCTTCCCTTTAGAGTGTTACCGTTTGAGAAAAACAACGTTGAAGTTGATGCTGATCTTGGTAATACATATGCAGAGCACGCTTAGAGTCAGGCTTAGCTCTGCCTCTGGGGTACAGATGAGCCTCAGCCTCCGCAGTAGCTGGAATTACAGGTGCCCACCACCACGCCCGGCTACTTTTGTGTATTTATATATACATATATATATGTATGTGTATATATATATATATATATATATATATGTGTGTGTGTGTGTGTGTGTGTGTGTGTGTGTGTGTGTATACACACACACACACACGCACACATAGTTTTTTAATAGGAAAGACAGGTTTTCACCATGTTGGTCAGATTGGTCTCAAACCCCTGACCTCAAGTGAGCCGCTTGCCTCGGCCTGGCAAAGCGCTGAGAATACAGGTGTGAGCCCCACCTGCCGCCATCATCACCTTTAAGTCCACGTGTAGGAATTATTCTTCCCTGAGCATACAATATACGGAAGTGTCTTTGAATCAAATTCTCAAATATCTATGATAGCTATTTCATCATATATCCTCATATACATCATATAATCATATAAACACAAAATACTCTTCTAAATACATAGAATACTCTGATATCACCTTGAGTATTTTTTTTGTTTCAGGGTGTGTGTGTGTGTGTGTGTTTGTGTGTGTGCACGTGTGCATACGTGTGTGTGTGTGTTTGTGTGTGTGGTTGCTTATTTTTGAGACTAGGTCTGGCTCTGTCGCCCAGGCTGGAGTGCAGTGGTGAGATCTCGGCTCACTGTGACCTGTGCCTCCCACCGAAGCCTGCTGAATTAGCATCTGCAGGCATGCACCACCACACCTGGCTAACTCTTGTATTCCTTGTACACATGGGGTTGCACCACGTTGCCAGGGCTGGTCTTGAACTGCTGAGCTCAGGTGATCCCTCCTAAAGTGCTGGGATTAGAGGTCTCAGTCAGCCGTGGCCTACCCGTACTTCTGTATTTCTGTTCAGATGTTACTGGGGACTTTTTATGACCTAGCCTGTGGTCTGTTCTGGAGAGTATTTGTGTGTATGACACGTATATTCTTCAACATTGTAGACTCCGTTATGGATGCTTCCATAGAGACGGTGTGTCCCTGTGCTGGAGCTCAGGTGAACACTTGGCTCAACATCCAACGCTCTTCTCTAGAAATCCTGTGCCGTTCTCTTGGTTACATATAAGGTACGTGTAGTAGGCATCGCTTTTTCTTTCCGGAGACGAAAGTCAGGCGGATTGCCCCATGATAGACAATCCTAACCTGCTGATGCTTTGAATCCACAGGAGGTGGTCCTGCTGATCCCTAGGGGTGCTCCTTCCAGGGGTTCGTATTCCGGCTTCCAGGATATATGCAAGCAGGGTAAATAAATGCATCTTTATTTTTGTGTCTGTTTTGACCTGGTCAAGGAAAATTCAAACAGAAAATCCACAGTGGTGGAGCAGGAAGATCTCAGGCGGTGGTCTTCTGGAGGAAGAGGCACTTTCTGTTTTCTGAAAGAAAAGAAAGTGCTTTCCTTTAGAAGGTTACTCCTTGAGAAAAGCAACGTTGAAGTTGATGCTGATCTTGGTAATACGTTTGCAGAGAATGCTGATAACACACATCAGATGTGGATGATGTTGGGCTTTTGTGTTTGTTTGTTTGCTGTTTTCTAAGACAGGGTGTCTGTTTCCCCGGGCTGGAGTGCGGTGGCACTTCCAACCTAGATCTCTTGAGCTCAAGTGGCCCTCTTTTTGTGACAGAGTCTTGTTCTTGACCCAGGCTGGAATGCAGTGGCAGGAATTTGGCTCACTGCCACCTCTGCCTCCTGAGTTCAAGTGATTCTTCTGCCTCAGCCTCCCGAACCATTGGGGTTATTAGAAATGTGCCACCATTTTGCATTTGTATTATTTATTTACTTATTTGCTTATTTACTTTTGAGACAGGCTGGAGTGCAGTGGTGCAGTCTCAGCTCACTGCAGCCTCCAACTCCTACCTCCTCCTCCTCTTGAAAAGCTGTCTGCATGCACCACCACAGCTGACTAACTTTTACCTCTTTTGTACAGATGAGGTTTCACTATGTTTCCCAGGCGGGCCTCGAACCCGTGAGCTCAACTGATCTTTCCACCTGGGCCCCCTACACTGCTGTGATTAGTGGTATGCGCCACCATGCCCCATGCTTGCTTGTGTGTTTCTGCTACAATTTTATGGAGGAGCTTTTATGGCGTAGCCTGTGGTCTATCCTGGAGAATGTGGTGTGAGCCACAATATATACTTTTCCACATCTTAGATTGCATTCTGGATGCTTCCATCGGAACTGTGTGTCCCGTACGGGAACTCAGGTGAACGCTTGGCTCAAAGTCTATTGCTGTTCCCTAGAAATCCTGCCTAATTTTCTTGGGGCAAATATAAGGTATTTCTAGTAAGCACTGGTTTTTCTTTCTAGATACAAAACTCAGGAGGATTGCCCCTTGATGAAGAAGGCTAAACCTGCTGAACCTTTGAAGGATGGGACCTGGAGATAATCCATTTAGGGGTTGATGTCGCGGATTTCAGGAAACACGCAAACAGCGCAGGTAATTGCATGTTTCTCTTTGTGTCTATTGGAACCTCATCAAGAAAGATCCCAACAAAACGGTGCTGGAGCTAGGAGATGTCAGGCTGTGACGCTCTAAATGGAAGCACTTTCTTTTGTCTGAAAAAAAGAAACTGCCTTCAATTAGAGTGTTACGGTTTGAGAAGGGCAACATTGAAGTCGATGCGGATCCTGGTCAGACGTTTGCAGAGATGGTTACCATCAGATTTGGACAGTGGTGCGGTTCTGTTTTGGTTGTGTTGTTTTTTCTAAGACAGGGTCTCTGTCGCCCAGACTAGAGTACCGTGGTGCAATCTTGACTCACTGCAACCTCCGCCTCCTAGGTTCAAGTGATCCTCCTGCCTCAGCCTCTGGAGTAGCTGGGATTACAGATGCCCACCACAACACCCAGCTAATTTTTGTATTTTTAGCAGAGACGAGATTTTGCCCTGTTGGCCAGGGTGGTCTTGAACTCCTGACCTCAGGTATCAACCCGCCTTGGCCTCCCAAAGTGCTGGGATTATACACGTGAGCCACTGCTCCTGGCCAGCGTTTGAGTTTTTATTGAGTAAATGAAACTGAAGTGCAGATGCATGACTAGGTCATAAATGCACAGTTAATTTAATTTTTTTATTTTAGAGACAGTGGTCTTCCTATGCCCCTTAGGTTAAACTAGGCTTTAGAGATTTTCCTGCCTCTGCCCCTCCCCACTTTCTTGTACCTGGGACACCAGGTGAACATATTATCATAGATGCAACCACCACCACTGTAGTTTGGAGATTTTCATCACCCCAGAGAGGCTTATGCCCATGTGCAGTCGCTGCCCTCCCCACTCCTCCACCCAGACCCTGGCAGCCTCTCTGCATCTCTCTAGCTCTCGATCTGCCTCTTGCGGGCATGTCACATAGACCAATCTTGAATGGGTGGCCTGCTGAGGATAATGGGTGGTCCTGGCTGTCTGCAGTGTGAATCTTATCCCTGAAGGGTGGTCCCTGGAGGGAAGCAGGAGGCTGGGAGAACTGGGCAGAACATCCTTTGGGAAGGGAGTAGGGTGGGCAGAGCCTGAGGTCTGGGAAGCTCACAAGGTGTCAAACCCCATGTTCCTCCCTGAGAACTGCGAGGTGACCCCCCTGGGGTCCTGGAAGGAGTGAAGGCATCAGGACTGGGAACAGCAGGGCACTGAGCGGTGCAGGCAGGATGAGCCAAGGGGAGAGGAGAGCCAGGCATGGCTAACCTCGGACAGTTTGGGTTTGATCTGGTTGGAGCCCCTGTCTTCTGGGAGGGAGCCCCTGGGATTTTCACTCTGCCTCTGGCTGTCTTTCAGTCATGGAATCTGATGACAAAGCGTCCCACCCAGGGCCACTTCATTTGGTTTCTGGAACCCATTGATCCTTCCTGCCTGGAGCTGGGATCTTTTGAGGAAGTTTGAGATCTGGCCGGGCGTCTGGAGAATCATAGAAACCCCTAACAATCCCTTCCCTTTGCTGACATCTCTGCGTTCCTGCCTATTACCTTCCAAAGGAGACCCTTAACTGAATTACCAAAGGGGGCTTTCCAGGGCGGGGGTAAATTTGTATTTCAGAGAAACAATGTATTTGAGATGTGATTGAATTAGAAATCGTTGACTGTTTAGGTGTGGGCATTCATTTTTTCTAATTTTATTTATTTTTTTGTTGAGGCGGAGTTTTACCCTCGTCACCGAGGCTGGAGTGCAATGGCGTGAATCTGGGCTCACTGCAACCGCTGCCTCCCGAGTTCAAGTGATTTTCCTGTTTCAGCCTCTAGAGTCGCTGGGATTACAGGTGAGCACGACCACGCCCAGTTAATTTTTGTATTATCAGTGGAGATGGGGTTTCGTCACGTTGACCAGGATGGTCTCCATCTCTTGACCTCGTCATCTGCCCACCTCAGCCTTTCAAAGTGTTGGGATTACAGACGTGAGCCACCATGCCAAGTCTTTTTTTTTTTTTTTGTATATAGGATATGTAGTAGAGATGGGGTTTCGCTACGTTGGTCAGTCTGGTTTCAAACTTCTGACCTCAGGTGATACAGCCACCTCCACCTCCCAAAGTGTTGGGATTGCAGGTGTGAGTCACACTACTGAGCCCTTCGTATCTGCGTTCAGAATTTACTGAGGAAGTTTTTTTTTTTTTTTTTTTTTTGAGACGGAGTATCGCTCTTGTTACCCAGGCTGGAGTGCAATGGCGCGATCTCGGCTCACCGCAACCTCCGCCCCCTGGGTTCAGGCAATTCTTCTGCCTCAGCCTCCTGAGTAGCTGGGATTACAGGCACGCGCCACCGTGCCCAGCTAATTTTTTGTAATTTTTAGTAGAGACGGGGTTTCACCATGTTGACCAGGATGGTCTCGATCTGTTGACCTCGTGATCCACCCGCCTCGGCCTCCCAAAGTGCTGGGATTACAGGCTGAGGAAGTTTTACGACCTAGCCTGTGGTCTGTCCTGGAGGGCGTTTGTGTGTGTAACAATGTATCTCCTTCAGTATCTCAGATTCCATTTTGGATGCTTCCATAAGGACCGTGTCCCTGTGCTGGAACTCAAGCGCACACTGGCTCCAAATCCAGTGCTCCTCTCTTGAAATCCAGCCAGTGCTCATGCTTACATGTAAGGTATGTCTAGAAGGCTTTGCTCTTTGGGAACAAAACTCAGGCTTGCGCTCTGATGAACAAGGCTAATCTGCTGAGTCTTTAGAGCAACGAATTGGAGATGGTCCTTTCAGGGGTTTGCGTTCTGGATTCCAGAAAATGTGCAAACAGGGACAGTAAATGCATCTATATTTCTGTGTCCAGTGTAACCTGGTCAGGGGAAATTCCAACAGAAAACCCGGAGCGCTAGAAGATCTCAAGCTACGATCCTCTAAAGGGAAGCACGTTCTGTTGTCTGAGAGATAAGCACGTGCCTTCCTTTAGGGGGTCACTGTTTGAGAAAAGCAACGTTGACGTTGCTGCTGACCTTGGTGATGCATTTGCAGAGCATGCTTATAGTCAGACGTGGATGATGTTGGGGTTCGGTTTCTATTTTGTTTTTTTTCAAGGTAGGGTCTCTGTTGCCCAGGCTGGAGTGGGTGGCACTTTCAGCGAGATCCCTGGAACTCCAGTGGTTCTGTTTTTATTTTGTTTATTTTTTGAGATGCACTTTCACTCTGTTGCCCAGGCTGGAGTACAGTGGCAGAATCTCTGCTTACCGGATATTCCACCTGCCAGGTTCCAGGGATTCTCCCACCTCTGCCTGCCCAATAGTTGGGAATACAGGCACCTGCCATCATGCCTTGATAATTTTTTTTTTTTTTTGAGTCTGAGTTTTGCTCCTGTTGCCCAGTCTGGGGTGCAATGGTGTGATCTCATCTCGCCGCTACCTCCACCACTCGGGTTCAAGCAATTCTCCCTGCTTCAGCCTCCCAGGTAGCTGGGATTACAGGCACCCATGACCACACCCACCTACTTCTTGTGTTTTTAGTAGAGATTGGGTTTGACCATGTTGGCAAGGGTGGTCTAGAACTCAGGACCTCAGGTGATCCACCAACCTTGGCCTTCCAGAGTGCTAGGATTACAGACACAAGCCACCATGCCTAGCCTCAAGTGATCCTCTTGAGTCAGCTTAGACTGTGGTCCATGCTGGAGGATGTTTTTTGTTTTTTTTTTTTTGAGACGGAGTTTCGCTCTTGTTACCCAGGCTGGAGTGCAATGGCACGATCTCGGCTCACTTCAACCTCCACCTCCTGGGTTCAAGCAATTATCCTGCATCAGCCTCCCGAGTAGCTGGGACTACAGGTGCCCGCCACCATGCCCAGCTAATTTTTGTATTTTTAGTAGAGACGGGGTTTCACCATGCTGACCAGGATGGTCTCAATCACTTGACCTTGTGATCCACCCACCTCGGCCTCCCAAAGTGCTGGGATTATAGGCGTGAGCCACTGCGCCCGGCCCATGGTGGAGGATGTCTGTGTGTGTGACAGCGCATATTCTTCAACATCTTAGATTCCATTTTGGTTGATCCCATTGGGACTGTGTGTCACTGTGCTGGAACTCACGTGAACACTTGGCTCAGTATTCGTTGCTGTTCTATAGAAATCCAGCCCAATTCTCTCAGTTTAAGATAAGGTATATCTAGTTGGCATTGTTTTTTCTCTTTGGGGACAAAATTCAGGAGGATTGCCCCTTGGTGAACAAAGCTAACCTGCTGAGCCTCTGAAGCAAGGAACTGGAGAGGGTCCTTTTAGGGGTTTCTGTTCCGGATTGTAGGAAACACGCCAGCAGGGCCAAAAACTGCATCTTTCTTTTTGTGTTCATTTTAAACTGGTGAAGGAAAATGCCAACAAAATGCCCAGAGTGCTGGAGCAAGAAGATCTCATGCTGTGACCCTCTAAAGGGACGTGCGTTCTGTTGTGTGAAAGGAAACACACGCCATCCCTTTGGAGTGTTACCGCTTGAGAAAAGCAGCGTTGAAGTTGATGCTGATCTTGGTGATGCATATGCAGAGCACGCTTTTAATCAACTTGGACGACGTGAAGTTTCTGTTTTGTTTTTGTGGTCTAAGACAGGGTCTCTGTTGCCCAGCGTGGAGTGTGGTGGCACTTCCACCCTAGGTCTCTTGGGCTCAAATGCTCCTCTGTTTTGAAACAGAGCCTTGCTCTGTGACCCAGCCTGGAGTACAGTGGCAGGATCTTGGCTCATTGCAACCTCCGCCTGCTGGGTTCAAGTCATTCGACTGCCTCAGCTGCCTCAGTAGCTGGAATTACAGGCACCCGACGTATGTCCAGCAAATAATTGAATTTTTGTTTTTTGTTTATTTAATTTTTGAGACGTCTCGCTGTCACCCAGGCTGGAGGGGAGTGGCATGATCCTGGCTGACTGCAACCTGTGCCTCTCAGGTTCAAGTGTTTCTCCTGCCTCAACCTCCAGAGTAGCTGGAATTACAGGTGCCAGTCACCACACTCGGCTACATTTTGTATTTTTATTTATTTATTTATTTGTTTTAGAGTAGAGACTTGGTTTCACCATGTTGGCCAGGCTGGTCTCAAACCCCTGACCTCAAGTGAGCCACTCATCTCAGCGCGTCCAAAGTGCTCAGAATGCAGTTTTGAGCCAGCACCCGTGGCCATCAACACATTTTGCTCCATGGAAATTATTTTAGCACTGGGTTATGGACCCTCACTTGGGGTCAGGTAGAGTTAAAGGGGACCTCAGTGTCCCCTGAACAAGGGATGTGGATTGTTCAGCAAAAGCACAGAGGTGGAATGCGTGGGGTTTCGCCGTTCATTGGGTAAATGAAGCTGAAATCTTGGGTGGGTGACTAGGAGATATGTGCGTGACACGTGTGTCTCACTATACTGTCCCGGCTAAACTAGGGGTTAGATCCTTCTGCCTCTGCCCCTCCCCCATCCTTCATAGATGGGAACACATGTAAATATTAACCCATGCACAGGCAAGAGGAAAGGAAGGACTGTTCCTTGGTTCATGCCCCACCCCCAGTTAGATTTGTAGTTTAGACGAACAATGTATTTGAGATGTACGTGAATAACAAGCGACTTCCTGTTTAGGTGTGGACGAAGTCTCGCTCTGTCGCCAGGCTGGAGCACAATGGCGAGATCTCAGCCTATCGCAACCTCCACCTCCCAGGTTGAAGCGATTTTCCTGTCTCAGCTTCCAGAGTAGCTGAAACTACAGGTGGGTAACACGCCCAGCTAACATGTTTTTTAGTCGAGACGGGGTTTCACCATGTTGGCCAGGATGCTTTCGATCTTGACCTGGTGATTTGCCCAACTTGGCCTCCCAAAGTGCTGGGACCGTAGACATGAGCAACTCCACCTTGCCAAATGTTTAGTATTTATGAGAATCGGGGTTTTGCTATGTTGACGGTTGGTTTTGAACCCTTGACCTCCAGTGATGTGTTTGCCTACGCCTTCCAGAGTGGTTACAGGCGTGAGCCACCAGGCTTGGCCTTATGTATTTCTGTTGAAAATTTATTCAGTAACGTTTATGCGTGGCCTGTGGTCTATGCTGGAGGATGTTCGTGTGTACGACGATGTATGTTCTTCAACATCTTCGCTTCCATTTTGGATGCTTCCATAGAGACGGTGTGTCCCTGTGCTGGAACTCAAGTGAACACTTGGCTCAAAATCCATTGTCGTTCTCTAGAAATCCAGCCCAATTCTCTTGGTTAAAGATAAGATATGTCTAGTTGCCATTACATTTTCTCTTCGGGGACAAAACTCAGAAAGATTGTTCCCTGATGAACAAGGCTTAAGCTGCTGAGCCTTTGAAGGAAGGAACTAGAGATGCTCCTTCTAGAGGTTTATGTTCTGGATTCCAGGAAACATGCAAACGGCCAATAAATGCATCCTTATATTTGTGTCCATTTTAACCTGGTCAGGGGAAATTCCAACAAAAATCCCAGACTGCTGGAGCAAGATCTCATACTGTGACCCTCCAAAGGGAAGTCCTTTCTGTTTTCTGGAAAGAAAGAAATGCCTTCCCTTTAGAGTGTTACCGTTTGAGAAAAGCAACGTTGAAGCTGATGCCGAATTTTATAATACATTTGCAGAGCACGCCTGTAGTCAGACTTGATGTCGAGCTTCTGTTTTGTTGTTGTTTTCTAAGACAGGGTCTGTGTTGCCCAGGCTCGAGTAGAGTGTCACCTCCAACCTGGGTCTCTTGGGCTCAAATGGTCCTCTTTCTCGGGTCATAGTCTGGCTCTGTTACCGAGCCTGGAGTGTGGTGGCATGATCTTGGCTCATTGCAACCTCTGCCTCCCGGGTTCAAGTGATTCTCCTGCCTCAGCTTCTTGAGTAGCTGGGAATACAGGCATCTGACACATGCCCAACTAATATATGTATTTTTGCTTTTATTTATTTATTTATTTATGAGTCAATGAATGAATGAGATGGAGTCGCGCCATCACCCAGGCTGGAGGCCGGTGGCACCATCCTGGCTGACTGCAGCCTCTGCTTCTCAGGTTCAATTAATTCTCCTAACTCAACCACCAGAGTAGGTGACATTGCAAGTGCCCATCACCATGCCCGGCTACTTCTTGTATTTTTATTTGTTTGTTTGTGTAGCAGAGACCAGATTTCACCATGGTGGCCAGGCTGGTCTCAAGCCCCTGACCTCAAGTGAGCCACTCACCTCGACTTGCCAAAGTGTTGAGAATACAGGTGTGAGCCACCGCCTGTGGCCATCAACATTTTTTACTCCAGGGAAATTATTCTGGCACTGGTTTACAGAACCTCCGTTGGGCTCAGGTAGAGTTGGAGGGGACCTCAGTGTCTCTTTTTTTTTTTTTTTTTTTTCGAGACGGAGTTTCGTTCTCGTTACTCAGTCTGGAGTGCAATGGCGCGATCTCGGCTCACCACAACCTCCGCCTCCTGGGTTCAGGCGATTCTCCTGCCTCAGCCTCCCGATCAGCTGGGATTACAGGCACGTGCCACCATACCCAGCTAATTTTTTGTATTTTTAGTAGAGACGGGGTTTCACCATGTTGACCAGGATGGTGTCGATCTCTTGACCTCGTGATCCACCCGCCTCGGCCTCCCAAAGTGCTGGGATTACAGGCATGAGCCACCGTGCCCGGCAGTGTCCCTCGAAGAAGGGATGTGGACTGCAAGAGCACGGAGGTGG
The DNA here is from genome assembly GCF_049354715.1 of Callithrix jacchus. Lineage (NCBI taxonomy): Eukaryota > Metazoa > Chordata > Mammalia > Primates > Cebidae > Callithrix > Callithrix jacchus. The sequence goes on from NC_133523.1 coordinate 46,906,361, forward strand.
AACGCATGAGGTTTCAGTATTTACTGGGTAAATCTTGGGTGCATGACGAGGAGATAAATGCATGAAATGGGGGTCTTGCTATGCTGCCCAGGCTAAACTAGGGTTAGATTCTCCTGCCTCCACCCTCCCCCATCTTGCGTAGATGGGAACACATGTTAATATGAACCCATGCCGAGGCAAGAAGAAAGAAAGGACTGTTCTTTGATTCATGCCCCACCCCCAGTGAAATGTGTGTTTTAGATAAATAATGTATTTGCGATATACTTGAACAACAAATGACTTCTTGTTTAGGTGTGGACGAAATCTTGCGCTGTTGTCAGGCTGGAGTGCAATGGCGGGATCTCAGCTTATTACAGCCTCCGCCTCCCAGGTTCAAGCCATTCTCCTGCCTCAGCCTCCCGAGGAGCTGAAACTACAGGTGCGCACCACTATGCCGAGCTAATTTTTGTATTTTTAGTAGAAACATGGTTTCACTATGTTGTCCACGATGGTCTCCACGTCTCAACCTTGTGATTCACTCACTTGGGCCTCCCAAAGTGTTGGGATTACAGGCATCAGCCACCGAGTCCAGCCGATTATTTTGTATTTAGTATAGGGGGTCTCAGTACGTTAACCAGGTCGGATTACAGCTTCTGACCTCAAGTGATGCGTTCGCCTCCGCCTTCCACAGTGTGGTGAACAGGTGTGAGCCATCATCCCGGTCTTGTGTATTTCGGTTCAAAATGTACTCAGAATCTTTTATGCTTAGCTTGTGGTCTATACCGGAGGATGTTTGTGTGTATGACAATGTATATTCTTCAACATCTTAGATTCCATTTTGGATACTTTCAGAGAGACGGGATGTCCCTGTACTGGAACTCGGGTGAACACTTGGCTCAAAATCTATTGCTGTTCTCTAGAAAATCAGGCAATGCTTATGGGTAAAGATAATGTATGTCTAGTAGGCATTCCTTTTTCTCTTTGGAAACAAAACTCAGGAGCATGAGCCACTTTATGAATAAGGCTAACCTGCTGAGCCTTTGGAACAGTGACCAAAGGATGGTTCTCTTAGGTGTTTGTGTTCTGAATTCCAGAAAACGTGCAAACAGGGCCAAAGATGCAGATGAACGCATCTTTATTTTTGTGTCCAGCTTAATGCGGTCAAGGAGACTTCCAACAAGAAACCCCAGAGTCCTGGAGCAAGAAGCTCCTGTGCTGTGACACTCCAGTGGGATGTGCTTTCTGTTGTCAGAAAGAAAAGGGGGAGGGCCAGTGGGAGGGGGAGGTGGGGAGGGATAGCCTGGGGAGAAATGCCAAATGTGGGTGAAGGGGAGAAGAAAAGCAAAGCACACTGCCATGTGTGTACCTACGCAACTGTCTTGCATGCTCTGCTCATGTACCCCAAAACCTATAATCCAATAAAAAATTAAAAAAAAAAAAAAAAAAAAAGAAAAAACACACGTCCTTTTAGCTGGTCGCTATTTGAGAAGAGCAGCGTGGAAGTTGATGCCGACGTTGGTCATACGTCTGCAGAGCGTGCTTACGATCAGACGTGGGTGATGGTGAGGTTCTGTTTTTGCTGTTTTTCCAAGACAGAGTCTCTGTGCTGAGCCTAGAGTGGCTGGCACTTCCAGTGAGATCTCTAGAGCTCAAGTGGTTTATTGATTGATTTATTTATTGAAACCCACTCTGGCTTCGTTGCCCAGGCTCGAGTGCAGTGGCAGGATCTCTGCTCACCAGAAGCTCCACCTCCCAGGTTCTAGGGATTCTCCCACCTCAGCCTGCTCTGAATAGTTGGAAACATGGGAAGCTGCCATCACGCCCAGCTATTTATTTATTTTTTTTTTTTTGAGATGGAGTTTTGCTCTTGTTGCTCAGGCTGGAGTCCAGTGGTGTGATCTTGTGTCACTGGGAGCACCCAGGTTCCAGCAATTCTCCTGCCTTAGCCTCCCAAGTAGCTGGGATTACAGGTACCCACCACCACACCCAACAACTTTTTGTGTTTTTAGTAGAGATGGGGTTTCCCCATGTTGGCCAGGGTGGTCTCAAATTCACAACCTCAGGTGATCCACCAACGTTGCAAAGTGCTGGGATGACAGGCGTGAGCCGCCATACGCAGCATCAGGTAGTCCTCTTGAGTCAGGTCTATGCTGGAGGATGTTTGTGTGTGCCAAAATGTATATTATTCAACATTTTCTATTTTGGTGGCTTTCATTGGGACTGTGTGTCCCTGCACTGAAGCTCAAGTGAACACTTGGCTCAACATCCATTGCTGTTCTCTAGAAATCCAGCCCAATTCTCTTGATTAAAGATAAGGTATGCCTAGTGGGCATTGCTTTTTCTCTTTGGGGGACAAAACTCAGAAAGATTGCTTTCTGATGAACAAGGCTAACGTGCTGAGCCTTTGAATCAAGGTACTAGAGATGGTCCTTTAAGGGGTTTATGTTCTGCCTTCTAGAAAACGTGCAGACAGGGTCAATAAATGCATCTTTGTTTTTGTGTCTGTTTTAACCTGGTGAAGGGAAATTCCAACAAAAATCCCAGAGTCTTGGAGCAAGAAGATCCCAAACCATGACCCTCCAAAGGGAAGTGCTTTCTGTTGTGGGAAAAATACCAAGGCCTTCCCTTTAGAGTGTTACCGTTGGAGAAAAGCAACATTGAAATTGATGCTGATGTTGGTAATACATTTGCAGAGCATGCATATAATCACACTTGGATGATGTTGAGTTTCTGTTCTGTTTTTGTTTCCTAAGATAGTGTCTTTGTTGTCTAGAGTGTGGTGGCACCTCCAATGTAGGCCCTTTGGGCTCAAATGGTCCTGTTTTATTGGACAGAGTCTTGTTCTGTGACCCAGACTGGAGGGCAGTGCCAGGACTCCACTCACTGTGACCTGTGCCTCCTGGGTTCAAGTGATTCTCCTATCTCAGCTTTCCAAATAGCTGGGATTTCATGCACCCACCACAATACCTGGCCAATATTCATAGTTTTATATAGAATTCATTTATATGTTTCTTTTTGAGACGAGTCCTGCTGTTGTCCAGGCTGGAGAGCAGTGACATGATCCCGGCTGAATGCAACCTCTGCCTCTGAGGTTCAATTAATTCTCCTGCCACAACCCCTAGAGTAGCTGGAATTACAGGCACCTGCCATCATGCCAGCTACTTTTTTTTTTTTTTTTTTAAGGAGACTGGTTTTCACCCTGTTGGCCAGGGTGGTCTCAAACCCCTGACCTCAAGTGAGCCGCTTGCCTCGACCTCCCAAAGTGCTGAGAATACAGGTGTGAGTCATTGCTCATGGCCATTAACACCTTTTCCTCCATGGAAATTATTTTACGTTGGTTCATAGAACTTACTTGAAGTCAGGTAGAGTTGGAGGGGACCTCAGTGTCCTTTTGGTGGGATGCAGACTGCTTAGCAAGAGCATAGAGGTGGAATGCATGAGGTTTCAGTATTCATTGGATAAATGACCTGAAATCTTGGGTTGTGACCAGGAGATAAATGTGGGAGACGGGGGTCTCACTATGCTGTCCAGGCTAAGCTAGGGTTCCGTCCCCCTGCATCTGCCCCTCCCTCATCCTTCATAGATGGGAACACATGTGAATATTAACTCATGCACGGGGGAGATGAAAGTAAGGACTGTTTTTTGGTTCATGCCCCACCCCCAGTTAAATTTTTGTTTTAGATAAACAATGTATTTGATATGTACCTGAACAGCAAATGATTTCCTGTTTAGGTGTGGACAAAGTCTCACTCTCTGGCCAGGCTGGAGTGAAATGGCGTGACCTCAGGTAATTGTAACCTCCTCTTTCCAGGTTAAAGCGATTCTCCTATCTCAGTCTCCCGAGTAGCTGAAACTACAGGTGTGTACCACCATACCCTGCTAATTTTTGTATTTTTAGTAGAGATGGGGTTTCACCATGTTGGCCAGGATGGTCTCGAACTCTTGACCTCATGATTCACCCACCTTGGCCTCCGAAAGTGATTTGCTCACCTTGGCCTCCCAATGTGCTGGGATTACAGGTAAGATCCCCTGCCCCTGGCCAAATTTTTTATATTTGTATTAGAGACGGGGTTTTGTCATGTTAACCAGACTGGTTTTGAACCCCTGACCTCAGGTTATGTGTCTGCCTCTGCCCTCCAAATTATGGCTATTACAGGCATGAGCCAAGGTGCCCAGCCTTGTGTATTCTATTCAACATTTATTCAGAAACTTTTATGCCTAGCCTGCGGTTCATATAGGAGGGTGTTTATGTGTACGACAGTGCATATCCTTCAACATCTTAGATTCCATTTTGGATGCTCCCATAGAGACGGGGTGTCCCTGTGCTGGAACTCAAGGGAACACTTGGCTCGGAATCCATCGCTCTTTACCAGAAATTCAGCCCAGTTCTCATGGTTAAAGATAAGGTGTGTGTAGTGGGTGCTGCTTTCTTGCTTTGGGAACAAAACTCAGGAGCATCGCCCTGTGATGAGCAAGGCTGACCTGCTGAGCCTTTGAAACAGTGAAGAAAAGATGGCACTTCTAGGTGTTTATGTTCCGGATTCCAGACGACGTGCAAACAGGGCCAAAGAGGCAGACGAATGCATCCTTATATTTTTTTATCTACAGTTTAACCTGGTCAAGGAAATTTCAACAGAGCATCCAGCGTCCTGGAGCAAGAAGATCCCAAACTGTGATCCTCCAAAGGGAAGTGTTTTCTGTTTTCTGAAATGAAAGAGACCCCTTCCCTTTAGAGTGTTACCGTTTGAGAAGAGCAACGTTGAAGTCGATGCCAATTTTGATGATACTTTGCAGTGCATTCTTAGAATCGGACCTGGATGATGTTGTCGCTCTGTTTTGATATTGCTTTCTAAAGAAGGTCTTTGTTGCCTAGGCTGGAGTACAGTAACACTTCCAGCGTCCGTCTCTGAGGCTCAGATGATTCTTTTTTTTCGGACAGAGGCTTGTTCTGTGACGTAGGTTGGAGTGTAGTGCCATGACTCCGCTCAGTGTAACCTCTGCCTCCTGGGTTCAGTCTCCTGTCTCAGCTTTCCAAGTAGCTGAAATTTCAGGTGCCCAGTGGCACACCTGGCTAATATTTGTAGGGTTTTTTTTTTTTTTTTTTTTTTGGTAATGCATATATTTATTTATTTTTGCCACAGTCTGGAGGGCAGTGGCACGGTCCTAGCAGACTGCAACCTCTGATTCTCGGATTCTATTAATTTTCCTGCCTCAACTTCCAGAATAGCTGGAATTACAGGTGCCCACAACCATGCCCAGCTACCACTGTATGTGTTTTTTTTTTACCTAGTGGAGACTGGATTTCACCGTGTTGGCCAGGTTGGTCTCAAACCCCTGACCTCAAGTGAGCCACTTGCCTCAGCCTCCCGAAATGCTGAGAATACAGATGTGGGCCACCACCCATGGCCGTCAACAATTTTTACTCCGTGGAAATTATTTTGGCACTGGTTTATAGAACCTCCTTTGGGCTCAGGTAGAGTCAGAGGGGGCCTCAACGTCCCTTCAAGAAGGGATGTGGACTGCATAGAAAGAGCATAGAGTGGAATGCATGGGGCTTCAGTGTTTATTGGGTAAATGAAGCTGAAATCTTGGGTACATCACCAGGAGGTAAATGCGGGAGACAGCGGTCTAGCTATGCTGCCCGGGCTAAACTGGGGTTAGGTCCTCCTGCCTCTGCCGCCACCATCTTGGTATTTGGGAACACATGTGAATATGAACTCACGCACAGGCGAGAAGAAAGGAAGGACTGTTCTTTGGTTCATGCCCCACCTTCAGTTAAATTTGTACATTAGATAACTAACGTAGTTTAGATGTACTTGAACAACAAATGCTTTCCTGTTGAGGTGTGAATGAAGTCTTCCTCTGTCGCCAGGCTGGAGTGCAATAGCACAATCTCAGCTTAGTGCAACCTCCACCTCCCAGGTTCAAGCGGTTCTCCTGCCTCAGACTCCCGAGTAGCTGAAATTACAGGTGCGCACCATCATACCCAGTTCATTTTTGTATTTTTAGTAGAGATGAGGTTTCACCATGTTGGCCAGGATGGTCTCCATCTCTTGACCTTCTGATTCATCCATTTGGCCTGCCAGAGTGCTGGGATTACAGGCATGAGCCACTGCACCTGGCCAAATTTTTTGTATTTTTAGTAGAGATGGTGTTTTGTCATGTTAACTGGTTTTAACTCCTGACCTCAGGTAATGCATCTACATCCACCTTCCAAGTGCAACGATTACAGGCATGAGCCACCATGCCTGGCCATGTGTATTTCTGTTCAACATTTATTCAGTAACGTTTATGCATAGCCTGTGGTCTCTAGTGGAGGATGTTCGTGTGTACCACAGTGTATGTTCTTCAGCATCTTCGCTTCCATTTTGGATGCTTCCATAGAGACGGTGTGTCCTCGTGCTGGAACTCAAGGGAACCCGTGGCTCAAAATCCATTGCTCTTCTCTAGAAATCCAGCCCAATTCTCATGTTTATATGTAAGGTATGGCTAGCGGACATTACTTTTTCTCTTTGGGACAAATTCAGGATCATTGCCCTTTGACGAGCAAGGCTAACCTGCCGAGCCTCTGAAGCAATGAAGAAAAGATGGTCTTTTTAGGTGTTTATGTTCCTGATTCCTGAAAATGTGCAAACAGAACCAAAGATGCAGATGAATCCATCTTTATTTTGTGTCCAGTTTAACCTGGTCACGGGAAATTCCACAGTCGTGGAGCAAGAAGCTCCTATGCTGTGACACTGTAGAGGGCTGTGCTTTCTGTTGTTGGCAGGAAAAGGAGGCACATGCTTTTAGGTGGTTACTGTTTGAGAAAAGCAACACTGAAGTGACGCTGATGTCGGCAATACATTTGCAGAGCGTGCTGATAGTCAGACTTGGATGATGGGATTTTGTTTTTATGTTGTGTGGTGTTGTTTTTTTTTAAGACACTGTCTCTGTTGCCCAGGGTGGAGTAGGTGGCACTTCCAGCGAGATCTCCAGGGCTCAGGTGGTCCCCTCTGTTTTTTTTAATTTTTTGAGACCCTCTGTGTCTTCATTGCACAGGCTGGCGTGCAGTGGCAGGATCTCTCTCTGCTCACCGGAAGCTCCACTATCCAGGTTCCACGGATTCTGCCATCTCAGCCTGCCAAATAGTTGGGATTACAGGCACCTGCCATCACTCCCCGCCCGCCCCCCCCCCCAACCGGGAGATGGAGTTTTGCTCTTGTTGCCCAGGCTAGAGTGCAATGGCATGATCTTGTCTCACCGCTATCACCTGGGTTCAAGCAATTCCACTGCCTTCGCCTCCCAGGTAGCTGGGATTACAGGCACCCACTACCACATCCACCTTCTTTTTGTGTTTTTATTAGAGATGGGGTTTCACCATATTGGCCAGGCCGGTCTCGAATTCATAACCTCGGGTGATCCACTAACCTTGGCCTTCCAAGGTGCTGGGATTACAGGCGTGTGAGCTACCACGCCTAGCCTCAAGTTGTCCTCTTACGTCAGACTAGACCTTGGTCTAGTGGAGGGTGTTTGTGTGGGCCAAAATGTATATTCTTCAACATCTTAGATTCCATTTTGGTTGTTCCCATCAGGACTGTGTGTCCCTGTGCTGAAGCTCAAGTGAACGCTTGGCTCAACATCCATTGCTGTCCTCTAGAAATCCGGCCCAATTCTCATGCTTACATGTAAGGTATGTCTAGGTGACATTGCTTTTTCTCTTTGGGGACACAACTCAGAAAGATTGCCTTCTGATGAACAAGGCTAACCTGCTGAGCCTTTGAAGTAAGGAACTAGAGATGGTCCCTGTAGGGGTTTATGTTCTGGCTTCTACAAAATGTGCAAACAGGGTCAATAAATGCATGTTTATTTTTGTGTTCATTTTAACCTGGTGAAGGGAAATTCCCACAAATACCCTGGAGTCCTGGAGCAAGATGATCGCAGGCTGTGACCCTCTAAAGGGAGGTGCTTTCTGTTGTCTGGAAAGAAAGAGACGCCTTCCCTTTAGAGAGTTACCGTTTGAGAAAAGCAACGTTGAAGTTGATGCTGAATTTTATAATACATTTGCAGAGCATGCCTATAATCAGACTTGATGTTGAGATTCTGTTTTGTTGTTGTTTTCTAAGACAGAGTCTGTGTTGCCCAGGCTGGAGTAGAATGGCACTTTTTTTTTTTTTTTTTTTTTATAAAGACGGGGTTTCACCGTGTTGGTCTGGCTGGTCTTGAACTCCCGACCTCAGGTGATCTGCCCGCCTTGGCCTCCAAAGTGCTTGGATTACAGGCGTGAGCCACCACTCCCGGCCCTACAGTGGCACTTTCAACCTACGCCTCTTGTGCTCAAATGGTCCTCTTTTTGGGGGCAGAGTCTTAGCTCTGTGACCGAGCCTGGAGTGCGGTGGCGTGATCTTGGTCATTGCAATGTTCGCCTCCCGGGTTCAAGTGATTTTCCTGCCTCAGCTTCTTGAGTAGCTGGGAATACAGGCACCTGAATACTATATGTATTTTTGTTATTTATTTATTTATTTTTGAGATGGAGTCTCAGTGCCACCCAGGCTGGAGGCCGGTGGCACGATCCCGGCTGACTGCAACCTCTGCTTCTCAGATTCAATTAATTCTCCTGCCTCAACCACCAGAGTAGGTGCAATTACAAGCACCCATCACCATGCCCAGCTGCTTTTTGTATTTTTGTTTGTTTGCGTAGCAGAGACTGGGTTTCACCATCTTGGCCAGGCTAATCTCACACCGCTGACCTCAAATAAGCTACTCACCTGGGCTTCTCAAAGCGTTGAAAACGCAGGTGTGAGCCACTGCCGTCAACAACTTTTACTCTATGGAAATTACTTTTGCTCTGGTTTATAGAACCTCCCTTGGGGTCAGGTAGACTTGGAGAAAATCCCAGTGTCCCTTGAAGAAGGGGTGCGGACTGCTTATCGAGAGCACAGAGGTGGAATGCATGGAGTTTCAGGGTTTATTGGGTAAAGGAAGCTGAAATCTGGGGTACATGAGATGGGGTTCTCACTATACTGCCCAGGCTAAACTAGGCATAGTTCCTTCTGCCTCTGCCCCTCCCCATTTTTGGTAGCCGGGAACACGTGAATATTAACCCATGCATTGTTCTTCAGTTCATGCCTTACCCCCCCCCCCGTTAAATCTATATTTTAGATGAACAATCTATTTGAAATGTAGTTGATGAAGAAATGATTTGCTGTTTAGGTATGGATGAAGTCCTGCTCTGTCGCCAGGCTGGAGTGCAATGGAGTGATCCCTGCTTATTGCAACTTAGGCCTCCCAGGTTCAAGCAACTCTCCTGCCTCAGGCTTCCAAGTAGCTGAAACTGCAGGTGCTTGCCACCGTGCCCAGCTAATGATTGTATTTTCAGTAGTGACAGGGTTTTGCCATGTTGGCCAGGATGGTTTCGATCTCTTGACCTCGTGATTCACCCATTTCCGCCTCTTAGAGTGCTGGGATTATAGTCAGCAGCCACAGAACCCAGTCAGATGTTTTGTATTTTTAGTACAGTTGGAATTTCGCCACGTTAACCAGGCTGGTTTTGAACTCCTGACCTCAGGTCATGCATCCCCCTTTGCTTTCCAAAAATGCGGCGATTACAGGGGTGAGCCTTTGTGCCTGGCCTTGTGTATTTCTGTTCAACATTTATTCAGAAACCTTTATGCCTAGCCTGTGGTGTATACTGGAGGATGTTTGTGTGTACAGCAATGTAGATTCTTCAACATCTTAGATTCCATTATGGATGCTTCCATAGAGACGGTGTGCCCTGTGCTGGAATGCAAATGCACACTTGGCTCAAAAGCCATTGCTCTTTCTGGAAATTCTGCCCAATTCTCATGGTTAAAGATAAGGTATGTCTAGTGGGCATTACTTTTTCTTTTTGGAAACGAAACTTGGGAGCATTGCCCTTTGATGAGTAAGGCTAATGTGCTGAGCCTTTGAACTAATGAAAAAAAGATGGTCCCTTTAGGTATTCATGTTCTGGGTTCCAGAAAACTTGCAAACAGCACCAAAGATGCAAATGAATGCATCTTTATTTTTCATTCCATTTTAACCTGGTCAGGGGAAATTCCCACAAAATCCCAGAGTGCTGGAGCAAGAAGATCTCATGCTGTGACCCTCTAAACGGAAGTGCTTTCTGTCCTCTGAGACAAAAACAAAGGCCTTCCCTTTAGAGTGTTACCATTTGAGAAAAGCAACGTTGAAGTCGATGCTGATATTGGGAATACATTTGCAGAGCATGCCTGTAGTCAGACTTGGGTGATGTTGAGGTTTTGTTTTGTTTTTGTTTTCTAAGAGACGGTCTGTGTTGCCCAGACGGGAGTATAGTGGCACTTCCAACCTGTGTCTCTTCAGCTCTAATAGTCCTTTTTTTTCTGAACAGAATCTTGCTCTGTGACCCGGGCTGGAACGCAGTGCCAGGGCTTGGCTCACTGCAACCTCTGCCTCCTGCGGTCAGGAGCTCCTGTCTCAACATTCCAAGTATCTGGGATTACAATCACTCAGTGCAACACCTGGCTAATATTTGTAGGTTTTTTTGTGATTCATTTATTTATTTTGGAGTCGGAGTATCGCCGTCGCCCAGGCTGCGTAGCAGTGGCATGATCCTGGCTGACTGCAAACTCTGAATTCTCCTGCCTCAACCTCCAGAGTAGCTGGGATTACAGGCACCTGCCACCAAGCCCAGCTACTTTTTAAAATTAATTTTTTAGTTTTAGTGGAGATTGGTTTTTACGCTATTGGCCAGACTGGTCTCAAATCCCTGACCCCATGAGAACCACTTGCCTTGGCCTCCCAAACTGCTGAGAATACAGGTGTGAGCCAATGCACGTGGCCATCAACACCTTTAACTCCATGGAAATTACTGTGGCAATGGTTTATACAACCTTGGGGTCAGGTAGAGTTGGAGGGGACCTCAGTTTCCCTTGAAGAAGGGATGTGGACTGCTTATCAAGAGCACAGAGGTGGAATGCATAGACTTTTAGTGTTTATTGGGTAAATGAAGTTGAAATCTTGAGTGCCTGATCAGGAGATAAATGCATGAGACCGGGGTCTCAGTATGCTGCCCAGGGTAAACTAGGGTTTAGGTCATCCTGCCTATTATGCCCCTCCCATGTACATGGGAACACGTGAATACTAACCCATGCACAGGCAACAAGAAAAGAAGGACTGTTCTTTGGTTTACACCCCACTCCCAGTTCAATTTGTGTTTTAGATAAACATTGTATTTGAGATATGCTTGAATATCAAATGATTTCCTGTTTCGGAGTGGATGATATCTTGCTGTCACCAGGCTGGAGTGCAATGGTGTGATCTCAGCTTACTGCAGCCTGTGCCTCCCAGGTTCAAGCGATTCTCTTGCCTCACCCTACAGAGTAGCTGAATCTAGAGGCACACACCACCAAAGCCAGCTAATTTTTGTATTTTAGTAGAGATGGAGTTTCACCATGTTGGCCAGGATGGTCTCGATCTCTCGACCTCATGATTGGCCCACCTTGTCCTCCCAAAGTGCTGGGATTACAGGCGTGAGCCACTGCACCTGGCCAAATTTTCTGTATTTTTAGTAGACTCTGGGTTTCCTCATGTTAACCAGGCTGGTTTTGAACTCCTGACCTCAGGTGATGCGTCACCCTCTGCCTTCCAATTGTGGCATAAGCTGGATTGCAGGCATAAGCCAGCGTGCCCGGCCTTGTATATTTCTAGTCAACATTTGAATAGAAACTTTTATGCCTAGCCTGTGGTCTATACTGGCGGATGTTTGTGTGTACAACAATGTATACTCTTCAACGTCTTAGATTCCATTTTGGATGTGTCCGGATGCTTCCATAGGGACAGTGTGTCCCTGTGCTGGAACTCAAGTGAACACTTGGCTCAAAATCCATTGCTCTTTTCTGGAAATCCTTCCCAATTCTCATGGATAAAAGTAAGGTAAGTCTAGTGGGCACTGCTTTTTCTCTTTGGGGACAAAACTCAGAAAGATTGCCCCTAAATACAAAGTCCTTTTAGGGGTTTATGTTCTAGATTCCAGAAAACATGCAAACATGGCCATTAAATGCATCTGTAGTTTTGTGTCCATTTTCACCTGGGCAAAGGAAATTCCAACAAAAATCCCAGAGTGCTGGAGCAAGAAGATCCCATGCTGTGACCCTCTAAAGGGAGGTGCTTTCTGTTGTCTGGAAAGAAAGAGACGCCTTCCCTTTAGAGTGTTACCGTTTGAGAAAAGCAACGTTGACGTTGATTCTGAACTTGGTGATACATTTGCAGAGCACGCCTGTAGTCAGACTTGGATGATGTTGAGGTTCTGTTGTTTTTGTTTTCTAAGACATGGTGTCTGTTTCCCAGGCTGGAGTCCAGTGGCACTTCCAACCTAGGTCTCTTGTGCTCACATGGGCCTCTTTTTTGGGGCAGTCTTGGCTCTGTGACCGAGCCTGGAGTGTGGTGGTGTGATCTTAGTACATTGCAACCTCCCTCCTCCCGGGTTCAAGTGATTCTCCTGCCTCAGCTTCTTGAGTAGCTGGGAATACAGGCATCTGAAACGCCCAGCTAATATTTACATTTTATTTATTTGTTTATTTTTGAGACAGTCTCTCACTGTCGCTTAGGGTGGAGAGCAGTGGTACGATGCCGGCTGACTCCAGCCTCTGCTTCTTAGGTTCAATTAATCCTCCTGCCTCAACCACCTGAGTAGCTGAAATTACAAGCGCGCCTCACCATCCCCGGCTACTTTTTGCAGTGTTCTTTGTTTGTTTAGTAGAGACTGGGTTTTGCCATGTTTCCCAGGCTGGTCAAACCCCTTACCTCAAGTAAGCTGCTCGCCTTGGCTTCCCAAAGTGTTGGAAATACAGGTGTGACCCACTGTTCGTGGCCGTAACACCTTTTACTCGATGGAAATTATTCTAGCCCTGGTTGGCGGGGACCTCCGTGTCCCTTGAATATGGGATGTGGACGGCTTAGCAAGAGCACAGAGTGGAATGGATGGGGTTTCAGTGTTTTTTGGGTAAATGAAACTGAAATCTTGGGTACCTGATCAGGAGATAAATGCATGAAACGGGGGTCTTACCATGCTGCCCAGGCTAAAGTGAGTTTCGATTCTCCTGCCTCTGGCCCTCCCCTGTTTTAGGTGGCTGGAAACACATGTGAATAGTAACCCATGCAAGGCAAGAAGAAAGGAAGGACTGACTGCTCTTTGGTTCATGCCCCCACCCCAGTTAAATTTGTATTATAGATTACAATGTGTCTGAGATGTAGGCGAACAGTTGATTTCCTGTTTAGGTGTGGACAAAGTCTCGCTCTGTTGCCAGGCTAGAGTGCAATGGGGGGATCTCAGCTTATTGCAACCTCTGCCTCCCAGGTTCAAGTGATCCTCCTGCCTCAGCCTCCGAGCAGCTGAAACTACAGGTATGTACCACCATGCCCAGCTCATGATGGTATTTTTTTTTTTTTTTTTTTTTTTGAGACGGATTTTTGCTCTTGTTACCCAGGCTGGAGTGCAATGGCGCGATCTCGGCTCACCGCAACCTCCGCCTCCTGGGTTCAGGCAATTCTCCTGCCTCAGCCTCCCGAATAGCTGGGATTATAGGCACGCACCACCATGCCCAGCTAATTTTCTGTATTTTTAGTAGAGACGGGGTTTCACCATGCTGACCAGGATGGTCTTGATCTCTTGACCTCGTGATCCACCCGCCTCGGCCTCCCAAAGTGCTGGGATTACAGGCTTGAGACACCGCGCCCGGCCCATGATGGTATTTTTAGTAGAGACGGGATTACAGAATGTTGGCCGGGATGGTCTCGATGTCTTGACCTCGTGATTCACCCACCTTGGCCTCCTAAAGTGCTTTGATTATAGTTATCAGACACCGAGCCTGGCCCCTTTTTTTGTATTTTTAGTAGAGGCGGGGTTTCGCCATATTAACCAGGCTGGTTTTGAACTCCTGACCTTAGTTGATGCATCTGCCTCTGCTTTCCAAAATGCAGCAATCATATCATGCCCAGCCTCGTGTATTTCTGTTCAAAATTTATTCAGAAAGAAACATTTATGCTATCCTGTGATCTATAGTGGAGGACGTTTGTGTGTAGGATAATGCATATTCTTCAACAATCTAGATTTCCTTTTGGATGCTTCCATAGAGACGGTACATCCCTGCGCTGGAACCCAAGTGCACACTTGGCTCAGAAGCCATTGCTCTTTTCTGGAAATCCTGCCCACTTATCGTGGTTAAAGATAAGGTATGTGTAGTGGGTATTACCTTTTCTCTTTGGGAACAAAACTCAGGTGCATTGCACTCTGATGAGCAAGGCTAGCGTGCTGAGCCTTTGAAGCAACAAAGAAAAGATGGTCCTTTTAGATGTTTCTGTTCTGGATTCTGGAAAATACGCAAACAGGGCCAAAGATGCAGATGAATGCATCCTTATTTTTATGGCCGGTTTAACATGGTCAAGGAAAATTCCAAGGAAAAAACCCAGAAACCCAGAACAATGGAGCAAGAAGCTCCTGTGGTGTGGCACTCCAGAGGGATGTTATGTGTTGTCTTTTTTTTTTTTTTTTTTTTTGAGACGGAGTTTCGCTCTCGTTACCCAGGCTGGAGTGCAATGGCGCGATCTCGGCTCACTGCAACCTCCTCCTCCTGGGTCAAGCAATTCTCCTGCCTCAGCCTCTCAGGTAGCTGGGATTACAGGCACCCACCACCACGCCCAACTACTTTTTGTGTTGTTAGTATAGATGGGGTTTCACTGTGTTGGCGAGGCTGGTTTCAAAGTCACAACCTCAGGTGATCCACCATCTTTGTCCTTCCAAAGTGCTGGGATTACAGGTGTGAGCCATGCCTAGCCTCAAGTGGTCCTCTTGAGTCGGCCTAGACTGTGGTCAATGCTGGAGGATGATGGTGTGTGTGACAATGTATATTCTTGAACATCTTAGATTACATTTTGGTTTCTCCCATTGGGACTGTGTGTGCCCGTGTGGAGCTCAAGTGAACACTTGGCTCAACATCCATTGCTGTTCTCTAGAAATCCAGCCCAATTCTCTTGGTTAATGGTAAGGTATGTCTCAGTGGCATTGCTCTTGGGGACAAAACTCAGAAAGATTGGCTTCTGATGAACAACTCGAACCTGCTGAGCCTTTAAAGCAAGCAACTAGAGCGGGTCCTTTCAGGGGCTGATGTTCTGGATTCTAGAAAACATGCAAACCAGGCCGATAAACGTATCTTAATTTTGTGTCCATTTTAACCTGGTGAAGGGAAATTTCAACAAAACCCTGAGAGTGCTGGAGCAAGGTCTCATGCTGTGACCCTCCAAAGGGAGGTGCTTTCTGTTGTCCAAAAGAAAGAACGCCTTCCCTTTAGAGCGTTACCGTTTGAGAAGAGCAACGTTGAAGTTGAAGCTGATCTCGGTAATACATGTGCAGGGCACGCTTAGAGTCAGACATGGACGATGTCGAGGTGCTGTGTTGGTCTTGTTTTCTAAGACCGGGTCTGTGTTGCCCAGGCTGGGGTACAGTGGCACTTCCAACCTCGGTCTCTTGGCCTCAGATAGTCCTTTTTTTTCAGACAGAGTCTTGCTCTGTGATCTAGGCTGGAATGTAGTGCCAGGACTCTGCTCACTACAACCTCTGCCTCTGGGTTCTAGTGATTTTCCTATCTCAGCATTCCAGGTAGCTGGGATTTCAGGCACCCACCCCAACACCTGGCTAGTATTTGTAGTTCTTTTAATAATTTCATTTAAAAAATTTATTTATTTATTTTTATTTATTTTTTGAGAAGGAGTTTCGGTCTTGTTACCCAGGCTGGAGTGCAATGGCGCAATCTCGGCTCACCGCAACCTCTGCCTCCTGGGTTCAGGCAATTCTCCTGCCTCAGCCTCCCGAGTAGCTGGGATTACAGGCACGTGCCACTATGCCCAGCTAAATTTTTGTATTTTTAGTAGAGACAAGGTTTCACCATGTTGACCAGGATGGTCTCGATCTCTTGACTTCACGATCCACCCGCCTCGGCCTCCCAAAGTGTTTGGGGTTACAGGCGTGAGCCACCACGCCCGGCCGCTAATTTCATTTATTTATTTATTTTTGAGACAGAGTCATGCCATTGCCCAGGCTGGAGGGCAGTGGCATGGTTCCCGCAGACTGCAACCTCTGCTTCTCAGGTTCAATTAATTCTCCTTCCTCAACCTCCAAAGTAGTGTGCATTACAGGTGCCTGCCACCATGTCCAGCTACTTTTTTTTTTTTTTTAACGCAGACTGGTTTTTACCCTGTTGGCCAGGCTGCTCTCAAATCCCTGACCTCACAGGAGCCACTTTCCTTGGCCTGCAGTGGTGAGCATACAAGAGTGAGCCACCGCTCATGACCTTCAACACTTTTTACTCCATGTAAATTATTCTGGCACAGGCTTCTAGAAAGTTCACTTGGGGTCAGGTAGACGGGAGGGGACCTCAGCGTCCCTTGAAGAAGGGATGTGAACTGCTTAGAAAGACCACAGACGTGGAATGCATGGGGTTTTAGTGTTTATTGGGTAAATGAAGCTGAAATCTCAGGTGTGTAACCAGGAGATAAATGCATGAGTTGGGAGCCTCAGTATGCTGCCCAGGCTAAGCTGGGCTTAGATCCTCCTGCCTCTGCTCCTCTCCCGGTTTTGGTAGTCGGGAAGACATGTGACTATTAACCGATGCACAGGGAAGATGAAACCCCCACTTACATTTATTTTTAGATAAACAGTGTATTTGAGATGTACTTGAACAACAAATGATTTGCTGTATAGGTGTGGACGAAGTCGCGCTCTGTCACCCGGCTGGAGTCCAGTGGTGCGATCTCAGCTAATTGCAACCTCCGCCTCCCAGGTTCACGTGCTCCTCCTGTGTAGCCTCCCGAGCAGCTGAAACTACAGGTGCGCACCACCACGCCCAGCTCATTTTTGTATTCTAGTAGAGATGGGGTTTCACCATGTTGCCCAGGAAGGTCTATGTCTGTTGACTAGTTGAAGTTTGGCTTCCCAGGGTGCTGGGATTACCATCACCAGCCACCGACTCTGGCCATATTTTTTGTATTTTTAGTAGAGGGGGTTTCGCTATTTTAACCAGGCTGGTTTAGAGCTTTTGACCTCAAGTGATACGTCCGCCTCTGCCTTCCAAAATGCGGTGATTACAGGTGTGAGCCACCGTGCCCACCCTAGTTTATTCTGTTCAAAATCTATTCTGTAACTTTTAGGCCTAGCCTGTGGTCTGCACTGAAGGATGTTTGTGTGTACAGCCATGTAGATTCTTCACCATCTTAGATTCCATTTTGGATGCTTCCATTGAGATGGTGTGTCCGTGTACTGGAGCTGAAGTCAACCCTTGACTCAAAATCCACCGCTGTTCTCTAGAAATCCAGCCAATGTTCATGGTTAAATAGAAGGTATATGTAGTAGGCATCATTTTTTTTGGGGGGGAACAGAATTCAGGAGCATCACCCTTTACCGAACAAGGCTAACCTGCTGAGCCTTTGAAGCAACGAACAGAAGATGGGACTGTTAGGTGTTTACGGTCTGCATTCCGGAAAATGTGCGAACAGGGCCAGAGATGTAGATGAATGCATCTTTCTCTTTGTGTCCAGTGGCCCAGGCTGGGGTGGGCGACACTTCCATCGAGATCTCTAGGGTTCCAGTGGTCCTTTCTTTTCTTTTTCGAGACCCACTGTGGCTCCGTGGCCCAGGCTGGAGTGCAGTAGCAGGATCTCTACTCACTGGAAACTCCACCTTCCAGGTTCTAGGGATTCTGCCACCTCTGCCTCCCAAATAGTTGGGAATACAGATACTTGCCATCACTCCCTGCTAATTTATTTTTTTTTCTGAGACAGAGTTTTGCTCTTGTTGTCCAGGCTACAGTGCAGTGGCGTGATCTTGTCTCACTGCTACCTCTGCCACCCGGGTCCAAGCACTTCTCCTACTGTAGCTTCCCAGGTAGCTGGTATTGCAAGCACCCAGCCACACCCACCTACTTTTTGTGTTTTTACTGTAGATGGGGTTTCACCATGTTGGCCAGGCTGGTCTTGAATTCATAACCTCAGGTGATCCACTAACCTTGGCCTTCCAAAGTCCTGGGATTACAGGTCTATAAGCCCCGTGCCTAGCCTCAAGTGGTCCTCTTGAGTCAGCCTAGACGGTGATCTATGCTGGAGGATGTTCGTCTGTGGAAAATGTATGTTCTTCAACATCTTAGATTCTATTTTGGTAGCTCCCATCAGGACTGTGTGTCCCTGTACCTGGCTCAACATCCATTGCTGTTCTCTAGAAATCCAGCCCAGTTCTCTGGGGTAAGGATGACGTATGCCTAGTTGGCATTGCTTTTCTCTTTGAGGACAAAACTCAGAAAGATTGCCCCCTGATTACAAGGGTGACCTGCTGAGCCTTTGAAGCAAGGAACTAGAGATGGTGATTTTTAGGGTTTTATATTCTGGATTCCAGAAAACATGCAAACAGGGCAACTAAATGCATCTTTATATTTGTGTCCATTTTCACCCGGTCAAGGGAAATTCCAACAAAAATCCCAGAGTGCTAGAGGAAGAAGATCTCATGCTGTGACCCTCTAAAGGGAGGTGCTTTCTGTTGTCTGGAAAGAAAGAGACGCCTTCCCTTTAGAGTGTTACCGTTTGAGAAAAGCAACGTTGAAGCTGATGCCGAATTTTATAATACATTTGCAGAGCACGCCTGTAGTCAGACTTGATGTCGAGGTTCTGTTTTGTTTTTGTTTTATAAGACAGGGTCTGTGTTGCCCAGGCTCGAGTACAACGTGTTTTTGTTTGTTTTTTGTTTTGTTTTGTTTTTTTTTTGAGACGGAGTTTCGCTCTTGTTACCCAGGCTGGAGTGCAATGGCGCGATCTCGGCTCACCACAACCTCCGCCTCCTGGGTTTAGGCAATTCTCCTGCCTCAGCCTCCTGAGTAGCTGGGATTACAGGCACGCGCCACCATGCCCAGCTAATTTTTGTATTTTTAGTAGAGACGGGGTTTCACCATGTTGACCAGGATTGTCTCGATCTCTTGACCTCGTGATCCACCCGACTCGGCCTCCCAAAGTGCTGGGATTACAGGCTTGAGCCACCGTGCCCGGCCTTGTTTTTTATTTATTTATTTTTGACATGAAGTTTCGCTGCCACCATCCCGGGTGACTGCAACCTCCGCTTCCCAGGTTCAATTAATCCTCCTGCCTCAACCGCCCGAGTAGGTGAAATCATAAGTGCCCATCACCACACCCGGCTACTTTTTGTATTTTGTTCATTCATTTGTGCAGCAGAGACTGGGTTTCACCACGTTGGCCAGGCTGGTCTCAAACCTCTGACCTCAAGTGAGCCACTCACCTCAGCTCCGCAAAGTGTTGAAGATGCAGGTGTGAGCCACTTCTCATGGCCATCAACACCTTTTACTGCATGGAAATTATTCTGGCACTGGTTTTTGGAACCTCACTTTGGGGTCAGGTAGAGTTGGAGAAGTCCTCAGTGTCCCTTGAAGAAAGGATGTGAGAATTTGCAAGAGCAGAGAGGTGGAATGCATGGGGGTGCAGTGTTTATTGGGTAAATGAAGCCGAAATCTTTGGTGAGTGACCAGGATATAAATGTGTGAAATGGGGGTCTCACTATGGTGCCCAGACTAAACTAGGGTTAGATCCTCCTGCCTCTGTCCCTCCCCATTTTTGATAGCTGGGAACACATGTATGTGAATATTAACTCATGCACAGGTAGAAAAATGTAAGGACTGTTCTTTGGTTCGTGCCCCACCCTCACTTAAATTTATATTTTAGATAAACAGTATGTTTGAGATGTCCTTGAACAACAAATGATTTTCTGTTTAGGTGTGGAGGAAATCTCACTCTGTCGCCAGGCTAGAGTGCAATGGCGTGATTGCAGCTCACTGCAACCTCTGCCTCCCAGGTTCAAACGATCCTCCTGCCTAAGCCTCCTGAGTAGCTGAAACTACAGGTATGTGCCCAGCTAATGACTGTATTTTTAATAGAGATGGTGTTTCACCATATTGGCCAGGATGGTCTCGATCTCTTGACCCTGTGATTAACCCACCTGGGCTTCCTGAAGTGCTTGGATTATAGTCATCAGCCAGTGAGCCTGGCCAATTTTTTTGTGTTTTTAATATAGAAAGGGTTTCGCCATGTTAACCAGGGTGGTGTTGAACTCCTGACCCCAGGTGATGCATTCGCCTCTGCTTTCCAAAACATGACAATTACAGGCAACCTCTGCTTCTCAGGTTTGCTTAATTCTCCTGTCTCAACCCCTAGAGTAGCTGGAGTTACTGGCACCCACTACCATACCCAGCTACCTCTGTGGTTCTTTTTTTTTTTTTTTTAAGTGGAAACTCAGTTTTACCCTGTTGGCCAAGCTGGTCTCAAACTCCTGATCTCAAGTGAATCGCTCACCTCGGCCTCTCAAAATGCTGAGAATACAGGTGTGAGCCACCACCCATGGCCATCAACACCTTTTACTTCATGGAAATTATTCTGGCATTAGTTTATAGAACCTCACTTGGGGTCAGGTAGAGTTGGAGGGGACCTCAGTGTCCCTCGAAGAAGGGATGTGGACTGCTTCGCAAGAGCACAGAGGAGGAATGCATGCGTTTTAGTATTTGATTGGGTAAATGAAGCTGAAATCTTGGGTTCGTGACCAGGAGATAAATGCATGAGCCAGGGTCTCAGTATGATGCTCAGGCTTAAACTAGGGGTTAGATCCTCCTCCCTCCGCCCCTTCCTCCTTTTGGTAGATTGGGACACATGTGAATATTAACTGATGCACAGGAAGGAAGAAAGAAAGAAAACGGTTTTCTGGTCCATGCCCCACCCCAGTTAAATTTCTATATTCGGTCCTCCTGTCACAGCCTCCTGAGTAGCTGAAACCGCAGGTGAGGGCCACCATGCCCAGCGTAAAGATTGTATTTTTCACAGAGCCAGGGTTTCCACCATGTTGACCAGGATAGTCTCCATCTCTTGACCTTGTGATTCACCCATTCGGCCTCCCGAAGTGCTGGGAGTATAGGCATGAGCCATGAGCCACTGCACCTGGCCACATTTTTTGTTTTTTTAGTAGAGGTGGGTTTGTGTGTGTGTGTGTGTTAATCAGTTTAATTTTGAACTTCTGACCTCTGGTGATGTGTCTGCCCCTCCGTCTTCCAAAGTGTGGCCATTACAGGCGTAAGCCACTGTGCCCTGTGTGTAATTCTGTTCAAAATTTATTCAGTAACGTTTATGCGTGGCCTGTGGTCTGTACTGGAGGATGTTTGTGTGTACGACAGTGTATCTTCTTCAACATCTTAGCTTCCATTTTGGATGCTTCCATATAAACTGTGTGTCCCTGTGCTGGAACTCAAGTGAACTCTTGGCTCAAAATCCATTGCTGTTCTCTAGAAATCCAGGCCAATTCTCATGCTTACATATACAGCATGCCTAGTGGGCATTGCTTTTTCTCTTTGGGACAAAACTCAGGAGCATTGCCCTTTGATGAACAAGGCTGACCTGCTGAGCCTTTGAAGCAAGGAACTGGAGATGCTCATTTTAGTGGTTTATGTTCTGGATTCCAGAAAATATGCAAACACGGCCAGTAGATGCATCTGTATTTTGGTGTCCATTTTCACCTGGTCAAGGGAAATTCCAGCAAGAATCCCAGAGTGCTAGAGCAAGATCTCATGCTGTGACCCTCTAAAGGGAGGTGCTTTCTGTTGTCTGGAAAGAAAGAGACGCCTTCCCTTTAGAGTGTTACCGTTTGAGAAAAGCAACATTGAAGCTGATGCCGAATTTTATAATACATTTGCAGAGCACGCCTGTAGTCAGACTTGATGTCGAGCTTCTGTTTTGTTGTTGTTTTCTAAGACAGGGTCTGTGTTGCCCAGGCTCGAGTAGAGTGGCACCTCCAACCTGGATCTCTTGTGTTCAGATGGTTCTCTTTTTTTGGACAGAGGCTTACTCTGTGACCCAGGCTGTAGTGCAGTGCCAGGACCTTGCTCACTGCAACCTGTGCCTTCTGGGTTCAAGAGATTCTCCTGTCTCAGCTTTTGAAGTAGCTGGAATTTCAGGAGTCCACCACCGTATCTCGCTAATATTTGTAGTTTTTAAAATTATTTATTTATTTTTGAGATGGAGTCTCGCTGTCGCCCAAGCTGGAGGGCAGTGGCACGATCCCGGCTGACAGCAATCTCTGCTTCTCAGGTTCAATGAATTCTGCTGCCTCAATCTCCAGAGTTGCTGGAATTACCGGTGCCCGCCACCATGCCTAGCTACGTGTTGTATTTTTTGTTTGCTTGTTTTAGTGGATAGGGTTTCACCCTGTTGGCCAGACTGGTCTCAAACACCTGACCCCCAATGAGCCCCTCGCTTCGGCCTCCCAAAATGCTGAGAATGCAGGTGTGAACCACCATCCGTGGACAGTAACACCTCTCATTGACTCCATGGAAATTATTTTGGCAGTGGTGTATAGAATCTCACTTGGGGTCAGGCAGATTGGAGGGGACCCCAGTATCCCTTGAAGAAATGATGTGGAGTGCTTAGCAAGAGCATAGAGGTGGAATGCATGGGGTTTAGTGTTTGTTGGGTATATGAAGCTGAAATCTTGGGTGCGTGACCAGGAAATAAATCCATGAGACGGGGTTCTCAGTATGTTGCCCAGGCTAAGCTAGGGTTAGGGCCTCCTGCCTCTGCCCCTTCCCCATCCTTCATAGATGGGAACACATGTAAATATTAACCCATGCACAGGCAAGAAGAAAGGAAGGCCTGTCCTTGCTGTATGCCCACTCCCAATTACATTTGTATTTTGGATAAACAATGTATTTCAGATATACTTGAACAACAAATGATTTGCTGTTTAGGATTGGACGAAATCTTTCCCTGTCGCCAGGCTGGAGGGCAATGGCATGATCTCAGCTCACTGCAACCTCTGCCTCCTAGGTTCAAGCAATTCTGCCTCAGCCTCCCGAGTAGCTGAAACTACAGGTGCGCACCACCATGCCCAGCTCATTTTTGTATTTTTAGTAGAGTTGGGGTTTCACCATGTTGGCCAGGATGGTCTTGATCTCTTGACCTCATGATCCACCCGCCTCGGCCTCCCAGAGTGCTGGGATTACAGGCGTGAGCCTATTTTTTTATTTTTTGAGACACACTCTCACTTTGTGGCTCAGGCTGGAGTGCAGTGGCAGGATCTTTGCTCACTAGAAACTCCACCTCCCAGGTTCATTGATTGTCCCACATCAGTCTGCCGAATACTTAACAATACAGGCGCCTGACATCACACCCTTTGAGACAGAGTCTCACTGTGTCACCAGGCTGGCATGCAGAGTCTTGATCTCGGCTCACTGCAACCTCCATCTCCCTGGTTCAAGCGATTCTCCTACCTCAGTCTCCTGAGTAGCTGGGATTACAGGAACCCATCACTATCCTCAGCTAATTTTTATACTTTTAATAGAGTACAAAATGTTGTCCAGGCTGATCTTGATCTCCAGTCCTCATTATTTGCTCGCCTTGTACTCCCAAAGCGACGAGATTACAGGTTCGAGCCACTGGGCCGGCTGGTGTTTTGTTTATTTGTTTGTTTTGATGGAGTCCGCTCTCTTGCCCAGGCTGAGGGCAATGGCTTGATCTCAGCTCATTGCATCCTTCGCCTCCTGGGTTCTAGCGATTCTTCCTCAGTCTTCCAGGTAGCTGGGATTACAGGTACCTACCACCACACCCAGCTAATTTTTGTGCTTTTAGTAGAGACAGGGTTTCACCATATTGGCTAGTCTGGTCTCAAACTCTTGGCCTCAGATGATCCACCTCCTTGGCCTCCCAAAGTGCTGGGAGTATGACCCACCATGTCTAGCTTCAAATGGTCCTCTTGAATCAGACTTTGGTTTATGCTGGAGGATGTTTACGTGTGAAAATATGTATTTTCTTTTGGTTGCTCCCATGAGGACTGGGTGTCCCTTTACTCGAACTCAAGTGAACACTTGCCTCAGTATCCATTGCTGTTCTCTAGAAATTCAGCCCAGTTCTCTTGGGTAACTAGAAGGCATGTCTAGTGGGCATTGCTTTTTCTCTTTGGGAACAAAACTCAGGAGGATTGCCCCCTAAGGAACAAGGCTGACCTGCTGAGCCTTTGAAGCAAGGAACTGGAGATGGTCCTTTTAGGGGTTTATGTTCTGGATTCCAGAAAACATGCAATCAGGGCCAATGAATGCATCTTTATTTTTTGCAATCATTTTAACCGGGTCAACGAAAATTTTAACAAGAAATCCACAGTGTTGAGCAAAAAGATCTCAGGCCGTGACCTCTAGAGGGAAGCACTTTCTGTTGTCTGAAGGGAAAGAAGATGCTTCCCTTTAGAGCGTTGCCGTTTGAGAAAAGCAACGTTGAAGTTGATGCTGACGTTGGTAATACATATGCAGGACACGCTTATAGTCAGATTTGGACCATGGTGGGGTTCTGATTTTGTTTTTTTGGGTTTCTTTTTCTAATACGAGGTCTCTCTTGCCCAGGCTGGAGTGCAGTGGATGATCTTGGTTCACTACAACCTTTGCTTCCCAGGTTCCAGCGATTCTCCTGCCCCAGCCTCCCGAGTATCTGTGACTACAGATGCCCAGCACCACACCCAGCTAATTTTTATATTTTTAGTAGCGACAAGGTTTTGGCAAGTTGGCCAGGCTGGTTTCGAACTCCTAAGCTCAGATGGTCTGCCTGCCTTGGCCTTCCAAAGTGCTGAGATTACAGGCGTGAGCCACAACGCCCGGCCCATTCGTCTCTTTAGTTTAATCTGCTCGTCCCTGACGCTGAAAATCTTTTCTCTCCGACAACTTGTCATTATTTCTCGGAATAGACCTGCTTTCTCTGAAGGAAGGCTGCAGTTGATTCAGCCCTCACCCACTCATGCCAACCCTAGTCAGTTTTTCAGACTACAGCTGCACTGTTTACCCTCTTGCCTTTGGGTAAGCATTCCAGACCATTCCAACAGGCAAAATGTCGCATCTAAATGCCAGGTGCTTAGTTAGATGTCGAATGTTCGCTTTGGCTAATGTAAGAAATAAACTTGTAGACTTGATGAATCTCAGCCACCGTGATAAATGTCTCATGAAACAAAACCACAGACATTT
Organism: Callithrix jacchus; assembly: GCF_049354715.1. Classification (NCBI taxonomy): domain Eukaryota; kingdom Metazoa; phylum Chordata; class Mammalia; order Primates; family Cebidae; genus Callithrix; species Callithrix jacchus. The sequence goes on from NC_133523.1 coordinate 46,931,410, forward strand.
TTACAAAACCTTGAGGAGCCTAGAAGTGGCTCTTTAGTAAAAGATGGAGTTTGAGACCAGCCTGGACAACATGGTGAAACCCCGTCTCTACTAAAAACACAAACTACCTGGGTGTGGCGGTGGGCACCTGTAATCCCTGCTACTTGGGAGGCTGAGGCAGGAGAATCGCTTTAACCCAGGGAGTGGACGTTGTGGTGAGCCGAGATCGCGTCATTGCACTTTAGCCTGGGCAACAGGAGTGAGACCCCATCTCAAAAAAATAAAATAATAATAATAAATTTTTAAAAATAATAAAAATAATCAGGACAGGCGCGGTGGCTCATGCCTGTAATCCCAGTACTTTGGGAGGCCAAGGTGGGTGGGTTATGAGGTCAGGAGTTGGAGACCATCCTGGCCAAGATAGTGAAACACTGTCTCTACTGAAAATACAAAAATACAAGCGAGCGCAGTGGCGGTCCCCTGTAATCCCAGCTACTCGGGAGGCTGAGGCTGGAGAATTGCCGGAACCCAGGAGGCGGAGGTTGCAGTGAGCCGAGTTCGCGCCACTGCACTCTTCCCTGGGCAAAAGAGCAAGAATCCATCTCAAAAATAATAATAAAATAATCAGACTTCAGTGATGTTGAGGTTCTGTTTTGTTCTTGTTTTTTGTTGTTGTTGTTTATTTGAGGTGTTTTTTTTTTTTTTGAAGACAGTTTCTCTGTTGCCCAGGCTGGAGTGGCTGGCAGTTCCAACTCCATTTCTTGGGCTCAAGTGGTTCATTCCTCTGTCCTCTCTCCCTCTCCCTGGGCTCCCCTCCCCCTTCCCTCCCCCTCTTTCTCCCTTCCCTCTGTCTCCCTCCCCGTCCCCTTCCCTTCCCCTCCCGCCTCCCATTCCCTCCCTTCCTTGTCCCCCTTTCCCTCCCTCCCTCCCTCTCCCTCCCTCCCTCCCTCCCTTCCTTCCTTCCCTCCCTCCCTTCCCTTCCCCTCCCCTTTCCCTTCCTTCCTTCCCTTCCTTCCCTCCTTCCCTCTCTCCCTCCCTCCCTGCTTCCCTCCCTCCCTGCCTCCTTCTTTCCTTCCCTCCTTCCTCCCTTCCCTTCCCTCCTTCCTTCCTTCCTTCCCTCTCTCCCTCCTTCCTTCCCTACTTTCCCTTACCCTTCTCTCCTTCTTTCCTTCCTTCCCTCCCTCCCTCCTTCCTTCCTTCCCTCCCTTCCCTTCCCCTTTCCTCCTTCCTTCCTTCCCTCCCTCCCTCCCCCCTCCCTCCTTCCTAACTTTCTTCCCTCCCTCCTTCTTTCCCCCTTCCCTTCCCATTTCCTCCTTCCTTCCTTCCCTCCCTCCCTTCCTCCTTCCTAACCTCCCTCTCCCTCCCTCCTTCCTAACCTCCCTCTCCCTCCCTCCTTCCTTCCTCCCTTCCCTCCCTCCTTCCCTCCTTCCCTCCCTCCTTCCCTCCTTCCCTCCCTCCCCTCTTCCTTCCTTCCCTCCCTTCCTCCCTCCTTCCTAACCTCCCTCTCTCCCTCCCTCCTTCCTTTCCTCCTTCCTTCCTTCCCTCCCTCCCCCCTCCCTCCTTCCTAACTTCCTTCCCTCCCTTCCCTTCCCCTTTCCTCCTTCCTTCCCTCCCTCCCTCCCTCCCCACTCCCTCCTTCCTAACTTCCTTCCCTCCCTCCTTCCTTCCCCCTTCCCTTCCCATTTCCTCCTTCCTTCCTTCCCTCCCTCCCCCCTCCCTCCTTCCTAACTTCCTTCCCTCCCTCCTTCCTTCCCCCCTTCCCTTCCCATTTCCTCCTTCCTTCCTTCCTTCCCTCCCTCCCTTCCTCCTTCCTAACCTCCCTCTCCCTCCCTCCTTCCTTCCTCCCTTCCCTCCCTCCTTCCCTCCTTCCCTCCCTCCCCTCTTTCTTCCTTCCCTCCCTTCCTCCCTCCTTCCTAACCTCCCTCTCTCCCTCCCTCCTTCCTTTCCTCCTTCCTTCCTTCCCCCCTCCCTCCTTCCCTCTCTTCCTTCCTTCCTTCGTTTTTTTTTTTTTTTAAGACGAAGTTTCGCTCTTGTTACCCAGGCTGGAGTGCAATGGCGCGATCTCAGCTCACCGCAACCTCCACCTCCTGGGTTCAGGCAATTCTCCTGCCTCAGCTTCCTGAGTAGCTGGGATTACAGGCACGCGTTCAGCTAATTTTTTGTATTTTTAGTAGAGACGGGGTTTCACCATGTTGACCAGGATGGTCTTGATCTCTTGACCTCGTGATCCACCCCTTCGGCCTCCCAAAGTGCTGGGATCACAGGCTTGAGCCACTGCCCCCGGCCCCTTCCTTCCTTCTTTTCGTTGCACTCTCGCTGTGTTGCTCAGGCTGGAGTGCAGTGGCAGGATCTCTGCTCACCAGAAAGTCTGCCTTCTGGGTTCCAGTAGTTCTCCTCTATCAGCCTGCCGAATAGTTGGAAATACAGGCAGTCACCATCACATATGTACGTATATATGGATGTGTGTGTGCAGGAGTTTTGTCATCGTTGCCCAGGCTGGACTGCAATGGCACGACCTCAGCTCACTACAACCCCCACTTTATGGGTTAAAACAATTCTCCTGCCTCAGCCTCCCAGGTAGCTGAGATTACAAGCTCCCACTGAGCTCCCACACATAGCCAATTTTTGTGTTTTAAGGTCTGACAGGGCTTCACCAAGTTGTCCGGGCTGGTCTCAAACTCCAGGCCTCAGGTGATTGGCCTGCCCTGGACTCCCAAAATACTGGGGTAACAGGCATGAGCCACGTGCCTAGCGGTCCTCTTGAGTCAGCCTAGACTGTGCTCTGCGCTGGAGGCTGTGTGTGTGTGACAATGCATATTCTTCAACATCTTAGATTCCATTGTGGTTGCTCGCACTGAGACTGTGTGTCCTTCTGCTGGACTCAAGAGGACACTTGGCTCAACATCCATTGCTGTTCTCTAGAAATTCAGCCCAGTTCTCATGGTTAAAGATAAGGCATGTCTAGTGAGTGTTGATTTTTCTCTTTGAGAACAAAACTCAGGAGGATTGCCCCTTGATGAACAAGGCTGACCTGCTGAGCCTTTGAAGCAAGGAACTGGAGATGGTCCTTTTAGGAGTTTATGTTCTGGATTCCAGAAAACATGCAAACAGGGCAAGCAAATGCATCTGTATTTTTGTGTCCATTTGAACCTGGTCAAGGTACATTCCAACAAAAAAAACCCAGACTGCTGGAGCAAGAAGGTCTCATGCTGTGACCCTCTGAAGGGCAGCACTTTCTGTTGTCTGGAAAAAAAGGAAGCGCTGCCCTTTAGAGTGTCACCGTTTGAGAAAAGCAGTGTTGATGTTGGTGCTGATCTTGGTGAGACATCTGCAGAGCGTGCTTACAGTCAGACTTCAATGATGGTGGGGTTCTGTTTTTTGCTTGAGTGCCTTGCTTTAGAAACAAAAGGCTTAAGTATGGTGGCACTTCCGACTGGGTCTTTTGGGCTCAAATGGTCCTCTTTTCTGAGACAGTCTTACCCTGTGGCCCACACAGATCTCACTTCACTGTAACCTCCGCCTCCTGGGTTCAAGCGATTCTCCTGCCTCAGCTTCTTGAGTAGCTGGGATTCCAGGCTCCCGACATCACTTCTGGCTAGTATTTGTATTTTGTCTTTTTGTTGTTAATTTATTTTTGAGAGGGAATCTCACTGTTGCCTAGGCTGGAGGGCAGTGGCACAACTCCAGCTGAGTGCCACCTCTGCTTCTTGGGTTCAAGCAATTCTCCTCCCTTAACCCCCCAAGTAGCTGGAATTACAGGCACCTGCCACCATGCCACCATGCCCAGGTAGTTTTTTTTCCCCCCCGCTAGAGACAAGGTTTCACCATGTTGACCAAGCTGATCTCAAACCCCCTGACCTCAAGTGAGCCCCTTGACTTTTCATCCCAAAGTGCTGAGAATACAGGCATGAGCCACCACCCGTGGCCATCAACACCTTTAACTGCATGGACATTATTCTGGCACTGGTTTATAGAACCTCACATGGGGTCGGGTAGAGCTGAAGGGGACCTCAATGTCCCTTGAAGAAGGGATGTGGACTGCGTAGCAAGAGCACAGAAGTGGAATGCATGAGGTTTCAGTGTTGATTGGGTAAATGACGCTGAAATCTTGCGTGCGTGACCAGGAGATAAATGCATGAGACAGGGGTCTCACTGTGTTGCCCAGGCTAAACTGGGCTCAGATCCTCCCGCCTCCACCCCCCTCCCCCTTCCTTGGTGGATGGGACTACATGATGGGAAGATGATTCCACACACAGGAAGGAAGGACTGTTCTTTGGGGCATGCCCCACCCCGTTAAATCTGTGTTTTAGATAAACAATGTATTTGAGTTGTACTTGAGCAGCAAATGATTTGCTGTTTAGGTATGGACACTTTTTTTTTTTCTTTTCTGATTTTAAGTATGGCACCAGTCCAGGTACAGTGGCTCACATCTGTAACTGTATCACTTTGGAGACCAAGGTAGGAGGATCACCTGAGGTCAGTTGTTCGAGACCAGACTGGCCAACAATGGCAAAACCCCATCTGTGCTAAACATAAAAAAATTAGCCGGGCGTGGTGGCACACACCTGTCATTCTAGCCGCTCAGGAAGCTGAGGCAGGAGAATCCCTTGAAGCTGGGAGGCTGAACTTTGAGATCACACCACTGCACTTCAGCCTGGGTAACAGAGAGAGACTCAGCCTCAAAAAAGTAAACAATAGACCAGGCACGGTGGCGCACACCTATAATCTCAGCACGTTGGGAGGCCGAGATGAGAGGATCACCTGAGGTCAGGAGTTCAAGACCGACGGGGCCAATATGGCAAAACCTCGTCTCTACTAAAAATACAAAAATTAGCTGGGCGTGGTGGTGCACATCTGTGATTCCAGCTACCCAGGAGGCTGAGGCAAGAGACTCACTGGAGCCCGGGAGGAGGAGATTCCGGTGAGCTGACGTCACGTCACTGCACTTGAGCCTGGATCACAGAGTGAGAATCTGTCTCAAAATAAATAGATAATAAAAAAATCAATAGATAAATCTGGGACCGCTGGGCATGGTGGCTCATGCCTGTAATCCCAGCTCTTAGGGAGGCAGAGGCGGGAGGATAGCTTGAGCCCAGGAGTTTGAGACCTGCTCGGGCAATATAGCGAGACCCCGTTCTCCACAAAAAGGAAAAAACAGAAACATAAATGTGGGAACATCATGATTTTGGGTGTCACCTTGGTGCAGGGGCCAGGGTAGTCTCTATTATTCCAATTTTTTTTTATGTGTACCACCAAAGAAATCACTTATGTATAGGAATTATTTTTCTGTGAGCATACAATTTATGGAATTTTCTTTGAGACAGGGTCTCAAAAATATGATGTATATTTCATCATATTCATATGAATAATATACACACAAAGTGCTGTTGTAAATACAGAGAATATTCTGATATTAGGTAATTTTTAAAAATATGTGTGTGTGTGTGTGTGTGTGTGTGTGTGTGTGTGTGTGTGTGTGTTTTGTTTGCTTGGTTATTTTTGAGACAAGGGCTGGCTCTATTGCCCAGACTGGGGTGCGGTAGTGTGATCTCCGCTCAGTGTACCTTCTGCCTCCCACCGAAGCCTGCTGAATTAGTGTCTACACACACGCACCACCACATCGGGCTAACTCTTGTATTTTTTGTACATGTGGGGTTACACCATGTTGCTGAGGCTGGTCTGGAACTCCTGAGCTCAGGTGATCCTCCTGTCTTGACCTTTTAAAATGCTGGGATTATGGCCGGGCGCGGTGGCTCACGCCTGTAATCCCAGCACTTTGGGAGGCCGAGGCAAGTGGATCCTGAGGTCAAGAAATCGAGACCATCCTGGTCAACATGGTGAAACCCCGTCTTTACTAAAGATACAAAAAATTAGCTGGGCATGGTGGCGCGTGCCTGTAATCCCAGCTACTCAGGAGGCTGAGGCAGGAGAATTGCCTGAACCCAGGAGGTGGAGGTTGTGGTGAGCCGAGATCGCGCCATTACACTCCAGCCTGGGTAACAAGAGCGAAACTCCGTATCAAAAAAATAAATAAAATAAAATGCTGGGATTAGAGGTGTGAGCCACCGCATCCCACCCATACTTGCTTTTTTCTGTCCAAATTTCATTAAGGAGTTTTTATGACCTAGCCCGTGGTCTATCCTGGAGAATATTTGTGTGTACGACACTGTATGTTCTTCAACATTGTAAGCTCCATTTTAGATGCTCCCATCGGGACGTGTCCCTGTGCTGGATCTTAAGTGAACACTTGACTCAACATCCATTGCTCTTCTCTAGAAATCCAGCCCAGTTCTCTTGGTGAAAGATAAGGTATGTCTAGAGGGCATTGCTTTTTGTCTTTGGGAAGAAAGTCAGTAGGATTGAGCTTTGATGGACAAGGCTAACCTAGTGAGCTTTTTAAGCAAGGAACTGGAGATGGTTCTTTTAGGGGTTTATGTTCTGGATTGCAGAAAATATGCAAACATAGGCCGGGCGCGGTGGCTCACGCCTGTAATCCCAGCACTTTGGGAGGCCGAGGCCGGTGGATCACGAGATCAAGAGATCGAGACCATCCTGGTCAACACGGTGAAACCCCGTCTCTACTAAAATACAAAAAATTAGCTGGGCATGGTGGCACGTGCCTGTAATCCCAGCTACTCGGGAGGCTGAGGCAGGAGAATCGCCTGAACCCAGGAGGCGGAGGTTGCGGTGAGCCGAGATCGCGCCATTGCACTCCAGCCTGGGTAACAAGAGCGAAACTCCGTCTCAAAAAAAAAAGAAAGAAAATGTGCAAACATGGCAAATAAATGCGTCTTTACTTTTGTTTCCTGTTTAACCTGGTCAAGGAAAATTCCAACAAATAACCCAGAGTACCTTACCAACAAGATCCAAGCTGTGACCTTGTAGAGGGAAGCGAGTTCTGTATTCTGAAAAAACCTTCAGCCCTTTAGAGCGTTACCGTTTGAGAAAGAACACTGAAGCGAATGCTGATCGTGGTAATACATTTGCCGAGCACGCTTATAGTCAGACTTGGATGATGTCGAGGTTCCGTTTCGGTTTTGTTTTTGTTTTCTAAGACAGGGTCTGTGTTGCCCAGGCTGGAGTACAGTGGCACTTCCAACCTAGGTATCTTGGGCTCAAATTGTTGTCTTTTTGGGGGCGTTCTCGCTCTGTGATCCAGGCTGGAGCGCAGTGCCAGCAACTAAGCTGACTGCAACCTCCGCCTCCTGGTTCAGGCGATTCTCCTGACTCAGCTTTTCAAGTACCTGGGATTACAGGTGCACATACCACAACACCCAGCTAATATTTTTGAATTCGGGTCTTCCTGTTGTTCAGGATGGAGTGCAGTGGCACAATCTCGGCTCACGGCAACCTCTATCTCCTGAGTTCAAGCAGTTCTCCTGCCTCAGCCTCCCGAGTAGCTGGAATTACAGAAACACAGCACCACAGCAGGCTACTTTGTGTATTTTTCCTTTTTTTTAGTGGAGATGGAGTTTCACCATGTTGGACAGGCTGGTCTCAAACTCCAGACCTTGTGATCTGCCTGCCTAGGCCTCCCAAAGTGCTGGGATTAAAGGCATGAGCCGTTGCTCCCAATCGGGGTTTGGGTTTTTATTGGGTAAATAAAAGTAAAGTGCAGGATGCATGACGAAGTCATAAGTGCACATTTAGTGTAATTATTTTATTTTAGAGACAATGGTCTTACTCTGACTTTAGAGATCTTCCTGCCTCCGCCCCTCCCCACTTTCTTGTACCTGGGACAGTAGGCGAACATTAGTATGACGTTTGAAACCACCACTCTAGTTTGGAGATTTTCATCACCCCACAGAGGCTTATGCCCACGTGCAGTCGCTGCCCTCCCCACTCCTCCACCCAGACCCTGGCAGCCTCTCCACATCTCTCTAGCTCTGGATCTGCGGCTTGTGGGCATGTCACATAGACCGATCTTGAATGGGTGGCCTGTTGAGGATAATGGGTGGTCCTGGCTGTCTGCAGTGTGAATCTTACCACTGAAGGGTGGTCCCTGGAGGGAAGAGGAGGCTGGGAGAAGTGGGCAGAACATCCTTTGGGAAGGGAGTGGGGCGGGCAGAGCCTGAGGTCTGGGAAGCTCACAAGGTGGCAAACCCCATGTTCCTTCCTGAGAACTGCGATGTGACCCCCCTGGGGCCCTGGAAGGAGTGAAGGCATCAGGACTGGGAACAGCAGGGCACTGAGCGGTGCAGGCAGGATGAGCCAAGGGGAGAGGAGAGCCAGGCATGGCTAACCTCGGACAGTTTGGGTTTGATCTGGACAGAGCAGGTGTCTTCTGGGAGGGAGCCCCTGGGATTTTCACTCTGCCTCTGGGTGTCTTTCAGTCATGGAATCTGATGACAAAGCGTCCCACCCAGGGCCACTTCATTTGGTTTCTGGAGCCCATTGATCCTTCCTGCCTGGAGTCGGGATCTTTGGGGGAACTTTGGGATCTGGCCAGGCATCTGCAGAATCATAGAAACCCCTAACAGTCCCTTTGCTTTGCTGTCATCTCTGTGTTCCTGCCTATTACCTTCCAAAGGAGACCCTTAACTGAATTACCAACGGGGGCTTTCCAGGGCGTGGTTTAGTTTATATTTCAGGTCAACAGTTTATTTGAGATATACTTGAACTAGAAATGATTGACTGTTTAGGTGGGGGCTGTTGTTTTCTCTAGTTTTATTTATTTTTTTTTTTAAGCTGGATTTTCTCTCTCATCACCCAGGCTGGAGTGAAAGGGCGTGATCTTGGCTCCCTGCGACCTCCGCCTCCCTGGTTCAAGTGATTCTCCTGCCTCAGCCTTCCAAGTATGTGGGATTACAGGTGCGCACCAGCATACCTGGCTACTTCTTGTATTTTTGGTAGGGACAGTGTTTCACCATGTTGACTGGGTTGGTCTCTAACTCACGACCTCAGGTGATCCGCCCACATCAGCCTTTGAAAGTGCTGCAATTGCAGGCATGAGCCACTGTGTCCGGCTTCTTTTCCTAATTTTAAATATGGGGCCATCATGAATTTGGGTGTCACCTTGGTGCCGGGGCCATGGTAATCTCTGTCTTTCCATTTATTTCCATGTGTGCTGCCGAAGAAGGCACATGTGTAAAAACTATTCTTCACATGAGAATGAAATGTATGCCACTTTGTTTTATTTGAGACAGGGTCTGAAAAATAAATGACGTACATTTGATTTTTTTTTTTTTTTTTTTTTTTTTTTTTTTTTTGAGATGCAGTTTCGCTCTTGTTTCCCAGGCTGGAGTGCAATGGTGAGATCTCAGCTCACTGAAATCTCCGCCTCCCGGGATCAAGCGATTTTCCTGCCTCGACCTCCCTAGTAGCTGGGATTACAGGCATGTGCCACCACACGTGGCTCATTTAGCGTTTTTAGTAGGGACAGGGCTTCACCATATTGGCCAGGATGGTCTGCATGTCTTGACCTCATGATCTGCCTGTCTGGGCCTTTCAAAGTGTCCGGATTACAGGCATGAGCCACTGTGTCTGGCCAAATGTTTTGTATTTTTAGTAGAGATGGGGTTTTGCCAGGCTGGTTGTGAACTTCTGACTTCAGGTAATACGCCCACCTCCACCTCGGAAAGTGCTGAAATCACAGGTGTGAGACACCATGCCTGGCCTTGTGTATTTCTTTTTTTTTTCTTCTTTGAAACAGAGTTTCGCTCTTGTTACCCAGGCTGGAGTGCAATGGCACGATCTCGGCTCACCGCAACCTCTGCCTCCTGGGTTCAGGCAATTCTCCTGCCTCAGCCTCCTGAGTAGCTGGGACTACAGGCATGCGCCACCATGCCCAGCTAATTTTTGTATTTTTAGTAGAGACAGGGTTTCACCATGTTGACCAGGTTGGTCTCGATCTCTTGACCTTGTGATCCACCGGCCTGGGCCTCCCAAAGTGCTGGGATTACAGACGTGAGCCACCGCGCCTGGCATGTATTACTTTTCAAAATTTATGAAGAAGCTTTTATGGCCTAGCCCATGGTCTGTCCTGGAGGATGTCTGTGAGTGCCAGTGTTTATTCTTCACTATCTTAGATTCCATTTTGGATGCTTCCATAAGGACTGTGCATCCCTGTGCTGGAACTCAAGTGAACACTTGGCTCAACATCCATTGCTCTTCTCTAGAAATCCAGCCAATGCTCGTGGTGAAAGATAAGGTACGTCTAGTGGGCATTGCTTTTTCTCTTTGGGGACATAACTCAGGAGGATTGTCCCTTGATGAACAAGGCTGCCCTGCTGAGCCTTTGAAGCAAGGAACTGGAGATGGTCCTTTTAGGGGTTTATGTTCTGGGTTCCAGAAAAGGTGCAAACCGGGCAAATGAATGGATGTTTAGTTTTGCGTTCTGTTTAACCAGGGCAAGGAACATTCCAACAAAAACCCAGAGTGCTTGATCAAGAGGATCTCATGCTGTGACCCTCTAGAAGGAAGCGAGTTCTGTGTTCTGAACAAAAGTACTCGCAGCCCTCTAGAGCGTTACCGTTTGAGGAGAGCGACGTTGAGGTTCGTGCTGATCTCGGCAGTGCGTTTGCAGAGCATGCTTGTGGTCAGACGGGGATGATGTAGGGTTCTGGCTTTTTATGTTTTGTTTTGTTTTTACCACAGCAGTGTGTCTGTTGCTCAGGCTGGTGTCGGTGGCACTTCGAGCGAGACCTCTGGAACTCAAGTGGTCCTCTTTTTTTTAATTTATATTATATTTTTTTCGAGACGGAGTTTCGCTCTTGTTACCCAGGCTGGAGTGCAATGGCACGATCTCGGCTCACCGCAACCTCCGCCTCCTGGGTTCAGGCGATTCTCCTGCCTCACCCTCCTGAGTAGCTGGGATTACAGGCACGCGCCACCATGCCCAGCTAATTTTTTGTATTTTTAGTAGAGACGGGGTTTCACCATGTTGACCAGGATGGTCTCAATCTCTTGACCTCGTGATCCCCCCGCCTCGGCCTCCCAAAGTGCTGGAGCAAGAAGATCTCATGCGGTGATTCTCCAATGGGAAGCACTTCTTGTTGTCTGAAATAAAACAAAGTGCTTCCTTTTAGAGAGTTACCGTCTGAGAAAAACAACGTTGAAGGTGATGCCGATCTTGGTAATACATTCTAATCAGACTCGCGTGAGGTTGGGGTTTTGTCCTTGTTTAGATTTTTCCCAACACAGGGTGTCCGCTGCCCAGGCTGGAGTGTGGTAACACTTCCAGGCTAGACTCTTGGACTCAAGTGTTTCCCCCCGCCTGCCATTTTTTCCTTCAGACAGCTCTGTGGCTCAGTCTGGAGAACAGTGGCACATTCTCTGCTCACTGCAACCTCTGCCTCCTGAGTGGCCGAGGTTATAGGTGAGCCCCACCACACTTGGCTAATTTTTGTATCTTTATTTTTAATTTTTGTATTTTTAGGAGCGGCGGAGTTTCACCATGTTGGCCAGGTTAGTCTCAACCTCCTGAATTCACATGATCCAGCTGCCTCGTCCTCCAAAAATCCTTGTATTCTAGGCGTGAGCCACCCTGCCTGTCCTGTAATTATTTATTTCATGCGTGCTGCCAAACCCAGCAATTACGTGTAGGGATTTTTAAATTTAAGCATATAGTATATGGAACATTTTTTTTTCAGACAGGGTCTCAAAAATATATGATGTGTATTTGATCATATATGCTTATCATATATAACACAGTCACATACCCACAGATCCCCTTCTACACACACACAATACTCTGATATCTCTTTGGGTGTTTTTTTATTTGTTTGTGTGGTTTTGTTTTGCGACAAGGTCTGGCTCTGTCACCCAGGCTGCAGTGCAGTGGTGCCATCTCGGCTTGCGGCCAACTCCACCTGCCACGTCAGCCTTCGGAGTCACTGGGTGTGGGCGCACATCTCCATACCCAGCTGAGTATTGTATTTTTTGTTGTTGTTGACCAGGATGGTGTCGATCTCTTGACCTCGTGATCCACCCGCCTCGGCCTCCCAAAGTGCTGGGATTACAGGCTTGAGCCACCGCGCCGGGCAGTTCTCTTTATGTTTTGAGATGCACACTGGCTGTATTGCCCAGGCTTGAGTGTGGTGATGAGCTCTGCTCACAACAAACTTGGTCTCACAGTTTCCAGCGATTCTCCCACCTAAACCTGCCAAATAGTTGGGAATGCAGGTGCCTGCCATCACCCCCTGCTAATTTTATGTATTTTTTCTTTTTTTTTTTTGAGACAGAGTTTTGTTCCTGTTGCTTAGGCTGGAGTGAACGGCACCAACTCAGCTCACGACAAACTTGGCCGCCCAGGTTCAACCGATTCTCCTGCCTCAGCCTCCCGGGCACACTTCCTGTACTGGAACTCAAGTAAGTACTTGGATTTTTGAAGAAAGGAACTAGAGATGGTCCTTGTAGGGGTTTATGTCCTGGATTCCAAAAAACATCCAAACAGGGCCAATAAATGCATCTTTATTTTTTTGTCCATTTTAACCTGCTCAAGGAAAAGTCCAAGAAAAAACCCTGAGTGCTGGAGCAGGAAGGTCTCATGCTGTGACCCTCTAAAGCCAGGTGCTTTCTGTTGTCTGAAAGCAAACAAAGGCCTTCCCTTTAGACCATTACCGTTTGAGAAAAGCCACATGGAAGTTGATGCAGATCTTGATAATATATTTGCAAAGCATGCGTTTCACCAGACTTGGATGATACTGAGATTCTGTTTTGTTTTGCTTTCTAAGACAGGGTCTCTGTTCCCCCAGGCTGCAGCACAGTGACACTCCCAGCTTCTGTCTCTTGGGCTCCAATGGTCCTCCTTTGGGGGCAGAGTCCAACTCTGTGACCCAGCTGTAGTGCAGCTCCAGGAACGTTGCCCCCGACAGCCTCGGGCTCCCCAGTTTCAGTGATTCTCCTGCCCCAGCTTTCCAAGTATCTAGGATTACAGGTGCATACCACACACCCAGTTAATATTTGTAGTTTTTTAACTATTCATTTATTTTGACATTAAATCTCACTGTGGTCCAGGGTGGAGGGACGGGACACAATCTCGGTTCACTGCAACCTCCACCACCAACCACAGCCTTCCGAATAACTGTCTGCAGGAATTCACCACCACACCTGTCTAACTTACGTATTTTTTGTACGTATTTTTTGCTGTCTTGCCCAGGGCTCAAGTGATTCTCCAGACTCGGCCTCTTAAAGTGCTGGGAGTAGAGGTGTGAGCCACTGTACCACACCCATATTCTGCACTTCTGTTCTCTCTATTTTATGTATATATTTATTTTTTAGAGGTAGTATCACTCTGTAGCCCAGGCTGGAGTGCAGTGGCATGATCTCGGCTCACTGCAACCTCCCCCTCCCGGGTTCAAGCAATTCTTCTGCCTCAGCCTCCTAAGTAGCTGGGATCAAGGTCCCTGTTACCATGGGAGTCTAATTTTTGCATTTTTAGTAGAGACAGAGTTTCATCATATTGGCCAAGCTGGTCTCCTGACCTCAGGTAATCCGCCGACCTTGGCCTCCTAAAGTACTCAGGTTACAGTCTTGAGCCACCGCACCTGACCTTCTGCTCAAATCCTATTGACCTTTCACTGCCTTACCTATGGTCTGTCCTGAAGAATGAGTATACAGCGATGTCCGTTCTGCAGCATCTTAGATTTCATTTTGGATGCTCCGATTGGGTCTGTGTGTCCCTGTACCGGAACTCAAGTGAACACTGGGTGAAAATCCATTGCTATTTTCTAGAAATACAGTCCAATCTCTTGGTTAAATACAATGTATGCCTAGCAAGCATTGCTTTTTCTCTTTGGGGACTAAATCAGGAGGATTGCTCCTTCATGATCAAGGCTGCCCTGCTGAGCCTTTGAAGGAAGGAACTAGAGATGCTCCTTCTAGGGGTTTATACTCTGGATTCCAGAAACAGGCAAACAGGGACAATGAATGCATCATTTCTGTGTGTCCGTTTTCACCTGGTCAGGGAAAATTTCACAAAAATCCCACAGTCCCGGAGCAGGAAGATGTCATGCTGTGACCCTCTAAAGGGTGGTGCGTTCTGTTGTCTAAAAGAAAAGCATCGAACGCGCCCCCCTTTAGGGGGTAACTGTGAGAAAAGCAAGGTGGAAGTGGATGCTGATCTTGGTAAGACGTTTGCAGAGCGTGCTTCTAATCAGACTTGCATGAGGTCGGGGTCTGTTTTTGGTTTTTTTCTAAGACAGGGTCTTTGTTGCCCGGGCTGGAGTGTGGTGACACTTTCAGCCTCCATCTTTTGGGTTCAACAGGTCCTTTTGTTTTTCTTTCTTGAGGGAGAATCTGGCGGTGACACCCAGGCTGGAGTGCAATGGTGCGATATCGGCTCACGACAGCCTCCCCACTCCCGGGTTCAAGTGATTGTTTGACCTCAGCGTCCCGCATAGCTGGGATTACAGGTAAGTGGCACCATGCCTGGCTAATTGTTGTGGTTTCAGCCGAGACAGGGTTTCACCATGTTGGCTATGCTGGTCTCTAGTGGTCCTCTTCATTCAGCCCTGCAGGTATCTGGACTACATGGGGCATCCCACCACCCTTGGCTAAGTTTTCAGTTTTTGAAAGAGATGGGGTCTCTCTTGTCAGAAAGGTCCCCACTCCTGAGTTCAGGGGACCCCACAGTATGAGGCTCTGTGTCTTGACGACTCATTTCAAAGATAGTTGACATGGGCAGACATCGGGCACAGGGTCCCAGCTACTGCAGAGCCTGGGTGGGAGGGTCCTTTGATTTCTAGGCTATACCAAGAACTCACCACACCTTTGATCCTGAGTAGCTGGGATTACAGGCACCACCACCACGCCCAGTGACTTTTTATATTTTTAGTAAAGATGGGTTTTACCGTGTTGACCAGGCAGATCTTGAATGCCTGACTTGGGGTGATACACCCACCTTGGGTGCTGGGATGACAGGTGTGAGCCGCTGTGCCCGGCTCCCTGTCCTAATTTTCAGTATGGGAATTCATCATGTGAGGGTCACCCTAGTCCAGGGGCCATGACAGTCTTTGTCAGTCCATGTATGTGTATGTGTGCTGCCGAAACAAGCACTTACGTGTAGGAATTATTCTTTATGTGAGTGTACAATAGATGGAGCTTTCTTTCATTTGAGACCGGGTCTCAAAAATAAATGATGTACATTTGATCGTATAATCTTATTGTATACACAATATAATTATATACACAAAATACTGTTCTTCACTCAGTTAAGGCTCATATCACTTTGGGGTTATTTTTGCTTGTGTGCTTTCTTGGGGTCTTTTTGAGACAAGGTCTCGCCCTGTTGCCCAGACCTGGAGTGTGGTGGCTTGACCTCAGCTCACTGCAACCTCCGCCTCCCACCTCAGCCTCCTGAATAGCTGTCTGCAGGCATGCACCCCACACCTGGCTACCTTTTAGAATTTTTGTACAGATGAGGTTTTGTCATATTGCGCAGGCTGTTCCAAACTCCTGAGCCCGAGTGATCCTCCAGCTTCAGTCTCCTACAGTGCTGGGATTAGAGGGTGGTCCACCGCACTTCACCCACGCTGGTGTATTTCTGTTCCTTTATTTCTAACTCTGTCAGGCTGGAGTGCAGTGGCATAATAGCTCACTGCAATCTCTGCCTCCCAGATTCAAGCAATTCTTCTGCCTCAGCCTTTTGAGTAGCTGGGATTACACGTTACCATGAGAGTATAATTTTTGCATTTTTAGTAGAGACAGGGTTTCATCATGTTGTCCACGCTGGTCTCCAACTCTAGATCTCAGGTGATCCACCTTGGCCTCCTAAAGTGCTAAGATTATAATCGTGAGCCACCGCACCAGACCTTCTGCTCAAATTCTATTGAGGAGCTTTTCCTGCCTGTGGTCTATTCTGAAGAACGTGTGTAGGACTATGTCCATTCTGTGGCATCTTAGATTTCATTTTGGATGCTCTGATTGGGTCTGTGTGTCCCTGTACCGGAACTCAAGTGAACACTGGGTGAAAATCCATTGCTGTTCTCTAGAAATCCAGCCCAATCTCCTGGTTAAATACAATGTATGTCTAGCAAGCATTGCTTTTTCTCTTTGGGGACTAAATCAGGAGGATTACTCCTTCATGATCAAGGCTGCCCTGCTGAGCCTTTGAAGGAAGGAACTAGAGATGCTCCTTTTAGGGGTTTATACTCTGGATTCCAGAAACAGGCAAACAGGGCCAATGAATGCATCATTTCTGTGTGTCCGTTTTCACCTGGTCAGGGAAAATGTCACAAAAATCCCACGGTCCCGGAGCAGGAAGATGTCACGCTGTGACCCTCTAAAGGGTGGTGCGTTCTGTTGTCTAAAAGAAAAGCATCGAACGCGCCCCCCTTTAGGGGGTAACTGTGAGAAAAGCAAGGTGGAGGTGGATGCTGATCTTGGTAAGACGTTTGCAGAGCGTGCTTCTAATCAGGCTTACGTGAGGTCGGGGTCTGTTTCTGCTTTTTTTCTAAGACGGGGTCTTTCTTGCCCAGGCTGGAGTGTGGTGACACTTCCAACCTCCATCTTTTGGGTTCAACAGGTCCTTTTGTTTTTCTTTCTTGAGAGCGAATCTGGTGGTGACACCCAGGCTGGAGTGCAATGGTGCGATATCGGCTCACGGCAGCCTCCCCTTTCCGGGTTCAAGTGATTTTTTAATCTCGGCTTCCCGCGTAGCTGGGATTACAGGTAAGTGGCACCATGCCCGGCTAATTGTTGTGCTTTCAGCAGAGACAGGGTTTCACCATGTTGCTGTGCTGGTCTCCAGTGGTCCTCTTGATTTAGCTCTGCAGGTATCGGGACTACATGGGGCGTTCCACCACACTTGGCTAAGTTTTCAGTTTTTGATAGAGATGGGGTGTCTCTTGCCAGAAAGGTCCCCACTCCTGAGTTCAGGGGACCCCACAGAATGAGGCTCCGTGTCTTGACGACTCATTTCAAAGATAGTTGATATGGACAGACATCGGGCACAGGGTCCCAGCGACTGCAGAGCCTGGGTGAGAGGGTTCTTTGATTTACAGGCACACGTTACTATGAGTCTCATGTTTGCATTTTGTTTTGTTTTGTTTTGAGATGGGGTTTCGCTTTTGTTACCCAGGCTGGAGTGCAATGGTGCGATCTCGGCTCACCACAACCTCCGCCTCCTGGGTTCAAGCAATTCTCCTGCCTCAGCCTCCCGAGTAGCTGGGATTATAGGCACGCACCACCATGCCCAGCTAATTTTTGTATTTTTAGTAGAGATGGGCTTTCACCTTGTTGACCAGGATGGTCTCGATCTCTTGACCTCATGATCCACCTGCCTCAGTCTCCCAAAGTGCTGGGATTACAGGTGTGAGCCACCGCACCCGGTCTCATTTTTGCATTTTTAGTAGAGACATGATTTTATCCTGTTGGCCAGGCTCATCTTGAACTCCTGGCCTCAGGTGATATGCCAACCTTGGCGTTCTAAATTACTGAGTTTACAGTCTTGAGCCACCGCACCTCCCCTTCTGCTCTAATTTTATTGACGACCTTTCACTGCCTTGCCTATCGTCTATCCTGAAGAATGTGTGTATGACTGTGTCCATTCTTAACTCCTTAGATTCATTTTGGATGCTCTTGTACTGGTCTGTGTGTCCCTGTACTGGATCTCTCAAATGAACACTGGCCTAAAATCCATTGCTGTTCTCTAGAAATCCAGCCCAATCTCCTGGTTAAATACAATGTATGTCTAGCAAGCATTGCTTTTTCTCTTTGGGGACTAAATCAGGAGGATTGCTCCTTCATGATCAAGGCTGCCCTGCTGAGCCTTTGAAGGAAGGAACTAGAGATGCTCCTTCTAGGGGTTTATACTCTGGATTCCAGAAACAGGCAAACAGGGACAATGAATGCATCATTTCTGTGTGTCCGTTTTCACCTGGTCAGGGAAAATTTCACAAAAATCCCACGGTCCCGGAGCAGGAAGATGTCACGCTGTGACCCTCTAAAGGGTGGTGCGTTCTGTTGTCTAAAAGAAAAGCATCGAACGCGCCCCCCTTTAGGGGGTAACTGTGAGAAAAGCAAGGTGGAGGTGGATGCTGATCCTGGTAAGACGTTTGCAGAGCATGCTTCTAATCAGACTTGCGTGAGGTCGGGGTCTCTTTCTGCTTTTTTTCTAAGACAGGGTCTTTGTTGCCCAGGCTGGATGTGGTGACGCTTAAACCTACATCTTTGGGTTCAACAGGTTTTTTTGTTTTTCTTTCTTGAGAGAGAATCTGGTGGTGACACCCAGGCTGGAGTGCAATGGTGTGATATCGGCTCACGGCAGCCTCCCCTTCCCGGGTTCAAGTGATTGTTTGACCTCAGCGTCCCGCATAGCTGGGATTACAGGTAAGTGGCACCATGCCAGGCTAATTGTTGCTTTCAGCAGAGACAGGGTTTCACCATGTTGGCTATGCTGGTCTCGAGTGTTCCTCTTCATTCAGCCCTGCAGGTACCGGGACTACATGGGGCGTGGCACTATACTTGGCTAAGTTTTCAGTTTTTGATAGAGATGGGGTCTCTCTTGTCAGAAAGGTCCCCACTCCTGAGTTCAGGGGACCCCACAGTATGAGGCTCCGTGTCTTGACGACTCATTTCAAAGACAGTTGACATGGGCAGATATCGGGCACAGGGCCCCAGCTACTGCAGAGTCTGGGTGGGAGGGTCCTTTGATTTCTAGGCTATACCAAGAACTCAGCACACCTTTGATCCTGAGTAGCTGGGATTACAGGCACCACCACCACGCCCAGCGACTTTTTGTATTTTTAGTAAAGATGGGTTTTACCGTGTTGACCAGGCTGATCTTGAATGCCTGACTTGGGTGATACACCCACCTTGGGTGCTGGGATGACAGGTGTGAGCCGCTGTGCCTGGCTCCCTGTCCTAATTTTCAGTATGGGATTCATCATGACTGTGAGGGTCACCTTAGTGCAGGACCATTGCAGTCTCTGTCAGTCCGTGTATGTTTATGTGTGCTGCCGAAACAAGCCCTTACGTGTAGGAATTATTCTTTATGTGAGTGTACAATAGATGAACTTTCTTTCATTTGAGACCGGGTCTCAAAAATAAATGATGTACATTTGATCATATAATATTATTGTATACACAATATAATTATATACACAAAATACTGTTCTTCACACAGTAAAGGCTCATATCACTTTGGGGTTATTTTTGCTTGTGTGCTCTCTTGGGGTCTTTTTGAGACAAGGTCTCGCCCTGTCGCCCAGACCTGGAGTGTGGTGGCTTGACCTCAGCTCACTGCAACCTCCGCCTCCCACCTCAGCCTCCTGAATAGGTGTCTGCAGGCATGCACCCGACACCTGGCTACCTTTTAGAATTTTTGTACAGATGAGATTTTGTCATATTGCACAGGCTGTTTCAAACTCCTGAGCCCAAGTGATCCTCCAGCTTCGGCCTCCTACAGTGCTGGGATTAGAGGGTGGTCCACCACACTTCACCCACGCTTGTGTGTTTGTTCCTTTTCTTCTAACTCTGTCTCTGGGGCTGGAGTGCAGTGGCATAATCTCAGTTTACTGCAATCTCTGCCTCCCAGATTCAAGCAATTCTTCTGTCTCAGCCTTTTGAGTAGCTGGGATTACAGGTTACCATGAGAGTGTAATTTTTTTGCATTTTTAGTAGAGACAGGGTTTCATCATGTTGGCTCCTGACCTCAGGTGATCCACCCACCCTGGCCTCCTAAATTGCTGAGATTATAATCGTGAGCCACCGCACCAGACCTTCTGCTCAAATTCTATTGAGGAGCTTTTCCTGCCCTGCCTGTGATCTATTCTGAAGAACGTGTGTAGGGCTATGTCCATTCTGTGGCATCTTAGATTTCATTTTGGATGCTCTGATTGGGTCTGTGTGGCCCTGTACTGGAACTCAAGTAAACACTGGGTAAAAACCCATTGCTGTTCTCTAGAAATCCAGCCCAATCTCCTGGTTAAATACAATGTATGTCTAGCAAGCATTGCTTTTTCTCTTTGGGGACTAAATCAGGAGGATTGCTCCTTCATGATCAAGGCTGCCCTGCTGAGCCTTTGAAGGAAGGAACTAGAGATGCTCCTTCTAGGGGTTTATACTCTGGATTCCAGAAACAGGCAAACAGGGACAATGAATGCATCATTTCTGTGTGTCCGTTTTCACCTGGTCAGGGAAAATGTCACAAAAATCCCACGGTCCCGGAGCAGGAAGATGTCACGCTGTGACCCTCTAAAGGGTGGTGCGTTCTGTTGTCTAAAAGAAAAGCATCGAACGCGCCCCCCTTTAGGGGGTAACTGTGAGAAAAGCAAGGTGGAGGTGGATGCTGATCCTGGTAAGACGTTTGCAGAGCGTGCTTCTAATCAGACTTGCGTGAGGTCGGGGTCTGTTTCTGCTTTTTTTCTAAGACGGGGTCTTTGTTGCCCAGGCTGGATGTCGTGACGCTTCCAACCTCGATCTTTGGGTTCAACAGGTTTTTTTGTTTTTCTTTCTTGAGAGAAACTGGCGGTGTCACCCAGGCTGGAGTGTAATGGTGCGATATCGGCTCACGGCAGCCTCCCCTTTCCGGGTTCAAGTGATTTTTTAACCTCGGCTTCCCGCGTAGCTGGGATTACAGGTAAGTGGCACCATGCCCGGCTAATTGTTGTGCTTTCAGCAGAGACAGGGTTTCACCATGTTGCTGTGCTGGTCTCCAGTGGTCCTCTTGATTTAGCTCTGCAGGTATCGGGACTACATGGGGCGTCCCACCACACTTGGCTAAGTTTTCAGTTTTTGATAGAGATGGGGTCTCTCTTGTCAGAAAGGTCCCCACTCCTGAGTTCAGTGGACCCCACAGAATGAGGCTCCGTGTCTTGATGACTCATTTCAAAGATAGTTGATACGGACAGACATCGGGCACAGGGTCCCAGCGACTGCAGAGCCTGGGTGAGAGGGTTCTTTGATTTACAGGCACACGTTACTATGAGTCTCATGTTTGCATTTTGTTTTGTTTTGTTTTGAGATGGGGTTTCGCTTTTGTTACCCAGGCTGGAGTGCAATGGTGCGATCTCGGCTCACCACAACCTCCGCCTCCTGGGTTCAAGCAATTCTCCTGCCTCAGCCTCCCGAGTAGCTGGGATTACAGGCGTGCACCACCATGCCCAGCTAATTTTTGTATTTTTAGTAGAGATGGGCTTTCACCTTGTTGACCAGGATGGTCTCGATCTCTTGACCTCATGATCCACCTGCCTCAGTCTCCCAAAGTGCTGGGATTACAGGTGTGAGCCACCGCACCCGGTCTCATTTTTGCATTTTTAGTAGAGACATGATTTTATCCTGTTGGCCAGGCTCATCTTGAACTCCTGGCCTCAGGTGATATGCCAACCTTGGCGTTCTAAATTACTGAGATTACAGTCTTGAGCCACCGCACCTCCCCTTCTGCTCTAATTTTATTGACGACCTTTCACTGCCTTGCCTATCGTCTATTCTGAAGAACGTGTGTAGGACTATGTCCATTCTGTGGCATCTTAGATTTCATTTTGGATGCTCTGATTGGGTCTGTGTGGCCCTGTACTGGAACTCAAGTGAACACTGGCTCAAAACCCATTGCTGTTCTCTAGAAATCCAGCCCAATCTCCTGGTTAAATACAATGTATGTCTAGCAAGCATTGCTTTTTCTCTTTGGGGACTAAATCAGCAGGATTGCTCCTTCATGATCAAGGCTGCCCTGCTGAGCCTTTGAAGGAAGGAACTAGAGATGCTCCTTCTAGGGGTTTATACTCTGGATTCCAGAAACAGGCAAACAGGGACAATGAATGCATCATTTCTGTGTGTCCGTTTTCACCTGGTCAGGGAAAATGTCACAAAAATCCCACGGTCCCGGAGCAGGAAGATGTCACGCTGTGACCCTCTAAAGGGTGGTGCGTTCTGTTGTCTAAAAGAAAAGCATCGAACGCGCCCCCCTTTAGGGGGTAACTGTGAGAAAAGCAAGGTGGAGGTGGATGCTGATCTTGGTAAGACATTTGCAGAGCGTGCTTCTAATCAGGCTTGCGTGAGGTCGGGGTCTGTTTTTGCTTTACTTTTCTTTCTAAGACAGGGTCTTTGTTCCCCAGGCTAGAGTGTGGTGACACTTTCAACCTAGATATTTTGAGTTCAACAGGTCCTTTTGTTTTTCTTCCTTGAGAGAGAATCTGGTGGTGACACCCAGGCTGGAGTGCAATGATGTGATATTGGCTCATGGCAGCCCCCCTTTCCCAGGTTCTAGTGATTCCTTTTTTTTTTTTCTTTGAGACTGAGTTTGGCTGTTGTTACCCAGGCTGGAGTGCAGTGGCACGATCTCGGCTCACCTCAGCCTCCGCCTCCTGGGTTCAAGCAATCCTCCTGTCTCAGCCTCCTGAGTAGCTGGGACTACAGGCGCGCACCACCATGCCCAGCTAATTTTTGTATTTTTAGTAGAGACAGGGTTTCACCTTGTTGACCAGGATGGTCTCCATCTCTTGACCTGGTGATCCACTCACCTCATCCTTCCAAAGTGCTGGCATTATAGGCGTGAGCCACCACACCCGGCTAATTTTTGTGCTTTCAGCAGAGACAAGGTTTCACCATGCTGCTGTGCTGGCTCAAGAGGTCCTCTTTTTTCTCTTTCTTAGATGAGTCTCGTAGTGATGCCCAGGCTGGAGTACAATGGTGCAATATCTGTCAGCTCACTGCAGCCTCCTTCTTCCAAGTTCGCACGATTTTTTACCTCAGCCTCCCTAGTAACTGGGATTTCAGTGCCGCTACACTTAGCTAAGTTTTGTATTTTTAGCAGAGACACGGTTTCACCATGTTGACTAGGCTGGTCTCAACCCCTGACCTCAAGTGATCCACCTCTCTTGCCTCACGTAGTGCTGGAACTACAGGTGTGAGCCATTGTGGCAAGCCTGATTTTTATATTATAGACACAGTGGTCCAGAAGGGTGGTCCCTGGAGGGAAGAGGAGGCTGGGATAACTGGGCAGAACATCCTTTGGGAATGGAGGGGGGCGGGCAGAGCCTGAGATCTGGGAACCTCACAAGGTGTCAAACCCCATGTCCCTCCCTGAGAACTGCAAGGTGACCCCCCTGGGGCCCTGGAAGGAGTGAAGGCATCAGGACTGGGAACAGCAGGGCACTGAGCGGTGCAGGCAGGATGAGCCGGGGGGAAAAGAGAGCCAGGCATGACTGACTGGGGACAGTTAGGGTTTGATCTGGATGGAGCAGGTATCTTCTGGGAGAGCCCCTGGGATTTTCACTCTGCTCCTTGGCTGTCTTTCAGTCACGGAATCTGATGACAGACTCCTGCCCAGGGCCAGGTCATTTGGTTTGTGGAGTCGAGCGGTCCTTCCTGCCTGGACTCGAGATCTTTTGGGGAAGTTTGGGATCTGGCCGGGCATCTTCATAATCCATTGAAACCCCTGGCAGTCCCTTCTCTTTTCTGAGATCTCTGTGTTCCCACCTGTTCCCTTCCAAAGGAGACGCTTTGCCAAACAGGGCTCCCAGGACAGGGATAGATACCTTGTTACTTCAGCTAAACAGCATACCTGGTATGTACTTGAACAGGAAATGATTTGCTGTTTAGGTGTGAGAAATATTTTTTTTATACTCTTAAATATGGAACCCATCACGAATTTGGCAGGCTACATGGTGATCTGTCATTCCACGTATTTAATGTGTACTGTGAAAGCACACCCTGAAGTGTGGGAATTATTGTTCACATGAGCATGGTTGAGGATCAGCACAGACATTTCCATTTTTACACAGTTCTTTTTTTTTTTTTTTTTTTTGAGTCATAGTTTTGCTTTTATTGCCCAGACTGAAATGACAGTGGCATGTTCTTGGCTCACTGCAACCTCTGCCTCCCAGGTTTAATGATTCTCCTGCCTCAGCCTCCTGAGTAGCTAGGATTGCAGGCACCTGCCACCATGCCCATCTAATTTTTTATATTTTTAGTAGAAATAGTTTTCACCATGTTGGTCAGGCTGGTCTCAAACTCCTGACCTAATGTGATATACCCACTTCCATCTCCCAAAATGCTGGCATTATAGGTGTGAGCCACCATACCCAGCCAATGTACACAATTCTTATTGTGCATACCAAAAATCTACATAGCCATGAATTCTAATTATTTTACGGAGTTATTCCAGTGACTTTCCAGCTTAAAACTGGGAAACAGATTTTCCGTAAGAGGCTATCTAGGCTGGTTGCGGTGGCTCACGCCTGTAATCCCAGCCCTTTGGGAGGCCGAGGCGGGTGGATCACGAGGTCAAGAGATCGAGACCATCCTGGCCAACATGGTGAAACCCCGTGTCTACTAAATACAAAGAAAATTAGGCATCGTGGCGCATGCCTGTAATCCCAGCTACTTGGGAGGCTGAGACAGGAGAATCGTTTGAACCCAGGAGGCGGAGGCTGCATTGAGCCGAGAATGCGTCATTGCATTCCAGCCTGGGTAACAAGAGCGAAACCCCATCTCAAAAAAAAAAAAAAAAAGGCTATCAAGTACCAGTATCTGTACACTACCTCTTCCCAAAAAAAAAAAAAATTTTTTTTTTTTTTACACAAAGTCTCACTCCATCACCAGGCTAGAGCACAGTAGCTCAATCTCAGCTCCCTGCAATGTCTGCCTCCTGGGTTCAAGCCCTTCTGCCTCAGCCTCCCGAATAGCAGGAACTACAGGCAGCCGCCCACACCCAGCTAATTTTTGTATTTTCAGTAGAGGTGGGGTTTCACCACGTTGGTGGATAGTCTCCATCGCTTGACCTTGTGATCCACCCGCCTTGGGTCTCTCAGAGTGTTGGAATCATAGGCATCAGCCACTGTGTCTGGCCAAAGGTTTTGTATTTTTAGTAGAGATAGAGTTTGGTGTGTTGGCCAGGCTGGTTTTGAACTTCTGGCCTCAGGTGATGCACCTGCCTCTGCCTCCCAAAGTGCTGAAATGATAGGCATGAGCCACCTCGCCTGGCCTTGGGTATTTCTGTGTGGTGTATCCTGGAGGAAGTTTGTGTGTATAACAATGCATATGCTTCCATATCTTAGATTCCATTTCGGATACTTCCATTGGGACTCTGCATCCCTGTGCTGGAACTCAAGTGAACACTTGGCTCAACATCCATTGCTCTTCTCTAGAAATTCAGCCCAATTCTTATGGTTTCATATAAGGTATGTCTATTGGGCATTACTTTTTCTTTTCTGGAACAAAACTCAGGAGTATATACCTTTGATGAACAAGGCTATCCTGCTGAGCCTTTGAAGCAACGAACTGGAGATAGTCTTTTCAGGGGTTTATATTCTGGATTCCAGAAAATGCGCAAACAGGGCAAATAAATGCACTTTTACTTTTCTGCCCTGTTTAACATGGTCAAGGACAATCACAGCAGAAAAACTCAGAGTGCTGGAGCAAGAAGATCTCAAGCTGTGACCCTCTAGAGGGAAGCGCATTCTGTATTCTGAAAAAAAAAAAAAGAAATCGCAGCCCTCTAGAGCGTTACCGTTTGAGAAAAGCAAGGCTGAAGTTGATGCCGATCTGGGTAATACATTTGCAGAGCACGCTTATAGTCAGACTTGGATGAGGCTGGGGTTCTGTTTTTGTTTTGTCTTTTTCCAAGGCAAGGTCTCTGTTGCCCAGGTTGGAGTGGGTGGCACTTCCAGCAACATCTCTCGATCTCAGGTGGTCCTCTTTTTATTTATTTTAATTTTTTAAGACCCACTCTCCCTCTGTTGCCCAGGCTGGTGTGCAGTGGCAGGATCTCTGCTCAGCGGAAACTCCGCCTCCCAGACTGCAGGGTTTCTCCCACCTCAGCCTGCTGAATAGTTGGAAATATAGGCGCCTGCCCTCACGCCCTGCTAATGGTTGTTTGTTTGAGATGAAGTTTTGCTCTTGTTGCCCAGGCTGGAGTGCAACGGCGCAGTCTCAGCTCACCACTACCTCCGCCAACTGGGTTCAACTGATTCTCCTGCCTCAGCCTCCCAGATAGCTGGGATTACAGGCGCTTGCCACCACACCCAGCTAATTTTTGTGTTTTCAGTAGAGAAGGGCTTTCACCATGTTGAACAGCCTGGTCTCAAACTCCTGACCTCAGGCAATCAGCACACCTTGACCTCCCAAAGTGCTGGGATCACAGGTCTGAGCCACCACACGTAGCCCCAAGTGGTCCTGTTGGGTCAGCCTAGGTCTGTGCTGGAGGATGTTTGTGTGCGTGACGGTGCATATTCTTCAACATCTTAGATTCCATTTTGGTTTCTCCCATCAGGACTGTGTGTCCCTGTGCTGGAACTCAGGTGGACACTTGGCTCAACATCCATTGCTGTTCTCTAGAAATTCAGCCCAATTCTCTTGGTGAAAGATAAGGTACGTCTAGTGGGCATTGCTTTCTCTCTTTGGGAATAAAACTCAGGAGGATTGCCCCGTGGTGAACAAGGCTGACCTGCTGAGCCTTTGAAGCAAGGAACTGGAGATGGTCCTTTTAGGGGTTTATGTTCTGGATTCCAGGAAATGTACAAACAGGGAAAATGAATGCATCGTTATTTTTGTGTTCTGTTTAACCTGGTCAAGGAAAATTCCAAGAAGAAAACCCGGAGTGCGGGAGCAAGAAGGTCTCAAGCTGTGACCCTCTAGAGGGAGGCGCATTCTGTATTCTGAAAAAAAAAAGAACTCGCAGCCCTCTAGAGCGTTACCGTTTGAGAAAAGCAAGGTTGAAGCTGATGCCGATCTTGGTAGTACTTCTGCAGAGTATGCTTCTAGTGAAACTTGGATGATGTTGAGGTTCTGTGTTTTTTGTTTTTTGTTTTTTTTCCCAAGGCAGGGTCTCTGTGTTCAGGCTGAAGTGGGTGGCATTTCCAGTGAGATCTCCCGAACTCAAGTGGTCCTCTTTTTATTTTTTCATATTTTATTTATTTATTTATAGATGGAGTCTCTCTGTCATCCAGGATAGAGTTTAGTGGTGAAATCTCCACTCATTGCAACCTCCACCTCCTGGGTTCAAGCAATTCTCCTGCTTCAGCCTCCCAAGTAGCTGAGACTACAGACTTGTGCCACGGCGCCCAGATGATTTTTTTGTATTTTTAGTAGAAACAGGGTTTCATCATGTTAGCCAGGATGGTCTTGATCTACCAACCTCGTACTGGGATTACAGGCGTGAGCCACCACAGCCAACCTATTTTTTTAATTTTTAAGATGCATGCTTGCTCTGTTGCCCAGGCTGGAGTGCAGTGGCAGGATCTCTGCTCACCAGAAACTCCACCTCCCAGGTGCCAGGGATTCTCCCAACTCGGCCTGCTGAATAGTTGGGAATACAGGCGCCTGCCATCACACCCTGCTAACATTTCTTGGTTTTGTTTGTTTGTTTGAGACAAAGTGCACACTTGGCTCAACATCTATTGCTCTTCTCTAGAAATCCAGCCAATGCTCATGGTCAAATATAAGGTGTGTCTAATAGACATTGCTTCTTCTTTTTGGGAACAAAGGTCAGGAGCATTGCCCTTTGATGAGGAGGGCTAACCCGCTGAGCCTTTGAAGCAAAGAACTGGAGACGGTTCTTTTAGGGGCGTATGTTCTGGATTCCAGAAAATGTGCTAACAGGAAAAATAAATGCATCTTTATTTTTGCGTCCTGTTTAACCTGGTCAAGGAAAATTCCAGCAACAAAACCCGGAGTGCCGGAGCAAGAAGGTCTCAAGCTGTGACCCTCTAGAGGGAAGCACGTTCTGTATTCTAAAGAAAAGAACTTGAAGCCCTCTAGAGCGTTACCGTTTGGGAAAGCAACGCTGAAGCTGATGCTGATCTTGGTAATACATCTGCAGAGCACGCTTATAGTCAGACTTGGATGAGGCTGGGATTCTGTTTTTGCTTTGTCTTGTTCCAAGGCGGGGTCTCTTGAACTCGTTATGTTCTTTTATTTTTATTTATTTATTTTGAGACGGAGTTTCCCTCTTGTTACCCAGGCTGGAGCGCAATGGCGCGATCTCGGCTCACCAGAAACATCGCCACCCACGTTGAAGCAATTCTCCTGCCTCACCCTTCCAGGTAGCTGGAATTACGGGCACCCACCACCACACTCAGGTGATTACAGTGCTTTTAGTAGAGACAGGATTTCACCATGTTGGCCAGCCTGGTCACGAGCTCCCGACTTCAGGTCATCCACCCACCTCAGCCTTCCAAAGTGCTAGGATTACAGGCATGAGTCACCGTGCCTAGCCTCAAGTGGTCCTCTTGAGTCAGCCTAGACTGTGATCTATCCTGGAGGATGTCTGTGTGTGTGACGGTGCATATTCTTCAACATTTTCCATTCCATTTTGGATGCTCCCATCAGGACTGTGTGTCCCTGTACTGGATGGAACTCAGGTGGACACTTGGCTCAACATCCATTGCTCTTCTCTAGAAATTCAGCCCAATTCTCTTGGTGAAAGATAAGGTATGTCTAGTGGGCATTGCTTTTTCTCTTTGGGGACAAAACTGAGGAGGAGGATTGCCCCTTGATGAACAAGGCTAACCTGCTGAGCCTTTGAAGCAAGAAGCTAGAGATGGTCCTTTTAGAGGTTTATGTTCTGGATTCCAGAAAATACGCAGACAGGGCAAATGAATGCATCTTTAGTTTATGTCCATTTTAGCCTGTCCAAGGAAATTTCCAACCAAAAGCCTGGAGGGCTGGGGCAAGAAGATCTCACGCTGTGGCCCTCCAAAGGGAAGTGCTTTCTGTTATCTGAAAAAAAAAAAGAAAGGCCTTCCCTTTAGAGTGTTACTGTTTGAGGAAAGCAGCGTTAACGCTGGTGCTGACCTCGGTAATACATTTGCAGAGCACGCTTATCGTCAGACTTGGATGATGTTGCGCTTCTGTCCCGCCTCCCGAGTCCCTGGGACTACAAGTGTGGACCACCACACCCAGCTAATTTTTGTATTTTTGTAGAGATGGGGGTTCACCATGTTGGTCAGGCTAGTCTCGAACTCCTGACCTCAGGTGATCCACCTGCCCTGACCTTCCATAGTGTGGGGATTACAGGCATGAGCCACCATGCTTGGCCTTGTTTTTGTTTTCTAGGACAGAGTACAGTGGCACCTCCAACCTAGGTTTCTTGGGCTCAAATGGTCCTCATTTTGGGGGCAGAGTCTCACTCTGTGCCCCAGGCTGGAGTGCAGTGCCAGGAACTTTGCTCACTGCAACCTCTGCCCCCCAAATTCAAGCGATTCTCCTGCCTCTGCTTTCCAAGTATCTAGGATTACAGGCGTACACCACAACACCAAGCTAATATTTGTAGTTTTTTTATTATTCATTTACTTACTTATTTTTGAGACTGAGTCTCTCTGTTGCCCAGGGTGGAGAGACGTGGCATGATCTCGGCTCACTGAAACCTCCACCTCCCACCTCAGCCTCCTGAATAGTTGTCTGCAGGCTTGTACCACCACATCTGGCTAATTTTGTATTTTTTGTACAGATGAGCTTTCACCATGTTGCCCAGGCTGCTTTCAAACTCCTGAGCTCAAGCGATCCTCCCGCCTCGGCCTCCTAAAGTTCAGGAAATGAAGGTGTTAGCCACTGCACCCCACCCATACTTGTGTTTTTTAAAACTCCATCTTTAAAAAAAAAAAAATAACACCCTTTCGTTGTTATTGTTGAGATGGAGTCTCACTCTCTCTCTCTCAGGCCGGAGTGGCATGACCTCGACTCACTGCAACCTCTGCCTCCTAGGTTCAAGAGATTCTTCTGCCTCCGCCTCTTGAGTAGCTGGGAATACAGACACACGCCAGCATGCCTGTCTCATTTCTGTATTTTTAGTAGAGACGGAGTTTCAACATGTTGGCCAGGCTGGTCTCAAACGTCCAACCTCAAATGATCCACCTACCTTGGCCTCCCAAACTGCTGGGATTGCAGGCGTGAACCACCACAGCTGGCCATTGTGCACAATTCTTAACATACATACCATAAATCTAAAAAGCCATGTATTGTAATTCTTTTACTAAGTTATTGCAGTGACTTTCCAGCTTAAAATTTTGAAGCAAATTTTTAAGAGGCTGTCAAGGCCAGACGCAGTGGATCACTAGGTCAAGAGATCGAGACCATCCTGGTCAAAAAGTCCCGTCTCTACTAAAAATACAAAAATTAGCTGGGCATGGTGGTGCGCGCCTATAGTCCCAGCTACTCAGGAGGCTGAGGCAGGAGAATTGCTTGAACCCAGAAGGCGGAGGTTGCAGTGAGCCGAGATCGTGCCATTGCACTCCAGCCTGGGTAACAATAGCGAAACTCCATCTTTAAAAAAAAAAAAAAAAGAGGCTATCAAGTACCAGTATCTTCACATGTTGAAAAGCTGTTATATACATCCCACCAATTCACAACTGAAAAGCATGTGTAGTACATATTCAAAAAATATATATTAATATATATATGTATATCGATATTTATATATTTTTTGACATGAAGTCTTGCTCTTGTCGCCCAGCCTGGAGTGCAATGGCAAGATCTTGGCTCACTGCAACCTCCAACTCCCAGGTTCAAGTAATTTTCCTGCCTCAGCCTCCCAAGTAGCTGGGATTACAGGCAGCCGCCACCACGGCCTGGCTAATTTTTGTATTTTCAGTAGAGACAGGATTTCACAACATTGGTCAGGCTGGTCTTGAACTCCTGACCTCAGTTTATCCACCCACCTCGACATCCCGAAGTGTTGGGGTTGCACGCGTGAGCCACCGTTTTTTGAGGTGAAGTCTCGCTCCGTTGCAAGGCTGGAGTGCAGTGCACGATCTTGGCTCACTTGCTCACTTGGCTCACTTTGTATTTTTAGTAGTGATGTGGTTTCTCCAGGTTGGCCAGGATGGTCTCCATCTCTTGACCTTGTCGTCTTCCTGCCTCTGCCTTTCAAAGTGCTGTGATTATACGCATGAGCCCCTGCGTTGGGCTGAGTTTTTTGTATTTTTAGTTGAGATGGGCTTTCACCATGTTGGCCAGGCTGGTTTCAAGCGTCTGACCTCGGGTGATGTGCCCGCCTCTGCCCCCCAAAGTGCTGAATGTATAGGGATGAGGCACCACGCCTGGCCTTATGTATTTCTGTTCAAAATTTAGTGAGAAACTTCTATGGCCTAGCCTGTGGTGTATCCTGGAGGAAGTGTGTGTGTATAACAGTGCATATTCTTCCATATCATAGACTTTCAGATGCTGCCACAAGGACTGTGTGTCCTGTTTAACCTCGTCAAGGAAAATCCCGACAAA
This sequence comes from Callithrix jacchus, assembly GCF_049354715.1. Classification (NCBI taxonomy): domain Eukaryota; kingdom Metazoa; phylum Chordata; class Mammalia; order Primates; family Cebidae; genus Callithrix; species Callithrix jacchus. Next base: position 46,962,484 of record NC_133523.1, read on the forward strand.
GAGCCCAGAGTGCTGACCAGGAAGGTCTCAAGCTGTGACCCTCTAGAGGGATGCACGTTCTGTATTCTAAAGAAAAGAACTCGCAGCCCTCTAGAGCGTTACCGTTTGAGAAAAGCAACGTTGAAGTTGATGCTGATCTGGGTAATACATTTGCAGAGCACGCTTATAGTCAGACTTGGATGAGGTTGGGGTTCTGTTTATGTTTTTTTTTTAAACACGGCAGGGTCTCTATTGCCCAGGCTGGAGTGGGTGGCACTTCCAGAGAGATCTCTCAACCTCCAGTGGTCCTCCTTTTATTGTATTTTTTGAGGCGCACTTGCTCCATTGCCCATGCTGGAGTGTAGTGGCAGGATCTCTGCTCACCTGAAACTCCACCTCCCAGATCCAGCCTGTCATCACGCCCTGCTAATGTTTTTTGTTTGTTTGTTTGTGAGGAGTTTTTGCTCTTTTTACCCAGGCAGGAATGCAGTGGTGCAATCTTGGCTCAGCACTACCTGTGCCACCCAGATTCAAGCGATTCTCCTGCCTCAGACTCTCGGGTAGCTTGGATTGCTGGCACCTGCCACCACACCCAGCTAATTTTTGTGTTTTTAGTAGAGATAGGGTTTCACAACGTTGGCCATGCTGGTCTCAAACTCCTGAGCTCAGATGATCCACCCACCTTGACCTCCCAAAGTGCTAGGATTACAGGCATCAGCCACCGTGCCTCGCCTCAGGTGGTCCTCTTGAGTCAGCCTAGCCTGTGGTCTATCCTGAAGGATGTTTGTGTGTGTGACGGTGCATATTCTTCAACATCTTAGATTCCATTTTGGTTTCTCCCATCAGGACTGTGTGTCCCTGTGCTGGAACTCAGGTGAACGCTTGGCTCAACATCCATTGCTGTTCTCTAGAAATTCAGCCACATTCTCTTGGTGAAAGATAAGGTATGTCTAGTGGGCGTTGCTTTTTCTTTTTCAGAAGAAAACTCAGGATTGCCCTTTGATGAACAAGGCTAACCTGCTGAGCCTTTGAAGCAAGGAACTGGAGATGGTCCTTTAATGGGTTTATGTTCTGGATTCCAGAAATGTACAAACAGGGAAATTAATGCATCTTTAGTTTTGTGTCCCGTTTAACCTGGTGAAGGAAAATTCCAACAAAAAACCCAGAGTGCGGGAGCAAGAAGATCTCATGCTGTGACCCTCTAAAGGGGGGTGTGTTCTGTTGTGTGAAAGGAAACACACGCCATCCCTTTGGAGCGTTACCGTTTGAGAAAAGCAGCGTTGGAGTTGATGCTGATCTTGGTGAGATGCACTTGCAGAGCACGCCTGTAGTCCGACCTGGGTGATGTTAGGGTTCTGTTTTTGTTTTGATTTTCTTCTAATGGAGGGTCTCTGATGCCCAGGCTGAGTGGGTGGCAATTCCAGTGAGATCTCTTGAACTCAGGTGGTTCTCTTTTTATTTTTTTAAATGAAATTTAATTTATTTAGAGATGGAGTCTCGCTCTGTCACCCAGGAGGGAGTGCAGTGGCAGGATCTTGATCACCGCGACCTCTGCCACCTGGGTTCAAGCAATTCTCCTGCCTCAGCCTCCCGAGTAGCTGTAACTACAGGCATGTGCCACCACGCCTGGCTAATTTTTCATATTTTTAATAGAAATGGGGTTTCACTGTGTTAGCCAAAATGGTCTCCATCTCTTGACCTCATGATCTGCCCTCCTCAGCCTCCCAGAGTGCTAGGATTACAGACGTGAGCCACTGCGCCCAGCCTCAAGTGGGCCTCCTGAGTCATCCTCCCAAGTAATTGGGACTACCTGGGCTTGCCACCACACTTGGCTACGTTTTTAATTTTTTGTACAGATGTGGTGTCTATTGCTCAGGAAGGTCTTAACTCCTGAGCTCAGGTGATTCCACAGGTATGACCCACCTTCTCCTGCTGACCCATTTCAAAGGTAGTTGACACGTCAAGGTGTAGTGAGCCTCAGTCTCAGCTACTGCAGATGCGGGAGTGGGTGGGTCCTTTGATTTCCAGACTACAACACGCACTGTTCACACTTTGTTTAGTTTTTTTGTTTTTGAGACAGTCTCACTTTGCTGCACAGCCAGGAGTGCAGTGGCACAATCTTGGTTCACTGCAACCTCTGCCTTCCAGGTTCAGCAATTTTTTTTTTTTTTTTTGAGACGGAGTTTCACTCTTGTTACCCAGGCTGGAGTGCAATGGCACGATCTCGGCTCACCGCAACCTCCGCCTCCTGTGTTCAAGCGATTCTCCTGCCTCAGCCTCCCGAGTAGCTGGGATTACAGGCACGCACCACCATGCCCAGCTAATTTTTTGTATTTTTAGTAGAGAGGGGGTTTCACCATGTTGACCAGGATGGTCTCGATCTCTTGACCTTGTGATCCACCCGCCTTGGCTCCCAAAGTGCTGGGATTACAGGCGTGAGCCACCGCGCCCTGTCGGTTTGTTCATTTCATACACTGGTCTTCATCAACTTAGTTTAGTTAATCAAAACCAATTTTCCTTTTTAAGAGAGTGACTATCCGGTCTCTTCAGTAATCCCCAATGGATGTCAATATTAATAAAATTTCTTTTTTCTTATTCATTCTTCTTTTTTTTTTTTGAGATGAAGTCTTGGCCTGTCTCCCAGGCTGGAGTGCAGTGGTGTGATCTCGGCTCACTGCAACCTCCGCATCTTAGGTTCAAGCAATTCTCCTGCCTCAGCCTCCTGAGTAGCTGGGATTACAGGCACCTGGAACCGTGCCCAGCTAATTTTTGTATTTTTAGTGTAGATGATGTTTTGCCTTGTTGGCTACACTGGTCTCAAACTCTTGACCTTGTGATCCACCCACCCGGGATTGCAGGCATGAGCCAGCACACCCGGCTGGCAATGTGTATTTTTAAAAATCATCTTTGATTTCATTTCTGATGCACCCATTGGGATGCTGTGTCCCAGTACTGGAAGTCAAATCAGCACTTGCCTCAAAATCCATTGCTGTTGCCTAGAAATCCAGCCCAGTTCTCTTGGTTAAATATAAAGTATGTCTGGTAGGCATTGTTTTTTCTCTTTGGAGGCAAAACTCAGGAGGATTTCCTTTTGATGAACAAGGCTAACCTGCTGAGCCTTTAAAACAAGGACCTGGAGATGGTCCTTTTAGGGGTTTATGTTCTGGATTCCAGAAAACATGCAAACGTGGGCAATATATGTATCTTTCGTTTAGTGTCCCTTTTAACCTAGTCGAGGAAGATTCCAGCAAGAAACGCAGAGTGCTGGAGCAAGAACTCACGTGGTGATTCTCCAGTGGGAAGCATTTTTCTTGTCTGAAATAAAACAAGGTGCTTCCTTCTAGAGAGCAACTCCGAGAACATCCGCGTTGAAGTTGATGCTGATCTTGGTAACACATCTGAAGAACATGCTTAAAATCAGATTTGCACGATGTTGGGATTTTGTTTTTGTTTAGGTTTTCCCAAAACAGGGTGTCTGTTGCCCAGGCTGCAGTGTGGTGGCACTTCTAACCTAGATCTCTTGGGCTCAAGTGGTCACCACCCTTTTTTTTTTTCTTGCAACAGAGTCTCAGTCTGTGGCTCAGTCTGGAGGACAGTGGCACATTCTCTGCTCACTGCAACCTCTGTCTTCTGAGTAGCTGAAGTTACACACTCTCACACTTGGCTAATTGTTGTATTTTTAGAAGAGATGGAGTTTTACCACGCTGGAGAGGTTAGTCTTGAACTCCTGACCTCAGGTGACCCATCCACCTCAGCCTCCCAAAGTGCTGGGATTACTGGCATGAGGCACCCAGCCCTGACTTCAACTTTTTTTTAATGTGTAAAGCAGGCACTTATGTGTAGAAATTATTTTATGGCCAGGCGTGGTGGCTCATGCATGTAATCCAAGCACTTTGGAGGCCAAGGCGGATGGATCACCTGAGGTCGGGAGTTCAAGAACAGCCTGACCAACATGGTGAAACCCCGTCTTAATTTAAAAAAAAAAAAAAAAAGAAATCATTTTACATGTGAGCATATAGTATATGGAACATTCTTGTTTTCAGACAGGGTCTCAAAAATATATGATTATATATATTCCTCATATATATATATAATATGGTCATGTACGCACAAAATCCTCTTCTCCACACAGACAATACTCTTATATCATTTAACATATTATTTTATTTCTTTGTTTGTGTGGTTTTGCTTGGTTTGGTTTTGTTTTGAGACAAGGTCTGGCTCCCTTGCCCGGGCTGCGGTGCAGCAGCGTGATCTTGGCTCTCTGCAACCTCCACCTCAGCCTTCTGAGTCGCTGGCCACACCACCACCCTCAGCTAACTTCCGCATCTTTTGTATACATAACACTTTACCATGGTATCCACGCTGGTCTTGAACTCCAAAGCTCAAGTGATTCTCCTGCCTTGGCCTCCTAAAATACTGTTTAGCGGTCTCACCCAGCACGCCTCACCTGGACCTGTGTATTTCTGCTCAAATTTTATAGAGGAGCTTTTACGGCGTATCCTGTGGTCTGTCTTGGAGGATGTCTCTGTGTGTGACAATATATATTCTTCAGCCTCTTAGATTCCATTTTGGATGCTCCCGTCGTGACTGTGTGTGCCTCTGTACTGGAACTCAAGTGCACACTTGGTTCAGCATCCGTTGCTGTTCTCTGGAAATCCTGTCCAGCTCTCTTGGTTAAAGATAAGGTATGTGTAGTGGGCATTGCTTTTTCTCTTTGGAAACGTAACTCAGGAGGATTGCCCCTTGGTGAACAAGGCTGACCTGCTGAGCCTCTGAAGCAAGGAACTGGAGATGTCCTTTTAAAGATTTATGTTCTGGATTCCAGAAAACCTGCAAATAGGGCCAATGAATGTGTCTTTATTTTTGTGTCCATTTTAACCATTTTCACCTGGTCAAGGAAGATTTCAACAGAAAACCCAGAGTGCTGGAGCAAGATCTCACTCTGTGGCGCTCTAAAGGAAAGCACTTTCTGTTAGAAATAAATGAATGAGTTTTCCTTTAGGGAGTCGCCGTCTGAGAAAAGCAGCATTGAAGTTGACGCTGATGTTGGTAATACATTTGCAGAGCATGCTGATAATCAGACTTGGATGATGCGGAAGTTCTGTTGTGTTTTTGTTTTCTGAGATGGGGTATCTGCCCAGGCTGGAATGCAGTGGTGCTATCTCAGCTCACTACAACCTGCACCTCCCACCTTAGCCTCCTGAATAGCTGTGTGCAGGGACGCACCACCACACCTGGCTAACTTTTGTATTTTATGTACAGATGAGGTATCACCATGTTGCCCAGGCTGGTCTCAAACTCCTGAGCTCAAGTGATCCTCCAGCCTCGGCCTCCTAAAGTGCTAGGAATAGAGGTGTGAGCTGCACTCCATTCATACTTGAGTATTTCTGTTCTTTTATTTATTATTTTTTTTAGATGGGGTCTCACTCTGTTGCCCAGGCTGGAGTGCAGTGACATGATCTTGGCTCACTGCAACCTCTGCCTCCCAGGTTCAAGTGATTCTTCTGCCTCTTGACTAGCTGGAATTACAGGCATGTGCCACCACACCATTTTAATTTTTGTATTTTTAGTAGAGACAGTGTTTCATCATGTTGCCCAGGCTGGTCTCAACTCTTGAACTCAAGTGACCCGCCCACCTCAGCCCACCAAAGTGCTGAGATTACAGTCGTGAGCCACCGCACCTGGCGTCTGTCCAGATCTTACTCAGGAGTTTTCACTGCCTAGACTACGGTCTGTCCTGAAGAATGTGTGTACAGCTGTGTACATTCTTCAGCATGTTAGATTCCATTTGGATGCTTCCATCTGGACTGTGTGTCCCTGTGCTGGAACTCAAGTGAACACTTGGCTCAACATCCGTTGCTGTTTTCTAGAAATTCTGCCCAATTCTCTTGGTTAAAGGTAAAGGCATAACCAGCAGGCCTTGCATTTTCTCTTTGGAGACATAGCTCAGGAGGATTGCCCCTTGATGAACAAGGCTCACCTGCTGAGCCTTTGAAATAAGGACCTGCAGATAGTTGCTTTAGGGGTTTATGTTCTGGCTTCCAGAAAACCCACAAAGAGGAACATTAAATATGTCTTTATTTGTGTGTCTTGTTTAACCTGGTAAGGAAAATCCCAACAAAAACTCAGAGTGCTGGAGCGAGAAGATCTCATGCGGTGATTCTCCAAGGGGAGGCATTTTTGTCGTGTGAAATAAAACAAAGTGCCTCCTTTTAGAGAGTTACTGCTTGAGAAAAACAACGTGGACGCTGACGCTGATCTTGGTAATACATGGAAGAGCATGCTTATAATCAGACTTGCATGATACTGGGGTTTGCTTATAGTTTAGATTTTTCCCAACACAGGGTGTTTATTGCCCAGGCTGGAGTGTGGAGGCACTTCCAACCTAGATCTCTTGGGCTCAAGTGGTTCCCTTCCCTTTTTTTTTTTTTTTGAGACGGAGTTTCGCTCTTGTTACCCAGGCTGGAGTGCAATGGCGCGATCTCGGCTCACCGCAACCTCCACCTTCTGGGTTCAGGTGATTCTCCTGCCTCAGCCTCCCGAGTAGCTGGGATTACAGGCACACGCCACCATGCCCAGCTTATTTTTTGTATTTTTAGTAGAGACGGGGTTTCACCATGTTGACCAGGATGGTCTCGATCTCTTGACCTCGTGACCCACCTGCCACGGCCTCCCAAAGTGCTGGGATTATAGGCGTGAGCCACCGCACCTGGCCGAACATTAGGTTTTTTAAGACAGAGTCTCAGAAATACATAATGTATAGTTTATCATATATGCTTACCGTGTATAATATAGTCCTATACACACATGCCCTCTTCTGCACACAGAAGATACTTTTATATCACTTTGAATATTTTTGTATTTGTTAGTTGGTGTGGTTTGGTTTCGTTCTGAGAGACGGTCTGGCTCTGTCACCCAGGCTGGAGTGCAGTGTTGCCATCTTGGCATGCTGCAACCTCCACCTGCCACCTCAGCCTTCTGAGTCACTGTTAACGAGGCGCGCAACGCCACACCCGGATAACTTTTGTATTTTTTATACACACAAGCTTTTACCATGTTGGCCATGCTGGTCTTGAACTCCTGAGCTCAAGTGAGTTTCCCGCCTTGGCCTTCTAAAGTGCTGGGTTTAGTGGTGGGAGCCTCCGCGCCCCACCTTTACCTGTGTGTTTCTGCTCACATTTTATTGAGGGGCTTTTACAGTGTAGCCTGGGTCCTGTCCTGGAGGACGTCTGTGTGTCTGACAGTGTGTATTCTTCAACGTCTTAGATTCCGTTTCGGATGCTCCCGTCAGGACTGTGTGTGTCACTGGAATGGAACTCAAGTGCCTACTTGGTTGGGTCAACATCCGTTGCTATTCTCTGGAACTTTTGCCCCATTCTCTTGGGTAACGATAAGGTATGTGTAGTGGGCATTGCCTTTTCTCTTTGGAAACGTAACTCTGGAGGATTGCCCCGTGGTGAACAAGGCTGACCTGCTGAGCCTCTGAAGCAAGGAACTGGAGATGGTCCTTTTAAGGATTTATGTTCTGGGTTCCAGAAAACAGGCCAACAGGACCAATGGATGTGACTTTATTTCTGTGGCCATTTTAACCTGGTCAAGGAAAACTCCAGTCCACTGAGCTGAAGCAAGATGATGTCAGGCTGTGACCTTCTAGAGGGAAGCACTTTCTGTTGTCTGAAATAAAAGAAAGTGTTTCCTTTTAGGTGGTTACGGTTTGAGAAAAGCAACGTTGAAGTTGTTGCCAATGTTGGTAATACATTTGCAGAGCATGCTTCTAATCAGACTTGGATATGGTGGGGTCTCGCTTTTGTTTTTGTTTTGTTTTGTTTTGTTTTTTTTTGAGACGGAGTTTCGCTCTTGTTACCCAGGCTGGAGTGCAATGGCGCGATCTCGGCTCACCGCAACCTCCGCCTCCTGGGTTCAGGCGATTCTCCTGCCTCAGCCTCCTGAGTAGCTGGGATTACAGGCACATGCCACCATGCCCAGCTAATTTTTGTATTTTTAGTAGAGACGGGGTTTCGCCATGTTGACCAGGATGGTCTCGATCTCTTGACCCCATGATCCACCCGCCTCGGCATCCCAAAGAGTTATTTTTTTTTTTTTTTTGTTATTTATGAGACGGAGTTTCGCTCTTGTTACCCAGGCTGGAGTGCAATGGCGCGATCTCGGCTCACCGCAACCTCCGCCTCCTGGGTTCAGGCGATTCTCCTGCCTCAGCCTCCTGAGTAGCTGGGATTACAGGCACGCGCCACCATGCCCAGCTGAGTTTTGTATTTTTAGTAGAGATGGGGTTTCACCATGTTGACCAGGATGGTGTCAATCTCTTGACCTGGTGATCCACCCGCCTCGGCCTCCCAAAGTGCTGGGATTACAGGCTTGAGTCACCGTGCCCGGCCTTGCTTTTGTTTTGTTTTATTCCAAGACAAGGTCTCTGTTGCCCAGGCTGGAGTGGGTGGTGCTTTTTATTATTATTATTTTAAACTAAGGCCAGTATGTTGGTTTCACCATGTTGGCCAGGCTGTTCTTAAAATCACAACCTCAGGTGATCACCCACCTCGGCCTCCCAAAGTGCTGGGATTACAGGCGTGTGAGCCACGGCGTCTAGCCTCAAGTGGTCCTCTTGAGTCAGCCTAGACTGCGGTCCATGCTGGAGGCTGTCTGTGTGTGTGACGGTGCATATTCTTCGACATCTTAGATTCCATTTTGGTTTCTCCCATCAGGACTGTGTGTCCCTGTGCTGGAACTGAGGTGGACACTTGGCTCAACATCCATTGCTGTTCTCTAGAAATTCAGCCCAATTCTCTTGGTGGAAGATAAGGTATGTCTAGTGGGCATTGCTTTTTCTCTTTGGGGACAAAACTGAGGAGGAGGATTGTCCCTTGATGAACAAGGCTAACCTGCTGAGCCTTTGAAGCAAGAAGCTAGAGATGGTCCTTTTAGAGGTTTATGTTCTGGATTCCAGAAAACATGCAGACAGGGCAAATGAATGCATCTTTAGTTTATGTCCATTTTAGCCTGGAAATTTCCAACCAAAAGCCTGGAGGGCTAGACCAAGAAGATCTCACGCTGTGGCCCTCCAAAGGGAAGTGCTTTCTGCTGTCTGAAAAAAAAAGAAAGGCCTTCCCTTTAGAGTGTTACAGTTTGAGAAAAACAACATTGAAGATGACGCTGATCTTGGTAACATGTTTGAAAGACATACTTATAATCAGACTTGCATGATGGGGTTTATTTTTATTTTTATTTTTTATAAATTTAAACGTATTTTAACTTGTATAATTAAAAATTAAAATTTGGCCAGGTGCAGTGGCTCAAGCCTGTAATCCCAGCACTTTGGGAGGCTGAGGTGGGTGGATCATGAGGTCAAGAGATCGAGACCATCCTGGTCAACATGGTGAAACCCCGTCTCTACTAAAAATACAAAACTTAGCTGGGCATGGTGGCGCATGCCTGTAATCCCAGCTACTCAGGAGGCTGAGGCAGGAGAATTGCCTGAACCCAGGAGGCGGAGGTTACGGTGAGCCGAGATCGCACCATTGCACTCCAGCCTGGGTAACAAGAGCGAAACTCCGTCTCAAAAAAAAGAAAAGATAAGGTATGTCTAGTGGGCATTGTCTTTTCTCTTTGGAGACATAACTCAGGAGGATTGCCCCTTGATGAACAAGGCTCACCTGCTGAGCCTTTGAAGCAAGAAACTGAAGATGGTCCTTTTAAAGATTTATGTTCTGGGTTCCAGAAAACCTGCAAACAGGCCCAATGAATGTGTCTTTATTTTCTGTCCATTTTAGCCTGCTCAAAGAAAACTTCAACAGAAGGCCCAGAGTGATGGAGCAAGATCTCACGCTGTGACGCTCCAAAGGAAAGCACTTTCTGTTGTCTGAAAGAAATGAATGTGTCTTCCTTTAGAGAGTCATTGTTTGAGAAGAACAATGTCGGATTGTTGCTGATGTTGGTGATGCATTTGCAGAGCGTGCTTCTAATCAGACTTGGATGATGTCAAGGTTCTGTTTTGGTTTTGTTTTTGTTTTCTAAGATAAGGACTGTGTTGTGTTGCCCAGGCTGGAGTGTGATGGTGCGATCTCAGCTGACTGCAATCCCCGCCTCTCGCCTCAGCCTTCTAAGTAGCTGTCTACAGGTACGCACCAGCACACCTGGCTAACTTTTGTATTTCATGTACAGATGAGGTTTCAACATGTTGCCCAGGCTGGTCTCAAATACCTGAGCTCAAGTGATCCTCCAGCCTCGGCCTCCTGAAGTGCAGGGAGTAGATGTGTGAGCTGCACCCCATTCATACTTGTGTATTTCTTTTTTTTTTTTTGGAGATGGAGTCTCACTCTGTCTCCCAGGCTGGAGTGCAGTGACAGGATCTTGGCTCACTGCGACCTGCGCCTCCCAGGTTCAAGCAACTCTTCTGCTTCAACCTCTTGGGTAGCTCGGATTACAGCCATGTGCCACCACACCAGTTAAATTTTTGTATTTTTATGAAAGGTAGGGTTTTACCATCTTGGCCAGGCTGATCTCAAATGCTGATCTCAGGTGATCTGCCCGCCTCGGCCCACCAAAGTGCTGAAATTACAGTCATGAGCCACTGCACCTGGCATCTGTCCGAATTTTATTCACGGCCTAGCCTGCGGTCTGTCCTGAGGAATGTGTGTACAGCTGTGTGCATTCTTCAGCATCTTAGATTCCATTTTGGATGCTTCCCTCTGGACAGTGTGTCTCTGCGCTGGAACTCAAGTGAACGCTTGGCCCAATATCCAATGCTTTTCTCCAGAAATCCAGCCCAATTCTCTTGGTTAAAGATAAGATATATCTAGTATACATCGCTTTTTCTCTTTGGAGACATAGCTCAGGAGGATTGCCCCTTGATGAACAAGGCTCACCTGCTGAGCCTTTGAAATAAGGACCTGCAGATAGTCCTTTTAGGGTTTTATGTTCTGGATTCCAGAAAATACGCAAACTGGGCCAATAGATGCATCTTTATTTGTGTGTCTTATTTAACCTGGTAAGGAAAATTCCAACAAAAGCTCGGAGTGCTGGAGCGAGAAGATCTCATGCGGTGATTCTCCAAGGGGAGGCATTTTTGTCGTGTGAAATAAAACAAAGTGCCTCCTTTTAGAGAGTTACTGCTTGAGAAAAACAACGTGGACGTTGGCGCTGATCTTGGTAATACATGGAAGAGCATGCTTATAATCACACTTGCATGATATTGGGGTTTGGTTATAGTTTAGATTTTTTTCAACACAGGGCGTCTGTTGCCCAGGCTGGAGTGTGGAGGTACTTCCAACCTAGATCTCTGGGGCTTCACTGGTCTTTGTTATTTTTTATTTATTTATTATTTTTTTTCTTTGAGACAGCTCTGTGGCTTAGTCTGGAAGGCAGTGGCACATTCTCTGCTCACTGCCACTTCTGCCTCCTGAGTAGCTGGCATTACAGGCATGTGCCACCCCACATGACTAATCTTTGTGCATTTACAAGTAGCAGAGTTTCACCATGTTGGCCAAGTTAGTCTCAAACGCTAGACCTCAAGTGATTTCCCCACCTCAGCCTACCAAAGTGCTGGGATTACAGGCATGAGCCACCGCGCCCGGCCAAGACTCTGTCTCTTAAAAAAAAGAAAAAGAAAAAAAGGGGAAAAAAAAGATAAGGTATGTCCAGTAGGCATTGTTTTTTCTCTTTGGGGACATAACTCTGGAGGATTGCCCCCGGATGAGCAAAGCTAACCTGTTGAGCCTTTGAAACAATGACTTGGAGATGGTCCTTTCAGGGGTTTATTTTCTGGATTCCAGGAAACATGCAAACAGGGGCAATCAATGCATCTTTATTTGTGTGTCCATTTTGATGGGGTAAGAATCTTTCAACAAAAAACCCGGAGTGCTGGAGCAAGAAGATCTCAGGCAGTGATTCTCCAATGGGAAGCACTTCTTGTTGTCTGGAGTAAAGCAAAGTGCTTCCTTTTAGAGAGTTACTCCCTGAGAAAAACAACGTTGTAGATGATGCTGATTTTGGTAATACATTTGAAGGACGTGCTTATAATCACACTGGCGCCTGTAAATCCCAGCACTTTGGGAGGCTGAGGCGGGTGGATCACGAGGTCAACAGATCGAGACCATCCTGGTCAATATGGTGAAGCCCCGTCTCTACTAAAAATACAAAAAATTAGCTGGGCATGGTGGCGCGTGCCTGTAATCCCAGCTACTCGGGAGGCTGAGGCAGGACAATTACCTGAACCCAGGGGGCGGAGGTTGCGGTGAGCCGAGATTGCGTCATTGCACTCCAGCCTGGGTAACAAGAGCGAAACTCCGTCTCAAAAAAAAAAAATCACACTGGCATGATGTTAGAATTTTTTGTTTAGATGTTTCCCAACGCGGGGTGTCTGTTGCCAAGGCTGCAGTTCGGTGGCACTTCCAAGCTAGATCTCTTGGGCTCAGGTGGTCCCCCGTCTTTGTTATTTTGTTGAGACAGCTCTGGGCTCAGTCTGGAGAGCAGTGGCACGTTCTTTGCTCCCTGCACCGTCTGCATCCTCAGAAGCTGGCATTATAGCCACGCACCAACACACTTGGCTGATTTTTTTATTTTTACCAGTGACAGAGATTGACCATATTGTTGAAGATAGTGTCAAACTCCTGACCTCAGGTGATCCACCTGCCTCATCCTCCCAAAGTGCTGGGATTACAGGCGTGAGCCACCCCACCTGCCTCCAGGTTTTTTCTTTTCCTTTCTTTTTTTTCTTTTTTTTTTGAGACGGAGTTTTGCTCTTGTTACCCAGGCTGGAGTGCAATGGCGCGATCTCGGCTCACCACAACCTCCGCCTCCTGGGTTCAGGCAATTCTCCTGCCTCAGCCTCCTGAGTAGCTGGGATTACAGGCACGCACCACCATGCCCAGCTAATTTTTTGTATTTTTAGTAGAGACGGGGTTTCACCTTGTTGACCAGGATGGTCTCTTGACCTCGTGATCCACCTGCCTCGGTTTCCCAAAGTGCTGGGATTACAGGCTTGAGCCACCCCGCCTGCCTCCAGTTTTTTTCTTTATGTGTGCTGCCAAACCAAGCATTTATGTATAGGAGCTATTTTTCATGGAAGCATACAGTACGTGAAACATTCTTTTTTTCAGACAGAGTCTCAAAAGTGTATGATGTATATGTTATCGTATATGTTTATCATATATAATTTAGTCATTAACCCACAAACCCTCTTCTACACACAGAGAATACTTTTATATCACTTTGGGTATTTTTTTATTTGTTTTGAGACAAGGTCTGGCTCTATCGCCCAGGCTGGAGTGCAGTGTTGCCATCTCGGCTCACTGCAACCTCCGCCTGCCACCTCAGCCTTCTGAGTCACTGTCTACAGGCACGGACCACCACACCCAGCTAACTTTTGCATTTTTTGTACACACAGGTTTTCCCATGTTCTCCATGCTGATCTCGAACTGCTGAGCTCAAGTGTCACGCTCCACCATACTTGTGTGTTTCTACTCAAATTTCATTAAGGAGCTTTTCTTTTTTTTTTTTTTTTTTTAAATTGATTTGCAAAGAAAGGAGCTTTTAAGAACATGGCCTGTGGTCTGTCCTGGAGGATGTCTCTGTGTGTGACAATGTATATTCTTCAACATCTTAGATTCCATTTTGGATGCTCCCATCGGGGCTCTGTGTCGCCGTACTGGAACTCAAGTGCACACTGGGCTCAACATTCTTCGCTGTTCTCTGGAAATCCTGTCCAGCTCTCTTGGTTAAAGATAAGGTATGTGTAGTGGGCATTGCTTTTTCTTTTTGGAACATAACTCTGGAGGATTGCCCCTTGACGAACGAGGCTGACCTGCTGAGCCTTTGAAGCAAGGAACTGGAGACAGTTCTTTCAAGGATTTGTGTTCTGGGTTCCGGAAAACATGCAAGCAGGGCCAATGGATGCATCTTTATTTTTGCGTCCATTTTAACCTGGTCAAGGAAAGTTTCAACAGAAAACTCAGAGTGCTGGAGCAAGATCTCATGCTGTGACTCTCAGAAAGCACTTCCTGTTGTCTTAGAGAAATGAACGTGTCTTCCTTTAGAGAGCTGCCGTGTGAGAAAAGCAACATCGAAGTTGTTGCTGATGGTGGTAATACATTTGCAGAGCATGCTTGTAATCAGACTTTTTAGATGATGTTGAGGTTCTGTTTTGTATTTGTTTTCTAAGATGGGGTGTCTGTTGCCCGGGCTGTAGTGTGGTGGTGCCATCCTGGCTCACTGCCACCTGCACCTCCCACCTCAGCCTCCTGAACAGCTGTGTGCAGGGATGCACCACCACACCTGGTTAACTTTTGTATTTTATGTACAGATGAGGTTTCACCATGTTTCCCAGGCTGGCCTCAATCTCCTGTGCTCAAGTGATCCTCCAGTCTCGGCCTTCTAAAGTGCTGGGAATAGAGGTGTGAGCCACCGCACCCCATTCATACTTGTGTATTTCCGTTCCTTTTGTTTGTTTGTTTTCCTGAGACGGAATCTCACACTGTCACCCAAGCTCGAGCGCAGTGGCATGATCTCAGCTCACTGCAGCCTCAGCCTCCTAGGTTAAAGCACTTATTCTGCCTCAGCTTCTTGAGTAGTGGGGGATTACAGGCATGCTCAAACACACCGGTTTAATTTCTGCATGTTTTAGAGACATGTTGGCCAGGCTGCTCTCAAACTTTTGATGTCAGGTGATCTGCCAATTTCGGCCTCCCAAAGTGCTGAGATGACAGGTGTGAGCCATCATACCTGACCTTCTGTTCAAAGTTAAGTGAGGAGCTATAGTCTATTCTGAAGAATACGTGTATGACAGTGTACATTCTCCAACATCTTAGAATCCATTTTGGGCCGGGCGCGGTGGCTCACAGTGCTATAATCGCAGCACTTTGGGAGGCCGAGGCGGGTGGATCACAAGGTCAAGAGATCGAGACCATCCTGGTCAACAAGGTGAAACCCCGTCTCTACTAAAAATACAAAAATTAGCTGGGCATGGTGGCACACGCCTATAGTCCCAGTTACTCGGAGGCTGAGGCAGGAGAATTGCTTGAACCCAGGAGGCGGAGGTTGCGGTGAGCCGAGATTGTGCCATTGCACTCCAGTCCGGGTCACAACAGCGAGACTCCGTCTCAAAAAAAAAAAAAAGAAAAAAAAAGTTTAAACAATAAAAAATAAATTCATGGCTGTTCTCTGAAAATCCTGCCCAATTCTCTTGTTTAAACATAAGGTATAGCTAGTAGGCATTGCTTTTTCTCTTTGGAGACATAACTTAGGGGGATTGCCTCTTGATGAACAAGGCTAATCTATTGAGCCTTTGAAACAATGACCTGGAGATTCTTTTAGGAGTTTATGTTCTTTTAGGAGGTTATGTTCTAGAGCCCGGAAAACATGCAAACAGGGGCAATAAACGCATCTTTATTGGTGCACCCAGTTTAACCTGGGAAGGAAAATTCCAACAAAAAACCCGGAGTGCTGGGGAAAGACGGTCTCATGCGGTGATTCTCCAATGGGAAGCACTTCTTGTTGTCTGAAATAAAACGAAGTGCCTCCTTTTAGAGAGTTACCGTCTGAGAAAAACAACGTTGAAGGGGATGCCGATCTTGGTAATACATTCTAATCAGACTCGCGTGAGGTTGGGGTTTTGTCTTTGTTTAGATTTTTCCCAACACCGGGTGTCTGTTGCCCAGGCTGGAGTGTGGAGGCACTTCCAGTCTAGATCCCTTGGGTTCAAGTGGTCCGCCCACCTTTATTTTTTTCTTGCTGTAGCTCTGTGGCTCAGTCTGAAGGGCAGTAGAACGTTCTCCGCTCGCTGCCACCTCTCCTGGCATTACAGGTGCGGGCCACCACGTTTGACTAATTTTTGTACTTTTAGCAGAGACAGAGTTTCACCATGTTGGCCAGGTTAGTGTCAAACTCCAGACCTCAGGTGATCCACCTGCCTTGGCCTCCCAAAGTGCTGGGATTACAGGCATGAGCCACCCTGCCCGGCCTCCAATTTTTATTTTATGTGTGCTGCTAAACCAAGCACTTATATGAAGGAAATATTTTTCTTTTTTTTTTTTTTTAATTTAAAAAGAACAGAAATTTGTTTCTCATAGTTCTGAAGGCTGAGAAGTTCAAGGTCAACATGCTGGCAGACTGGTGTCCATCGAGGGCCCAGTCTCAGCTTCCAGGATGGGACCCGTTGCTGTGTCCTCATATGGTGGAAGGGATGGAAGGGCAAAAAGGAGGTAATTAGTTCCCTTGAGCCCCTTTATAAAGGCACTAAACCCATTAATGAGAGTGGGGCTCTCATGACAGTCACCGCCTAAAGCCCCACCTCTAGCACATTGGTGATTGCTTTCAACACACGAATTTAGTGGTGGCGCATTCAGACCCTGGCATATTGATTTAGCAGTTCTGTTCCTGGGTATGTGTCTGTAAAGGACCTAAGAAGGGACCTCAAGAGAGATGTGTACACACATGTTCACATGATTATTCATAATAGCCAAGAGGAGGAAACAGCAGATGAGTGGATAAACCAAATGCAGCCTATGCATATAAGAAATATTTTTCCCTGGGGAGAAATGCCAAATGTGGGTGAAGGAGAGAAAAGAAGCAAAACGCACTGCCATGTGTGTACCTTTGCAACTGTCTTGCATGTTCTGCACATGTACCCCCAAACCTAAAATGCAATAAAAAATTTAAAAAAAAAAATATTTTTCATGTGAGCATACAGTATAGGGAGCATTCTTTTTTTCAGAGAGGTTCTTAAAAATATCTGATATAGGGCTGGGCGCGGTGGCTGACGCCTGTAATCCCAGCACTTTGGGAGGCCGAGGCAGGTGGATCACAAGGTCAAGAGATCGAGACCATCCTGGTCAACATGGTGAAACCCCATCTCTACTAAAAATACAAAAATAAGCTGGGCATGGTGGCGCGTGCCTGTAATCCCAGCTACTTGGGAGGCTGAGGCAGGAGAATTGCCTGAACCCAGGAGGCGGAGGTTGCGGTGAGCCGAGATCATGCCATTGCACTCCAGCCTGGGTAACAACAGCGAGACTCTGTCTCAAAAAAAAAAAAAAAATATATATATATATATATATATATATATATTATCATATATAGTTATCATATATGATATAGTCATATACACACAAAACCCTCTTCTACACACAGAGAATACTTTTAAGCCACTTTGGATATTTTTTTTAATTTGTTTGTTTGTGTGGTTTCCTTTTGTTTTGAGACAAGGTCTGGCTCTGTCACCCAGGCTGGAGTGCCGTGGTGCCATCTCGGCTCGCTGCAACCTCCACCTGCCACCTCAGCCTTCTGAGTCACTGTCTGCAGGTGCGCATGACCACACCCTGCTGACTGTTGTATTTCTGTACACACAAGGTTTTACCATGTTGCCCATTCTGGTCTTGAACTTGTGAGCTTAAGTGATTCTCCCACACTGGCCTTCTAAAGTGCTGGATTCAGTGGTGCGAGCCACCGCGCCCCACCCGAACTTGTATTTCAGCTCAAAAGTTACTGAGGAGCTTTCTCACAGCCTGTCCTGGAGTGTTTGTCTGTGTGATAGTATATGCTCCTAACATCTTAGATGCCGTTTTGGATGCTCCCATCAGGACCGTGTGTATCACTGTACTGGAACTCAGTGAATATTTGGCTCAAAATCCATTGCTGTTCTCTAGAAATCCTGCCCAATTCTCTTGGTGAAAGATAAGGTATGTCTAGTGGGCATTGCTTTTTCTCTCTGGAAACATAACTCAGGAGAATTGCCCTTTGAGGAGCAAGGCCGGCCTGCTGAGCCTTTGAAGCAAGGAACTACTAGAGATGGTCTTTTTTTTTTTTTTTTTTGCCAGAGTCTCTCTCTGTTGCCCGGGCTGGAGTGCAGTGGTGCGTTCTCAGCTCCCCACCACCTACGCCTCCCAGGTTCAAGCAGTTCTCCTGCCTCAGCCTCTCAGGAGGATTGCTCCTTCATGAACAAGGCTAACCTGCTGAGCCTTTGAAGGAAGGAACTAGAGATGCTCCTTCTAGGGGTTTATACTCTGGATTCCAGAAACAGGCAAACAGGGCCAATGAATGCATCATTTCTGTGTGTTCGTTTTCACCTGGTCAGGGAAAATTTCACAAAAATCCCACAGTCCCGGAGCAGGAAGATGTCACGCTGTGACCCTCTAAAGGGTGATGCGTTCTGTTGTCTAAAAGAAAAGCATCGAACGCGCCCCCCTTTAGGGGGTAACTGTGAGAAAAGCAAGGTGGAAGCGGATGCTGATCTTGGTAAGACGTTTGCAGAGCGTGCTTCTAATCAGGCTTGCGTGAGGTCGGGGTCTATTTCTGCTTTTTTTCTAAGACGGGGTCTTTGTTGCCCAGGCTGGAGTGTGGTGACACTTCCAAACTCCATCTTTTGGGTTCAACAGGTCCTTTTGTTTTTCTTTCTTGAGAGAGAATCTGGTGGTGACACCCAGGCTGGAGTGCAATGGTGCGATATCGGCTCACGGCAGCCTCCCCTTCCCGGGTTCAAGTGATTGTTTGACCTCAGCGTCCCGCATAGCTGGGATTACAGGTAAGTGGCACCATGCCAGGCTAATTGTTGCTTTCAGCAGAGACAGGGTTTCACCATGTTGGCTATGCTGGTCTCGAGTGTTCCTCTTCATTCAGCCCTGCAGGTACCGGGACTCCATGGGGCGTCCCACCACACTTGGCTAAGTTTTCAGTTTTTGTTAGAGGTGGGGTCTCTGTTGCCCAGGAAGGTCTCAACTGCTGAGCTCAGGGGATCCCACAGGTGTGAGCCACCTTGTCCTAACGACCCATTTAAAAGACAGTTGACATGGGCAGACATCGGGCACGGGGTCCCAGCTACTGCAGAGCCTGGGTGGGAGGGTCCTTTGATTTCCGGGCTATACCAAGAACTCACCACACCTTTGATCCTGAGTAGCTGGGATTACAGGCACCACCGCCACTCCCAGCTAATTTTTGTGGTTTTAGTGAAGACAGGTTTTGTTGTGGTTGAGATGGAGTCTCAGCTCACCGCAACCTCTGTCTCCTGGGTTCAAGCAGTTCTCCTGCCTCAGCCTCCCAAGTAGCTGGGATTACAGGCGCGCACCACCATGCCCGGCCTATTTTGCATTTTTAGTAGAGACGGGCTTTCACCATGTTAGCCAGGCTGGTCTTGAACTCCTCACCTTGTGATCCACTCGCCTCGGTCTCCCAAAGTGCTGGGATTACAGGCGTGAGTCACCTCGCCAGGCCTGTAAAGAGTGGTTTTACCGTGTTTATCAGGCGGGTCTTGAACTCTTGACGTCAGGTGATCCATCCACCTTGGGTGCTGGGATGACAGGTGTGAGCCGCTGTGCCCAGCTCCCTGTCCTAATTTTCAGTATGGGATTCATCATGAATGTGAGGGTCACCTTAGTGCTGGGGCCCTAACTGTCTCTGTCATTCCGTGTATGTTTATGTGTGCTGCCGAAACAAGCACTTACGTGTAGGAATTATTCTTTATGTGAGCGTACAGTAGATGGAACTTTCTTTCATGTGAGACCGGGTCTCAAAAATAAATGATGTACATTTGATCGTATAATCTTATTATATATAACATAATTATATAACACAAAATACTCTTCTGCACGCAGAGAGTGCTCATATCACTTTGGGGTTCTTTTTGTCCGTGTGCTTTCTTGGGGTCTTTTGGATACCAGGTCTGGCCCTGTTGCCCATGCTGAGTGTGGTGGTGCGATCTCTGCTCACTGCAACCTCCACCTCCCACCTCAGCCTCCTGAGTAGCTGTCTGCAGGCATGCACCACCACACCTGACTGCCTTCTGTATTTTTACAGACGAGGTTTCACCATGTTTCCCAGGCTGGTCTCAAACTCCTGACCTCAGGTGATCCACCCGCCTTGGCCTCCCACAGTGCTGGAATTACAGTGATGAGTCACCGCACCCAGCCTTCTGTTCCAGTTTTATTGAGGGGCTTCCGCTGCTTAGCCTGTGGTCTAGCCTGAAGAACGTGTGAACGACTGTGTGCAGCCTTCAACATCTTAGATTCCATCGTGGATGCTCCCACTGCAGTGTGTCCCTGTGCTGGAACTCAAGTGAGCACTGGCTCAACATCCTTTGCTGTTCTCTAGAAATGCTGCCCAATTCTCTTGGTTAAATGTAAAGTATGTCAGGAGCAAAGAAAACACACACACACACACACACACACACACACACACACACACACAAGTATGTCTAGTAGGCATTGCTTTTTCTCTTTGGGGACAAAACTCAGGAGGATTGGCCCTTGATGAACAAGGCTAATCTGCTGAGCCTTTGAAGCAAGGAACTGGAGATGGTCCTTTTAAGGATTTATGTTCTGGATTCCAGATACAAGTAAACAGGGCCAATGAATGCATCTATATGGCTGGGCATGGTGGCTCACGCCTGTAATCCCAGCATATTGGGAGGCCGAGGCAGGAAAATCACAAGGTCAGGAGATCGAGTCCGTCCTGGCTAACATGGTGAAACCCCATCTCTACTAAAAAAATAAATAAATATATAAATTAGCTGGGTGTGGTAGAACACACCTGTAGTCTCAGCTACTTGGGAAGCTGAGAAAAAATAATTGCTTCGACTCAGGAGGCGGAGGTTGCAGTGAGCCGAGATCACACCACTGCACCACAGCCTGGGACAGAGCAAGATTTCATCTCAAAATAAATAAATAGACACACACACACACACACACACACACACACACTTGTGTCCATTTTTAACCCACTCAAGGAAAATTTCAACAAAAAACCCACAGAGGCCAGGCATGGTGGCGCGTGCCTGTAGTCCCAGCTACTCGGGAGGCTGAGGCTGGAGGATCTCTTGAGTCCAGGAGTTCTGGGCTGTGATCGCTATGCCAATCACATAAGTCTGCACTAAGTTCAGCCTCAATATGGTGACCTCCCTGGAGCAGGGGACCACCAGGTTGCCTAAGGAGGGGTGAACCAGCCCAGGTCAGAAACGGAGCAGGTCCAAACTCCCATGCTGATCAATAGTGGGATCGCACCCGTGAATAGCCACTGCACTCCAGCCTGGGCAACATAGCAAGACCCCATCCCTAAAATAATAACAATAACAATAATAAATTAAATAAATAAATTAAAAAAACCCACAGTGCTGGAGCAAGAAGATCTCATGCTGTGACCCTCTAGAGGGAAGTGCTTTCTGCTGTCTGAACAAAACAGAATGCGCTTCCCTTTAGATGGTTACCGTGTGAGAAGAGCAACGCTGAAGTTGGTGCTGACCTTGGTAATAGCTTTGCAAGCACGCCTGTAGTCAGACTTGGATGATGGTGGGTTCTGTTTTTGCTTTGCTCTTTTCCAAGACAGGGTCTTTGTTTCTCAGGCTGCAGTGGGGTGGCACTTCCAACCTAGATCTCTTGGGCTCAAGAGGTCCCCTTTTTTTTCTTTCTCAACAGTCTTGTAGTGACACCCAGGCTGAAGTGCAGTGGTGCGGTATCGGCTCACTGCAGCCTCCTCCTCCCAAGTTCAAGCGATTGTTCACCTCAGCCTTCCTAGTAGCTGGGATTACAGTGCTTATTTTTGTATTTTTATCAAAGATGGGGTTTCACCATGTTAGTCGAGTGGTCTTCAACTCCAGACCTCAAGTGATCTGTGTCTCTTGCCTCCCAAAGTGCTGGGATTACAGGTGTGAGCCGCCGCGCCTGGCCCATTCCATTTAGTTTTATATGTGTGGTCGAAACAATCAGTATCTGTAGGAATTATTCTTCCTGTGAGCATGTGTTGAGCAGCCTGGGCCAACATAGCAAGATCCCATGTCTTTAAAAACACAGATTTTTTTTTTAATTATTTTTTTTTCTTTTTTTTAAATTGCATTTTAGGTTTGGGGGTACATGTGAAGAACATGCAAAGATTGTTGCATAGGTACACACGTGGCAGCATGATTTGCTGCCTTCCTCCCCTTCACCTATATCTGGCATTTCTCCCCATGCTATCTCTCTCCAACTCCCCACTCTCCACTGTCCCTCCCCTATTTGCCCCCCAACAGACCCCAGTGTGTGATGCTCCCCTCCCTGTGTCCATGTGTCCTCATTGTTCAACACCCACCTATGAGTGAGAACATGCAGTGTTTGATTTTCTGTTCTTGTGTCAGTTTGTTGAGAATGATGTTCTCCAGATTCATCCATGTCCCTATAAAGGACACGAGCTCATCCTTCTTGATGGCTGCATGATATTCCATGGTGTATATGTGCCACATTTTCCCAGTCCAGTCTGTCATTGATGGGCATTTGGGTTGATTCCAGGTCTTTGCTATTGTAAACAGTGCTGCAATGAACATTCGTGTGCATGTGTCCTTATAGTAGAACGATTTATAGTCCTTTGGATATATACCCAGTAATGGGATTGCTGGGTCAAATGGCATTTCTATTTCTAGGTCCTTGAGGAATCACCACACTGTCTTCCACAATGGTTGAACTAATTTACACTCCCACCAGCAGTGTAAAAGTGTTTCTATTTCTCCACATCCTCTCCAGCATCTGTTGTCTCCAGATTTTTTAATGATCACCATTCTAACTGGCATGAGATGGTATCTCAATGTAGTTTTGATTTGCATTTCTGTAATGACCAGTGATGATGAGCATTTTTTCATGTTTGTAGGCCTCATGTATGTCTTCTTTTGTAAAGTGTCTGTTCATATCCTTTGCCCACTTTTGAATGGGCTTGTTTTTTTCTTGTAAATCTGAAAAACACAGATTATGTGGCACCTGGCATGTCTGCTTCCAGAGACCTCATGTGATGGGGGTCCAAATACTAGACCCCCATCAATGTACTTTAATGTATGCAAACCCTGCTTCCTTCATTAAGAGACTAAGTGATCTTCCACGTGTCTCCAGTCTGCCCTGTAATCCCCAGTGGATGTCATTATTAATAAAATTTCTTTTGTTCTTACTTGTTTGTGTCTTTAGTTTTTCCTCCCCAACACCTTGCGTCATTTCTCGGAATAGACCTGCTCTCTCTGCAGGAAGGGTGTAGTGGATCCAGCCCTCACCCACTCATGCCAGCCCCAGTGAGGTCTTCTGGCTGCAGCTGCACTGGTTATCCTGTTCCACCGGGCAGAACCTCACATCTGAATGCCAGTTGCTTGGTAAGATGTGAAATGTTGGCTGTGGCTAGTATAAGAATCCAACTATTTGGCCGGGCGCAGTGGCTCACGCCTGTAATCTCAGCACTTTGGGAGGCCGAGGCGGGTGGATCACGAGGTGTGTTGCACATCTTACCATGCAGTGGCATGATACCAGCTCACTGCAACCTCTGCCTCCCAGGTTCAAGCAATGCTTGTGCCCAGCCCCCCTAGTAGCTGGGATTACAGGCATGCGTCACCACACCTGGCCAATTTTTGTATTTTTAGTAGAGATGGGGTTTCACCATGTTGGCTGGGCTGGTTTCAAACTCCTGACCTCAAGTGATTCACCCACCTTGGCCTCCCAGAGTGCTGGAACTACAGGTGTGAGCCATTGTGGCAAGCCTGATTTTTATATTATAGACGCAGTGGTCCAGCTCTGCCGCCCAGGCTGAACTAGGCTTTAGAGATCTTCCTGCCTCTGCCCTTCTGCAGCCTGTGGTAGTTTGGACACCAGGTGAACATTGTCATAGATGCAGCCATCACCACTCTAGTCTGGAGATTTTCATCACCCCACAGAGGCTTATGCCCATGTGCAGTCGCTGCCCTCCCCACTCCTCCACCCAGACCCTGGCAGCCTCTCCGCATCTCTCTAGCTCTGGATCTGCCTCTTGCGGGCATGTCACATAGACCAGTCTTGAATGGGTGGCCTGTTGAGGATAACGGGTGGTCCTGGCTGTCTGCAGTGTGAATCTTTTTTTTTTTTTTTTTTGAGACGGAGTTTCGCTCTTGTTACCCAGGCTGGAGTGCAATGGCGCGATCTCGGCTCACCACAACCTCCGCCTCCTGGGTTCAGGCAATTCTCCTGCCTCAGCCTCCCGAGTAGCTGGGATTACAGGCACGCGCCACCATGCCCAGCTAATTTTTTGTATCTTTAGTAGAGACAGGGTTTCACCATGTTGACCAGGATGGTCTCGATCTCTTGACCTCGTGATCCACCCGCCTCGGCCTCCCAGAGTGCTGGGATTACAGGCTTGAGCCACCGCGCCCGGCCTTGCAGTGTGAATCTTATCCCTAAGGGTGGTCCCTGGAGGGAAGCAGGGAGCTGGGAGAACTGGGCAGAACATCATTTTGGAATGGAGGGGGGCGGGCAGAGCCTGAGGTCTGAAGCTCCGAGGGTGGCAACCCCCCTGTTCCTCCCTGAGAACTGCGAGGTGACCCCCCCTGGGGCCCTGGAAGTTTTCCCTTTGCCCTTTTGTTCACACTTTTTTTGTCTGAAGATTTATCTTTCGATGCTGCCTTTTCAGCTTTGCTTTTACTTTTTCTTTTTTTTTTTTTTTGAGGATTTGTCTTTCCCTGTCACCCAAGCTGGAGTGGCTACATGTCGGCCCCACTGCAACCTCCGTCTCCCAGGTTCATGCGATTCTCCTGCCTCAGCCTCCCGAGTAGCTGGGATTACAGACACCCATCACCACGCACAGCTTATTTTTGTATTGTTAGTGAAGTTGGTGGTTTCTCCATGTTGGCCAGGCTGGTCTCGAACTCCTGACCTCCAGTGATTCGCCTGCCTCGGCCCCCCAAAGAGTTGGCATTACAGGCGACAGCCACCGCAGCAACCTCCCAGTGGGCTCTTCTTTGGCGGCCCCTTGTGGAGCTGACCTTCCTCTGGGGCATCCTGGCGAAGGGGAGTGGCGTGCGGAGAGCCTTCGCGAAGCTCTGCTGGCTGGCTGCTGCCGCTCCTCCCCCATCGCCCGAGCTACTGGGACCCACAGTGGGGGCGCGGGGAGAACAAATGAAACCGGAACTTTTATTTTTGAGAGGGAGTCTCGCTCTGTCGCCAGGCTGGAGTGCAGTGGCACAATCTTGGCTCCCTGCAACCTCCGGCTCAAGTGATCTCCACCTCAGCCTCCTGAGTAGCTGACATTACAGGCACACATGCCAGCACCTCTGGCTAATTTTTCTTTTCTTTTTTTTTTTTTTTTTTTTTTTGAGACGGAGTTTCGCTCTTGTTACCCAGGCTGGAGTGCAATGGCGCGATCTCGGCTCACCGCAACCTCCGCCTCCTGGGTTCAGGCAATTCTCCTGCCTCAGCCTCCTGAGTAGCTGGGATTACAGGCACGCGCCACTGTGCCCAGCTAATTTTTTTTGTAATTTTAAGTAGAGACGGGGTTTCACCATGTTGACCAGGTTGGTCTCGATCTGCCGACCTCGTGATCCACCCGCCTCGGCCTCCCAAAGTGCTGGGATTACAGGCTTGAGCCACCGCGCCCGGCCTAATTTTTCTTTTTAACACTGTCACTCTTAGGATATGCTTAAGTTACTTTTGGCTAATTTTTGTACTTTTTGTAGAGATGAGGGGGTCTCCCTCTGTTGCCCAGGCTGGTCTCGAACTCCTGGGCTCAAGTGATCCATCTGCCCTGGCTTCCCAAAGTGCTGGCTGTAACGCCAGGAGTTTGGGAGACCGCAGTTGACTGGAGAGAGTCCCTAGCAACAAACACTCCAGGGAGAGAATGGCGATTTTTCAACTGTCAGCAAGGGGCTAGTATATATTGAAAAGGTTCAGGCTGAGTGCGGTGGCTCATGCCTGTAATCCCAGCACTTTGGGAGGCTGAGGCGGGTAGATCACAAGGTCAGGAGTTCACAACAGCCTGGCCAAGATAGTGAAACCCCATCTCCACTAAAAATTACCAAAAAAATCAGCCGGGCGCTATGGAAGGCGCCTGTAGTCCCATTTCCTCAGTGGGCTGAGGCAGGAGAATCACTTGAACCTGGGAGGCGGAGGTTGCAGTGAGCTGAGATGGGGCCACTGCCCTCCAGTCTGGGCGACAGAGCAAGACTCTGTCTCAAAAAAAAAGAAAGAAAAAAGAAGGCTCAGGGCATGTCACCCCAATGTCCATCACATCAGCCTATGGATTATTTTGACTAGGGCTTCCTTGAGAAAAAACAGATGCATCTGACTTCCCCCTTCCCACGTAAAAGTAGATCGTAAAATTTCTTATGAGAAAAATGCCCTTCCTGCCACAGGAAGAGAAGCATATTCCCATCAGCAGAAGAGAGGAGTCCATATGCTAAACAACTCTGGTAACTTAACCCTTATCTTCCACGAGTTCCCCACGGTTTCCTACCCGCTTCCTGCAGCCCAAGCGCCTTTGTCTTCTCACATCTCCACAATTTATCATTTTTTTGTTGTTGTCGTTGCTGTGATTGAGACAGTTTCCCTTTGTCACCCAACCTGGAGTTCAATGGCGCCATCTCGGCTCACTGCAACCTCCGTCGTCCAGGTTCAAGTGACTCTTCTGCCTCAGCCTTCCCAGTAGCCAAAATCACAGGCATGTGCCACCCCACCTGGCTAACTGCAGGGTCTTGCTATGTTGTCCAGGCTGGAGGGCAGCGGCACAATCATAGCTCACTGCAGTCTTCAACAACTGGGCTCAAGCGATCTTCCCACATCGGCCTTTTAAATCACTGAGATTACAGGTGGTAGCCATCATGCCAGGCCCCAAAAAAGTCTTTAAGCTTCAGCCTGGCACAGTGGCTCACGCCTGTCATTCCAGCCCTTTGAGAGGCTTAGGTGGGAGGATCGCTTGAGCCCAGCAGTTGAAAGCTGCAGTGAGCTATGAACTCCAGCCTGGGCAACAAAGTGAGACCTTATCTCAAAAAAGAAAACCAGAGGCTGGCCACAGTGCAAAGTGCCTGTGATCCCAGCACTCTGGAAGGCCAAGGCAGGAGGATCACTTGAGGTCCAGAGTTCGAGACCAGGCTGGCCAACATGGTGAACCCATGTCTCTAGTAAAAATACAAAAATTAGCCGGGCACGGTGGCAGGCACCTGTAATCCCAGCTATTCGGGAGACTGAGGCAGGAGAATTGCTTGAACTCGAGAGGCGGAGGTTGAAGTGAGCTGGGATCACGCCATTGCACTCCAGTCTGGGCCACAGAGCGGAAAGACTCGGTCTCAAAAAAAAAAAAAAAAAAAAAAGGGCCGGGCGCGGTGGCTCCCGCCTGTAATCCCAATCCCAGCACTTTGGGAGGTCGAGGCGGGTGGATCACGAGGTCAAGAGATCGAGACCATCCTGGTCAACATGGTGAAACCCCGTCTCTACTAAATATACAAAAAAAAAAAAAAAAATTAGCTGGGCATGTGGCGTGTGCCTGTAATCCCAGCTACTCGGGAGGCTGAGGCAGGAGAATTGCCTGAACCCAGGAGGTGGGGGTTGCGGTGAGCCGAGATCGCGCCATTGCACTCCAGCCTGGGTAACAAGAGCGAAACTCCGTCTCAAAAAAAAAAAAAAAAAAAAAAAAAAGGATGCTTGCGATGCTGGTTACTGGCAGCATTGTGCCCTCTAGTGGCCCCATGGAAAAGCGCATCACCAGCTACTGCTATTTATCGAGTTTTGGAAGCTTGGAATTTAGATTCCATTTTGATGTTCAATTTAGATTTAGGTCAAATTCTCCACCAGACGGTGGAGACACGTGGTGGCCACCAAAGGAGAGGCAGTGGGTCGCAGCCAAGCGTTTGCACTGTGGACATTTTGGAAGGTGGAATCACAAGGACCCTGGGTTCGTTTGTGTTTTGTTTTTTTAAATTAATTTGGGCAGGAGCCTTGGGAGACTGAGGAGGGAAGATCGTCTGAGCCCATGAATTTGAGACCAGCCTGGGCAACAAGTGAGACCCTGTCTTTAAAAAACAAATAACTAGGCCGGGCACGGTGGCTCAAGCCTGTAATCCCAGCACTTTGGGAGGCTGAGGCGAGTGGATCACGAGGTCAAGAGATCGAGACCATCCTGGTCAACATGGTGAAACCCCGTCCCTACAAAAAATACAAAAATTAGCTGGGCATGGTGGCGCAGGCCTGTAATCCCAGCTACTCGGGAGGCTGAGGCAGGAGAATTGCCTGAACCCAGGAGCGGAGGTTGTGGTGAGCCGAGATCGCGCCATTGCACTCCAGCCTGGGTAACAAGAGCGAAACTCCATCTCGAAATAAAAAAAAGAAGAAAAGAAACATAAATAGCTTTCAAACATTTGAAATCCAAAATTTATTTAAATCTTAGTCTATAAGAGAAATGCAAATTGAAACGCCCAAGAGATAACATTTTTAGCTGTGAGATCATACATATAATTTAAATATGTACATTAAACACAGCCAGTATATGCGAGGACTCAAGCAGACTTTGCGTGCTAGGGAAGATGTTAGGCTCCAGTAACAGCGACTGTGTATGCGATAGGTATAACAGACGCAGGTCAGTAAACCAAATTTGACCTAAATGCTAACTGAACTTCAACATGGAATCTCAATTACCAGCTTCCAAAATTCAATTAACAGTAGCTCAAGATGCGCTTTTCCATCGCGGCCACCAGAGGACGCACCAAGCGAGGTCCCGCTCAGGCACAGCTGTGGCTCCAAGCCTGCAAGCATTTCCTCCTCTGGCCAGTAGGGGACAGGGATGAACAACTCCAGGGTTGCCTGGGTTCTACCGCGTGGTAGATGAGAAGGCGTTAAGTGCCAGAGTCCTGGGTTCAAACCCGGGCTCCACCAGGTGCCAGCGAGAGGACCCCCCCTTTAAGAGCTTTCTCGGCTGGGAGCGGTGGCTCATGCCTGTAATCCCAGCACTTTGGGATTACTGCCGAGGCGGGCAGATCCCCTGCGGTCAGGAGTTCAAGACCAGCTTGGACAACACAGTGAAACCCCATCTCTACTAAAAATACAAAAAAAAAAAAAAACCCGGGCGTCGGGGCAGCTGCTTGTAATCCCAGTTACTTGGGAGGCTGAGGCAGGAGAATCGCTTGAACCCGGGAGGCAGAGGTTGCAGCGAGCCAAGATGGTCCCACTGCACTCCAGCCTGAGCAGCAAACCAAGACTCCGTATCAAAAAAAAAAAAAAAAAAGTTCTCTTTAAGCTTCATTGTCTCCTTTTCTAAAATAGGGCCAGTAAAACGCTTGTCACAGCTGCGTCAATGTTAACATTTTGATACTAGTGACCCTAAGACAGCTTCATATCCTGGCCCCAAAGGGACCAGATGACCCTAGCTTCCAGGAACCTACTTTTCCCAAGCTGGTGTCTGTAGGATGTGGAATGGCCTTCCAGGAAGATGAAAATAAAAATGTTCTTGGAATGGGCGCGGTGGCTCACGCCTGTAATCTGAGCACTTTGGGAGGCTGAGGAAGGTGGATCACAAGGTCAGGAGTTCGAGACCAGCCTGGCCAACATAGTGAAACCCCATCTCTACAAAAATACAAAAGTCAGCCAGGCATGATGGCGGGTGCCTGTAATCCCAGCTACTTGGGAGGCTGAGGTGGAAGAATCACTTGAACATGGGAGGCAGAGGTTGCAGTGCGCCAAGATCTCACCATCCTGGCCATTCCAGCCTGGGCCAGAGAGCCAGATTCCCTCTCAAAAATTTATTTGAAATTTAGAAAATGTGGCCGGGTGCCGTGGCTCACGGCTATAATCCCAGCACTTTGGGAGGCTGAAGTAGGTGGATCACCTGAGGTTAGGAGTTTGAGACCAGCCTGGCCAACATGGTGAAACCCCATTTCTAAAAAAAAGAGAAAAAAACCTGTTCGTGTTGCCGGGCACAGTGGCTCAAGCCTGTAATCCCAGCACTTTAGGAGGCCCAGGTGGGTGGATCACGAGGTCAAGAGATCGAGATCATCCTGGTCAACATGGTAAAACCCCGTCTCTACTAAAAATACAAAAAATTAGCTGGGCATGTGGCGTGTGCCTGTAATCCCAGCTACTCGGGAGGCTGAGGCAGGAGAATTGCCTGAACCCAGGAAGCCGAGGTTGCGGTGAGCCGAGATCGCGCCATTGCACTCCAGCCTGGGTAACAACAGTGAAACTCTGTCTCAAAAAAAATTTTTTTTAATGCAAAAAGATAAAAAAATAAAAATTAAAAATTAAAAAATGCTCTGGAAGGAGTTGGGTGGGTTAGGTGGCCTGAGCTTGTGGTCCCAGCTACTCGGGAGGGATTTGGAAATGCAGAATGACCTGGGTTTCATTTTTTCTTTTCCCTCCTCAGACCCCCTAGGACACTGTAAGGGAAAGAGAGGTCACCTCCAAACCCTCATTTGTCATTTATGTGGGCTCTTTGGCTGGATCTAGAAACCAGATTGACACGAGGCAGCTTAACAATGGAAAAGGATCCACACGTGTTATCCGTTTTTCATGTGTATTCATCACACGGGATCCTCACGAGCGAGTGAAGAAGTAACCAAGACAAAATGCTTTATTTTTTATTTTTATTTGTTTGTTTGAGGCGGAGTCGCCCAGGCTGGAGTAGAATGGGGTGATCTCGGCTCACTGCAATCTCTGCCGCCCTGGGTTCAAGCGATTCCCCTGTCTCCCCTCCCAAGTAGCTGGGACTACAGATGCCCACCACGACGCCCGGCTAATTCTTTTGTTTTTGTTTTGTTGTTGCTGTTTTTGAGACGGAGTCTCGCTCTCAGCTCACTGCAACGTCCACCTCCTGGGTTCAAGCAATTCCCCCGCCTCAGCCTCCTGAGTAGCTGGGACTACAGATGCACGCCATCATGCCCAGCTAATTTTTGTATTTTTAGTAGAGACGAGTTTTCACTATGTTGGCCAGGCGGGTCTCGAACTCCTGAGCTCATGATCTGCCTGCCTCAGCCTCCCCAGGTGCTGGGATTACAGGTGTGAGGCACCCACCCAGCCTGGTTGCCCATTTTTATGGTTACTTATTGATGAAATGCTAAAAAAAAAAAAAAAAAGGAGTGCGTTATTCATGTCTCCCCTCTTTAAACCATACAGAGTAACTTCCTGATGTGGCCATGGCATCTGTAACCTGGGAGTGTAGCAGTGAGGACGAGCAGAGGTCACACTCCTGGCTATCTCGGTTTTGGTGGGATTTGGCCGGCTTCTTTACTGCAACCTGTATTATCAACAATGTCTTTATGACCCGTATCTTGTGCGGACCTCCTATCTCATCCTGTGACTTAAAATGCCTTAACCATCTGGGAATGCAGCCCAGTAGGTCTCAGCCTCACTTTACCCAGCTCCTATTCAAGATGGAATTCTCTGGTTCACACGCCTCTTGACAGAACCACTGGGCCACGTGCCCAGCCAAATGCTTTTATACAAAGGGGATAGATTTCTAAGGGAGTTGCCAGGAGATGCGCGGGGGTAGGTAAATCTAGTGGAAGCTGAGGGCTACCTCATTAGCATCTTTATTCAGGTCCATGGAAGCCCTGAGTTCTCAGTCTCTGGTGATAGGGGCTGTTATCTCTTCCGGGTATAGGGAGTGCCCCTCCCAGAAGAATTTCTGGCTTTCTGCCTGCAGGAAGAGGCAAGTCAGCTAAGCCTTTCTGAAACTACAATTTCCCCAATGTTTTCAGCTCGAAATAGTCAGGCTACCCATTCAGCAGATTTTGGGACGGCTCGTCCTTCATGCCTTCAACACTAAGATGCAGCACGGTGAATTTCCAAGAGGGAGAATATGGGATCATTGTTTTTCTTATATCTTCCTTTTTTTTTTTTTTTTTTTTTAGGATGGCTGTCTCCCAGCTCACTGCAACCTCTGCCTCCCGGGTTCAAGCGATTCTTCTGCCTCAGCCTCCTGAGTAGCTGGGATTACAGGGGCGCACCACCATGCCTGGCTAATTTTTGTATTTTTAGTAGAGATGGGATTTCACCATGTTAGTCAGGCTGGTCTGGAACTCCTGACTTCACGATCTGCCAATCTAGGCCTTCCAAAGTGCTGGGATTACAGGTGTGAGCCACCATGCCTGCTCTATCTTCCTTTTTAATAAATTAGTGGCTATATGTGATTAAATACACCTGGTTTCAAAAATTCATATGTTTTTATTTTTTTCATGCATGTTGCAGGGAATTTCTTTCTTTTTTTTTTTTTCCAAGGAGTTTTTAAAACATAAAAATTGGCTGGCTGGGCGCAGTGGCTCATGCCTGTAATCTCAACACTTTGGGAGGCTGAGGCAGGCAGATCATGAGGTCAGGAGTTTGAGACCAGCCTGACTAACATATTGAAACTCCTGTCCCTACTAACGATCCAAAAAATTAGCTGGGCATGGTGGCGCGCCTGTAATCCCAGCTACTTGGGAGGCTGAGGCAGGAGAATCACTTGAACCCAGGAAGCAGAGGTTGCAGTGAGCCGACCAGCCTGGGCAACAGAGCCAGACTCTATCTCAAAAAAGGAAAAAAAAAAATTGGCTGGGTGCAGTGGCTCACTCCTGTAATCACAGCACTTTGGGAGGCCAAAATGGGCAGATCTCCTGAGGTCAGGAGTTCAAGACCAGCCTGGCCAATATAACAAAACCCCACCTCTACTAAAAATACAAAAATTAGCCAGGCATGGTTGCATGCACCTGTAATCCCAGCTACTTTGGCGGCTGAGGCAGGAGAATCACTTGAACCCAGGAGGCAGAGACTGTAGTGAGCCAAGACTGTGCTGTTGCACTCTAGCCTGGGCAACAGAGTGAGACTCTGTCTCAAAAAAGAAAAAGAAGCCGGGCGTGGTGGCTCAAATCTGTACTTTGGGAGGCTAAGGTGGGCAGATCACGAGGTCAGGAGTTCGAGACTGGTCTGGCCAACATGGTGAAACCCCATCTCTATTAAAAAAAAAGAGAAGAATCTCAGCACTTTGGGAGTCTGAGGCAGGTGGATCACCTGAGGTCAGAAGTTCAAGAACAGCCTGGCCAACATGGTGAAACCCTGTCTTTAAAAAAAAAAGAAAAAGAAAAAGAAATGAAGGCTGGAGGGCCGGGCGTGGTGGTTCATGCCTGTAATCCCAGCACTTTGTGAGGCTGAGGCGGGTGGATCACGAGGTCAAGAGATCGAGACCATCCTGGTCAACATGGTGAAACCCTGTCTCTCTAAAAAATATGAAAGTTAGCCAGGTGTGGTGGTGGGTGCCTGTAATCCCAGCTACTCAGGAGGCTGAGGGAGGAGAATCACTTGAACCCAAAAGGCAGAGGCTGCAGTAAACTGAGATCGCGCCACTGCACTCCAGCCTGGTGAGAAAGGCAGACTCCATCTCAAAAAAGAAGAAGCCAGGCGCGGTGGCTCACGCCTGTAATCCCAGCACTTTGGGAGGCCGAGGCGGGTGGATCACGAGGTCAAGAGATCTAGACCATCCTGGTCCACATGGTGAAACCCCGTCTCTACTAAAAATAAAAAAAATTAGCTGGGCATGGTGGTGCATGCCTGTAATCCCAGCTACTCAGGAGGCTGAGGCAGGAGAATTGCCTGAACCCAGGAGGCGGAGGTTGCGGTGAGCTGAGATCGCGCCATTGCGCGATCTCAAAAATACCAGCCTGGGTAACAAGAGTGAAACTCCATCTCAAAAAAAAAGAAAAGAAAAGAAAGAAATGAAGGATGGAATGCTCACTAAGCACGTGGCACGCTGCTTAGCAAATAGTCAATACCCAGTCACTGTGAGCCGTCATTCACCCACCTACCTGATATATCCCTCTTCGGACTCAGAGATTCTCCCCCAGGTCTGCCTCATCAGGGGTCGTTAACTCACTCATCTATTCCCATGACAAGCTTCCTGCATTGCAGCAACTAAGCTCTCTCACACCAGAGACCGTGGCTGATCGTGCCCTGCCTGGAGGAGCTCCCAGTCTGACGGGGAAGGTGCCCCAGCAGTGGAACCTGTGTGGTGAGCTCCTGATTGCAGTCATTTGCTTCCCGGGGATTTGCACGTCTTTCTCAGTCAGTTTGTTTCTACCCTATGTGTTCCCTTTTCTTGCTTCTTCACATTCTTGCAAAATGTGCTCCCCAGTGCAGTTAGCCAGGGTGAGAGCTGGGGCTGCAGACTCTAGAAAAGATTATATCCCTCTGGGTTTCAGTGTTCCCATCTGTGAAATGGGTCGGTGATAACAGACTTTCTAGTTGTTCCCCAACCTAAATACTCCCAATGAACAAAGATTTTTTAAAAAGTCAAGTCTTGGGCCGGACTCCGTGGCTCATGTCTGTAATCCTAGCACTTTGGGAAGCCGAGGTGAGTGGATCACCTGAGGTCAGGAATTCAAGACCAGCCTGGCCATCACGGTGAAACCCCATCTTTAAAAAAAAAATTTAAAAAAAAGTAAAAATCAAGTCTTGGCCAGGAGCAGTGGCTCACACCTGTAATCCCAGCACTCTGGAAGGCCAAGGCAGGCGGATCACCTGAGGTCAGGAGTTCCAGACCAGCCTGGCGAACATGGTGAAACCCCCTCCACTTATCAAAAATACAAAAATTAGCTGGGCATGGTGGCTCAAGCTTGTAATCACCACAACTCAGGAGGCTGAGGCAGAAGAATCACTTGAAACGGGGAGGGAGAGGTTGCAGTGAGCTGAGATCTCGCCACAACACTCACTCCAGCCCGGGCGACACAGTGAGACTCCCTCTGGAAAGAAATTAAGGCTCATGGCTGGGTGCGGTGACTCACACCTGTAATCTACCCCAGCAGTTCTGGAGGCCAAGGCAGGATAATTCCTTAAGCCCAGGAATTCCACAAGAGCCTGGGCAACCTTTTTCTTTTCCTCTTTTTTCTCGCTTTTTGATTTTGAGATGGAATCTAGCTCTGTCACCCAGGCTGGAAAATGGCTCAATCTCGGCTCACTGTAACCTCTGCCTCCCAGGTTAGAGCGATTCTCCTGCCTCAACCTCCTGAGGAGCTGGGACTACAGGTGCCCACCATTAGACCCAGCCAATGTTTTGTGATTTTAGTAGAGACAAGGGTTCACTGTATTGGCCAGGCTGGTCTCGAACCCCTGACCTTGTGATCTGCCTGCCTCAGCCTCTCAAAGTGCTGGGATTACAAGTGTGAGCCACTGCGCCCGGCCAGCAACCTTTTTAAGAGCTCTTGTCTCTTCAAAAAAACCAGAGCAGGCCGGGCGCAGTGGCTCACGCCTGTAATCCCAGCACTTTGGGAGGCCGAGGCGGGTGGATCACGAGGTCAAGAGATCGAGACCATCCTGATCAACATGGTGAAACCCCGTCTCTACTAAAAATACAAAAAATTAGCTGGGCATGGTGGCGCGTGCCTGTAATCCCAGCTACTCGGGAGGCTGAGGCAGGAGAATTGCCTGAACCCAGGAGGCGGAGGTTGCGGTGAGCTGAGATCGCGCCACTGCACTCCAGCCTGGGTAACAAGAGCGAAACTCCGTCTGAAAAAAAAAAAAAAAAATTCGCTGGGCGTAATGGTGTGTTGGGGGCAGGATAGATTGAGCCTCGAAGTCAGGGCTAGGGTGAGCTGAGCTAACACCACTGCACTCCTGCCTGGGTGACAGACCCAGAGACCCCGTCGAGGGTGGGGGGGGTGGAATTCAGCTGCAAAGAAGACTCGGCAGCCTTCATTACCATGAGAATCCCATTGAAAGCCCAGGAAACGCCCTCATTTGTGAAGTTAACGTGTGTAAACTTTCTCTCTGGGCCGCTCCACGAGTTTTCCATAACTGGGAACCGCTTTAAGCATCCGTGAATAACCCTTTTCACCTGTAGATCTGTCTATTTCCACTTGATTTGCAAACCACCAACTATGGGACCCACGTTGAAGAGAAACAAGCTAACAAGCTTCTCTTCCCAGCACTTTCTTCAGGAAGCTTTTCCTGGTTTCCCGCCTGGAGGCCTCACCCCTGCACCACCCCCGTCCTAGTCCTCAGCTGCCTCCAGTTTTGTCCATTTAAATATGAACTCCCGGTAGTAGAGAACTTTTTTTTTTTTTTTTAAAGATGGGGTTTCACCGTGTTGGCCAGGCTGGTCTTGAACTCCTGACCTCAAGTGATCCACCCACCTCGGCCTCTCAAAGTGCTGGGATTACAGGCGGTTGCTCACAGTAGCTCACACCTGTAATCCCAGCACTTTGGGAGGCCGAGGCGGGCAGATCACCTGAGGTCAGCAGTGCGAGATCAACGTGAGCAACACTGAAATCCGGTCTCTACTATATAGAAAAAAAAATTAGCCGGGCGTGGCGGTACATGCTGGTAATCCCAGTTACTCGGGAGGCTGAGGCAGGAGAATTGCCTGGACCCAGGAGGCGGAGGTTTCAGTGAGCCGAGATCACGCCATTGCACTCCAGCCTGGGCGACAAGAGTGAAACTCAATCTCAAAAAAAGGAAGGAGGGAGGGAAGAAAGGAAGGAAAGGGAAGGAAAAGCAGAGTCTCCCTCTGTCAGGCAAGAGCCAACGTACATCACCTGGGTACTAAGAAATTCTCTCTATTTCTTAAGATTGAGGTGGGGTCTGGGTCTGAGAGATAGAGATTTTAACAAATACTTGTTAAACAGCTAAGTTCTTCTGTAAAGTCTTCAGGAATGTTCAGCAAAAGAGGACTCTGAACTAAAAACCAGTTGTCTTCCAGTAAATCCTCCACAGATGGAGAAAATGAGACTATCCCCCACCCCTTCCCCTCAGGGCCTCCACAGTGATAGAGGAGGAATTCTGGGGTTTTTTGTTGTTGTTATTGTAGTTTTTGAGACGGAGTTTTGCTCCTGTTACCCAGGCTGGAGTGCAATGGCGCGATCTCGGCTCACCGCAACCTCCGCCTCCTGGGTCCAGGCAATTCTCCTGCCTCAGCCTCCTGAGTAGCTGGGATTACAGGCATTCGCCACCATGCCCAGCTTATTTTTTGTATTTTTAGTAGAGACGGGGTTTCACCTTGTTGACCAGGATGGTCTTAGATCTCTTGACCTCGTGATCCACCCGCCTCGGCCTCCCGAAGTGCTGGGATGACAGGCGTGAGCCACCGCGCCCGGCCTGGATTCTCCTGTTCATGGCTGACTGAGCTATCACTGCTCTCTGTCAGTAAAAACAAGAACAAACATTTCTTGGCCAGGTGCAGCAGCTCATGCCTCAAGGCAGATCACTGTAGGTCAGGAGTTCGAAACCAGTCTGGCCGACATGATGAAACCCTGTCTGTATAAAAATGTTAGCCAGGTGTGGTGGCAGGCCCCTGTAATCCCAGGTGCTCGGGAGGCTGAGGCAGGAGAATCGTTTGAACCAGGGAGGCAGAGGTTTCAGTGAGCAGAGATGGCACCACTGCACTCCAGCCTGGGTGACAGAACAACACCTTATCAAAAAAAAAAAAAAATTTCTTGCATCCAGCTCATTGAAATGTATTCTTTGCATCTGGCAGGGTGTGGCCAGCACTTGTGGTCCCAGCTACGACGCAGGGGGACCACTTGAGCCCAGGAGTTCTAATCCAACCTGCAAAACGGGTAGAACCCCTTCTCTGGAAAGAAAAAAAAATTATGTATTTATTTTTTTCAAACAGGGTCTCCCTCTATAGCCCAGGCTGGAGTGCCATGGCATATCATAGCCTTGACCTTCTGGGCCCAAGCAATCCTCCCACTTCAGCCTCCAGAGTAGCTGTACCACAGGTATGTGCCACAATGCCTGGCTAAATTCTTTTTATATTTTCTAAAAATGAGGTCTCCCCATGTTGCCCAGGCTGGTCTCAAACTCCTAGCCTCAGGCAATCCTCCCACCCCACAGGCCAAAAAATCCCATCTTCTTTTTGGGGTTAATAGGCACCTGAGGCCGGGCGAGGTGGCTCATGCCTGTAATCCCAGCATTTTGGGAGGCCGAGGTGGGCGGATCATGGGTGGTCGGGAGTTCAAGACCAGTCTGTCCAACATGGCAAAACCCCGTATCTAGTAAAAATACAAAAGTTAGCTGCGTGTGGTGGTGGGTGCCTGTAATCCAGCTACTTGGGAGGCTGAGGCAGGAGAATCTCTTGAACCCAGGAAGTGGAGGTTGCAGTGAGCTGAGACTGCGCCATTGCACTCCAGCCTGGGCAACAGACAGCAAGACTCCGTCTAAAAAAGAAAAGAAAAAGAAACAGATGTTGAACATATACCTGGAGACTCCCCCCCTCCCCAACCAAACTTAGACTTAGGCTGCTATCTTATCTTTGACCGGCCCAGCCCAGTCTGAGCAGACTTTCCTGTGGAGTCGTCTGCTGATTCCTCCCATCTGATTGCCCCTGGTATCTGAAGGAGTGCCTCATTCACCATCTTTGATGTAGGAGGCCCTGGCCCGCCTTTAGCAAGAATCCTGTTAGTCCAGTTTAAGCAGAAATCCTCTATCCTCCATGCCTCCTCTGTAGCTTTCCGTCCATGGCCCCGTCTGTCTGTTCTTTTGCTTTTGTTTTATTGTTGTTTTTGAGATGCAGTTTCGCTCTTGTTACCCAGGCTGGAGTACAATGGCAAGATCTTGGCTCACTGCAACCTCCGCCCCTCGGGTTCAAGTGATTCTCCTGCTTCAGCCTCCTGACTAGCTGGGATTACAGGCGTGAGCCACCACACCCAGCCTTTGTCCACTCCTTATCCTCATACTGAGGTCAGCAAACATTTTCTCTAAAGAACTAGATAGTAAATGGTTTAGGTTGTGTGGGTCACAGTCTCTGTCACGATTTCTCATCTCTGCAATTACTATAGCCAGAAAGTAGCCATAGGACCAGCTCCGTGGCTCACTCCTATTATACTTTTCAACACTTTGGGAGGCCCAAGCACGAGGATCTCTTGAACCAGGGAGTTTGAGACCAACCTGGGTAACATGGCAAAAACTGATATCTACTACAATTGCCAACAGTTAGCCAAGTGTGGTGGCATGTGCCTGTGGTCTCAGCTACTAGGGAGGCTAAGGCCGGGAGTTGCTTGAGCCCAGAAGTTTAGGGTTACAGTGAGCCATTATCTTGCCACTGCACTCCAGCCTGGGGTACAGAGTACAACTGTGACTCTCTGTGAAATAAAAATGAATAAATAAATAAGCAGAGCCCAGAGGCTCTCTCTCTCTCTCTTTTTTTTTTATTTTTCGGTAGAGTTTCGATCTTGTTGCCCAGGCTGGTGTGCAATGGATTGAATCTCAGCTCAGTGCAACTGCAGCCTCTTAGGTTCAAGCCATTCTCCTGCCTCAGCCTCCAGAGGAGCTGGGATTACAGGCACCCACCACCACACCCAGCTAATTTTTGCATTTTTAGTAAAGATAGGGTTCAGGCAATTCTCCTGCCTCAGCCTCCTGAGTACCTGGGATTACAGGCAGGCGCCACCATGCCCAGCTAATTTTTGTATTTTTAGTTGAGACGGGGTTTCACCTTGTTGACCAGGATGGCCTCGATCTTTTGACCTCGTGATCCACCTGCCTCGGCCTCCCAAAGTGCTGGGATTATAGGCGTGAGCCACCGCCCCTGGCCGGTGAAACCCCTTCTCTACTAAAAATAAAAAAAAAATAAAATAAATTACCCGGCCATAGTGGTAGGCGCCTGTAGTCCCAGCTAGTCAGGAGGCTGTGACAGGAGAATGGCGGAGGTTGCAATAAACCAAGATTGCGCCGCTGCATTCCAGCCTGGACAACAAGAGGGAAACTTGTTCTCATTTCAATTTTTGCTGTATGCCAAAAAAAAAAAAAAGACGGAAATCCGTCACAAAAACAAAAAGAAAAAGAAAAGTAAGAAAGACCAGGTGTGGTAGTCCAAGCTGTAATCCCAGCATTTTGGGAGGCTATCAGATTGCTTGAGCTCAGGAGTTTGAGACCAAGGAGGTGGCGGTGAGCTGAGATCGCGCCACTGCACTCCAGCCTGGGTAACAAGAGCGAAACTCAGTCTCAAAAAAAAAAAAAAAGAGAAGGGGTTTTTCACCATGTTGGCCAGGATGGTCTTGATCTCTTGGCCTCTTGATCCACCCGCCTCAGCCTCCCAAAGTGCTGGGATTATAGGCGTGC
Source organism: Callithrix jacchus (assembly GCF_049354715.1). Classification (NCBI taxonomy): domain Eukaryota; kingdom Metazoa; phylum Chordata; class Mammalia; order Primates; family Cebidae; genus Callithrix; species Callithrix jacchus. The sequence goes on from NC_133523.1 coordinate 47,002,218, forward strand.
ACCACCATACCCGGCCTGATCTTCCTTAGGTAATGTTTCCCCACACCCCCACATCGAGGATGGATCCCCGCGTGTATCTTTGTGTTCCACATATTAAATGATGTGTATTAAATCTTGGAAGTGTCAGGCCGGGCGCGGTGGCTCACGCCTGTAATCCCAGCACTTTGGGAGGCCGAGGCGGGTGGATCACGGGGTCAGGAGATCGAGACCATCCTGGTCAACATGGTGAAACCCTGTCTCTACTAAAAATACAAAAATTAGCTGGGCACGGTGGTGCGTGCCTGTAATCCCAGCTACTCAGGAGGCTGAGACAGGAGAATTGCCTGAACCCAGGAGGCGGAGGTTGCAGTGAGCCGAGATCACGCCATTGCACTCCAGCCTGGGTTACAAGAGCGAAACTCCGTCTCAAAAAAATAAAATAATAATAATTAAAAAAAAATCTTGGAAGTGTTAAGAACACAAGCAAAGCAATCAGGCAACCATTAACCCCGGGGAGCCTTTAATCTCCTCTGGAAAGAAACTGCCCTTCCTGAACTCATCCCGCAGCAGAAAAGGTGGATAAAATGGTAATTTCCCCTTCATGCCAGAAAGAGCTTTATCACTCACCTACCCCTAGGTTGTAGATCAACATAACTGATAGAAAGATGGGATTACAGGATTGAATATCCTACATAAAAGGATTTCTAAGAGTGTTAAGCTGCTTACAAAAAAAAAAAAAAGCTATTTTCATTGTTATGTGGAGCGGGGCAGATTCTGCGGAGGGGTGGGCTTCCAGGGTGTGGGACCAGGGCGATTATCATCACAAGGAGGTCTGGGGTTTGCAAATGATGACCTTGTACTCCAGCAGGAAGAATTTCTGATTAGGCAAAGTTTCCTTTATCCCCTCCTCCCAAGAAGTACCAGCTATGAAATCTGATTTCCTAAATATTTGGGATTTCTGATTCCTTCTGTTATAATTTTTTTTTGCTTTTTTGAGACAGAGTCTTGCTTCGTTGCCCAGACTAGAGTGCAGTGGTGCGATCTCCGCTCACTGCAACCCCCACCTCCCGGGTTCAAGGGATTCTCCTGCCTCAGCCTCCCAAGTAGCTGGGATTAAAGGCACCGGCCACCATGCCTGGCTTTTATATTTTTTTACTAGACATTGGGTTTTGTTATATTGGCCAGGCTGGTCTTGAACTCCTGACCTCAGGTGATCTCCCAAAGTGAGTCACCATGCTCGGCCCAGCTCATCTCTGTATTTTTATACAAATTATTTTAAAAAAAAGCACAATATCACATTGGATCTTGGATCTTGTTTATTTTATTTTATTTTAAGGGATGGGGGTCTTGCTCTGTCGCCCAAGCTGAAGTACAGTGGCACGATCAGGTCTCACTGTAGCCTTGAACTCGTGGGCTCAAGAGATCCTCCCACCTCAGGCTTCCAAATTGTGGGATTACAGGCTTGAACCACTGTGCCCATTTTTTTTTTTTTTTTTTTTTTGAGACAGGGTCTCCCTCTGTCACTCAGGCTGGGGTGCAGCGGCATGATCTCTGTCGCTGCAATCTCTGCCTCCCAGGTTCAAGCGATTCTCCCCAAACACGCCACTTGCTGTCTCATTTCTATCTTTTGCCATCCTTTGCAGCAAATGCTGTGCCTTTTTCGTTGATGAAAGAAAGAGCTAGTTTTCTTTTTCTTTCTTTCTTTTTTTTTTTTTTGCCCGCCCCACCACACAAGGAGCTGGTTTTAACCAGAAAGGTGGAGCACATGCTCCCACAGCTGGTGAGGATTACAGTTCCTGTGGCCTCAAGTCTTTCCTCTTCCATTAATTATCTGGAGCCCTTCCATTTTCAAGCCCCTCCTTCCTCTCCACCCCTCACCCTTCTGAGTTCCTCTGTATGCCTCAAGGTCAAAGGGACTCTAGGGGTTTCATGAAATAAAATCAGAAACGGTTCCACTCTTTTATCAAAGTTGCTCTCAAAAATATCCACTGCCACATTAGTTTTTCCTTTTCTCTCTTTTTTTGAGACATTGTCTCACTCTGTCGCCCAGACTGGAGTGCAGTGGTGCGACCTCGGCTCACTACAACCTCCACCTCCAGGGGTCAAAGCATTCTCCCACCTCAACCCCCTGAGCAGCAGGGATTATAGGCGTGAGCCATCACACCCAGGTGTTTTTTTTTTTTTTTTTTGAGACTGAGTCTGAGTCTCACTATGTCGCCTAGGCTGGAGTGCAGTGTCGCAATCTTGGCTCACTGCAACCTCCGCCTCCTGGGTTCAAGCGATTCTTCTGCCTCAGCCTTTTGAGTAGCTGGGATTACAGGCGCGCACCTGTAATCCGTGCCTAGCTAATTTTTGTATTTTTAGTAGAGACGGGGTTTCACCATGTAAACCGGGCGCGGCACGCCTATAATCCCAGCACTTTGGGAGGCCGAGGGGGGTGGATCACGAGGTCAAGAGATCGAGACCATCCTGGTCAACATGGTGAAACCCCGTCTCTACTAAATATACAAAAAAAAAAAAAAAAAAAAATTAGCTGGGCATGTGGCGTGTGCCTGTAATCCCAGCTACTTGGGAGGCTGAGGCAGGAGAATTGCCTGAACCCAGGAGGTGGAGGTTGCGGTGAGCCGAGATCGCGCCATTGCACTCCAGCCTGGGTAACAAGAGCGAAACTCCGTCACACACACAAAAAAAAGAACGAAAGCAATAGGAATAGAAATTATGTCTGAATGCTTGGGTTGTTGATCTTCCTCCCTTCTGCCCTTCCTCTAGACCACAGTTTCTTAGCTCTGTCTCCCGAAATTTGAAGTTGCATAATTCTATTTCATAAGGGGGGGCTGTCTCGTCCATTACAAGACGTTTAGCCGCATTCCTGACCTCTGTCCACTAAATGCTGCTAGCATTCTCTTTTTTTTTTTTTTTTTTTTGAGGTGGAGTCTCAATCCGCTGCCCAGGCTAGAGTGCAATGGAGTAATCTTGGCTCACTGCAACCTCCGCCTCCAAGGTTCAAGCAGTTCTCCCGCCTCCTGCCTCATCCTCCCGAATAGCTGGGATTACAGGTGCCCGCCACCATGCCCAGCTAATTTTTGTACTTTTTGGTAGAGACCGGGTTTTGCCATGCTGCCTAGGCTGGTCTTGAACTCCCGACCTCAAGTGATCGCCCGCCTCAGCCTCCCAAAGTTTTGGGATTACAGGCGAGAGCCACTGCACTCTGCCACAATACCGTATTTAAATATTTGTTGAGTGGATGACTGAACCCCCAGACGGTGGAATGATTTTCTTCTGGGTATTTCTGTTTTCCAACGTATTTATAATGAACACATTTTGGCTTTACTAGTAATAGGAATCACCTAATTTCTATTTGAATCAGTGTTTAAACAAGAATCTGTGTTTAAAAATACATGAAGGTGTGTCTGACTAAGGCAATCTCGGATCTAAGGGGGCAGGGTGGCTTGGGGCGGAGACCAGGAGAAGGAGAGGGTGGGAAGGGGTGGGCGGTAATCCTATCAATGCTGAATGGGCCTTCAGCCTATATAAGAGCCCAGCAGCGGAGCAGCAGCGTTCTCGTTCTCTGCTAGTCCTGGAAGAGCTGCTGCTGGTGTCGTGGTTGGGTTCTGTGAGTATTGCCATGTGCTTTTAACTTTTCTTTCCTTAGACTCTACCTCCCAACGCCCTGGCTGGAATACAGTGACCAACCACCTCAGCTCTCTGCAGCCCCGACTTGTCGGATTTAAGCGGTTCTCTTGCCCCAGCCTCCCGAATACTCGGGACTACAGGCGCGCGCCACCATGCCCAGCTGATTTTTGTGTTTTTAACAAGTTGGTTTCCAGCCTGGCCAACATGGCGAAACCCTGTCTGTACGCAAGGCGCAAAGACTGACTGGGTATAGCGGCGGACGTCTAGTCCCAACTACTCGGAAACTGAGGCAGGAGAATCGCTTGAACCCTGGAGGCGGAGGTTGCAGTGAACTAAGATGGAGCCATTGCATCTCCAGTTCGGGTAACAGCGAAACTCCGTTTCAAAAAACAGAAAAAGGGTGGTCTCGAACTCCTGGGCTCAAGTAGTCCTTCCACTTTAACCTCAGTAGATGGGACTACAGGCTTGAGGCGCCGCGCCCAGCCAGGCCTATACTTTTGCTTTTCCTTCAGAATTAAGTCCCCCCCCCATCCCCTCACGTGTTATTCTTACTGCTTGCAACATAATCTAATTGCTTAGATCTGGGAGAAGTTTTGACAACGTGGAAGGCCGTTTTTTTTTTTTTTTAATGTCTTTACCAGGCTGGAGTGCGGTGCCACGATCGCAGCTCCCTGCAGCCTCGAACTCCTGGCTTCAAGAGCTCCTCACACCTCCATCTCCTGCCCCTGGCACGATTCCTGTTAACTGCCTGGTTTCAACTCTTCATCAGAGGCATTTTCAGATTAGCCCTTATGTTTCCAGGTCTTCATCAGTCCAAGGGCATTTTCTACGTTCTCGATGAAAAGCCTTCCGGTGGGTAAGTGTTCCCACGTGGTCCCGCGTCCTTCCGCTGCCCCTCGGCCTGTGCCACTCAAACTGTGGGGGCACTTTCTGTTCTGGTGAAAGTGCCGCCATTTTTTGAGTGTTACCGACTGTGGAAACTCAACTTGGGGGGAATCTGCCATCCTGGGTAGAAGCACGGCCCTAGGCCGTTCCTGTGGCCATTCGGATTTCCTCGGAATGAGCACTTCCGGGCCGGAAGTGTTGCAGGTGGGGCTGCTCACCCGGTGGGCCTCAAATGTCGGGCACTATTCCGGTGTCCATGTGGAAAGTGCTGCAACATTTGAGCATCACCGGTGACGCCCGGGTCGACAGATGCCGCGGAGCCCAGTCGTCTGCTGGAACCAAATAATCTGGGGTTTCGATTCCCACCCGGAAAGTGTTTTGAGTCGACGTCCCGTAGAACACCTGGGTGTAATACCTCTGGGAAACCTCTGGAGGGAGCTCCTGAGCTTTCACTTGGCGAAACTAAGGGAAAACGTGGGTTCGATCCTGAGGAAGGGAAGGTTGGAAGGGCAGCTGGGGTAGAGGGGCTGGATGCACAATGAAGGAATAGAATGCTTTGCGGTGGCAACTTGTACCTTTCCTCTTACTCTGTATCAAGGAAATTTGTTGCTGACATTTAAACATGTGTTTGGATGATGGAGGCCAACCTCTTGGAGGCAGGAAAGGTGCAGTGGTGGCACATTAACACCTCATGCTGGGATGCCCAAAATAGAGGCGCTTTTCTTTTGTCTGTAGTGGAAAGTGCTTCCATTTTGGGGAATTCCTGTGTGAAGAGGGCATCAGGACTGATACTGCTCAAGACACCCTGCTGGGCCACCCTACCGCCCGGATGCAGTAATTCCGGGGTTTCCCTTCTGCAGCTTACCAGTGTGTATGCTCCTCATTGATAATAAAATGGCGTTTTCTGGAGTGGGCAGGGGAAGCTTGAAAAGGGGGCGAATTGGCCGGGTGCGGTGGCTGAGGCCTGTATTCCAGCTCGTTGCAGGCGTGATGGAAGCTGTATCGATACTTGTAAGTATTTTGTGATTTAGAACTTTTCCTTTTAAAAATGCTCCAGCCTGGGCAGACATCCCCACTCACTTCTACCTCCACCTCCCAGGCTCAAGCTATTTCTCCTCCCAGTCGCTGGAATTACATATGCCTGCCACCATGCCCAGCTAGTTTTTGCATTTTTTTTGGGGGGGGACGGAGTTTCGCTTTCGTTACCCAGGCTGGAGTGCAATGGCGCGATCTCGGCTCACCGCAACCTCCGCTTCCTGGGTTCAGGCAATTCTCCTGCCTCAGCCTCCCGACTAGCTGGGATTACAGGTGCGCGACACCATGCCCGGCCGATTTCTTTTTTTAAGAGTCACCATGTTGGTTAGGCTGCTCTTGAACTCCCGACCTCAGGTGATTGCACGCCTTGGCCTCAAGTGCTTGGATTACAAGCGTAAGCCACACCACACCCAGCCTGTTGATCAGGCTTGTCTCTTGACCTCGTGATCCACCCACGTCAGCCTCCCAAGGTGCCTGCATTACAGGCTTGAGCCTTCAGGCCCGGCTAACATTTCTTTTAACAATTTGTTGGTGACATTTAACATGTGTTTGGATACTTGGACAGCCTCTGGCAAGAAAGGTGGAGGGGTGGCGGTTCCCTTGTGAGCAGCTCATGCTGGGATCCCCAAAATAGAGGCACTATTCCTTTTGTCTGTACTGGGAAGTGCTTCGATTTTGGGGAGCCCTGTGTGAGTAGGCAATCAGGACCGATCCTTCTTCAAGACAGCCTGCCGGCCCACTCTGGCTGACTGCAGCTTCTGCGCGGACCTGGAGTTCCCAGATTTGTTCTGTGGGTTACCAGTGTTGGCTCCTTAGATTAATAAAAATGGATGTATTCTGGGGTGGGCAGGATCTGGGGTTTGACAGCAGATGAACAGGAAAGGCTTGATGGGGTATCGGGAATCCTGGTTTACCTTGAAGGGAATTCAATTGCCTACCCCGTTCCTGAACTGGTAGGCAGCCGGTATGTAAGCTGATTAGTGTTGGGCGGAGCGTGGGCCGGAGTTCTACCCTGCTACATACATTGCCACTGTCACTTCCTAATTTTATTTTGAAATAAAGTGAACAGCACCATGTTTCCAGGCTGGTCTATTGATTTCAAGTGGGCACACCTGAGCCTCCTGTCAATAAGCTTCCGTACTGAAGCTTTCTCTGCTACCCGGGTACACTGTTTGGAACAAGTTTTACTAATCACAGCACTTTGGGAGGCTGAAGGGGCGGATCACCTGAGGTCAGGGGTTTCAAAATGACCAATACAGTGAAACCCTACTTCTGTCATAAATTAGCTGGAGGTTGTGGCACCTCCCTCTGGTCAATGCTGCCGGGAGGCTGAAACAGGAGAAGAGACAATGTTGCAGTCACCCTATCTCAAAAACAAAGCTCCCGGAGGTCTTGACCTCCCTGGCTCGGAAGATCCTCCTGCATAAGCATCCCCCTCGCCCTACCCTTGGTAGCTGGCACAGCAGTGGGCCCCCATGCTCGGTGAACATTTAGTAGAGGTTTGGGTCGCATTCACTGGTCAGTTTTAAAGCTAGGTAATCAGTCATCCCCCCCCCTTTAGCGATGGGGCTTTACCATCTTGCCAGGGCAGGATGCTCTCCCTGACATGACGGGTGACCACAGCACCCCTGTCATGTGTAAGTTCATTTGTACTAAATTTTTTGAGACAGTCTTGCTCTGTCACCCAGGCTGGCTTCCGGAGTAGCTGCAACCTCTGCCTCCTGGCACAAGCAATTCTGCCTCAGCCTCTGCAGTAGCTGGGATTTCAGGCACAAGCCCCCAGGCCCGGCCAATTTTTTGTGATTTTTTTTTTTTTTTTTTTTTTTTTTTTTTTAGGGGCTGGGGTTTCACCATGTTGGTCAGACTGGTCAAACTCCTGACCGCAGGTGATCTGCTTATCTAGGGTTACAAGCATGAGCCTATCATCGGTCCCAGGGCTGCTGGTCATTGTCCCCTGGGGGTGTTTTCAAACCCCTGTCTCTGCGTTGCCCATTCCACTCGCAAAATCCGCAGCTGAAGTAAACTCTTGAGATTCAAGAGAGTTTCGCTATTTGCCCCTGCAATGCACAAAGCAGTGGCGTCTTAACTGGAGGGAAGTCCTCCCCGTTAGCCAATAAAGCTTGCCCCTCATTTGACACCTGGGCCTATCATTCTACGGGAAACCTGGGGATTGTTGAGGGTTTGTTTTTTTTTGACACGGAGTTTCGCTCTTGTTACCCAGGCTGGAGTGCAATGGCGCGATCTTGGCTCACCGCGACCTCCGCCTCCTGGGTTCAAGAGATTCTCCTCTCTCAGCCTCCTGAGTAGTAGGGAGTACAGACCCCCACCACATCTGGCTAAGTTTTGTATTTTTTAAAATTTTCTATTTCTAGTAGATCTCGGTACCATGTTGGCCAGGCTGGTCTAGAGCTTGTGACCTCCGGTGATCTGCCCACCTTGGCCTCCCAAAGTGCTGGGATTATCTTTTAGTTGAGTTTCTTAAGCTTGATACGGTTTGGCCCGTATGCCTGGCAGGGAGTGGGTGGGAGCGGGTTGTAGTCAGGGCTGTTTGCTTCAGAAGCAGCTGCAGAAACAGGATTGAATGCAGGCACATAAAGGATATTGGGTGAATAAGTGTTTTGAGACAGTCTCACCCTGTTTCCAGGCTTCAGGCTGCAGTGCGGTGGCATCATCTCCGCTCACTGCAACCTCAGCCTCCTGATTAGCTGGGCCTCCAGGCCACCATGCCCAGCTAATTTTTGTATTTTAGTAGAGATGAGGTTTCACTGTTGGCCAGATGGTCTCGATCTCTTGACTTCCTGATCCGCCCGACTCGGCCTCTCAAAGTGCTGGAATGACAGACGTGCCACCTCACCCAGTGGGTTTTGTGTTTTTCTTGAAAGCACAGTGTACAATAGCTTATGGTCACCCTACGTGTGGCTTTGGAGGTGTCAGTTCTTAGCAGGGCCCAGTGAATTCCAGGCAAGGGGCCATCGTGGCGTGCCTGCAACGTCAAGATTTCAGGCATTATCCCCTCCAGCAAGGGAGGATCGGGGCTGTTGGTGTAACAAGCATTCAATTTTTTTTTTTTTTTTTTTTTTTGAGGCCCAGTTTAGCTCTGTTGCCCAGCCTGGGGTGCAGTGGCGCAATGTCAGCTCACTGCAACCTCCGTCTCCCAAGTTCTAGCAATCCTGCCTCAGCCTCCCGAGTAGCTGGGACTACAGGTGCATGCCTCTATGCCTGGCTAATTTTTTGTATTTTAGTAGAGATGGGGTTTCACCATGTAACCCAGACTGTTCTGGAACTCTGAGCTCAGGTAATCACCTGCCTTGGCTTCCCAAGGTGCTAGAATTAGAGGCATGAACCACCACCCCTGGCTATAACAAGCCTTCCGAGGGTCAGCTTGTATGCCAGTCTTCCCAAATGCTGAGTGCCCCACGTAGCCTGTGACACTGGAGAGCAGGCTTTCTTCAACTTGGCACAATTTGCCTTTGGACCAAGTGCTGTGGTCCTGTGCCTTCCTTGCTGGATGTTGGCATGTATTTTTTTGAGAGAGTTTTGCTGTTTTTACCCAGACTGGAGTGCAATGGTACAGTCTCGGCTCACAGCAACCTCCGCCTCCTGGGTTCAGGCAATTCTCCTGCCTCGGCCTCCCGAGTAGCTGGGACTACAGGCGCGTACCAGCATGCCCAGCTAATTTTTGTATTTTTAGTAGAGACGGGGTTTCACCACGTTGACCAGAATGGTCTTGATCTTTTGACCTCGTGATTCACCCAAAGTGCTGGGATTATAGGCTTGAGCCACCGCGCCCGGCCTTTGGCATGCATTTCTAGCATCGTCCACTAGATGGCAGTGGCACCCACCCTAGAGCTCAAATATTACCAGGTTGCCCAGGCTGGAGTGCAGTGGCGCAATTACAGCTCACTGCAGCTTCGTCCTCCTGGGCCCAAGCGATCCTCCCACCTCAGCTCCTCCTCCTGGGCCCAAGCGATCCTCCCACCTCAGCTCCTCCTCCTGGGCCCAAGCGATCCTCCCACCTCAGCTCCCAGAGTAGCTGGGACTACAGGCATGTGCCCTCCTCCTGGGTCATAAATTGTACTAATATATTTCACCGTGTTACCCAGGCTGAAACGTTAGCTAATTCGTGATAGTGGAGGCTTGCTATGTGGCTTAGGCTGGTCTTGAACTCCTGCACTTCAGCAACCATCTTGCCCCACCCCTTGAAAGTACAGGGGTTTACAGGCATGAGCACCACACCTGGCCCCCTGTTGGGGTTTGACCTCTCCTGTTAGGGGTTATCAAACCTCTCATGGTTGGTCATCTTTTAAAGCCCCATCAAATGTTAATTTGATCCCAAGCAGAGGGACTTTTGATCTTAGTCTGCATGAGTTTGTAGGAAGGAGCCTGATCATCAGGCTGTGGGGATGACGAGCACACTCCCATCTTCCTCTGTCCAGATTTCCAGTGGGAGCCAGCAGACAGGACCTTTCAGCAGCCAATGTCCAAGTAAGGTTTTGTTACTCGAAGCGCTGCCAGCCTACCGTGGGTCATTTTACTCAGGTCCATCCCAAATAACCTGTGGACACAAGAGTTGACGTTACTGTACTCCACTACTGTGGCATTCCATTAAGAAGCCTAACGTATCTATTGTGCACCACCGTGGTAATTCCCCAGCGCTGTTGGAAAGGAGGCCACACACAAGTCCCCACGCTGTTTGTTTTAACTCATAATTCCTTTTTTTTTTTTTTTTTTTTTTTTGAGATGGAGTCTCGGTCTGTTGCCCAGGCTATAATGCTCAGCTCACTACAACCTCTACCTCCCAGTTCAAGCAATTCTGCTTCAGCCTCCCTAGTAGCTGGCATTACAGGCATGTACCACCAAGTCCAAAGAATTTTGTATTTTTTTTTTTTTTTTTGAGACGGAGTTTTGCTCTTGTTACCCAGGCTGGAGTGCAATGGCGCAATCTCGGCTCACTGCAACCTCCGCCTCCTGGGTTCAGGCAATTCTCCTGCCTCAGCCTCCTGAGTAGCTGGGATTACAGGCACGTGCCACCGTGCCCAGCTAATTTTTTGTATTTTTAGTAGAGGTGGGGTTTCACCATGTTGACGAGGGTGGTCTCGATCTCTTGACCTCATGTGATTCACTCACCTCGACCTCCCAAAGTGCTGGGATTACAGGTGTGAGCCTCTGTGCCCAGCTGAACTTGGCATAATTTTTTTTTTGAGACCGAGGTGGGCTCTGTCGCCCAGGCTGGAGTGCAGTGGTGTAATGGTGGCTCACTGCGACCTCAACCTCATGGGTTCAAAGGATCCTCCATATCAGACCCCTGAGTAGCTGGGACCACGGGTGTGTGTGTGCGTGTGCTTCTCCTAAAGATGGGGCTTTTTTCATGTTGCCCAAGCTGGTCTCAAACTTCTGAGCTCAAGCACTTCTCCCACATCAGCCTGTCAAAGCACTGGGAAAACAGGCGCCATCCCCTGCACCTGGCCTAAACGTTGATTGCATAACTGTACTCCAGCCTGGGTGACAGCTAAATCCTGTTAAAAATGAATGGCCACTCACAGTGGCTCATGCCTGTAATCAGCACTTTGGGAGACCGAAGTGGGCAGATCACCTGAGGTCAGGAGTTTGAGACCAGCCTGACCAACATGAATAAACCCCGTCTCTACTAAAAATACAAAATTAGCCAGGTGTGGTGGTGCGTGCCTGTAATCCCAGCTACTTGGGAGGCTGAGGCAGGAGAATTGCCTGACCCAGGAGGCGGAGGTTAACAGTGAGCCAAGATTGCATCATTGCACTCCAGCCTGGGCGACAGAGCAAAACTCCATCTCAAAAAAAAAAAAAAGGCAATTGGGATTTGAATCCAGGCAGAGTAATTCTAGATTCTCCCTGGAATTACAGCAACCTCCCGTGCAATAGGTGAGCCACAGTGGTCCCCTTCCACAGACAAGGTTATCCAAGGTCACATAGCTAGATGACCTCAGTATCTTCGAGAGGTAGTACTTAGCCTCCGCCGTGTGCCCCCTCATAGCATAGGCCAGTGCATTACGGTATTCGTCGGCTTATCTACCCCTCATGCTCCCAGCCCAATGTCCAGCCTCCTCCAGAGAGAATCGGTCATCATCCCTCACCAGAGAACTCGGAGTTTGCAGCCAGGATGGCTAAGCCGCTTGCAGAGCAGTTGGACACCTGTGTCCCCTAGGGCGTTGTGGGTCAAATAAAGCTCCGTCAAGGTCTGGTTGACCCCCAGGGTGAAGTAAAGACTCTTACAAGCCTTGGCTGTGAGGCCACAGCTGTCCAGCCTGTTGACGATAAGGAGTTGGTTAAGGCTACTTTTTTCTTTTTTTGAGGTAGCATCTTACTCTTGCCCAGGCTGGGGTGCACTGCAACCTCCACTTCCTGGGTTCGAGTGATTCTTCTTCCTCAGCCTCCTAAGTGACTGGGATGACAGTCGCCTGCCACCATGCCCTGCTAATCTTTTGGATTTTTAGTAGAGTCAGGGTTTCACCATGCTGGCCAGGCTGGTCTTGAACTTCTGACCTCGTGATCCACCTGCCTTGGCCTCGCAAAGTGCTGGGATTACAGGCGTGAGCCACCGCACCCGGCCACCTCTCTTCTACCTGAATCTTTTGTGAGGAAGGCAGGACACTTGGTAAATAGAATAATGAAGGATGAGAAAGCACTTCCACCGTTCCCTCCTCACTCCCTGCTGCTCACCACAGTTTCCGGAGTCTGCAGGTGGGATGCTGCAGCCCCTCCGCCAGCAGCCACAGGCCCCAGTCTCCCAGGTCGTTGAAGCTCAGGTCCAGCTCCCGGAGGTGGGGGTTGGCCTGGAGCACCGCAGAAAGACCCTCACAGGCGCCGGCGCCCAGCCGGCAAATGCCCAACCTGCAAAGACAGGATGCCAGAGTGGGCTGGGAAGCATTCTTCCTGCAAACATGTGCTTGGAGGGCCCTGTGCCAGGCCTGTGCTGGTTGCAGACAGGGACACAGTCTCTACCCTTAAGAGGACAAAAAGACAAGACCGAATAGGAAGGCGAAAGGAAGGGAGGAATACAAGAACAGAAGGAGGCCGGGTGGGGTGTCTCACGCCTGCAATCCCAGCACTGTGGGAGGCTGAGGTGGGCAGATCACGAGATCAGGAGTTCAAGACCAGCCTGACTAACATGGTGAAACCCCGTGTCTACTAGAAACAAAAATTAGTTGTCTGTGGTGGCGTGCGCCTATACTATAGTCCCATCTGCTCAGGACCATGAGCCAGGAGAATCGCTTGAACCTGGGAGGCAGAGGTTGCAGTGAGCTGAGACCAGGCCAGTGCACTTCAGCCTGGGCATAACAGAGCAAGACCCCATCTCAAATAAAAAAAGCAAATAAGAGGCCGGGCACGGTGGCTCAAGCCTGTAATCCCAGCACTTTGGGAGGCTGAGGCGGGTGGATCCCGAGGTCAAGAGATCGAGACCATCCTGGTCAACATAGTAAAACCCCGTCTCTACTAAAAATACAAAGACTTAGCTGGGCACGGTGGCGCGTGCCTGTAATCCCAGCTACTCAGGAGGCTGAGGCAGGAGAATTGCCTGAACCCAGGAGGCGGAGGTTGCGGTGAGCCGAGATCGCGCCATTGCACTCCAGCCTGGGTAACAACAGTGAAACTCCGTCTCAAAAAAAAAAAAAAAATAACTAATAAAAAAGCAAATAAGAATAAGGCCAGGCACCATGGCTCACGCCTGTCATTCAGCATCTTGGGAGGCTGAGGCAGGAGGATTACTTGAGGCCAGGAATTTGTGACCAGTCTGGCCAACCAACAACAACTTGTTTCTACAAAAAAAAAAAAGTTTTTTGAGACAGAGTTTGACTTTTGTTGCCCGGGCTGGGGTGCAATGGTGCAATCTTGGCTCACTGTAGCCTCTGTCTCCCAAGGTCAAGAGATTCTCCTGCCTCCGCCTCCCAAGTAGATGAGACTACTGACATGTGCCACCACACCTGGTTAATTTTAATTACGTATTTTTAGTGGAAGTAGAATTTCACCATATTGATCAGGCTGGTTTCTAACTCCTGACCTCAGGTGATCCACCCACCTCAGCCTCCTGTCTTCAAAACATTTTTAAGAAATTAGAGGGGGCCGGCCAGGGCTGATGGCTCATTCCTGTAATCCCAGCGCTTTGGGATGCTGAGGCCTGGCCAACATGGTGAAACCTTGTCTCTGCTAAAAATCCCCAAAATTAGCTGGGCGTGGTGACACATATCTGTAGTCCCAGCTGCTCGAGAGGCTGAGGTGGTTCAGTCACTTGAACCCAGGAGGTGGAGGTTGCAGTGAGTTCATAGGATGCCACTGCAGTCTAGCTTGGCCAACAGAATGAAACTCCTCAAAAAAAAAAAAACAGTTGGGGCCAGCCACAAAGGCTCATGTCTGTAATCCTAGCACTTTGGGAAGCCAAGGTAGGTAGATCACTGAGGTCAGGCGTTCGAGACCAGCCTGGCCAAACTCTGGCTCTACCAAAAATAGAAAAATTAGCCAGGCGTGGTGGGGTGTGCCTGTAATCCCACTAAAGAGGCTGAGGCTGAAGCATTGCTTAAACCTGGGAGGTGGAGGCTGCACTGAGCCAAGATCGTGCCACTACACTTCAGCCAGGATGACAGAGTGAGACCAAAAAGCAGATAGTGTGCTGGACATGGTGGCGTGTACCTGTATTCCCACCTACTTTGGAGGCTGTAGTTCACTGTGACCCTGCCCGGGAATAATCGTAGGCAACACAGCAACAGCCCGTATAAAAAAAAAATTTTTTTTAGGCCTGACACGGTGGCTCATGCCTATAATCCCAACACTTTGGGAGGCCGAGGCAGGTGGATCACGAGGTCAAGACATTGAGACCATCCTGGTCAACAAGGTGAAACCCCGTCTCTACTAAAAATACAAAAATTAGCTGGGCATGGTGGCGTGTGCCTGTAATCCCAGCTACTCGGGAGGCTGAGGCAGAATTGCCTGAACCCAGGAGGCGGAGATTGCGGTGAGCCGAGATCGCGCCATTGCACTCCAGCCTGGGTAACAAGAGCAAAACTCCGTCTCAAAAAAAAAAGAAATTTTGTGTGTAATTTTTTTGTTTTGTTTTGTTTTTTTACTGGTGCCTTGATAAAAAAAAATACACAAAATGTATATTTTTGAGCACCTCTACCCACATCTTGTACTAGTCACTAGGAGATAGAGTTGGAAAAGATCCTACGCTTGTAGAATGCTACCACGCATTCTACAAGCACACATACACACACACATACACAGATTACACATTTATTTTTTGAGATGGAGTCTCACTCTTGTAGCCAAGGCTGGAGTGTGCAGTGACACAGTCTCAGCTCACTGCAACCTCTGCCTCCTGGGTTTAAATGATTCTTCTGCCTCTGCCTCCTGAGTACCTGGAATACAGGTGCCTGTCACCATGCCCAGCTAATTTTTTTTATTTTTAATAGACATGGGTTTTCACCATGTGGGCCAGGCTAGTCTCGAACTCCTGACTTTAGGTCATCCACCCACCTTGGCCTTCCAAAGGGCTGGGATTACAGGGGTGAGTCACCAAGCCCAGCCTTGAAATTTCAATAAATGCTGCTGAGGGAAAGTATGAGGTCACATAGGATCATAAATCTAGGAACCCAGATCATAGCTGGGGATTAGACAGGGTGTCCAGCTGGGTGTAGTGGCTCACACCTGCAATCCCAGAGCTCTGGGGGGTCAAGGCCAGAGGATTCTCCTAAGGCCAGGAGTTTGAGACCAGCCTTGGCAACAAATGAAGACCTTATTCTTACAAAACAATAAGTAAAAATCGCCCAGGTGTTCAGGAGGCTGAGGCAGGAGAATTGCCTGAACCCAGGAGGCGGAGGTTGTGGTGAGCCAAGATCGCGCCATTGCACTCCAGCCTGGGTAACAAGAGCGAAACCCCGTCTCGGGGGAAAGAAAAAAAAATTACCCAGGTGTTGCGCCATTGCACTTAAGCCTGGGCAACAGAGCAAAACTGTCTCAAAAAAATTTTAAAAAATTAGCCAGGTGTGGTGGTGTGTGCCTGCGGCCCCAGGTACTCAGGAGGCTGAGATGGGAGGATGGCTTCAGCCCAGAAGGTTGAGGGTACAGTGAACCATGGTCACTTCACTGCACTCCAGCCTGGGCAGCCAGCGAGACCCTGTCTCAAAATAACAAATATCTAAATAGAGTGTTCAGAAGAAAAGCTGAACTTCTCTGGGCAAAGAGGGGACAGAGCAGGAGGGCATTCTAGGGAACAAGAATTGCTTGTGCAAAAGGCTGTGTGTCAGAAAAATCCTTTAACAAAGGCTGATGTGGCCGGGCACGGTGGCTGACGCCTGTAATCCTAGTGATTTGAGAGGCTGAGGTGGGAGGATCATGAGGTCAGGCGTTCGAGGCAAGGCTAACCAATATCTCTAACCTTTTTTCTAATTTTGTATTTTGTAAAAATAGAAAAATTAGCCAGGTGTGGTGTTACAAGTTTATAATCCCGGCTACTCAGGAGCCTGAGACAGGAGAATTGCTTGAACCTGGGAGGTGGAGTTTGCAGTGAGCTGAGATTGCGCCACTGCACTCCAGCCTGGACAACCAGAGGAAAACTCTGTCTCAAAATATTAAAAAAAGCAAAAACGCTGATGTAGGGCTGGGTGTGGTGGTGGCTCACGCCTGTAGTCACAGCACTTTGGGAGGCCAAGACGGGCTGATTGCCTGAGCTCAGAAGTTTGTGACCAGCCTGGGCAACATGGTGAACTCTCGTCTCTACTAAAACACAAAAATATTAGCCAGGAGTGGCAGTGTGCGCCTGTAGTCCCAGCTACACGGGCGGCTGAGGCAGGAGACTTGCTTGAACCCGGGAGGCGAGGTTGCAGTGAGCTGAGATCGCACCACTGTACTCCAGCCTGGGCAATAGAGCAAGACTCCATCTCTGGGGGGGAAAAGCTTGCTGTAGTAGCTAGAGTTGAGGAGCAGAGGCAGCATGGCCTCTGTGGTCACAGGTGAGGGGCTGCGTTCGTGGATGGGGACTCACCGGAGGGTCTGGAGCTTGCAGGTGGCATGCCTGAGGCCCTCACACAGCAGCAGTGCCCCGGGGTCCCCCAGGTCATTGAGGCTGAGGTCCAGCTCTGTCAGGCTCTGGTTTACGCTGAGGGTTGAGGCCAGCCCTTCACAGGCAGGAGCAGTGAGGTGGCAGATCTTCAGCCTGCACAAAACAAAATCCAATTTAAACAGTGTCATGGAGACTTTTAAAATTTTGAGACAGAGTCTCACTTTGTTCCCCAGGCTGGAGTGGAGTGGTGCAATCTAGGCTCACTGCAACCTCTCCCTCCTGGGTTCAAGTGATTCTTCTGCCTCAGCTTCCCAAGTAGCTGGGACTACAGACGCCCACCACCACTCCCTGCTAATTTTTGTATTTTTAGTAGAGACTGGGTTTCACCATGTTGATGAGGCTAGTCCTAGTCTCAAGCTCCTCACCTTGGATGATCCACCCACCTCGGCCTCCCAAAGGACTGGGACTGCAGGTGTGAGCCTCTGTGCCCAACCCCAAAATCTTAACAGAAAGGCATTTTCAGACAATGCACTTTAAAAATGGGCAAGGAAGTATGCCTTTCTCCAAGGAAGGTGTACAAGTGGCCAATAGCACCTGAAAAGACCGTCAGTCTCACTAATCATTGGGGAAATACAAATCAAAACCACAATGAGATAGCATCCCACACCCATTAGGATGCCTACTTTTTTTTTTGAGATAGAGTTTCGTTCGCCAGGTGCCAGGCTGGAGTGCAGTGGTGCGATCTCGGCTCACCGCAACCTCCGCCT
Source organism: Callithrix jacchus (assembly GCF_049354715.1). Classification (NCBI taxonomy): domain Eukaryota; kingdom Metazoa; phylum Chordata; class Mammalia; order Primates; family Cebidae; genus Callithrix; species Callithrix jacchus. The sequence continues at coordinate 47,019,546 of NC_133523.1, forward strand.
CCCAGGTTCAAGCAGTTCTCCTGCCTCAGCCTCCCGGGTAGCTGGGATTACAGGTATGCACCACCACGCCCAGCTAATTTTTGTATTTTTAGTAGAGACCGGGTTTCACCATGTTGGCCAGGCTGGTCTTGAACTCCTGACCTCAGGTGATCCGCCCACCTCAGCCTCCCTAAGTGCTGGGATTACAGGTGTGAGCCACCGTGTCCTACCTGTTGGATGCATTTTATACTGTCATTCAGTATGGAGGAATTTGCCATTTTACTACAGTTGAGCTCAGGAAGAACTCACCACAAAGTCCGTAGCCTGCAGACTGGGTGCCTCAGTCCCTGACACAGAAACCTCAGGCCCAAGTCCTCCAGGGCATTTCCTGTCAGGTCCAGCTCAACCAGATGTGGGTTTGTGCTAAGCACAGACGCCATCTCCTGACACGCTCCGGACTCCAGCTGACACTTCCTCAACCTTGGGAGGAAAGAGAGGTTGAAGGGGGAGCCGTCTTGCTTTTCTGTGTCCTGATCACTCATGCCCTGGCCTGTTTGTTTTATTTTATTGATTTAGAGACAGAGTCTCGCTCTGTCACCCAGGCTGAAGTGCAATGGCGTGATCTCGGCTCACTGCAACCTTCACCTCCCGGGTTCAAGCAATTCTCCTGCCTCAGGCTTCTGAGTAGCTGCGATTACAGGCGCCTGCCACCATACCTGGCTAATTTTTTGTATTTTTTTTTTTTTTTAGACGGAGTTTCGCTCTTGTTACCCAGGCTGGAGTGCAATGGCGTGATCTCGGCTCACCGCCACCTCCACCTCCTGGGTTCAGGCAATTCTCCTGCCTCAGCCTCCTGAGTAGCTGGGATTACAGGCAGGTGCCACCATGCCCAGCTAATTTTTGTATTTTTAGTAGAGACGGGGTTTCACCATGTTGACCAGGATGGTCTCGATCTCTTGACCTTGTGATCCACCCGCCTCAGCCTCCCAAAGTGCTGGGATTACAGGCGTGAGCCACCGCGCCCGGCATTTTTTGTATTTTCAGTAGAGATAAGGTTTCACTGTGTTAGCCAGGATGGTCTCGATCTCCTGACCTCATGATCTGCCTGCCTCAGCCTCCCAAAGTGCTGGGATTACAGACGTGAGCCACCTCGCCCGGCCTATTTTATTATTTATTTCGAAACAGTTTCTTACTCTGTCACCCAGGCTGGAGTTCAGTGGTGTTATATCAACTCACTGAAGCTTCGACCTCTGCGCTCAAGCGACCCTCCTGCCTCAGCCTCCTGAGTAACTGGGAATACAGGTGTGTGCCACCATACCTGGCTAATTTTTCTTTTTTGAGGTGGAGTCTTGCTCTGTTGCCCAGCCTGGAGTGTGGTGTCGCAAACTTGGCTCACTGCAGCCTCCACCTTCCAGGTTCGAGAGATTCTTGTGCCTCAGCCTTTTGAGTAGCTGGGACTGCAGGCTGGACTACGGGCATGGGCCACCATGCCAGGCTAATTTTTGCCTTTTTAGTAGACAGGGTTTCACCACGTTGGCCAGGCTGGTCTCAAACTCCCGACATCAGGTAATCCACCCATCTGGCCTTCCAAAGTGCTGGGATTACAGGCATGAGCCACTGCGCCTGGCCCATACCTGGCTAATTAAAAAAAAAATTTTTTTTTTTGTAGGTTGGGTGCGGTGGCTCACGCCTGTAATTTCAGCACTTTGGGAGGCCAAGATGGGTGGCTCACCTGAGGTTAGGGGTTCAAGACCATCGTGGCCAACATGGGGAAACCCCATCTCTACTAAAAATACAAACAAAAATTGCTGGGTGTGGTAGTGGGTGCCCATAATCCCAGCTACTTGGGAGGCTGAGACAGGAGAAACACTTGACCCCAGGAGGTGGAGGTTGCAGTGAGCTAAGATCGCACCACTACATTCCAGCCTGGGCCACAGAGGAAGGCCCTGTCTTAGGGGAAATAAAAGGTTGGTGGGGGGTGGGGGAGTGGCCCCAGGGATTCCTCATCATGTGGAATTGAGTGTGGAGTCAGAAGAGGACAGAAGTAGGTCCTCTGAAGTGCCTGGAGTCCAGGGCCAGGGTTGAAGGTCATGGGGTTAAGGGCCAGCCCTGATTCAGAGGTGGAGATCTGGGGAGTACCAGCATTTTATGATATTTCATGCTCTGGGAGAGAGAGAGTGAGTTTAGGAACTTGCTCCCGGGGATGGAGACTCACTGAAGCATCTGCAGCCTGCATCGGGGATGCCGCAGGCCCTCGCACAGCAGCGTCATGCCTGGGAGTCCAATGCCGTTGCTGCTGAGATCCAGCCTGGTTAAATTCCTATTGGCTATGAGAGCTGTAGCGAGGTCTTCGCAGGCTGAGCTGGAGATGCCGCACCGCTTCAGCCTGGGTGGAAATAAAAGGAACCAGTCATTTCCTTTGCTTTTTTTTTTCCCCCCTGAGGTACAGTTGCTCTGTCACCTAGGCTGGAGTGCAGTGGCATGATCTTGGCTCATCCCAACCTCTGCCTCCTGGGTTCAAGCGATTCTCCTGCCTCGGCCTCCTGAGCAGCTGGGATTACAGACATGTGGCACCATGACTGGCTAATTTTTGTATTTTCATAGAGCCAGGGTTTCACCATGTTGGCCAGGCTGTTCTCGAACTCCCGACCTCAGGGATCCGCCTGCCTTGGCATCCCAAAGTGCTGGGATTACAGGCATGAGCCACCGTGCCTGGGTTTTTTTTTTTTTTTCCCTCTCACTCAGGCTACACTTTTTTCTTTCCTTTTTGTGTGCGTGTGATGGAATTTTGCTCGGTTTTCCAGGCTGGAGTGCAGTGGTGCCATCCTGATACACTAGGGCCTCAATCTTCTGGGCTCAAGAAACCTCCCACCTCAGCATCCTGAGTAGCTGGGACCACAGGTGCACACTGCCACGTCCAGATTTTTTTTTTTTTTTTTTTTTTTAGACGGAGTTTCCCTCTTGTTACCCAGGCTGGAGTGCAATAGCACGATCTCAGCTCACCGCAACCTCCGCCTCCTGGCAATTCTCCTGCCTCAGCCTCCTGAGTAGCTGGGATTACAGGCACACACCACCATGCCCAGCTAATTTTTTGTATTTTTAGTAGAGATGGGGTTTCACCATGTTGACCAGGATGGTCTCGACCTCTTGACCTCGTGATCCACCCACCTCAGCCTCCCAAAGTGCTGGGATTACAGGCAGATTTTTTTTTTTTTAAGATGGAGTTTCACCATGTTGGTCAGGCTGGTCTTGAACTCCCGACCTCAGGTGATCCGCCCGCCTTGGCCTCCAAAGTGTTTGGATTACAGGCATGAGCCACCACGCCCGGCCAAAAGAACTTCTTTGAGTTGAGAGTTCATTTTTAATTTATATATATATTTTTTTTTTGAGGCAAAGTCTTGCTCTGTCACCCATGCTGGAGTGCAGTGGCACAATCTCGGCTCACCGCAACCTCTGCCTCCTGGGTTCAGGCAATTCTCCTGCCTCAGCCTCCTGAGTAGCAATAATTACAGGATCCCAGAACCATGCTTGGCTAATTTTTGTATTTTTTTTGTAGAAATGGTGTTTCACCATATTGGCCAGGCTGGTCTTGAACCACTGACCTCAGGTGATCCGCCTGCCTTGGCTTCCCAAAGTGCTGGGATTACAGGTGTGAGCCACCAAGCCCTGCTTTGTGGCACTTTTCAATGGCTGCTCTAGCTAATGAATACACCATCCCAGATACAACGTTTGTGACCGAGCCCCATGAGAGCACAAGGTGGGGACCACTGGAAAATCCCAGACCAGCCCACACTCACCTCAGGTTCTGAAGTTTGCAGTTGGGGTGTCTGAGTCCTTGACAGAGCAGCTTCACCCCCCGGCTGCCCAGGGCATTGCGGTACAGAGCCAGCTCAATCAGGTTCGGATTGGTGCATAGGGCCACGGCCAGATGTTCACTGTAGGCATCCAGCAGAACAGTCCTCTCCGGTCTGCATGGAGGAAAGACAGGCCACTCTGGTGTTACTGGGTGCTTGGCAGCTATGGCCTTTGCATGTCACTTCACAGTTTCTGAAGCATGATTTTTTTTTTTTTTTTGAGATGGAGTTTTGCTCTTGTTGCCCAGCCTGGAGTGAAATGGCGCGATCTCAGCTCACTGCAAACTCTGCCTCCTGCGTTCAAGTGATTCTCCTGCCTCAGCCTCCCAAGTAGCTGGGATTGTAGGCATGTGCCACCAGGCCTGGCTAATTTTGTATTTTGTTTTTAGATGGAGTTTTGCTCTTGTTGTCCAGGCTGGAATGCAATGGTGTGATCTCAGCTCGCCTCAACCTCCACCTCCCAGGTTCAAGCAATTCTCCTGCGTCAGTCTCCCAAGTAGCTGGGATTACAGGCATGAGCCACCACACCTGGCTGTTTTTGTTTTTTTGAGATGGAGTTTCGCTCTTGTTACCCAGGCTGGAGTGTGCAATGGCGCGATCTCGGCTCACCGCAACCTCCGCCTCCTGGGTTCAGGCAATTCTCCTGCCTCAGCCTCCCGAGTAGCTGGGATTATAGGCATGCGCCACCACGTCCAGCTAATTTTTTGTATTTTTAGTAGATACGGGGTTTCACCATGTTGACCAGGATGGTCTTGATCTTTTGATCTCGTGATCCACCCACTTCGGCCTCCCAAAGTGCTGGGATTACAGGCTTGAGCCACTGCGCCCGGCCTGTTTTTGTATTTTTAGTAGAAAGGGCGTTTCACCATTTTGGTCAGGCTGGTCTTGAACTCCCGACCTCAGGGGATCCAACCACCTCAGCCTTTCAAAGTGCTGGGACTACAGGCATGCACCACCATACCTGGCTAATTTTTGTATTTTTAGTAGAGATGGGGTTTCACGATGTTGGCCCGGCTGATCTCAAACTCCTGGAGTCAGGTAATCTACCTGCTTTGGCCTCCCAAAGTGCTGGGACGGGATTATGGGTGGCAGCCACAGTGCCTGGCCGAAGCATGCTATCTTTTAACTTTTTTTTTTTTGGCGGGGGAGGGTCTTGCTCTGTTGTCTAGGCTGGAGTGCGTGGTAAGATCAAGGCTCACTGTAGACCTGACCTCCCAGGCTTAAGCAATCCTCCCAAGAAGTTGGGGCCACAGGTGTGTGCCATCATGCTCAGCTAATTCATTTTTTTTAGGGGTTGGGGTCTCATTATGTTGTCCAGGCTGCACCTGGCTCTATCTGATATGCTCCAAATCGCCAGGCGCGGTGGCTCACACCTGTAATCCCAGTACTTTGGGAGGCTGAGGTGGGTGGATCACGAGGTCAAGAGATCGAGACCATCCTGGTCAACATGGTGAAACCCCGTCTCTACTAAAAATACAAAAAATTAGCTGGGCCTGGTGGCGTGTGCCTGTAGTCCCAGCTACTCAGGAGGCTGAGGCAGGAGAATTGCCTGAACCCAGGAGGCGACGGTTGCGGTGAGCCAAGATTGCGCCATTGCACTCCAGCCTGGGTAACAAGAGCGAAATTCTGTTTCAAAAAAAAAAAAAAAAAAAAAAAAAAGAAAGCTCCAAGTCATTAATTAGTTGGTTTATTTGTTTGCCTCTTTATTATCTGTCTCTGTTCTCATGAGGATGGGTGTTCTCTTCCGAGCAGTGGCTTATTCACACTGTTTTCTGTCTACACAAGATTGTTGGGTCCACAGATAAAAGGGACATTGAGCTGGGCACAGTGGCTCTCACCTGTAATCTCAGGACTTTGGGAGGCCGAGATGTGTGGATCACTTGAGGGTACAGAGCTTGGTTACTCAACCTCGAAAAAGGGGGCCAAGGTGGGCAGATCACAAAGCAAGGAGATCAAGACCATTCTGGCTAATAAGGTGAAACCCTGTCTGTATTAAAAATTCAAAAAAATTGAGCTGGGCGCGGTGGCTCACACCTATAATCCTAGCACTTTGGGAGGCTGGGGCGGGTGGATCACGAGGTCAAGTGATCCAGACCATCCTGGTCAACATGGTGAAACCCCATCTCCACTAAAAATACAAAAATTAGCTGGGCTTGGTGGTGCGTGCCTGTAATCCCAGCTACTCGGGAGGCTGAGGCAGGAGAATTGCCTGAACCCGGGAAGCGGAGGTTGCGCCATTGGACTCCTCCCTGGGTAACAGTGAGAAAAAGGGACTTAGTAATATTTGTTGATTGAATAAATTCTCCTTGACATCGACCTCAGTTTAGCCCCAGGGGGTGGTGGTTAATGTCTACAGAGGCAGTATTGATACTTGGGGCCAGAGGGAGTGTTCTGTGTATTGTAGGACGTTGGCGGCACTCCCAGCCTTTATCCACTAGGTGTCAGTAGTGTTACTTGCTTCCCAGTTGTGACAACCAAAAATATGTCTCCAGATACTGCCAAATGTCAGAGCAAAATCGCCCCTCGTTGATCCGCACTGGCCAAGAGCATGAACCTCAAGACCAAGGCGGGTGGATCACTTGAGGTCAGGAATTCAAGATCAGCCTGGCTAACATGGCAAACGCCCGTCTCCACTAAAATGACAAACATTGGCCAGGCGCGGTGGCTCATGCCTGTAACCCCAGCACTTTGGGACACCGAGGCGGGTGGATCACAAGGTCAAGAGATCGAGACCATCCTGGTCAACAAGGTGAAACCCCGTCTCTACTAAAAATACAAAAAATTAGCTGGGCATGGTGGCGCGTGCCTGTAATCCCAGCTACTCAGGAGGCTGAGGCAGGAGAATTGCTTGAACCCAGGAGGCGGAGGTTGCAGTGAGCGGAGATCGTGCCATTGCACTCCAGCCTGGGTAGCAAGAGCAAAACTCCGTTTCAAAAAAAAAAAAAAAAAATTACAAACATTATCCTGGCATGGCATGGTGGTCGGTGCCTGTAATCCTGGGGAGGCTGAGGCAGGAGAATCACTTGAACCAGGGAGGCAGAGGCTGCAGTGAGCCAAGATTATGCCATTGCACTCCAGTTTAGGAGACCAAGAGAGACTTCATTTCAAAAAGCAAAAAAAGAAAGCTGGACATGGTGACTCACGTCTGTAATCCCAGCACTTTAGGAGGCCAAAGTGGGTGGATCACCTGAAGTCGGGAGTTTGAGACCAGCCTGACCAACATAGAGAAATCCTGTGTCTACTAAAAATTTTAAATTAGCTGGGCGTGATGGTGCATGCCTGAAATTCCAGCTACTCCAGAGGTTGAGGCCGGAGAATCGTTTGAACCCGGGAGGCAGAGGCTGCAGTGAGCTGAGATTGTGCTATGGCACTCCAGCCTAGGAGACCTAGAGGGACTTCCTTTAAGAATGAAGGAATGAATGAATGAATGCATGCATGAACCTGAGCAGCCCCAGGGATACTTACAGCTGCACCAACAGCGTGTGGGTCCCTGCAGAGCACCTGGCCCGGTCTTCCCGGTCTGCGCTGTACCTGGCGCCATACAAGTGCAGCACCTGGGCGCTCCTGCAGTTCTTCAGGCAGAAGGAGGAGACCACATGCTCCATCTGGGAGGCGATGTTGCTGACCACGATCACCTGGAAGTGGCTCAGGGCCTGCTGGATAAACTCCTCCTCCTGGATCTCGTACAAGCAGCTGAAGAGCTCCAGGGAGCCCTGCTGCAGGGTGGAGCCGGCACTCTGCGCTTTGCTCTGGATCCACTGCAACAGCTGTGTCTTGATGCACGGCGAGACCTTCCAGCAGAGACTCTTCTCCAGGTGGCTCCTGGTCTCCTCGTTCAGCAGCCCGAATAGGAAGCGGGTGGTGAGCGCCAGGAAGCTCCTTTCGGAAAATGCGTACTCGGCCAACAGCCTGTTAACGTCCTGCTCTGGGCCTGCCCCACGCTCGCCCTGGTCCAGGAGGTAGTACATAGCTGCGAAGAATTCTTGGAAGCTCAGGTGGATGAAGCTGTAGTACCTCTCACAGTTGATGTCCTTCTGGAAGATGTTCATGTTGAGGAAGGCGGACACGTCCGCCCCGTCCAGGCCATGCCTCCGGAGGTCCTGCTCCTCAAACAGGATTTTCTGATTCCAGAGCCCGTCTGCTGCCAGGGAGCACAACCCTCTCTGGTTCGGTGGGGGCTGCAGGCGCGGGGTCCCGGGCTTGGGTTGCATCAGACTCAGCAGATAGAGCATGTACACTGCAGTGGTGGTCCTGGATGTCTGTCTCAGCAGCCCCCCACCCTCCAGCTGCTGCTGGAGGCAGGTGCAGACCACCCAGCACACCAGGGGCACGAAGCACATGGTGAAGAGAGGCTCGTTGTCCCTCACGTAGTTGAAGACATGGCCCGCCTGCTCTGCATCGTGGAAATACTTGTAGAAGTACTCCTCCCTCTCTGCCTCCGAGAAGCCCAGGATCTCCACGTGCCTGGGGTGCTCCAGCAGACGGTGGAGCTTCTCCAACGCCGTGGGCCTCGTGGTGATGAGCAGAGATAGCTCGGGGAGGAGCTTCTTCCGAATTAAGCTGCTAAGGAGCAGCTCCGTGGGCCGTTTCTCCTCCCAGCAGAGGCACCAGGGTCCCTGAGGATCGTGGAAAGAAGGCTTGAGCTCATCGAAGCCGTCGATGATGAAAAGGAGACGCTTGGGAACGTGCACTAGCTCCCGCAGAGGCTCGCCGGGCTCCGGCCAGCAGCTGGAGATGAGGTCTTGCATGCTGCGTTCCGCGGCACTCTGGTTCAGCTCCCTGCAGTTGATGTAGAAGAGATAATCGAACCTGCCTTGGAAGAGCTTCCCGTCCGCCCAGTCCAGCATCACCTTGTGAGCCAGCATGGACTTGCCTATCCCCGCCGCCCCTTGCATGACCACGGTGCGCGGTGGCTCGGGGCGCTCCTCATCTGGCTCAAAGAGGGTCTCTATCTTGATAGGGCTGGTCTGGTGTCCCACGGTCCTCGCGTGTTCCCGGCCCGTGTCCAGAAGCTGCTGCTGGGCCCGCATGGGGTTTGAGTGCTCCTTCACCAGCAGGAGCCGGGTGTACCGGTGGCTGAGGTTGACACATTCCCCTAGGCGCGCATTGCGGTCTTCCATGAGCCGGAATTTCCTGCGTACGTAATCTCTGTAGGCTTCCTGGGGATCTAGGGGAGAGGAACGAAGGTTTTGTGGAAAACTCATCAGCAACCTCTAATGAGTTCATGAGGAAAAGTGCTCCTCGTCTGGGTCAAAGAGGGCGTGAGCCTGTAGTCCAGCTACTTGGGAGGCTGAGACGGGAGAATTGCTTGAACCCAGGAGGTGGAGGTTGCAGTGAGCCGAGATCACTCCTGCCTGGGCAACAGAGCAAGACTCCTCGAAAAAAACCATGGCCTAGCCAGGCACGGTGGCTCACGCCTGTAATCCCAGCACTGTGGGAGGCCGAGGCGGGTGGATCACGAGGTCAAGAGATCGAGACTATCCCGGTCAACATGGTGAAACCCCGTCTCTACTAAAAATACAAAAAAATTAGCTGGGCGTGGTGGCGTGTGCCTGTAATCCCAGCTACTCAGGAGGCTGAGGCAGGAGAATTGCCTGAACCCAGGAGGTGGAGGTTGGGGTGAGCCGAGATCGCGCCATTGCACTCCAGCCTGGGTAACAAGAGCGAAACTCCGTCTCAAAAAACAAAACAAAACAAAATCCATGGCCTAGTACCCACTTGCTCAGCAAGTGAAAACTTCTTGAGACAGTTTTCAAGAAGGAATCTGAGAACCTTAGTCCTCCTCTATAAAGATCTTCCCTTCTCACCTGGCATGGTGGCTCAGGCCTGTAATCCCAGCACTTTGGGATGCCGAGGCGGGTGGATCACGAGATCAGTTCAAGACCAGCCTGGCCAAGATGGTGAAACCCTATCTCTACTAAAAATACAGAAATTAGTCAGGCATGGTGGTGAGTGCCTGTAATCCCAGCTACTCAGGAGACTGAGGGAGAGAACTGCTTGAACCCAGGAGGTGGAGGTTGCAGTGAGCCGAGATCACTCCAGCCTGGGCAACACTGCAAGACTCCGTCTCAAAAAAAAAAAAAAGATCTTCTTTTCTCCTGAGATGCTGAGGCTTAACATGGGACTGTTTACCTACAGTACTATATGCAGTCTACTCAGAAGGCTGTCCATGCACCAGCAGCATTACTGGGAAGCTGGTTGGAAATACAAAATCCTGGGTCCTGCTCCCCACCTATTGAATTAGAGACTGCATTTTGTTTGTTTCTTTTCTTTCTTTCTTTTTTTTTTTTTAATTATTGCTGGGTGCAGTGGCTCACACCTGTAATCCCAGCACTTTGGGAGGCCGAGGTTGAGCAGATCACCTGAGGTCAGGAGTTCGAGACCAGCCTGCCCAACATGGCAAAACCCCATCTGTACTAAAAATACAAAAGTTAGTTGGCCGTGGTGGTGTGCTTCTGTAGCCCCAGCTACTAGGAGACCAAGGCAGAAGAATCACTTGAACCCAGGAGGTGGAGGATGCAGTGAGCTGAGGTCGAGCCACTGCTTTCCAGCCTGGGTGATAAAAGCAAAACTCTGTTCCAAAAAATAAAATTAGGCCAGGTGTGGTGGCTCACACCTGTAATCCCAGCCTTTAGGAGGCCGAGGCGGGCAGATCACCTGAGGTAAGGGGTGAAACCCATTTCTACTAAAAATACAAAATTAGCCAGGCGTGGTGGTGAGTGCCTGTAATCCCAGCTACTTGGGAAACTGAGGCAGGAGAATTGCTTGAACCGGGAGGCGGAGGTTGCAGTGACCTGAGATCAGCCAGCCCCTCTCCAGCCTAGGCGACAATGTGAGACTCTGTTTAAAAAAAAAAAATCTGATACTAAGATTTTCAAAACTAGCAGATGCACTCTTTTAATTGTAGAGGCATATACATAAAATTTACCTTTCTTTCTTTTTTTGCGCCTCTAGATGATGTCTTAAGAAATAAAATTGCCGGGCGCGGTGGCTCAAGCCTGTAATCCCAGCACTTTGGGAGGCCAAGGCGGGTGGATCACAAGGTCAAGAGATGGAGACCATCCTGGTCAACATGGTGAAACCCCGTCTCTACTAAAAATACAAAAATTAGCTGGGCATGGTGGTGCGTGCCTGTAATCCCAGTTACTCAGGAGGCTGAGGCAGGAGAATTGCTTGAACCCAGGAGGCGGAGGTTCAGTGAGCCGAGATCGCGCCATTGCACTCCAGCCTGGGTAACAAGAGCGAAACTCCGTCTCAAAAAAAAAAAGGAATCTGAGTTTGATACTAAGGTTTTCAAACTAGCGCATGCACTCTTAATTGTAGAGGCATATACATAAAATTTACCTTTTTTTTTGTGCCTCTAGATGATGTCTTAAGAAATAAAATTTACCATTTTTAACTACTTTAAAGTGTACGACTCTATGGCATTAAGTTAGTTCACGATGCCGTGTGATCATCACCGATGTCTACTTTTTTTTTTTTTTTTGAGACAATCTCATTCTGTTACCAGGCTGGAGTATAGTGGCACGATCTCAGCTCACCACAATCTCTGCCTCCCAGGTTCAAGTGATTCTCCTGCCTCAGCCTCCCGAGTAGCTAAGACTACAGGTATGTGCCGCCGTGCTAGTCTCAAACTCCTGACCTCAAGATACGCATGTCTTGGCCTCCCAATGTGCTGGAATTACCAGTGTGAGCCACCACACCCAGCCTCTTTTTTTTTTTTTTTGAGACAGTTTCACTCTTGTTGCTCAAGCTGGAGTGCAAGGGTGCGATCTCGGCTCACTGCAACCTCTGCCTCTTGCGTTCAAGCAATTCTCCTGCCTCAGCCTCCCAGGTAGCTGGGATTACAGGCATGCACCACCACGCCCAGCTAACAGCTCATTCCTTGTATTTATTTATTTATTTTAGTAGAGACAGGGTTTTACCATGTTGGTCAGGCTGGTCTCGAACTCCTGACCTCAGGTGATCCACCCACCTCCCAGAGTGCTGGGATTACAGGAGTGAGCCACCATGCCTGGCCAAAACTGCCACTTTGATGGTGTCCTTAATCCACCCCAGGAATTCTGCAGTCACGCATCTGTGCTTGGCCTAGGCTCCATTGGGTCATCAGCTCTGGGTAGATAAATACATGTAGGTACCTGGCTTGAGGCTCACCTTTTTTTGGAGTGGCAACAGAGACTTCCAAAAGGCATGTTGACTGGTTCCCAAGCGAGGATGGGCCACCAGGTGGTGTATCTGAGAGAGAGATTGTGGAAGGTGAGCTGGCACGCGTCTGGCTCGGGGCACTGTGTGCTATTAGCCTGGATCACATTAAAACGCCTCCCTAAGTCCCTCCTCACCCACGCCCGGAATGTTCAGTAACCACTGCACAGGCCATGTGTGGGGAAAAGCTCACCCCTTGTTCCCTGTAGCCCACCCTCCTTCCTGGGTGCCCCTCATGGTCATTGCCTCCACCATCCATCCAATCAGAGTGAGTCTTGCTCTGTCACCCAGGATGAAGCACAGAGGTGTGATCTTGGCTCACTGCAACCTCCACCTCCCCTGTTCAGTGATTCTTTTGCCCCAGGCTCCCGAGTAGCTGGGATTACAGGCACACAGCTAATTTTTGTATTGGCTGGGATCGGACTCCTGACTTCGTGATCCGCCCACCTTGGCCTCCCAAAGTGCTGGGGTAACAGGCGGGTCCAGCCCCAATCAGTCTTTTTGATGCAAGTTCTGAGTCCAGACTCCTCCCTCATCAGCTCTCGGCCACATCTCATTCATCTTTCCTTCCTTCCTTCCTTCCTTCCTTCCTTCCTTCCTTCCTCTCTCTCTCTCTCTTTCTTTCTTTCTCTTTTTTTTTTTCTGCTCTTGTTACTCAGGCTGGAGTGCAATGGCGCGATCTCGGCTCACTGCAACCTCCGCCTCCTGGGTTCAGGCAATTCTCCTGCCTCAGCCTCCTGAGTAGCTGGGATTACAGGCACGCACCACCATGTCCAGCTAATTTTGTGTGTGTGTGTATTTTTAGTAGAGACAGGGTTTCACCATGTTGACCAGGATGGTCCCAATCTCTTGACCTCGTGATCCACCCGCCTCGGCCTCCCAAAGTGCTGGGATTACAGGCTTGAGCCACCACGCCCAGCCTCTTCTTTTCTTTTCTTTGCTCTGTCACCCAGGCTGGAAGGTAGTGGTACATTATACGATATCTCGGCTCACCACAATAGCCATCTCCCAGGTTCAAGCAATTCTCCTGCCTCGGTCTCCCGAGTAGCTGGGATAACAGGCCTGTGCCGCCATACCTGGCTAATTTTTGTATTTTTAGTAGAGACGGGGTTTCACCATGTTGGCCAGGCTGGTCTTGAACTCCTGACCTCAGCCTCTCAAAGTGTTGGGATTACAGGCATGAGCCACTGCACCCAACAGAAAGATATTTTTTATTTTTCTTTTTATCTTTTGGTACAGATTAGGTCACAGTATGTTACCCAGGCTGGTCTGGAACTCCTGGCCTCAAGGATTCCTCTGACCTTGGCCTCTCAAAGTCTTGGAAATACATGTGTAAGCCATCATGCCCAAACCAAAAAAGGTGTTTGTCTGGATATATCATAAGATTCTACACATCAGTCCTTCTTCCTTGGCATCTTTGGTCCTGAGGAGACCCCCGAAGTCCTAAGTGTGAGTGCTTATGTTCTCACCTGATACGCTCCCTGCCCAGTGGGAAAGGCTCCCCATCTAGCTAGTTCTCCTATCAGCTGACCCAGCTGCACCCCATCTGGTCCTCACTCTGACTAGTTTTCACCGCCCTGCTGGTTGCTAGTCCGTGAAATGATACATGAAAGCAAAGCACATCCTCTTGCCAGAGCCAGGAAGCACCTTCATTACTACGCAGCCCACCTCCCACAGCCCTCTAGCTTCATGCTGTTCCCATCTGCAATTCCTGTACCACCCTCCTGGCATAGGAGACACCTTCCCTGTGGTCTGTGCAACTAATAAACTGTTGTCTTTCATCTGCTCAGTCATCTCACGCTATTTTATTACTTATTTTTATTTAGAGACATAGTCTCACTCTGTCTCCCAGGCTGGAGTGTAGTGGCACGACCTCAGCTCACTAAAACCTCCTCCTCTTGGGTTCAAGCGATTCTTCTCTCTCATCCTCCTGAGTATCTGAGATTACAGGTGCCCGTCACCACGCCTGGGTAAGTTTTGTATTTTTAGTAGAGACGGGGTTTTACCATGTTGGCCAGGCTGGTCTTGAACTCCTCACATCAGGTAATCCGCCCACCTTGGCCTCTCAGTGCTGGGAATACAGGGGTGAGCCACCACTCTGGGTCTAAGTGTTTTTTTAAAAGTAATCCTTGAAAATTGCAGCTGAGGCTGGGTGCGGTGGCTCACACCTGTAATCCCAGCACTTTGGGAGGCCGAGGTGGGCGGATCATGAGGTCAGGTCATCGAGACCAACCTGGCCAACATGGTGAAACCTGGTCTGTACTAGAAAACTACAAAAATTATCTGGGTGTGGTGGCACGCCTGTAATCCCAGGTACTCAGGAGGCTGAGGCAGAAGAATTGCTTGAACCCAGGAGGTAAAGATTGCAGTGATCTGAGATCATGCCATTGCACTCCAACCTGGCAACAAGAGCAAAACTCCATCTCCAAAGAAGAAAATTGCATCTGAGACAGGCCTCAGAGACGTTGTCCTTCAATGTTTCCTAAACATGCTGTGAGAACCACCCACATCCAAACGCAGATTCCTGGTGCCCCAGACCTGCTGAGTCAGAATCTCTAGGGTTGGGGGGTTCTTGGGTTCCCAATTCTCCACAAGGGTCTCGAGAGACTCTTACCCATATTAACGTGAGAACGGCTGATCTCCGATGGCCTTGTTTTACAGATGGAGATGGAAGCCCAGAGGGGTACATCAATTCTCTGGCATCACAGGGACATAAAGAGCAAAGCTTGGCCGGGCGCGGTGGCTCACACCTGTCATCCCAGCACTTTGAGAGGCCGAGTCGGGCAGATCACAAGGTCAAGAGATTGAGGCCATCCTGGTCAACATGATGAAACCCCACCTCTACTACATATGCAAAAATAGGCTCAGCGTGGTGGTGCGCGCCTGTAGTCCCAGCTACTCGGGAGGCTGAGGCAGGAGAATTGCCTGAACCCAGGAGGCGGAGGTTGCGGTGAGCCGAGATCACGCCATTGCACTCCAGCCTGGGTAACAAGAGCAAAACTCTGTCTCAAAAAAAAAAAAAAAAAAAAAGAGCAAAGCTAAACATCTCTCTACCCAGGAACACTGAGCTGCCTCTCAGTGTGGTAAACAGATGCTGTCCGGAGAAGAATGCTCTCGCCCTCTCAGCAAAGTGTCATGCATTGTCCATGCTGGGAGAGATTGAGGCTGAAGAGGGAAAGAAGTGGGGCTTTACTTTTTATTCTGTATTTGTACATTGTTTCCATTTCTAAAAATAACTATGTGACACTTACATTTAGATATGATTATACAAAGTGACAAGGAAGTACATTGATACTCCTCCTCTTTTTTTTTTTTTGAGACAGAGTCTTGCTTTGTTACCCAGGCTGGAGTGCAGTGAGTCATTCTCCGCTCACTGCAACCTCCACCTCCTGAGTTCAAGCCATTCTCCTGCCTCAGCCTTCTGAGTAGCTGGGAGTACAGGCGCCCACCACCACACCTGGCTAATTTTTGTATGTTTAGTAGAGACGGGGTTTCACCATATTGGCCAAGCTGGTCTCGAACTCCTGACCTTGTGATCCGCCGGCCTCAGCCTCTGAAAGCGCTGGGATGACAGGCGTGAGTCACCGTGCCTGGGTGATACTTTTTTCTGACTTTGTGGCTGATTTCCCTTCAATTTTCCTGTTTGTATCTAAGTAAAGAAGTGGCCCAGCCTCATATCCCCCATGCACAGGGCACCTCCAAATGACCTAATAAAGACAAGGCAGAAAAAGTTATACGAGATAAAATCTGAGGAGGACATAAGAGGTTTATCTGTTCCCGTCACACGGCACTGGCTGCAAAGAGCCTAGTGTTCAGTTTCATCCGGGCACGGTGGCTCACGCCTGTAATCCCAGCACTTTGGGAGGCCAAGGAGGGTGGATCACCTGAGGCCAGGAGTTCCAGACCACCCTGGTCAACATAGTGAAACCCCATCTCTACTAAAAATGTAAAAATTAGCCAGGCGTGGTAGAGCGTGCCTGTAATACCAGCTACCCTGGAGGACAATTGCTCGAACTCGAGAGGTGGAGGTTGCAGTGAACCAAGATCATGTCATTTGCATTCCAGCCTGGGCAATAAAAGCAAAACTCCATCTCAAAAAATAAATAAAATAAAAATACAAAAATTAGCTGGGTGTGGTGGTATACATTTGTAATTCAGTTACTTGGGAAGCTGAGGCAGGAGAATCACCTGAACCCAGGAGGCAGAGGTTGCGGTGAGCTGAGATCACACCATTGTACTCCAGCCTGGGTGACAGAGCAGTACTCAGTCTCAAAAAACAAACAAACAAAAAAAAACTACGAATTACCAGCTGCTCGACTTGTAATTTTGGTAGCTTGAAATTAACCATGCTGAAATGATTTACACCCAGAAATTTAAAATGCTGTAATGCCTGTAATCTCAGCACTTTGGGAGGCTGAGGCAGGTGGAGACCAGCCTGGCCAACACAGTGAAACCCCATCTCTACTAAAAATACAAAAATTAGCTGGATGTGGTGATGCCCGCCTGTAATCTCAGCTACTGGGGAGGCTGAGGCAGGAGAATTGCTTGAACCTGGGAGAAGGAGGTTGCAATGAGCCTAGATCTCACCATTGCACTCCAGCCTGGGTGACAAGAGCAAAACTTCATCTCAGAAAAAGAAAAAAGGCCAGGTGCAATGGCTCACGCCTATAATCCCAGCCCTTGTGGGAGGCCGGGGTAAGCGGATCACAAGGTCAGTAGTTCGAGATCAGCCTGGCCAATATGGTGAAACCCCGTCTCTTTAAAAAAAAAAAAAAAGGAAATAAATGCTACCATCAAGTGCCTTTGCTTTTTTCAGAGTCATTAAAGATTGTTTTTTTCAGAGATGTTTAACATTTCCCAGCACACAATTACCATCACATCTCATTAACCATGAGTCACTAAGTGACCGTGTGTAGCCCGTTATTGGCAAGGCTTGCTTATTCATTCTGTTCATCAAGGCTTACTCATTCCTGGCGCTCGCCAGACACTGGAGTCACACAGAATCACACAGGGGAGTCAAGATTCTCTGTCTCTACCTTTGAGGGGGTCCGTGTTCCAATAGAGAAAACAGGTGAGAAATGACACTAAAAACCACAGCTCAAGCCAGGCGCGGTGGCTCACCTCTGTAATCCCAGTACTTTGGGAGGCCGAGGCAGGCAGATCATTTGAGGTCAGGAGCTGGCAGGCATGGTGAAATCCTGTCTCTACTAAAATACAAAAATTAGCCAGGCGTGGTGGCGTATGCCTGTAGTTCCAGCTACTCGGGAGGCAGAGGCAGGAGAATTGCTGGAACCCAGGAGGTGGAGGTTGCAGTGAGCTGAGATCGCGTCACTGCACTCCAGCCTGGTGACAGAGGGAGACTGTATTAAAAAAAGTTGGAGAAGGGTGCAGTAGGGATGTTGGGGAGGGATAACATTGGGAGAAATGCCTGATGTAGGTGACGGGGGTGGGGGATGGAGGCAGTGAACCACCATGGCATGTGTGTACCTATGCAACAATCCTGTAAGATCTGCCCGTGTGCTACAGAACTTACAGTACAATTAAGAAGAAAAGGAGAGAAGGTAGTGCCTTCAAGGTTTCAGTAAGTAAATAAGTAATAGTTTTTCAGGCAAAGAAGATGGAGAAGGAGGGCAGGGCTCGGTGGCTCACGCCTGTAATCCCAGCATTTTGAGAGGCGGAGGCGGGTGGATCACGAGGTCAAGAGATCGAGACCATCCTGGTCAACATGGTGAAACCCCGTCTCTACTAAAAATACAAAAATTAGCTGGGCATGGTGGCGCGTGCCTGTAGTCCCAGCTACTCCGGAGGCTGAGGCAGGAGAATTGCCTGAACCCAGGAGGCGGAGGTTGCGGTGAGCCGAGATCACGCCATTGCACTCCAGCCTGGGTAACAAGAGCCAAACTCGGTCTCAAATAAATAAATAAAGATGGAGAAGGAGGAAGACAGCATAAACAAAGACCAAAGGGATGAAATTAGAATTCCGTACACAGATGTAAAAAAGAACAAAATCGTGTCGTTTGCAGGAACATGGATGCAGCTGGAGGCCATTATCCTAAGCAAACTCATGCAGGAATAGAACAGCAAAGACTGCATGGTCTCACTGATAAGTAGAAGTTGAACACTGGGTTCTCACGGACATAAAGATGGGAACACGAGGCACCGGGGCTCATCATCGGGGAGGCTGGAAAACTCGCTGCTGACGACTGTGTTCAGTCTTACCCCAAACCTCGGCATCACTCAGTATACCCATGTAACGCACCTGCACGTGGACCCCTTGAATCTAAAATCAAAGTTGAAATTAGCTGGGCACTGTGGCTCGCGCCTCTTATCCCAGCACTGAGGAGGACTGAGGCAGGAGGGTCACCTGGGGTCAAGCATTTGAGACCATCCTGGCCAACGTGGTGAAACCTTGTCTCTACTAAAAATACAAAAATTAGCCAGGTGTGGTGGTGGGCGCCTGTAGTCCCAGCCACTCAGGAGGCTGAGGCAGGAGAATCACTTGAACCTGAGGGTTAGAGGATGCAGTGAGCCGAGATCAGGCCACTGCATTCCAGCCTGGGCAACAGAGCAAGACTCCATTTCAAAAAAAAAAACAGTTGAAATTCTATTTATCTATGTATCTACCTTTTTTTTTTTGTTTGTTTGTTTGAGATGGAGTTTCGCTCTTGTTACCCAGGCTGGAGTGCAATGGCGCGATCTCGGCTCACCGCAACCTCCGCCTCCTGGGTTCAGGCAATTCTCCTGCCTCAGCCTCCCGAGTAGCTGGGACTACAGGCACGCGCCACCATGCCCAGCTAATTTTTTGTATTTTTAGTAGAGACGGGGTTTCACCATGTTGACCAGGATGGTCTCGATCTCTTGACCTCGTGATCCACCCGCCTCAGCCTCCCAAAGTGCTGGGATTACAGGCGTGAGGCACCTCGCCCAGCCTATCTATGTATCTATCTATCTATCTGTCTATCAAGACCGGCCTTGGCAACATGAGGATACCCCATCTCTTTGTAAAATATTTTTTGACATAGGATCTCACACTCTTGCCCAGGCTGTAGTGTGGTGGCGTTATCTCGGCTCACTGCAACCTCCACCTCCTGGGTTCAAGCAATTCTCCTCCCTCAGCCTCCCAAATAGTCAGGATTACAGGCGTGCACCACCATGCCTGGCTAATTTTTGTATTTTTGATAGAGATGGGGTTTTGCCATGTTGGCCAGGCTAGTTTTGAACTCCTGACCTCAGGTGATCCACCGGTCTCAGCCTCCCAAAGTGCTAGGATTATAGGCGTGAGCCACCATGCCTGGCCACCTCATGTCTTAAAATATATATATATATTTGAAGTATATTAAAATATTTTTACATTATATATATATATATATGTATATATGTCATCCAGGCTGGGGTGCAGGGGCAGGTTCATAGCTCACTGCAGCCTAGACCTTCTGCTCTCAAGAGATCTTCCCACCGCAACCTCCTGAGAAGCTGGGATCACAGGTAGGTATCACCACACCCGGCCAATTTTTTTTATTTTTTATGGAGACAGAGTCTCACTATGTTGTCCAGGCTGGTCTTGAACTTCCCAACTGCAAGTAATCTGCCTTCTCCAGCCTCCCAAAGTGCTGGGATTACAGGCGTGAGCCACCATGCCTGGCTGGGGTCCTAGCCTTGCCTGTCCCACCACCCTCTTACCCTTCACCAGGTCCTCTCTCTGTCCTCTCTCCCACAGGTCCTTCCTGTTCATCCACTCAAAGATGCTGAGAGCCAGCCTCCAGGCCTCCGCTGTCCCGAAGTGGGTGATGAGCAGCTGGGCCATTTCCAGGGGACCCGCGGTCTCCATGCGTCCCCAGGGGATCCTGCCGCCTTCTCCCAGCTCTGTCACAGTCCCTAGGTAGAACTTGAACTTCTTTAGCTCTACAGCTTCGAGTTCTTCCAAGTAGGTGGACAGGCGACAGAGGCCGTCCCTGCCTGCCAAGTGTAGCATGGGGTTGCCGTGAGCCCCAGAGGAGAGGAGCTGGAGGCCAAGATGTCCCTAGGCCTGGGACACGGGGACAACTCCAGCGCTTCTTCCGAAGCCTTATTTTCAGGGGGAGGCTGTGCCAGCGGCCGGAGGATGGAGACCGGGAGGAGCGACCTCTTGCTGAAACAGTGCTTTCTTACCTTTCAGTTCCCTCCTGCCCTGCCCCGCTCACCAATGGGTGTTCTCGTTGAAGAAGAGGAAGTCGGGGGCGATGACGAAATCCTAGGTGCCACCCGGCTGATGAAAAAGGTTCTCACTTCTGCTGTCTCTTCCCGGCAATCTGGACAAAACAGTTGCTCTCTTTCCGCCGTCCTCTTGTTTTCCTCGTTTCACGAGTGTGTGTGGTAGAGTGTATTATCAAAACTGTGACTGCGCCTCCTCCATGGAGGATTTTTTTTTTTTTTTATGAGATAGTCTTGCTCTGTGTCGCAGGCTGGAGGGTAGTGGCACAATCTTGGCTCACTGGAACCTCCGCCTCCCAGGTTCAAGCGATACTCTTGCCTCAGCCTCTCAAGTAGCTGGGATTATGGGCACCCACCACCATGCCCAGCTAATTTTTGTGGTTTTAGTAGAGACAGCGTTTCACCATGTTAGCCACGCTGGTCTCGAACTCCTGACCTCAGGTGATCTGTCAGTCTCGGCCTCCCAAAGTGTTGGGATTACAGACGTGAGCCACCTTGCCTGGCTTTTTTTTTTTTTTTTTTTTTTTTTTTAAGACAGAGTCTCCCTCTGTTACCCAGGCTGGAGTCAGCCATGTGATATCAGCTCACTGTAACCTCTGCCTCCCAGGGTCAAGTGGTTCTTCCACCTCAGCCTCCCAAGTAGCTGGGACCACAGACATGCGCCACCATGCCCTAAGTTTTTGCAGTTTTGGTAGAGATGAGGTCTCATCATGTTGCCCAGGCTGGTCTTGAACTCCTGAGCTCAAGCTATTGGCCCACCTCAGCCTTCCAAAGTGCTGGGATGACAGGCGTGAGCCCCAGAGCCCAACCCCAGGGAGAATTACTAAGGACCTTGCAAAGGTCTGCTATTTTTTTTTTTTTTTTTTTTTTGGTCTCAGTCACAAGAATGGCATGACAGGGACTCGGTGATAGGCAGAATAATCCCCAAAGATACTCATGTCCTGATCCCCAGAACCTGTGATATGTCAGCCTACATAGCAAAATGGACAGATGTGAGTAAATAAAGGCACTTCAGATGGGGACATTATCCTGGGTGATCTGGGCAGGACCATAGAATCACAAGAGTCTTTTTTTTTCTTTTTCTTTTTTTGAGACGGAGTTTCGCTCGTTACCCAGGCTGGAGTGCAATGGCACGATCTCGGCTCACCGCAACCTCCGCCTCCTGGGTTCAGGCAATTCTCCTGCCTCAGCCTCCCGAGTAGCTGGGACTACAGGCACGCGCCACCATGCCCAGCTAATTTTTTGTATTTTTTTAGTAGAGACGGGGCTTCACCATGTTGACCAGGATGGTCTCGATCTCTTGACCTCATGATCCACCTGCCTCAGCCTCCCAAAATGCTGGGATTATGGAGTGCAGTGGTGCAATCTCAGCTCACTGCAACTTCCGCCTCCCGGGTTCAAGCAATTCTCCTGCCTCAGCCTCCCGAATAGGTGGGATTACAGGTGCCTGTCACAGCACCAAGCTAAGTTTTGTATTTTTAGTAGATGGGGATTACAGGTATGAGCCCCTGTGCCCAGCCAATATGGCATTTATAATCAGAAAATTTCATTTCTTGGTTTGAAAAACAAATTTTTCAGGAAAGGTTTTCGACTTTTCCTGAATTGGCTCTCACAAAATTGGCTTTTCTAAATCAATAAGAATTTTGTTTTCTTTTTTTGAGACAGTTTCATTCTGTCACCCAGGCTGGAATGCAGTAGTACAGTCTTGGCTCACTGCAGCTTCCAATTCCTGGGTTTAGAAAAGCCTCCCACCCCAGCCTCCTGAGTAGCTGGGATTACAGGCATGCACCACCACAACTGGCTAATTTTTACGTTTTTTGTGGAGACAGGTTTTCACCATGTTACCCAGACTTGTCTTGAACTCCCGAGCTGAAGCGATCCTCCCAGGTTCAAGTGATTGCCCCCTGTTCAGCCTCCCGAATAGCTGGGATTACAGAAATGCACTACCACGCCCAGCTGATTTTGTATTTTTAGTAGAGATGGGGTTGCTCCATGTTGGCCAGGCTGGTCTTGAACTCCTGACCTTAGGTGATCCACCCACCTCGGCCTCCCAAAGTGCTGGGATTACAGGCGTGAGCCACGACACCCAGCTTTGTATTGTTTTTTTGTTTGAGACAAAGTCTTGCTCCGTCGCCAGGATGGAGTGCAGTGGTGTGATCTTGGCTCACTGACATCTCCGCCTCCTATATTCAAGTGATTCTCCTGCTTTCCTCAGCCTCCTGGGTAGCTGGGACTACAGGCACACACCACTAGTCCCAGATAATTTTTGTATTTTTAGTAGAGATGGGGTTTCACCGTGTTGGCCAGGCTGGTCTCAAACTCCTGAGCTCAGGTGATCCACCCTCCTTGTTCTCCCAAAGTGCTGGGATTACAGGCATGAGTCACTTTGCATGGCTATGAAGGTTTTTGTGTGTGTGTCTGAGAGATCTGAACCGATTAGGAGCATGAAGCAGAGTTGGTGTGACCCAAGAGACAGAGGCAATCATAAACTTGTTCTTCCATCAGAATTTGTAAATCTGCTAATATGGTTTTTGCAGAGATGAGGCCTCGCTATTTTGGCCAGGCTGGTCTCAAACTCCTGGCCTCATGTGATCTACCTGCCTTGGCGACCCCAAGTGCTAGGATTACAGGCGTGAGCCATTGCACCCGGTCACATCTCCCTCTTATGCTAACCCTTGTATCTTGCTCTTATGAAGACTCTTGTGGATGCTGGATGCGGTGGCTCACGCCTATAATCCCAGCACTTTGGGAGGCAGAGGCAGGTGGATCATGAGGTCAGGAGTTCAAGACCAGCCTGGCCAAGATGGTAAAACCCTGTCTCTACTAAAAATAAAAAAATAAATTAATCGGGCATGGTGGCACGCACCTGTAATCCCAGCTAGTTAGGAGGCTGAAGCAGAGAATTGCTTGAACCTGGGAGTCAGAGGTTGCAGTGAGCTGAGATCGCACCACTGCACCCCAGCCTCGGCAACAGAGCGAGAACCTGTCTCAAAAAAAAAAAAAAAGTAAAAAAGGTCAAGAGAGAATGAGAATACTCGAAATGCCATGTTCAGCCAAGGGATCTCGTGGCAGATCTGTGTTTATAACTTAGGTCTCTCTGCTGCCTAAATGTGAGGGCAGGTGATTAAAAGAAAAAACATCTTTTGTACAGTTAGAGTTTCATCGTGTTGCTCAGACTGGTCTCAAACTCCTGGCCTCAAGCAGTCCTCCCAAAGTGTTGCAAATACACGCATGAGCCACCGCAGCACCCCACCTCGCTGTTCGCTGATTGGGGAGCAAGTGGAAATTCTTACTGTTCACCATCTGAAGTGGGCAGTGCTGAGCACAAGGCAGACAACAAATACCCACTACATTTTTTTTTTTTTTTTGAGACGAAGTGTCACCCTTGTAGCTCAGGCTGGAGGGCGATGATTCCATCTCGGCTCACCGAAACCTTCGCCTCCCAGGTTCAGGCAATTCTCCTGCCTCAGCCTCCTGAGCAGCTGGGATTACAGGCATGCGCCACCATGCCCGGCTAATTTTTAATTTTTTTAGTAAAGATGGAGTTTCTCCGTGTTGGTCAGGCTGGTCTTGAACTCCTGACCACAGGGGATCCTTCCGCCTCAGCCTCCCAAAGTGCTGGAATTACAAACGTGAGGCACCTCGCCCAGCCAATACCCACTAGATTTACAGACACATACACACACACAGACACACACAGACATACACACGCTGTCACACATAGCACTTGCTCCATGTCACGTGGTCAGTATAGTAGAAGGCAGATACAAGTGAGCGAGGAGAGGGGACTTGGCTCCTGAGGCTGGACTTGGACACCAGACCAGACTGAGGACTAGCTGAAACACCGAAGAGGCTGTATCTCCCCGGAGACACGCCCACTAGTGTGCCTGTCAGTTTATCATTGCCATGGCAACACCCAGAAGTTACTGCCTCTCTTCATGGCAACAGCTCTACACCTGGAAGTTATCACTCTATAGAAATGTCTGCATAAAACACCTCTTAATTTGCATATAATTAAAGTGTGTGTGTGTGTGTGTGTGCGTGCGTGTGTGTGTGTGCAAGCAGCGCTGCTGCTCTGGGCACACTGCCTGTGGGGTAGCCCTGCTCTGCTGCAGCTGTACACTGCAGTTTTATTTTTATTTTTTTTGAGACAGAGTTTCGCTCTTGTTACCCAGGCTGGAGTGCAATGGCGCGATCTTGGCTCACTGCAACCTCCACCTCCTGGGTTCAGGCAATTCTCCTGCCTCAGCCTCCTGAGTAGCTGGGATTACAGGCACGCGCCACCATGCCCAGCTAATTTTTTGTATTTGTAGTAGAGATGGGGTTTCACTATATTGACCAGGATGGTCTCGATCTCTTGACCTCATGATCCACCCTCCTTGGCCTCCCAAAGTGCTGGGATTACAGGCTTGAGCCACCACACCCAGCCAAAAAAACAAATTTTTAAAAAATTAAAATACAAGCCAGGAGCGGTGGCTCACGCCTGTAATCCCAGCACTTTGGGAGGCTGAGGTTGGCAGATCACCTGAAGTCAGGAGTTCGAGACCAGCCTGACCAATATACTGAAACCCCATCTTACAAAAAAAAAGAAAAAAAAAATACAAAAATTGGCTGGGCATGGTGTAGTGTGTCTGTAATCCCAGTTAGTCGGGAGGCCGAGGCAAGAGAATCACTTGAACCCGGGAGGCAGAGGTTGCAGTGAGCCAAGATCGCACCACTTCCCTCCAGCTGGGGCCACAGAGTGAGACTCCATCTCGAAAAAAAGAAAATTATGTATAGATGAAATAGTTGATATAAATTATAGTAAGATCAATAAATACATAAACATATATGTATATGACGCTGGCCCCTCCCTGGACTTCCTGAATCAGAATCTTGGTGGGGCAGGGGCCATCAAACATATGTTTCCTTTTTCTTTTGTTATTTTTCTGAATAGAGATGAGGTCTCACTATGTTGCCCAAGCTGGTCTGGACCACCTGAGCTCAAGTGATCCTCCGGTCTCAGTCTCCCGAAGTGCTGGGATTACAAGTGAGAACCACCACGCCTGGCTACATCGATGCTTTTGTAATATAAAGCTCCCCAAGAGACTCTGCTGAGAAACATTTCTCCATGTTAGTAGTATAAGGGCAGAGAGACATGATTGCTTTTCTGGAAGCAGAATTTCCCTTTTGCCGTTCCAGAAGAGACCTGTTTCTTTTGAGGGGATGCTTTGAAAAGCCACTTGTGTATGAAGCTTGTAACTGGAGAAATTCTGCAGTATGGTATTTGCTTGTTTGCAGGTAAAGCGACATCATTCAGGATGAAAAGGCATTTTAGAAGCCACGTGGGGGAAAGGCAGAAAGGAAGGAAATACAAGGCGTCAGGTGGCTGGGAAGAACGTTTGCTGGGTTTATGGAGATGATGAATCGGAGTTTAAACTGCTTTACTATCTGGTGTATGATGAAAATTCTCTTCTACCTAACCAAACCCATCATCAGTAAAATCTATGCTACTGGCTAACATGTTGTCAACATGGATTTGCTGGTTTTTCTTTTTTTTTCTGAGACGAAGTCTAGCTCTGTTGCCCAGGCAGGAGTGCAGAATGCAGTGGTACAATCTCAGCTCCCTGCAACGTCGGCCTCCCGGGTTCAAGTGATTCTTCTGCCTCAGCCTCCTGAATAGCTGGGATTACAGGTGCACGCTGCCATGAGTGGCTAAATTTTGTATTTTCAGTAGAGACAGCGTTTCGCTGTGTTGGCCAGGCTGGTCTCGAACTCCTGACCTTGTGAGCCACCCGCTTCAGCCTCCCAAAGTGCTGGGATTACAGGTGTGAGCCACCACGCATGGCCTGCTGTGGTGGCTTTTGT
This sequence comes from Callithrix jacchus, assembly GCF_049354715.1. Classification (NCBI taxonomy): domain Eukaryota; kingdom Metazoa; phylum Chordata; class Mammalia; order Primates; family Cebidae; genus Callithrix; species Callithrix jacchus. The sequence goes on from NC_133523.1 coordinate 47,045,618, forward strand.
TCTTGTTGTTGCTGTTATTTGCTTTCTTTTTTTTTTTTTTTTCTTGAGATGGAGTTTCACCCTTATCGCCCAGGCTGGAGTGTAATGGTGCCATCTCGGCTCACAGCCGAGATCACCTCAAGTGATCCACCCACTTTGGCCCCCCAAAGTGTTAAAATTACAGCTGTACACCACCTCGCCCACCCAAATGATACTAAAACTTAGCGTCAGGGAGAAGCAGGTGGTACTTAAAGAAAATGCATTATGGCCGGGCTTGGTGGCTCACACCTGTAATCCCAGGTGTGGCGTGATCTCAGCTCACTGCAACCTCTACCTCCTGATTTCAAGCAATTCTTCTGCCTCAGCCTCCTGAGTAGCTGGGACTATAGCCGTGTGCCACCAGCTCACAGCAACTGTGCGTCCTGGGTTCAAGCAATTCTCCTGTCTCAGCTCCCAAGGAGCTGGAATTACAGGCATGCACCACCACACTTGGCTAATTTTTTGTACTTTTAGTAGAGATGGGGTTTCACCATGTTGGTCAGGCTGGTCTCAAACTCCTGACCTCAGGTGATCCCCCTGCCTCGGCCTTTCAAAGTGCTGGGATTACAGGTGTGAGCCACGGTGCCTGGCCTGGATTTGCTTTTACAGGCAATGTGACAAAATGCTGTCACTAACTGGCATTGAATGACACCAGAGGCTGTCCCATGGGAGCCCACATCTGAGGTTTCTGTGCCTCTTTGTTCTCACATAGAGAAGACACCGAGTGCTATACACCATTCCCATCACCACCACCAACGTCACTAGCTCACAACTAACCAGCAAGAAAATGGAAATCATCAGGCCAGGCGCGGTGGCTCACACCTGTAATTCCAGCACTTTGGGAGCCTGAGGCAGGTGGATCACGAGGTCAAGAGTTTGAGACCAGCCTGACCAACACGGTGAAACCCCATTTCTACTAACAATACAAATTTTAGTCAGGCGTGGTGGTGTGCACCTGTAATCCTAGCTACTTGAGAGGCTGAGGCAGGAGAATCACTTGAACCCGGGAGGTGGAGGTTGTAGTGAGCCGAGCTCGTGCCACTGCACTCGAAAGAAAGAAAGAAAATGGAAATCATCATTCTCCACGTACGAATGGAGAAACTGAGGCTGAGAGGGAAGCTCTGAGTGTGTGACCTACACAGCAAGGCTGGAAAATGATGGAGATGACTCTCAAAGCCAGGTCTGTCCGGCTCCAAACTTAGAGCAGCTGAGACCCTCATCAGCTTGTACCATGAGGCCAATCCTCCAGTTTGAAAGAGGGACAGATGGAGGTTGAAAGTGGCAAAGTCACCTGCAGACCGTCATCTGGCACTCACAAGCTGCCCAGGGACTCCCAGGACACTCACTTTCATCAGGCCCTGAGGGTAGGGCTTGTGAAACTTCCGCCCCTGACGAGAGCTATGTCCTCACTCTGACCACAGACACCGGCAGGAAACCCGTCCTGGCTGTGACCTTCCTTCCCTCTGGGTTTTAGGAAGAGTTACACCGGGTCCAACCCCACCACAGGCTCCACTCCCCTTGCCTTGATCAGTCAGGAAGATTCAGCCACTGGCCGATGATGCTAAAACTTTTTTTTTTGAGATGGAATCTCACTCTGTTGCTCACGCTGGAGTGCAATGGCGTGATCTCAGCTCACTGCAACCTCTACCTCCTGATTTCAAGCAATTCTGCTGCCTCAGCCTCCTGAGTAGCTGGGACTATGGCCATGTGCCACCATGCCTGGCTAATGCTTTGTATTTTTCATAGAGATGGAGTTTCACCATGTTAGCGGGGATGGTCTCAAACTCTTCACATTGTGATCTGCCTGCCTCAGCCTCCCAAAGTGCTGGGATTATAGGTGTAAGCCACCATGCCTGGAACTCCTGACCTCAAGTGATCCACCCACTTTGGCCCCCCAAAGTGTTAAAATTACAGCTGTACACCACCTCGCCCACCCAAATGATACTAAAACTTAGCGTCAGGGAGAAGCAAGTGGCACTTAAAGAAAATGCATTATGGCCGGGCTTGGTGGCTCACACCTGTAATCCCAGCACTTTGGGAGGCCGATAGGGGCAGATCACTAGGTCAAGAGATCGAGACCATTCTGGCCAACATGGTGAAACCCCGTCTATAATAAAAATACAAAAATTAGCTAAGCGTGGTGCCACACACCTGTAATCCCAGCTACTAGGGAGGCGGAGGCACAAGAATCCCTTGAACCTGGGAGGCAGAGGTTGCAGTGAGCCGAGATCAATCAGGCACTGCACTGCAGCCTGAGTGACAGAGGAAGACTCCATGTCAAAAAACCAAGGAAGGTCAGCTGGGCGTGGTGGTGCACACCTGTAATCCAAGCATTTTGGAGGCCAAGGCTAGCGGATCACCTGAGGTTGGGAGTTCAAGACCAGCTTGACTAACATGGTGAAACCCCGTCTTTATAAGAAAATTTTTTTTTTAATTCTGTTTTTCAATGTTGTTTACAGAAATTTAGGTCTTGTCTAATCTGCTAAATATGTTAATCAGTGTCAGATGCTGAATTCCAGTTCATTTTTAATGTGCCTGTATGACCTTTTCCACATCCTTTAATTAAATTTATATTACTTGTTAAAAAAAAAAAAAAAACAAAGGGGGCTGGGTGCAGTGGCTCACACCTGTAATCCCAGCACTTTGGGAGGCTGAGGCGGGTGGATCATGAGGTCAAGAGATCGAGACCATCCTGGTCAACATGGTGAAACCCCGTCTCTACTAAAAATACAAAAAATTAGCTGGGCACGGTGGCACGTGCCTGTAATCCCAGCTACTCGGGAGGCTGAGGCAGGAGAATTGCCTGAACCCAGGAGGCGGAGGCTGAGGTGAGCCGAGATCGTGCCATTGCACTCCAGCCTGGGTAACAAGAGCAAAACTCCATCTCAAAAGAAAAAAAAATTAAATTAAATTAAAAAAAACAAAGGAAGGAAGGAAGGAAGGAGGGAGGGAAGGAGGGAGGGAAGGAAAAAAGGAAGGAAGACCAAAATGGTGTTACATTTTGCGTTTTATTTTTTGAGACATGATCTCACTGTCACCCAGTGACTCACTGATGCCTCAGAACTCGTGAGCTCAAGCCGTCCTCCTGCCTCAGTCTCCTGAATACTTGGGATTTCAGGCATGTAACACCATGTCTAGCTAATTTCTTTTTTTTTTAATTTTTAGTAGAGATGAGCTCTCACTATGTTGCCCAGGCTGGTCTCAAACACCTGGGCCCCAGCGATCCTCCCTCCTCGGCCTCCCAAAGTGCTGGGATTATAGACGTGAGCAACTGTGCCTGGTCCAACATGGTCTTACTTTTGGTGTTTTTTGAGATAGAGTTTTGCTCTTGTCGCCCAAGCTGGAGTGCAATGGCGCGATCTTGATTCACTGCAACCTCTGCTTCCTGGATTCAAGCAATTCTCCTGCCTCAGCCTCCTGAGTAGCTGGGATTACTGACCTGTGCCACCACACCTGGCTAATTTTTTGTATTTTTAGTAGAAATGGGGTTTCACCATATTAGTCAGCTGATCTCACACCGCTGACCTCACGTGATCCACCCGCCTCGCCCTCACACAGTGCTGGGACTCCAGGCGTGAACCACTGTGCCCGCTGGTATTACATTTTTGATTCAGGCTTCAAGTAGAAGATCCCCTAGTTTCATTACCATGTAGAGTTGCAATTCTATAAAACAGCTCTCCTATCTAGCTAGTCTGGTCAAAGTTAGTATACAAAACTGTGGGGAACAGAGCCATAACTCCCTCAGGTTCCACATATGCATGTACTTAAAAACATTAATGAACCCTTCTTGGGATTAGAATGCATCTTTTACACCTGAGCAAATTGACGCCTGGGTTACACAGTTCTGCCTGGGGCGCGTGATTTCTTTTCTCTACTTTTTTTTTTTTTTTGAGACAGTCTTTTTTTTTTTTTTTTTTTTGACACGGAGTTTCGCTCTTGTTACCCAGGCTGGAGTGCAATGGTGCGATCTTGGCTCACCGCAACCTCCGCCTCCTGGGTTCAGGCAATTCTCCTGCCTCAGCCTCCCGAGTAGCTGGGATTACAGGCACACGCCACCGTGCCCAGCTAATTTTTTGTATTTTTAGTAGAGACGGGGTTTCATCATGTTGACCAGGATGGTCTGGATCTCTTGACCTCGTGATCCACCCGCCTCGGCCTCCCAAAGTGCTGGGATTACAGGCATGAGCCACCGCACCTGGCTGGAGACAGAGTCTTACTCTGTCACCCAGGCTGGAGTGCAGTGGCGTAGTCTTGGCTCACTGCAAACTCCGTCCCCAGATTCAAGCAATTCTCCTGCCTCAGTCTCCCGAGTAGCTGGGATTACAGGCGCCTGCCAACGTGCCCAGCTATCCTTTTTTTTTTTTAATATGCATATATGTATAATTTATTGCACTTTAGATTCTGGGGTACATGTGCAGAACATGCAGGATTGTTGCATAGGTACATACATGGCAATGTGGTTTGCTGCCTCCATCCCCCCATCACCTATATCTGGCGTTTCTCCCAATGTTATCCCTCCCCAACCTCCCTACTCCCTGCTGTCCCTCCTCTATTCCCCCTCAACAGACCCCAGTGTGTGATGCTCCCCTCCCTGTTTTATTTATTTATTTATTTTTGAGATGGAGTTTCACTCTTGTTGCCCAGGCTGGAGTGCAATGGCACGATCTCTGCTCACCGCAACCTCCTCTTTCCAGGTTCAAGTGATTCTCCTGCCTCAGCCTCCTGAGTCGCTGGGATTACAGGCACGTGCCACCATGCCCGGCTAATTTTTTGTATTTTTAGTAGAGACGGGGTTTCATCATGTTGACCAGGATGGTCTGGATCTCTTGACCTCGTGATCCACCCGCCTCGGCCTCCCAAAGTGCTGGGATTACAGGCATGAACCACTGCACCTGGCCTTCCTTTTTGTTTATAAGACCTAGTCTCTCTCTGTCACCCAGGCTGGAGTACAATGGTGTTATCTCGGCTCACTGCAACCTCCACCTCCTGGGTTCAAGCGATTCTCCTGCCTCAGCCTCTCGAGTAGCTGGGATTACAGGTACGCACCACCACAACCAGCTAATTTTTGTATTTTTAGTAGATACGGGTTTTTGCCATATTGGTCAGGCTGGTCTCGAACTCCTGACCTCAGGCGATTCCCCACCCTCACGTTCCTCAGCCTCCCAAAGTGCTGGGAATACAGGTGTGAGCCACCTCGACCAGCCTTGGCAAGTGATTTCTCTCTGCCTGTCTAATCGTTAACCGGCAACTGAAAATCATGAACAATTTTAATCCTATGAATAATTGCCCAGCAGTCAATTCGTGCAAGATACATTTTTTTAAATTGAGGCTTCTGTGGATGGTGATAATCAAAATTGGAATTTCTTTTTTTTTTTTGCGCCCTACTCCCCTGGAATTACTTTCATACGAAACAATGAAGAGTGTCCCTATTTGAGTTTTCTAGGTTGACCTCTGACCTCTGTTTCGGAGGACCGTCAAGGACTGGTCTGGGACTGCAGAGGATTTTGTTTTTTTTAATTTAATTATTTTATTTTATTTTATTTTCTCGGTACTTAATTATGATAGGATTTTAAGCACCAGTAGAGGGCGCTGAGACACAGGTGGGCGAACAGAAGGCAGGTCTTTAAAGGTGAAGTAAACCCAACAGCGTTCCCTTTAAACTTTTTTTTTCTTTTTTTTCTTTTTGAGATGGAGTTTCGCTCTTGTTACCCAGGCTGGAGTGCAATGGTGCGCTCTCAGCTCACCGCAACCTCCGCCTCCTGGGTTCAGGCAATTCTCCTGCCTCAGCCTCCTGAGTAGCTGGGATTACAGGCACCCACCACCATGCCCAGCTAATTTTTTTGTATTTTTAGTAGAGACGGGGTTTCACCATGTTGACCAGGATGGTCTCGATCTCTTGACCTCATGATCCACCCGCCTCGGCCTCCCAAAGTGCTGGGATTACAGGTGTGAGCCGAGCCACCGTGCCCGGCCTAAACTTAATTTTTTAGAGTCGTTTATTTATTTTATACACAGAATAACTTTGCAAAGAGGAATGACTTTATATTTGTTCCAGATTCTAAACTAACCTGTGCAGTCGGTGCAGGTTGAGATACTTAAAACTACCGCCAGAGTCACAGCCGTAGCTCGTTATTTTGTTTGTTCGGCAAACTCACCTTCCTTTTGCAAGCATCATTTACAGCGTCTAATTTGACTTTTCCACGGAAAAAGATTCAGCAAACACAGCTGCCATGGTTTCCAGGTTGCAAGTTCATAATCCTTGGAATTATTCAAACATGTCTGTAGATGCTACAAAAATATTATCTTCTACAATGAATGGCAAGTTACGGGATATACAGTTGATACTAATTTCAGGACATTTGTTATGTAAATCTTTGCTTTTTTCTTAGTTACATACACAGACTAATGAGTAACCTGGTGCTCCCTTATCTCATAGCTTCTTGAAGTTTTTTTGTTTTTTTTTTTCAGACAAAGTCTCACTCTGTCACCCAGGCTGGAGTACAGTGGCACGATCTCGGCTCACCGCAACTCCGCCTCCTGGGTTCAGGCAATTCTCCTGCCTCAGCCTCCTGAGTAGCTGGGATTACAGGCACGCACCACCATGCCCAGCTAATTTTTTGTATTTTTAGTAGAGACGGGGTTTCACCATGTTGACCAGGATGGTCTCGATCTCTTGACCTCGTGATCCACCCGCCTCGGCCTCCCAAAGTGCTGGAATTACAGGCTTGAGCCACCGCACCAGGCCTGCGAAAACAATTCTTTAAGCACTGATATGTGACGCTGCCCCCGTGGCTCCCTCGTGGAGAATTACTTTCCAGTTTGTCTGTGATCAGTCGTAAGTGGGCACCAGCTGCCTACCTGTTTTATTTTTGTGTTATGAGAAAATACCGAACATCCGTTTGTTAATGATCCTCACCTGTTCTGAGAGACTAAACACGGGGATCAGCATCTGCTAGGGCCATCAGCCCCTGCTAGGGCCATCAGCCTGGAATGCGGTCAGCCCCTGAGGCTCTCAGCTCCGTAAGGCTGCTGGCCCCTCGGATGGGCCCACTTTGCTGTTCTGTCTGGGTGTCTGCTTCTCAGTTCCTTCAGCGACGCCTCGGTGAGGGTCTCTGCGGCCGAGCTGGTCCTGGTAGGTGTATGTCGTCACTCAGCAGCCTGTGGGGTGTGTGTCGTCATCACTTTCACTCCACAAAGGAAGAAGCAGAGAGAAGCAACCTGCGCGGGAGCACACCCCGACACCTTTCGCTGTGTAACAAACCTTCCCATCCTGCGGAAGGGCCCTGTGTGCAAAGCAGCCCCCCAGTGCACGTGGAGGTGAGAAACTAAAGAATGAGGCAGAAAAATCTAGGTTATCCATATTAAGTAAGTAAGTGGGCCGGGTGCGGTGGCTCACGCCTGTAATCCCAGCACTTTGGGAGGCCGAGGCGGGTGGATCATGAGGTCAAGTGATCCAGACCATCCTGGTCAACATGGTGAAACCCCATCTCTACTAAAAATACAAAAAATTAGCCGGGCATGGTGGCTCGTGCTTGTAATCCCAGCTACTCGGGAGACTGAAGCAGGAGAATTGCCTGAACCCAGGAGGCGGAGGCTGCGGTGAGCCGAGATCGCGCCATTGCACTCCAGCCTGGGTAACAAGAGCGAAACTCCGTCTCAAAAAAAAAAAAAAAGTAAGTAAGTGATTGATTGATTGATTGATGACAGAGTCTGGCTCTGTGGCCCAGGCTGGAGTGCACTGGCGCTATCTCTCTGCAACCTCAGCCTCCTGGGTTCAAGCGATTCTACTACCTCAGCCTGCAGAGTAGCTTGGACTACAGGTGCACACTATCACACCTGGTTCATTTTTGTATTTTTAGTAGATATAGGGTTTCAGCGTGTTGGCCAGGCTGGTCTCGAACTCCTGACTTGAAGTGATCTGCCGGCCTTGGCCTTCCAAAGTGCTGGGATGACAGGCGTGAGCCCCTGCGCCCAGCTGGCACTTGCTTTTCAAGTCTCCTTCTGTCTTATTCCCCTTAAATCTTTGGGTTTGGTTTGGTTTGGTTTTCCCTTAGTTGAATTCTTTTTTCTGAGGCGGCGAGTTGCTGCAGACTCATGCAAATTCTTTGCATTGTACTTGTGGGTCATGTCTCAGATACGTTTCTCTGCTAACACACTTCGGAGCTCTGATACTTTATTCCTAGTGATTTAAAGTACAATAAAATAAATAAGAATGTCATCCGAAGGCTCTAAGAGAAAATGAAATTTAAAAAAAAGGAAAAACAGGCCAGGTGCAGTGGCTCACACCTATGACCCCAGCACTTTGGGAGGCCAAGGCGGGCAGATCACTTGAGGCCAGGTGTTCAAGACCAGCCTGGGAAACATGGTAAGGCTCTGTCTCTACTAAAAACATATTTAAAAAATTTTAGGGGCTGGGTGCGGTGGCTCATGCCTGTAATCCCAGTACTTTGGGAGGCTGAGGCGGGTGGATCACCTGAGGTTGGGAGTTCGAGACCAGCCTGACTAACATGGAGAAATCCTGTCTCTACTAAAAAATACAAAAATAGCTGGGCGTGGTGGCACATGCCTGTAATCCCAGCTACTCAGGAGGCTGAGTCAGGAGAATCAGTTGAACCTGGTGGAGGCTGCAGTGAGCCGAGATCACACCATTGCACTCCAGCCTGGGCCACAGAGTAAGATTCCGTTTAAAAAAAAAATAGCTGGATGTGGTGGCAGGCGCCTGTAATCCCAGCTATTCGGGAGGCTGAGGCAGGAGAATCACTTGAACCCAGGAGGTGGAGGTTGCAGTGAGCCGAGATCACGCCACCACACTCCAGCCTGGGCTACAGAGTGAGACCCCATCTCAAAAAAAAAAAAAAAAACCCATAAAATCCTAAGAAGGAGAAAGTATATTCACTGTTCATTAACTGGAAGTGGATCATCATAAAGGTCATCGTTATCTTCAGGTTGAGTAGGCTGAGGAGGAGGAGGAAGACCAGGGGTTGGTCTGGCTGTCTTGGGGGTGGCAGAGGAGGAGGAAAATCCCTGGGAAAGTGGACCCACGCAGTTCAGACCCGTGTTGTTCAAGGATCAACTATATACATCCTTACATTTCTCAGAAACACCCTACGAGTTCACAGCTTGCCGGATGTAAAGGACCTCACAATTGACAACCTGAGTGACAGCAGTCAACTCACGTGCCCCATGTCGCCCAGGTATTCATGGAGAGCCCGGCTGGGCTCCACTACCCAGTCGTGGTGGATCCCGCTTTCAAATGTCGGCTGCCAGATCTCCTTTCTTACTCCTCTTTCCCTCGTTCACTCTCCTCCAGCACGGCACTCATTTTACTCCTTTTAGAACAGTCAAAACACACTCCCACCTGCAGGCATCCGCGTCCTGCTCCCTCCACCAGAACCGCTCTCCTCGGAGGGGAGGCGTTCGGGCCCCAGATCAAGCACCGTCTCCGTCTCCGACAGGCTTTCTCCCAGCGCCCCTCCTAGAACTGCATCGGTTACTCCTGCTCTCGTGCCCAGCTTTTCTTCTTTGTCACACACGTCACTGACATGGTGTGACATGCCTGTGCGTTCCTGTGGGTAATGATCAGTCTTCCCTTATAGTGCTGGAATGCTATAAGGATGGGGACTTTTTTTTTTTTTTTTTTTTTGAGACGAGTTTCGCTCTTGTTACCCAGGCTGGAGTGCAATGGCGCGATCTTGGCTCACTGCAACCTCCGCCTCCTGGGTTCAGGCAATTCTCCTGCCTCAGCCTCCCGAGTAGCTGGGATTACAGGCACGCGCCACCATGCCCAGTTAATTTCTTGTATTTTTAGTAGAGACGAGGTTTCACCATGTTGACCTCCAAGATGGTCTCAATCTCTTGACCTCGTGATCCACCCACCTCGGCAAAGCTCCAAACTAGGTTTTTGTTTTGACAGGGTCTGGCTCTGTCACCCAGGCTGGAGTGCAGTGATATGATCATGGCTCACTGTGGCCTCAACTTCCCTGGGTTCAAGCCATCCTCCCACCTCAACCTCCTGGGTACCTGAGACCACAGGCACACACCACCATGCCTGGCTAATGTTTGTATTATTATTATTATTTTGTAGAGATGGGGTCTTGACATGTTGGCCAGGCTGGTTTCGAACTCCCAGCCTCAAGTGGATTACAGGCGTGAGCCAACATTCCAGGCTAAGGGGACTTTGTTCTTCTTTTTTTTTTTTTTTTAAGGAGAGAAGGAAAGAAAGAAAAAAGAATGAAGGAGAGGAAAAAAGAAAGAAAAAGAGGGAGAGAGAACGGGAATGTTGCTTTATTCTAAAAATGGGTATTGAAAACCTCTTTTCTGCCGATAATTGTGCTTAATAATGGCCGACCAATATTTCATTTAAACCTGTGAGTAGGTGTGATGTGGTACTGATAAGAGTGTATATTCTGTGTATTTAAAGTGAAGAGTTCTATAAATGTTTATTAAGTTTACTTGTTCCGGATCTGAGTTCAAGTCCTGGATAGCCTTATTAATTTTCTGTCTTGTTGATCTATCTAATATTGACGTTGAAGTCTCCCACTATTATTGTGTGGGAGTCTAGGGAGTCTTTTTTTTTTTTAAGACAGAGTCTCATTCTGTCACCCAGGCTGGAGTGCAATGGCATGATCTCAACTCACTGCAACCTCTGCCTCCTGGGTTCAAGCCATTCTCCTGCCTCAGCCTCCTGAGTAGCCAGGACTACAGGTGTGCACCACCATGCTCGGCTAATATTTTTTTTTTTTTTTTTTTTTAGTAGAGATGGGGTTTTGCCACGTTGTCCAGGCTGGTCTTGAATACCTGGGGTCAAGTGATCCTCCCACCTCAGCCTCCCAGAGTGCTGGAATTATAGGTGTGAGCCACCACGTCTTGCCAAGAGGACTTTCTTTCCTTTTGTTTTGTTTTTTTGAGATGGAGTTTCACTCTTGTCGCCCAGGTTGGAGTGTAATGGCACCATCTTGGCTCACCACAACCTCCGCTTCCCAGGTTCTCTTGCCTCAGCCTCCCAAGTAGCTGAGATTACGGGTATGCGCCACCATGCCTGACTAATTTTGTATTTTTAGTAGAGATGGGGTTTCACCATGTTGGCCAGACTGGTCTTGAACTCCCCACCTCGGCCTCCCAAAGCACTAGGATTACAGGCACGAGCCACCGCACCCAGCTGAGGACTTTATTTTCTTTTTCTTTCTTTCTTTTTTTTTTTTTTTTGAGACGGGAGTTTTGTTCTTGTTACCCAGGCTGGAGTGTAAGGGTGTGATCTCGGCTCACCGCAACCTCCACCTCCTGGGTTCAAGCGATTCTCCTGCCTCAGCCTCCTGAGCAGCTGGGACTACAGGCAGGCACCACCGTGTCCAGCTAATTTTTTTGTATTTTTAGTAGAGACTGGGTTTCACCATGTTGACCAGGATGGTCTCGATCTCTTGACCTCGTGATCCACCCGCCTCGGCCTCCCAAAGTGCTGGGATTACAGGCATGAGCCACCGCGCCCGGCCCAGGACTTTCTTTTCTTAATGGCTCTATCTGTAGTGCCCGTCTGTACCAGGACACAATGCCCTCTAGGATACTTGCTGAGTGAGGAATTCCACCAGTTACCCAGCGTAGCTTCCTCTCTCCCGCCACCACCCATTGCAAACCCACCAGCGTCTTTCCCAAGGACCCCGGTCTTCTGTCCCCTTTCACTTGACTTCCTTACCATGTTGTGTCTGTCTTCCACCCAGCAAGATTCTTTTAAAAACAGAAACGGGAGGGCTGGGCGCAGTGGCTCACGCCTGTAATCCCAGCACTTTGGGAGGTCGAGGCGGGTGGATCACGAGGTCAAGAGATCGAGACCATCCTGGTCAACATGGTGAAACCCCGTCTCTACTAAAAATACAAAAAATTAGCTGGGCATGGTGACGCGGGCCTGCAATCCCAGCTACTCAGGAGGCTGAGGCAGGAGAATTGCCTGAACCCAGGAGGCGGAGGTTGCGGTGAGCCAAGATCATGCCATTGCACCCCAGCCTGGGTAACAAGAGTGAAACTCCGTCTCAAAAAAAAAAAAACAAAAAAAAAAACCAGAAACGGGATTATGTCATTTCCAATCGTAACAACCCCTAATTGCTTCCTTTTCCACTCGGAACAGAAGCCAGAGTCTTTACCCTGTCCTAAGACGCCTTCCATGATCTGGCTCCTGCGGGCGTTGGCCGCTTCCCTTCCTCCCTCCGGGCCACTCCGCTCTCCCTCTCGGATCCACTCCGTTAGCCGCTGGGCTTTTCTTCATACACCGGAACCAGACGGCTTTATGCAGGGCCCTTATGGGAACCCTCCTCCTCCAGACTTGCTTAGGACCTTCAGGTCACCCCTCCTCCTCATTCTGCAGTTTTCAGCTCAGACGTTACCACCTCTGCTTCCTCAAAACATTAAAAATAGAAACGCCATATGATCCGGCAGTCCCGCTGCTGGGTACTTACCCAGGAAATGAAGGACACACCTGCTCCGGTGTTATGGCAGCACCGTTCACAGAAGGCAAGACGTGGAACCCACCTAGTCCACCAGTGGATGAACGCACAGGGAAAAGGGGGTGTGTGCGCACAATGGAATACTAGGCAGTCTTCAAAAAGAAGGAAATCGTGTCACTTGGGACAGCATGGATGAACCAAGTTCATCCATGGAGGACATGTTAACTCAGCCAGGCACAGAAAGACGAATACTGCATGATCCCTCTCATGTGGAATCTGAAAACGTGGAATTTGTCGGGTGCCGTGGCTCACGCCTGTAATCCCACGGCTTTGGGAGGCCTAGGCAGGCAGATCACCTGAGGTCAGGAATTCAAGACCAGCCTGGCCAACATGGCAAAACCACGTTCAGGCATGGTGGTGGGTGCCTGTAGTCCCAGCTACTCCAGAGGCTGAGGCAAGAGAATCACTTGAACCTGAGAGGTGGAGGCTGCAATGAGCTGAGATTGCGCCACTGCACTCCATTCTAGGCAACAGAACAAGACTCTGTCTCAAAAAGAAAATAAAAGAAATCCTTGCCTATCCTGAGACCCCAGAGATGTTTCTCCATGCCTCCCTCTTGAATATGCACGGTTTCATCTTTCACAGTTAAACCTGCGAGCCATCTAGAAATGATTTGGGGTACAGCGTAAGGTCGGGGTTGTGAACCAAACAGCCCCACAAAAACGTCTGTTCTTTCTCGGCTGCAAAAATACAGTGTGAGTTTGTGCACAGATGAAGCGCATCTGTTTCTGAAATCTGTAGTGTTCTGTGTCATCAGCCTGCATTCCATAATTGTGACAATAGCACATTATCTGCCTCATTTCCTACCTCGGTTCCTCAGTGACTCTGAATTCAGCGGCACTAGCCTTGCTGCTCTCGGATGAACACACCTACTGAGAACCTCTCAGGGCACCTGTGACTGGACCGGCAGCCTTCCTTATACGCTTTGGTGTGCCTTGTCCTTCAGCCCGCAGCTCAGAGTCCTTCCCTCAAAAGGCCTTTTCCTGAACACTCTGTCTATAGTAGCTTGCCCCAGTCCCCTCTATCTTTATTTTTTAAAATAATGCACCAGAGAAGGTGATATAGGTGCATTGACAGGACTTCTTTTTATTAGCTTGAGCTTTCTTTCTCTCTTTCTTTCTCTCTTTCTTTCTCTCTCTCTCCTTCCTTCCTTCCTTCCTTCCTTCCTTCCTTCCTTCTTTCTTTCTTCTCTTCTCTTCTCTTCTCTTCTCTTCTCTTCTCTTCTCTTCTCTTTTCTTTTCTTTTCTTTTTTTTTTCTTAATGGAGTCTCACTCTGTCGCCCAGACTGAAGTGCAACCTCTGCTTCCTGGGTACAAGCAATTCTCCTACCTCAGCCTCCGGAGTAGCTGGGATTACAGGCGCGCGCCACCATGCCCAACTAATTTTTGTATTTTTTTCTTTTTTGAGACGGAGTTTCGCTCTTGTTACCCAGGCTGGAGTGCAATGGCGCGATCTCGGCTCACCGCAACCTCCGCCTCTTGGGTTCAGGCAATTCTCCTGCTTCAGCCTCCTGAGTAGCTGGGATTACAGGCACGCGCCACCATGCCCAGCTAATTTTTTGTATTTTTAGTCAAGACGGGGTTTCACCGTGTTGACCAGGATGGTCTTGATCTCTTGACCTTGTGATCCACCCGCCTCGGCCTCCCAAAGTGCTGGGATTACAGGCGTGAGCCACCGCGCCCAGTCCAATTTTGTATTTTTAATAGAAACGAGGTTTCACCCTGTTGGCCAGACTGGTCTCGAACTCCTTACCTTGTGATCAGCCTGCCTCAGCCTTCCAAAGTGCTGGGATTACAGGCGTGAGCCATCGAGTCTGGCCTTATTATTATTTGAGGTGGAGTCTTCACCTGTTCCCAGGCTGGAGTGCAGTGGGACAATCTTGGCTCACTGCAACCTCTGCCTCCCAGGTTCAAGCGATTCCCTTGCCTCAGCCTCCTGAGTAGCTGGGACTTTTGTATTTTTTCTTTTTCTTTTTTTAATCTTGGATTCATGATAAAATGACTTTTTTTTTTTTTTTAGACGGAGTTTCGCTGTTGTTACCCAGACTGGACAGACTGGAGTGCATGGCACGATTTCAGCTCACTGCAACCTCCACCTCCTGGGTTCAAGCAATTCTCCTGCCTCAGCCTCCCGAGTAGCTGGGACTACAGGCGTGCACCACCACGCCCAGCTAATTTTTGTATTTTTTAGTAGAGGCGGGGTTTCACCTTGTTGACCAGGATGGTCTCGATCTCTTGACCTCGTGATCCACCCGCCTCGGCCTCCCAAAGTGCTGGGATTACAGGCTTGAGACACCGCGCCCGGCCTCTTTTTTTATTTTTTTAATCTTGGATTCATGACAAAATGACTTTTGTATTTTTTAGTAGCGACGGGGTTTTGCCACATTGCCGAGGCTGGTCTCCACCCCTGACCTGAGTGATCCAGCTGCCTCGGCCTCGCACAGTGATTGCAGTGTGACTCGCTGCACCCGGCCACCAGTCCCCAGTATCTTTTCATATTCTGGTCCATTTTGCTGTGCAGAAACAACTTACGTGTGCGTTTGCGGGCTCACTGTCTCTCTCTTGCATGTAAACAGAGCAGCAGCGATAATGTTTGCGTTTCTTGTTCACTGGCCGTGTCCCCTGGGCATAACATACCGTAGGGAATTCGCTTGGGATGAAAAACCCTCGTGCATCCATTTAGGATGAATGCCTTCTACCCTCAGAGTCCTCTAGAGGGCGCCCTCACACGAATGCATCCCTGCAGGGCACAGCGCATGAGCGGTTTTCGTTTAACTGACCTGCACCTGTTTTGGGGGGTTTTTTTGTTTTTTGTTTTCTGGTTTTTTTTTTTTTAGATGGAGTTTCGCTCTGTTGCCCCGGCTGGAGTGCAGTGGCACAATCTCGGCTCACCGCAACCTCCGCCTCCTAGGTTCAGGCAATTCTCCTGCCTCAGCCTCCTGAGTAGCTGGGATTACAGGCACGCACCACCATGTCCAGCTAATTTTTGTATTTTTAGTAGAGACAGGGTTTCACCATGTTGACCAGGATGGTCTCGATCTCTTGACCTCGTGATCCACCCGCCTCAGCCTCCCAAAGTGCTGGGATTACAGGGGTGAGTCACTGCATCCGGCCTGCACCTGTTTCGTTGTTCCGTGTGTGTGTGTGTCTGTGTGTGTGTGTGTGTGTGTGTGTGTGTGTGTGTTTTGGTTTCTTCTCCCTCCTCCCTCCTCCTCCATATTCTCCTCCTCCTTCTTTCTTCCTCAGTTTCCTCAGGCTGGAGTGTAGTGGTACGATCACAGCTCACTGCAGCCTCGAACTCCTGGGCTCAGGTAACCCTCCAGCCTCAGCCTCCCGAGGAGCTGAAAGTATAGGCACAACAACCACCTTGCCTGGGTAATTAAAAAAAATTTTTTTTTCTAGAGGCAGGGTCTTGCTATGTTGGCCAGGCTGGTCTCAAACTCCTGAACTCCTGTGATCCTCCTACCTCAGCCTCCCAAAGCGTTGGGATTACAGGCCTGAGCCACCATGCACCGGGTCTGGCATACAGCTTTTTTTTTTTTCTTTTATAACGTCCCATTTGCTGAGGATGGCCTGTAGCTTCTAACTACACATTTAGGAAGAGAAACCACAGGAGGTGAAAGCCTGGGTTCCACCGAGATTACCCGAAAGCTATTTTTACAGAAGCCTCCGGTGTGGGGGCGCCTAGGCTAGGCACCAACGGCAGGCAGAGGTTGTGAGGTTTTTTTGTTTCCTTTTTGAGATAGGGTCTCAATCCCCAGGCTGGAGTGCAATGGCACGATCTCGCCTCACTGCAACCTCCGTCTCCCAGGTTCAAGCAATTCTCCTGCCTCAGCCTCCTGAGTAACTGAGATTACAGGCAGATGCCACCACGCCCAGCCAATTTTTGTATTATTGGTAGAGACTGGGTTTCACCGTGTTGGCCAGGCTGGTCTGGAATTCCTGACCTCAGCTGATCCACCTGCCTCAGCCTCCCAAAGTGCTGGGATTACAGGTGTAAACCACTGTGCCTAAGGTAGGGTTGTTGATTGGTCTAAATTGCTGCCTGGAAGGGCCCAGTCTCCTGCAGGGAGGGAGGGAGGATCCCGCCATGGCTCCCAGAACTTTGCTTCCCGGCAAGAGGCACTAAATCCATCCCACGCCTAAGGACTGTGGGCCCTGGGATAAGTGAATCTTGGCCTTTAAGCGTTCAGACTATGTCAGGGAAGCCTGCTATTTACATCTGTGAAATGGGGCTGGGGACCTGGTCCCAGCGATGGCTTCCTCTCATCTCCTCCTGGGAGCTTGACAGAGAAAAGCATCTAAAGCCATTTGTCATCATGGGACTCCTTGCCTGAAAGACTAGAAATACTTCATTAAAATGCATACAATGGGCCGGGCGTGGTGGCTCACGCCTGTAATCCAAGTACTTTGGAGGCCAAGGCAGGTGGATCACCTGAGGTCGGGAGTTCAAGACCAGCCTGACCAACATGGTGAAACCCTGTCTTAAAAAAAAAAAATGCATACAACATTCATACATAGCGATGTTGTTCTGACTTGCTAATATATTTCAGGGTAAATTGCAACCTCTCAGCCACCCCTGTTTCCCAGTTGCCCAGTCTTCCTCCCTTTCTGGTTTTTTTTTTTTTTTTTTTTTTTTCGAGCTAGCTGAGATTTTATTTTGGACCAAAAAAAAAAAAAGGCAATTGAATTGTTTTGCAGCTGGAGGCATGGGCAAGAGGGGTCCCCAGGCAGTAAACTCCCTGCCGGTGGGCTGAGGGCTAGGGCTGAGTGTCAGGTGGGTCTCCTGTTCCCTGCACTCCCCTGCACAGCAGCCTCCCTCCTGGGCTCTGGGGCAGCTTCAGGAGGGGCAGGCTGGGAGGGGCTGTTGCAGCTGTTCACTTGGGCAGGACATCAGAGGACTCGGACACCAGCCTCCCATCGCGGGTCTCAATCTTCTTCACAACCACAGCCTTGGTGGAGCTGGTGCGGCTGATGGAGCTGGAGCCCGTGACAGAGCCAAAGCTGGAGCCCAGGCCGTAGCTGAGGCCGGGGCTTGTGAGGCCCCCGTAGGCAGAGCTCAGACCACCTGCATAGTCGCTGGTGGTCTTCATGTGGATACTCATGTTCTGCATCCCGGACTCCAGCTGGCTCTCCTCGCCCTCCACTAGCTTGCGGTAGGTGGCGATCTCAATGTCCAGGGCCCGTTTGACATTCATCAGCTCCTGGTACTCAGGCAGCTGCTTTGCCATGTCCTGCTTGGCCCGCTGCAGGGCGGCCTCCAGCTCCTGCTGCTTGGCATGAGCATCCTTGAGTGCCTGCTCCCTGAGACGCTCAGCATCTACAATGGCGGCCTCCAGGGAAGCCCTCTGGCCTTTGAAGCCCTCAATCTCAGCCTGGAGCCCACTGATGTTCCGGCTCATCTCGGAGATCTCAGTCTTCGTACGCCGCAGGTCATCCCGGTGCTTCCCAGCCAGCGTCCGCAGCTCCTCATACTTGATCTGGTACACGCTCTCCGCCTCAACCCAGCTGCGGTTGGTGATCTCCTCGTACTGCACCTTGACCTCGGCGATGATGCCGTCCATGCCCAGGGAGTGGCTGTTGTCCGTGGACAGCACCACAGACGTGTCTGAGATCTGGGACTGCAGCTCCCGGGTCTCCTCTTCATACAGCTGCCTGAGGAAGTTGATCCCGTCAGTCAGTCCTTCCAGGCGAGACTCCAACTCTACCTTGTTCATGTAAGTTTCATCCACTTCCTTCTTGATGAGGACAAATTCGTTCTCCATCTCTGTACGCTTATCGATCTCTTCCTCATACTTGTTCTCGAAGTCCTCCGCCAGCCCCTGTATGTTGCCAAGCTCCGCCTCCAGCTTCAGCTTCTCCTGGCCCAGAGTCTCCAGCTGCCGCCGCAGGTTGCTGATGTGGTTCTCACACATGCTGTCCATGTTGCTCCCAGCCGTTTTCTGCTGCTGCAGGAGGCCCCACTTGGTCTCCAGCATCTTGTTCTGCTGCTCCAGGAACTGCACCTTGTCGATGAAGGAAGCAAACTTGTTGTTGAGGGTCTGATCTGCTCCTTCTCCTGGGTACGCATGGCCTGGATGTTGGGGTCCACAGCCACCTTAATGGGGTTCAGCAGGCTCTGGTTGATGGTGACGGCGGTGGTGCCTCCCATGCCTATGCCGCTGGCCCCAGCATAGCCTGCACCCAGGCCACCCCGGAAGCCGCTGCTGCTCACTCGGGAGAAGCTCGAGGAGCTCAAACGGGCACTGGGCCCACTCGTGCAGGAGCAGCTGCTGAAGGCCCCGGGGCCTAGTTTTTTGAGACAATGTCTCATTCTGTTGCCCAGGCTGGAGTGGAGTGACTGAGGCTCACTGCAACCTCTGCCTCCCGGGTTCAAGCAATTCTCATGCCTCAGCCTCCAGAGTAGCTGGGATTACAGGCACCCGCCCACCATGTCCAGCTAATTTTTTTATTTTTAGTAGAGACGGGGTTTCACCATGTTGGCCAGGCTGGTCTCGAACTCCTGACCTCAGATGATCCACCTGCCTCAGCCTCCCAAAGTGCTGGGATTTACAGGTGTGAGCCACCACACCTGGCCTATTCTAAGTGTTTTACGTGCACTGGGTCATGTAATACAGATTTTTTTCTCTGAGCCAGAGTTTTGTTCTTTGTCTAGGCTGGAGTGCAATGGCATCATCTCGGCTCTCTGCCTCCCAAGTAGCTGGGATTACAGGTGCCTGCCACCACACCTGGCTAACTTATTGTATTTTTAGTGGAGATGGGGTTTCACCATGTTGGTCAGGCTGATCTTGAACTCCTGACCTCAGGTGATCCACTCGCCTCAGCATCCCATAGTGCTGGGATTATAAGCGTGAGCCACCTCACCCAGCCTGATATAATTTTATATAGTTAATGTATTAATATGTTTAAAACAGAAAAATTATACAGGTCAGGTGCAGTGGCTCCCACTTATAATCTCAGCACTTTGGGAGGCCAGGGCAGGAGGACTCCTTGAGGCCTGGAGTTAGAGATGAGCCCGGGCAACACAGTGAGACCCTGTCTCTACAAAATAAAAAAAAAGTAGCTGTTTAGCTGGCCATCGTAGCCGCTAATCCTAGCTACTTGGAAGGCTGAGGCAGGAGAATTACTCGATTTTTTTTGTTTTTTTGAGACAGAGTTTCACTCTTATTGCCCAGGCTGGAGTGCAATGACACAATCTTTGCTCACTGCAACCTCCGCCTCCCAGGCTCAAGTGATTCTCCTGCCTCAGCCTCCCGAGTAGCTGGGATTACAGGCATGTGCCACCACACCTGGGTAATTTTGTATTTTCAGTAGAGACAGGGTTTCTCTATGTTGGTCAGGCTGGTCTCGAACTCCTGATTTCAGATGATCCGCCTGCCTCTGTCTCCCAAAGGAGAATCACTTGAGCCCTGGCATTCAAGCTTGCAGTGAGCTGTGACTTCATCACTGTACTACAACCTGGGCAACAGACCAAGACCCCGTCTCTTTTTTTTGTTTGTTTTTGAAGCAGAGTTTCACTCTTGTTGCCCAGGCTCGAGTGCAATGGCGTGATCTTGGCTCACAGCAACCTCCACCTCCTGGGTTCAAGGGATTCTCCTGCTTCAGCCTTCCAAGTGATTCTCCTGCCTCCTGAGTAGCTAGAATTACAGGCATTTGCCAACACACCTGGCTAATTTTGTATTTTTAGAAGAGACGGGGTTTTACCATGTTGGCTAGGCTGGTCTTGAACTCCCAACCTCAGGTGATACACCTGCCTCGGACTCCCAAAACAATGGGATTACAGGCATGAGCCACCACACCCAGCCTACCTATCTGTCTTAGTCCAAGCAGTCCTCCTGTCTTGGCTTCCCAAAGTGCTGGGATTACAGGCATGAGCCAACCTGTCTGCCAGGCTCTTTTTAACAATCAGCTCTCATGGGAACGAATCCACTCATTACTGTGAGAAGAGTGCTAAGCTCTTCATGCCGGATGGGCCCCCATCATGCAAACACCTCCCACAAGGCCACAGGCCTCCAACATTCAGTATAAATTTTCTATTTTTTTGACAGTTTCTTTTGTGTTGCCATAAAGGAATACTAGAGGCTGGATAATTTATAAAGTAAAGAGGTTTATCTGGCTCACGGTTCTGCAGGCTGCACAGAAAGCATGGAGCCAGCATCTGCTGCTGATGAGGCCTCAGGCTGCTTCCACTCATGGCCAAAGGCAAAGGGAAGCCTGCCACATGGTGAGACAGGAGGAACAGGAGACAGGAGGGTGGTGCCAGCTTCTTTTTCTTTCTTCTTTTTCCCCCACAAGAGACAGGGTCTCACTCTGTCACCTAGGATGGAATGCAATGGCACAGTCATAGCTCACTGCAGCCTCAAACTCCCCCGCTCAAGTGATCCTCCCATTGCAGCCTCCTGAGTAGTCGGGGATACAGGTGCACACAACCATACCTGGCTAATTTTTAATGTTTGTTTTGTAGAGATAGGGTCTTGCTATGTTGCCCAGGCTGGTCTTGAACTGTTGGCTTCAGGCAGTCCTCCTGTCTTGGCTTCCCAGAGTGCTGGGATTACAGGCATGAGCCAACCTGTCTGCCAGGCTCTTTTTAACAATCAGCTCTCATGGGAACGAATCCACTCATTACTGAGAAGAGTGCTAAGCTCTTCATGCCGGCTGGGCCCCCATCATGCAAACACCTCCCACAAGGCCACAGGCCTCCAACATTCAGTATAAATTTTCTATTTTTTTGACAGTTTCACTCTGTTGCCCAAGCTGGAGTGAAGTGGCACTATCTTGGCTCGCTGCAACCTCCGCCTCCCAGGTTCAAGCAATTCTCCTGCCTCAGCCTCCTGAGTACCTGGGATTACAGGCGCCTACCACCACGCCCTGGTAATTTTTGTACTTTTAGTAGAGAGGAGTTTTTACCATGTTGGTCAGGCTGGTCTCGAACTCCTGATCACAGGTGATCCACCTGCCTCAGCCTCCCAAAGTGTTGGGGCTACAGGCGTGAGCCTGTAGGATCAATTTTCTTTTTTTCTTTTTTTGAGATGGAGTTTCGCTGTTGTTACCCAGACTGGAGTGCAATGGCACGATCTTGGCTCACCACAACCTCCACCTTCTGGGTTCAAGCAATTCTGCTGCCTCAGCCTCCCGAGTAGCTGGGACTACAGGCGCGCACCACCATGCCCAGCTAATTATTGTATTTTTAGTAGAGACGGGGTTTCACCTTGTTGACCAGGATGGTCTCGATCTCTTGATCTCGTGATCCACCCGCCTCGGCCTCCCAAAGTGCTGGGATTATAGGTGTGAGCCACCACACCCGGCCAGGATCAATTTTCAACATGAGATCTGGAGGGGACAAATATGATATCCATATAAATATCCGTATTTTTATGTTTTCTCTCCTGTAAGATTGCATCCTCATGCATCATTTTGCATGTCCTTTTTCACTTCGGACTATCCTGGAAAGTTTTTCATTTAGGTAACTAGAGCTTCCTCGTCAGTTTTGAAAGATACACTGTTGCCTTATCCGAATTTGCCATCCTTCCGTCCCCTACAAGATGGAGTCTTAATCTATTTCCAGTCTGAGAAGCACATTCAGCAGGGGAATTTTACAAATCAAATAGATTTCCTTCCTCGTTCCCCCAAAAATGCAGCCTACGTCTTCAAAACAGAAGACTTCAGTCTATTTTGCTTAAGGATGACAAAAGTCACCATCTGTTCATCCAATCTGCAGCACGAGGAAAAGGAAAATCATTTCATGGGATGAAACCTCCTCTTGGGCTACGCCGAGGGGAGTTCCTGAGGGTCTCTTGCCGTGTGGCAGGGAGAGCCTCTGCCTGTGCTGGTTCTTGTCTGCAGACCACAGCCATTGCCTCTGGATCCAAGAAGCAGAGGAGGGAAGTGTAGAAGGACCTTGAGTAAAAGCAAAGGATGCGTGGAAACGCTAGGGAATCAGACTTGGGAATGTGGCAGAAAGCCAAGAAGAGACAGCAGCAAGAAAGTTCCCGATGTCAGGGGCAGTCACAGCCCAGTGGGGAAGCCACCATCGCCACCAGCACCTCTGGCCACTGCCTTCCTCCTTGTCACTGTACTTTCATTTTCTCTCTTTTTTTTTTGAGACAGAGTCTCATTCTGCTACCCAGGCTAGAGTGCAGTGGTACGCTCACAGCTCACTGCAGAATCAAACCCGTGGGCTAAAGAGATTCTCCCACCTCAGCCTCCCAAGTAGCAGCAGGAACCACAGGTGTGCATGACCACACCCAGCTATTCAGTGTTTTTCTTTTTTATTTATTTATTTTTTTGAGATGGAGTTTCACTCTTGTCACCTGGGCTGGAGTGTAGCGACGTGATCTCAGCTCACTGCAACCTCCATCTCCCGGTTTCAAGTGATTCTCCTGCCTCACCCTCCTGAGTAGCTGGGATTACAGGCACATGCCACAACACCCAGCTAAGTTTTGTATTTTTAGTAGAGATGAGGGTTTCACCGAATTGGCCAGGCTGGTCTTGAACTCCTCACTTCAGGTGATCCACCCACCTCAGCCTCCCAAAGTGCTGGACTTACAGCCGTGAGCCACCGTGCCCCACCTTAAATTTATTTATATTTAGGCCGGGCGCGATGGCTCAAGCCTATAATCCCAGCACTTTGGGAGGCCGAAGCGGGTGGATCACGAGGTCAAGAGATCGAGACCGTTTTGGTTAACATGGTGAAACCCCGTCTCTACTAAAAATACAAAAAATTAGCTGGGCATGGTGGTGCATGCCTGTAATCCCAGCTACTCAGGAGGCTGAGGCAGGAGAATTGCCTGAACCCAGGAGGCGGAGGTTGCGGTGAGCCGAGATCGCACCATTGCACTCCAGCCTTGGTAACAAGAGCAAAACTCCGTCTCAAAAAAAAAAAAAAATTATATTTTACTGATTTAAATCTAAAGCTGATAATTCAGTTATTCAATAACTTTTACATGTTTGGACAACTTTGGTATGAGAAGTTACTTTTTCAACCATCTAGTTTATAAATTCTAAATACAGATCAAGTATTTCCCTTCAAACTTTGCATCCAAACTGAGATGTGCTGTAAGTGTAAAACACCCACTAGATTTTTGTTTTCTTTGAGACTGAGTCTTGCTCTGTCACCAGGCTGGAGTACAGTGGCGTGATCTTAGCTCACTGCAACCTCTGCAATCCCAGGTTCAAGCTCCTGCCTCAGCCTCCTGAGAAGCTGGGATTTCAGGCATGCGCCACCACACCCAACTAATTTTTGTATTTTTAGTAGAGACAGGGTTTCATCATGTTGGTCAGGCTGGTCTTGAACTCCGGACCTCATGATCCGCACGTCTTGGCCTCCCATACTGCTGGGATTACAGGCATGGGCCATGGTGCCTGGCCATACCCACTAGGTTTTAAAGAGAGTATCAATAAAAAGAATGAAAAGCAGGCTGGGTGCGGCAGCTCATGCCTGTAATCCCAGCACTTTTGGAGGCTGAGGCGGGCAGATCACAAGATAAGGAGATTGAGACCATCCTGGCTAACACGGTGAAACCCGGCCTCTACTAAAAATACAAAATATTTAAAAATTAGCCGAGTGTGGTGGCACATGCCTGTAGTCCCAGCTATTCAGGAGGCTGAGGCAGTAGAATGGCTTGAACCCAGGAGGCAGAGGTTGCAGCAAGCCAAGATTTCGTCATTGTACTCTAGCCTGGGTGACAGAGCCAGACTCCATCTCAAAATTTAAAAAAAAATCTAGTGAGTATTTTATACTTAGAGCATATCTCCATTTGGATGCAAAGTCTCAGCTACTCGGGAGGCTGAGGCAGAACAATGGCCTGAACCTGGGGGGCAGAGGTGGCAGTGAGCCAACATCGTGCCATTGCACTCCAGCCTGGGTGACAAAAGTGAGACTCTGTCTCAAAAAAAAAAGAAAAAAGAAAAACACACACACATTGGTGTCAGATATGCTGGGAGTGGAAACCAGTTCCTAATCTTTATCCCAAGTGAACTCTTCCCCTAAAAACCTCTAGTACAGAGAACACTCTGATGGACGTGGGAGGTCAGCTGAGCACTCTGTGGCTCTGCTCAGCCTCTCTCCCTGGCTCCTCAGGGCTTGCTCCATGGGCTCAGGAGCAGAGTGGCCGGAGGTGGGCTACACCAGCTACGTCACTGATGAATGCCCACCTAGCTGGCAGTAGCAACTGCCGAGCCCCCAGTGTGGTACAGTTTCCTCGGAAGACCAAAAGGCTAAATACCTGGGCCTGTGAGGATTACACTGGAGCCCTTTCATCGCAGACTGGGCAATGAGGTTTTCCTCCCCAGAATAAACAACCCTGGGCTTGTTATTTGCTTTTCTTGCCCTTTGCCCTTCTGCCAACAGCAGCATCTGCGTATGCACTGAATGGCCTTATTCACCCTCGTGTTGTCCCACACAGTATTGCTTCTGATCAAGGAGCTCCATTTATTAGGAGGAAGTCAGTGGGGAGCAGTCCATATACCCCATTACCCCAAAGCTGCCAGCCTCATGGAACAGAGGCACGACCCGTTCGAGACTGGGTTACACCGCCAGCTTGGAGTCGTCATCTTTGGGGTTGGGGTGCTGTTTTACAGGATGGGTAACCCTCTGAACCAGGGGCACATCCCAGAGGATCCCAGTTAACAAAGACCTGGGAACTTAAGGGTGCTATTTCCTTCTCTTTTTTTTGAGATGGAGTTTCACTCTTGTTGCCCAGGCTGGAGTGCAATGGCATGATCTCAGCTCACTGCAACCTCTGCCTCCCGGATTCAAGCAATTCTCCTGTCTCAGCTTCCGAGTAGCTGGGATTACAGGCGCACACCACCACACCTGGCTAATTATTGTAGTTTTAGTAGAGACAGGGTTTCGCTATGTTGGCCAGGCTGGTCGGAAACTCCTGACCTCAGGTGATCCTCCCGCCTCGGCCTCCCAAGGTACTGGGATTATAGTATGAGCCACCGTGCCCAGCAAGAGTGCCATTCCTTATGACCACATCCAGTGACACACTCTTCAAATTTTGTTTGTTTTGTTTTTCTATTTTTATTTTTTTACAAAGACGGGGTTTCACCATGTTGGTCAGGCTGGTCTTGTACTCCCGACCTCAGGTGATTTGCCGGCCTTGGCCTCCAAAGTGCTTGGATTACAAGCGTGAGTCACCACGCCGGGACTGTTTTGTTTTTTGTTTTGAGACAGAGTCTTGCTCTGTCACCTAGGCTGCAGTGTCATTGCCATCTCGGCTCCCTGCAACCTCTGCTTCCCAGGTTCAAGCCCTTCTCCTGCCTCAGCCTCTTGAGTAGCTGGGATTACAGGTGACACTCCCACGCCCGACTAATTTTTTTGTATGTTCAGTAGAGGCGGGGGTTTCACCATGTTGGCCTGGCTGGTCTTGAACTCCTGACCTCAGGTGATCTGCCTGCCTCAGCCTCCCAAAGTGCTGCGATTACAGAGGTGAGCCACTGCGCCCCGCCTTCACTCTTCAAGATGTTTGCTTCCTGTTCGGGCTACCCTGAATTCTGCTGTTGAGGGGTTCTAGCGTCTACAGGGGAACCGCTGCCACTGCCAGGAAAAACACAGTAAGTTGTGTAAGTGGAGACCACCCCTGGGCCGTTTTGGGTACCTCGAGTGTGTCACTATGGGGTCAGGCAGAGTGACTGATTTAGGGGAAAGTTTTGCTGCTACACTTGGGGCCAAGGAGACCTGTGACTAGAACCTAGGGGCGGCGCAGGGGAGTCTCCCACTAACACCACGTCCCCACTCCGTATCCGTCCATAGCCCTCCCTCCTTGGACAGCGCCTGACCTGGGCGAATTGGGACCCCCTCCCCTATGCAGGGCACAGAGTAACAAAGAGGGTCTGTGCCCCCCTTTCCTTTGCAGCACAAAAAGTGTGCACACAGGCTTTACCTTCCTCCACCCAGCCCCCACCCCATTCCTGCCGAGCCCCCCCTCCCCCCGCTTCCTGCAGGTCCCCCTCCGGCCCCTCCCCGCTCCGTAGCGCACGCAGACGCGGATCCCCAGCGCCGGGACCCCATCCGACCGCTCCCTTCGCCACTTGCGCGGCTTCCACCCCTGGGCTCGGCCTCAAAGCCTCCTCAGTTGGCGGCCTGGAAGGTGCCCAGCTGCAGGCAGCGCCAGACGCGCCGGGTTAGCTCAGCGTCGCTGAGCATCCGCAGCCGCCACCAGGCCCCGCCCAGCGGCCGCCGCCAGCCAGGCCGCGCCCGGGACGACTGCAGAGCGTGGTGAGTGAGCGCGGCCAGAGGGAGGGACTCAGGCGTCCCGGGTCCCCGCCCTGCACCTCCCCGGGGGCCTGACATCCCGACCTTCAGCTCCCTCTTTTTCTTTTGGCTCTGGCAGTCCGTTTCAGGGCCGCAGAGCCGCCTTTAAAAGACGCTCCTGGCAGCCCTGCCCTGGCCTGGGGCTCCGGGCCCACCAGCCCCTTGGATCCCTTCCCCTCTTGCAGAATCCGGGAATCCGAGCCCCTAGCCCCAGCTCCAGCCCCATCCTCATTAAAATCCTGAGTCCCTCCCTCCATCCAGAAGTCAGGAATGTAGGCCAAAAATATCTGCCTTCCAGACCCAGGCGGCTCGGCTTGCAACTTCTGCCCTGAAAACCGAAGAGCCTGAGCTTTGATGGTTCTATTATTATTATTTTTATTTTTAGTAGAGCAGGCTCTCCCTATGTTGCCCAGGCTGGTCTCGAACTTCTGGGCTCAAGGGATCCTCCCTCCTCAGCCTCCCAAAGTGTTGGGATTACAGGCGTGAGCCACCGCGCCGCGGCCTGATCTTTTGAGCCAAGATTCTGGGCCTCAGCCTAGGAGTCCTGTGCAGCCCCGGAGTCCGAGCCCTCAACTCCTACCGCGCTAGCCCCCGGGAATTTTGTCCCCAAAACACCCCACCCCTATTCACTGTGATATCGGAGACCTTACCCCGCGGGGCCCGGTGCCAGTGGGGACTAGGGGAGCATTTTGCTGCCCTTTCAAGATCCTTACATACAGGAATCTAGCCTCTGTTTCTTGGGGGGACCCAGCAAGCAGGTATCGTAGCCCGGAGCCACCTAAAGCCCAGGAATACTGCTCTCAATTCTGCTCTTCCTCAGGGCTCCAGGAGACAGAGATCCCAGCCCACAAACCCCCTTAAACTGAGGAGCCTGTTCCCCCAATCCGCTGAGACCAGGTGTCCAAGGTTTCATCCAGCGAGGCAGGGGTGGAGGCGGAACAGACCAGGAAGGAGGGGGCAGGAAGGGAGCGGGAGAATTGAGTGAGACTGGGGGTGGGGACCTGAGCTGGGGGGGCTCGGTTCTAAACAAACGCTAAACACGCGGGTTCCTATGGTAACGGTCCTTCCTTGCCTACCCTGGAGACTCCTCCTGGGCTGTGTCGAGGAGGGCAGCCCCCAGGAGTCCCCATGCCGCCAGCTGTTGTGTCTTCCTGTTTTGTCACCAAGGCAACGGTGACCTCAGCCCTCCACTCGGCTCTCTAGGGTAGGGCGGGAGCTCCGCCAGTTTTCCTCGAGAGGGGCGTGGCCTTCTCTTGGCCCCGCCTCAGGGCGGGGCTGGGATAGCCCAGGCTCGGGGAAGTCCCCTGCCCACCGCCCTAGCCTGGAGCCGCGCCCCGCCCCGGCCCCACCCTCGGCCCGCCCGCGCTCGCTCCCTTGGCCACCAACCCCGCCCAGAGCACAGACCCTTCCAGCTGCAGCTGTCGTCTTTTCTTCAGCCGCAGTCGCCCCTGGCTGCCTGAGGTGAGGTTGTGGGGACCCCAGAGGGCGGACGCAACAGTCTAGGTTTTTATGGCCAGAGGGAGGAATGGGCTGGGTTTCAGAATGTCTGGGTCCTTAGAGAGATTGGGGCTGGGTTCTGCAGACGAGAGGGCTTGAGGACATGGACTCCGCAGGTCATACGTCTGGAAGGAGGAGGAACGGGACCTAGACTCCTGGGTCTGAGGGAGGAGGGGCTGGGGGCCTGGACTCCTGGGTCCGAGGGAGGAGGGGCTGGGGGCCTGGGATCCTGGGTCCGAGGGAGGAGGGGCTGGGGGCCTGGACTCCTGGGTCTGAGGGAGGAGGGGCTGGGGGGCTGGGATCCTGGGTCTGAGGGAGGAGGGGCTGGGGGTCTGGGCTCCTGGGTCTGAGGGAGGAGGGTCTGGGGGTCTGGGATCCTGGGTCTGAGGGAGGAGGGGCTGGGGGTCTGGGATCCTGGGTCCGAGGGAGGAGGGGCTGGGGGTCTGGGATCCTGGGTCCGAGGGAGAAGAGGGCCGGGACTCTGGGCTCCTGGGTCTGAGGGAGGAGGGGCTGGGGGTCTGGGCTCCTGGGTCCGAAGGAGAAGAGGGCCGGGACTCTGGGCTCCTGGGTCTGAGGGAGGAGGGTCTGGGGGTCTGGACTCCTGGGTCCGAGGGAGGAGGGGCTGGGGGCCTGGACTCCTGGGTCCGAGGGAGAAGAGGGCCGGGACTCTGGGCTCCTGGGTCTGAGGGAGGAGGGTCTGGGGGTCTGGACTCCTGGGTCCGAGGGAGGAGGGGCTGGGGGCCTGGACTCCTGGGTCCGAGGGAGAAGAGGGCCGGGACTCTGGGCTCCTGGGTCTGAGGGAGGAGGGTCTGGGGGTCTGGACTCCTGGGTCCGAGGGAGGAGGGGCTGGGGGTCTGGACTCCTGGGTCTGAGGGAGGAGGGGCTGGGGGCCTGGACTCCTGGGTCCGAGGGAGAAGAGGGCCGGGACTCTGGGCTCCTGGGTCCGAGGGAGGAGGGGCTGGGGGCCTGGGATCCTGGGTCCGAGGGAGGAGGGGCTGGGGGCCTGGACTCCTGGGTCTGAGGGAGGAGGGTCTGGGGGTCTGGACTCCTGGGTCCAAGGGAGGAGGGGCTGGGGACCTGGATTCCTGGGTCCGAGGGAGGAGGGGTTGGGGGTTTGTACTCCTAGGTCTGAAGGAGGAAGGGCTGGGTCCTGGACTCCTGGGTCCCAGGGAGGAGAGAGCTGGGGTCTGGACTCCTAGGTCTGAGGGGGGAGGGGCTGGGGGTCTGGATTCTTGGGTCTGCGGGAGTAGAGAGATGGGGACTCGTAGGTACCCCAGTTGGAGGCTGGAATCTGGTAGGTGGAGATCCTTTAGGAGGGGAAGAGCTTGGAGTTAGGTGTCCTGGGTTTGGGAATGAGAATGTAAAGAATTCAGAATTGCTGACCCCTCCGCATCCAGGGGACATACAGAATGAGAACTTTGGGCTCCTGAAGGCCCGAGGGAGGGGGTGCTCCCAAAGTGTAGATGGGGCTGAGAAACGACGACATGACAGGGCTGCGTCCCGCATCTCTGGGTGCTGAGAACCGAGGCCCGATTCTGGGCGTGAGCGATGGGTGTGGCGTCTGGAGCGGAGGGAGGAGGACCCTGAGGGCCCGGGGAGCCCCGTGCTCTGCCAGGAGGCCTGGAGGGGTGTTTCCTCACCCTCTACGGTCTGGCGGCGCATTCCTGAGCTCTGAACTCAGGCGACTGCAGGAGCCCTAAGGGCGGGGTGAGCTGGTCCCCACGGCGCCCCCTCCCCGGCGCGCCCACCCAGCGCCGGAGACTGAATGAGTGACGCCCTCGCTCGTTCTCCTCCTGCTTGGGGCGGGGCAGTGCCCGCCTTCCAGAGGGCGGGGCGCTGGGCCAGTCCCTACTTCCTTCTCCTTCGGGGGTCAGGCAGGGGTGTGGGGCGTGGGGCGTGGGGCGTGGGGGCGGGCGGCGTCTGGCTGGGGGTGGCGCCTCCCCGGGGCTCCCGCAGGTCGGGACTGGGGTTCGGGGAGCCCGTGGGAGGCGTGGCCGGGCCTGGGGCCTGACTCCAGCACCGCGTGCAGTTTCCGGCCTGGAGCCTGAGCCCCTCAGAGGCCGGGGTCCCCACCCGCTCGGGTCTTAGAGACGCTCGGGAGCGGGGGGTTCTCAGCCCTCTTTATAGGGATCCAGAAATGGGGGCCTCCGACATTCCCCTCCTGGGACCTGGGAGTCGGGGACCCCCACCGCCGGAAATCGGGAGAGGGCGGGCAGCTCCGGAGGGGGGCGGGGGTCCGGGCGCCGCCTCCAGGTCCCCGACACGTTCCAGATGCCTGAGCCGACTCCAGGCCCTTATAAGGCGCGGAGACGGCGGGTCTGGCCGGGCCGCCCGCCCCCCGCACCCCCGTGCTCGCAGGGTGACGCTCACACTCGCGCCCACGCCGGCCCGCGGGGCGTGCAGTTGGCTGGGTTCCAGCCGCCGCGGCGCCCACAGTTTACGGAGCCGGAGGAAGGAGGGGGCGGGGCTTCCCCGGGGTCACGGCCCGGCCCTGCGGGGCGCGCCACGTTCCTGTCCTCGCGGGGCGCGGCTCCCGGGACGGAGGGCGGAGCAACGCAAACCGACGCTAACGGCCTCCCTCCCCCTCAGGTGCCCCTGTTCACAGTGTGTGGGGCTTAATCCGTCTCCACCACCGATATTTCTCCGTGGGTTCCTCTCCCAAGACCGCTGGTGAGTGGGCTACGGGCCGGGACTCCCGGGTCCGAGGGAGGAGGGGCTGGGGGCCTGAACTCCCGAGTCTGAGGGAGGAGGAGCTGGGGTCTGGACTCCTGGGTCTGAGGGAGGAGGGGCTGGGGGCCTGAACTCCCGAGTCTGAGGGAGGAGGAGCTGGCGTCTGGACT
This sequence comes from Callithrix jacchus, assembly GCF_049354715.1. Taxonomy (NCBI): domain Eukaryota; kingdom Metazoa; phylum Chordata; class Mammalia; order Primates; family Cebidae; genus Callithrix; species Callithrix jacchus. Next base: position 47,076,723 of record NC_133523.1, read on the forward strand.
CCTGGGTCTGAGGGAGGAGGGGCTGGGGGCCTGAACTCCCGGGTCTGAGGGAGGAGGGGCTGGGGTCTGGACTCCTGGGTCTGAGGGAGGAGGGGCTGGGGTCCTGGACTCCTGAGTCTGAGGGAGGAGGGGCTGGGGTCTGGACTCCTGGGTCTGAGGGAGGAGGGGCTGGGGTCTGGACTCCTGGGTCTGAGGGAGGAGGGGCTGGGGTCCTGGACTCCTGAGTCTGAGGGAGGAGGAGCTGGGGTCTGGACTCCTGGGTCTGAGGGAGGAGGGGCTGGGGTCCTGGACTCCTGAGTCTGAGGGAGGAGGGGCTGGGGTCCTGGACTCCTGAGTCTGAGGGAGGAGGGGCTGGGGTCCTGGACTCCTGAGTCTGAGGGAGGAGGGGCTGGGGTCCTGGACTCCTGAGTCTGAGGGAGGAGGGGCTGGGGTCTGGATTCTTGGGTCTGAGGGAGGAGGAGCTGGGGTCTGGACTCCTGGGTCTGAGGGAGGAGGGGCTGGGGGCTGGACTCCTAGATCCTGGGAGAAGGATCGGGAAGCTTGGGCTCCTAAGCCATAGGCTCCAGACCCTGAGGTGTCCAAGGAAGAAGTGAGTTGCCCTGGCTTTCACTGGAGCTGCTGACCTGGGACAGGGGAAGAGGTTAGGCTTCTGCTGCTGCTTGCAGTGCCTGGCGCTGAAAGGAGGAAGTCACTTCCCTGTGGCTGAGAGAGGCCTCTGGTTTAGTGGTGTGGCTGAGAGATAAGACAGTTTGCAGCCTGAAGAGAGAACTGGGTACCTGGTTTCTGAGAACCAGCGCTTGATTCCTGGGGGTCATCGGACAAGGAGGTGAAAGCTGTAGGTTTCCCAAGGACGAAAGAAGGAAGTTAGTTTCCTGGAGTCTGGGGCATCTGCGATGCTTCACGCTGAGGGCCCAGGGCCAGAGGTCTGACCCCTTCTAACAGGACGGTGAGGGCTGGGAGTGGTAACTCAGGCCTGTAATCCCAGCACTTTGGGAGGCCGAGGTGGGCAGATCACTTGAGATCAGAAGTTTGAGACCAGCCTGGCCAACATGATAAAACCCTGTCTGTACTAAAAATACAAACATTAGCCAGGCGTCGTGGCGGGCATCTGCAATCCCAGCTACTCAGGAGGCTGAGGCAGACCACTTGAATCCAGGAGGCAGAGGTTGTAGTGAGCCGAGATCACGCCGTTGCACTCCAGCCTGGGCAGTAGAGCAACTCTGTCTCTAAAATAAAATAAAAACAGGAGCGTGAGGCCTAGAGAGTTCAGGGGAAGGGCCTGGGGTTCCTACTGGACAGTTGGGGATCTGGGAGCTGAGTTTCCCAGAAACTGTGGGGCCAGCTGGCTGGGTTTTGGGGGAGAAGGTGGAGGTGGATGGACTCTGCAGGACTGGGGAGGGGGAGGCTGAAACGAAGCTTTTTTGGGTTGCAGTACTCCAGACCTAAACCTCAGGGGGGAGTTACAGAGTGAAGGTTCCTGATCTCTGAGGTGGGGATAGGGAGAGGAGGGGGCCGCTGAGAGTTTAGGCTCCTTGCCAGAAGGGAGGGATCTCTCTAAGACGAGATCCTTTATTGGGAGGTCGGGAGATCTGATTAGGTGTGGGTCCCTAAGTGAAGCCTGGGGAGGTTGGGCTGTTAGAGGGTGGAGCCGTCTAGGTCAGTTACATGGAAGAAGGAAGTTTGTTCACAGGGTCAGGGTCTCTGGTGCGGAACTGAATACTCAGAGAAAGTTGAGAGGTGGGGTTTTCAGAGCCTGCGGAAGACAAGCCTTTTGTCCTGACACTTGGGTTGTGGTGGAAGGCAGAAGGGGGATGCTTTATTTTTTATTTTTATGTTATTTATTTATTTTTTTTTGAGAAGGAATTCGGTTCTGTCACCCAGGCTGGAGTGCAGGGACCTGATCTCGGCTCTCTGCAACCTCTGCCTCCCAGATTCAAGTGATTCTTCTGCCTGTCTCCCGAGTAGCTGGGATTACAAGTGCCCACCACCGTGCCTGGCTAACTTTTGCATTTTTAGTAGAGATGGGGTTTTGCCATGTTGGCCAGGCTGGTCTCGAACTCCTGACCTCAAGAGATCAGCCACCTTGGCCTCCCAAAGTGCTGGGATTACAGGGGTGAGCCAATGCATCCGGCCTATTTGTAATTTAAAAAAAAGTTTTTTTTGAGTCGGGGTCTCACTCTGTCTCCCAGGCTGGAGTGCAGTGGTTCGATCACAGCTCACTGCAGCCTCAACCTCCCAGGCTCACACAATCCTCCCACCTCAGCCTCCCAGGTAGCTGGGACCATACACACACACACACCCCACCATGCCCAGCTAATTTTTAATTTTTAATTTTTTTTTTTTTTTTTTTTTTTTGTAAACGAGGTCTCCCAAGGTTGCCCAGGCTGGTCTCAAACTGCTGAGCTCAGGCAGTCCTCCTGCCTCAGCCTCCTAGAGTGCTGAGATTACAGGCATGAGCCACACCCATGCCTGGCCAGAGGGATGGTGGGGTAGACTACAGAGAGTTACATGGCCGAGTTACTGAGTCCCTGGGGGAACGAGAGAGAGAGGGAAGCATGTTTCTGGAGTGGGAAGCAAAAAATGTACAAATAGTTAGGTCCCAAAAGAGAGAGGAATCTCTTGGGAAGGAGAAAAATAGTGGCCTAGACTCCTGGGTTCTGATATGGGGAGGGGAGGAGAGAGCCTAGAACCAGAGGGGACGGGCTCATCCCTGTTTGCCCAGGACTATCCCCATTTGAAAACCCAAGGCTGGGCTCGGTGGCTCACACCTGTAATCCCAGCACTTTGGGAGGCCGGGGCTGGCAGATTACCTGAGGTCGGGAGTTCAAGACTAGCCTGGCCAACCTGGTAAAACCCCGTTTCTACTAAAAATAAAAATTAGTCGGGTGTGATGGCAGGTGCCTGTAATCCCAGCTGCTGGGAGGCTGAGGCAGGAGAATCGCTTGAACCTGAGCAGCAGAGGCTGCAGTGAGCCAAGATCGTACCAGTGCACTACAGCCTGGGAGACTGTCTCAAAAACAAACAAACAAACTGGGCGCTGTGGCTCACGCCTGTAATCCCAGCACTTTGGGAGGCTGAGGTGGGTGGATCGCCTGAGCGCAGGAGTTTGAGACCAGCCTGGCAAACATAGTGAAACCCCGTCTCTACTAAAAATACAAAATATTGCCGGGCACGGTGGTGGGCGCCGGTAATCCCAGCTACACAGGAGGCTGAGGCAGGAGAATCACTTGAACCTGAGAGGCGGAGGTTGCAGTGAGCCAAGATCGCGCCAGCCTGGGCAATGAGTGAAACTCCATCGAGAAGAAAAAAAAAAGACAACCCAAAGCCCCACATCTTGGGAACTCCCTAATTAGGGCTCATATTAATTTCTCCCTGGGGTAGGCAACTGCTAGGGGACCTGGATTCTTATGTTTGTCACCTTATAAGGACACTGTCTTTCCCCTTCTCGCAGCCATGCCAGTGACGGTTACCCGCACAACTGTCACGACTACCATGACGACGTCCTCGGGCCTGGGGTCCCCCACCATCGTGGGGTCCCCTCGTGCCCTGACCCAGCCCCTGGGTCTCCTTCGCCTGCTGCAGCTGGTGTCCACCTGCGTGGCCTTCTCTCTGGTGGCCAGCGTGGGTGCCTGGACGGGGTTCATGGGTAACTGGTCCATGTTCACCTGGTGCTTCTGCTTCTCCGTGACTCTGATCATCCTCATCGTGGAGCTGTGCGGGCTCCAGGCCCGCTTCCCCCTGTCTTGGCGCAACTTCCCCATCACGTTCGCCTGCTATGCGGCCCTCTTCTGCCTCTCAGCCTCCATCATCTACCCCACCACCTATGTCCAGTTCATGTCCCACGGCCGTTCCCGGGACCACGCCATCGCCGCCACCTTCTTCTCCTGCGTTGCCTGCGTGGCTTATGCCACCGAAGTGGCCTGGACCCGGGCACGGCCGGGCGAGATCACAGGCTACATGGCCACCGTGCCGGGGCTGCTGAAGGTGCTGGAGACCTTCGTGGCCTGCATCATCTTTGTCTTCATCAGCAGCGCCCACCTGTACCAGCACCAACCCGCCCTGGAGTGGTGCGTGGCAGTCTACGCCATCTGCTTCATCCTTGCGGCCGTCGCCATCCTGCTGAACCTGGGAGAGTGCACCAACGTGCTGCCCATCCCCTTCCCCAGCTTCCTGTCGGGGCTGGCCTTGCTGTCTGTCCTCCTCTACGCCACTGCCCTCGTCCTCTGGCCACTCTACCAGTTCGACGAGAAGTATGGCGGCCAGCCCCGGCGCGCGCGAGATGTGGGCTGCGGCAGCCGGCACAACTACTACGTGTGTGACTGGGACCGCCGGCTGGCTGTGGCCATCCTGACGGCCATCAACCTACTGGCGTATGTGGCCGACCTGGTGTACTCTGCCCACCTGGTTTTTGTCAAGGTGTAAGACTCTCTCCCAGGAGGCTCCCGTTCTCTCTCCAAACCTCTCCGTTCTTCTTGCCCGTTTTCTTTATTGAGGACTTCTCTGCTCTGTTTTCCAGTGTCCCCTCCCTGCCACCTTTTTCTTTCCCTCCCAGTTCATCAAACTCTAAGCAGTTCTTGGATTCGTTGTCTTCCCTTTCCTCTCACTGTTTCCTTCCGCAGTTGTTCTGCTGCCCACATCCTGTTTCATCCCTGAGATGTTTCTCTTTTTCTTTTCTTTCTTTTTTTTTAAGACAGAGTCTCACTCTGTGGCCCAGGCTGGAGCACAGTGGCACGATCTCTGCCTCCTGGGTTCAGGCGGTTCTCCTGCCTTGGCCTCCCGAGCAGCTGGGAGGACAGGTGTGAGTGCCACACCCAGCCTGTTCTTTTCCACTCTTTTTTTCTCATCTCTTTGCCGGGTTTCCTGTTGGCTTTCTCATGTTTCCCAGCCACCTTCTCCTGTGTCCTCGGGAGCCCTGGGACTTCTTTCTCTCCCTACCCCACTCACCTCCAAAGGTGCTGAGCTCCACACATCCACACCCCTTGCAGCCGTCCATGCCACAGCCCCCCAAGGGCCCCATTGCCAAAGCATGCCTGCCCGCCCTGCTGTGCCTTAGTGTGTACGTGTCTGTGTGAGTGTTTGTGTGTGTTTGTGGGTTGGGGGGTGGGTAGCTGGGGATTGGGCCCCCCTTTCTCCTAGTGGAGGAGGGTGTGTGCACCTCCCCTTTAAATTAAGTATATATATATCTGAAGGTAATTTCCAACGGGCGGGATGCTTTAAGCACAGACCCTGGGTCCCTAGGCCCCGCCTGGCACTCAGCCTTGCCAGAGATTGGCTCCAGAATTTTTGCCAAGCTTACAGAACACCCACTCCCTAGAGGCCATCTTAAAGGAAGCGAGGGCTGGATGCCTTTCATCCCAACTATTCTCTGTGGTATCAAAAAAAGGAGTTGGGGCCAGGCACGGTTGCTCATGCACGTAATCCTAGCACTTTGGGAGTCCAAGGCAGGTGGTCACCTGAGGTCGGGAGTTCAAGACCAGCCTGGCCAACATGGTGAAACCGCACCTCTATTAAAAATATAAAAACTTAGCCAGGCATGCTCGCGCATGCCTATAATCCCAGCTACTCAGGAGGCTGAGGCAGGAGAATCCCTTGAACTTGGGAGGTGGAAGTTGCAGGAAGTCGAGATGGTGCCACTGTAGTCCAGCCTGGGTCACAGAGCAAAACTGTGTCTCAAAAAAAAGAGTTAGACAAAGAACCACAGGATGTTGAAGACAACTGTTTGAAGCATTTGTGAGGGTCAGTGTTGTGACCCTCCGTGTTAAAAATAATGTGTCCTGCTTCGGCAGAGAGGAAAAATGGCCACTGCCCGCCTTCAAGGCAAGATCAGCCTCATTGGTTTTGTTTGGTTCTTTTCTTTTTCCTGGTCATGAGGGCAGAAATTACTGAGTGGTCCTTAAACAGGGAAGTTTCTTTTCAGCTGTTGTCTTTTGACGGAGGGTGGGAGGGTGGGGCTTGCTGCTGTCCTAGCTGGAGGGATGGCTTGCCTGAATGTGTGGTGCACACACACGGGTGTTTCTGTGTGCTCGTTGCTTCTTGCTGCTGCTGCCTGCTTGTCTGGGACTCACGCATAACACGATATATATATATAAATGTATAAATATATATTTTATTTTTTTTTAATTCCCTGGAGCTTTTGGTTCCCATCGGCTCTTGCTGTTCATCATAGAAGACTTGTTCCTTCCCCATTCCCCTATCCATCACGTTCTTTTTCTTTAATTGTCAATATAAAGATAAAAGAAGGACTTGTGCTTTATTAACTGGGAGGGCTGCTGGGCATGGTGGCTCTCACCTGTAAGCCCAGCAATTTGGGAGGCCGAGTTGGGAGGATCACTTGAGGCCAGGAGTTTGAGACGAGCCTGGCCAACATGGTGAAATTCCGTCTCTACCAAAAAAATAAATAAATGGGTAGGTCTTTCGGAGAGGGGCAAGGGCCACATTCTTGGGTCTAGTGGGAGAATGGGGTTGGGACCAAGATAACCTTGGCCTCATCAGAAGATCCTAGCTGAGTCTGGGTCTTATAAATGACTTACTCAAACCAGGAGGGTTGGGTGGGAGAGAAATGAACTAGATTTCTCCCTCCTTGGAGTCAGTGCCCTGAGTACCTCACAAATACAGTGTCCCAATTTGAGTGAAGGAGTTTTCCCTCCCAAATCACCTCTTCCTCCCAGGCTCCCCATTCTCAGGGCTGAGAACCAAGCACTTGATCTTACCTTCCCCCATCTCCTAGTCCGTCTTCAACCAGTATTCTTCCTCCAATACCATTTCTACCACCCTCTTCTCCAGGTTCCTGGCCCAGCTCAAACAACCCCCCCCCCACCCAAGAGGGAGTTTCACTCTTGTTGACCAGGCTGGATGGAGTGCAACGGCGCGATCTCAGCCCACTGCAACCTCTGCCTCCCAAGTTCAAGCGATTATCCTACCTCAGCTTCCCAAGTAGCTGGCATTACAGGCATGTGCCACCACGCCCAGCTAATTTTTTTGTATTTTTAGTAGAGTCGGGGTTTCACCACGTTGGCCAGGCTACTTTGGAACTCCTGACCTCAGGTGATCCACCCGCCTCAGCTTCCCAAAGTGCTGGATTACAGGTGCGAGCCACCGCACTCGGCCTCATATTCCATTTTGTTTCACCTGAGCTATTGCCCCAGCCGCCTCCTCTACCATCCCACCCTGGCCCCGGAGGGATTCTTCCAACCTGCAGATCTGATCCTGCCCTTCCCTGCTGAAGTCTTGTAGCCCATGCCACGTGTTCTGTAGGCACTATCAAAGTCCCTGGGTCTGGCCTTCAAGATCTGATCCGGCCTACATTCCCCTATCAGCCCCCCCCTTACCCTCCAATCTAAGCCCCTGAATACACCTGGTCAACAGAAGACCTTCATACAGATCAGATGAACTACTGCGACGAATCCCTGTCCCACAGAAGGTCATCTTGTCCGTTTTACCAACCTCAGAAGAATCACAAATACACAAACGTAGATAAGCCCTACAAAATTCCAGGATCAGCCAGTGCGGACGCTGGTGCCTGTAGTCCCAACACTGGGAGGCCAAGGCGGGAGGGTGGCTTAAACCCAGGAGTTTGAGGCCAGCCCGGGCAACATAGCAAGACCTCGTCTCTATTTAATAAACAAAAAAAAAGTTTTAAGGAAAAATCTAGGATCACACAACCCCCTTTCTGCATCTACATCCGCAAAAGCAATTGGGTAGAGATACCGCAAGGGAAAGGTTTCCCTGGAAGGGGAGAGGGAAGGGCCAGCTGGGGCACACACACCAGTTGAGGAAAGGCCTCCTTTCCATTTCTGCAGCGTCCTCTCTTGAGCGTCAACCCACCCCATCGCTGTCTTCTCAAAGGACGACTCGCCCACCCTCCTCTCTGCCATCCCATGCCTGAATCCCTTCTGGAAGGCACCCGAGAGAACAGCCATACAACTCTGGGGTGATACGTTGGTTAACTCGGGAAAGAACCCAAGGACACTGGACTAGAACGTGGTGGGATTCCCAGGTCCGTTTTCGCGGCCTTCCCCGACCCACATCCTTCGCCCTAGGTCGCCTGGAAGTGGCTGGAAGGCTAGTGGACTCCACATTTGGGGAGAGAGTGGTTACAAGAGGACTCAGATTCCCCCACTTTCCCTTCGGCTTTTGGAGTCCCCGGAAACCCGCCCCGGACCCCTAAAAAGTCCCAGAGAAGGTGTGCTGGGCGTCCAGAGTCCCCCCAGGCGCAGCCGCAGCGTCCCGCCCAGCCTCGCGGGGCACGCCGGGAGACGGAGTTCTCGGCCGCGTCCCGAGAGCGGCTGGTCCTCAGGCTCGGACTATCAGTCCCAGAATGCACTGCGCCCCGCAGCCCGGGGCGGGCCGTGGTTGCCCCTGGCAACAGAGCGGGCCTCCCGGGAGCTGGGACTGGAAAGCGTTCTCGAGCTGGGGAGGCTCAGAGCCCGACAAGAGAGAGGCGGGGACGCAGGGAGAGCGACCAAGGGGTGGGGAGGCCGGAAGAGACGGACCGCGCCGGCCCTCGGAGATACCTCCCCCTTCCTGAGAGGGGGCGCACAAAGAGGATGCCTGAGCCAGCGAGACCTAGAGAGAGGGTGACAGGGATTGAATTACAGAGACACTCAGTGGGAGGGAGAGACCTCAGAGACAGAGATTCACAGGGCCAGAGAGACACGTAGAGAAGGGGGACAGAGGACAGAGACACAGAAAAGAGAGGAGGGAGACAAGACAGACTGAATCACAGAGACACAGGGAGGGAAGTCTCTGTCTAGAGACCCTCGACAGAGAGTCATAGAGCCAGAGCCAGAGACTCAGAGAGCCAGAGAAACAGACATTCAGAGACCTGTAGAGAGATTCATAGATCCTGAATCATAAACAGAGATTCACAAAGCCAAAGAGACAGAGAGATTCAGAGAGCCAGAGACAGAGAGATTTGGACAGTCAGAGAAACATAGAGATTCATAGAGCCAGAGAGTGAGAGAGATATAGAGAGACATACATAGAGCCAGAGACACAGAGATTCAGAGTCAGAGAGACCTAGAAATTCGTAGAGCCAGAGACACAGAGAGAATGAATCACAGACACGGAGGGATGGGGAGACCCCCAGAGACAGAGATTCAAAGAGCCACAGAGACAAATAGAGATTGGGTCAGAGAGAAAGGGACAGAGACAGAGATAGACAGAGAAGAGAGGAGGAAGAAAGGAACCCCCCCCCCCGCCAAGTGACGAGAGAGAGAGATTGACAGAGCCAGAGAAGGATGAGCACAGAGAAACAGATGGAACCAGAGAGATAGAGGAAGAGACAATCAAAAACAGAGACAGAGAGAGATTGACAGAGCCAGAGAAGGATGAGCACAGAGAAACAGATGGAACCAGAGAGATAGAGGAAGAGACAATCAAAAACAGAGACAGAGTTGCAGAGCCGGAGAAAGGGAGAGAGACGCAGACAAAAGCATTTATTCGGACAGGGTGGAGGTGAGGAGAGAGGGAGAGACAGGGCCAAGCATCCAGAGAGGGAGACAGAGACAGACTCCCAAAGAGATCAAGAGGCAGAGGGAAGGAGAGACAGAGATTCACAGAGCCAGAGAGACAAATACAGACAGCAAAAGGGACAGACTCAGGGAGACAGAGGCGGAAGAATTTATCAGACATAGAGGGAGAGACAGAGGCAGATTGATTCACAGTGAGACAGACCAAGACCCCAAGAAGGGCCGAGACACCAAGACCCAGAGATGGCGACAGATACAGTTGGAGACACACAGCAGAGGAAATAGAGAAAGAGAAAGAAATAGAAAGCATTTCTCTGAGACGGAGAGAAGAAAACATTCTCCGAGAGGCAGAAACAGAGACACATGGAGAAAGCTGGATCTGGGAATAGAGGAAGAGGAGGAACAGAGGTCCCAAGAAAGACATTCCCAGGCAGAGACAGCTATACAAAGAATGGCGAGGCCGGCGGAGAAATAGACTCGGGTAGCGTCAGAGAAAGTGAGGACCCCAGCAGCCTCTCTGTCCACCGCTGGACTCCTAGCCCTGGGCATAAAGTTTGTTGATGGAAGGAGAGGGGCAGGGTCAGACACAGGGACCCTAGGGCGCCCACAGGACGCACGAGGCACCCTAGTGGGGGAGGAACACGGGGCAGGATGACAGATTGCAGGGTGTGGGGGAGCCAGGCTAAGAGGATGCCCCTCCCTCCAGCCAACCCTCGGAGTGGGTGTGTGCACGTGTTGGGGGGCGGGGAGGGAGGACATTTGTCCCGAGTCTCCAGGAGGGGAGCGCCTTTAAGCCGAAACCCCGCCCTCTCGGTCGTCCTGGCAACGCCTCCCCCCACCCGGGGCTCCCACATTTCAGCAGGTGCCGGAGCTGGAGCTCCCACCGCTGCCACCCGTGCCTCCGGCTCCCGGCGCCCCTGCCTTCGGCTCTTCCCCCAACACTCGCCCGCTCCCCCTGGTGGAGCCGGCGCGCCCGAGGGTGCCGCTCCGTGCCCGGCGCGCTCCGCACCTGGAGGTGCCTCGCCCCTCTCCTGCCCACCTCGGAATTTCCCTGTGGCTCCTTTGATCTTTCGAGTCTCCAGCTCCTCTCCGTTCCACCTGTTTCCCCCAAGAAAGGCAGGATCCTGGTCCCTGCTACGTGTCTGGGGCCATGGCTGGTCTGGGCCCCGGCGGAGGCGATTCAGAGGGGGGACCCCGGCCCCTGTTTTGTAGAAAGGGGGCTCTGAGGCAGAAGGTGGTCCACGAAGTCAAGAGCCACAAGTTCACCGCTCGCTTCTTCAAGCAGCCCACCTTCTGCAGCCACTGCACCGACTTCATCTGGTGAGGGGAGGGGGCTGGGGGGCTGGGGGAGGAGGAGACTAGGGGTGCGGGCTCCTGTCACCAGACCCCTGTGGGAGGAGGAAGGAGGGGGCTGTAGCCCGGACTCCCGGATTCTAGGATGGGAGCCTGGACTCCTGGGTTTGAGGGAGGAGGCTGGAGGACCGAGGTCCTGGAGTCTTGGGTCTGAGGCAGGAGGAGGCTGGAGGACAGAGGTCCTGGAGTCTTGGGTCTGAGGGAGGAGGATCTAGGGGGTTGGGAGGCTGGATTCCTGGGTCTGAAGAAGGAAGAAACTGGGGGCTGAACTCCGGTCTGAGGGAAGAAGGGCAGGGGGCGGGCAACATTTCTGGGTTCTAGAAAGAGGAGGCGGCTGGGGCTTGGCCACCTGGGCCCTGCGGGAGGAGGGTCGGAGAGCGCAGGCCCCCTGTGGCTCGCAGAGGTTGGGGGTCCAGGTACCCCTTTCTGCACTGACCTAGGATCCCTGGCTCTTTCAGGGGTATCGGAAAGCAGGGCCTGCAATGTCAAGGTAAGAGCTGGGGCCCGGGGCTCCTGGGACCCTTGGGCGGGTGGAGGCTGGGGCCCCACAGCTGAGGCTGCTTGACACACGTGTTTTCTGGTCCCCAGAGAGGCGCGGGGGAGCCCGGGGCGGGGGGTGTGGCAGAGACACAGCCTGTGGTGGGGAGGGAGCTCTCATGGTGGGGCCACCGCGGAGGTGGTGCTGGGGGCCCCTCCCTCGGCCGGCTCCAGGTGGGGACAGATATTTGGAGAATCTGTTGCCATGGGAACAGGGAGATTTGGAAAAGGGGAGCTGAAGGGGGGAAGGGGGAGGGGGCTGGAGATGCAAAGTCAGAGTCCCCCCCACCCCAGGCTGCTGTTTCCATGACAACACCAGCCGTCCTAGGCAGGGGCAGGCCGGGTGGGGTCACCAATGGGCGAGTGGGGGCCGGGCGGGGCCGGCAGTTCTGGGGGGCGGGAGAGGGGGGCGAGTCCTTGAGCACCAGCTGCTACTGCTGAGAACAGAGTGAGTCAGGGTGGGGGGCGGGCCGGCAGCAGCGCCCCCAGACTCACTTCTGCCCAAGTTGCTGCTTCCTCGGCTGCGTCTGAAGATATTTCGGTTTTCGCTCTTTGAATCTGCCTGCCTCTCTCGCTTTCTGATCTCCGCCGGTGGGCCTGTGTCTGTTTGTCAATGGGATCTATTTTCTTTCTCTCTGTCTTTTTCCGTCTCCCTTCCCTGGGCTCTGGGCTCTGTGCCTCTCTGTGAGTCTCTGCGTCTCTGTTTCTGACTCAAAGCCCACCTCTTGGGTTTCTGTCTCCTGCTTTTCTCTCTCTGGCCTCCGATTTTCTCACTGTTGGACTCTCTGTGTTAAGATTTCTGGTTTTCTCTGTGTCCGAGTTCGGCTCTTACTTTCCAGTTTTCTGTCTGCTGGGGTATCCCTCTGGATGGATCCGTGCCTCCGTCTGTGTCTCTATGATTTTCACCTTTAGTCTGCAGCTTTGTGGTTCACCGGCGATGCCACGAATTTGTGACCTTCGAGTGTCCAGGCGCTGGGAAGGGCCCCCAGACGGACGTGAGTGCCCGGACACCTGGTTCTCCTCCTCGGGCCGCGCCCCCGCCCTCACCCCCTCGGCGTCCGTCCCAATTTCTCCTGCTATTTTTATGGCTGGGAGGGGAGGGGGGCTGGAGAGATAGGGGGAGCTATCTGACCCAGATTCCTTGCCCTTGGCCTGGAAAGGGGGAATGCGAGGGGGACTGACAGGCTGGGGACCCAGGTGGGGGACAGAGAGGAGGCCGGGGTTGAGGAGACTGAAGACCGGGCTGCAGGGGGTGGGCTGTGATCCGGGGTGATGGGATTTAAAAACTGAGAGCTGAGGGGCACACAGAGAGAAATATCAATGCAGGTGCTGAGATCCCAAGGTGAGACAGAGAGAATCTCAGGAAGAGGAACAGAGATACAGAAAAAGACAGAGACCCAGGAGAGACTGAAGCTGAGGCAGAGATAGAGATGGAGCAGAGAAAGAGCCAGGTAGAAAGAGGGGAATTTGGAGGCACCGAAAGACGGACGGAGAAACTCCAAGAGACGGATACGCAGACACCTGGAGAGAGAGATTAAATAGAAAATGGTGGATACAGACCAGAGCTTAGGAGATGCCGAGAGGAGACCCAGAGAGGTCCCACAGTACACATGCACGCACGTGTGTGGACACACAGATGCCCGTGTGATCACAGATGTGCAGCACGCAGACACACGGCCTCTCCCACCCCATCTCTCTCCATCAGAGGCTCACAGGAACAGTCAACCCTGAGTGCCCATCCCTGTTCCCTTTTCCGCTTTATCTCCGAGCCTCAGTTTCCTCCTCCATAAAATGGGGCTGATGCTCTAGCATTAACCAACAGGACTGTCTACAGAGATGGAAACATTCTGTACATGCACTGTCTAGTAGGCAGCCACCAACTCCGTGTCACTAGTGAGCACTTGAAACAGGGCGACTGTGATTGAGGAACAGAAATTCCATTTCATGTCATTTGAATTGTCTTACATATAAACAGCCACATGTAGGTAGTGGCTACCGAACGGGACAGCACACATCTAGACACTTCCCAGCTTGTTTTGAAATCAGGTGGTTTAAGAGTTTCGCCCAGGGTTTGACACAAGATTGGAGACAGTCTTATGATATACAGATGGACAGAGAAGCAGAGAGAGAGAAAGAGAGAGAGAGAGACAGAGAGACAGAGGGAGAGCGAGAGAGAGAGCCACAAAAGTCCATCAGGTGTTTTACCAGCTTATCAGCTGAAAATAACAGAAGTCTACATAGAAGCTGTGACTTCACAGAACACATACTGAGCACTGCCGTCTACCAGCACGTGTATGTGATTGATCACCCGCCTCATCCACTCACCTCCACCACCAGCGCCAGACTAAGTCTGATGTATTGAGTGCTCAAACACTCATTACATTTTTTTCTTGTTTCTCCCCTGTAATCCCAGCTACTGGGGAAGCTGAGGCAGGAGAACTGCTTGAACCCGGGTGGCAGAGACTGCAATGAGCTGAGATCATGCCACTGCACTCCAGCCTGGGTGACAAAGCGACACTTTGCCTTGGAAAAAAGAAAAATATTTTTTTTTATTTGTTTTTGAGACAGAGTCTTGCTCTGTCGCCAGGCTGGAGTGCAGTGGCGCAATCTCGGCTCACTGCAACCACCGCCTCCCAGGTTCAAGCAAACCTTAGCCTCCTGAGTAGCTGGGACTACAGGTGTGCACCACCACGCCCAGCTGATTTTTGTGTTTTTAGTAGAGACAGGGTTTCATCTTGTTGGCCAGGAGGGTCTTGAACTCCTGCCCTTGTGATCCACCTGCCTTGGCCTCCCAAAGTGCTGGGATTACAGGCATGAGCCACCGCGCCCCTCCTGACCTTGTGGTCCACCTGCCTCGGCCTCCCAAAGTGCTGGGATTACAGGCGTGAACCACTGTGCCCGGCCTATTTTTGTTTTTGTTTTAGATGGAGTCTCGCTCTGTCACCCAGGCTGGAGTGCAGTGGCACGATCTCAGCTGACTGCGACCTCCACCTCACAGGTTCAAGCAATTCTCATGCCTCAGCCTCCTGAGTACTTGGGAATACAGGCGTGTGCTAATTTTTGTGTTTTTCGTAGAGGTAGGGTTTCACCATGTTGGCCAAACTGGTCTTGAACTCCTACCTCAGATAATCCACCTGCCTCAGTCACCCAAAGTGCTGGGATTACAGACGTGAGCCACCGCACCTGGCTGATATTTTGGATTTTTTGAGACAGGGTCCCACTCTGTCACCCAGACTGGAGTGTAGTGCTGAGATCATAGCTCACTGCAGCCTTGAATTCTCCAGGCTCAAGTGATCCTTCTGCCTCAGCCTCCCAAATAGCTGGGACTACAGGCACAAGCCACAACATCCAGTTAATTTTTTTTAAATCAGAACTCATGAGCCTTTTTTTTTTTTTTTTTTTGAGAGGAAGTCTTGCTCTTGTTCCCCAGGCCGGAGTGCAATGGCACAATCTCAACTCACTGTAACCTCCACCTCCAAGGTTCAACCGATTCTCCTGCCTCAGCCTCCCGAGTAGCTGGGATTAAAGGTGCCTGCTACCATGCCTGGCTAATTTTTATATTTTTAGTAGAGATGGGGTTTCACCATGTTGGCCAGGCTGGTCTCCAACTCCTGACCTCAGGTGATCTGCCTTCCTTAGCCTCCCAAAGTGCTGGGATTACAGGTATGAGTCACTGTGCCTGGCTACACTTAGCTAACAAAAAAAAAAAATTTTTTTTTAATAGAGATGGAGTCTCGCTATGTTGCCCAGGCTGGTTTTCAGCTCCTGGTGTCACTCGATCTTCCTGCCGCAGCCTCCCAAAATGATGGGATTACAGGCTCAAGTATTTTGTATACAGCATAGGATTGGGTCCACACCACAGCTTGTGTGGTTAAGTTAGGCATTTTTCCTGTCTTTATCTGGTTTGGATTTCAGCTTCACCACTTTTTGGTTCTGTGACTTTTCCTGAGCGAATTTGCCTGTCTGCACTCTTTCAATTCCTTGTCTATGCAGTGGAAATGATCATTACCCTCATTGTGGATTGTTTTGAAGATTTAGTGAGTCAGACATTTGGGATGGTTTCTGACAAATAGCAAGAGCCAAAATATTATTTTTTATTATTGTGAAAATTATTACCAGTGAGGAATCAGGTGAACAGTAAAGAGGAGATCTTTCCTCTACACCACTAGGGTTTTTTTGTGTGTTTTTTTGTTAGTGAGACACGGTCTCACTCTGTTGCCCGTGCTGCAGTGCAGTGGCACGATCTCGGCTCATTGCAACCTCTGCTGCTGGGTTCAAGCAATTCTCCTGCCTCAGCCTCTCAAGTAGCTGGGATTACAGGCACATGCCACCATGCCTAGCTAATTTTTGTATTTTTAGTAGAGATGGGGTTTCAGCATCTTGGTCAGGCTGGTCTTAGAACTCCTGACCTCATGATCCACCCATCTCTGCCTCTCAAAGTGCTGGGATTACAGGCATGAGCCACTGTGCCCAGCCCGCTCTTAAAAGTAGCATGCATTAAGAGCTTAAGATGTACCAAGGGTTTGGCAAGTATGATTTCATTTGGTCTTCAGGGAGAGCACATGACCCCACTTTTTGGAGGCAAAACTTGAGGTTTTGGAAAGGGGGCAAGCATGGCGAGCATGGGTAGGGGGCAGAGGCAAGATGCGAACTCCGATCTATCTAAGCAGAGCCTCCGTGCTGCCTCCGTTTTAACAGTGATGTTCACTTTTTTGTGGTTTGTTTGATTTTGTTCTTGAGGCAGAGTCTCACTCTGTTGCTAGACTGGAGTGCAGTGGTGTGATCTTGGCTCACTGCAACCTCCAATTCCCTGGTTCAAGTGATTCTCCTGCCTCAGCCTCCCGCGTGGCTGGGACTACAGGCACATATCACCATGCTCAGATAATTTTTTTTTTTCTATTTTTAGTAGAGATGGGGTTTCACCGTGTTGACCAGGATGGTCTCTAACTCCTGACCTTGTGATCCACCTGCCTCGGCTTCCTAAAGTGCGGGGATTACAGGCATGAGACACTGCATCCAGTCACGACGTTCACTTTTGAGAATCAGAATAGCAGCCTCTGTCTGTGGATGCTTGTGTGCCAGGCCCTCTCTGGAGAGCCTTCACACACAGCATTTTATTTAGTGTGGCAGGAACCGTTTGAGTTAAGGTCAGTGGAAGACCTTTAGAGGCCAAGTAAATTGAAAGGGATCCTTTCAATGGGTTACACCAATACCCTCCCCTACCCAAATATATATTCAAACTAGAAACCTCACTAAAATAGATGAAAATCCAAGAATGGCCTAAATTTTCACCCTGCAATAATTCTTGTAATGGATTCTTAGAATCCAGTTATTTAACAAGCAGACATTGTCCTGGGAGTAGCGGGTGGTGGGGGAGAAGGAGAAGCTTCACTAATGCCCTGCATTCATACTTAATGGACCTTGGAAATTTAGCATGGCTTCAAAATACAGATGATTTATTTCCACTTGACAGAGGAGGAGGCTGAAGCTCAAAACTGGGAATGAACTCGCCCCAAATCACACAGCTGAGAGGTGGCCTAGCTCTTACTTCAATTCAGGGCTTATGTAGGCACCGCAACACAATCCCTAATAATAACCACAGTAAGAGTCACAGTGTTGGGAGCTAACATGGTAGCACATCTGTTTTGTACACCCATTATTATTATTATTTACTTTTGTACATCATTATTTCATTTAGGCCTCCTGGGTTCCTGTGATAACTGAGGGCTTATACTGTCCATTCCACCTGGAGTTGTGAGAAGGCATACCATGTGGACACTGACAGAAGCTGCCAGTGAACGAGCTGGGGTTCAGGATGGCCCACAAGTCCTCAATAACTTCTGAGAGCTGGGGGGATGAGGACTATGGGATGTTGAAAACTTCCTGCCTCCATTGGTCAGCGAGGCCCCTCCGCCTCCACCAACCGTTTTTTTGTTTTGTGTTGTTTTTCTGAGACAGAGTCTTGCTCTGTCATCCAGGGTGGAGTGCAGTGGCAAGATCTCAGCCCACTGTAACCTTGGCCTCCTGGGTTCAAGCGATTCTCATGCCTCAGCCTCCTGGGTAGCTTGGATTACAGGTGTGTGCCAACACGTCTGGCTAATTTTTGTATTTTTACTATTTATTTATTTTAAGACGGGGTTTCACCATGTTGGTCAGGCTGGTCTTGAACTCCTGACCTCAGGTGATTGGCCTGCCTTGGCCTCCAAAGTGCTTGGATTACAAGCGTGAGCCACCACGCCCGGCAATTTTTGTATTTTTAGTAGAGATGGGGCTTTGCCATTTGCCCAGCTGGTCCCAAACTCCTGAGCTCAAGGCAATCCACCTGCCTCGGCCTCCCAAAGTGCCGGAATTACAGGCACGAGCCACCACGCCTGGCTGGGACCACCGTATTTCAAATTTCAATCCTCCAATTTCTGGTGATTCCATCCCTGCCTCAGTTTTCTCCAGAGCAACCATTACCATATGTCAAACTATATGTTTTATTTATTTACCACGTTTACATTCTGTCTCCCTCCACTAGGAAGTAACGTGTGACAAAGAGGGTTTTTTTTTTTTTTTTAATTGTTGTTTTTTCATTTGTTTAATGCTTTGGTCCCCACACCAAGAGCAGTCCCTGGCACACAGCAGGTGCTCAATAAATATTGGTATGTAGAGTGAAAGAGATGGAGCCTCAGGCCAACTGAGAGAGCAAGGCAGGAGGAAAAGATGAAAGGGACCCTCCCAACGCCCCCTAAGCCAGTCTTCTCTGCCCCCAGGACCCCCGGAACAAGCACAAGTTCCGCCTGCACAGCTACAGCAGCCCCACCTTCTGCGACCACTGCGGCTCCCTCCTGTACGGGCTTGTGCACCAGGGCATGAAATGCTCCTGTGAGTGAACTTGACGTTGTCAAAAGGGCCTGGTCTGGGTTCCGGGAAATGCCCGGGGTGGGGTGGGGGGGAGTCTTGGCTTGGCGACACGCCTGAGGTGCTACCCGCAGCTTTGTCCCCCAGGCTGCGAGATGAACGTGCACCGGCGCTGTGTGCGTAGCGTGCCCTCCCTGTGCGGTGTGGACCACACCGAGCGCCGCGGACGCCTGCAGCTGGAGATCCGGGCTCCCACTGCGGATGAGATCCACATTACGGGTGAGGCTCCGCCCCCTCACCTGGCCCCGCCCCTTCCCCAAGCGTGAGGCGGGGCTCAGTGAATGCACCTGTGCTGGCCCAGCCCCACCCCAAAGACAGGAGCCACGCCTCTCTCAATGGTCACGCCCATACTGCTGACCCCACCCCAAAGGCCGAGCACACTCCGCCACGCCCCTTTTGGCTCGAAGCCCCGCCTCCAGTCCGGCCTCCCGCAACTTTCAGTGTCTGTTAATGGCTTTCTTATTTATTTATTTACTTATAGAGACGGAATCTGTCTCTGTCACCAGGCTGGAGTGCGGTGGTGCCATCTCGGTTCACTGCAGCCTTCACCTCCCAGGTTCAAGTGATTCTCCTGCCTCAGCCTCCTGAGTGGCTTGGACTACCGGCTACTACGCCACCATGCCCAGCTAATTTTTGTATTTTTAATAGAGACAGGGTTTCACCATGTTAACCAGGATGGTCTCGATCTCTTGACCTCGTCGTGATCAAGAGATCGAGCCTTGGCCTCCGAAAGTGCTGGGATTACAGGTGTGAGCCACTGCACCCAGCCCTTTGTTTTACTTTTTTTGAGACGGAGTCTTGCTGTGTCATCCAGGCTGGAGTGCAGTGATATGATCTCGGCACACTGCAATCTCCACTTCCTGGGTTCAAGGGATTCTTTTGCCTCAGCCTCCCGAGTAGCTGGGATTACAGGCGCCCACCACCACATCCGGCTTTTTTTTTTTTTTTTTTTTTTTTTTTTGAGATAGGGTCTCTCCCTGTCACCCAGGCTGGAGTGTAATGGCACAATCTTGGCTCACTGCAAACTCCACCTCCTGGATTCAAGCGATTCTCCTTCCTCAGGCTTCCAAGGAGCTGGGATTACAGGCGCATGCCGCTGTGTCTACCTAATTTTTATACTTTTAATAGAGATGGGGTTTCACCATGTTGGCCAGGCTGGTCTCGAACTCCTGACCTCAGGTGATCCACACCGGGCATTGGCTTTCTAGATAAAAGGATCTTGAGAAGGGAGAGTACCTGGTTCTGAGGGAGGCTACAGTTTGGTAGTGGTAATATGGCCAGGGTCCAAACTCTGGTTCCTAATGGAGAAAAGGGCTCTGGGTCTGACTTCGGGGTCACTGGTTGGGGAAAGGGCTCTGTGCCCTGTCTTCTGGGTGCTGGAGAGGTAAGAAGTCATGCAGAACAAGACTGACAGCTTGAAACTCTTGATTGCTGACTGGAGGAGGGCTGGGAGCCCCTTCTGGATCTCTAACCCTCATACTCTTCCTCACTTCCCCCTTTAGTTGGTGAGGCCCGTAACCTTATTCCTATGGACCCCAATGGTCTCTCTGATCCCTATGTGAAACTGAAGCTCATCCCAGACCCTCGGAACCTGACGAAACAGAAGACTCGAACGGTGAAAGCCACGCTAAACCCTGTGTGGAACGAGACCTTTGTGTTGTGAGTCTGGGGTACAGGGAAGGCAATGATAACTGACAGAGAATGATTTGAGGGTCCTTAGTGGCCCCCAGAGAGCGGCTGATGGGAGGGGTTAGGATAGAGGGAACCCAGAAAAGGGCAGAAGAAGATGGTGGAAAAAGGAATAGAGTGATTGAGGGAGTGGATGGAGATACAGAAACAGGCAGACCACTGTATAATTAATCTTGATTGAAGCCCCCCAACCTTAGAGTTAGACAGAGATGAGAGAGAGAAGAGGGAGTCTCAGAAGAGGCAGAAATCCAAGAAGAGACACAGATGGAGAGGGAGGGGAGAAGATCGGGAATGGCAGGGGAACAGGCCAGTTGACAGAAACACAGAGTGACAGAGACCCAGAGAGGAGAGAAGCACACAGAGACTCAGAAAGAGAGAGAGAGAAATCTCAAGAGACAAGAGACAGGGATGGGAAGGGACTGCGAATGCAGGAGGAAGGCAGAGGAAGAGCTCTCTAGGTTTACTTCAGGCCCCAAAGCCCTAGCTGGAGAGAGAGCCCCGCTAGAAAGGTCAGAGGTTGGAGACAGACAAAGCAGGAGAGGACCCCAGCTCCCTGGATTTGCCCCCACCTCCAGCACAAAGGACAGGGAACCGAGGGGAGCCATGAGTTCAGCCCCACACTCCATGCACCCCACTTTCCTGCAGCAACCTGAAGCCAGGGGATGTGGAGCGTCGGCTCAGCGTGGAGGTGTGGGACTGGGACCGGACCTCCCGCAACGACTTCATGGGTGCCATGTCCTTTGGTGTCTCAGAGCTGCTCAAGGCGCCGGTGGACGGCTGGTGAGGAGCAGGGCTGGGTCCTGGGGATGGAGCGCAATATTACCATCTCCATCTGTGTGTGGTCTCTCTTCTCCAGGCCACTGTCCTTCCCTCTGACTCCCAGCATGCACACACACACACACACACACACACACACACACACCTCTCTCTCTCTCCATCTCTCTTGCTCCTCTTCCTCTCCCCTCCCTTTCTCCCTCTCCCTCTCTTTTTATCTCACTCTTTCTCTCTTCCATCTCTGTGTCCGTCTCTCTGTGTATCTTTCCTCGCTTCCAATGTCTCTGCCTCTCCCATGGGTGCCCCGTCCTCCCTGTCCCCCTCTGGTCTCCGTCTGTATGTCAGGTACAAGTTACTGAACCAGGAGGAGGGCGAGTATTACAATGTGCCAGTGGCCGATGCTGACAACTGCAGCCTCCTCCAGAAGTTTGAGGTACCCAGACCCCAGCTTCCTCAGGGGAGCCCAGCCCAGCCTCCCACAGTTCAGAGCTGGCCTTTCCCTCCACCCCTGAGTGCCTGCTGATCCTGGGACTACAGTTCCCAGAAGACCCTAGGACTCCCTCCTCTGCTCTTCTAGGGAACTCGAGCCCCAGGGTCTGCTGGGAATTATAGTTCCTATCCATTGCCATGGCTTAAGGGTGTTAGGGGCCACCAGCCCCTGCTCTAGGGCAATCCCCTACCTCTCTTGGGACCCTGACTCTCCCTTTCTTTTCTCCCAGGCTTGTAACTACCCCCTGGAATTGTATGAGGTGAGTAGAACCAAGGCGTTGAATGAAGGCAGTTTCTGCCTGTCCCTGTCTCTGATTTCTTATCCCTCCTCTGACTTCTGTCTTTAATTCCACACACACAAGAGTTGAGCACACATTTGCGCTAGGCCTGTCTTGTGCTTGCTGAATAATCCGGGATCCAGAGGTGAATCTGACCCTCAAGCAACTCCCCAAGGTAGGAACACAGTCACAGATACTTAAAATACCGGAAGCTGTGCTAAATTAGAGGTAGCCCAGGGCACTGAAGAGGCCTAGAGGAGGCACTAACCCAGCCTGGAGGAGGGTGGTCAGGGAGGACTTCCCTGAGGAGGTGACACCAGAATTGATTCTTGAGTTTTAAAAAAATCTATCAAGAATGACTTTAATCTCTCCATTCTCCATTCATTCATTCACTCATCGAATACCTTTTTTTTTTTTTTTTAAATGGAGTCTCACTCTGTTGCCAGGCTGGAGTGCAGTGGCATGATCTCTGCTCACTGCAACCTCAGCCTCCTGGGTTCAAGCAATTGTCCTGCTTCAGCCTCCTGAATAGCTGGGACTATAGGCATGCCCAGCTTTTTGTATTTTTAGTAGAGATGGGTTTTGCCACGTTGGCCACGCTGGTCTTGAACTCCTGACCTGAAGAGGCCTTGGCCTCCTAAGGTGCTGAAATTACAGGTGTGAGCCACCATTCCCAGGCAAATGCCCATTTTCTAGGGTATCACAAGCCAGGCACTGTTCTGGGAATAGAATCAGACCATTCCCTTGGGGAACTGTTCTTCTAGTGGAGGACAAAGTTACAGACCCAGACATTGACCGGCAGAAGGAATGCGGCTGTAACGGAGATAGCCTCAGGCACTGGGGCATCCCTGGCACAGCCTGAGTCAGAGAAATCTTCCTGGAGAGGTGAGACCTGGTGGAAGGAAGGGCAGGATTTCCCAGACAAAGGAGAGACGAGAGTTCCAGGCAGAAAGGAGGAGTGCTCTCTTCCTCATTTATCCTTTCATGGTGGCTCACGTCTATGATCCCAGCGCTTTGGGAGGCCAAGGTGGGTGGATCACCTGATGTCAGGAGTTTAAGACCAGCCTGGCCAACATGGTGAAATTTTGTCTCTATTAAAAATACAAAAATTAGCTGGACGTGGTGGTGTGTGCCTGTAATCCCAGCTACCCAGGAGGCTGAGGCAAGAGAATTGCTGGATTTGGGTAGGCGGAGGTTGCAGTGAGCTGAGATCATGGCACTGCACACTCCAGCCTGGGTGACAGAGGGAGACTTCCTCAAAAAAAAAAAAAAAAAGACAATCTTCAAATTCAGCAACAGCAATAACATATTCTATTTTTTTTCCTCTGGACTCTTAACAGAAACTTTCAGTAGAGTTTTTAGTGTTCTGTGTGGGGTTCACACACATCAGAATTCCTAGAGTACTTGCTTTTAAAAGCATATTCCCTGGCCTTCCTGCAGACCTACTGAGTGAGGGTCTCTCTGATACCTCAAAGTCTGCACACTAAACAAACTCCTCAGGCGGTCCTCGGGCAAAGTTAAGTTTGAAAACGGGCTCTGCTGGAGACAAGGACACCAGTGGGAGGAAATTCTGAGCCAAAGAGGTAGAGTCTTTTGAGATGAGCAGGGATGATCTTCCCATGCAAACCCGAGAAACCCAGCAGAGCAGACTGCAGGCCAAGGCCTAGAGGCAGGGAGTTTGGGATGGTGTGTGTCCCTGCTGTGGTTCACAGCGGTCTCCCACAGCTCAGCAGGCTCTGCTTAATGTTACCAGTGAGCACCGACTGTGGGCCAAACCTTGAGCTAGGTACGGAGCTAACAACACAGCAAACAGAAACAGCCCTTATGATTATTATTATTATGTATTATTATTTTTTTTTTTTTTGAGACAGAGTTTCGCTGTTGTTACCCAGACTGGAGTGCAATGGCACGATCTCGGCTCACCGCAACCTCTGCCTTCTGGGTTCAAGCAATTCTCCTGCCTCAGCCTCCCCAGTAGCTGGGATTACAGGTGCACGTCACCATGCCCAGCTAATTTTTGTATTTTTAGTAGAGACGGGGTTTCACCTTGTTGACCAGGATGGACTCGATCTCTTGACCTCATGATCCACCCGCCTCGGCCTCCCAAAGTGCTGGGATTACAGGCGTGAGCCACCGCGCCCGGTGTATTATGTATTCATTTACGTGCAACAGAGTCTTGCTTTGTCACCCAGGCTGGAATGCAGTGTTGTTATCTCGGCTCACTGCAACATCCACCCCCTGGGTTCAAGTGATTCTCCTGTCTCAGCCTCCCAAGTAGCGGGGACTACGGCATGCGCCACCACGCCCCACTTATTTTTGTATTTCTAGTAGAGACAGGCTTTCATTATGTTGGCCAGGCTGGTCTTGAACTCCTGACCTCAGGTGATCCGCCTCGGCCTCCCTCCTGGGATTACAGGCATGAGCCAGTGCACCTGGCCCTCAACAAATATTTGTGTGGTCTCAATGATGTAGGCACTGTTACTGTGTCTTAGAGAACAAAACAGACCCCTGCCTTAGGGAGCTCACAGGCAGCAAGCAGATGGTCACACAGATAGATGTAAATCACCAAGAATTAAAGTGCCAGGAAGGTGCTGTCCATGGTGCCCAAGGGGTGGTAAGAGAGGCAACTGACCCAGTTAAAAAAGTCAGGCGAAGCCTCGGCGAAGTGATAGTTAAGTCAAGGTCTAAAGGGTGTTTGGGAGGTAACTAGGAGGGAAGGGGAGGGGAGAGCTTTACGGGAAGACCTAACGGCACACCCAGAGGCCCCGAGGTGGGAGGGGCTCAGTGTGTGTCAGGCCAGGGTGGCTGGAGCCTGGAACCCCTGGGAGAGAGAAGAACAACCTGCAGGGTCAGTCTCAGCCTGGCTCTGCAAGTCACATGGAATAAAATCTTAACACAGAGAGAGCAGTTAACGGGTTTACAAGCATAGGGGAGACATGACCTGGTTTATTTATTTTTAAATTGGCTCCTGTGCCTGCTGAGTAGAGAATGCATTAGAAAGGGCAGCCGTCCATGTAGAGGGACAAGTGTGGAAGCTGTGACAGCAGCTTGGTCACGGGGCCCCCTCCCTGGGGGGCCAAGGCAGGAAAAGGTAGAGAAAGCACCCTAGCTGAAAGCCAGGTGTGGTCCCTGGACTAACAGCACCCATGTCACCCAGAAGCTTTTTACACATACACATTCTCAGGTCCTACCCCAGAGTTACACAGTTAGAAAATCTGGGAGTGGGACCCAGCAATCTGTTTTACCAAACCCTCTACATGATTCCGGTGTAGAGGCTAAGAGCCACCAGCCTCTACAGCTGAACCACTTGGGTTTCATTTCTAGCTCTGCCCTTTACTCGCTTTGTGACTTGGGGCAAGTTGCTTAACGTCTTGTGCTAGTTTCCTCTTCTGTAAAATGGAAACGATAGCAGCGTTTTCTGGAAACAGCGTATCTACAAAATCTACAAAAAGAAAAAAGACATCTAAGCAAATGTTAGTTAAATAATAAGCCCTCCAGGCTATGGGGAGGAGTCAGAGAAAATTAAGCCAAGGACAGGGTGGGGGGGGGTGGCCATTTTTTCTCTTTCCAGCTTTTCTCATCCTTTTCTTTCTTGGGTGCTGTCTCTCTTGGGGGCATCTCTTATGGCTGTATAAGGTCTAACTCCCTCTGGCTCTTTCTTTCTCCTTTCCACAGCGGGTGCGGATGGGCCCCTCTTCCTCCCCCATCCCCTCCCCTTCCCCTAGTCCCACCGACCCCAAGCGCTGCTTCTTCGGGGCGAGCCCAGGACGCCTGCACATCTCCGACTTCAGCTTCCTCATGGTTCTAGGAAAAGGCAGTTTTGGGAAGGTTAGATTTCTAGGGTTCTGGGGGAAAAGGAGGATGTCTGTGGGGAGGTCAGATTTCTGGTCTTTAGGGAGGAAGTGGGGGTGGGAAGAGACTGGGCTCCTCCATCTTCAAATATGGTTAGGTTGGGCGGTTCAGTTTCCTGGAGAGGAGAGGGTTACAGATGCGGGCACTCTCCCTGAGGGGGCGGGCGGCAAGTCAGGGCTGCCATTCCCTTAAGAGATGGAGGGAGGACCTGGGATCCTGTTTCCCTGGATCCCTGACAGGGAGGGGGCAGGTCCTGTACCACTGGCTTCCCAACATGGATTGGCCCTTTTGGAACTTTGCGTATAGGTGATGCTGGCCGAGCGCAGGGGCTCCGATGAGCTCTACGCCATCAAGATCCTGAAAAAGGATGTGATCGTCCAGGACGACGATGTGGACTGCACGCTGGTGGAGAAACGCGTGCTGGCGCTGGGAGGCCGGGGTCCTGGCGGCCGGCCTCACTTCCTCACCCAGCTCCACTCCACCTTCCAGACCCCGGTAAGGATGGAGGGGACGGAGGCTGGCCTAGGGGCCCTGCATCATCCCCTTCTGGATAGATCCGGCAGCTGCGTTGGGATTCTGATTTTAGGGCGAGGCAAGAGAACCTTGTGCTCGCTCTCTGAGTGGGCGAGGCTAGGCGGATGGGCTTCACCCGGGACGAGGCGGATACAGGGGTTCCTGGGGGCGTGGCCAGGCGGAGGTCCCCCCCCTTGGGGGTGTGGCCAGGCGAAGGGGGTCACCGGGGGCGTGGCCAGACGAAGGGGGTCATCCGGGGCGTGGCCAGGCGGAGGGGCCCCTTTGGGGGCGTGTCAGGCAGAGGGGCCCTTTGGGGGGCGTGGTCAGGCGGAGGGCCTCCTTGGGGAGCTGGGTGCAGAAGACAGACTCATTTGCGGGCGCAGGCAGGAGGAGGGGGGCGTAGGCAGGGAGGAGGGGGGCGTAGGCAGGTGGAGGAGCTCTTCGGATTTGGAGGGGAGGGCTTTGCCAGGCGGATGGGATCATGAATAGGCGTGGGATCATGAATAGCCCTCGAGGGCTTTTTCGGGGGGCGTGGCAGGCGTAGGGGCGCCTCGGGGGGCGTGGTCAGGCGGAGGAGCTCCTCGGGTGTGGAGGGGAGGGCTTTGCCAGGCGGATGGGATCATGAATAGGCGTGGCCAAGTAGAGGGCTCCTTAGGGGCGTGGCCAGGAGGATAGAATCCTTGTGGGGCGTGTCCAGGCAGGTGAGATTATGAATGGGCGTGTCCAGGCAGGTGGATTCTTCTGAGGGCGTGGGCTGGCAGATAAGCTCTTCGGGGACAGGGCCAGGCGAATGAGTTCCTCGGTGGCGTGGCCAGGTAGATAGGTCCTGCTGGGCGTCGTGATCCGTTGAGCTCATTGGGGGCGTGGCCAGATGCCTGTTTCTCTGGGGAGCTTGGACTTGAGTGGGTGGAGTCAGCGTTCTGGATTTCTGAGCAGAGGAGCACAGTGAAGGAGAGTGCCTCCTACTGGGCCTGCCCCGAATTGAGATCCGAGTGATGGAGTCATCACTTTTGGATTCTGACCGAAGGACACGTCGGAAACAGGGCAGTTCTCTAGGATTGCGGCGTGGGGGCCGAGAGTCAGAACCTTCAGGATTCTGAGAGGGTGTGACTTTACTTCCAGGGGCTCTGAAATGAGCGTGGCCAGCTTCCTGGATTAAAAAATATATATTCTAATTGCAGATGAGGCTTGAGCAACTTTGATTCTTAGTAGGTAGCCACAATTGCAAATGTGTGTGAGTGGCTGTGGAAAGAGATTTTGGTGTCCCCGGATTTCGAGCGAATGGTGGGCTCCAGTTTTCAGTTCTGAGAAGGCGGGTCCAGAAAGGCTGATAGTTAAGGGTGGTCTGGCAGGTGGAGACTCTGAGGTAGCAGGGTTAGCACCTTAGGGCCCTCCAAGGGGTGTGGCTGGGTGCTCTGGATTTCTGGTTAGGTGCATCCGGAGCCTTCCACGTCTGCCCTGAGTGTTCAGGGAAGGACTTTTCCTACTCGGGGTAGATGGGTCCCGCCTCTAAGCCTACGCACTCCTCCGCAGGACCGCCTGTATTTCGTGATGGAGTATGTCACCGGGGGAGACTTGATGTACCACATTCAACAGCTGGGCAAGTTTAAGGAGCCCCATGCAGCGTGAGTCTCGGCCAACAGAGAAGGATCGGGGCGGTGGAAGCGGGCAGGGTCTAGCCACTGACCTTCTGACGTCCACACCTGCCCCATCCTCCAGGTTCTACGCAGCAGAAATCGCCATCGGCCTCTTCTTCCTTCACAATCAGGGTATCATCTACAGGTGAGCAGCCCCAAGACTTTCCACGGAGGAAATCAGGCCCCCGGAAGGGAAGGGATTCGAACATGTGGCTCCAGGCTGCTGAACTCGACTCTTCTTGCAATTCCTACCCCATCCCCCCATCGTCCAGGGACCTGAAGCTGGACAATGTGATGCTAGATGCTGAGGGACACATCAAGATCACTGACTTCGGCATGTGTAAGGAGAACGTCTTCCCCGGGACTACAACCCGCACCTTCTGTGGGACCCCGGACTACATAGCCCCAGAGGTAACCCTAACCCTGCTGCTCTGACCACACTTTGAGACCCCTTAGAGGGTGTGGCTGATGGGCCAGTATTTATCACGGGGGAGGCCTGACCCTGGGGCCTGGTCATGAGTTGTGGCCTTCTTACCCAGCCAGGTGTTCCTCCAGCCTCCAGCACAGGTGAGCCTGTGCACTGAGCATGCCAGGTGGGCGCAGCTGGGTCTCTAAATAGGTAAGGTGGGTGGCACCTGTGGGTGAATGTTACAGAAGAGTGGGACCAGCGTGTAGGAATTCCCAATAGAGCCTGATCCTGGCCCCTTCTGGGAAGGTGCAGACAATTTCTAGTGTACGCTGAGTGGGTACAGCCTGTACCCTGCAAACACTGAACATGTCCCAACTATCTCCTGAACACTCTTAATTGGACAGGGCTCACCCTGGAATGAAGCTTGGATGGAAGCTTATTTATTAGAGAACTAAGTATTGTACCTGGTTCTCTGATCTAAGTGGGCTGGCTGTGCTGCACTTTTTAAGAGGGCAGGATCAGCCAGGTGAAGTGGCTAACGCCTGTAATCCCAGAACTTTGGGAGGCTCAGGCGGGTGGATCACTTGAGGTCAAGAGTTCGAGACCAGCTTGGCTAACATGTTGAAACCCTGTCTCTAACAAAAATACAAAAATTAGCTGGGCGGGTGGCATGGTGGCATGGTGGCATTTGCCTGTAGTCCCAGCTACTCGGGAGGCTGAGACAGGAGAATCACTTGAACCCAGGAAGTGGAGGTTGCAGTGACCTGAGATCACACCACTGCACTCCAGGCTGGGTGACAGAGCATAATCTAATCCTAAAACAACAACAAAAACAACAACAACAAACTGGGCACAGTGGCTCACGCCTGTAATCCCTGCACTTTGGGAAGCCGAGGCAGGCAGATCACAAGGTCGGGAGATCCAGACCAGCCTGACCAACATGGTGAAGCTCCATCTCTACTAAAAACACAAAAATTAGCTGGGTATGGTGGTGAGTGCCTGAACGCCTGTAATCCCAGCTACTTGGGAGGCTGAGGCAGGAGAATTGCTTGAGCCCAGGAGGTGGAGATTGCAGTGAGCCAAGATCATGCCACTGCACTCTAGCCTGAGCAACAGGGTGAGACCCTGTCTAAAAAAAAAATGGCAGGATGAGATCTCTAACATTCTGGGAGAGCAGATGCTGTCCTGTGAGCATTTTAAAGGGCCGAGGTATTGCCTGGCTTATTAAAGGGGTGGGGCTGATGTTCTGAACATAATATAGATGGATAGGACACATACCTGTAGTCCCAGCTACTTGGGAGGCTCTGCCTGACTAGTGCCCAAGTAATCAATGTCAGTGAGCACAAAACCTGGCCTGGTAATCAGAATTATCTGTAGAAAATTTGATAAATGGCTGGGCTTGGTGGCTCATGCCTGTAATCCCAGCAGTTTGGGAAGCAGAGCCAGGCAGATCACTTGAGGCCAGGAGTTCTAGACCAGCCTGGCCAATATGGTGAAACCCTGTCTCTACTAAAAATACAAAAATTAGCTGGATGTGGTGGTACATGCCTGTCATCCCAGCTACTCGTGAGGCTGAGGCAGGAGAATCACTTGAACCCAGGAGGTGGAAGTTGCAGTAAGCCGAGATTGTGCTACTGCACTCCAGCCTGGGCTACAGAATGAGACACCATCTTAATAAAGAAAAAAGAGGCCAGGCTCGTGGCTCACACCTGTAATCCTAGCACTTTGGGAGGCCAAGGTGGGCAGATCACAAGGTCAGGAGATCGAGACCATCCTGGCCAACATGATGAAACGCCGTCTCTACTAAAAACGCAAAAATTAGCTGGGCATGGTGGCACATGCTTGTGGTCCCAGCTACTCAGGGAGGCTGAGGCAGGAGAATCACTTGAACCTGGGAGGCAGAGGTTGGAGTGAGCCGAAGTCAGGTCATGCCACTCCAGCCTGGTGATGGAGCAAGACTAGGTCTTAAAGAAAATTTGAAAACTACACACATATTCCTGACTCTGACACAAATATTCTAGGTGTATAGAACTTGTGACTTGGTCTTTAGGTAGTCTATTTGAGGCCAAATGAATGTTTTAAGTAAGTATGCTTTGTTTCCAGAATATTCCAAAAGGTACATCCCTGGCCAAAATATTCAGAGTGGAGGCTGGGCATGGTGGCTCACTCCTGTAATCCCAGCACTTTAGGAGGCTGAGGCAGACAGATTGCTTGAGTCCAGGAGTTCAAAACCAGCCTGGGCAACATAGTGAGGCCCTGTCTCCACTAAAAGCGCAAAAATTAGCCAGGCGTGGTGGTGCATGCCTGTAGTCCACCTGCCTGGGAGGCTGAGGTGGAGGAATCACCTGAGCCTGGGAAGTTGAGGCTGTCGTGAGCTGTGATTACACCACTGCACTCCAGCCTGGGCAACAGAGTGAGACCCTGTCAAAGAAAAAAATTAATAAATCGCCCTACGAAATAAACATTCAGAGTCGGAAGAGCTTGTGCTGCAAGCACTTAAGTGAGTAGGGCTCCCAGGGGGTGAGGCCAGAGGGGTCCTGGGCTTAGGCTTCTTGAGGAACACATCATGATTCGCTGCTTTCCACCTTCCCCAGATCATTGCCTACCAGCCCTATGGGAAGTCTGTGGATTGGTGGTCCTTCGGAGTTCTGCTGTATGAGATGTTGGCAGGACAGGTAAGGGAAGGTGGGGAGAAGCTGGCTTGGCTGAAAGAGGCAGAGTGGGGCGCCTCGATCTCGAGAGGAGTGGGGTTAGAAGGTTGCCCCCGAATAGCGCTGTCCATGGTTCTGAAGCGTCATCTTAACTGCAGACCGAATTGTTTTGTTTTGTACCGTGAATCCCTTCTCCCTAGATGCTAACTTAGCAGTCTGATGAAGCCTATGGATCCATTCTCAAAAGGATGTTTTTCTTTTTTCTATTTTTGAGATGGAATTTCGCTCTTGTTACCCAGGCTGGAGTGCAATGGCGCGATCCCGGCTCACCGCAACCTCCGCCTCCTGGGTTCAGGCAGTTCTCCTGCCTCAGCCTCCCGAGTAGCTGGGATTACAGGCACGCGCCACCATGCCCAGCTAATTTTTTGTGTTTTTAGTAGAGACGGGGTTTCACCATGTTGACCAGGATGGTCTCGATCTCTTGACCTCGTGATCCACCCACTTCGGCCTCCCAAAGTGCTGGGATTACAGGCGTGAGCCACCGCGCCAGGCCCCAGAAGGATGTTTTTCAATGCATAAAATGGAATAGTACATGCACAAAAAGACAAGGTTCAGCCCTCACTTTGCCACCTACTGGCTACGTGAGCTTGAACAATTACATACGTTCTAGATCAGCTTGACTGGATTCCTTGACTGCTGAGTGTACTGCAGCTAAATCTGTTTAGGTCCTGCCCTCTTGGTCATCTTCTCAGCTGGCTGTGGTAGAGGGCACCTACCGTCCCAGCTACTCAGGAGGCTGAGGCAGGAGGGTCACTTGAGCCCAAGAATTTGAGGTTACACTGAACTATGAGTATGCCACTGTGCTCTAACCCAAGCAACAGAGCAAGATGCCATCTCAAAAGAACAAACAAGTTCCCTGGATCATACTTCCCTGCTTCCCCCCGCCAAAAAGAACAAATAAGAAAACAAAAGAAATAAATTGTTGAAAGATAGCCACCAAGACTTTTGAAATCTAATTGAATCTAACAACCAACTAAATTAACTTAAATGTATACAGTTGTGTATTTAAAATTGGAATGTGTGCATATGTACAATTTCTTATTAATTCATTAAGTTGTAAGTTCTAGCGGTAATAGAAAAAAAGGAGCTCTAACAGTAATTTTCAAGTAGGAACGACTAATAATTTGAAATATCTGCAACTCTCACGTGATGAGAAAATACTTGCGATTTATATTGGTAATGAAGTCACATGTACTGCTGCTGCCTGCATTTTTAACTGAAGGGAACGCTAAATTTTAGTTAGAAGTTAATAAAAATTTGGCTGGGTGCAGTGGCTCATGCCTGTAATCCCAGCACTTTGGGAGGCTGAGGTGGGCAGATCACTTGAGGTCAGGAGTTTGAGACCAGCCTGGCCAACATGGTGCAACCCCATCTTGTTTTTTGTTAATCAATGAGAGCTTGTTATGTTGCTCAGATTGACCTTGAACTCATAGCCTCGCCTCCTCAAGTGCCAGGACAACTGGCCAGAGCCACCGCGCCTCCCAGCCCCATCTTTAAAAAAAAAAAATCCTTGCCTTGGTATTATTTTTTCAGAAGACTGGGTTCACAGAAGGCTGTGAACCCACTCATCCAACAAGGAGAATGCTTGTAGGGTGTTTCCAGCAGTTTTTCCTGTCTTCTGTTTCACTGACATGTTGTGTAATTAGCACCCTGCTGATTTACATAGCAGATAAAGAGAGGCAGAATAGTGCAGAGATGCACAGAGCTGAGGCATCTGAGACAGGAAGTGAGAGAACCTGATGGGGAGGGAGATCACGCTTCGGTGGTTTGGTTCAATGTCTCTCAAGGATGTGGTCGGGTGTGTATATGGGGGGTGTAATGGGTCAAGCATGTTCACGGTGGGGTGAGGAGGGTGTGGAAGGTTTGGAGAAAGGCAGTCGGGCAAGTCTCTGATTTTATCCCCTCCACTTTCATAGCCTCCCTTCGATGGGGAGGACGAAGAGGAGCTGTTTCAGGCCATCATGGAACAAACTGTCACCTACCCCAAGTCGCTGTCCCGGGAAGCCGTGGCCATCTGCAAGGGGGTGAGAGCCCCCTGACTCCCAGCTTCGCCAGGCTTGCAATCCATGCACCCCATTGCTGTCTCTGTGCCTGGTAGAAAAATGTTCCCATTCCCGAGTCACTTTACTTCCATCCATTGGAAAAGTTGATACGATATGCAGGTTTTGTTAGAACAATGATTTACTGCCCTGTTGCCACCAGGTCTAGAGGTGGCCTCTTTCTCATCCTTCTCTGTGGCCCTCACTCCCCAGCTCCCTGCTTGCAGAAAGTGCTGGGAGTCCAGGGTCTGTCTTTCCAGAACTGGGTGGGGCAGGTAAACCCAACTTCTACAGCTTTTCTTCCTGTGGGATCTTGAGTGAGTCACCAAAACTTTGTGAGCTTAACTCTCCCCAGAGATCATGGAGTTGCCACAGAAGAAAGCACCTGGGTCTAGCAGGTTTTCACCCCTTCTGCGTCTAGCTGTTCTCTCTGCATCTCCTTGACGGTCTCTCTCTCGTTTCTGTCTCATGCCTCCCCCTCCATCTGCATACAACGGGGTTCTCTGTGTCTCTTCCTTTTCTCCGTGTCTCCTGTATCTGTCTGTACTTTCACACCTTTTCCTCCCTGCTCCCCCCTATTCTCCTCCCCTGTCCACTCTCATACACACACACTCTGCATCTCACCCGCCTCTCTTGCTGGCTTTCTGTCCTCCCCTTTCTCTGGGTCTCTGCCCCCATATTGGGTCTTTATTCCTCTCTCTGGATCTGTGCCTCCTGGGTCTCTATCCTTCTCTCTTTGCGGATCTCCGTCCCCCTGGGTCTCCTGTTTCCTCCCTTCTCTGGGTTTCTGCCTTCTCACCTGGGGTCTCTGTAACCTGCTCTGAATTTCTATTTCCCTTTTCCCTGGGTCTGCAACCTCTCCTCCCCCATTCTCTCCCTCTTCCCCTTTGTCTCCTCTCCCCTTCTTTCCCTCCCCTACCTCCTTCCCTCTCTCCCCTACCCCATCTCCATCTCCCTCATTCTCTTCCTTTCCCCCTTCCTTTCCTTCTCCCCCATGGGATCCGCCCTATATCTCTCCTCTTTCTCGGGTTCTCTGCCCCTCACAATCTCACACCATGATGTGTTCTGTTTGTCTGTGTGTCCCTGGGTCTCTGGGTCTGAGTTTTGTCTACTCTCATTCTCATGTATCTTCCTTCTTCCTCTTGTCTGTCTCTCTCTCTCTCTCTCTCTCTCTCTCTCTCTCTCTCTCTCCCCCTCTCTTCTTTCTCTTCCTTTCCTCCCTCCTTTGCCTGTTTCCCCTGGCTGTTCTTATCTCTCTGGATCTCATGCCTGTGTCTCTTGGGTCCTCCATCCTCCCTTCTGTGTCTATTTCTTCCTCCATCTCTGGGTCTCCCTGTCTGGGACTCTGACTGTCTGTCTGTCTGTCTGTCTCTGTGTTTCCCACAGTTCCTGACCAAGCACCCAGGGAAGCGCCTGGGCTCAGGACCTGATGGGGAACCCACCATCCGTGCACACGGCTTTTTCCGCTGGATTGACTGGGAGCGGCTGGAACGATTGGAGATCCCGCCTCCTTTCAGACCCCGCCCGGTCAGTCATCCGCCAGGCAACAAAACCTTGGTCCCTGAAGGGGTGGGATTCCCGTGGGTCTCCATATACCTGTATCTGGGGTTGGAGCTCCCTCTGCTGAGGTGCCTCCCCCAAAGGGAGATGCAGAGACCGTGAGGCATGCACAGAGCTTCTGCAGGAGACAGGAGGTGGTACCGGGGTGCACAGAGGGACACCGAGGAGCCCGCGGAGCTGCTTCACTTTCCTTCCCCCCCCCCCGCCCCGTGTCTCCCACAGTGTGGCCGCAGTGGCGAGAACTTTGACAAGTTCTTCACGCGGGCGGCGCCAGCGCTGACCCCTCCAGACCGCCTAGTCCTGGCCAGCATCGACCAGGCCGATTTCCAGGGCTTCACCTACGTGAACCCCGACTTCGTGCACCCGGATGCCCGCAGCCCCACCAGCCCAGTGCCTGTGCCTGTCATGTAATCTCACCCACCGCCACTAGGTGTCCCCAACTACCCCTCCGCCGCGCCGGCAGCCGCCCCCACTTCACCACCACACCCCCTCCCCCGCCCCATTCTAGATCCTGCACCCCAGCATTCCGGCTCTGCCCTCGCGGGTTCTAGTCGCCCCTTCCAAGCGTTCCTGGTCTTCTAAACTCCATACAGCCTCTAGAGCCGTCCCGCGTTCAAGACTTGAGTGGAGCCCGATATTCTCCCCAACCTTAGCATTCTGGACTCTGCCCCATGGGGTCCAGAGACACCACCACACCACCACCATCCCCAGCTCCATGGGGTTCGAATCTCCATCTTGGTAGTTCTCTGCCTCCCTCCAGACCACCCCGCCCCTGGGGAAACAGCCTCACGGGGTTGGCTGTTCCAGACTCAGGTTCCAGAACAACCCTCAGCTTCCGAGGCCCGCCTCCCGCCTCCACTCCGGTTCTAGATGAGTGGGGGGCGTGACCCCTCCTCCAGTACGTCCCACGGCTGTGCTCTGGGGATTCCTGGGATATGTGGAGGATTCTTTCCCCAGCGGCTCCCAATCAGCTTTTGTTCTAGACTTCCCCTTCCCGAAGCCATCACTGATCCCCGCCTTCCGCCCGCCTGCCTGTGCATGGCTCCAGTCTGGCTCGGACCCACCGCAGTCCTCCCCAGTGCCTGCCACTCTCTGGGACTCTCCTCCCCTCCCTTCCCTTAGCCTCTCCCACCCGGCCACAGCTGCAGGAGAATAAATTTGGGATGCTGATGCTGAAGTGTTTGGATATTTTCTTGTAAGCTTGGAGAATGAAGGGGGTGTGGAGGCGGGACAGTGACTGTACATAGAAACAAACAGAGAAGGAAAGAGCGCGGGAGACCCACAAAGTGGAGGGGAGACACCACAGCAGGGGAGCAAGCAGAGGAGCGCGCACGCGGACAGAGGCAGGGAGAGAAAATATCACAGGGGGGCACCAACGTGGACAGTGCACAGCGAGGTCACTGAGTGCCAGGTGGAGACCCGGGCACAGAGACCCAGCGCGCCCTTGCTCACCAGGGCAGCCACGGAAGCTCACACGCACACCCAGGCTCAGACACGGGAGAGAAGCCCTTCCCGAGAAGGGAGATCACAGGCGGGCCTCCTGAGAGACCTAGAGCCCTGATCCGAGGAAGAGACCCCCATGCCAGAGCAATCGAAAACCAGAACCCGTGAGCCTAGGAATCGGCCACTGAGGCACACGGCAGGCAGGCGCGCCTTTTGGGCCTCTTTCCTTTGACCCACTTGCGAGTGTGGGGAGTGCCGGGGATCGAGCAGATGGACTACATTTCCCAACAGGCCTCGCGGCAGACCCTTCCCCCAAGTGCGGTCCCTCGCCGCCAGGGCTGATGGGAAATGTAGTCTCCGGACAGGGCCAGGCCAGCAGAGCGGTGTGCCTTGTCTGTGTGTTTAGAGGGCACCGATCGCCAAAGCTTCGCAGGCTTCCTTGCGGACCCGGGCGCCTCTTCTTCCCTGCAGGCTCCTGGGTTTCCAGACCCCGGTCCAGCTGGATGCCGAGGCTGCCCCGGTCTCCCTCATCACTGCGCGATACCCCTATCCCTTGCCCGCAGGCCCCAGCCCCCCCGCTCCGACCCTCGGCGGGCGGCCTGCCCCTTTAAGAGTGGCCCCGCTGACATCACGGCGGGGGGGGGGGTGCTGGCCCGGCTCCCGGCTCCGCGGCGGCTGCAGGACCCAGCTCCGCTCTGCGCCCGCCCGCTGCTGTAGGGACCCCGGCCCGGGACGCCCCCTCCCGCTTCCTGCAGCCGTCCGGACCCCAGGCTCCGCCCCAGGCCTGGCTAGAGCCCCAGCCCTCGTCAGGGGACCCCCGGGATTGTCCCTGCTGCCTCTCCTTCTCAGAGTCTCTGTCTCTCTCTGTCTGTCTCTGTCTGTCTGTCTGTCTCTGCCTCTCTGTCTCTTCTCCGAGCTCAAGGTCTCTGGGTCTCAGCGCCTCTCAGCCCCAGGCCTCCGAGCGTCCCCCGTCTCTTTCTGTCTCTTTCTGCTCTCTGACCTCTCCACTTCCCGGGTCTCAGATTCTCTGTGCCTGGGTGGTGGGGGGTGGTCTTGAACCCCGTCTCTCTCCCTCCCTGACTCTGTCTCTGCCTCCTTAAGTCTGCAGACCTGAGTCCCTGGATTTCTCGGCCTCAAGGTCTCGGCGTGACTTTCTCTCTCTGCCCTGTCCCTCCTTGTGCCTGTGCCCCTCTCGGGCTCTGTGCCTCTGCTTTCTATTCTCTCTCCCTCTCTGCCTCCCCCATCCTCAAGGCCCATCTCCCTCCCTCGCTGCATCCTTTCCCCACTCCCTCCCCGCCCCTCCCCTCCTCCGCAGTAGCCAATGAACGGCCGCCGGTTCCTGCTCCCGGCTCCGTCCGCCGAGTGAGGCCGCGGGCGCGGGGGGTGGGGGGTGGGAGGCCGGGAGGGGGCCGGGACGCCGGGCTCCGGGGCGGGGGCGGGGGGCGCGGGCACCGGCGACCCCGGTGGCGGCGGCGGCGGCCGGGGGAAGCCGCGGGGCCGGTCATGCGGCTGCGGGGCCCGCGGCCCGGAGCGTCCGCCCAGCCCTGAGCGAGGTGAGCGCGCGAGGGGAGGGTCCTGGGATGAAGAGGGGGCGCCCCTCGAGGTGGCTGCGAGCCGGGGTTGGGGCGACCAGGGACCCGAGTGGCTCCAGGGGTGAGATCCTGGCGGTCGGGACGCCCGAATTCGAGCGGCTACGGGGGATACAGGGACATCTGGGCCTGGCGATGCGGGAGGACGGGGTCCGAGGGTCCCGGAGTGGGAAACTGCACTCTTCACGTCCGAGTCGCAGCGACCGTGGGCCGGGGAGGGCAGAGGCGGGGTCCTTCAGGAAGGCGGTACGGGGCGAGGGCGGAGGACCCAGGCCCGGCCAGAGCTGGGGGTGTGGGTCTGGGAAGGGGTTCCCACAAAGGGGGAGTTAAGTCTCCCGAGAGATGAAAGAGAGACGGAGTTTGGGCTTAGGACTTGCAGAACCGGACCCTGGAGATTCAAATGCCTGAATCGGGGAAAGGGTGGGAGAAAAGGAGGCTCCAGGCCTGTGGGGAGGGTCCCAAAGGAGGAAAGGCTGGAGGAATAAGGAGATCTGGGCAGGCCAGTGAGAGTGAGGAGGAATTGGAGCAAGATTGGGCTTTAAAAGGGGGTGCGAGAACGTGGAGAAGGGACGAGGTCCCAGCTGGGAGTCAGAGGAGTGAAAGGGGGAAGCTGAGATCGGCTACCTGGGTCGGAGACAGCCAGGGTGACCGGGGTGATGGTGCCGGGTTCCGAGCCCACAGGGCTGGGAGAGGAGCAGGCGGCTCGCGGTCAAGCCCCTGAACCGCTAGGCGGGGGATGGGAGGAAAAGCTGGCCACAGCGTTTCCAGACTCCGGATCTCCGAGGCCTCCGGGAGCCTAGGGGGGAAGGAGGGGGAAGCTGGAGGCTGGGAGTGCGGGGTGGAGCAGGGAGGAGGAGGGTTGTCTCAGACTCCAGAGTCTTTACTCCGGTGGAACAGAGTCGCAAGGCTAGAATTCAGGTTAAGGAAAGTGGCGTTGTGTGTCTTTGTTGGGGAGAATGTTTAGGGGTCTCAGCTTCCATAGTTAGAAAGATCCCAGGTATTCAGGGATGTAAGGTCTCTGGTTGATAGAGGCTGAGGGTCCCAAGTTGAGACCCCCAAGTCATAGGATTGTGTGGCTTGGGGAAAGTTCTTGCAGGGATCAGGGGAGGATCGTGGGTAAGGGATTTCAAGTCCTTGAGTTCTGGGTTGAGGAGCTCCCTCGTTGGAATTTCTAGGTTCCTAATCGGAATTGGGGATGTCACAGATGTGAACTGGGGATCTACTGTTTGGAGTCTAGTGTTATGAAATTTGGGCTCCATACTGGATGTTGAAGAGGATTTTAGAGTTCAGGGCACTGAATCCTAGTTGGAAGAATGAGAGTTCATTGTTTGACTGGGGTGCTCTGATTAGGATGCTGCATTATTGGTGGTGGTGGTGGTGGGGTCTAGCTCATGATTTTTTTTTTTTTTTTTTTTTTGAGATGGAGTCTCGCTCTGTCACCCAGGATGAAGTGTAATGGCACAATCTCAGCTCACTGCAACCTCACCTCCCAGGTTCAAGCGATTCTCCTGCCTCAGCCTCCTGAGTAGCTGGGATTATAGGTGTGAGCCACCGCACCAGCTAAGTTTTGTATTTCTTAGTAGAGATGAGGTTTCACCATGTTGGCCAGGCTGGTCTCGAACTCCTGGCCTCAAGTGATCCACTTGCCTCAGCCTCCCAAAGTGCTGGGATTACAGGCATCAGCACACCAAGGCCCAGTTGTGATTTTGACGTTCTGGAATCTCTAATCGAGATTCTGGTTCCATGTCTCTGGGTTCCAATGTTCTGGGACTCAGCAGCCTGTGAAGATGTTCCAGCATTCCAGGTTTAGGGGCCTGTCTAGATCTGGGAGGGTAGGATTAGGGTTCTGGAGCTAGGATCTCTGCTGTACAATGTCGTCTTAGATTGGGGTATCAAATGAGGTCTGGGCACAAGGTCAGAGTTAGAAGGTCATGGGTCAAGTTCTTGGTGTTGAAATAGGCTGTTAGGCTCAAGATAGAAATCCAAGAGGTTAAACTGAAGCTGGGGTGCGGACGCGCTCTGCTCAAAGTCTTAGATGGGCCTGAGGTCAAGGGTGTGAGGCCCTGGTATGGGATTGGAGATCCTTGGCTTGTGACCTACTTTGCAGATTTCTAGGTGCAGTTCAGAGACAAGGTGCAGGGTTTTAGATCAGGGTGTGGACTTCAGACTGGGTAGCCTGGGTTACAGTTTCTGGCCAGCTCAAGTTGGAGAGCATCCAGGGTTCACGCCCAATACCCTGTGCTCTGGGATGTAGGTCCTGGCTCAGAGTTGAGGTTATTGATTCTCATTGGAGTCTGGTGTTCACAACTGGGGGCTTCGATCAGAGCACAGAGGCAGGGCTGCAGGATGCCAGGTCCTAGAGGTGACATAATTGATCTGCCTAACAGTTTCTGAGTCACTGACCCGCACTCAAGGTTAGGGACTCTGGTGGCATCTGATTTCTATGTTAGGGTCTCAGGTCAGCAGGTGAGGTTAGGGTTGGGCGAGCGGGGGAGCCCAAACAATTCTCTGGGGTTGAGAATCTTGAATTCGAATTTCTGCTCAGAGTCACAATATTTGAGACCCAGGTCCAGCCATGGTTGGAGCCAAGATTTACTCTTCGTGTGTGGGCTGAAAGTTATGATCAGAAATCGAATTCTGGGGTTGGGGATCGCCTCTGGAGCCAGAGCACAGGCGGCAGGTTTGGGGAGCCCAGTCCTGAGGTTGAGGCTCAACAGTTGGTGTCTCTCGTCAGAGTCCAGGGTTGGGATCATGGGTCAGGACACAGAGGTCAGATTTGAGAGTTTGATTTGGGAGTCGGTGTCTCTGGCTGGGGCCCCGCATCCCGGGTTGCCGCATGGGGTCGAGCACTCTCTCTGGTCGGTCCCACGGAGCTCTGCACTGCAGCTTCCCTCCCACAGGCCCCGCAGGGCGCCCCCTGCCTCTGAGGATGAGTCACTGCAGCAGCCGCGCCCTGACCCTGCTGAGCAGCGTGTTTGGTGCTTGCGGCCTGCTCCTCGTGGGCATCGCGGTCAGCACTGACTACTGGCTGTACATGGAAGAGGGCACAGTGCTGCCGCAGAACCAGACCACCGAGGTCAAGATGGCCCTGCACGCCGGCCTCTGGCGAGTCTGCTTCTTTGCAGGTACCGCCCTCACCTGTTTTCCTCTCAACAGTTCCTGCCTTGCTTGGGGTCTGAGAGTCCTTAGCCATAGTTCCACCCCTTGGGTTCCAGAAATCAGAAACAGATCCTGTTTATCTCCTGGAAGTTCAAATTTCTATGTGGAATCCCAATGACTAGCCTTTTATTCTTGGATGTAGGAGTCCCAATGCTCCAGGCCCCTAACCCCTAAGGAATTCTGAAGTCCTCCCTTACAGTCCATAGTCTTCTAGGTTAAGAACTTGTCCCCTGCACAATCTTAATACTTAAAAAAAAATTTTAAGATTAAAAAAATGCAGGTCGGGCCTGGTGGCTCACGCCTGTAATCCCAGCACTTTAGGAGTCTGAGGCGGGTGGTTCACGAGGTCAGAGGTTCGAGACCAGCCTGACCAACATGGTGAAACCCCATCTCTATTAAAAATACAAAAATTAGTGGGCATGGTGGTATGCCTGTTATTACAGCTACTCAGGAGGCTGAGGCAGGAGAATCACTTGAACTTGAGGGATAGAGGTTGCAGTGAGCTGAGATCGTGCCACTGCACTCCAGCCTGGGTGACAGAGTGAGACTCCATCTCAAAAAAAAGAAAATGCATGCCAGCCAGGCATGGTGGCACACCTCTGTAATCCCAGCTACTTGAGAAGCTGAGGCAGGAGAATTGCTTGAACCTGGGAGGCAGAGGTTGCAGTGAGCTGAGATCAAATCACTGCAATCCAACCTGGGTGACAGAGTGAGACTCCATCTCAAAAATAAAAGGCATGCCTAGCTGTGACTGGTGATGTGCACCTGTAGTTTCAGTTATTCAGGAGGCTGAGGTAGGATGATTGCTTGAGTCCAGGAGTTTGAGGCCGCAGTGAGTTATGATGGTGCCACTGCACTCCAGCCTGGGTGACAGACCAAGACCCTGTCTCTTAAAAATAAAGTAAAAATCTATACCTCCTAGGGACCACGAAGACCCATTCCTTGTAAGAATCCTGGCTCCCCAGACCTCATCCTCTTTAAGGACCAAGAGTCCTGATCCGCAGCCCCCTTCTTGCTTAGAACCTAGAGTTCCAGCCTTGTCCTCCTCCAACCAGGAGTCTCTAGGGCAGCTAGAAAGAGGAGTCCCAGGCCAGGTGTGGTGGCTCACACCTGTAATCCCAGCACTTTGGGAGGCCAAGGTAAACAGATCACCTGAGGTCAGGATTTGGAGACCAGCCTGGCCAACATGGCAAAACCCCGTCTCTATTAAAAATACAAAAATTAACTGGGTGTGGTAGTGGGCGCCTGTAATCCCAGCTACTTGGGAGGCTGAGGCAGGGAAATCACTTGGGAGGCTGAGGCAGGGGAATCACTTGAACCTGGGAGGCAGAGGTTGCAGTGAGCCAAGATGGCACCACAGCACTCCAGCCTGGGCAACAGAGCGAGACTCCATCTGAAAAAAAAGAAAAATCACAGACATCCACCCATCCCCTTTTCCAACCCCCTGGAGTAGTACAGCGGGTAACCCTTGGTCTAGGTCTTGCACCCCCATCCTGGGTTCTCCCCTGTATCCATCCTGCCCCCTACAGCCTCTCTAGAGCTTAGAAGCCTCTCATCAAGCCCTGTCTGTTTCTCTTCCCCCCAGGTCGGGAGAAAGGTCGCTGTGTGGCCTCGGAATATTTTCTTGAACCGGAGATCAACTTGGTGACGGAAAACACGGAGAATATTCTGAGTGAGGGGATGTGGGGGGGCCTGGGCAACAAGAGAGTAAGGTCACAGCTGAGTCCTGGGAGGAAGGGCAGCACTAGAGAAGGCGTGGGCTCCGAGGAAAGGAGGGGAGGCTTGAAAGAAGGCAGAGTTGGGCCAGGTGCGGTGGCTGATGTGTGTAAACCCAGCACTTTGGGAGGCCGAAGTGGGCGGATCACTGAGGTCAGATCGAGACCAGCCTG
This sequence comes from Callithrix jacchus, assembly GCF_049354715.1. Classification (NCBI taxonomy): domain Eukaryota; kingdom Metazoa; phylum Chordata; class Mammalia; order Primates; family Cebidae; genus Callithrix; species Callithrix jacchus. The sequence goes on from NC_133523.1 coordinate 47,119,017, forward strand.
ACCAAGAAGGTGAAACCCCGTCTCTATTAAAAATACAAAAATTAGCTGGGCGTGGTGGTGCGCACCTATAATCTCAGCTACTCGGGAGTCTGAGGCAGGATAATCGCTTGAACCCGGGAGATGGAGATTGCAGTGAGCTGAGATTGTGCCACTGCACTGCAGCCTGAGCAAGAGTGAGACTCTGTCTCAAAAAAAAAAAAAAAAAAAAAAAGACAGGTAAAAGAAAGAGAGAGAGAGAGACAGAGAAAGAAAGAAGGAAGGAAGGAAGGAAGAAGGAGAGAGAAAGAGAGAAAGAAAGAAAGAAAGAGAAAGGAAGGAAGGAAAGAAATAGAAAGGAAGGAAGAAAAGCAAGGCAAGGGCAGAGTGCTTAGGTAAGAAAGGGCAAGATTGAAAGAATGAGGTCCTGTTGGTGAGGAGGAGTCAGCCAGAAAGGGGCGGAATGAAGCCCAAGGAGGTGTGGCCTGTGAAGGGGCGTGGCAGGCCTGTGTCTACCGAGGACGTATCAGTGGGAAGGGGAGGAGCCAGTGGGGAAGGGGAGGAGTCAAACTAAAGGGCACAGGTGGTGAGAGCAGAGGTCAAGGAATGGGGAAGTGTCCCGCTGGAGATTCCCCCTCACCGCTGTCTCTCCCCATCCCCTCCCCAGAGACAGTGCGCACCGCCACCCCCTTCCCCATGGTCAGTCTCTTCCTCGTGTTCACGGCCTTCGTCATCAGCAACATCGGCCACATCCGCCCGCAGAGGACCATTCTGGCTTTCGTCTCTGGCATCTTCTTCATACTGTCCGGTGAGCCCAAGGCCTTGTGGGCTGGGGGACCATTTCCAGTTCCAGGGACCTGTGGTTCCTCTTCCGCTTAGCCACATCCTTGCTGTGTGGCCTGGGAGGAGTTGCAGACCCTCTCTGAGCCCCAGTTTTCCTTCTATGTGCAATGGAAATAGCAGTGCCCATTGCAAAGCGTCCTTTAGAGGACCATATTATAGCGAGCGCTAACTGGGTGCTAATTAGGTAGCAGGCTCTGTTCTGATATCCAGAACAACCTTGTGAGGTAAATCCTATTAATAGCCCATTTTACAGATATGGAAATAGACAGAGGGATGAAGTCATTTGCTCAGGGCCATACAACTAGTGAGAGGCAGAGCTGGGAATGAAACTCACGCAATTCGCCTCCGGAGGCTGTATTTTTAACCACTGCTGATAAACTGCAATTAACAGTTTACAAGGCTCCTTATTTTCTGTGCAATATTTTGTTTTAAAATTTTCAAATAAATGGAAAAGTCCAAAGAATTTTATAGCGAACACCCATGTAGCCACCACTTAGAGTCAACCATTAACAGATCACTAGACCTGCAGGATCTCGTATCTGTCCATCTGTCCGTATGTTCAACCATCCACCAATCTACCTTATCGTCCAGATGCATTTCAGGGTAAGTTTCAGGGGTCAGTATACCTCACCCCACGTACTTCATCATACATGTAATTAGAGTTCAAAATTTGTTTACAGTTTTTTTTTCTTCTTTTGAGGCACAAGCCTCTTTTGCCTATGTGATCTCACACCCGTCTTCTAACATCGCTAGGAGTTATTGTTAGCATTCACTTGAGAAAATGGGGGTACCAAGGCCCAGAACTGCATAGAAAGTTGCCCAAGATACCAACATAAACAATTGCCAGAGGATTTGAGTGTCCAGAGTTCCAGGAAAGCTTTTTTCCTTATTATTATTATTTTTTGAGATGGAGTCTCCCTCTGTCGCCCAGGCTGGAATTCAGTGGCATGATCTTGGCTCACTGCAACCTCTGCTTCCCAGGTTCAAGCAATTCTCCCATCTCAGCTTCCCAAGTAGCTGGGACTACAGGCACCTGCCACCACGCTCAGCTAATTTTTGTATTTTTAGTAGAGAGGGGGTTTTGCCATTGTGGCCAGGCTGGTCTCGAACTCTCAAAGTGCTGGGATTACAGGCGTGAGCCTCTGTGCCTGGCCTAAGGTCTTTATTTGTTTGTTTATTTATTTATTTTGAGATGGAGTCTCGCTCTGTTGCCCGGGCTGGAGTGTGCAGTGGCATGATCTCAGCTCACTGCAATCTCCACCTCCCAGGTTCAAGCGATTCTACTGCTTCAGCCTCCTGAGTAGCTAAGATTACCTTTTGTAATTTTTTAGTAGAGATGGGGTTTCATCATGTTGGTCAAGCTGGTCTTGAACTCCTGGCCTCATAATCCACCCACCTCAGCCTCCCAAAGTGCTGGGATTACCGGCATGAGCCACCATGCCTGGCCTGAAGTCTTTTTTCTCTAGTGTTACTACTCTTCTCCAAATTTCAGCTCAACCCAATCCAATTCAGCTAAAATCAGCCCAAATCAACTCAGCTCAAGTACATTTAACTCCATCCGTCCAATCCAACTAACCCCAATTCATCTGACTCCATTTGTCAATTCAATTCAAATTAATTCAACATAATTTAATTAAACCCAGATCAGGTCCTTGTAATTCAGTTGATATTTTATGAACAAACCCCGCTGCATGCCTCATCTCCATTCCAACCCTTGGGGCTGGCACTCAGCTCCTTTTCAGTGGCTGTGCTAACAGTGAAAAGGGATCCTCCAGCATCCCCTCCTCCAGCCCCTGCTCCTCACCCAGCCTCCTCTGGGCGCAACCTCCCCCATGCCTTCAACCTAACCTGAAGACACCTTTTCCAGGGAAGGCAGGGTGCAACCTCCGTGCAAACTTGAATCACAGCGTGTGGAGCCAGACACTGAGCTAAAATAAGACATGGTGAATATCACGATCCTAGAGTGTCAGAGCGGAAAGGTCTCATCATTTTTCAAATGGAAAAATAGTGGCCTCGAGAGAGAAAGTGGGGCAGGAGTAGATAGCATGGGGATTTTTATTCAACCGGTCAAAACCATCGTAAGCAAAGTCCCATTGTTTGCGGTTCACAGGAACGGAAACAGGGGCTCGAAGAGGCGGTCTAACTCATCAATGGCAGAACTGCGATTAGAATCTAGGGTACTCTGATTCCCAAATCCATGTTTCTACCGCCCACTGCACCAGGGCTGATGGCCCAAGGTCACGCTGAGGATCAGGGTGCAGTCAGGCTGGAAGTCATGCCTCTAGGGTAACAATAGAGTAATTTGGAAGAGATTGAATCCAATGGTCTCAATTCCTTCCTGGTATACATTTCACCAGCTATCACCTATGCACTCCATCCACGGTATCAGTCATGTGCCGCCAAGCTTGCGGGGTATGGAACCTAGAAAGAACTGGGTTCAAATCTTCCTTTTACCATTTACTCACAATTGAATCAAAGCCTTCTCCTTCTTTTTTTTTTTTTTTTGAGATGGAGTTTTGCTCTTGTTGCCCAGGCTGGAGTGCAATGCTGTGATCTCGGCTCATTGCAATGTCTGCCCCCTGGTTCAAGTGATTCTCCTGCCTCAGCCTCCCAAGTAGCTGGGATTACAGGCACATGCCACCACGCCCGGCTAATTTTGTATTTTTAGGAGAGACAGGGTTTCTCCATGTTGGTCAGGCTGGTCTTGAACTCCTGACCTCAGGTGATCCACCCACCTCAGCCTCCCAAACTGCTGGGATTATAGGCATGAGCCACCGTGCCTGGCCTAAACCAAAGCCTTCTTTTGTGGAGTTGTTGGGGGGACAAATCTTGGTCAGTGATTGGCAGACTTTTTCAGCTTAGGGCCAGACAGCAAATATTTTAGGCTACCTGAGCCATAGATAGGTTCTCTGATACAACTAGTCAGCTCTACTGGGAGGCAGGTTGGCCGCTATAGTGCAAAAGCGCCAGGTGTGAACGAATGGGAGTGCCTGTGTTCCAGCAGAGTCCAGAGTGTGGACTCTGAAATGCGAGTTCCATGTAATTTTCATGTGCACGAAATATTATTCTTCTTTAAATTTTTTTTTAATCAAAAGAAGAATAGATAAAAGCCATGCTTAGCTCACAAGCCATACGAAAGCAGGCAGTGAGCCAAATCATTGTTTGCCCACCCCTGGTTTAGATCATGAATGTAAAGCTCCTGACCTAGTGCCTGGACTGTAAGAATAAGTGCTCCACACGGAGTAGTTTGAAGTAAATAAATAAATGTGCTAATAATAGTAGTCATGCTAGCAGTAATCGTTTTGTTTTGTTTTGTTTTTGAGACGGAGTTTCACTCTTGTCGCCCAGGCTGGAGTGCAATGCTGTGATCTCGGCTCATTGCAATGTCTGCCCCCTGGTTCAAGCGATTCTCCTGCCTCAGCCTCCCGAGTAGCTGGGATTACAGGCACGCACCACCACACCTGGCTAATTCTGTATTTTTAGTAGAGATGGAGTTTCTCTATGTTAGTCAGGCTGGTCTTGAACTCCCGACCTCAGGTGATCTGCCTGCCTCAGCCTCCCAAAGTGTTGGGATTACAGGCATGAGCAAGTACACCCGGCCAGCCAACTTATTTATTTATTTAAGATGGAGTTTTGCTCTTGTCACCCAGGCTGGAGTGCAAGGGTGCAATCTTGGCTCACCGCAACCTCCGCCTGCCAGGTTCAAGCAATTCTCTTGCCTCAGCCTCCTGAGCAGCTGGGATTACAAGCATGTGCCACCACACCTGGCTATTTTTTTTTTCTTTTCAAAGGAAACATGCATGCCATTGCAAGCCTGGCTATTTTTTGTACTTTTAGTAGAGACAGGGTTTCATCGTGTTAGCCGGAATGGTCTCGATCTCCCGATCTCAGGTGATCTGCCTGCCTTGGCCTCCCAAAGTGCTGGGATTACAGGCGTGAGCCACCACCTTATTTTTATTTTTTCCCCTTCTGGCCGAATTTCAGCTCCCAACAACCAACTCTTTTTGGGTCCAGATAGTTCTAAGGGCTTTATACATATTAAGCTATTTATTTTTCTTCACCTTGTAAGGCAGGTGCTGTGAATACCTCCATCTCACCACTGGGGAAACAGAAGAATTCAGAGGTTAAGTTGTTCCATAGGGGAAGCAAGACTCCAACCCAGGCTCCTCACCTGGCATTTGAAACCCAATAAGATTCAAATCATAAAACAGGAGATTTAAAAGGAGAAGTTAAGGACAGAAATAGTACCAATGCCTTTGATCTTGGAATGGAATAGCCTAGTCTGACCGGTCCTGATCCCAATGAAGAAACCAGAGTTCAGAGAGAGAAAGACAGGGATTGCCCCAGGTCTGGGCATTGGTGGAGCTGTCTGAGGTCTGGTCATTGGTGGAGTTGTCTGAGGTCTGGTCATTGGTGGAGTTTCCTCAGGTCTGGTCATTGGTGGAGTTGCCCAGGTCTGCTCATTGGTGGAACTGTCTGAGGTCTGGTCATTGGTGGAGCTGTCTGAGGTCTGGTCACTGGTGGAGCTGTCTGAGTTCTGGTCATTGGTGGAGCTGTCTGAGGTCTGGTCATTGGTGGAGTTTCCTCAGGTCTGGTCATTGGTAGAGTTGCCCAGGTCTGGTCATTGGTGGAGCTGCCGGAGGTCGGCTCATTGGTGGAGCTGTCTGAGGTCTGGTCATTGGTGGAGTTGCCCCAGGCCTGGTGATGGGTGGAGCTGTCTGAGGTGCAGTCATTGGTGGAGCTGTCTGAGGTCTGGTGATTGGCGGCGTTGTCTGAGGTCTGGTTATTGGTGGAGTTGTCTGAGGTCTGATAGTTGGTGGAGCTGTCTGAGGTCTGGTGATTGGTGGAGCTGTCTGAGGTCTCTGGTCATTGGTGGAGTTGTCTGAGGTCTGGTTATTGGTGGAGTTGTCTGAGGTCTGGTTATTGGTGGAGTTGTCTGAGGTCTCTGGTCATTGGTGGAGTTGTCTGAGGTCTGATAGTTGGTGGAGCTGTCTGAGGTCTGGTGATTGGTGGAGCTGTCTGAGGTCTCTGGTCATTGGTGGAGTTGTCTGAGGTCTGGTTGCTGGTGGAGTTGCCCCAGGTCTGGTCATTGGTGGAGCTGTCTGAGGTCTGGTTGCTGGTGGAGTTGCCCCAGGTCTGGTCATTGGTGGAGCTGTCTGAGGTGTGGTCGTTGGTGGAGTTGCCCAAGGTCTGCTCATTGGTGGAGCTGTCTGAGGTCTGGTTGCTGCTGGAGTTGCCCCAGGTCTGGTGGTTGGTGGAGCTGTCTAAGGTCTGGTCATTGGTGGAGTTGCCCCAGTCTGGTCATTGGTGGAGCTGTCTGAGGTCTGGTCATTGGTGGAGCTGCCCGAGGTCGGCTCATTGGTGGAGCTGTCTGAGGTCGGCTCATTGGTGGAGCTGTCTGAGGTCTGGTCATTGGTGGAGTTGCCCAGGGTCTGGTCATTAGTGGAGTTGCCCCAGGTCTGGTGATTGGTGGGGTTGCCTGAGGTCTGGTCATTGGTGGAGTTGGCATTCAGTTCTAGAGTAAGCAGTGGAAGGGCTAGGGCAGGAGGGATAGAGTCACAGCGAGGCATTAAATGTCGCACAGGGATCTGTGCTGGGGATGGACTGAAGGAAAAGAGACTGGAAATGTGGAAACTGAGGAGGCTTGTGTAGTGATCCAGGCAGTAGCAGAGGTCTGCACCGGGGCTGCACTGTGAGGAAAAGGCAACTGGATGGCCATGTGAGAGAGGGATATTGATGGAAGAATCAATAGAATCAGATGACTGATTGAATGTGGTTGGTAGGAGAAATAGCAGGAAGCTAGAGGGGCATTTGTTTTTTCCAGGTCATAAGAGGCATACCCATGCATGTCCCATATTGGCCCCTGATCATCAAATATGATCTTATTCAGTCAGTGTTCAGATATCCTGTGTACCGGGCCCTGTCCTTGGTACTGAAGACACAACTAAATCCTCATGTATAGTCCAGATGCACCCAACTCACAGAACAGCTTCCGACTACATGTCAGTCAAAGCTTTTCACACTTTCCTTAAATCCCTTCAATAGATTCCCATTGCACTTTGAATACATCCAAATCCCTCACTCTGGCCACCAAGGTCTTCCATGATTTGGCTACTGCTCAGATCTCTGAGCTCATCTTCTCACTCCCTAACACTCTCTGCATTGCTTGTAACTTCAGCCACACTGGCCTCATTCTTCTCCTTGAAAATGCTAATCACAGCCTCACCTCAGGACTTGGTACACTCATTATTCTTTCCTGCTTGGAAGTCCCTTCCCCACTCCATCCCCCCCACCGACCCTAGTTCTCAGAAGCCTCAAAGATTTTCGTCTTCCGAGTTGCTTGTTCTGACAACAGCACCTAGTACTACCTTGCCCCTACTATGCTGTCACTCCTTTATTTTATATTTTTTCATAGCATTTGTTGCTATGGTCATGCTATTTGTTTTTTGTCTTCTTGTACCAGAATGTAATATTGAGAAGGGCTGAGACAGGCCAGGTGTGGTGGCTCATGCCTGTAATTGCAGCACTTTGGGAGGCTGAGGTGGGTGGATTGCTTGAGGTCAGGAGTTCAAGACCAGCGTGGCCAAGATGGAGAAACCCTATCTCTACTAAAAACACAAAAATTAGCTGGGAGTGGTGGTGGGCCCTGTAGTCCCAGCTATTTGGGAGGCTGAGGCAGGAGGATCAGTTGAACCTGGAAGGCGAAGGCTGCAGTGAGCTGAGATCATGCCACTGCACCCTAGAGCAAGACTCTGTCTCAGAAAAAAGAAGGGTGTGGGGGACACTGAGATCTTTTCTTTTCTTTCTTTCTTTCTTCCTTTTCTTTTTTTTTTTTTTTTGAGATGGAGTTTCACTCTTGTTACCCAGGCTGGAGTGCAATGGCACGATCTCGGCTCACCGCAACCTCCGTCTCCTGGGTTCAGGCAATTCTCCTGCCTCAGCCTCCTGAGTAGCTGGGATTACAGACACACGCCACCATGCCCGGCTAATTTTTTGTATTTTTAGTAGAGACGGGGTTTCACTATGTTGACCAGGATGGTCTTGATATCTTGACCTCGTGATCCACCCGCCTCGGCCTCCCAAAGTGCTGGGATTACAGGCTTGAGCCACCGCGCCCAGCCGATCTTTTCTTTTCTTTATGAGATGGAGTCTCGTCTTGCTTTGTCACATAAGCTGGAGTGTAGTGGTGTGATCTTCTGGCTCAGTCTCCCATGTAGCTGGGATTAAAGGCACTGAACACTACACTTTTTTTGTATTTTTAGTAGAGACAGGGTTTTGCCATGTTGGCCAGGCTGGTCTTGAACTTCTGAACTCAAGTGATCCACTTGCCTTGGCCTCCTAAAATTCTGGGATTACAGGCGTGAGCCACTGTGGCCCAGCCGGGCTGAGGCCTTTTCAAACATGTTCTTGTTTGTATCTTAGAGCCTAGAAGTGTTGTTTGTATGAACTGCAAATTGAAATATTTCTCGAATGATTGCGTCATTGCACTTCAGCCTGGGCAACAAGAGCAAAACTCCATCTCAAAAAAAAAAAAAGATAAGAGGCCAACGCCAGTGCACCTGTCCATGTCCTGAAACCCAGTTCTCAAGCCAGGATGGTTCTAATCAGCTTGGAATATAGGTGTTCTTAAGCCATGGTGGTTCTATTCAGCTTGAAATGCAGAATAGATGAGTGACAGTCCTGGGTATTCTGAGAAAAGGGAAGATGCATTAACCTGACATAATAGGGTGCTGTAAGGAGGGTGGGAGAAACCAGGGAGGCCTTCCAGGAAAAGGTGACATCTAAGTTGATGTTGAAAGGGTCAGGGGGACCGGGCGCAGTGGCTCCCTCCTGTAATCCCAGCACTTTGGGAGGCCGAGGCGGGTGGATCACGAGGTCAAGAGATCTAGACTATCCTGGTCAACATGGTGAAACCCCGTCTCTACTAAAAATACAAAAATTAGCTGGGCATGGTGGCGCGTGCCTGAAATCCCAGCTACTCAAGAGGCTGAGGCAGGAGAATTGCCTGAACCCAGGAGGCGGAGTTTGCGGTGAGCCGAGATCGCGCCATTGCACTCCAGCCTGGGTAACAAGAGCGAAACTCTGTCTCAAAAAAGAAAAAGAAAGGGTCGGGGGAAGTTTTCAAGTCTAGAAAGAAAAGTGCCTGGTTTGGAGATGGAATTCACAGCATGCGATAAGGCTCCAGAAAGCAGCTAGGACAGGCCGGGCGAGGTGGCTCCTGCCTGTAATTGCCAGCACTTTGGGAGGCCAAGGTGGGTGAATCACCCGAGTTTAGGAGTTCGAGATCAGCCTGACCAATATGGTGAAACCTCTTCTCTACTAAAAATACAAAAATTAGCTGGGCATGATGGCGGGCACCTGTAATCCCAGCTACTCGGGAGGCTGAGGAAGGAGAATCGCTTGAACCCAGGGGGCAGAGGTTGCAGTGAGCCGAGATCGCGTCATTGCACTCCAGCCTGGGGCCCAACCAAAACTCCGTCTCAAACAAAATGAAGAAAGGAAGCAGCTGAGACAGAGGTCGACGCCAGTGCACCTGTCCATGGTCCTGAAACCCAGTTGTTCTCAAGCCAGGGTGGTTCTATTCAGCTTGGAATGTAGATGACTCTTGCCTACTGTGCTTTAAGAATTACAAGGCAGATGTAGTTGAGGGGGTGGGAGGAGAGTAAGAGAGCTGGATTGCGGAGATAGAAAGGGGGAAGGGAGGGAGAAAAAGAGAAAGGGAAAAGTAGGTTATTTTTGGAGAACCAGGGCTAATGCAAAATGGCCAGAAAGAAAAAGAAATGACAAGAATGCCTTACTACAAAGAAAAAAGAAAAGAAAGTCTCTTCCTCAGTGGAAATATTTCTTTCCTTTCCATCAAACCCTGGTCCTGACTCTGCTATGGAGACTGTTATATATTTATTTATTTATTTATTGAGACAGGGTCTCACTCGGTTGCCCAGGCTGGAGTCAGTGGTGCAATCTCGGCTCACTACTACCTTTACCTCCTGGGTTCAGGTGATTCTCATACCTCAGCCTCCTGAGTAGATGGGATTACAGGCACACACTATCACACCCAGCTAATTTTTGTTGTTGTTTTTTGTAGAGAGGGGGTTTCACCATGTTGGCCAGGCTGGTCCTGAACTCCTGACCTTAAGTGATCTGCCCACACCAGCCTCCCGAAGTGCTGAGATTACAAGCTTGAGCCACTACACCTGGTAGAATGTTTGTTATTTAAAGCTGTCACATGAAGCTTGGGCCTTAAATCTGGGGTTGGAGTGAACTCTGAGGCAGGTGTCATCAGCAGGAAGCAGATCACAGAAAGCCTGGAATGACAGGATGAATTCTTTCTCCTGTGGACAATGAGGAGGAGCCAAGGAAGCATTCTGAGCCTGGAGGGTTAGAGTCTGCTTTGGGTTTCAGAAAGGGAGATGAGGATTTTGGAACAATGGCACAGGCATAGAGAATAAGCCCTGAGCTGGGGCAAGGGACTTGGGGAAGCAAAAGGGCGGTTGGATGTTTTAGGAATTCAGGAAGTAAAACAGACATAATTTGATTGTCCTTCAGTGACCATTCCTGATGGAAAAGGAAGGGAGACGGAGTGGGGGTGGAAGGGGGAAAGAGAGAGAGAGAGAGAGAGAGAGAGAGAGAGAGAGAGAGAGAGAGGCAAAGAGAGAGAGAGAGGCAAAGAGAAGAATTAAGCTATCTCCCCTACATTTGAGTTAGGCACTGCAATGAGTATGGTTTCTGAGCTTCATCAGCTTTCCTTTCCTATAAACCTGATCATATTTCAAGACCAATCTCAGGTACCTTTTCACCATGTAATGCTCTATAATTACCCCTTTTTAATTTTATTATTTTATTTATTTATTTTGAAATGTAGGTTCACTCTTTTCACCCAGGCTGGAGTGCAATGGCACAATCTCGGCTCACTGCAACCTCCACCTCCCAGGTTCAAGCAATTCTTCTGCCTCAGCCTCCTGGGTAGCTGGGATTACAGGCATGCACCACCATGCCCAGCTGATTTTGTATTCTTAGTAGAGATGGGGTTTCTCCTTGTTGATCAGGGTGGTCTTGAACTTTTGACCTCAGGCAATCTGCCTGCCTCGGCCTCCCAAAGTGCTGGGATTACAGGCCTGAAGCACTGCACCCAGCTTTTTTTTTTTTTTTTTTTGAGACGGAGTTTCGCTGTTGTTACCCAGGCTGGAGTGCAATGGCACGATCTTGGCTCACCGCAACCTCCGCCTCCTGGGTTCAGGCAATTCTCCTGCCTCAGCCTCCTGAGTAGCTGGGATTACAGGCACGCGCCACCATGTCCAGCTAATTTTTTGTATTTTTAGTAGAGACGGGGTTTCACATGTTGACCAGGATGGTCTCGATCTCTTGACCTCATGATCCACCCACCTCGGACTCCCAAAGTGCTGGGATTACAGGCATGAGCCACCACGCCCAGCAGCCCCCCGCTTTTTTTTTTTTTTGAGATGAAGTCTCGCTCTGTCACCCAGACTGGAGTGCAGTAGCACAATCTCGGCTCATTGCAACCTCCACCTCCTGGGTTCAAGTAATTCTCCTTCCTCAGCCTCCCAAGTAGCTGAGATTACAGGTGCCTACCACCATGCCTGGCTCATTTTTCTATTTTTAGTAGAGATGGGGTTTCAGCATGTTGGCCAGCCTGGTCTTGAACTCCTGACCTCAAGTGATCCACCTGCCTCAGCCTCACAAAGTGCTGGGATTCCAGGCCTGAATGACCATGCCCGGCCTACAATCACTGTCTTACGGCATCTCAACATTATGGAATTCTAGAGGTTGAAAATGCTATGGAAGTTCAGAGCAAGGAAAAGTTAATTCTTGGAAGGGATAGAGGAATGGTGGAATTTCGAGTCAATGGGCTTTTCTAGAAGTTCCAGCTGCGTGGCCAGTATATTCAGCCGTTCAAACAGTTTTGACAAGTTGCTGAATATGGTGCTAGTTGCTAAGAGAATGATAAAGAACAAGGTGGACTAGTTTCTAGCATCCTGGGGATCTAGCATCCAACTGGGGATGGAGGAGATGTCTAATAAAAAGTAACAAATACATAATATGATGTTAGATGGTGCTACATGCTACTACACGCTACTATATGCTACTACATGCTACAAACATAAAAAAGCAGGTTAGGAGAAGGAGAGTGATGGGCAGGGGTTATTATATTATTCCACCCACCTGAATAATCCAAGAGTTTTTTTTTTCCTTTCTCTCTCTCTTTTTTTTTTTTGAGAAGGAATTTCACTCTTGTTGTCCAGGCTAGAGGGCAATGAATGGAGACAGGAAAATCACTTAAACCTGGGAGGTGGGAGTTTCACTCTTGTTGTCCAGGCTAGAGGGCAATGAATGGAGACAGGAGAATCACTTAAACCTGCGAGGTGGGAGTTTCACTCTTGTTGTCCAGGCTAGAGGACAATGAATGGTGTGATCTCGGCTCACTGCAACCTCCGCCTCCTGGGTTCAAGCAATTCTCCTGTCTCAGCCTCTTGAGTAGCTGGTATTACAGGCATGTACCTCCACACCTGGCTAATTTTGTATTTTTAGTAGAAACAAGGTTTTACCATGTTGGTTAGGCTGGTCTCAAACTCCTGACCTCAGGTGATCCACTTGCCTTGGCCTCCCAAAGTGCTGGGATTACAGGCATGAGCCACAACACCCGGCCAATCCAAGGTTTCAAAATGTTTTTCTCTCTCTGTCTTTCCCTCCTCAGCTCACTGCAACCTCTGCCTCCCAGGTTCAAGTGATTCTACTGTCTCAGCCTCCTGAGTATCTAGGATTACAAGCATGCACCACCATGCCCAGCTAATTTTGTATTTTTATTAGATACAGGGTTTTATTATAATGGTCAGTCTGGTCTCAAACTCCTGACCTCAGGTGATCCACTTGCCTCAGACTCCCAAAGTTCTGGAATTACAAGTGTGAGCCACCACATCCAGCCAATCCAGGGTTTTAAAATGTTTTTCTTTCTCTAGCTCACCTTTTTAACATTTTTATTTTATTTATTTATTTTTTTTTGAGATAGACTTTCACTCTGTCACCCAAGCTGGAGTACAAGTGGTGTGATCTTGGCTCACTGTAACCTCTGTCTCCCAGGTTCAAGCGATTCTCCTGCCTCAGTCTCCTGAGTAACTGAGATTACAGGCACCTACCACCACGCCCAGCTAACTTTTGTATTATTGGTAGAGACTGGGTTTCAACATGTTGGCCAGGTTGGTGTTGAACTCCTGACCTCAGGTGATCTGCCTGCCTCGGCCTCCCTAAGGGCTGGGATTATAGGCATGAGCCACTGTGCTTGGCCTCACCTCATTTAAACACACCACACACACATTTTTTTGACTTTACCATTTGAAAGTAAATTGCTGACATGTTGATAGTTTTATCTCTAAAATTAAGTGTTAGTATGCATCCTTTAAGAATAAGGGTTGGGTGCTGTGGCCTCACTTTGGGAGGCCAAGGTGGGCAGATCACTTGAGCTTAGGAGTTTGAAACCAGCCTGGGCAACATAGCACAATCCCGTCTCTCCAAAAAATACAAAAGTTAGCCTGGTATAGGGCATGTACCTGTAGTCCCAGCTACTCAGGAGAGTGAGGTGGGAGGATGACTTGAGCCCAGGAGGTGGAGGTTACCATGAGCTGAGATCGTGCCACTACACTCCATGCTGGGCAACAGAGCCAGACCCTGTCTCTAAATAAATAAATAAATAGAATAACGACATTCTTCTACATAACTACATTATTAGACCTAGAAATTGTATAATTTCATAATATAATTTAATGCTTTTTTTTTGAGATGGAGTTTCACTCTTGTTACCCAGGCTGGAGTGCAATGGTGCGATCTTGGCTCACAGCAACCTCTGCCTCCTGGGTTCAGGCAATTCTCCTGCCTCAGCCTCCTGAGTAGCTAGGATTACAGGCATGTCCCACCATGCCTGGCTAATTTTGTATTTTTAGTAGAGACTGGGTTTCTCTATGTTGGTCAGGCTGGTCTCGAACTCCCAATCCGACTGCCTTGACCTCCCAAAGTGCTAGGACTACAGGTGTGAGCCACCATGCCTGGCCAATTTAATACATTTTTAAACTGTCTTGGCTATTTCAAGAGTGTCTTTTATAACTCTCTCCCCAGAACCAGGATTCAATCTAGGTCTATGCATGACATTTCATTAATAAGTCTCTTTTTTTGCCAGGCATGATAGCTCACTCTTGTAATCCCAATACTTTAGGAAGCCAACCTGGGCCAATTATTTGAGGTCAGATGTTTGAGACCAGCCTGACCAACATGGTGAAACCACATGTCTCCTAAAAACACACAAAAAATTAGTTGGGTGTGGTGGTGCATGCCTGTAGTCCCAGCTACTCAGGAGGCTGAGGCAGGAGAATAGCTTGAACTTAGGTTTCAGTGATCTGAAATCATGCCATTGCACTCCAGCCTAAGCAACAGAGTAAGACTCCGTCTCAAAAAAAAAAAAAAAAAAAAAAAGTCTCTTTTAGTCTAGACTAACTCCACTACTATTTTTTTTTACAACACTGACTTTTAAAATATATCTCATTATTAAAATATAAAAAGAAGCCAAGCACAGTGGCTCGAACATGTAGTATCAGCTACTCTGGAGGCTGAGGTGGGAGGATCACTTTGAACCCAGGAGACGGAGGCTGCAGTGAGCTATGATGGTGCCTGCACTCCAGCCTGGGCCACACCGTGAGACCTTGTCTCAAAAAACCTTATAAAATAAAATAAAACATAGAAAGAATAGTATAATGAAATTCATGGATCCCGTACCAAGTTTCAACAATTACCAACATATGGCAAATCTGTTTTTAGTCATATTGAGATGTCCTCTTCTGCATTTCACTGCATTATTTTAAAGCCAGTCTTAGACATCATTTTATTCACAGACATTTCGGTGTATCCTGAGTTATAAGTAGTCTTTTATTTACTATAACCACAGTGCCATGATCAAGCCCAGGCAAGTAAGAATAATTATTTAATATCATTTAATGTCTAGTTGATGCTCGTTCTTCCCCATTGGCCTCGTAAACGCCTTTTACAGTTCATTTGTTGCAAATCCAGATCCAAGTTCCACATGTACATGGAGCTGATAGATCTCTGAAGCCTCTTTCAATCTAAAACAGTCCCTTTCCTATTTTTTTCTCACCTTTTTTTTTTTTAGAAATTTGGGTTTTTGTTGTGTGGAATTCCCACATTGCAATTTTTCAATATCCCTCTGTTTTGGTTTAATATGTTCATCCACTTCAGTGTTTTCTTTTTTTTGAGACGAAGTTCTGCTCTTGTCACCTAGGCTAGAGGGCAGCGGTGCGATCTCAGCTCACTGCAACCTCCGCCTCCCATGTTCAAGCGATTCTCCTGCCTCAGCCTCCTAAGTAGCTGGGATTACAGGTGCCTGCCATCACATCAGGCTAATTTTTGTATTTTTAGTTGAGACAGGGTTTCACCATGTTGGCCAGGCTGGTCTGAAATTCCTGACCTCAGGTGATCTGCCCACCTTGGCCTCCCAAGGTGCTGGGATTACAGGCATGAGCCACCGCCCCCAGCCTTTTCTGAAACAGAGTGTCGCTCTGTCGCCCAGGCTGGAATGCAGTGCCCTGATCTTGATTCACTGCAGCCTCTACCTCCCTGGTTCAAGCGATCCTCCTGCCTCAGCCTCCTGAGCAGCTGGGACTACAGGTATGTGCCACCATACCCAGCTAATTTTTGTATTTTTACTAGAGATGGGATTTCGCCATATTGGCCAGACCAGTCTCCAACTTCTAACCTCAGGCGATCCACCCACCTCAGTCTCCTAGAGTAGTGACGTTACAGGCATGAGCCACTGCACCCCGCCTGTTCCTGTGTTTTCTTGCAAGCCAAGATCTAAAAGAAGCTTAGCTGGATGCGGGTCTGATTTTTTTTTTTTTTTGCGAGAACACTTTATAGATAGGTGGTGCTATTCACATCCTGCTCTCTCTATTGCACCAGGAGACACGGAATGTCTGATTGTTTCTCTTTTTTGAGGTATGAGAGTTGATTGCTGATTCGAGTGTCATTAGCCTGATCCATGTCATCATTTTTCTGAAGACTGAGGGACAGGGTATCCTGGTGAATATCTTGGATCTTGGATTTATTTTTTAAATTTATTTTTATTTTTGAGACAGAGTCTCACTCTGTTACCCAGGCTGGAGTGCAATGGTGCAGTCTCGGCTCACTGCAACCTCCTCCTCCTGGGCTCAAGCAATTTTCCTGCCTCAGCCTCCCGAGTAGCTGGGATTACAGGCTCCTACCATCACACCTGGCTAATTTTTGTATTTTTAGTAGAGACAGGGTTTCACAGTGTTGGTCAGGCTGGTCTCGAACTCCTGACCTCAGGTGATCCCACTGCCTCGCCCTCCCAAAGCACTGGGATTACAGTTGTGAGCCACTGTGCCCGGCCCAATGCTGCCTCTTTATTGCCACTTTTCCTGATTCGGGACCCAATCCAAGACTATGTGTTTCCCTATTGTGTCTCTTTAGTCTCCTTTCATTTTGTTTTAATGTGTGGAGAATGCCATGCGAGCCTTTCATTTTTTATGTAGCTCTGCTGCCTTTTTTTCATTTTCAATCTTTCATGTCGATGGTTTTGAAGAGTACAGGCAGTTGAGCTGTCGAGCATCGCACTGTCCTCATGAGTGGATTCAGGTTACACATTCTCAGCAGGAGCAGGACACAAAGGAGGCGGTGGCTCGCTCAGTTCTCTTCTCCAGAGGCTCATGGTGTGGGTCTGCCCTGTTGCTGGGGATGTTAACTTCGATCGCCTGGTTACGGTGGTGTCTGCCAGGTTCTCTCACCATAAAGAAAACTTTTTATCTCTGTAATCATTAACAGCTCTTCTTTGGGGAGATTCTGTCGTCTGGCCATGGAGCATCCCCTTGTGACTCTTGCCTGAATCTAACGTTACTACTAGGATTGCAGAGTGCTGTTTTCTTCTAATGCTATTATTCCACCTACATGGATAAATTGGTGTGCTACGGAAAAGAACTTTCTCTTTTTTCTTGTTTTAAATATATGTCAGTGTGGACTCATGCATTTTATTTTGTTTTTAATTTAGTTTTTTTTTTTTCTTGAGATAGAGTCTGGCTCTGTTGCCCAGGCTGGAGTACAGTGGCATGATCTCAGCTCACCGCAACCCCCACCTCCTGCATTCAAGTGATTCTCCTCCCTCAGCCTCCTGAGTAGCTGGGATTACAGGCACCCTCCACCATGCCCGGCTAATTTTTGTATTTTTAGTAGAGACAGGGTTTCCCCATGTTGGCCAGGCTGGCCTCAAACTCCTGACCTGAGGAGATCCGCCCACCTCGGCCTTCCAAAGTGCTGGGATTACAGGTGTGAGCCACTGTGCTCAGCCTAATTTAATTTAGGTTTTTGACAGTTTTGCTTTGTCACCCAGGTTGGAGTACATACGATTGCATATGGGCTATGCAGTCATAGCCCACTGCAGCCTTGGACTCCTAGGCTCAAGCGATCTTCCCTCCTGAGTCTCCAAGTAGCTAAGACAACAGGAACTAATTATTTATTTTTTGTAGAGATGAGGTCTCACTATGTTGTCCAGGCTGGTCCCAAACTCCTGGACTCTAGTGAACTGCCCACCTTAGCCTCCCAAAGTGCAGGGATTACAGGTGTGTGCCACTGTGGCTGGCCTCCATTATTTTTCTTTTCTTTTCCTTTTGTTTTGAGATGGAGTTTCGCTCTTGTTACCCAGGCTGGAGTGCAATGGCGCGATCTTGGCTCACCGCAACCTCCACCTCCTGGGTTCAGGCAATTCTCCTGCCTCAGCCTCCCGAGTAGCTGGAATTACAGGCACGTGCCACCATGCCCAGCTAATTTTTTTTTTTGTATTTTTAGTAGAGACGGGGTTTCACCATGTTGACCAGGATGGTCTCGATCTCTTGACCTTGTGATCCACCCGCCTCGGCCTCCCAAAGTGCCGGGATTACAGGTGTGTGCCACCGTGGCTGGCCTCCATTTTTTTTCTTTTCTTTTTGTTTTGAGATGGAGTTTCACTCTTGTTACCCAGGCTGGAGTGCAATGGCGCGATCTCTGCTCACCACAACCTCCACCTCCTGGGTTCAAGCAATTCTCCTGCCTCAGCCTCCCGAGTAGCTGGGACTACAGGCGCCCGCCACCATGCCCAGCTAATTTTTGTATTTTTAATAGAAATGGGGTTTCACCATGTTGACCAGGATGGTCTCGATCTCTTGACCTTGTGATCCACCCGCCTCGGCCTCCCAAAGTGCCGGGATTACAGGTGTGAGCCACCGCACCTGGCCTCCATTATTTTTCAATGACAAATCGTGCTGCAGTCAATCAGCCTGT
This sequence comes from Callithrix jacchus, assembly GCF_049354715.1. Classification (NCBI taxonomy): domain Eukaryota; kingdom Metazoa; phylum Chordata; class Mammalia; order Primates; family Cebidae; genus Callithrix; species Callithrix jacchus. The sequence goes on from NC_133523.1 coordinate 47,137,182, forward strand.
GCATATGTAGTTTCCCATCCTGGGAGGGCTATCCTCAGGTTAAACTCCTGGAAGCAGGATTGCTGGGCTAAAGGATAGATCTGTGTATGATTTTGTTAGATGCGCCGAAATCCCTTTCCCATGGCGGCACCATTGTGCATTCCCCCCAGCCATGCAGAAGAACTGCCATTCTCTCAGCCTCCCCAAGAGAGTGTGCGGTGAAGCTTTTAAACTTTGACTGCCTGGTTGATGAGAAGTGGCAGCTCATCATATTTTTTTAATCTGCATTTCTCAAATTGTGAGTGAGGGATAGATACTTTTTTAAACAGGGAGATCATAAAAGATCCCTCCCTCCCTTCCTTCCTTCTCTTTTTTTTTGAGACAGAGTTTCACTGTTGTTACCCAGACTGGAGTGCAATGGTGCAATCTTGGCTCACCGCAACCTCCACCTCCTGGGTTCAAGCAATTCTCCTGCCTCAGCCTCCCGAATAGATACAGGTGCGAATCCACCATGCCCAGCTAATTTTTGTATTTTTAGTAGAGACGGGGTTTCACCATGTTGACCAAGATGGTCTCGATCTCTTGACCTCGTGATCCACCCACCTTGGCCTCCCAAAGTGCTGGGATTACAGGCATAAGCCACCGCGCCCAGCCTCTTCCTTCCCTTTTTTAAACAGAGAGATTATAAAACTTCCTTCCTTCCTTCCTTCCCTCTCTCCACCTTTTAAAATAGGGAGATCATAAAACAACCTCCCTCCCTCCCAGAGTTTTGCTCTTGTTGCCCAGGCTGGAGTGCAGTGGCATGATCGTGACTCACTGCAATCTCTGCCTCTCAGGTTCAAGCAATCCTCCTGCCTTAGCCTCCTAAGTAGCTGGGATTACAGGTGTATGTCATTGTACCCTGCTAATTTTTGCATTTTTAATAGAGACAGGGTTTCACCATGGTGGCCAGACTGGTCTCGAACCCATGGCCTCAAGCAATCCTTTCCCCTGGGCCTCCCAAAGTGCTGGGATTATAGGCATGAGCCACTGCGCCTGGCCCATAGAAAGTCTTTCTGAAGAGGAAACAAGTGAGGAGAGAGCTAAGGGACAGAGACAGACATGGGGAAATCTGGGGGAAGAGCATTCCAGGTAGAAGGAATGGCAAGACCAAAGGCCCTGAGGCAGAATTGAGCTTGAGGGGTTCAAGGAAGAGCAAGAAATGTAGGTGTTCTAGGCTGATTGTGGTGGCTCATGCTTGTAATCCCAGCACTTTGGGAGGCCAAGGTGGAAGAATTGCTTGAGCCCAGGAGTTTGAGACCAGCCTGGACAACATGGGGAGATCCTGTCTCTTCTGAAAAATACAAGTTAGCCAGGCGTGGTGGTGTATGCCTGTTGTCTTAGTGACTCATGAGGCTGAGGTGTGAGGATCGCTTGAGCCGGGGAGGTGGAGGCTGCAGTGAGCTATGATTGCACCAGTGCACTCCTGCCTGGACAACAGAACAAGACCTGTCTCACAAAAAATAATAATAATGAGGTAAAGAAAATTAGGTGGTTTAAGCAGAAGAAACAAGGAGAAACTGATCAGAGATGGTGCAGGCAGGGACCGGATCACGTATGCATTATTACAGTCTAAGAGGTTAGCAAAATCTTCTGACCGGATCACGTATGCATTATTATAGTCTAAGAGGTTAGCAAAATCTTCTGCAAAGAGCCAAATAATAAATATCTTCAGCTTTACTGGCTGCCTGGTCTCTCTTGCAACTGCTCAGCTTTGTGTTTGTAGCACAAAAGCAGTCACAGGCAATATGTGAGCAAATGGGTGTGGCTGTGTTCCAGTATCATTTATAGAAACCAAAATTTGAAATTCATGTACTTTAAAAAGTACATGTACACTTTAAAAGTACATCTGTAAGACCAGGCACAGTGGCTCATGCCTGTAATCCCAGCACTCTGGGAGACAAGGTGGGCAGATCACCTGAGGTCAGGAGTTCAAGACCAGCCTGGGCAACATGGCAAAATCCTGTCTCTGGAAAAAATACAGAAAATTAGCTGGGTGTGGTGGTGTGCACCTGTAGTCCCAGCTACTCCAGAGGCTGAGGTGTGAGGATCGCTTGAGCCGGGGAGGTGGAGGCTGCAGTGAGCCGTGATTGCCCCAGTGCTCTCCAGCCTGGGCGACAAGGCAAGACCCTGTCTCAGAAACAAAACAAGACAAAAAAGTGAGGATTACACACCTGTAATCCCAGCACTTTGGGAGGCCAAGGTGGGTGGATCACTTGAGGTCAGGAGTTTGAGACCAGCCTGCTCAACATGGTGAAGCCCTGTCTCTACTAAAAATACAAAAAGTAGCTGGGCATGCTGGCAGGTGCCTATAATTCCAGCCACTCAGGAGGCTGAGGCAGGAGAATCACTTGAACCTGGGAGGCAGAGTTTGCGGTGAGCTGAGATTGTGCCACTACACTCCAGCCTGGGTGACAGAGCAAGACTCTATCTCAAAAAATTAAAAACAAAAAACCAGAAACGAAAAAACAAAATTGAGATGTAATTCACCTACTATACATTTCAGAAAATTCAGTGATTTTTAGTACACTCACAAGGTTGTAAACCACCTCCATTTAGCTAATTTCACCACATTTTCATTATTCCCAAAAGAAACCTCACATACCTTAGCAGCCAGACACAACCCCCTCCAGCCTATTCCCTGGCAACCATGGGTCTACTTTCTGTGTGTCTGTGGATTTGCCTATTCTGGACAGTGCATATAAATGGAATCGCACAATATGTGGTATTTCGCATCTGGCTTCTTTTACTTAGCTTGCTTTCTAGGTTCATCCCTCTGGTAGCATGAATCAGGACACCGTTCCCTTTTTGGGCTGAATAGTATTCCTTTCTATGGATATACCACATTTTGTTTATCCATTCATCAGCTGATGGACATTTGGGCTGTTTCCGCTTTTTGGCTATCATGCATAACGCTGTTACAAACATCCGTGTACAAGTTTTTGTGTGAACATATGTTTCCACTTCTCTTGGGTACATACCTAGGAGTGGAATTGCTGGGTCATATGATAATTCTATCTTTAACTTTTGGAGGCGCTGCCAAATGAAATTCATATACTTCTTATGTGCCACAAAATACCAGTCTTGTTTTGATTTTTAAAATCATTTACTTATGTGAAAGCCATTCTTAGCTGGTGGGCCACACAGAATGAGGGGGTGAGCTGGGTTTCGTCCATAAACCATGGTTTGCCGACCCCCCAGTGTAGACAATGGAAGGGACCTGGGCTTATTCTGTGTGTGTTGCACACAGAATGTTTATTTGTAGGATTCTAGGGGAAGAGGCTGGTAGTAATTAGTTAGATACATTTAAGGCAGGGAACTTTGTAGCCTCCTCAAACCACTCTTGGCATGGTTACTGTTTAAAGGAAATTTCATCTTGAGAAAATGATAATCGCCTCTTAGAAATTCTCAGATCGGACCTCTCCTCTGCACACTGCCCATATGCTCTATTTCCTCAATTGTAAATGGCGTTAAAAATGTACCTCCTTCAAAGAGGTGTTGTGAAGTTTGAATGAATTTATATATATACAGCACCAAGAACAGTGCCTGGCACAGACCAAGACCTATATAAGTCGCTGCTATTATTATTGCTATTGTTGCAATTATTATCCACACAGCCTCAGCTCAGGCCTCATCCTCCTCCCCCTGGAATATGTCTCCCTCCAGTCTGTTCCCAGCACCAACCAGCCCTCAGAGGTTCTCCTGACACTAAGAACTGGCCCTGTCCTTCCTCTTCTGCAAACGTTGTGCAGCTCCCTAGTATCCTTAGTGCCGGGCTCCTGGGCCCGGCATTCGAGGCTCATCATGGCTCTACTTTTCTCTTTCTCTAACCTCATTTCTTGTGGCTACAGCTCATGTTACATCTACATGGGTGGACCAGCTCCATGTCACCCTCCTCTCCACCAAACCTTTGCCCCTACTGTTTAATGTGCCAGTGTACCCTTATTCTTCCCTAGGCCTCATCCTTTAAGACTTGAACAGGCTGGGCACAGTGACTCATGCCTGTAATCCCAGCACTTTGGGAGCCTGAGGAGGGCAGATCACCTAAGGCCAGGAGTTCGAGACCAGCCTGGCCAACATGGTGAAACCCTATCTCTACTAAAAATACAAAAAATTAGTCAGGCGCAGTAGCGGGTGCCTATAATCCCAGCTACTTGGGAGGTTGAGGCAGGAGAAGCGCTTGGACCTGGAAGGTTGGAGGTTGCGCTGAGCCAAGATTGGGCCACTGCACTCCAGCCTGGGTCACGTAGTGAGACTCTGTCTCAAAAAGAAAAAAAGACTTGAACAAAGGAATCTTTCCTTCATTTCTCTTGCCCCTGCCCCAGGTGGGTTTGGCGCCCCTTCCAGACTCCCACAGAGTTCCGTGCTACTTCCTCGTAGCACATATCACCTTATATGTGACTTGGTCAGTGTTTCTATTTTCCTTCTCCAATTCCACTGTGAGTTCCTGGATGGTAGATTTAGGGGGAAGAGGGAGGTGGCTGTTGATTCATCTCTGGGCTCCCTGCACCCAGCCAAGGCCCAGCACACAAGGGGCTTCCAGGAAGGTAGTCCAGGACAGAATGGGGAGGAGGGGAAGGAAGGCAGTGAGGTGGGGCTGGGGCTGGACGAAGGGGCCCACTTCTAATGGAGGAGGGCACCCCCTCTGCTCCCCCTAGGCCTCTCCTTGGTGGTGGGCTTGGTTCTTTACATCTCCAGCATCAACGACGAGGTCATGAACAGGCCCAGCAGCTCTGAGCAGTATTTTCATTATCGCTACGGGTGGTCTTTTGCCTTCGCCGCTTCCTCCTTCCTACTCAAAGAGGTGACGTCCGTGGGACCTAGACTCTAGCGTTCTGAATGGAGAGAGGTCTTGGGGGCCTGGCTCCTGAGTCCAGGAAGAAAGAGAGGCTGGAGATGTAGACTCTGGCGTCAGAGGGAGGTGGTAGCTGAGGGTCTAACCCGTGGGTCCTGAAGGAAGAGGGGGTCTGAGAGCTCCAACTTTTGGGATCCTTGGGGAGGAGGGGTCTGGAGACTGAGACTCCTGGGTCTTGAGGGAGGGGGTATCCTGAGGGCTTGGACTCCTGAGGTCCTGGGGAAGGAGAGGGCTGGAGTCCTGATCCTAGGTCCTGGGATAGGAAGGGGCTTGGGGTGGGGACTCTGAGTCCTGGAGTTAGGGGAGGCCAGTTGGGGTCCCGGGATGCGTGAGGGGCGCCCCTGGGACTCTGACCTTGCCTTGCCGCAGGGGGCCGGCGTGATGTCCGTGTACCTGTTCACCAAGCGCTACGCGGAGGAGGAAATGTACCGCCCACACCCGGCCTTCTACCGCCCGCGTCTCAGCGACTGCTCCGACTACTCCGGCCAGTTCCTGCAGCCCGAGGCGTGGCGCCGCGGCCGGAGCCCCTCCGACATCTCCAGCGACGTGTCCATCCAAATGACGCAGAACTACCCTCCCGCCATCAAGTACCCGGACCACCTGCACATCTCCACCTCGCCCTGCTGAGGTCCGCCCCTCGGAGCTTCCCTGCCTCCTCCTCCTCCTCCTCCTCCTCCTCGGGGGTCTCCCAGCAATGCAGCCCCCCTTCCCTCCTCGGGACTCTTCGCTCCCACCCGAAGGAGGCTTTCCCAGCTTTAGGCCACGCCCTCCCCAGTGGCTCCGCCTACACTCCCCCTTGTTTCAACGGCCACGCCCATTTCCCCATACCTCTCTTTTTCATTGGTCCCTCTCACTAGCAAATGACTCCTCCCTCTTTATTTCCCCGCCCCTTTCTCTTAAGACCCGCCCCTTTCTTCTGACTCCTCCTCTCCAAGAAAATTAGCTCCTCCCTCGTCCTCCACCTGCTCTGCGCAGGGAGCAGCCCGTGGCTGTGCAGGCGCCCGGCTCACCGGAGCTTCCCAGCCTCCGACCTCACCGCAGGGGCCCTGGGTTGGAAAGCAGGTTCGGGCAGCCGCCGGGAATGCCGACCATCTTCTTCTCCCTTCTGCCCCGGGCTTCCTTTTTCCCTGCCTAATCTCACCTCCTGACCTGCTGGGTCCCCGGGTGCAGCGGGAGGACCGGCTTGCTCCACCCACAGCCGCGGGATGGGATGGGGAAGGGGGCTGGAAGCCACGGGTGCGGTTAACCAGGCCCCTGGCCCTGCCCTTCCCACCTCCTCTGCTTCCCTGGGAGGTCCCATTCTTTCTCACCGGCTGGGCTCTTTTCTGCTTCCTAAAGGTTACCTGCCTTTTAGGGGGCTCTCGTCTAAAGGATCTTCTTGCTTTCTCAGCTATCCTTGACTTCTTTTTCGTCTTCCTCTTCCTTTAATTCTTCCTCTCCTTTCCTCCCTCCACCCGCTCGTCCCAAGCTCCTGAGTGCATCCAGCCGTAGGCGCACACCAGGCGGCCAGAATGGGGACCCTAGGGTGGAGGGAATAACTCCCGTGCCATCTCCACACCTGTGCCCGCCTCTCCCCCCTCGAGGCCCCGTCGAGGGAGGGAGGGGCAGTAGCGGGGGTCGACGCCCCCCCAAACCTCTAAGTCTTCCATTTTCTGGCTCTCCACCTCATTGACGTCCCTCTTCCCCCCTCAGAACCCCAACTCTGGCCTGTTTCAAGGGCCCGTCCGCCCCGTTGGACAGATTTTGGGGGGAGAGGAGGTCACCAGGAACTCGCCCACCCCCTCTTCTTGGGGAAAGAGGGGCAAGGTAGCACAGTGCTGTACACGGAACCAGAATGGCCCCCGGGGTAGGGGGGAGGGGGGCAGGGGAGGGACCGGGGCTTTTAGTTTGCATCTTGGGTGGGAGGGGGGAGGAGGGGACCCGCCGCAGTTAACCTGACTTTACGCAGCGATTTTTAACGAGGCTGGGGGGAGGGGGGCACTGGGGGTGGCGACAGGGTGGGGTGGGGGGCCTGGCTCTGTTATTTACCGTGTATCATATGTAAATATCGACAGAAACTTCAATAAACTTTATTTCAAACACGTCTCCGCCTGCCCAGAGGGAAGGGATTGGATACAGGGGGCTTAGCCTAGGTCTCTAGGGTTGTAGGCCTAACGTGCTGCCGAGTAAGGTCGTTGTTAAACACTTCATCATCGTCATCATCGATGGCAGCGCTTTATACCTCAGCCCGTGTAAAGCATGCAGGACAGTTAATGACACTGGTCAGGATCAATAAACACGTTCTCTTGGTATTACTATGACCATGTAGACTACGGTTACTGTGACTCGCCTGCCTCTGACCTTCATTGCTGCTTTTAACTTTCTTCCTAAGCCTGCACGTTCAATTTATTGGCCTCACTTTGCAGATAGGTCCAGAGAGATGAAATGATGTATCCAAGATCACACAGGTGGAAATTGGCAGAGCCATTTGCTAAAACCAAGTTTGGGCTGGGCGTGGTGTCTCACACCTGCAATCCCAGCACTTTGGGAGGCCGAGGCGGGCAGATCATTTGAGGTCAGGAGTTCGAGACCAGCCTGGCCAACATGGCGAAACCCCATCTCTACTAAAAATACACAAAATTATCTGGGCACCGTGGCTCACGCCCGTAATCCCACCTACTCAGGAGGCTGAAGCAGAGAATCGCTTCAACCTGGGAGGCAGAGGCTGCAGTGAGCTCAGATCACGCCACTGTACTTTAGCCTGGGTGACAGAGTGAGACTCCATTTCAAAATAATAATAATAAAACCAAGTTTATCTGGTTCCAAAGCTTGGGATTCCTTCTGCTTGCACCAGGCAGTGGTGGGTTTTCCCAGTGCTTGGCTCGGTCCCTCTGTTGAGAAATGACGGCTACCGTTTACTGCGCACCTACCGGAGCCAGACGCTTTCCTTCCTTGCGTGATCTCATTACACATTCACGGCAGCTCCGTACAGAGGAATCATCACCCCATTTTTTGCAGGTGAAGAAGGCAGGCTCAGAAAGTAGGCACCACAGTCTGCAGGCTCACCCACTATACTGAGAGACTGAGAACAGCCTAAATGTTTGATAAGCTTATTCTTGGAGCGTATTGTAAAGGAAACACTCTGCCAGATCCTCCCTCCTTTGCCTTGGCTAGATTTGGCCTCTTAAGGATCCATCAGAACAATTTTTGCAACTACAATCACAGCTACTAACAACCATAGTCATATTTATCAGGTCATCATTAGGGGCTCAGATGCTGCACTAAACACTTTTTTTTTTTTTTTTTTTTTTTTTGAGACAGAGTTTCGCTCTTGTTACCCAGGCTGGAGTGCAATGGCGCGATCTCGGCTCACCGCAACTCCGCCTCCTGGGTTCAGGCAATTCTCCTGCCTCAGCCTCCCGAGTAGCTGGGATTACAGGCACGCACCACCATGCCCAGCTAATTTTTTGTATTTTTAGTAGAGATGGAGTTTCACCATGTTGACCAGGATGGTCTCGATCTCTTGACCTCGTGATTCACCCACCTCGGCCTCCCAAAGTGCTGGGATTACAGGTGTGAGCCACCGCGCCCGGCTAACACTTTTTTTTTTTTTTTTTTTTTTTTAATACAGTCAAGTTCTCCCGTATTTCCCAGGTTGGTCTTGAACTCCTGGTCTCAAGAGATCCTCCTACCTCAGCCTCCCAAAGTGCAAGAATTACAGGCAAGAGCCACCCTACGAGGCCAGCACTTAGCACTTTTGATTATTGGCTCACTGAATCCTTCCAACCATCCTGTGAATCAGATATTCCAATTAGCCCCATTTTATAGATTATGAAACCGAGGCTCAGAGAAGTGAGGCCATCCAGCTGGTAAGATGAGGAGAATTCATGCCCGGTCTGTCTGACCTCAGAGTCCACACTCTTCGCTGCTCTAATTGACTGCTACGGATTTGATGCAAACTCATTCTGTGACCTTGAGCAAATCTTTTAATCTCTGGGGCTTCAGTTTCTTTTTCTGTAAAAAAAAAAAAATAAATAAAGATAAAAAAATAGCAAGAGCAGTGGTTGGTTTAGAAGGATTCCAAATCCCTCTGGAATAGGGAGGTTGGTGGGGGTAAGTTAGCGGGAAAGAGCTCTGAAGCAGCAGAACTGGACTCCCGGAGGGAAATATTCTGAGTCATTTTCAATGATTTCACAAATTTCTGGAGGTCATGCTTAAGATTCGGGACTGCAAATAATGTCTCAGTTTCGTTGTCAAAACTAAGTGATTGGTAGTGGCTGCTTGGAGCCCAGTATTAGAAGGATTCTGAACATCTGCTCAGTGGGAAAGAATGTCGCCATTGATTGGTGCTGTCTGCCGTGCTGCTCAATTGGTGCTGTCTGCCTTGCCTGCAGGATGGGCTGTGGTGACGCGGATGCTAGATATTTGCTAACACTACAGGGACGTTAACCCCAAATCCTAAGGTTTGTGTTCTTTTTAAAAAATCAAGCTAGTTCTTTTGTTTATTGAACTTTGAACATGGAATGCAACCCCACCGTTCAAGATTGGTGAGTTTTTTGTTTTGTTTTGAAGAAAGGCTGTGAAAAGTCCCACCTTTCTCCAAAGTCAGTCAGGATGTCCCAACATTCTGAAATCCTCCTCCACCTGAGGCATTATTAGTTTCTAATGTATAATTTCAGAAATGCTCTATGCATATTCAAGCATATTTGCATGTGTTTAAATCCACGTACAGATGAGTATGTGGCATACACGCGTTTTTATTTTATACATTTATCAGGTAATGCACATAGTTCCGTTCCTTCCAGGTTCACATGAGAATGCATGATGGAGCTCGTTAGGTATGTTATATAACTCTACCTTACTGTTTTCCAAGGTTGCTTATTAACAATCGTTTGCATAAATTAATTGCATAATTCATTGAGTGCTTACCTCCCAGCCTCTTTGTGTTTCAGTCCTAAGCACTTTACACTCTATAAACGCAGGAGGTTTGGTACTCTTAGTATCATTCTCCCTTTATAAATGAGATCCCGAGACACAGAGAGGTTAATTAGCTTTCTCCTGGTCACACAGCTATCAAGTGGTCAAGCTAAAATTTGAATCCTGGGAGTCTCCTGTGTCTACAACACTCATCCTCTAAGAGTGTCTGTGTGTGTGTGTGTGTGTGTTTGAAATGCATCTCTCTCTGTTGCCGAGGCTGAAGTGCAGTGGTATGATCTCACCTTATTGCAACCTCCACCACCTCAGTAGCTGGTATTACAGGCATGTGCCACCATGCCCGGCTAATTTTTGTATTTTTAGTAGAGATGGGGTTTTGCTATGTTGGCCAGACTGGTCTTGAACTTCTGACCTCACATGATCCGTCCTTCTTGGTCTCCCAAAGTGCTGGGATTACAGGCATGGGCCACTGTGCCTGGCCCTCTGTGTACATAGAAGCCACCTGGTTCCATCCATTTATCAATGACCTATGACTCCCTGAGCTCAAACTCCTGAACTCAAGCAATCCGCTGACCTGAGCTTCCCAAAGTCCTGGGATTGCAGGCATGAACCACCACGCTGGATTCTATTCACTCTTGAGATTTAACTTACCTGCTCCTTCCTCCAGGAAGCCTTCCCCGAGCTCCCAAGCCTCCATCAGGGTCCGTATGAATGCTTCCACCCTGCCCTATGCTGCCCCCCTTGGACCGCACTGATTTACAGGACGATAAGACACACCTGTGCTTCTCAAAGTGTGACCCAGGGACATCCCTGAGACCCATTTAGGAAATCCACAAGGTCAAAGGTATTTTTATCATAATGCTAAGACATTTTCTTTTTTGTTCTATTCTGTCATGAGGGTATAGCGTCTGGAGGCTTCACAAGAAGAACACGGTTGATTGAACGCAGAAGCAGATATGAGACTTTGACTTCCTTCTATTGAGTCAAATGTTGAATTGATTTTTAAAAATATAAGCCAACAGGACCGGGCATGGTGGCTCTCACCTGTAATTCCAGCACTTTGGGAGGCCGAGGCGGGTGGATCACGAGGTCAAGAGATCGAGACCATCCTGGTCAACAAGGCAAAACCCTGTCTCTACTAAAAATACCAAAAAAATTAGCTGGACATGGTAGCACGTGCCTGTAATCCCACCCAGCTACTCAGGAGGCTGAGGCAGGAGAATTGCCTGAACCCAGGAGGCGGAGGTTGCGGTGAGCCGAGATCGCGCCATTGTACTCCAGCCTGGGTAATGAGAGCGAAACTCCGTCTCAATATATATATATGCCAACAATATTCTATTTTGGAAACCATAGTTATTTTTATTAAAAATAAGTTGCTTCTGTAAATATTCACTGAGTTATTTTACTTGAATACATATTTTAGATTTTTTCTCAGTTTGAATTGCAAATATGCAAAAAATCAATAGACATAGTACAAATTTATAAAAGCTCTTTGAGGTCCCCTACCATCGTCTTTGTTTTTCGACAAGGTTTTGCTCTGTTGCCCAAGCTGGAGTGCAGTGGTGCTATCACTGCTCACTGCAACCTTGAACTTCCAGGTTCAAGGAATCCTCCCATCTCAGCCTCCTGAGTAGCTGAGACTACAGGTGCGCACCACCATGCCAAGCTAGTATTTTTAAATTTTTTTGTGAACATGGAGTCTTAAACTCATGGCCTCCAATGATCCTCTCACATTCGCCTCCCGAAGTGTTGGGATTACAAGTGTGAGGCACCAGCTTTCTACAATTTTTAAGTGTGTGGAGGCATCCTGCGTTCAAAGCTTTGAATGCCGACGCTGCACGTCACAGAGGCAGTGAGGCCTCATTCCTCTAACGACTGTGCGGTGGCCCACTGCAGAGAGATGATTTATTTTTACAATAAACTCATTTTAATTATGAATGTATGTATTTATTCTTCTTAATTTTTAAATTTTTTTCTATTTTCTATATTTTTATTTAAAAATTTTTTTACCAAGGACACATAAATTTATTCATTTATTTATTTGAGATGGAGTGGGCCGGGCGCGGTGGCTCAAGCCTGTAATCCCAGCACTTTGGGAGGCCGAGGCGGGTGGATCACGAGGTCAAGAGATCGAGACCATCCTGGTCAAAATGGTGAAACCCCGTCTCTAAAGATATAAAAAATTAGCTGGGCACGGTGGCACGTGCCTGTAATCCCAGCTACTTGGGAGGCTGAGGCAGGAGAACTGCTTGAACCCTGGGAGGCGGAGGTTACAGTGAGCTGAGATCCAGCCTGGGCAACAAGAGTGAAACTCCATATCAAATAAATAAATAAATAAATAAAAATAGCTTTCTCCTCACTCTTCTCAATTTCAGCCTCATTTCCCAAAGGGAGTGACTGTTACCACTTTCTTACTCTCTTCTTCTAGGCCAGTGGTTCTCACCTGGAAGTCATTTCGCCCCCAGGTTACGTTTGGCAATGTCCAGAGATATTTTTGGATGTCACAACTCGGGACGGGCGAGGAGTGAGGTGCTACGGGAACCTCGCAAGATGCTGGAACACACCTGCAATGCACGGGACGGGACGGCCACCCCGGCAAAGCAGCAGCTTGTCTCTGATGTAGCTGGTGCCACGATCATGGAGAAAGCCTGTGCCACACTTTTATCTAGAAATCAATAAACAAAAAAATCTTCATTAAGATATTTCCTTTTTTACCTTTATTTTTATGGGCACAAATGGGATCTTCCTAAATTGATTCATAAGCTGTGATTCTTTTTCCTTTTTTTATTTTGAGACAGGGTCTCTCTCTCTGTCACTTGGGCTGGATGGAGTACAATGGCTCATTGCAGCCTCAACCTCCCGAGCTCAAGCCATCCTTTCACCTCAGCTTCCTGAGGAGCTGGGACTCCACTCCTGATTAATTTTTAAAAAATTATTTTCTGGTCGGGCGTGGTGGCTCATGCCTGTAATCCTAGCACTTTGGGAGGCTGAGGCGGGTGGATCACCTGAGGTCAGGAGTTCGAGATCAGCTTGGCCAACATAGTGAAACCCCGTCTTTACTAAAAATACAAAAAATTCCATGTGCGTACCTACGCAACGGTCTTGCACGCTCTGCTCATGTACCCCAAAACCTAAAATCCAATAAAAAATTTAAAAAAAAAATACAAAAAATTAGCCAGGTGTAGTGGTGGATGCTTGTAATCCCAGCTACTCAGGAGCCTGAGGCAGGAGAATCACTTGAACTTGGGAGGCAGAGGTTGTGGTGAGTCAAGATCACGTTACTGCACTCCAGACTGGGCAACAAGAGCGAGACTCCGTCTTGAAAAAAAAATTATTTTTCGTAGAGTCAGGGATCTCACTACGCTGCCCAGGCTGGGCTTCCTGAAGTGCTGGGATTACAGGCCTGAACCACCGTGCTCTGCCAGCTGTGATAATTTGCAGGCAATTAGGGACCTCTTTGAGAATCAGATAAAAGCTACGGACCCCCAGAAAAAAATACTCAAACAAAATTTTGTACATAATTTCAGGGGCTTCCTGACATCCCAGTAGCTCTGCCAGAATTCCTTGGATGTGTGATTTTGAATCACAGCCTCCAGCAACAGAGAGATCACTACCTGCATCCCCTCCTCTTCTACAGATGAGAGAATGACAGAAGGAAGGTGCAGAGAGAACGAAGGTTTGGCTCCGGGTTCCTCGGGGAGGCAAAGGAGAGCGGGGATTGGAACTCAGGCCACCTGGCTCCCCGGCGTTGGAATATTTCCACTTCACCCTGAATGAGGACGTTTTAGAAACGCTGATCAACTCTTCCTGGTACAGCAGGAAGACATGCCACCACCACTCTGTTCCTCTTGAGAAAACACAAAGGCCCCAGCTGTTGTTGATGAGAAACACTTGAGCACCTGGGAAAAACCACACACTCAGGATATGAGGCAGGGAGACGGGTTGGTTAGGGACAGGAGGTTGGAACTGGCTGTGTAGGGGGTAGAGACCCTAGAATATGTCTCATCCCTGACTCATTCGTTCGTTTGTTTGTTCATTCATTCATTCATTCATTCAGCTTCCCTGGACCGAGGACTCCTGTCTACCAGGGCTGAGCTGGGATCTGGGGGACATAAGTAAATCAGACCCGTGCCTGTCCCTGAACAGCTCCTGCACCAGTGCGGAGAAGACCGACCCTCGTGTCAGTCACAGTGTGGTTGCTGTGGCTTAAGGGAGCCAGTGCAGGGCAGGGTGGGAGCACTGATACAGACCCTGATGTGGGCTTGGGAGGTCAGGGAAGGCTTCCTGGAGGAAGGAGTGTGTAAGTTGAATCTCATGGAGCTGGGGATAGAGCCAGGTGCAGTGACTTATGTCTCTAATCCTACCACTTTGGGGAGGCTGAGGTGGGCAGATTGTTTGAGCTCAGGAGTTTGAGCTGAGCCTGGGCAACATGATGAGACCCCGTCTCTACCAAAAATACAAAAAAAAAAAAAAAAAAGCCAAGTGTGGTGATACCCACCTGCAGTCTAAGCTACTGAAGAGGCTGAGGTGGGAGCATGGCTTGAGCCTGGGAAGTCAAGGCTGCAGTGAGCCAAGATTGTGTCACTGCACTCCAGTCTGGGTGACACAGCAAGACCCTATCTCAGAAAGAAAAAAAAAATGGATAGAGGGTTTGCCATATGACTGAGAGACGGAAGGGGGTTTCGTGCAAGGAAATCACCCAGGAAACCCTCAGAACAGGAAGGAGCTGGGAATGGTAGGGAGGACAACTTCAGTCTGCAGGAGGCAGCAGTGGGGGCGGCATACGATGAGGCTGGTGCTCTCAGCAGCAGGACCTACGAGGTAAGGAGCTTACATTTGCTCCCAAGGGCAATAGGGGGACATGGGAGAGTTTCATTTTATTATTATTTTTTGTGTTTTGGAGACAGAATCTTGCTCTGTTACCCAGGCTGGAATACAGTGGCACAATCTCGGCTCACTGCAACCTCTCCCTCCCAGGTTCAAGTGATTCTCCTGCCTTAGCCTCCCAGGGAGCTGGGATTATGGGTGCACACCACCATGCTCAGCTAGTTTTTGTATTTTTAGTAGAGATGGGGTTTTCGCCATATTGGCCAGGCTGGTCTCTAACTCCTGACCTCAAGTGATCCACCTGCCTCGGCCTACCAAAGTGCTGGAATTACAGGCGTGAGCCACCACACCTGGCGAGCGCTGGGTCTTACAAGGCTGAAGTTAAGATGTCAGCTGACTGTGCCCTTTGCTGGGGGTTTTGCTAGGTAGAGAGCTACTTCCAAGCTCCCACAGGTTGAGCCGAATTCATTTCCTTGTGGTTGTTTGACTGAGATCTCTGTTTTCTAGTTAGAAGGTGCCACTTGCCCTCAGGTCTTTGCCACAACGAGGCAGTTTGCTTCCTCAAGGTTCCCAGGAGAATCTCCTTTGCTTTCCTTCTTTCTGACTGCCTGATCCTTTTCTAAGAGATCACCTGATTAGGTCGCACCCACCTGGGGTAATTTCTGTTTTAATTAAGTCAACTGATTCAGGACCTTAATATATCTACAGAATCCCTATACCTTGCCATATAATATCATGTGATCATGGGAACAGCACCACCTCCTAGTGACAGGTCTTGTCCATACCCAAGGGAAGGAGATTCTCTCAGGTGTGCACAGCAGGGGGTGGGAATCTTGGAGATCATTTCAGAATTCTACCTATCACAATTGGAAGTGAGGATCAAGGACTTCCTCAAGGGAAGGGACTAGCAAACCTATCTCTCACCCTGCAGGCTCTAGGTCTTGGCTTATGTGAAATGAATATATGAGCAAATGTAGAAATGTGATCTTTAAAAAGTCCACAACCTGCTTCTTCTGTGACTCCCCTTCTGAAGGGAGCTTCCACAGCTGAAGGGGCGATCCATCTTTCCAAATGAAGTCAAGAGATACTGTCTCATTCCTTAAAGGGGTACACATGTGACCTACACATTCACTACTAGGTATGTGCCCAAGAGATATGAAAACATATGTTCACACATAAACTTGAACACAAATGTTCACGGTAGCATTATCCACAGTAGCCAAAATGTAGAAAAACCCCAGATGTTCATTGATACGGGAATGGAGGAATAAAATGTGGTATCTCCCTCTATACTATGGAATATTCTGCCATGAAATGGAATGAAGCACTGACTCATGGACAAACCTAGAAGGCATCAGACCACAAGTACTTAGCCTGAAAGCAGCCGAACACAAAGAACCATATGTTGTATAATTCAATTTCTTTCTTTCTTTTTTTTTTTTTTTGAGACGGAGTTTCCTTCTTGTTACCCAGGCTGGAGTGCAATGGCGCGATCTCGGCTCACCACAACCTCCACCTCCTGGGTTCAGGCAATTCTCCCGCCTCAGCCTCCTGAGTAGCTGGGATTACAGGCACGCGCCACCATGCCCAGCTAATTTTTTGTATTTTTAGTTGAGAACCAGGTGGACCAAGATGGTCTCGATCTCTTGACCTCGTGATCCACCCGCCTCGGCCTCCCAAAGTGCTAGGATTACAGGCTTGAGCCACTGTGTATGATTCAATTTCTATGAAATGTCCAGAATAGGAAAATCTATACAGACAGGAAGTACATTAGTGACTGCCTGGCGCTGGGGTGGGTGCTTAGATTGGGGTGATGGCTGAGGAGTCCGTGGTATCTTCTTGGACTAATGAAAATGTTCTAAAATTGATCTCAAGTTGATGATCGCACAGCTCTATACGGTTAAAAACCATTGAATTGTACTCTTTAAGTGGGTGAATTGCATGACATGCGAGTTCGATCTCAAGCAAGCTGTGAGGAAGAGAGACGTACTCCCGTGAGTTGTTGAAATAAATCATGATGTGATCATGCGCCACTTAGTGCCTCACAATTACCAATAGAAGAACTAACACACGAGGAAGAAGGGAAGGAAAAGTGAGGGCTGGTTAATTTATCTGTTAGAGAAAAACAGCTATAAATAATGAGCAATTTTGATACATCCAAAAGAGAATTATTATTTCGGGATATCAAGGCAAGTAAGAGAAGAAACAGTTAAGCATGTGAATAGACTTTTCCAATAAGGAACAGGATTTGAGGTGGAACAGGATTTGAGGTGGAACAGGCTTCATTATTTTTATTATAATCCCTGTGTACCCTTTGATTCTTCTTTCTTTCTTTTTTTTTTTTTTTTTTTAACCATGAGCCTATCAAATTGACTGGGAAATATATTTTCATTTAAAATAAAGAAGTTCCCCTCAGTTGCTAATTCGTTTAATTTCACAGTTCTCAACCAGGGGTGATTTTGTTCCCCTAGGGACATTGAGCAATGTTGGAAGACATTTTTGGTTGTCCCAAAATGCTATTTTTAGGGTGCTATTTGGAGGTGCTGTTGGCATCTAGTGGAGAGAGGCGAGGAGTACTTCTCAGCATTCTACAATGCACAGGACAGCCTCCACAACAAAAAATTATCCAGCACAAATGTCCACAGTGCTGAGGCTGGGAAACTCTGACTTTTAAAAATTATCTTCCTGGTTTCATCAGTGCAGTTATACCGGCACAGGCTCTGGAATCTGACATCCTGACCGGTTTCCTCCAATGCAACTTACCTCTCAGTCTCAGTCTTCACATCTTTTTTTCTTTTTTTTTTGAGACGGAGTTTCACTGTTGTTACCCAGACTGGAGTGCAATGGCACGATCTCGGCTCAGCACAACCTCCGCCTCCTGGGTTCAAGCAATTCTCCTGCCTCAGCCTCCCGAGTAGCTGGGATTACAGGCGCACACCACCACGCCCAGCTAATTTTTGTATTTTTAGTAGAGACGAGGTTTCACCATGTTGACCAGGATGGTCTCGATCTCTTGACCTTGTGATCCACCCGCCTCGGCCTCCCAAAGTGCTTGGATTATAGGCGTGAGCCACCACGCCGGGCCAGTCTTCACATCTTTAAAGTGGGGGCTGCTAACAGAACCCACTTCTTCTGAAGGTGGAGTCAATACCCTCGGGCTCCTTGGAGTCTGTAATATTAAATGTCCAGCTTATATCGGTTATCATCGCTGTTTGCTGTTGTATTCTCCCCACCCCACCCCCACACCAACCTAGCAAAAGAGCAGAACTAAACGACTATTCCTGAAATGAATGAATTCCAGGCCCCTTCCCTTGGGGGCTGTGTTTCTTTGCTTCTAAACCAGGAGTGTTGGAATGCATCTCTAAACTTTCCCCCATGGGGCAGGGTGAGAATTAAGTGAAATGACCAAAAGAAATTTCAGTACAAATGTGAGATGCTGGATACTGAAAGATATCACCCTCCAGGAGAAGAGACCAGCCAGAGCAAACACTAGGTAAATAGATGTAGGGAACACAGGTGAGTTCTCTTCTGCCAGCCCCCTGGAGGAAGCAGTGAAGGTGTGTTGGCTTAAATGACTATGAATTTCACCTGTTGTTGGCCGCCCTCCACCTCGATAACCCCTAATGTCTCAGAGCCTCAGGTTAGTCATCAGTAACATAGAACATGGATTCTCACACTGCAAAGATTCTGTGGGAAGTCCGTGAGAGAGTCAAAGGGAAGCATGCGAACTGCCTCCCATCAGCCATGGCTAGTTCTTAGCTTCTGATAACATTCGTAGGGGAATCCAGTCTTGGGAAAACTGCTTGCCTGGGCGTGGTGATGTGCGCCTGTAATCCCAGCTACTCGGGAGGCTGAGGCAGGAGAATTGCTTGAACCCAGGAGGCGGAGGTTGTGCTTCCCGTCCATGTTCTCACTCAGTTGGAGGGGGCTTCTGTCCCCTTCATAACCAAGAGCAACTGAGTTTAGAGGAGAAGTGTTGTGTGCAAGGTCACACGATGCCTAGGGGGCATCTGTGAAATGCGGACCCAAGACCAAACTTCCAGATCCTCATCTCAGACTCTTCCACCTCCACCTCTTCCGCCCCCACAACCTGCTAACTAGTTCCAGAAGGACAGATCCGTGCTTCTCAAAACTCTTGCGTAGACCCTACCCAATTCCAGACGGGTTTCTTTAAGACATATTTGCACCCAAGCTTTTCGCATTCGACTCTGGTTCCCGGCCCCAGCCCCGGCCCCAGCCCCGGCCCCATCTTGGGGTGGGGGGCATCTGACTCTACCCCTTCTTCCCCAACAGTTTGAACTAGGGGAGGAAAGGGGGATGAGAAAAGAAAAAAAATGTTGGTGAGAGTCAAAGGCTTGCTAACGTTGTAAGTTTAATATTGTTTTATTTGGGGTGGGGGGGTGAGGAATCTTTGCCCTTGCCATTTTGGGGGAGGAGCTGTGGAAGACCCCAGGAAGTTGCGCTTTCCCTCGGATTTTGGGAAAGGGGAGCATTCCTGGGGTCCTTTTGAAAAGGCCCTCCCCTCATTTCCGGCCGCCGCTGCCAGCCTTGGCTGGGCGCCTGGATCCTGTTGCTATGACGACAGGAAGAGGCGGTGGCGGCGGCAAGCGATGCTGAAGAGAGATGGAGGCTAGTGGGGGTGGGGGTGGTGGCATTGGAATGGGGGAGGGGGAAGGGATGGGGCTGGGGACGCGGGAGGGGGCGGGGGGATCCTTCATCTCTGACCTCCGCGGGGCATCTCAGCCTGACCCCTCTCCCGCTGTTTATTCCGGGCTTCCTTCGGGTGCCTCCCCGGTCTGTGTCTGCCTCTGTTTCTCTGGGTCTCTCTTCCTGTGTCAGTCCCTCTCCGTCTGTCTCTGGGTCTCCCTCCTCTTCTCCTGCACCTGCCTTTCTTTCCCCAGGTACCTTCTGCCATCCAGACCCTTCTACCCTCAATTTCTCTCATTTACTCTCTTGCTCCCCGCTCCCTCTCTGCACCTTTTTCTCGCTTTAAAGCTTCCTTCTCTCTACCAAGACCTTGCCCCCATCCCCAATTTCTCTCCCTCCCGGCTCTCCATTTCCTACCCTCTCCCCCACCATCCTCTCAGTCTCTCTCTTTCTGTCTGTCTCTCCCCATCTGTCCCTCCTCCCCCCTCTCTGGATGACTCTCTCCCTCTCCCTTCTTTCCTTCTGTTTCCCAGATCCTGACCCCCCCCCTTACCCCAGCCCTCCCTCATCCTCCTCCCCCCAGCCCCTGGGTTTCTCTCTTTGGGTCGCAGGCCCTGTCCCCTTCTCTCTCTGGATATTTCTCTGTGTATGTCTCTCCAACTTCCTTCTGCTCCCAGCCGCTACCTCCCCCAAATTTCTCCCTCCCCCATTTCTGTTTCGCGGTCTCTGGGTCTCTCTCTTTCCGTTTCTCCTGGTCTCTCTCTGTCTCTCTCCCTCCCTCTCTGGATCTGTCTCTCCCTTCTTCTCTGGCTTCCTTTTGCCATTCGACCCTGCCCCCCTCTTTCCCTTCCCCCATCCATCTCCTCTCCCAGGCTCCCCCATCCCTCAGCAGCTCCCCTCCCCCTCCCTCCCTACTCCCTCCCTCTCGTCCTCCAGCTCCGCACTTTACCCAGCGACACGAGAACCAAATTGTCTCCTCACCTTTTTTTTAAATATATATATATATATATTATATATCCCGACCCTCACTCCCTTGGGGCCCAGGCTCAGAGCTGCCCCTCAGCCCCCGCGGGGCCTCAGCACCCCCATTCCCCATACGCCTCCTCATCTCCACCCCCCCCAACCAGGTCGGACGCCTGGGTCCCTCACTGCTGGGGGAGGGGGAAGCAGCGAGAGTTGGGAGCCAAAAGGGCTTTTCTGGGGGGGGTGCCAACAGGGGGGGGCTTGAAGTCCCCTCCCCCGAACATCGGAGAGTTGACCTATCGTTAACAGAGGTGAGACAGATCTTTTTATTAATCGGAGGTGGGTGGAAGTAGAATTAATGTTCTGTGTCCCCCCCCCCCAGTTCTGGAGAAAAGAGCTGGTCCCCTTCAGAAGGAGAAAGGACAGTGACCCCCTCAGATCCGGAAGCTTTAGAATTGGGGGTCCCCTGCTCTCTTCTCCCTTGCAGCTGCTGAGCAATGGACTAAAGGAAGAGTCCCTAAA
This sequence comes from Callithrix jacchus, assembly GCF_049354715.1. Lineage (NCBI taxonomy): Eukaryota > Metazoa > Chordata > Mammalia > Primates > Cebidae > Callithrix > Callithrix jacchus. The sequence goes on from NC_133523.1 coordinate 47,157,928, forward strand.
ACCAGATTGACCCCCAAATTGACAATATGGAAAGATCTTCAAATCTTTTTTTTTTTTTTGGACGGAGGGAGAATTTCCCTCCTTTCCCTCCTCTTATCCCAGGTTGTTAGGGGCCTGGGTCACAGGCTCAGCCCCATTGAAAGCAGAGATCTATTAGGACAGGGCAGGTGGCTGTGCTGGTGGTGAGGGGCACCAATTCGGGAGAACAGGCCAAGAGGTCAAGAAGAGAGGAAACTCAGCATGTGGACAGAAAGGAGAGGAAGGGGCCCGCGCCGAGGCTGGGAGGCTGGGGGCTGCTGGGTCCAGCGGGCTGCTGAACTGTGGCCCGAGGAAGGGCTGTGTGTGGGCAGACGCGAGTTGAGGTGGGGGAGGGAACACAACGTGTGGGGCACTAGGCCCAGTTGCCATGGAGACACCCCCCATAGACAACCTCTTTCCACAGCCCCTCCAGGGAGCAGCCCCGGTCTGAGGCCAGCTGATGAGGGGCAGTGGAGACTGGGAAGCTACCAGGAGGCCAAGGTCACCCCGTATTGGGACCTAGCTCCTTCTTTTTCTTCTTCTTCTTCTTTTTTTTTTAATTTCCCCTTCCTCTGAGGTTTCCAGGCTCTTAACTATAGTGGGTTTGGGGAAAGAAGTTGAGGAAGCAGTGGTGGAAGCAAGTAAGGAATACACGCCCCGAGGCCAGCTGGGGTGAGGGGGACGGAGAGGGCTGGGGCAGGAGGGTCAGGGAGAATGTGGAGGAGAGAAAGGAAAGAACTAGGGGGCAGCGGGTGCAGAGTGGGAAAGTATTCCTCATTTAAAAGAGAGCTGGAGTCTTGTGGATCACATTTTTCGGAGGGACACAGTCTCTTGGGGGGCTCTTTCTGCATGTGGAGGAAGGTGAGGGGCTACAGTGTGTGTTCCTGTACAGGTGACATCGCAGAGGGGAGTACTGGGGGGTGTTCCCAAGGAGGGAAGCCAGTGGGGGCCTGCAGAGGAGATTTTCCTGGGCAGAGGAGAGGCTGGGAGCTGTAGCGGTAGGGCAGGAGGAAGTGAGTCAAGGGAATTCTACATGATGGGTGAGAAGTTGGGGAGGATGCCTCCTTGTACGTTGAGGATAGAGTGGGTTTTGAAGTGAGCTGGAGGGGTCTGGAGTTGGGGGAACCTGTGTGCTGAAGATGCCACGTAATGATGAAGGGTGACGAGGAGGGGATTTGGGGGCAGTGGGAGATGCCGTGAGTGCAGAGGGCCCGTGGGTGGAAGCTGGGCAGAGTGGAGGTACAGCGTGCTCCCTGCTGCGGGGGTCCAGGGCAGAGACTGGAACGCTCCTGAGTGGAGAGAAATGTGGGGTCTGGAGGAAGCCATTCTTCGAGTAGAAGAGTAGAAAATGCCGTGGGACTCATGGAGGAAATTTTTCTTAATGGAGGAGAAAACGCTGGTTATGATATGAGTTCGTTTAAGTTGTAGCGGGGGGGAAGATTCGGAAGACTCTTCTAAGCGAGAGAGAGAGTGGAGTTTTTCCTGGAGTAAAGACATAGTATGGGATGGGGGGGTGAATGGATTGTGGGGAGACACTGGGGGCTGTGAGAGGGAATGGGTTGGAGATGGGGGGGCATCTTGAAACCAGTGGGTCTGGCGTTGGGTGCATGAGAATTCCCCAGGGAGCTTTCCAAAAACTTAGACACTCAGGCCACACTGCAGCCCAGTGAGGTCGGACTTTCTCAGGTGGGGCGCAAACATCCGAATCTGTGAAGGTCCTCGGGCGATTTCAAGGTGTGTCGGAGGCTGCCGAGGCGGGAAGGGGCTTCCAGGCAGAGGAGACTGACTGAGGGTGTCTGCTTACTCTGAGTTGCACAAACTGTGAGGGGCAGCTGGGATTTTTTTTTTTTTTTCTCTCCTGCTCCTTTTAAGTTTTCCTTTTTAGTTGAAGACTTTCTTTTTCCTAAGGAGAAGAAATCGTAGGGGAGCATTAGGAGTGACTGAATGACAGAACCCAGAGCGGAGGGGGCCCGCGGAGGTTATTCTCATGGAGGTGGTGCTACTGCGGATTCTTAAGTTGTGGAGACGCTCTGGGGGAAGAAGCTGGGGAGACAGGAAGGGGTTCTAGCAGGTGGAGAGGTGGGGCTTGCAGGGGAAGAGTGGGGAGAACTGGTGCGGCCGAATGGTGATGGGGTGGGGGTCTCGAAGGAAGGAAGAATGCACAGGGGCTCCTGGGGAGGAGGAGGCCTGGGGCTTGGCGTCGTGGGGTGGCTTCCCAGGCGATCAGGACCGTGGAGCTCACCCAGGAGCAGCCAGCGGGGGCTGGGGGCGAGGGCTGCGGGTGTGAGCGGTGGTGGGGACTTCTCCGAGTGGGGTTAGTGGGATGACTTTGTTTGGTAGAAGACAAAAGTGGAGAGTTTTTTGTTTTTTGTTTTTTTTTTTTTGAGAAAGGAAAGCAGTGGAGACCCGAGTGGAAGGAGTTTCTGGAGCTGAGGCAGGGATTTCGGGGGGGCGGGGACTGGGGGAGGTACCTGTGCCTTCTCCTCTAATCCGAGATCTCGCTCCTTGCCCTCCACCAGCCGCCCACCATGGCCGGGCTCTGACCCCTTCCCCAGCCGCAGTCTCCTCGCCGCCCCCTCCCCCGCCCCGCCGGCCCCCGGCCCCCCGCTTCTGCCTGCGCTGTGACCCCCCCCAGCCGCCGGCACGGCCCCGCCCCCGCTGCCCCGGTGGTGGCCCACGGCCCCCCGGCTACCCGTGGTCAAACTGGAGTCGCTGAAACGCTGGAACGAAGAGCGGGGCGTCTGGTGCGAGAAGGGGGTGCAGGTGCTGCTGACGACGGTGGGCGCCTTCGCCGCCTTCGGCCTCATGACCATCGCCATCAGCACCGACTACTGGCTCTACACGCGCGCGCTCATCTGCAACACCACCAACCTCACGGCCGGCGACGACGCGACCCCCCACCGCGGGGCCGGGGGCGCCTCCGAGAAGAAGGACCCCGGCGGCCTCACGCACTCGGGGCTCTGGAGGATCTGCTGCTTGGAAGGTAGGGTGCGGGCGGCCCTGCCCGCAGCCCCCGCCGCTCCCCTCTCGGAGACCCTGGGCCTCCCGGGGCTGCCTCTCCCTGATCCTGGGGCCCCCATGGGCACCCTTCCTCCTCTGTCTGAGGGGCTTCTGCGCCTTCCCACGAGCGCCCTGACCCTCCCTCCTTTCCTCCCCACTCTGGACCCCCTGCGGAATTCCTCTGCCCGGTCGCCCTGCCTCCCCGATGACCCCTTGTTCTGTCTTTCCCTGCGTGCCCATCACACCTCTCCCTTCTTCCCTCTCTCCAGCACCTGGGGCTCCTCCTGTTTCATTTCCTCCAGCTGCCCTGTGCCTTTTCCCCTCCCTGCCCCCTTTTTTTCAAGACAAGGTCTCATTCTGTCGCCCAAGCTGGAGTACAGTGGCACAATCGCAGCTCACTGCAGCCTCCACCCCCTGGGTTCAAGCCATCCTCCCACCTCTGCCTCCTGATTATCTGGGGCCACAGGCTTAAGCCACTGTGCCCAGCTAATTTTTTTCATTATTTGTAGAGATGAGGTCTCCCTGTGTTGCCCAGGCTGGTCTCCAGCTCCTTGGCTCAAGAGAGCCTCCTACCTCAGCCTCCGAAGTGCTGGGATGCACCCGGCAGCCTCTTCTTCCCTCTCCCCTCAGTTCATCTTGACCCGCTCCTCCATTCCACCTGCCCCTTCATTTCCTCTGCCTGGTGCCCATGGCCTCTTCGCTCTCCCGACATTCCACCCCAGTCCTCTGAATTCTCCTGCCTCTCCCGCCCCATCCATGGCCCAGTGTCCAGGTCTCCATCTCTTTCCCCTTCTATTTGGCTGCTGCTCTCCTAAAATTTCCTGCCTTATTTCACTATCACTTGTGACCTGCTCTCTTTTCTACCTGTGATTCTCCTCCTGTCGATCTTCCTCTCCCCATCAGTGCCCTTGCCCTGTCTCTGCCACCAGGATGCCCTCCAACCTCCCACCCCGATCCTTTTAGTGGGCTCCACTGCCTTTTCCTCTGCTCGTGCCTTCTTTGATGTCCTGCTGACTCCGTGCCTCGCAGTTACTTTAAGTCTCCTGGCTCCTGACCCTGCTGCCTCCTCGAATCTCTGCCTTGGTTCTTTTCCTCTTTGTCTAGTTCTCCCTCTCACAGCTTCTCTCCTAGCTCGGCTCCCTGGCTCTTCTCCAAGACTCTTGCCCTCTCCTGCACCAACCCCTTCTCTCTCCCACTCTTAGCATCAGTATTTCTTTCCTGAGTGTCATGCAGTTGCGGGGCTGAGAAGCAGGAGTCCTGGGTGCCAGTCCTACTGCATATCTGCCCCCACCCTGTGTGACCACTATCTTCCCCCTGCACCCCAGCCTCACAGCCCGTGTCTGCAACATGAAGGAGTGGAACCAGCCATCCTGAGGCCCCCTTCGGCCAAATGGTTGAAGTCTCTTGCTTCTCTTTTTCACCCCCCTCTAATTTCATCTGTCCCTTCTTCCTCTGTTTTGCTGAGTGCTCATGACAAGCCAGGAATGTTATTTAATCCTATGAAGTGGGGACCACCTCCCTGTTGGGGATGGGTAAACTGAGGCGCAGAGAGGTGAAGCCACTTGCCCAAGGTCACCCAGCTGAGAAAAGGGCAGAGCCAAGAGCAGAACTCCAGTCCCATGGATGGGATCCGCAGATGCGCTCTGCCTAGTGTACAAAGTGTTTAAAACTGAAAGCAAAATCTGAATCCACTGCCAACAGTTAAAAATAGGGAAGTCTTCCCATTGTAGTTGCAATTTCCGGCTGCTTCTGAGCCATCGGAAGATCTAACGCAAGCCTGCGTTCTGCCCTGACCACGATGGGCCAGATCTGAGCAGCAGCTGGGGGCCTCCGCTTCCCCCACAGTCACCTCCATCCACTCCATTGCCTCCCATTCCTCCCATGGTTCTCGTGATGCTGTTTTCCTCTCCTGTGGAAGTTCGAGTTCATGTCCATTCACTGGCCTGACCAAGCCCCAGGCACAGAGCCAAGTATGAGGGCTCACATCATGAAACCCTTGGGGTAACTCGTGGCATCTAGTAAGGAGGCCATTCATTCATTCATTCATTCAACATCCCATTTGTATTGAGTTTATACTATGTGCCCAAGCCTCGTTCTGGATTCTGGGGCACAGCAGTGGAAAACAGACACAAACCCCTCTCCTTATATATCTTATATTCTAGAGGGAGAGACAGATAATAACGGAGGCAAATCAAGTCAACATTTAGGATGTTAGGTACAACTGAGTGCTAAGGAGGAAAAGGAGTCGGGGGGATGGGAGGTGTCAGGGTTCCCCGTGGGAAGTAGATAAGTAATCTAGGGAAAGCTCCCCTGAGCAGGTGACATTTGAATGCAGGTCTGAAGGAAGTGAGAGATGGAGGCTGTGGCTCTCTGGAGGAAAGTGCTTCAGACTGTAGGAATAGCAGGTGCAGAGTCCCTGAGGTGGGAGGGAGTGTGCCTGTGTGTTGACCAAGCCAGTGGGAGGTCAGTGTGACCCAGCCGAGTGGGTGGCGGGAGGTACAGCAGTCGTAGGGGTCACAGGATCCCCATCCCACAGGTTCTGTATTATTATTGCCACTATTTGAGACAGTCTCACTCTGTAGACCAAACTGTAGTGCAGTGGCGCGATCTCAGCTCACTGCAACCTGCGCCTTGTGGCTCAAGCGATTCTCGTGCCTCAGCCTCCCGAGTAGCTGGGACTCCAGGTACGCACCACCACACCCAGATAATTTTTTCAATTTTAGTAGAGACGAGGTTTTACCTTCCACTGCGTTGCCCAGGGTGGGCTGGAACTCCTGAGCTCAGGCGATCTGCCCGCCTCAGCCTCCCAAAGTGCTGGGATTACAGGTGTGAGCCACCATGCCCGGCCTTTTAAAAATTATTTTATTTATTTATTTAGAGATAGAGTCTTGCTTTGTCACCTAAGCTGGAGTTCAATGGCACGATCTCGGCTCACTGCAACCTCGGCCTCCCGAGTTGAAGCGATTCTCACACCTCAGCCTCCCGAGTAGTTGGAATCACAGGTGTGCTCCACCATGCCTAGTTAATTTTTGTTAATTTTTAAAATTAGAGACGGGGTTTCACCATGTTGACCGGAATGGTCTCGAATTTCTGACCTCAAGTGATTGGCCTGCCTAGGCCTCCCGAACTGCTGGGATACGGGTGCTTGGCCAGGTTCTGTTTTTTGTTTGTTTGTTTTAGGGTTTTGCTCTGTCACCCAGGCTGGAGTGCAGGGGTAAGACCATAGCTCACGGCAGCCTTGAACTCCTGAACGCAAGCCATCCTCTTGGATTCAGCCTCCCAAATAGCTGGAACTACAAGCACATGCCACTGTTTTTTGTAGACACAGGGTCTCACCGTATTGCCCACGCTGGTCTCAAACTCCTGGCCTCAAGCGATCTTCCTGCCTCAGCCTCCCGATGTGCTGAGATCATCGGTGTGAGCCCCTGTGCCCGGACTCACAGCTCCTTATACATCCCAGAAAGCACTTTGCTTTATCCGGAGATGGGAGCCATTGAAGGTTCTTGAGCAGAGGAGTCACAAGAACCTTACAACCTTCTTGCAAAAAAGAAGACTTAACATTTTTGCAGTATGGCTCTTGCTGCTGTGTTGACAAATGGCCCAGGGGAAGGCAAAAGAGAGCAAGAGGCTCATCGAGGGTGGGGCAGCAGCGTTTGGGAAGTCTGGATTCTCAGTATATTCTGGAGCTACCGTGGGCAGGAATTGCTGATGGAGCAATTGTAGGATATGAGAGAGAAGAGCCAGGGGTGTCTCCGAAGCAGGGATTGTCCACTTCAGCATGGCTGATATTCTGGGGCGGATAATTCCATGTGGAGGGGGCCGTGCGATCCACTGTAGGACACTGGGCAGCAGCCTTGATCTCTGCCCACTAGATGCCAGCAGCACCCTTCCCAGTCGTGACAACCAAAATTGTGAATTGTCTCTAAACACTGTTCACCATCCCCTGGGAGATAAGGCCACCCCGAGTTGAGAATCTCCACTTTAAGGCTTTGGCCTGAACTCCTGAGAACAGGCAAGCCATTCATAAGATGAAACAGCAGCTATTTTATTTCTTTTATTTTCTCTTATCAAGTTTGTTATGAAGAAGAGGGATCATGGGCTCCGTTCTGGACATGTTAAATGTATGATACCCGTTAACAGGTAACCTCTAGGAGACAGGTCAGCACAGCGAAGGGCCTGCGAAGCGCCACATAGGAAAGATTTTAGGCTCTGTGAGCAGACCGTCTCTGTCACAACTACTCATGGAAACAACCAAGACAGTCTGTAAGGAACTGAGCGTGGCCGTGTGCCAATGAGACCTCATTTACGGACACTGAAATTTGAATTTCAGCTGACGCCCTTTTCAGCCTCAGCCCACCTGCACCCAGGTGAATAAACAGCCATGTTGCTCACACAAAGCCTGTTTGAGGGGGTCTCTTCATTCAAAGCGCTTGTTTTAACATTTGGGGCCATTTTCAGAAGAAAAAAAATTTTTTTAATTTCACCTAGTGCAATGGCTCATGCCTGTAATCTCAGCTCTTTGGGAGGCAGAGGCAGGTGGTCACCTGAGGTCAGGAGTTCGAGACCAGCATGGCCAACATGGTGAAACCCCATCTCTACTAAAAATACAAAAATTAGCCGGGCGTGATGGTGAGTGCCTGTAGTTCCAGTTACTCGGAAGGCTGAGGCAGGAGAATCATTTGAACCTGGGAGGTGGAGGTTACAGTGAGCTGAGATCATGTTACTGCACCCCAGCCTGGGTGACAGAGTGAGACTCCGTCTGAGAAAAAAACAATTGAATTCCATGTCATTTTCATGTGCCATGAAGTCATCTTCCTCCTGGATACTTTCTCAGTCATTAAAAACACATAAAACCCATTCTTAGCTGGATTTGGCTTGTGAGCTGTAGTTTGCTGACCATTGACGTAGGTTGTTAGAGATCTGATATATGAGGCCAGAGGCTGAGCTGGAGATATCAGTTTGAGGGGCATCACCATACAGATGGATTAGATGATGGAGTCACTTACAGAAGAGACGGCCGGGTGCAGTGGCTCACGCCTCTAAGCCCAGCACTTTGGGACCCCAAGGCAGGAAGACTGCTTGAGCCCAGGAGTTCGAGACCAGCCTGGGCAAAATAGAGAGACCTTGTCTCTACAAGGTCTAATTTAAAAATTAGGAGCGATAGTGCGATAGTACGTGCCTGTGATCCCAGCTGCTCAGGAGGCTGAGGTGGGAGGATTGCTTAGACCCAGGAAGTTGAGGCTGCAGTGAGCAGTGATTATGCCACTGCACTCCAGTGCCTGGGCAGCAGGGCAAGACCCCATCTCAAAAACAAACAAAAAAACAGAAGAGACAAGAACAAATAATAAAATCTTGTTGAAGGCTTAAGCCTTGGGCCAGTCCACTGTTAAAAGGTGAGGGTTGGCCGGGTACGGTGGCTCAAGCCTGTAATCCCAGCACTTTGGGAGACCGAGGCGGGTGGATCACGAGGTCAAGAGATCGAGACCATCCTGGTCAACATGGTGAAACCCCGTCTCTACTAAAAAATACAAAAAATTAGCTGGGCACGGTGGCACGTGCCTGTAATCCCAGCTACTCGGGAGGCTGAGGCAGGAGAATTGCCTGAACCCAGGAGGCGGAGGTTGCGGTGAGCCGAGATCGCGCCATTGCACTCCAGCCTGGGTAACAAGAGCAAAACTCCGTCTCAAAAAAAAAAAAAAAGGTGAGGGCCATGAGAAGTCACCAGAAGGGGTCGAGAAAGGACTGGCCACAGGTTTGGGGAAAAACAGGTCACTGGACATCCTAGAAGCCAAAGGAAGTTTGTGTTTCAAAGAGGGGAGGAATGAAGGCTCACGTCGTTCTTACACTTACTACTTTTTGTCTTTTTTCCCCTTTTTGGTGACAACGAGGTCTCGCTATATTGCCCAGGCAGGTCTCAAGCTCCTGGGCTCAAGCTATCCTCCCGTCTCTGCCTCCCTAACAGCTGGGATTACAGGCGTGAGCCGCCATGCCCGATGACTCTGTTGTCCTTGTAATTGTCGTTCATGTGTCACTGGAGGCTTCACAGTAACTCTGCAAAGTAGGTACTTCATTTATTTATTTATTTTCTTATTTTGGAGACAGAGTCTCACTCTGTCGCCCAGGTTGGAGTGCAGTGGCACAATCTTGACCACCGCGACCTCCACCTCCCAGGTTCAAGCGATTCTCCTGCCTCAGCCTCCTGAGTAGCTGGGATTACAGGCACCCACCATACCCGGCTGATTTTTGTACTTTTAGTAGAGAAGGGGTTTCACCGTGTTGACCAGGCTGGTCTCGAGCTCCTGGCCTCAGGTGACCTGCCCGCCTCAACCTCCCAAAGTGCTGGGATTACAGACATGAGCCACTGCGCTAGGTGAAATTCAAAATTTTTTTTTCCTTTTGAAAATGGCCCCAAATGTTAAAACGAGCGCTTTGAATGAAGAGACCCCCTTAAACAGGTTTTGTGTGAGCAACATGCCTGTTTATTCACCTGGGTGCAGGTGGGCTGAGGCTGAAAAGGGCGTCAGCCGAAATTCAAATTTTAGTGAGCCATCATGCCTGGCCGGTACTTTTATTATTCCCATCTTCGAGAAGAAGAAGTGAAGGCTCAGAGAGGTGAAGTGAGTTGCCCAAGGTCACACAGCTAATATGCAGTAGGGTCTGAATTTGTTTTTGTTTCTGATTTTTTTTTTTTTTTTTTTAGAGATGGGGTCTCACCACATTACCCAGCCTGGTCTAGAACTCCTGAGCTCAAGCAGTCCTCTCACCCCAGCCTCTCAAAGAGCTGGGATTACAGGCATGAAGCACCACGCCCGGCCCAGCATCTGGGTTTGAATCCAGGTCTGTCTGCTTTTCTAGGAGAACAAAGCAACAGATCCACTTGCTTTCAGCCCATCGCGGCTGCAGGGGTGTAGAAACTGGACCTCACTAAGTCATTGCCTCCTGCCGTCACCATGTCCCTCTGGATGGGAACTCTTGGGCTCACTCTCCATCTCCCTCTGGCGTGTGTCTGAAAGATGCAGTAGAATGCAATGATTGAAACAAGCTTTAAGGCTGCTCTGCCTCAGTTTATCAAAGAAAGCAACCATTCTTTATTCCCTTACTTTCTTTGATAAACTTGCTTTGGTCGAGGGTGGCAGCTCGTGCCTGTAATCCCAGCACTGTGGAAAGCTGAGACGTGAGGATCCCGAGGCCAGGAGTTCCAGATCAGCCTGGCCAACATGGTGAAACCCTGTCTCTACTAAATATAGAAAAAAATTAGCCGGGAATGGTAGCGGGCACCTGTAACCCCAGGTACTTGGAAGGCGGAGCCAGAAGAATCGCTTGAACCCGGGAGGCAGAGGTTGTAGTGAGCTGAGATCGGACCACCGCACTCCAGCCTGGGTGACAGAGCCAGACTCCATCTCAATTGAAAAAAAACAAAAATAAAAACGAAAACACTTGCTTTCACTTTATTCTCTCTCTCTTTTTTCTTTTTTTGTTTTCTGAGATGGAGTCTCACTTTGTCGCCCAGGCTGGAGTGTAGTGACGCGATCTTGGCTCACTGCAACTTCTGCCTCCCAGGTTCAAACAACTCTCCTACCTGAGCCTCCCAAGTAGGTGGGATTACAGGCGCCCGCCACCACGCCCAGCTAATTTTTGTATTTTTAGTAGAGATGGGGTTTCACCATGTTGGCCAGCCTGGTCTCGAACTCCTGACCTCAAGTGAGCTGCTGCCTTGGCCCACTTTACTCTTTTTTTTTCTTTTTGAGATGGAGTCTCGCTCTGTTGCCCAGGCTGTAGTGCAGTGGCACCATCTCGGCTCACCGCAACCTCCGTCTCCCGGATTAAAGCAATTGTCATGCCTCAGCCTCCTGAGTAGCTGGTACTACAAGCGCCTGCCACCACATCTGGCTAATTTTTTGTGTTTTTAGTAGAGACGGGGTTTTGCCATGTTGGCCAGGCTGGTCCTGACCTCAAGTGATCTGCCTGCCTCTGCCTCCCAAACTGCTGGGATTACGGGCATGAGCCACCATGCCTGGCCCCACATTGCTCTTAAAAGAAAAAGAAACAAATTCTGAGAAATAAGACTGACTGGGTTTGCCTCCTGTCTGCTGCATCCAGCATGGTGACCTTGGGCTTATATTTAACCTTGCTGTGCCTCCATGCCATTATCAGGGAAATGAGAATCCTAATAGGCCCTAACACAGGTCCAGGAGGGATCAATGAGCTAATGTAAGTAAAGCATTTCAAAGACTAGCAGGCACAGAGGAAGAAGTAGATGACAGAGATGGATTTGTGTTGTTGCTCTGCTGTTCTTCTCCTTATCATTATTAGGAATTCTAATGTGGCCAAGCCCTGATCCCCTCTACCCTGATAACCCAGGAGTCCCAGCACTTCACGACAGAAATATAACAGAAGAGTGGGCCAGTGGTTCACGCCTTGTAATCCTAGCACTTTGGGAAGCCAAGGTGGGTGGATCACTTGAAGTCAGGAATTCGAGGCCAGCCTGGCTGATATGGTGAAACCCCATCTCTACTAAAAATACAAAAATTAGCCAGGCATAGTGGAGCTCACCTGGAGTCCCAGCCACTCAGGAGGCTGAGCGAGGAGAACCGCTTGAACCGGGAAGGTAGAAGTTGCAGAGAGCTGAGATGGTGCCATTGCACTCCGGCCTGGGCGACAGAGTGGGACTCTGTCTCAAAAGAAAGAGAAAGAAAGAAAAGAAAGGGAGGGGGAGGGAGGGAGGGAGGGAGGGAAAAGAAAAGAGAAAAGAAATATAACACAAGGCTGGGCCAGTGGCTTACCCTGGTAATCCTAGCATTTTCAGAGGGAAGGTGAGAGGACCATTTGAGTCCAGGAGTTCAAGACCAGCCTGGGCAACATAAAAAATTTAGAACTTAGTTGGGCATGGTGGTACATCCCTGTAGTCCCTGCTACTGGGGAGGCTGAGGCAGAAGGATTGTCTGAGCCCAGAAGGTCGAGGCTGCAGTGAGCTATAATTGTGCCACTGCCCTCCAGCCTGGGTGACAGAGGCAGCCCTGCCTCAAAACAAAATGAAACAAAAATTAAAATGTTTCTACTAGCTACATTAAAATAAATAAAAAGGAACAGGTGAGCTTAATATTTTATTTATTTTTTATTTTTATTTTATTTATTTATTTTATTTTTTTAAAGATGGGGTTTCACCATGTTGGTCAGGCTGGTCTTGAACTCCCGACCTCAGGTGATCCACCCGCCTTGGCCTCCAAAGTGCTTGGATTATAGGCGTGAGCCACCACGCCCGGCCCTAACTTAATATTTTATTCAACCCCACAATATCCAAGATAGTATCACTTGAAGATGTAATAAGCTTCTCTCCCTCTCTCTTTTTTTCCCCATCCTGAGTCTGGAACTCAGTGCATCTTTTGCCCTCACAGAACCTCTCCATTGCCACGTTTCCAGTTTGGGGAGCTGGGGGCATCTGCATGGGAGAGCCCAGCTTGTGCCCCCTCGTCAGGGATTTCGGCCTCACCCTGGGTCCTCTCTCAGGGCTCAGGCGTCTGGACCCACAGCCTTATTTATTAGCACCCGCTACAGAAAGCCTCTGTGCTAGCACTATGCCTGGCTTATTATCTCATGAAGTGCGTGCCATTTTGCCAGGGGGAACGTATTCTTAGCAGGAATCTAGTGGCCAGCGAGGGGAAGTGACTCAGTTTGGACCCCCCAGCATGTGAGGGGCCCAGCTCGTTGGATCCCAGTTCTCCATGGGTCTTAACCCTCGAATGCCCAGGTCTGCACTAGGAAGGCCCTGGGGGAGATTCAGGGTCACAACATCACCGTCCATGCACAGGAAAAGCTCCTAACATGATCGGTGGCATCAGACTTTGCTACTGTGTATTCTGTACCTAACTTTCTTTTTTTTTTTTTTTTTTGAGACGGAGTTTCGCTCTTGTTACCCAGGCTGGAGTGCAATGGCGCGATCTCGGCTCACCGCAACCTCCGCCTCCTGGGTTCAGGCAATTCTCCTGCCTCAGCCTCCCGAGTAGCTGGGATTACAGGCACGCACCACCATGCCCAGCTAATTTTTTGTATTTTTAGTAGAGACGGGGTTTCACCATGTTGACAGGATGGTCTCGATCTCTTGACCTCGTGATCCACCTGCTTCGGCCTCCCAAAGTGCTGGGATTATAGGCATGAGCCACCGCGCCCGGCAACTTTCTTTTTTTTTTTTTTTTTTTTTGAGACAGTCTCACTCTGTCACCCAGGCTGGAGTGTCCTGGCGCAATCTCCGCTCACTGCAATTTCTGCTCCCCAGGTTTAAATGATTCTCAGGCCTCAGCCTCCCGAGGAGCTGGGATAATAGGCACCCACCACCATGCCGGGCTAATTTGTATTTTTTAGTAGAGGTGTGGTTTCACCATGTTGGCCAGGCTGGTCTTGAACTCCTGACCTCAGGTGATCCACACACCTCAGCCTCCCAAAAGCTGGGATTATAGGCATGAGCCATTGCACCCAGTCTTCTGTGCCTAACTTTCTTTCCTTCTTTTTTTTGAGAGGGAGTTTCGCTCTTGTTACCCAGGCTGGAGTGCAATGGCGCGATCTTGGCTGACTGCAACCTCCGCTTCCCAGGTTCAAGCGATTCTCCTGCCTCAGCGTCTGGAGCAGTTGGGATTACAGTCATGCACCACCATGCCCGGCTAATTTTTGTATTTTTAGTAGAGACGGGGTTGCACCATGCTGGCCAGGCTGGTCTTGAACTCCTGTCCTCAGGTGATCTACCTGTCTTGGCCTCCCAAAGTGCTGGGATTACAGGCGTGAGCCACTGCGCCCGGCCTTCTGTGCCTAACATTGATTGAAATCTCACTGAAGCCTGTAAAGTCACACTGCCGTCCTCTTTTCTCGATGAGACAGCAGAGGCTCAGGGACAATCCAGTCCCAAAGCCACACAGCTGGGAAGTGGTGCTTTGGGATGTGTGTCCAGAGAGCTGGATTCAGAGCCTCTGGTCAGTAACCCCCATAGCCACCAGGCTCTACTGTCTTAAATACGCTGACCTCCCAAACTGAGCTGTGCTGGAAGGAAACTCCTCCCCGTCACTCACCCCCCATGGGGCATTGGGCAACTTCTTCAGCTCTGCGCCTCAGTCTCCTCATTTGTAAAGCAAGGATGCTGTTGCTACCTGCCTCCCAGGGTTTGTCCTAGGGACTGAGCGAGTTATTAACCACCTGTCCAGTGCTTGGAGCAGTACGTGGTGCATGGTTAGTGATCAGTCGGGGCCAGTTATAATTACCGTCACCACTAACCTGGTCAGAGATTCAGTGTAGCATGTGGTTTATATGCTCAGTCTCATTTAATTATCGCTAATGTTTTGAGGGAAGTACTATGATCCCATTCAAGAAAGGAGGGGCCAGGCTGGGCGTGGTGGCTCACGCCTGTAATCCCTGCACTTTGGGAGGCTGAGGCGGGCAGATTACAGGGTCAGGAGTTTGAGACCAGCCCAGCCAACATGGTGAAACACCATCTCTACTAAACATACAAAAATTAGCCGGGTGTGGTGGTGGTTGCCTGTAGTCTCAGCTACTCGGGAGGCTGAGGCAGGGAATTGCTTGAACCCAGGAGATGGAGGTTGCAGTGAGCTGAGATCATGCCATTGCACTCCAACCTGGGTGACAGTGAGACTCCGTCTCAAAAAAAAAAAAAAAAAGAAATGGAAAAACAGGGAGAGACCTTGAGCTCATACCTACCACACTATGGTGGATGTGCTGATGGGTAAGAGTTTGCACGTGGGAGTAGTATTTTCACTCACTCATTCACTCATTCATTCATTCATTCATTCATTCATTTTGAAAATTGTAGCAAATTATACATCACAGAAATGTACCACCTTCATCATTTTGAAGAATGCGTTTCGGCAGTGGTAAGTACACTCACGTTGCTTTGCAACCAGTCTCCAGAACTCTTTCATCTTGCAAAACGGAAACTCTGTACCCGTTAAATCACTCCACATCCCCACACCCTCCAGCCTGGCAAGTACCATGATACTTTCTCTTTGAATTTGATAATTCCAGGTATTTCATATAAGTGGAATCATACAGTATGTCTTTTTGTTACTGACTTATTTAGCTTAGTATAATGTCCTCCAGGTTTTTCTATGTGTATAGCATGTATCATAATTCATTTCCTTTTCAAGGCTGAATAATATTCCATGGTATGTATATAGCACATGTTGTTTATCCATTCATCTGTCAATGGCCATTTGGGTATTCCTACTTTTTGGCTATTGTGAACAATGCTACTATGAAGACGAGTGTATGAATATCTACTTGAGTCCCTGCTTTTTTTTTTTTTTTTTTTTTGAGACGGAGTTTCACTGTTGTTACCCAGGCTGGAGTGCAATGGCACAATCTCGGCTCACTGCAACCTCTGCCTCCTGGGTTCAGGCAATTCTCCTGCCTCAGCCTCCTGAGTAGCTGGGACTACAGGCATGCGCCACCATGCCCAGCTAATTTTTGTATTTTTAGTAGAGATGGGGTTTTACCTTGTTGACCAGGATGGTCTCGATCTCTTGACCTCGTGATCCACCCACCTCGGCCTCCCAAAGTGCTGGGATTACAGGCATGAGCCACTGCACCTGGCCCCCCTGCTTTTAATTCTTTTGGGTCTATCCCCAGTAGTGGCATTGCTGGATCATATGATGATCCTGTGTTTAGTTTTTTAGAAAGCTCTGTACTGTTTCCATAGCCACTGCACCATTTCACATTTCTACCATCAGTGCACAAGGATTCCAGCTTCTCCACATCCTTCACAACACTTGTTATTTTACCTGTTTTTGAGATGGAGTCTCGCTCTGTCGCCAGGCAAGAGTGCAGTGGTTTGATCTTGGCTCACAGCAATCTCTGCCTCCAGGGTTCAAATGATTCTCCTGCCTCAGCTTCCCAAGTAGCTGGGTCTACAGGCGTGAGTCAGCACGCCGGCTAATTTTTGTATTTTTTGTAGATTCAGGATTTCACCATGTTGACCAGGATGGTCTTGAACTCCCTGACCTCAAGTGATCCACCCGCCTCAGCCTCCCAAAGTGCTGGGGTTACAGGCATGAGCCACCGTGTCCAGGATATTAATTTTTGATAGTAGCCATACTAAATGATATGAGATGGTATTTCATTGTGGTTTTCATTGCTTTTCCCTAATGATTAGTGAAATTGAACATCTTTTTTTCATGTGCTTGTGGCCTATTCAATCTTTTTTTTTTTTTTTGAGACCCAGTCTCGCTCTGTCACCCAGGCTGGAGTGCAATGGCGAGATCTCAGCTCACTGCAACCTCTGCTTCCCAGGTTCAAAGAATTCACCTGCCTCAGCCTCCCAGATACCTGGGACTACAGGTGTGCACCACCACACCCAGCTAACTTTCACATATTTAGTAGTAATGGGGTTTTACCATGTTGGTCAGGCTGGTCTCAAACTCCTGACCTCAGGTGATCCACCCAACTTGGCCTCCCAAAGTGCTGGGATTACAGGCGTGAGCCACTACACCTGGCTCATTCATTCATTATTTCATTAGAAATACTTACTAAGCATTCAGTAGGTACTAGGCACTGTTCTAGGTGCTGGTAATACAGTGTTGAACAGCCCAGATGCTCACATTCGTGATGTGTGTTTGCGTTTTGCTGCCACCATCCATCAGCTGTGAAATGATGACCCCTTTCTGTGCCTCGGTTTCCACATCTGGGTAATGTGTACCATATATCAACTGCTATCAACTGAGCACTTAATTGTATTTCAGGCAAAGTGCCAAATCTCCACCTGGACCCAGTCCATCATATCAGTCCCATGAGATAGGTCCTGTTCTGTGTGTGTGTGTGTGTGTGTTTGAGACAGAGTCTTGCTCTGTCGCCAGGCTGGAGTGCAGTGGCTTGATCTTGACTCACTGCAGTCTCCGCCTCCTGGGTTCAAGCGATTCTCCTGCCTCAGCCTCCTGACTAGCTGGGACTACAGGCACACCCTACCACGCCCAGCTAAATTTTGTATTTTTAGTAGAAATGGAGTTTCACCCTGTTAGCCAGGATGGTCTCAGTCTCTTGACCTCATGATCTGCCTGCCTTGGCCTCCTAAAGTGCTGGGATTACAGGCGTGAGCCACCACGCCCTGCTGTTCTCTGCATTTTACAGGTGGGGATACTGAAGCAAGTTGGCCTATGTAACACCAGCAAGGACACAGAATAAGGAAGTGGCAGAGGCCAGCATGGTGGCTCACGCCTGTCATGCCTGTCAGGCAGGCAGATCACCTGAACTCAGGAGTTTGAGACCAGCCTAGGCAAACTGGGCAACATGGAGAAACCCTGTCTCTACAACAAATGGAAAAATTATCTGGGCATGGTGGCACTACTCGAGAGGCTGATGCAGGAGGATCACTTGAGTCCAGGAGGGGGAGGTTGCAGTGAGCCGAGATTGCACCACTGCACTCCAAACTGGGGCAACAGAGGGAGACCCTGTCTCAAAAAAAAAAAAAAAAAAAAAAGATGCTCCAATGTCTAACATTTGGCCACCATAAGACACAAACCGCATGATGTTTCATAGGACTCTTGGGAGCAGTCAGATGAGTTGGCCCACCTAGGAAGCACCCAACGCACGTTAGCCCGTGGCAGTATTACTCCCTTTGTATTTATTCTTCCCAGTTCCTCCTCTATCCCTATTCTTTGCCCCACTGTCCTTTGGTGGCCATGGTCTGCCTCTGATCTCCCCTTCTGCTATGCTTATATGCATTCATTCATTCTTCATTCAACCTTCATTTCTTTCTTTACTTTTTCCTTTTTGAGATGGAGTCTCGCTCTGTCCCCCCCGCTGGAGTGCAGTGGTGCAATCTTGACTCACTGCA
This sequence comes from Callithrix jacchus, assembly GCF_049354715.1. Taxonomy (NCBI): domain Eukaryota; kingdom Metazoa; phylum Chordata; class Mammalia; order Primates; family Cebidae; genus Callithrix; species Callithrix jacchus. Next base: position 47,175,773 of record NC_133523.1, read on the forward strand.
ACCTCCGCCTCCTCGGTTCAAGTGATCCTCCTGCCTCAGCCTCCCGAGTATGTGGGATTACAGGCGCCCGCCACCACACCCAGCTAATTTTTGTATATTTAGTAGAGATGGGGTTTCACCATATTGGCCAGGCTGGTCTCGAACTCTCGACCTCAAGTGATCCATCCTCCTTGGCCTCCCAAAGTTCGGGGATTACAGGCGTGAGCCACCGTGCCTGGCCTCAACCTTCATTTCTTGAGGTCTCCTATGTGCCAGGCCTAGTGCCAAGAAATGCTGGCACACAGGAATCGGACTCCCATGCCCTACCCCCTCCAGGAACTCCCAGCTTGCCAAGGACAAAGATGATCATCGATCAACTAATGCATGTCCCACGGGGCACCTAAGAGCAGGAAACGGACCCAAGTTTGGTGGGAGGAATGAGTGCGTGTGTGTGCGTGTGTGTCTATGTGTGTGTCTAGGGAAAGCTTCCTAAAGAAGGTGCCTCCTCAGCTGCCTGCTGCAGGTAAGTACTACATCAGCAAGGAATGTGAGCAGAATGTTCCACAGCGTGGGTAGAGGCCTGCAAAACTGGACAGAGCTGGGCAGTTAAGAAAACCACATTTTTTATATTTTTAATTTTTTCTCCAGCTATGTGCTAGAGGTAGTAAAACATTAACTGTTCCCAAGGATGAGCAGATAGATGAGGATGGGCATCTTAGGAGGGGATGGAGATGAGGCTGCGTGACCCCTAGAGGCATACTCCATCCCCTCCACACACCTCTGCTTCCTTCAACCACTCCATCTCTCTCCAGAAGGTTACAGGTTCCCTGCAGAAACAGACTGGAACTTCTCTCCCTCTCTCTCTACCCTCCCGCCTCCCTTCAGCTCTCTCCACGCAGGACTGGAGACTACAACTCCCATGATCCACTGCGACTGCTCTTCTCACAACTGGACTCCAGACTTCACAGGGCCTCATGGGAAATGTAGTCCTCATCGTCTTCCGCATCCCTTTGTTTTTTTTCCCACGCATTTCCAGACTTTCCAACCAATTTGGAGGTGGAAAGGCGTCTTGCTATTGTTGAAGCCAACAATACCTTCTTTCTTACAGAGGTGGGAGTCGAAGTCCAGAGTGCTGGAGCAACTGAGCGCAGCTTACAGGGCCAAGGTCTGTGGCCTTGCTGTGAGTGCTGGAAAGATGTTAGACTTTGGGGTTTTTTTCTTGCTTTTCTTCTTTTCCTTAACAGGCAGGGAAACAGACCGGAGAAGTTGAAAGTTTGTCCCATATCACGAGTCGGGCTCAGGAGCCAGGACTTGCGGTCTCCCAAGCAGCCCAGAGAGAGAAGGGGTTTGGGGGAAGGGCAGGGTCTGTTGTAAGTGGGGTTGCCCAGCCCCCAACCCTGAAGTACCTGCCCCCACCACTGCCCTCCCCGCTCCTCCAGGGTTGAAAAGAGGCGTCTGCGTGAAGATCAATCATTTCCCGGAGGATACGGACTACGACCACGACAGCGCGGAGTATCTACTCCGTACGTGGGGGTCCGGGACAGACGTGGGGAGTGGGGAAATCGCGGGGCCTGGAGGGCGTCGGGGAGGGCGCCCCGTGAAGGGACTGGGGCCCCGGCACTTGGATCGACACGCCGAGGTTTAGCTTCCCAGCCAATCCGAGTCCAGATGGTGAGATCCTCTGGTTCCCGATTGGCTGCATGCTCTTGCTCCCGCCCCCTCCTCTCACCTTGGGGCGGGCTGAGGGAGGATCCCGGGCGCCGATTGGCTGCCTTGCTCTCTCGGAGCCTCGCGGCCACTCTGCGCCGTGACTGGTTGTGGATTCCCGGGCTGGGATTGGCTGCCGCGCCCCAGGGCTGTGGGGCAATCTCCGGCGGGGATGGGCCACTCCCGGGAGCCCGCTGGGAAAGCCTGTGTTGCCATTGGTAGCTACCCCGAGAACGCGGCAAATCCTAAATGATGATTGGCTGCGGCCTCAGCCAGGCTCCGAAATTGCAAAATCTGGTTGCCTGGGGTTTTACGGGTGGGTGGAAAGGAAGGACTGCAGAGAAAGAGAGAAGCGGGGCGGGCGGAGAGAGAGATTAGGGGAAGAAGGGAGGGAGGAAAAGAGGGAGAGAGACTCGGCTGGAGGAAGCCAGGCCTAAAGGGAGTGGGGAGCGAGGGAAGGAGGAATGGAGTGGAGAGAAGAGAAACCCGGAAGATTGAAGAAGCCTGGCAGAAAAGGAGGGGAGAGAGACCCAGAAAGACAGAAGAGATCAGGCAGAAAAAGGGGCAGGGGGAGAGAACGAGGAAGACAGATGAGGCCAGGCAGAAAAAAAGAGGGGGGAGAGAGCTAGGAAGATAGGTGAGGCCAAGCAGAAGAAAAGAGGGGGGCTTAGGAAGACAGATGAGGCCAGGCAGAAACAAAGACGGGGGAGAGAGCTAGGAAGATAGGTGAGGCCAAACAGAAAAAAAGAGGGGGGACTTAGGAAGACAGATGAGGCCAGGCAGAAAAACGGGAGGGGGACTAGGAAGATAGATGAGGCCAGGCAGAAAAAAAGAGGGGGGAGAGAGCTAGGAAGATAGGTGAGGCCAAGCAGAAAAAAAGAGGGGGAACTTAGGAAGACAGATGAGGCCAGGCAGAAAAACGGGAGGGGGACTAGGAAGACAGATGAGTCCAGGCAGAAAGGGGTGGGGGTGGGGTAGGAAGACAGATGAGGCCAGGAAGGTAAGAAGAGAGAGGGGAGACAGACCCAGAAAGATAGATGAAGCCAAGCAATAAAACGAGGGACGGAGCAGGGAGAGAAGGGAAGAGAAACTCAGAAATAGATTCAGCCTGGTAGAAAAGAGACGAGGAGGGAGGAAGGAAGGTAGAGAGAGAGAAAAAACCAGACCGATGAAGCGAGGCAGAAAATGGGAGGGGGTGTGGAGAGCGGCAGTAAGTGACTTGCGGGATATGGAGTAAGAAATTCGCAGACGAGAGGAAGGGAGGGACGAGAAAGAAAGGGAGAGGATTCATGGAGAAGTTGAGAGAAAACCCGGCAAAGTGATTAAAAGTGGGAGAACTATTCCTGGAGAGAGAAAAAACAGTCCGAAGTAGAAAGAAAAGGACAAAGAAAAAAAGGGAAAGGAAATCAGACCGAGAAATAGAGAAACTTTAAAAACAGGAGAATCAGGCAACAGTAAAATCAAACACACAGAACACAGCCGGAGAGGGAGGAGGACAGAACTGGCGGGAGGCGCCGCGAGATGGGGGGCCGGGAAGGGGGCACAGGAGGCCGCCTCTGACCGCCCTGGCTCTCTCTCCTTTTCCTTTCTTTCCTCTCCCGCAGGGGTCGTCCGGGCCTCCAGCATCTTTCCCATCCTTAGCGCCATCCTGCTGCTGCTCGGGGGGGTGTGCGTGGCGGCCTCTCGCGTCTACAAGTCCAAGAGGAACATCATTCTGGGCGCGGGGATCCTGTTCGTGGCAGCAGGTGAGAGGCAGAGGGAGGGGGCGGCCGGGGCGGCCTACCTGCGCGCGCACGTGTGTGCGCGTGAGTGCATGTGCGTGTGTGTGTGTGTGTGTGTACAAAGCCACCCTGCCCCGAGCACCCCCGGGGGCCCGGAGCCTTCCTAGGCGGTTCCCAAGCGCCATCGCCACCCGCTGGGTAAGGTGGGTGTAGTGACGCCTTCGCAGGAGGGAACCAGCACAGACAGGTGTCTGGCACGTAAGATGCCGAGCGCTTAAGATCCTAAACCCGCCGTCCTGGAGACGGAAGGGGAGGAGCTGGGGGAGGGACCTGGAGACAGAATTGGTCTCTAGAGGCTAGAGAGGCGGGGCTGGGCCTTGGAGGGCGGGTCCAGGAGAGGGAGAAAGTTATCTGGGCGCGCCCCTTAGGAAACCTTGGTGGATCCAAGAGTGGGGGCTGGTCCTGGGAAACCGTCCCGGGAAGTGGAAACTAAAGGGGTTGGACCAGGGAGACTGAATCGGGCCCGTGCCCGTTGCCATTTGGAGAAGGAGAGGCTAGAAAAGACGGGGAGCTGCCTGGAAAAGCCAGGAGGGGAGGGGTTATGTCCTTAAGGGCACAGAGAGTCAATCTGGCTGATTCAAGCCAGAGGCCGACCAAAGCCAGGCAGTATCTGGGATTGGCCGTCTCAAGAGTTAGGGCCTGGACGAGCAGAGAGCTAGGGCTGGAACACTCAAGAGGCACGACAGGAAAGGGGTAAGACCCCCTTTCTACCCTGCATGAGTAGCACTGGGAAATTCCAGGGGCAGAGCTTTTTTGGAGAAGTAGAATACAGAGAAGGAGTGCTTTGCATATTTAAATAGCAGGATGGCCGCGCGCGGTGGCGCAAGCCTGTAATCCCAGCACTTCGGGAGGCAGATGCGGGCGGATCACCTGAGGTCAGGAGGTTGAGACCAGCCTGGCCAACATGGTGAAACCCCGTCTATACTAAAACTATAAAAAAATTAGCCGGGCGTGGTGCCGCGCGCCTGTAATTCCAGCTGCTTGGGAAGCTGAGGCAGGAGAATCGCTTGAACCCGGGAGGCGGAGGTTGCAGTGAGTCGATATCGCGCCATGGCACTCCAGCCTGGGCGACAAGAGCGAAACTCCATCCAAAAAAAAAAAAGAAGAAGAGCAGGTTATACTTTGGGGATGGGTCTAGATCTGCAAAGTTTGGGGCTTGGAGGACCTGAAAGTCCGGAGTAGCGGCACCTGGGACCAGGGAGGCCCTGGCCAAGAGCTGCATGGGGCGGGGTTTGGTAAGCTGGAGGTGGGCCTAGAGTAGAAGGCGGGGCCTGCTTTATCAAGGGGAAATTTTTGATCAGCAGCGGAGGGCCTAGAATGGATACTCCCGCAGGAATTATATGATGAAGAGAGAGTTTAGGTAAGCGATAGGCAGGGCCTGGTCACAGCAGGATGACATCATTAACAGAGTTCAAAGGAGCAGAGGGGCGGGGCTTGGGGAAAACCCAGGTTTATAACGTTAAGGGTGGCGTTAGACTAACTAGGGCAGGGCCTGGAAACTCATCTCATCAAAGGTGGGTTTTAGACCAGTCAGAGCAGGGCCTAGACTAGGTGCCGTGGATTACCACCAGCCAGATGGGGTTTAGACCGGCAGAGGTGGGACCTTAGCTAGAGGAGTGGGGTTTATGCCAAGTGGGGGCAGCCCAGACCATCTGGGGGTGGGTCTTAGACCACATAGGGCTGAGTTTAGACCAGCCTGGGCTGGGTTAGGCCAGCAGAGGTGGGGCCTGGGCTCTCCCGGGGCAGGACCTGGACCATCCAGGGCCATGTCGGAACCATTCAGAGCAGGGCCTGGACCACCTGAGGGTGGAGTTTAGACCCTGAGATGGGACTTGAACCCGCCAGGGCCAGGGCCATCTAGGATGCTGTCTGGACCATTTGGGGTCCTAGACCACTTGGGGGTGGGGGTGGGGTCCCAGACCAGCTGGGGCTTAGTTTAGACCAGACAGGCCTGGGTTAGACCAGCACGGGGGTGGGGCGGAGTCGCTAGGCCATCGGGGGCAGGACCTGGACCACCTGGGGTTGTGACCATCTGTGGGGGTGCTCAAGCCTATCGGGGTCAGGACCACGCATGATGCGGTCTGGACCTTAGGCGGCCCTCCACCACCTGGGAGAGGGGGTTTAGACCAGCCGGGGCTGGGCTAGCTGGGACTGGACCTGAGCCCTCTGAGCTGGAGCGTAACCGGCAGGCAGAGCCCGGAGCATTGGACGGGGAGGGGCGTTCACTTCCGGCAGGACTTGGTCAGCCACATCCAGGACGGGGTGTAGCCCACTTCTGGGTGGGGCCCAGAAGCGCCAGGGGGAGGTGCCAGGGCCCGCTGGCGCCTGCGGACCCGGGCCGGGGGCGGGGCCGGGGCCGGGGCCGGGGGTGGCCTCGAGGCTCCCGTCTGACCGTCCCCGCCCAGGCCTGAGCAACATCATCGGCGTGATCGTGTACATCTCGGCCAACGCGGGCGAGCCGGGCCCGAAGCGGGACGAGGAGAAGAAAAACCACTACTCGTACGGCTGGTCCTTCTACTTCGGCGGGCTGTCGTTCATCCTGGCCGAGGTGATCGGCGTGCTGGCCGTCAACATCTACATCGAGCGCAGCCGCGAGGCGCACTGCCAGTCTCGCTCGGACCTGCTCAAGGCCGGCGGGGGCGCGGGCGGCAGTGGCGGGAGCGGCCCCTCGGCCATCCTCCGTCTGCCCAGTTACCGCTTCCGCTACCGCCGCCGCTCCCGCTCTAGCTCCCGCTCCAGCGAGCCGTCGCCGTCGCGGGACGCGTCTCCTGGCGGCCCCGGGGGCCCGGGCTTCGCCTCCACAGACATCTCCATGTACACGCTCAGCCGCGACCCCTCCAAGGGCAGCGTGGCCGCGGGGCTGGCGGGGGCCGGCGGCGGCGGCGGCGCCGTGGGGGCGTTCGGCGGCGGCGCGGCGGGGGGCGGCGGGGGCGGCGGCGGCAGCGGCGGGGCGGGCGCCGAGCGGGACCGCGGGGGGGCGTCCGGCTTCCTGACGCTGCACAACGCCTTCCCCAAGGAGGCGGGCGGCGGCGTCACGGTCACGGTCACCGGGCCGCCCGCCGCGCCCGCGCCCCCCGCGCCCCCCGCGCCCTCCGCGCCCGCCCCCGGGACCCTGGCCAAGGAGGCCGCCGCCTCCAACACCAACACGCTCAACAGGAAAACCACGCCCGTGTAGGGAGCCGAGGGGCGTGTCCGGGGCGCGTGCGCGGGCGCGCGTGCATCGAGGCTGCCGGGGTCGGGGGCGCCCCCGCTGTCCCCCGTGAGCGCTCTGGAGACTGCTGGGCCCGCCCCCGTCCCCGCTTCCCGTCCCGCTCCTCCTCCGAAGCAGGAACCCCGAGGGAGGGCGCAGGGGAGGGAGGGGGCCGCCGCGAGGGAGCGTCGTGTTTTATTTTTTTGTGGGATCTGTGGGGAGGGGGGGAGGGCCACGGTGTTTTTTGCAGTTTCGAGATGTTTTCTTTTTCATGTTTTGCTGTGTGCATGGGGGGCGGGGCGGGGGGAGGGGAGGGAGGGACTCCCAGCCCAGCCCAGCCCAACTCCTGGAGAGGGGCCCATAACACACGAATACATAGTTACATCCGCAAACTATATATATGCCCTATATAAAGAGACACAGCAAAGGGACGCGGAAAAGCAGAGAGAAGGGTTGGACGCGGGCATTCATTCATTTTCTTCATTCATTATTCCACAAGGGCTTATTAAGCGCCTACTGTGTGCTAGGCACTGGTACATGAGGCCACCTTGGAGCAGGGGACTCGAACGATGCACAGAAAGGGCCTCGTCATTCATTCATTACCTGCGATGAATTTGTGCGCTTTAAAGAGCTAGGCATTGTGCTCCCCGCTCAGCGTGCAGGAGGCGGGAAAGCAGCCAGGGGCCCCGACATCCTCATAGAATAACATCTTGTGCATGAGAGGCATTAATCGGTCATGTACATACGCAACAAATTACAGTTAGGCCATAGGAGAAACGAGATGCTATGAAATGCTCCATCACGGCAGCCTAACCCCGTTCAGAGGGAGAGATTTCAGTGGACACCGAACGGATGAGAAGAAGCCGGCACGGCAGAGCTGGAGTGGAGTGTGGCAGGCAGAGCAGCAGGTCCAAAGGCCCTGAGGCAGGAAGGAGCTTGCAGCCAGGGCTGAAGCCTATGAGCCAGGTGACTGTGGAACAAGATGAGTCTGGAGACGCAGACAGGGCCACTTTATACAGGGGCTCGTAGGTCAGGAGTCTAGATTTTATTCTAGGGGCAGTGAGGGCCGTAGAATGGGTTTAAGCAGGAGCCTAATGTGAATGGTGTACAAAGGGAAGACAGGAACTTGGAGACGAGAGTAAGAGGCAGAGAGGCACTGAAATACAGCATCGAACCCAGGCGCTGGCCCTTGGAGCTCACGCTTTCATGGGAGGAAGCACATAATTACCCACGTATTGAAGCATAGGGATGGTGTCTGGTGTGCAGAAGAAACCCTGGGGCACAGAGACTCGTGTCCATTCATTCATTCATTCGTTCAGCCACTCGCCCATTGCCATTTTCGAATATCTGCTAAGGTACCAGGAAGTGTGTGAGGATCCAGATCCCCAGATCAGGGGTGACACAGACCCTAGCCCTGCTCTCAAGCAGTTTATTATCATCAAATGCTGTCATCCCGTCAGAGCAATCAGTGCTGAACAGGGACTATAACGGGTGCCATGGCACACGGTGGACAGATTGACCAGCTGCCAGGAGCGGGCGGCACTTGGGGGAGGCTTCCTGGAGAATAGGACGGCCATCCTGGGTCTTGAAGAGATGAGTGGGTGTCTCCCGGGTGATGATGGGCATAAGAAAGACTTGTGGGGCCAAAGAACAACTTGGGTGAAAACCTGGGAAAGTACATGACGTATTGGGGTCAGTGCTAATAGTTCTGGGATGCTCATATACAAGGCGGGGCTGGAAGATGAGACCAGGAAAGTAGCCACAAGCCAGAGTCTGAAGGTGCCAGTGTAGCCAGGCACAGTGGCTCATGCCTGTAATCCCAGCACTTTGGGAGGCTGAGGCTGGAGGATCACTTGAGCCCAGGAGTTGGAGACCAGCCTGGATATTATGGCGAAACTCTGTCTCCACAAAACAAAAAAATTAGCCGGGCGTGGTGGAGCACACCTGTGGTCACTGCCACTCAGGAGCCTGATGCAGGAGGATCACTTGAACCCAAGAGTTCGAGGCTGCAGTAAGCTAGGATTGCGGCACTGCACTCCAGCCTGAGCAGAGGCTGGATGAGACCCTGTTTCAGAAAGAAAAGAGGAAAAGGTGCCTGAGTTCCAGGTGGAGGGATTGAGGCTTGATTCTAAGGATGACAGTCGAGCTGGGGTGGAGAGGAGGGGATGGGTTTGAAGGTCACTGAGAAAGCAGAGGGGCTGTGCTCAGTAGGTTCCCTTCTGCGTTTGCTCAGCACGTATTTCCCGAGGCCTCCCTGTGCCAGGCCTTGTGTTGGACGGTGTTGAGAGTGTAGAGGTGATTTTGATCTTGCCCTGCTCTCAAGGGGCTCCCAGTCTGGGAAAACAGCCGCAGACGCAATATGAGGAGGGCGGTGGCAGTGATGGTGCCAGGCTGCCAGGGTCTGTGCCGGCCTTTATCTTGAGCATATGGGGCTGTGGGGGGGTTCAGGTCAGAGTGTTCAGAATTCCTTTCCAAGGCCTGTGTGGAAGGACCAGGAAGAGAGAGACTGAAAGTCAAGGTCTCTAGGAAGAATTCTGCCAAGGCTGTTTCAGGAAGAGATGTTGGGAAATGCAGGAAAAGGAATAGCAATCATTGAGATAGAGAAGCGCTGAGAGGATACGTGGAGGGGGCAGGGATGCAGGACGTGGCGTTGAAACGCAGTGGCTCCTAATCCCAGCACTTTGGGAGGCCGAGGCAGGTGGATTGCTTGAGCCCAGGAGTTCCAGACCAGCTAACATGTTGAAATCTTGTCTCTACCAAAAATACAAAAATTAGCCGGGTGTGGTGGTGCATGCCTGTAGTCCCAGCCTGGAAGGGTGAGTCTGCAGTGACCCGTGATGGCATCACTGCACTGTAGCCTGGGCAAAAGAGCAAGACTCTTGTCTCAAAAAAAGAGAGAGAGAGAGAGACAGCAAATCTTTGCTGGAAGAGGACTGGTTAGGGGAGAGTGGATTCTAGAGTCTGAAGGCCAAACAGAATGAGAGAAAGAGAGAGAGAGGTGGAAGGTGGGCAGGAGGAAGAGTGAGATGGGGAGGAGGGAGTGCAGGGGAGGAGGGGGAGGGCAGCAGAGACCAAAACTAGTTGAGTCCCAGAGAAAAAGTAAAAGACAGGAAGGTGATAGAGAAAAGAGAGAAAAGGAGGAGAGAGACTGACAGGCGCACAAATCAGAGAAGCCCCAGAGATAACAAAAACACAACCTCAGAGCTAGAGACAGAGGGGGAGAGGGAGCTGGAGAAAGACAGAGATGGCCCGGCGCGGTGGCTCACGCCTGTCATCCCAGCACTTTGGAGGCCAAGGCAGGTGGATCACTTGAGGTTAGGAGTTCAAGACCAGCCTGGTCAACATGGTGAAACCCCGTCTCTACTAAAAATAACAAAACTAGCCAGGTGTAGTGGCACATTCCTGTAATCCTAGCTACTTGGGAGGCTGAGGCAGGAGAATCACTTGAACTCGGGAGGCGGAGGTTGCAGTGAGCCAAGATGGCGCCACTGCACTCCAGCCTGGGCAACAATAGCGAAGCTCCATCTCAAAAAAAAAAAAACAACCTCAGAGATTCATGCAAAAAGCAACATGGAGACTCAGAAGCAAGCATAGCGTCAAGGAATGATCCATTTCTTGTGCTTTTCCCCCAGTATTCAAGAATATTTATTGAGTGCCAACTCGTTCCAGACCCAGTCTAGGCCCAGCAGATGTGGCAAACAGACGGACAAGGGTCTGCTCTCCTGAAACTCACCAGAGAGATAAACAATAAATAATATTTCAGTAACTGAAAAGTGCTCTAAAAATTAAGCTGGGAGGTCAGGTGCAGTGGCTCACGTCTGTAATCCCAGCACTTTTCGAGGCCAAGGCCGGTGGATCACTTGAGGTCAGGAGTTCGAGACCAGCCTGGCCAACCTGGTGAAACTCCATCTCTACCAAAAAATAAAAAATTAGCCGGGTGTGGTGGTGCGCCTGTAGTCCCAGCTACTTGGGAGGCTGAGGATGGAGAATCACTTAAACTCAGGAGGCAGAGGTCACAGTGAGCTGAGATCACACCACTGCACTCCAGCCTGGGCAACAGTGAGACTCCATCTCAAAAGAAAACCCCAAAATTAGGAGCAGGGCATAGTAACAGAATGACAGAGCAAGGGTGACTTTAGATGAAGTGGCTCGCAGAGACATGGATTGTGAGAAGGAGAGAGGTGAGAAAGTCTGGTGCCAGGCATTTGCCCACGAGAGGCAGCCCCAAAGCCCTGAGGAGCAGCAGGTCTTCCAGGGGGCCGGTGTGGTGAGCAGATCCAGGATAGGTCAGAAGCACAGGGTAGAGGCTGATCAGTTAGGGCCGTGGGCCCCAGGAAGAAATCTGAATTTTATTCTAGATTTGATGGGAAGCCCTCAGAGGGTTCTGAGCACAGGCATGTCATGATCATATTTTTATTTTTTTATTTATTGATGTTTATTTTGAGAAAGAGTCTTGCTCTGTCTCAGGCTGGAGTCCAGAGGCCGATCTCGGCTCACTGCCAACCTCCACCTCCCGGGTTGAGGTGATTCTCCTGCCTAAGCCTCCTGAATAGCTGGGATTACAGGCATGTGCCACAACACTCGGCTAATGTTTTTGTATTTTTAGTAGACACGGGATTTCACCATGTTGGCCAGGCCTATCTCGAATTCCTGGCTTCAAATGATCCATCGGCCTCGACCTCCCACAGTGCTGGGATTGCAGGCGTGAGCCACTGCGCCCGGCTTCACGTTTTTATTTAAACAAGAAAAGCAGAATAACATCGCTGTGCTGAGCATACGTAGACCTCAGGAGTCCAAGTGGAAGGAGGGGGTAGCCGGCTGTTGCCTTCCTCTGGTTGAGGCTGCTAGAGGCCTGGACCACGGTGGAGTTAGTGGGGTGGAGAAAGAAGTGGAAGAAGGGCGTGGAATTTTGGAGGCAGAGACTGCAGTGTTGGTGAACTGGATGTCACAGGGGAGGGAAGGAAAAGGAACCAGGAAGAGAAGAACTGTTTGAAATTGGACACGCATGTCTCTGGTGGGCACTGATGCGTATTGTTAGCAGGAGAGGGAAGACTGGGATCAGGAAAGAGGCTTTGGGAGGGACAAACCAAGGCCTCTCTTTTGGATGTGTTGAGTTAGAGACACCTTCGAGAAATCCAAGCTGGGGTATCGAATAGCCGGTTGGATACGTGAGACTGGAGTTTTGGGGAAAGAGAGGTCATGGCTCAAAATTGTAAGTTTTGGAAGCGTCAGCATGTAGGGGACATTTGACGCCACAGGACTGGGTGACATGGCCCAGCAGGTGAGTGGGGACAGAGAATGACCCTGGCCAGATCCTTGGGGAAGAAGGGGGTATAGCAAAGCGAGCTTAGGAGGACGGCGAGGTAGGCGAGGGTCATGGAGGACAAATGGACATTGGTGTTTCAAGAAGGGGAGGAGACAGCTGGCTGTGCCAAGTGCCACTGAGAATTGGAGAAGGATCCAGAGAGCACAGTGACCATTAGGTTTGATGACGTGGATGGGGTTGGCGGTCTTGGTAAGAGGCCAGTGCAGTGCAGTAGTGGGGACGGAAGCCTTGCTGGAGTGGAGAGGAGAGAGAATTTGGGGGAAGGCAGAGGGAAAGGGAATTCAGGCAATTGTGTGTGTGTGTGTGTGTATGTAATTGACACAGAGGCTGGGCACAGTGGCTCACGGACTGTAATCCCACCACTGCGGGAGGCCAAAGTGGGTGGACTACTTGATGTCAGGAGTTCGAGACCAGCCTGGCCAACATGGTGAAACCCCATGTCTACTAAAAATGCATAAATTAGCCAGGTGTAGTGGTGGGTGCCTGTAGGCCCAGCTACTTGAGAGGTTGGGGCAGGAGAATCTCTTGGGTCCAGGAGGAAGAGGCTGCAGTGAGCTGAGATCACACCATTGTACTCCAGCCTGGGTGACAGCGAGACTCTGTCTCAAAAAAGAAGAAAAGTAAAAAAAAAAAAAAAAAAAAAAAAAAGACCCTGAAAGGAAACAGGGAGAAATGCAGATAGGGAGACAGAAGGCAGAAAAATGCACCCTGCGATTAGCTGTCACAGCAGGCAGGAGCCAGAGAGATGGGGAGGCCCAGGGCCGGGAGGGGAAGATGAATCGGGGGCGGGGAAGAGGGGATGCCGTCAGCGAGGCTCTGGCAGATCTGCTCTGCCCGGCTCCTGTCTCTTGCTGCTGTCAGCGCCAGGCACGCTCTGGGATTCCCCCTGTAGACCCTGTGAAGACCTCGTGAGGTGAAGGGGAAGAACAGGTTTTCATCATTCATTTTCAGAAATAAGCATTCATGCAGTTCTTGGAAATACATACTGGCCAGGCAGCGGCTCATGCCTATAATCCTAGCACTTTGGGAGGCCAAGACAGGAGGACTGCTTGAGACTTGGTGTTTGAGACCAGCCTGGGCAATATAGTGAGACCCCGTCTCTACAAAAATAGAAAATTAGCCGCAGCATGGTGGCTGACACCCGCAGTCCTAGGTACGCAGGCGGCTGAGGCGGCAAGACTGCTTGAGCCCAGGAGTTTGAGGTTGCAGTGAGCTGTGATTGCACCAGTGCAGTTCAGCCTGGGCCACAGAGTAAGACCCTGTCTCAGAAGGAAAAAGAAAAGAAATAAAAATAAAAAAATATTTCCTGAGGACTTCCAAGTACCAGGCTCTGCAATCTCAGAGCCACCTCTATTCCATCTCTGCCCTTGGAGGGGGGCTGGCCAGGGAGGCATTGAAGAAACGCAGCGGGCCCCTTCCCTAGCTGGGGATCTCTGTGTGCCGCCCTGTCATTTCCTCTGGTCATTCCTTTGCTCATTCATCCAACCATTCATTCAAGTCACTCCATGCACATTTTCCAAGACTGCCTGTGACCTGGCCCTGTGCCGGGTGGAGCTGAGGATGCCAAAGTGAATTCCTCCTGTGCCCGGCCCCTGCCCTGGTCTGCTGGGAGAACTAGACACTGACAATCACATTGCAGGGAAACACGTGCTCCATCAGGAAAGTCCAGAGCAGGGGGGTGGACAGAGAGGGCCAGCGTGCACCAGAGCCTAGTTCGGGCCAGGAACCAGGCCTGGCCTGGAGCAGCCAACTGTGGGAGAAGGAGTTGGTGAAAGGTGGGTCCTACCTGGACTGTCTGCGGAAGGGCTGAGGGGTAGGGGGTGAGGGGTTGAAGATCAGGCCCTGCTGCCATGCCACATGGCTGTCCTCTGTCCCTGCCCCTGGGGGAGCTGAAATTGCATGGAAGGTCCCCCAGGGGTACCCCGTCTAATAAACTCGATGAAGAGGAGTGCTGCTCTCATTCTGCACTGTGACAGCTGCCCCTCCCTGAGGCCTGCACTTTCTCCAACATGGGAATCAGTCCTTCCATGCTTCCAGACCCAAGGTTCTGGCCCCAGTCTCTTCCTCCCCTAGGCCCAGGAGTCTGGGTCTGCCAACCCCATGACCAGAAGCCCAGGCCCCCAGCCCCTCCACCCTCAGGCCCAGGAGTCCAGACCCCAGCGCCTTCTCCCTCAGACCCAGGAGTCCAGGCCCCCAGCCCCTCCACCTTCCGACCCAGGAGTCCAGGACAGGAGAGACCAAGTTCCTCTTGCCTCAGATCAAAGATTCTGGGCACTAAGGCCCCTTCCTCTACCACTCAGAATTTGGGGTACCGAGGCTGCTTCTTCCTCAGGGCCCAAGACTCCCTGTATCAGCCCCTCCTCCCTGAGTCCCCGGGTCCTGCCTCCCACCCCCACTCCATGGTAACCCCAGCAAGACTGCCCCACTGGTCTGCTGCTGCCCAGTAGATTGGAGAGCTGGGACTCTCGCCGCTGCTCTTGACCCTTTGGGAAATCAAAGTACCATCAGACTCGGTCCTTTCAGACCCGGCCCCGAGCCCCTCCTCCCAGGGCTGCCTCCCTCCTCCCGCCTCATCCCCTTAAAATACCCGGGATCCCTATGGCAACAGGCGCCCGGCGACAGGTGCGGGTGTTATTTACGGGTCAAGCCCGAAATAGCCCCAAGGGTGGAGGGTGGGGGTGGGGGTGGGGGCGGGTGGAGGCCAGGCCGGTGGCGGTGGCGGGCAGGGCCGGACGCTTCGGAGGCAGCGCGGAGCTGGGGTCGGCGCGGCGCCGAGGCAGGAGAGCGAGGGGGGCCCCGGCCCGGGAGTCGAGGGTGGGAGCCCCGGGGGGGCCCTGGCCTGGAGCTGAGCCTGGCGCGGACCCGGCCGGGAAGGCCCTGGGAGCCCGGGGGAGGGAGGCGGACGCATCCCGAAGGGGCGCAGCGTCTCTTTCGGGTCGCGGTTGGCCTCGGACCGCGCGGGGGCCTCTGTCCGGGTTTCTGAGCCGCAGCGCGGACCACAGCCCCTTGGTGTGAGTCCCAGCGGGGATCCACCCCCCACCCTGAGCCCTCGGGGAGGCCCCGCGGCCTCCGTCTCTGGACTCCACTCTGTCTTCCAGCCACCGGGCCCTTTCCCAGCCTCGGCAGAGACCGCGGGTCTTTTCTGAATGGCCGGGGAGACCCCCATTCCCTTTTCCTGAATTCCAGCGGGGCCGGGTCCTCCTCTGAGTGGCAGCTAGGGCTCCATTCTTACCTTCTGTGGATGCCGGGGTCCCACTGCTTCTCCGAGACCCGGAGAGAATTTTCACCTCCCCTTGGGAGCTTCCCGGGACCCCAGGTCTTCCTTTTCCGAATCCCAGAGTGTCCCCAAGTCCTCTCTTCTCAAACTGTAAGCCCAAGGGAACCCAAGCCACTCTCCTGCAAACACACCGAGGACCTCAGGTCCCCTTTCTGGGTCCCCCAAACTCTTAGCCTTAGTGGGGTGCTCAGATCTCTCGGGAAAACCAGTTTCCCTTTTGTGAATCCCCCAGCAGGGACCCCAAAGCAGCCCCTGAGAGCTTCAGGGAGCTTCAGCTGGCACCAGTTCTTCCTCTGGAGCTCTTGGGGGCACCCCTCCTGGGAACCCAGGCTCCATCTGTAAGCCTGGGGCGGGGGACTTGCTTTTCCTCTGGTCCCCATCTTCTTGGCCAAGTTCTTCAGGGCAGCCTAGACCCTCCTCTGAACCCGAGAGGCTTCCCCAGCCCCGGGGATCGTTTTTCTGTTCTGAACCCCAGAGGCAATCTCGACTTTCCCACTTGAGGTTCCAGAGAGGACTCGGCTCTTCCTTTTTCATACCAAGGGGAAACTGAGTCCCTCACCCCCTTCAAGACCCCAGGCCGCTCCCCGCTCCCGCCCCTGGAGGCCCCTCCTCGGCTCTGCCTCCTCCCGCTTCTCGACCCCACGGCCAGAAGATGATGATGTGGTCCAACTTCTTCCTGCAAGAGGAGAACCGGCGGCGGGGGGCCGCAGGCCGGCGGCGGGCGCAAGGGCAGCTCGGGGCGGGGCTGACACCCGAGCGCGAGGGGAAGGTGAAGCTGGCGCTGCTGCTGGCCTCCGTGGGCGCCACGCTGGCGGTGCTGTCCGTGGGCACCGAGTTCTGGGTGGAGCTCAACACCTACAAGGCCAACGGCAGCGCCGTGTGTGAGGCGGCCCACCTGGGGCTCTGGAAGGTGTGCACCAAGCGGCTGTGGCAGGCGGACGTGCCCACGGGCAGGGAGACCTGCGGCCCCGCGGAGCTGCCCGGAGGTAAGTGGCCGCCCCACTGAGCCCAGGTAGACAGGGAGGGAGAGGGGCCCGTGTCCCAGGAGAAAGTCCGCCCCAGGGACGAAAGCCTGAGCTCCAGGAGGAGAGAGCTTGCATCCCAGTAAGTGCCGGTGCCCACATTGACCTCTGCTCTCAGAAACTGCTGAGAGAGAGAGAGAGATCTGAGAGAGAGAGAGAGAGAGAGAGAGAGCTCCCAGACACGGCCTAGGCCCCTAACTGGCTAACCCCCAGAGAACCTGTGCCTTAGAGCTTGCTTTCCTGCTACAGACTGTACCCCAGGACCAGAATGTGCCTGCAGGGAGTCTATGCCCCAGGCCATCCCTTACCCCTAGACCAGGCTGGGACCTGAGACCCTCCTAAATGAGGCTGTACCCCTATTCTATGCCTCTAAAGAAAGCCTGTGCCCCAAGACCACTCTGTGTTGCCAAAGTAGTCTGTGTCCCAAGACCATCCTGTACCCCAACTATCCTGTACCCCCAAATCAGCCTGTCTCTGCCTACAGTCTCCATGCCCCCCCAGACCAGCCTGCATGCTTCCTCCAGCCTGTGCCCTCAGATCAGCCTGCACCTCCAGACGAGGCTGTGGTTCCAGACAAGTCTGTGACCCCCCAAAGACCCTGCACCCACACCGCCAATGTTCCTAGTCATCACTTGGTCCCCCCCCCGAGGCCAGTCTTTGGCTCTAGAGACAGCCTGTGTCCCTAGAAAAACCTTGCCTGTGTCCCCAGACACAGCTGGTGTCCTCAGAGAGCCAGTGCCCACCCCAGGCAGCCTGTGCCCTCTGGAAATGCCTGCACCCTGGAGACAGCCTGTGCCCACTCTGCATGTGCCCACACACAGCCTGTGCCCTTGGAGAGGCAGCCTGGGATCTTGGTGTCAGCTTCCTCTTCACAGCCTGGAGACAGCTTGCACTCCCATCCTGTGAGCCCCGGGGGAGACAGACGCCCACCCCAAAGCAGAACCTATGCCTGTTCCCCACCGACTGCTTCCACCAAACCAAGCTCTCACCAGACACCGCTCCAACGCCCAGGCCAGACCCTGTGCCTTCCCTGCAGTGTTCTTCACTTCTTGTCCTCTTGCCTCCACATGCCCAGACTGGATATTTCAGCATTTTCTCATTTTCTCTGAGACACACTTCCATGCTCCTCACTTTCCCAAATAGTGGCTGTTTTACCCCTGGGGATGCCGAAAGCTGTCCCGTACCTCCCTGATAGGACATGCCACAGCTTGTACTTATACCAGGGGGATATTCTATACCTCTTGGGACCTGGAGGAAATCTCGTTCTCCTCCACTGACTCCCCAGAGCCCATTTGGGCCATCGCATATTCGATCACCCATATGAGATCTCCAGCACTCTGTGCTCCCCAAAGAAGGCCCTATAATCCCAGTGCCCCTCAAAGAATATGGCCGATTTTCCTGGGCTCCATATGAGAGTTCCCTCATCCTTCAGTTCTCCAGATGTGACATCTTATATGGGTAGAGCGCAAAACAGGATGTCCCAAGCCCGCCACAGGACAGCAGGATGCTAGGCACCCCTGGCTGTCAGGATGATAGGCTACCCTTAATCATTTTATTTCTGCAGATGGGCTATCTCTGGCCCCTCGGGCTCTCAAACAGGCTGATGATCCCAAACTTTTGCAAAATGGGAGACCCAGTAATAAGAATGTTAGATGCTTACATGTTGCCTGGTCCTGATCTAAGTGTTTTATGTACCCTAACTCATTAACCATCATGTCTAGCCTGTGAGTTGTTGTAATCATTCCCTTTCCAGAGAAGACAAAAGTGAGGAGCAAGAAGTCTTGGTGGCTCGGTCTGCGCACCCAGGCTAGTTATGTGGAATTTGTTTTGTTGCTGTTGTTGTTTGAGACAGAGTTTCACTTAGCCCCCCAGGCTGGAGTACAATGGCGTGTTCTCAGCTCACTGTAACCTCCACCTCTCAGGTTCCAGAGGTTCTCCTACCTCAGCCTCCCGAGTAGCTCACAGGCGCACGCCACCACGCCCAGCTCATTTTTTGTAACTTTAGTAGAGACCACGTTGGTCAGGCTGGTCTCAAACCCCCCGACCTCAGGTGATCCGCCCGCCTCGGCCTCCCAAAGTACTGGGATGACAGGTGTGAGCCACGGTGCCTGGCAGTTTTATGGAATTCGAAGCTTGGTTGCCTCCATTCCTGACAAATGCATTATATTACATCTCATTAGTCCAGAAAGAGAACTCAAAGGTCTTGGGGCAATGGAGGGGATGTCCCATCCCATCTCACCACATCATGTGGGGTCCCTCGCATCCCTTGCTGTCCTCTCCATTGATCAGAAAGGACTTCAGTGTTCTAACAGGGTCGTCTCCATCATCTCACAAACCTGCCCCCTCAGAGGACATGTCACAATCTTCATTGTCTCGGAGAAATAACTCACACTCACCACTGCCCATCAAAAGACATCCCTATCTCCCTTGGCTGCAAGTGGGGAATTTGGGGGTGGCCCTTACCCTATACTTTTCCGGATGGGATATGTCATGTCATATCTTGGGGTGGTCAAGAGTTGGGATGTCCTAAACTATTAGTAGCCAAAAGGGGATGCCAGACAGCCTACATTGTCCCAGAAGGGCCATCACACCTCCGGGTGGATATAGACCATGCTTCCCACAATGACTGCTTCAATGAGAACCCACATCCTTCACGCGGTGACATGAAGCATCATTTACCCCTTTCTGTTTGTTTGTTTTTTGAGACGGAGTTTTGCTCTTGTTGCCGTGGCTGGAGTGCAGTGGCACACACGATCTCAGCTCATCATAATCTCCACCTCCTGGGTTCAAGTGATACTCCTATCTCAGTCTGTCAAGTAGCTAGGATTGCAGGCATGCGCCACGACATCCAGCTAATTTTTATATTTTTAGTAGAGATGAGGGTTTCACCATGTTGGCCAAACCTCCTGGTCTCGAACTCCTGACCTCAAGCAATCTGCCTGCCTTGGCCTCCTAATGTGTTGGGATTCCAGGCGTGAGCCACCGCGCCCAGCCCTGTGCTTTATTTTATATTATGTTTTCCTTATTCTTTCCGAGCTCATCTCTTAAATGTGTTTGATAAACACTCACGGATATGTATTTTGACTTGGAAAATATATAGTGTTAGTTTATGTGTGTTTTACATACATCAGATCATGCTATTGATTTTGTCTGATCTTAGGACTTTTTTTTTTTTTTGAGATGGGGTCTCACTCTGTCCCCCAGGCTGGAGTGCAGTGGCATAATCTTGGCTCACTGCAACCTCTGTCTCCCGGGCTAAAGCGATCCTCCTACCTCAGCCTCCTGAGTAGCAGGGATTACAGGTGTGTGCCACTACACCCAGCTGATTTTGATAGAGACATGGTTTTACCATGTTGGCCAGGATGGTCTCGATCTCTTGACCTCGTGATCCACCCGCCTCGGCCTCCCAAAGTGCTGGGATTACAGGCGTGAGCCACCGCGCCTGGCACTTGTTCTTCCCCTTATTAGATGGACAAGTAAATGACACAGACGCTCCCTGTGAAAATCTCTGGCTTGATTCTTACTCCATGTCACTTATAAACAGTGCTACTGTAAACGTCCGAATATATGCTCCTGTTTTGTTTTGTTTTCCCCCCTGGAGGTGTACCCTGCAATGAAACCGTTGAGCCACAGGGTGTGAACATTCTTCATTTCATAAAGTACCTCAGAGTGCCTTCCCGAAAGACGAGTCGTACCCGTTCACACACGGAATCTCCTCTTATCTATTGAAACGCGTGATATTACCCTTTTCATGCTGGCCGGTCTAACTGATAGAAAGCGGTGCCTCCCTGCTGATTCGAGCTGCGTCTCTCTGATCCCTGGTGAAGTGGGCATCTCCTCATGGACCTGTCAGTTACCCAGCCTTCCTCTTCTGTGAATTACTATTCATACCCTTTGCCCACTTGTCTCTCTTCTTGCTGAGCCGTGGGAGCTCTTCGTGCCTTCCGTGTAGGAACCCTTCCTGAGCCAGGAATGCTTTCTGAGTCTGTTACTCTTCTTCTACTTGTATCTTGGTAGCATGGCGGTGGTTTTCACACCTCTGGCCATCATTTTTGCCTCTGTGTAGCAGGGATGGTAAGGTCCAAGTTCTAGGCTCCTGTGGGCTGTGCGAAGTGTCCAGTCCTGAGCTTACACAAGGGACCTCGTATCCTCATGTCTCTGTTTTCTCTCTCCTGCTTCCACAGAAGCAAACTGCACCTATTTTAAATTCTTCACCACGGGAGAGAATGCACGAATCTTTCAGAGAACCACAAAGAAAGGTGAGAACTTTTCACCCCATGGTGGGCGACAGGTGGGGGGAAATGCTGAACATGCTAGAGGAGTTCTAGAGAGAATTATCCTCTCCTCTGCTTTACCCCAGGGCGGGCCTCATGTTGAGAATCTGTGGATATCCTTGGGGGTAGGGCTGGCGGGAGAGTTAACGATGGGGACATGGTGCCCCAGAGCCCTGTGCCTGGAACTCTTTTCGTTTGTTTTGAGATAGTGTCTTGCTCTGTTGCCCAGGCTGGAGTGCAGTGGCTTGATCTCAGCTCACTGCAACCTCCACCTGCTGGGTTCAAGCGATTCTCCTGCCTCAGCCTCCTGAGTAGCTGGGACTACGGGCATCTGCAACCACACCCAGCTAATTGTTGTATTTTTACTAGAGATGGGGTTTCACCATGTTGACCAGGCTGGTCTCAAACTCCTTCCTGACCTCAGGTGATCTGCCTGCCTCGGCCTCCCAAACTGCTGGGATTATAGGCATGCCACTGCACCCAGCCATGCCTAGAACTCTTAACCCATCTCTGCCTATGCCATGTTCTGGGTAACCATGGGCAAGTCGCAGCCCCTCTCTGTGGATGGCACCTGGACATCTCACACATGCGCACATATCACATGCTAACCACAGCGCTGGACACTCCGTCTGTAAGACCTCTGGTCCTCGCAGTAGCCCTGCAGGCGGCGGGGGGACTTTATCTTCCATCTTCCAGAAGCCCAGGAATGATTACAGTTATTTTCCTCGGGAAGTGGCAGAGGTGGAAGCAGGATTGAGACCCAAATAATTCTGACTCTCAAGGAGCACGCTACTAAAGAATCTTCTGAGGCCAGGTGCAGTGCTCACACCTGTAATCCCAGTGCTTTGGAGGCGGGCAGATCACTAAGGCCAGGAATTTGAGACCAGCGTGGCCAACATGGCGAAACCGCGTCTCTACTAAAAATACAAAAATTAGCCGGGCGTGGTGGTGCACACCTATAACCTCAATACTTGGGAGGCTGAGGCAGGAGAATCAGTTGAGCCTGGGGAGGCAGAGGTTGCACTGAGCTGAGATTGCGCCACTGCACCCCAGACTGGGCCACAGAGCAAGACTCCATCTCACAAAGAAAAAAAAAAAAGAATCTTCTGAGAAGATCTTCCGAGAAGATTCTGAGAAGACCCTGTTTCCGTGCTGACCCATTCGATAGCCATGGCCCCACGTGGCTCCGGCACACCTGGAATGTTGCACGTGTGACACGGAACTGAGTTTCTAATTGTGTTTAAATTTATTTCACGTGGAGGCCACAGGTGGCAAGTGGTGGATATACTGGAAACTGCTGCTCTAAACACTTTGCACTCTTTAAAAAATTCATCTTGTATTTGTATTTTTTATTTATTTATGTATTTATTTTATTTTTGAGATGGAGTCTCACTCTTTTGCCCAGGCTGGAGTGTAGTGGCACTATCTCAGCTCATGGCAACCTCCGTCTCCCAGGTTCAAGCAATTCTCCTGCCTCAGCCTCCCGAGTAGCTGGGATTACAGGTGTGCGCCATCACGACTGGCTAATTTTTGTATTTTCAATAGAGATGGGGTTTCGCCATATTAGCCAGGTTGGTCTCGAACTCCTGAGCTCAAGTGATCCTCCCACCTCGGCCTCCCAAAGTGCTGGGATTGTAGGTGTCGGGTCCACAGGAAGGAATTTAAACTGAGAAGGGTTCAGCCTAAATTCCTACTAGAATCTGGAAAATCCTACAAGAGTCTTCCATGTAGGAAGTGGTTGGGGAGAATTCCAACCTGGATAATTCCATTCCACTGTAGCACACTGACTTTGTCTCCCACATGCCCTACTGCCTCAGTTTCCTCACCTGTAAACCAGTGGTAACCAGATCCTAAATAAATATTGGCAATTTTCAACTCTTTCTCATCCTGGCCCTCTCCTCCCTTTGCTCGGCAACTTTGGAGGAATAACTGACCCTTTCTGAGCCTCAATTCCTTCAGCCGTGTTAGTAAAACGTTGGATTGGATGATCTTCTACTTGAAAATTCTTCTCTCATCCTGAATCTTACATCTTCCTGGTTCTGGGTTCCTATCGGTGAATCCTCCTCATTCCCTACATCCCATGTTCTCTCTGCTTTCCTCTCCCCTCCTGGCAGAGGTGAATCTGGCAGCTGCGGTGATAGCAGTGCTGGGCCTGGCAGTCATGGCCTTGGGGTGCCTCTGTATCATCATGGTGCTCAGTAAAGGTGCAGAGTTCCTGCTCCGAGTTGGAGCTGTCTGCTTTGGCCTCTCAGGTGAGGGTTCAGAGCCTGGAGGCTGAGGACATTGCATGCTGGGAGGATCTCCAGGCACTGTTGCATGCTGGGAGATGGGCTCTCCGTGCACTGTTGCATACAGGGAGATGGGGGCTCTCTGCACGGTTGCATGCTGGGAGTAGGGTCTCCACACACTGTTGCATGCTGGGAGGTGGGAACTCCAAGCCCTGCAGCATGCTTGGAGTTGAGGGGAAGCTCAAGGTCTATAGTAGTTTCAAAGATGGGAGAACCCCAACAACAGGGGTAAGAATTGGAGGGTGTCCAAACACCGTTTTAGATTTGGACCTGGGATCTCCAAGAATTGCTGCCTGCTGGGAGATGGGATTTCTAGACACTGTCGCATGCTGGGAGTTGAGAAAGCTCAAGGACCGCAGACATCTAAAACATTGGAGAGTTCTAAGCCCTGTTGTTGGCTGGGAATCGGAAGCTGTCCAAATACTTTTTTAGGTTTGGACCTGGAGTCTCAAACACTGTTGCATGCGGAGATGTTTTGAACATTACAGCATGCTGGGAGGTCAGGGAAGCCCAGGGGCGATAGTACACTCAAAGGCGGAAGAGTTCCAAGCCCTATTGTCGGCTCAGAGTTTCATGGCCTCTAAATGCACATTTAGTTTTGGGACTTGAGGTCTGCAAGGACTGTTGCATTCTCCGGAGCTGAAAGTCTAAATAAAATGCTGCATCTTATGACATGTAGACCTCGGGAATGAACAACACTTCAGCGTATTGTACTTCCAGTTCAAATCCTTGCAACAGCTCTACTAGGTGGGGCTTACTGTCCCCCGTTTCATTTATCTATTTATTTTCGAGACAGAGTCTTCCTCTGGTATCCAGGCTGGAGCGCAATGGTGTGATCTCGGTTCGCTGCAACCTCCACCTGCTGGGTTCAAGTGATTCTTCTGCCTCAGCCTCCTGAGTAGCTGAGATTACAGGCATGCACCACCACTCCCAGCTAGTGTTTTGTATTTTTTGGTAGAGACGGGATTTCACCATGTTGGCCAGGCTGGTCTCAACCTCCTGACCTCAAGTTATCTGCCTGCCTCTGCCTCCCATAATGCTGGGATTACTGTCATGAGCCACCACACCCAGCCTCCCCCATTTTATTGAGGAGAAAATTGAGGCTCAGAGAAGTCAGATGAATTACTCATGGCCACACAATCGATGGCAGAGGTGTTTTTTTGTTTTTTTTGTTGTTGTTTTTATTTTATTTTTTTTTTTTTTGAGACGGAGGTTTGCTCTTGTTACCCAGGCTGGAGTGCAATGGTGGGATCTCAGCTCACTGCAACCTCCGCCTCCTGGGTTCAGGCAATTCTCCTGCCTCAGCCTCCTGAGTAGCTGGGATTACAGGCACACGCCACCATGCCCAGCTAATTTTTTGTATTTTTAGTAGAGACGGGGTTTCACCATGTTGACCGGATGGTCTCGATCTCTTGACCTCTTGATCCACCTGCCTCGGCCTCCTAAAGTGCTGGGATTATAGGCATGAGCCACCGCGCCCAGCCAGAGGTGGGTTTTTAAACTCGGTTTCTTTTCTTTCTTTTTTTTCTCTTGAGATGGAGCCTCACTCTGTCACCTAGGCTGCAGTGCAGTGGCATGATCTCAGCTCACTGCAACCTCTGCCTCCCAGGTTCAAGCAACTCTTCCACCTCAGCTTCCAGAGTGGATTGCAGGTGTGTGCAACCACACCCAGCTCAGTTTTGTACTTTTACTATTGACGGAGTTTCACCATTTGGCCAGGCTGGTCTTGAACTCCCGACATCAGTTAATCCGTCTGCCTCCGCCTCGGCTTTCCACTCGGCCTTAAACTTGGTTTTCTTATACCAGAGTGTGTCTTCTCACTGTACCTTCATCTTGCGTTTCGGGAACTGTATTTCTGTGGGATCTCTGTAGGTGTGGAGCATGGTCTGATGGAATGAAGGCCTACCTGGCAGTCAGGCGGTCTAGGTTCCAGCCTAATCTGTGACTTTGGGAAGCTTCCTTTTATTTTCCGGGTCTTGGTTTTATTATTGGATCAAATGTTTTCTTTCTTTTCTTTTTTTTTGAGACAGATTTTTGCTTTGAAACATGTAATTCATACAGAGATGTGAAGAATAAGGATGTCGAAGGCAGGCTCAGGGAGGGGGACGCAGAACAAGTTTTGCTCTTGTTGGCCAGGCTGGAGTGCAATGGTGTGATCTTAGCTCACTGCAACCTCTGCCTCCCAGGTTCAAGTGATTCTCCTGCCTCAGCCTCCCAAGTAGCTGGGATTACAGGCCCGTGCCTCCACGCACTGCTAATTTTTGTGTCTTTAGTAGAGACAGGTGTTCACCATTTTGGCCAGGCTAATCTCAGACTCCTGACCTCAGGTGATCTGCCCGCCTTGGCCTCCCAAAGTGCTGGGATTACAGGTGTGAGCCACCACACCCGGCCCCTTTCTCTTTTCTTTCTTTTCCACCTTCTTTCCCTTCCTCTCTCCCTCCAGTCATCTGTTTCTCCGTTTTTTTATTTTTTAATTTATTCGTTCATTTAACAAGTATTTCTTTAACATCCACTGGGTCCTAGATGCTGTGCCTGGAGCCGCTGAGGACGGAATGATGAATAAGATAAAGGTGATGCTTGTTCTCATGGTGTTTTTAGCTCGGTAGGAATTTGGTGTTGGCGTTATTACCAAACTCATGCCCGCATTACTCCTTGGGGTGCACAGGAAGATGTGGATAAAAGTGTTTCATGGGCCAGGCACGGTGGCTCACGCCTATAATTGCAGCACTCTGGGAGGCGGAGGCAGACGAATCACCTGAGGTCAGGAGTTTGAGACCAGCCTGGCCAACACAGTGAAAACCCATCTCTACTAAAACTACAAAAATTAGTCAGACATGGTGGTGGGCGCCTGTAGGCCCAGCTACTCAGGAGACTGAGACAAGAGAATCACTTTAACCCGGGAGGCGGAGGTTGCAGTGAGCCGAGATCTCGGCATTCCAGCCTGGGTGACAGAGCAAGACTTCATCTAAAAAATAAAGTGTTTTATGAAAGTCTTGGGCACAGGCCGGGCGCGGTGGCTCACGCCTATAATCCCAGCACTTTGGGAGGCCGAGGCGGGTGGATCACGAGGTCAAGAGATCAAGACCATCCTGGTCAACAAGGTGAAACCCCGTCTCTACTAAAAATACAAAAATTAGCTGGGCATGGTGGCGCACACCTGTAATTCCAGCTACTTGGGAGGCTGAGGCAGGAGAATTGCTTGAACCCAGTAGGCGGAGGTTGCAGGATCGTACCATTGTACTCCAGTCTGGGTAACAACAGCGAGACTCCGTCTCAAAAAAAAAAAAAAAAAAGGTCTTGGGCACAAAAATTTTCTGCAAATTGTACAACCACGTGAAAGTGAAGGAGGAGTTGATGCTGTCAGTACTGTGCTTATATTGAGTATCAGGGATCGGGCTGGGTTGGGCTTCTGAGGTCTCCCTAGATAAAGGGACATGGACAGGTTGTATTGTTTCTCTCTTTATACAATATCTGTCAGCTGTTGTTTTATGTTTTAGAGGTATGAGAGAAGTTTGCTGCCATTGTGGATTTATAGTGCAGCGGGAGACAGAAATGAGATAAAGAGACGATACTCACATAAATCAGTATGTATTCATTACTACCAGCTGTGACGAATGCGATAGATAAAAAGCAGCGTCGGAGAAAAATGTGTCACACAGAGACCCACTGTAGATTTAGGTGGCAGGGGTTAGTGAAGGCTTCCCTTCAGAACATGTACTTCACACAGAGACGTGAAGAAGAGGATGTCTAAGGCGGGCTCGGGGAGGGGGAAGTGGAATATTGTTCCAAGCGGCATAAAGGTCTCCAAGCTTGAACGAATCTGGTGCATTGAAAGCCCTGCTTCACGTTGTGAGGGTGTGGGAGGAGCAGCTTGAGAGGAGGCTGGAGAAGCCACAGGAGCCAGACCCATGTGCCTTTTCATTTATTTTATTTATTTTTTTTTTATTTTTGAGATGAAGTCTTGCTCTGTCGCCCAGGCTGGAGTGCAGTGGTGCAATCTTGGCTCAGTACAGCCTCTACCTCCCTGGTTCCAGCGATTCTTATGCCTCACCCTGACAAGTAGCTGGGATTACAGGTGTCCGCTACCACGCCTGGCTAATTCTTGTATTTTTAGTAGAGACGGGGTTTCCCCATGTTGGCCAGGCTGGTCTTGAACTCCTGACCTCAAGTTATCCACCCACCTCGGCCCCCCCTAAAGTGCTGGGATTAGAGGTGTGAGCCACTGCGCCCGGCCTATTTTATTTTAAATTATTATTTATTGAGACAGGAGTCTTGCTCTGTCACCCAGGCTGGAGTGCAGTGGTGCAACCTCGGCTCACTGCAACCTCTGCCCTCCCGGATCAAGTGATTCTTTTGCCTCAGCCTCCTGAGTAGCTGGAGCTGGAACTACCGGCACCCACCACCATGCTGGCTAGTTTTCGTATTTTTAGTAGAGACGGTTTTGTTATGTTGCCCAGGCTGGTCTCGGACTCCTGACCTCAGGAGATCCATCCGCCTCAGCCTCCCAAAGTGCTGGGATTACAGGCATGAGCCACCACACCTGGCTTCTGTTTATTTTTGTTTGACCCATGAGCTAAATAGTTGGTGGGAAAAAAAAAATCAAAGGAAAACTATTTCAGGACATGTGGAAAGTACATGGAATTTAAAATTCAGTGTCCAAAATAACGTTCTGTTGGACCGCAGTCACTCCATTCACAATGGTTTTTTGTTTTGTTTTGTTTTTTTGAGACGGAGTTTCACTCTTGTTACCCAGGCTGGAGTGCAATGGCACGATCTCGGCTCACCGCAACCTCCGCCTCCTGGGTTCAGGCAATTCTCCTGCCTCAGCCTCCCAAGTAGCTGGGACTACAGGCACGCGCCACCATGCCCAGCTAATTTTTTGTTTTGTATTTTTAGTAGAGATGGGGTTTCACCTTGTTAACCAGGATGGTCTCGATCTCTGACCTTGTGATCGACCCGCCTCGGCCTCCCAAAGTGCTGGGATTACAGGCTTGAGCCACCGCGCATGGCCAGCATTCACAATGTATTACCTACAGCTGCTTTTGCACTGCAGAGTCCAGCGTGGTGACAGAGACAGCACTGTCCATAAAGCCTTAGATAGATTCCTACTACCTGGCCCACAGGCTCGCTGACCCATGGCTTAGACCAAAAAGCCAGACGTTACCCTTGGTTCTTCTGTTGTTTTCACATATATCTCACATCCATTCCACCAGCAAATTCTTTTTTTTTTTTTTTTTTTTTGAGATGGGGTTTCACTGTTGTTGCCCAGCTGGAGTGCAGTGGTGCAATCTCAGCTCACTGCAACCTCTGCCTCCTGGGTTCAGGTGATTTTCCTGCCACAGCCTCCTGAGTTGCTGGGATTACAGGCATGCACCACCATGCCCGGCTAATTTTGTATTTTTAGTAAAGATAGGATTTCTCCATGTTGGTCAGGCTGGTCTCAAACGCCTGATCTCAGGTGATCCACCCACCTCAGCCTCCCAAAGTGCTGGGATTACAGGCGTGAGCCACCGCGCCTGGCCATCCACCAGCAAATTCTACTGGTACTACCTCCAAAACATAATTGGAATGCAAACCCTTTCCTCTGTTTCACCATGACGCTGATCCAAGCCACCGCTGTACTTCCCCGAGATAATTTCTGTGGTCTTCTAACTCTTCTCTATGCTCCTTTCAACTCCTCAAGCCCATTCTCCACAGAGCAGCTAGGGTGATACTTCTGCCTTTCAAATTTTAAATGTTTCTAGGAAGGGTCTGGCTCCGTCGCCCAGGCTGAAGTGTAGTGGCACAATCACAGTTCACCGCAGCCTCAACTTCCTGGGCTCAAGCAGTCCTCCCACCTCAGCCTCCCGTGTAGCTGGGACCTCAGGCACACGCCACCACACTGAGGTGCTTTTTAAAATTATTTGTAGAGATGAGGTCTCACTATGTTGCCCAGGCTGATCTTCAGTCTTCTCGCTTCAGCCTCCCAAAGTGTGGGGATTACAGGTGTGAGCCACCGTGCCCGGCCAGGTGATACTTTACTGTCATAAATCAGAGCATCGATCCCCCCCAGAAGAAAAGCCCACGTGAATTCCTACTGTGGAATAACATGGTTGCGAGGCCTCCCATGGCCTGACTCCTGGCTCCCCGTGAGTCCGTCTCCTGCCGTCTGCTCTCCCCGCTCCGGCACGGCAGCCTCTTTGCTGTTCCGCAGACCCTCTGAGCTCATTCCTCCCTCAGCGTGTTTTGCACTGCTGTCTCCTCGGCCTGGAATGTTCTTCCACTGGCACTGCAAGTGTCTCATGTCCTCATATTACCTCGTATTATTTAAGTCCCTGGTCAAATATCCCCACCTCAGAGAGACCATCACTGACCATCATGTCTAAAGGGGACTCATTTGGTATCCAAGAAAATGTTAAAAAAATAATAGAGAGAGAGAGTGTGTGTGTGTGAGAGTGTGTGTGTGTGAGTACCTGTGTGAGTGTGAGTGAGTGTGTGAGAGTACCTGTGTGAGTGTGAGTGAGTGTGTGCATGTGAGTGTGTGTACATGTGAGTGTGTGTGCATGTGCATGTGTGAGTGTGTGTGAGAGTACATGTGTGTGCGTGTGCATGTGTGTGTGAGAGTACATGTGAGTGTGTGTGCGTGTGCATGTGAGTGTGTGAGTACCTGTGTGAGTGTGAGTGCGTGTGCATGTGAGTGTGTGAGAGTACCTGTGTGAGTGAGTGCGTGTGCATGTGAGTGTGTGTGAGTACCTGTGTGAGTGTGAGTGCGTGTGCATGTGTGTGTGCGTGTGCATGTGAGTGTGTGTGAGTACCTGTGTGAGTGCAAGTGTGTGCATGAGTGTGTGTGAGTACATGTGTGTGCGTGCGAGTGTGTGCATGTGAGTGTGACTACATGTGTGTGCGTGCGAGTGTGTGCATGTGAGTGTGTGTGAGAGTACGTGTGTGCGCGCGAGTGTGTGCATGTGAGTGTGTGTGCGTGTGCGTGTGAGTGTGAGAGTGTGTGAGTGTGTGAGTACCTGTGTGAGTGTGAGTGTGCGTGTGAGTGTGTGAGTGTGTGAGTGTGTATGAGTGTGTGAGAGAGAGCACAACTGGGCATGGTGGCTCACACCTGTAATCCCAGCATTTTGGGAGGCTGATGCAGGTGGATCGCCTGAGGTCAGAAGTTCTAGACCAGCCTGGCCAACATAGTGAAACCCCATTTCTACCAAAAATACAAAAACTAGCTAGTCTCATAACCTGACCTCAAAAAAATAAATAAAATTTATTAAAAATGAAATAAACTGCCAGGCACGGTGGCTCACACCTGCAATCTCAGCACTTTGGGAGGCCGATCACGAGTTCAGGAGATCGAGACTATTCTGGCCAACTTAGAGAAACCCCATCTCTACTAAAATATGAAAAATTAGCTGGGCATGGTGGCAGGTGCCTACAATCCCAGCTTCTTGGGAGGCTGAGGCGGGAGGATCGTTTGAACCTGGGAGGCGGAGGTTGAAGTGAGCTGAGATCGTGCCACTGCACTCCAGCCTGGGCGACAGAGCAAGACTCTGTCTCAAAAAAGTAATAATAAAATAAAAAAGAAAGAAGGCATTACCCGCTGGGACCTTACCCTGCCCGTACTCATTTGCCACCGTAAGAGAGTTTAAGCCTGGGTGGCTGAAACAGCAGAAACTGATTTTCTTGCCATTCTGGAGGCTGCAAGTCTGAGACCAAGGCGTCACCAGGGTCCGTGTTTTCCACATTTCCTTCTCTCTTTTTTTTTTTTTTTTTTTTTTGTTGTTGTTGAGACGGAGTCTGGCTCTGTCACCCAGGCTGGAGTGCAGTGGTGTGATCCTGGCTCACTGCAGCCTCCACCTCCTGGGTTCAAGAGATTCTTCTGCCTCAGCCTCCTGAGTAGCTGGGATTATAGATGCCCACCACCACACCCGGCTAATTTTTTTTTATTTTTAGTTGAGACGGGGTTTCAGGCCGTAGTGCAATGGCGCGGTCATAGCTTACTGCAACCTTGACCTCCCAGGCTCAGCCTCCTGAGTAGCTGATCCTACAGCTACCAGCCACCACAGCTAGTTATTTCATTTTATTATTTTTTATTTTTTGAGACAGAGTTTCACTCTCATTACCCAGACTGGAGTGCAATGGCGCGATCTCGGCTCACCACAACCTCCGCCTCCTGGGTTCAGGCAATTCTCCTGCCTCAGCCTCCTGAG
Source organism: Callithrix jacchus (assembly GCF_049354715.1). Classification (NCBI taxonomy): domain Eukaryota; kingdom Metazoa; phylum Chordata; class Mammalia; order Primates; family Cebidae; genus Callithrix; species Callithrix jacchus. The sequence continues at coordinate 47,206,803 of NC_133523.1, forward strand.
TAGCTGAGATTACAGGCACGCGCCACGATGCCCAGCTAATCTTTTATATTTTTAGTAGAGACGGGGTTTCACCATGTTGACCAGGATGGTCTCTATCTCTTGACCTCGTGATCCACCCGCCTCGGCCTCCCAAAGTGCTGGGATTACAGGCGTGAGCCACCGTGCCCGGCCATCATGAATGGGTTCTTTACATGCTTCGGCTCCCAGCTCAAATGGCTTTTCTCGACACCATCCAAAGTCCCTGCTCCACCCCTGGGTGCCACTTTCTCTGTTTCTATTTCCTTCCTCTCCTGCCTCACCCTCTGAGGTGATCTTGTCTCCTCATTTGTTTATTTTGGACATTGCAACCTGGCAGCCTGCAGGCCCTCCGCGGCCGGGGAAGGTGGTTTGTCTGCCGGGCAATACAGAAAGATTTCTCTGAGTTGACATTTAAAGGTTGGGAGAAATCCCATAAAAATAGTAATCATGTAAGCAATTATGGGTCGGGCGCGGTGGCTCACGCCTGTAATCTCAGTACTACAGGTGGCCGAGGTGGGTGGATCACTAGAGGTCAGGAGCTCAAGAGCAGCCGGCCAACATGGTAAAACCCCGTCTCTACCAAAAAAAAAATTAGCCAAGCATGGTGGTGCACATCTGTAATCTCAGCTACTCAGGAGACTGAGGCAGGGGAATCAGGAGGTGGAGGTTGCAATGAGCTGAGATTGCACCATTGCACTCCAACCTGGGCGACAGAGCAAGACTCTGTCTTGAAAAATTTTTAAAAATCCGGGCGCGGTGGCTCACGCCTGTCATCCCAGCACTTTGGGAGGCCGAGGCGGGTTAATCACGAGGTCAAGAGATCAAGATCATCCTAGTCAACATGGTGAAACCCCGTCTCTACTAAAAATACAAAAATTAGCTGGGCATGGTGGTGCGCGCCTGTAGTCCCAGCTACTCGGGAGGCTGAGGCAGGAGAATTGCTTGAACCCAGGAGGCGGAGGTTGCGGTGAGCCGAGATCACGCTATTGCACTCCAGTCTGGGTAACAAGAGCGAAACTCCGTCTCAAAAAAACAAAAAACAAACAAACAAACAAAAAATTTAAATCTAATGAACCATATTCACCCCCCAGTGCTGCAAGCACCAGAACGCGTTTCTCCCACCCAGCTGTGACTCGGTATCCGCCTTGGCATCATTTCCAGCACATGGTTCTGTGGCATCGATTCCCTTCACGTTGCCATCACCCCCATCCACCTTCAGAACCATCTTCATCCTCCCCACCGAAACCCTGGACACATTTAACACCAACTCCCCTTTCTCCTCTTCCCTCCGGCTCTCGGCACCCACCGCTCTACATTCTGTCTCTATGACTTTGTGTCTTGTTTTTTGTTTTTTTTTTTTCTTTATCTCCAGCTTCCCAAATGCTGCCTGCTATATAGTAGGTGTTTAGTAAGTATTTGTTGAGTGCACGCGTGGGAAGGCGCCAGGGAGGGCGGGAGGGCTGGGAGAGGAAGGCTCAGATGCAGCTGGGGTCCCGGGCCTGATCCGAGCGTCATCCTCTCTCCCGCAGGCCTGCTGCTGTTGGTGAGCCTGGAGGTGTTCCGGCATTCTGTGAGGGTCCTGCTGCAGAGAGTCAGCCCTGAGCCTCCCCCAGCCCCACGCCTCACCTACGAGTACTCCTGGTCCCTGGGCTGTGGCGTGGGGGCCGGCCTCATCCTGCTGCTGGGGGCTGGCTGCTTTCTGCTGCTCACACTGCCTTCCTGGCCCTGGGCGTCCCTCTGTCCCAAGCGGGGCCACGGGGCCACCTAGAGCCACACGTGAGACTTCTCTAAGCAACCACCAAGCTCTTTCATCTTCTCCATCGTGCCCTCAAGATCTTTCCACCCCATCTCCTGGAGAAACTGTGTTCTCCCCGTTCGGGGCTATGTTCCTTGACACACCCGCCTCCTGTCCCCTCATCCTCTCTCCCTCTGTAAATACGTTTTTCTCAGTGGCTGTATGTGGGTTGCTTGGGGGTGGGATGGGAAGAGGCTCTTTGCAAACGAGGGTCCCCAGGGAAGACTGGCAGGGACCTGATGGGGTAACGGGTGTGGGGTTGGGGGGTGAGGTCGGGGGGTCTTGGGTGGGAGTTGGAGGCCCTTTCATTTCCCAGGTCTGGATTGATTCGCTTGCCGGGAGAGACTTTTTACAACTCACCTGCAGCTCAGGGTGAGGTCACGGGAGACAGGGAAAGATGCCAGGGTCTGACCTGGCTGTGTCTGATTTGGGATTAAAGGTTTGGAAATTTAACAACTTTGGTTTGGAGTCTATTTGTGACGTGATCACACATTCCAGGGTAAAGAAAAGGAACTCCACCTACCCTCCAGAAACATACCAGCTATGAGCCCAGAAGTCGTGTGAAAATGAACCATATACAGTGGCCGAAAATGTGGAAAATACTATATATATATATATATATAATTTTTTTTTTGAGACAGAGTTTTGCTCTGTCGCCCTGGCTACAGTGCAGCAAAACAATCTCGGCTCACCGCAACCTCCGCCTCCTGGGTTCAAGCAATTCTCCTGCCTCAGCCTCCCAAGTAGCTGGGATTATAGGTGCCTGCCCCCCCACACAGCTAATTTTTGTGTGTTTTCTTGTTTAAAAGAGGTGGGTTTCACCATGTTAACCAGTCTGCTCTCGAATTCCTGACCTCAAGTGATCCGCCTACCTCGGCCTCCCAAAGTGCTGGGATTACAGGCGTGAGCCACCGCGCCCTGCCCAGATTTCCCCTTTACAATTGACTCCTAACATACTGGATTAAGATTGACCCCAGTGACCTCATTTTAACGTGGTTACCTCTGTAAAGGCCCTATCTCCAAATGAGGCCACATTCTGAGGTACTTCAGGGTTAGGATCCACCATATATCTTTTTTTTTGTGGGAGGGAACGTTCAACCTTTAACAATGTGTAGATTCTAAATTGTGTTTTCTGGCCGGGTGTGGTGGCTGACACCTGTATCCCAGCATTTTGGGGGGTCCGAGGCGGGCAGATCACCTGAGGTCAGGAGTTTGAGACCAGCCTGGCCAACATGGTGAAACCCCATCTCTACTAAAAATAAAAAAATTAGTTGGGCGTGGTGGTGGGCGCCTGTAATCCCAGCTACTCGGAAGGCTGAGGCAGGAAAATTGCCCGAGCCCAGGAGGCGGAGGGTGCAGTGAGCCGAGATCGTGCCACTGCACTCCAGCCTGGGAGACAGAGCAAGACTCCATCTCAGAAAAAAGGGCTGGGGCAGTGGGATTGGTTCAGGAACCTTCTGAAGAAGGAGATGGTGACCTTCAGTCTTGGAGATGAATAACAGAGAGAGTGGAGAAAGGTAAGGGCATTCCAGGTGGACGGGAGGGCTTGGAGGAAACCAAGATGGAAAACGAGAAAATGGGAGTGCTGATGTTCGGGGTGAGACGCAGGCATAGTGACAGGGGTTGCGGTGAGCTGTCTTATGAAGGAGGTGGGGAGACTTAAATGCTCAAAGAGTAGCTCGGCCTTGACGTGAGGGAACTGAGGGGCCATGGGAGGTTGTTGAGCAGACATGCTGGCATCAGGTCGAGGGGTTGACACAGTTTCTTATTCTTGAAGTCACAAAATTGCAGACACAGAAGACAGACCAGTGGTCACCAGTGGTTAAGAATAGGATGAGTTGCCGGGCGCGGTGGCTCACGCCTATAATCCCACCTCGGAGGCCGAGGTTGGTGGATCACGAGGTCAAGAGATCGAGACCATCCTGGTCAACATGGTGAAACCCCGTCTCTACTAAAAATACAAAAATTAGCTGGGCATGGTGGTGCGTGCCTGTAGTCCCGGCTACTCGGGAGGCTGAGGCAGGAGAATTGTTTGAACCCAGAAGGTGGAGGTTGCGGTGAGCCGAGATCACGCCATTGCACTCCAGCCTGGGTAGCAACAGCGGAACTCCGTCTCAAAAAAAAAAAAAAAAAAGAATAGGATGAGTCTTGACCCTATGTGGTAGCTCACATCTATAACCCCAGCATCTTGGGAGGCCGAGGCGGGCTGATTACCTGAGGGCAGGAGTTCGAGACCAGCCTGGCCAACATGGTGAAACCCTGTCTCAACTGCAAAAAAAAAAAAATTCGCTGGGCGCGGTGGCTCATGCCTGTAATCCCAGCACCTTGGGAAATGCCCGTTCTTGTTTAGGTTTGTGGGCACAGGCCCTAGGGTGGAACCTTGCCAGAGACACTGCCCTTCTCTACCCAGCAGTCTCCTGCTCCCCTCCCATGTCAAATGCTTTTTCTGTATCTATTGAGATGATCAGTAATTCTTTTTTTCAAAACAGAGTTTCATTCTGTCACCGAGGCTGGAGTGCAGCTGTGCGATATTGGCTCGCTGTAACCTCTGCCTCCTGGGTTCAAACAATTCTCGTACCTCAGCCACTCCAGTAGCTGGAATTATAGGTGTGTGCCACCAAGCCCAGCTAATGTTTGTATTTTTAGTAGAGATGGGATTTCACCATGTTGGCCAGGCTGGTCTCAAACTCCTGACCTCAGGCGATCCGCCCGCCTCCGCCTCCCAAAGTGCTGGGGTTACAGGCATTGATCAAGTGATTTTTGTTTCTAATTCTGCATTCGACAAGGAGAAGTGGGCCAGGCATGGCGGCTCACACCTGTAGTCCCAGCACTTTGGGAGACCCAGGTGGGTGATCACCTGAGGTCGGGAGTTTGAAGCCAGCCTGGCCAACATGGTGAAACCCCGTCTCTACTAAAAATACAAAAACTAGCCAGGTGTGGTGGCACGTGCCTGTAGTCTCAGCCACTCGGGAGTCTGAGGCAGGAGAATCTCTTGAACCTGGCAGGTGGAGGTTGCAGTGAGCCGAGATCACACCGCTCCACCCCAGCCTGGAGACAGTGAGAAGTCCATCTCCAAAAAAAAAACAGCAACAAGAAAAAAAACAAATAGAAGTGTCCCGCGGTGCCCTGGGGACCTGGGAGCCGGGCTGGCGTGAAACCCCAGCTCCCCGATTTGTAGCCAGAGCAACAGCTTCACCTCTTTCTGTCTTGGTCTCTTCATGCCTGAAGACGGTGCATGAGCTCAGCCCCGAACCCACTCCCAGCAGTCACCGTGCGGAGTCAACGCGGTAGGAAGCCCTGCAAAGCTCCCAGGAGACCGCCTGGCACATGGCGGCAACTCCATCTGCCTTTGTGGTGATTTTTTTATCCAGCGGCACTTAGAGAGTAAACAGGGACCCCCGACGAGCTGACAGCCTGCTGATGGAAACGACACTAATCACACCGTTGCACTAATGAGCATGCAATTAGAAACGGAGGTAAGTGCTGGGAGACAAGAGAGTCCAAATAGGAGACAAGATCATTCACATTTTTTTTTTTTTTGGCTGTTTGAGTTTGTGCTGAGTCAGGTCAGGGAAGCCTCAGGAGACATCTGCCATGGGGGTGGGGGGGACAAGTAGTTGGTCTTGGAGAAATGGCTCTTCTTTCTTTTTCTTTCTTCTTTCTTCCCTTCCTCCCTCCCTCCTTTCCTTCCTTCCTTTGTTTTTCCTTCCTTCCTTCCTTCCTTCCTTCTTTCCATCCTTCCTCCTTTCCTTCCTTCCTCCCTCCCTCTCTCCCTCTCTCCCTCTCTCCTCTCTCTCTCTTTCTTCCTCTCTCCCTCTGTCTGTCCCTCCCTCTCTCCCTCTCTCCCTCTCTCCTCTCTCTTTCTCTCTCTTTCTTCCTCTCTCCCTCTGTCTCTCTCTCCCTCTCTCCCTCTCTCCTTCTCTCTCTCACTTCCTTCCTTCCTTCTTTCTTCCAGAGTCTCACTCTGTGACCAGGCTGAAGTGCGACGGCACAGTCATGGCTCACTGCAGCCTTGACTTCCGAGGTTCAAGCGATTCTCAAGTCTCAGCCCCCAAACAGCTGGGACTACAGGCACACACAGCCACACCCAGCTAACTTTTTGTAGTGTGTGTGTGTGTGTGTGTGTGTGTGTGTGTGTGTGTGTATGGGGCTCTCCCAGTGTTGCCCATGTTGGTCTTGAACTCCTGGTCTCAAGTGACCCACTTGCCCTGGCCTCCCGGAATGCTGAGATTACAGGCATGAGCTACCGTGCCAGCCACTCTTCATTAAAAAATTATAAATAAATAGAGATGGGGTCTCACTATGTTGCCCAGACTGGCCATAAGCCACTGCACCTTTCGGGAATGTCTCTTTGTCCAGTAGTGTCTTTATTTAGAAAACTCTTTCTTACCTGAGGTCAGGGCAGGGAACGTTGGAAGCTAGAGACTCAGGAGAAAAAGGATCTGGCTGGGGACAGTGGCTCACACCTATAATCCCAGCACTTTGGGAGGCCGAGGCAGGAGTGCCTGGCCTGTCTTCTGGATATAAGACAGAGGGATTCTTTTAAAATAGAATTGCTAGACTTGGTAAATTAAAATACAGGATGCCCAGTTAAATTAAACTTTTAGATAAACAAAAACAGTTCGAATGTAAGTTTATCTCATGCCGTTTTGGGGCTGTACGTAGACTTTTTAGTCATTGCTTATCTGAGATTTGAAATCAACTGGGCATCCTGCATGGAGTGAAGAATCCCAGGAGTGCCTGGCCTGTCTTCTGGATATGAGCCATTTTAATGGGAGAAAGGAGAGACATCTTCTTGTAGTTTAGGCAGGGATCGTGGTGCACACCTGTAGTCCCAGCTACTCTCGAGGCTGAGGTGGGAGGATGACTTGAGCCTGGAGGCCGCAGTGAGCCGTGATCATGTCCCCAATTACAGACCGGGCAACTGACCCTGTCCCCAAAAAATAAAATAAAAATCACATCTGTAATCCCAGCACTTTGGGAGGCAGGGGCGGGCGGATCACGAGGTCAGGAGTTAAGAGCAGCCTGCCCAACATGGTGAAACCCCATCTCTACTAAAAATACAAAAATCAGCTGGACGTGGTTGGGGGGCACCCATAGTCCCAGCTACTCAGGAGGCTGAGGCAGGAGAATCGCTTGAACCCAGGAGGCAGAGGTTGCGGTGAGCCGAGATCGCGCCATTGCACTCCAGCCTGGGTGACAAAGTGAGACTCTGTCTCAATAAATAAATAAATAAATAAACTAAAAGAGGGTTGCCTGACTCCATGCAGGATGCCCAGTTGATTGCAAATCTCAGATAAGCAATGACTAAAAAGTCTACGTACAGCCCCAAAACGGCATGAGATAAACTTACATTCGAAGTGTTTTTGTTTATCTAAAATTTTAATTTAACTGGGCATCCTGTATTTTAATTTACCAAGTCTAGCAATTGTATTTTAAAAGAATCCCTCTGTCTGCTACGTGGAGAGCAGATGGGCAAGGCAGTAAGGGAAGGTAGAGCAGGGACATGGTTTGGGACGCCCCGTTGTGATCATGCAGGTGAGAAACCGGAGTCACACCACACGGTGCCAGCGAGGCTGAGGATCCACCCGTTCCCGGCCCCGCCCCTCCCGCTGCCCTTAACTGACCTGCCACAATCCTCGTGAGGTCAGTGCACAGAGCGGGGGCACTGCACAGAATCTGACAGTATCAGCCTAACAGTTACTCACGGCCTGCTCACTTTCGGTTCAAGGACCACAAGAGCGCTGAAATGTGAGGCCTGCGAAGCCGCACGACAGGGAGGGCTTCCCCGTCTGCTTACCTCCCTTATGGGTGTTAGAAAGGCATTTTCCACATTGCACTTCCTTTTCCATTTGGATAAAAATGCAAACTTCTAGACTGGGCTCAGTGGCTCACGCTTGTAATCCCAGCACTATGTGAGCCCAAGGCGGGCAGATCTCCTGAGCTTGGGGGTTCAAGACCAGCCTGAGCAACATGGGGAAACCCCCATCTTGACTAAAAATACAAAAACTAGCTGGACGTGGTGGTGCGCTCCTGTGATCCCAGCTACTCTGGAGTCTGATGCAGGAAGATCACCTGAACCCGGGAGGTGGAGGTTGCAGTGAGCCGAGGTTACCCTACCGCACTCTGCCTGGGCAACAGAGTGAGACTCTGTCTCAAAAAAAAAAATTCAGACTTCGGATGGAGACTTGCAAAGTTCCGCAGGATCCGGCCTCAGCACCTCCCTTCTGCTGTGCTCTGGCCGGCTCACCTTGCACCTGCCACGCTGGTTTGTGTCCATTCTTGGAACTAGGGCTTGCTCCTGCCCCAGGGCCTTTGCATGTGCTGTGCCTTCTGCCTGGGTGTCACTCCCCTTGCAGTTCCTGGCCGGATACTTCACTGTCTAATTCTCAGCTTCAACATGTTTTCCTCCAGGCCTTCCCTGACCCACTTTCCAAAGCAAAGACCCACCTTCCATACACTCAGTATGGTATATTGCACCACGGTTGATTTCTAGCTTGTCACTCATTACAGTCTTTGAGATGGAGTCTTACTCTGTCACTCAGGCTGTAGTGCCGCGGTGCATCCTTGACTCACTGCAACCTCCGCCTCCCGGGTTCCAGTGATTCTCATGTCTCAGCCTCCCGAGTAGCTGGGAGTACAGGCTTCCACCAACTCGCCTGGCTAATTTTTGTATTTTTAGTGGAGATGGGGTTTCGCCGTGTTGGCCAGGCTGGTTTTGAACTCCTGACCTCAAGTGATCCACCCGCCTCAGCCTCTCAAAGTGCTGGGATTACAGGCGTGAGCCACCACACCCGGCCAACAGTAACAGCCCTTTCAAAATGCCTGGTCTGTAGAACACACTCAACAGATATTGGTGAAATCACTGGATAAATACGACAGTTCCAGGGAAGGGCAGTGATTTGCTCAGAACAGGGAAGCTGCACCAGGAGTCTGTCTCGTGATTCTCAGACCGCCATCCAGTGCTCGGTTCCCCTTGGATTCAAGGCTGGTGAAGGCAAGGGCCATACTTTTCACACACCCTTTGAAAGCCCCAAACCAGAAGTCATTCTGGGTCGACTGCTCAAGGTTCTTCCCGGATCAGCTCTCTTGGTTACAAGTGCTGGCCTCCCGCAGGCGTGTGTCAGAATCTGCTCCCTTTCAGAGGATGAATACCTCTCCGTTTATGTAGCTCTCACACTCTGTTTAGGATTCATTCATTGATGGCACTTAGGTTACTTCCATTTTGTGGAAAGTAGAAAAGTTCCTCTTTAAAGTTTCCTTTCTTCTTAAAGAATAAATCGTGCCTGGGCGCGGTGGCTCAAGCCTGTAATCCCAGCACTTTGGGAGGCTGAGGCGGGTGGATCACGAGGTCAAGGGATCGAGACCATCCTGGTCAACATGGTGAAACCCCGTCTCTACTAAAAATACAAAAAATTAGCTGGGCATGGTGGTGCGTGCCTGTAATCCCAGCTACTCAGGAGGCTGAGGCAGGAGAATTGCCTGAACCCAGGAGGCGGAGGTTGCGGTGAGCCGAGATCACGCCATTGCACTCCAGCCTGGGTAACAAGAGCGAAACTCCGCCTCAAAAAAAAAAAAAAAAAAAAAAAAATCCTTTGTCTCAGTGCTAACTTATCTTTGTGGCATCGAGCATCTGTTTCCAACACGTGTGTGTGTGTGTGTGTGTGTGTGAATAATGCTGTTAAGAACATCAGCATATAAATATCCCTTCAGGCTGAGTGTGGTGGCACATGCCTGTAATCCCAGTTCTTTGGGAGGCCAAGAAGGGTGGATCTTGAGCCCAGGAGCTCAAGACCAGTCGGGGCAACATGGTGAAACCTCATCTCTACAAAAGTAAAATAAAATAAAAATAAAAATTAGCCAGGCTTGGGGGTACATGCCTGTAGTCCCAACTAGTCAGGAGGCTGAAGCGAGAGGATCGCTGGAACCCAGGAGGTCGAGGCTGCAGTGACCCAAGATCACACCACTGCACTACTCACCTGGGCAACAGAGAGACACGCTGTCTCAAAAATAAATACACAGATAGGCTGGGGGCAGTGGCTCATGCCTGTAATCCCAGGATTTTGGGAGACAGAGGCAGGCAGATCACCTGAGGTCAGGAGTTCGAGACCAGCCTGGCCAACATGGTGAAACCTCGTTCTACTAAAAATATTAAAATTAGCAGGGTGTGATGGTGTGCCCCTGTAGTCCCAGCTAGTCGGGATGCTGAGGAAGGAGAATTGCTTAAACTCGGGAGGCAGAGGTTGCAGTGAGTCAAGATTGTGCCACTGCACTCCAGCCTGGGCAACAGAGTAAAACTGCATCTCATAAATAAATAAATCTCTTTTCCGGACCTTGTTTGCAGTTGTTTTGGGTGTCTCCCCAGAAATGGAATTGCTGCATTCCATGGTAATTCTGTTTTATGAGTTTGATGGCTTGAATTTCTGTGGTGTCAGCTGCAGACTCTTAGTGAGGGAAGCCTGGGAGGGGATGCCCTTTAAGAGGATGACGCTGCCACAGAGGGGCTTCCGTTCATAAGGATGTGCTGTGTCCTTGAAGCTTCCTAACAGAGTAGACTGTAAGTGCTCTTACCACACACACACAAATGATAAATGTGAAGCAATGCATGTGTGAGTTAGCTCAAGTTAGCCTTCTCAACGTATGCCATTTCAACATATCATGTTGTACACCATAAATACATACAATTTGGTTTTTTTTTTTTTTTTTTTTTTTGAGATGGAGTTTCACTCTTGTTACCGAGGCTGGAGTGCAATGGCGCGATCCCGGCTCACCGCAACCTCCACCTCCTGGGTTCAGGCAATTCTCCTGCCTCAGCCTCCCGAGTACCTGGGATTACAGGCACACGCCACCATGCCCAGCTATTTTTTTGCATTTTTAGTAGAGACGGGGTTTCACCATGTTGACCAGGATGGTCTCGATCCCTTGACCTTGTGATCCACCCGCCTCGGCCTCCCAAAGTGCTGGGATTACAGGCGTGAGCCACCGTGCCTGGCCAAATACATACAATTCTTATCTGGCCATTAAAAAATAAATCAGTAATGCTTTAAAAATTCAATTTCATATTGGTGGTGGGGAAAACAGTCCATGATGTTGCAATGAACTGCGTTTCATTTCCTGAAGCATCAGCAAAAGACCAGCCGGGGAGTACAAGACGGGAGCAGGTGTGGGGAGTGGAGCGTGGCCTCCCCAGCTCCCACTTCCTTCTCAAGCTGCAGACTGAACTAGGGCCTCTGGAACAGGGCTAAGGAGCCCCCCGTGTCTGCAGCCTCTCTGGGGGGTTAAGGAGCCCCCATGTCTGCAGCGTCTCTGCGGGGCTTCATGGACTCGAGCAAAAGACTTGAGGCTGGAAAGGAAGGTATGAGTGTGCGGAGAGGTCGGGTGAGGTTGGGTTTCTGCAAGGAAAGAATCATCGCCCTGCTTGACTGATGTGCTAGACACCAGGCTGGAGGCACCAGCAGCTGGCGAGGCTGGGAGAGAAATTGACATCCCCTCTGGCAGCCCCGCCTTTAGCTGGAAACAGTCATGAGCCGCCACCTAGAGGCGAAAATGACAGCAACAACTTGGACCTAGAGCTGGGGCCACAGCAACAAAGGCGTCCGTCAGTCCTCCTTTTATTTTTATTTTTGAGACGGAGTTTCACTCTTGTTACCCAGGCTGGAGTGCAATGGCGCGATCTCGGCTCACTGCAACCTCCGCCTCCTGGGTTCAGGCAATTCTCCTGCCTCAGCCTCCCGATCAGCTGGGATTACAGGCACGCACCACCATGCCCAGCTAATTTTTTGTATTTTTAGTAGAGACGGGGTTTCACCATGTTGACCAGGATGGTCTCTATCTCTTGACCTCGTGATCCACCCGCCTCGGCCTCCCAAACTGCTGGGATTACAGGCTTGAGCCACCGCGCCCGGCCAGTCCTCCTTTTGAATTAGGACAATTGCCTTCTCTCAACGCAGCTTCTCTGTTCTGATTACCTACTGACTTACACCCAGTTACTCCAAACTTAGTGGCATAAAACAGCTGCTATTTATAGTTTTTGTTTGTTTGTTTTGAGGCAGAGTCTCTGTTGCCCAGGCTGGAGTGCAGTGGGGCGATCTCCGCACACTGCAACCTCCGCCTCTTGGGTTCAAGTGGGATTCTCCTGCCTCAGCTTCCCGAGTAGCTGGAATTACAGGCACGCGCCACCATGCCCAGATAATTTTTGTATTTTTAGTAGAGATGGTGTTTCGCCATGTTGGCCAGGCTGGTCTTGAACTCCTGACCTTAAGCAAACCGCCTGCCTCAGTCTCCCAAAGTGCCGGGATTATAGGTATGAGCCACCAAGCCAGGCTATAGTTTATTTACACTCAAGATTCTAGTAGTCCGTAATTTGGACGGAGTATAGCAGGGGTGGTTTTATCGGCACCCTCAGCTGGGAACACTGGAATTGAACACCCTCAGGTGCTAGAATTATCTGGAACATCTCGGAGCTTCTTCACTCACACGTCCGGTGTCTGGGCTGGATGACTGCAAGGTTGTGCTCAGCAGGACAGCTGACCCGAGTGCCCACACATGGCCTCTGTGTGGCCTGGGCTTCCTTACAGCATGTTGGTCTCAGGACAGGCAGACTTCCTGCATGGTGTTTGGTTCAGCAAACAAGGCAGAAGGTGAATCACCTTTTATGATCTAGACTCAGAAGTTGTGTCTAGGCTGGAGTGCAATGGTGCAATCACAGCTCACTGCAGTCTTGACCTCCTGGACTCAAGAGATCCTCCTGCCTCAGCCCCCCAAATGTTGGGACTATAGGCACATGCCACCATGACCTGATAGTTTTTTTTTTTCAATGTAGAGACAATGTCTATTCTGACTCTATTTGCCGAAGCAGTCAGGGACTCACCAATATTTCAGAGGAAGGAGCTATAGACTGCACCTGCAGACAGGAATGTCAGCTGGGTCGGTGACTCACGCCTGTAATCCCAGCACTTTGAGAGGCTGAAGTGGGCAGATCACCTGAGGTCAGGGGTTGGAGACCAGCCTGGCTAACATGGCAAAACCCCGTTTCTACTAAAAATACAACAACAAAAAAAGCCAGGCATGATGGCGTGTCTGTAATCCCAGCTACTCGGGGTTGAAGCAGGAGAATTGCCTGAACCCAGGAGGCGGAGGTTGCAGTGGGCCAAGATCACACCATTGCACTTCAGCCTGGGCAACAAGAGTGAAACTCCATCTTAAAAAAAAAAAAAAAAAGGAGAATGTCTAACAACTTGCAGCTGTGTTTTAAAACTGGATGTTCTCTCTGAGGGCTTGAATATAAAGCTTCGTCATTTGCTTGATGTGGTGAAGCCAAATGAGAGTGATTTTTGGGGGGGGCTGGGGAGGAGGTGTCAGATCAAGAATTTAAAATAAGCATAAGAAATGTACTTCTTTAAAAAGCCAGCTTGGACAACATAGCAAGATACCCATCTCTACCCTCTCCCCCAAAAATTGGCCCAGTGTGTCGGTGCGCACCTGTAGTCCCAGCCACTTGGGAGGCTGAGGCAGGAGGATCGCTTGAGCCAGGGAGGTCAGGGCTGCAATGAGCTATGATTGTGCCACTGCACTCCAGCCTGGGCGACAGTGCAAGACACCGTCTCAAAAAATAAAAAGAAAAGAAGAAACATACTAAAAAAGATAAGACCACATGTGAAACACTCAAGCTGGAGTGGCACGATCTTGGCGCACTGCAACCTCTGCCTCCCGAGTAGCTGGAATTACAGGCATGCACCACCACACCCAGCTAATTTTTTTTTTAGTAGACTAAGAATGAATAGGCCGGGCGTGGTAGCGCAAGCCTGTAATCCCAGCACTTTGGGAGGCCGAGGCGGCTGGATCACGAGGTCAAGAGATCGAGACCATCCTGGTCAACATGGTGAAACCCCGTCTCTACTAAAAATTAGCTGGGCATGGTGGCGCGTGCCTGTAATCCCAGCTACTCAGGAGGCTGAGGCAGGAGAATTGCCTGAGCCCAGGAGGCAGAGGTTGCGGTGAGCCGAGATTGCGTCATTGCACTCCAGCCTGGGTAACAAGAGTGAAACTCCGTCTCAAAAAAAAAAAAAAAAGAATGAGTAAGAACACATGTTAGCAGTATAAAAATATATGATGGTAAAAATATATATATAACATTATCCTCTAATGGAATAGGCAGGAGGGTGAGTGGGGTGGCTCACACCTGTAAGCCTAGCACTTTGAGAGGCTGAGGTGGGAGGATCACTTGAGACCAGGAGTTCAAGACCAGTCTGGGCAACATGGTGAGACCTTGTCTCTTTAAAAAAAAAAAAGAAGAAGAAGACTAGGCAGTAGAATTGATACAGCTGAAGAAAATTGAGCAAGCGAGAAAACGTGGAGGTGCTTTTCCAGGAAGCTGATATGTTAATATCAGAAAAAGGAAGAATAAGAAGAGACAAGCCATGGTAAAATAGAAGGGACAGCTGCTTCTCAAAATCCAAAATCTTCTCTGAGGATATCCTGATTTTCTTTTTGTTTTTTTTTTCTTTTGAGGTGGAGTTTCACTCTTGTTGCCCAGGCTGGAGTGCAATGGCATGATCTCGGCTCACCGCAACCTCTGCCTCCCAGGTTCAAGCGATTCTCCTGCCTCAGTCTCCCGAGTAGCTGGGATTACAGGCATGCGCCACCGTGCCCAGCTAATTTTGCATTTTTACTAGAGGCAGGGTTTCACCATGTTGGTCAGGCTGTCTTGAACTCCCAACCTCAGGTGATCTGCCCACCTCGGCCTCCCAAAATGCTGAGATTACAGGCGTGAGCCACCGTACCCGGCCTGGTTTTTTCTTTTTCTTTCTTTCTTTTTTTTGAAGCACAGTCTTGCTTTGTGATCCAGGCTGGAGTGCAGTGGTGCAATCTCCACTCACTGCAACCTCCACCTCCCGGATTAAAGCGATTCTCCTGCCTCAGTCTCCCTAGTAGCTGGGATTACAGGTGCTCGCCACCACACCTGGCTAATTTTTGTATTTTTAGTAGAGACGGGGTTTCACCATGTTGGTCAGGCTGGTCTCAAATGCCTGACCTCAGGTGATCCACCGCCTCGGCCTCCGAAAGTGCTGGGATTGCAGGCGTGAGCCACTGCGCCCGGCAGGGAAACCGGATTTTGTTCAGGTGTCAAGTGGCCACCCTTGTTCCTTGGAGACTTGGCCCCTTTCTAGTCTCAGGCATGAATCCTGATGCCTCTAAGGCTTAGCGACATGCTGATTCAGAGAGTGTAGCCCCTGAGCAAGCAGCGTCAGCGTGACCCGGGAGCTTGTCAGAACGGTAAATCCTTGAGCCCCTCTCCAGACCTATGGAATCAGACTCTGCGGGTGAGCTTTTCCTTTTTCCTCCTCTCCAAGCTGTGGTTTCACAAGTTCTCCAGGCAATTCTGACGCACCCTGAAGTTTAAACACTCGAGCCCAGTTAGGTAACCCCACACTTACTGCTAGTGATGACTAAGGAAGGGGCTGGACGCAGCTGTGTTTCGGGAGATTTAAGTGGAAACCTTTTTTTTTTTTTTTGAGACGGAGTTTCGCTCTTGTTACCCAGGCTGGAGTGCAATGGCGCGATCTCGGCTCACTGCAACCTCCACCTCCTGGGTTCAGGCAATTCTCCTGCCTCAGCCTCCTGAGTAGCTGGGACTACAGGCAGGTGCCACCATGCCCAGCTAATTTTTTGTATTTTTAGTAGAGACGGGGTTTCACCATGTTGACCAGGATGGTCTCGATCTCTTGACCTCGTGATCCACCCGCCTCGGCCTCCCAAAGTGCTGGGATTACAGGCATGTGCCACCGCGCCCGGCCTGAAAGCTTTTATTTTATGTTTGATTTCTGAGATGGAGTCTCGCCCCATCACCCAGGCTGGAGTGCAATGACTCGATCTCGGCTCACTGCAACCTCCATCTCCTGCGTTCAATTCTCCTGCCTCAGCCTCCTGAGTAGCTGGGATTACAGGCGCGCATCACCACGCCCGGCTAATTTTTTGTATCTTTAGTTGAGATGGGGTTTCACCATGTTGGCCAGGCTGGTCTTGAACTCCTGACCTCGTGATCTGCCTGCCTCGGCCTCCCAGCGTGCTGGGATTACAGGAGCAAGCCTTCTCACCTGGCCTGACATTTTATTTTAAAATCGTTCTGGAGACCAGGTGTGGCAACTCATGCCTGTAATTCCAGCACTTTGGGAGTCTGAGGCAGAAGGGTCACTTGAGCCCAGGTGTTAAAGACCAGCCTGGGCAATTTGGCAAAACCCCATCTCTACAAAAAGTTTTTAAAAAATTAATGTTCACCTGTACTTCCAGCTACTTGGGAGGCTGAAGAAGGAGGATCACTTGAGCCCAGGAGGTCAAGGCTGTCGTGAGCCACCATGCTGGGATTACAGGCATGAGGCATCACTTGAAGTCTTGGGTTCTCTTTTTTTTTTTTTTTGAGATGGAGTCTCACTCTTTTGCCAAGGTGGGAGTGAAGTGGCACAATCTTGGCTCACTGCAACCTCTGCCCCCGAGGTTCAAGGAATTCTCCTGCTTCAGCCTCCCAAGCAGCTGGGATTATAGGCACCCACCACCAAGCCTGGCTAATTTTTGTATTTTAGAGACGGGCTTTCACCATGTTGGCCAGGCTGGTCTTGAACTACTGACCTCAAGTGATCTACCCGCCTCAGCCTCCTAAAGTGTTGGGATTACAGGCGTGCGCCACCGCACGCTGGCCCAGCCCCGGGATTCGGTTTTTGTAATCAGCTCACAGGTTGGTTTACCTGGCCAAGTGTCACCTTACGCTTCCTTGTTTTCTATTTGTTTGTAAAAACTCTCTTTGTGGAGGGAACTTCAAGCCCCTGGATGTTAATGTTTTTCTGCTGGAAGTTTCGGGCAACTTGATTTTATCAGACAGCTTGGAATTTGGACAGGAGACACAGATGAGGCTTCAGGGAGATTCAGCCCAACTGTGCCCCTGGGACAGCGGGGTTGAGGGTGTGCTCAGAGAACATTGGAGGTGCCATGCCCTGCCACCTCTCATGCCACCTTGGTTTGCTGCTGGGACCATCCAGTTTGACCCAGTCCACTCCAGTCACCAGCTGCCCTCGGGATCCAGCTGGCACTGCAGCACCTTCCATGCTGACACCCTTCAGCTTTCCACCCTTAGCTTCCTGAAAATGTAGTTTTTGAGTGGCAGAAATAAAACAAGGAAATGATGATAAAAAGTATGAGAATGAAACTCTCATTCTGTATACATTGATATTTGGCCTGGGCTGGGTGCGGTGGCTCACGCCTGTAATCCTGGCAATTTGGGAGGCCGAGGTGGGCAGATCATCTGAGGTCAGGAGTTCGAGACCAGCCTGGCCAACCGGGTGAAACCCCATCTCTACTAAAAATACAAAAATTAGCTGGGCATGGTGGTAGGCGCCTGTAATCCCAGCTACTTGGAGGCTGAGGCATGAGAATTGCCTGAACCCGGGAGGTGGAGGTTGCAGTGAGCTGAGATTGTGTCACTGAACTCCAGCCTGGGTGACAGAATGAGAATGTCTCAAAACAAAAAACAACAACAAAAATAGGAGTTTGAGATGTTTGGTCTGAACTCACTAATTAGGGTGGAATATGAAGGTCTGGATGTTGCCAGGGAGCTGGTTAAACTTGGCCCCTCGAAGAGTCCTATATCATTGTCACTTTTCAGATAACACTGAAAATCGGTGCTGAGGTGTGGGGCACGTGACTGAAGATAACTGACAACGTGGGCACAGGTTTGGGTCTGGGCAGTGGGCAGAGGTTAGAGTCTGGCATGCTCAGTAGAGACGGGAATTTACGGGGAAGCGTGGAACATCTTTGAGATGGTTTAAATGCTTGTGACCAAAATGTCGAAAGAAGTCCTGGCAGTGAAGGCCGGGTTAGGTGGTCTCAGCGGGACATGAGCTTAGTGGGAGCTGGCACACAGCTCACTGTTGTTTTTTCTAGGGCACAACTATTAGCCCCTAAACTTTCTTTTCTCTCTGGGTTTTTTTTGTTTGTTTGCTTTTGTGTTTTGGAGGAGAAGGCATACATGATTATACAGTGCTGAGCACTCACATTGGGGTGCTTCTTTTAAAAATGTCATCCTTTGGCGGGGCACAGTGGCCCATGCCTATACTCCCAGCACTTTGGGAGGCCAAGGCGGGCAGATCACCTGAGGTCTGGAGTTCGAGACCAGCCTGACCAACATGGAGAAACCCCGTGTCTACTAAAAATGCAAAATTAGTTGGTCGTGATGGCAATGCCTGTAATCCCAGCTACTTGGGAGGCTGAGACAGGAGAATCACTTGAACCCGAGAGGCGGAGGTTGCAGTGAGCCAAGAACACACCATTGCACTCTAGCCTGGGCAACAAGAGCCAAACTCTGTCTCAAAAAAAAAAAAACAAAAAACAAAAAAAAACAGGCATGGTGGCACATGCCTATAATCCCAGCACTTTGGGAGGCTGAGGTGGGAGGATCGCTTGAACCCAGGAGGTCAAGACCAGCCTGGGCGACATGGCGAGACCCCATATCTACAAAAAATACAAAAATTAGCCAGGCATGGTGACAAATACCTTTAACCCCAGCTACTTGGGAGGCTGAGGTGGGAGGATCACTTGAGCCCAGGAAGTAAAGTTTGCAGTGAGCTATGATTGTGCCACTGCATTCCAGCTCGAGTGACAGAGAATGACCCTGTCTCAAAGAAAATAAATAAAATAAAATGTCATTCTTGATGGATTCGGGGTCCTGATTTGCCATCTGGGCCATATGTCTCAGAACATCCTTTTTTGTGATGATGCCAAGAAGTCTCCCACTCCGCGTCACCAGACACTGCTGGAGTCCCAGTTTCCGGAAGATATCCACCACTGTCTCCATTGGAGTGTGGTCTGTGTGTCTCCATTGGACTGTGAATGGGCTGTCTTGGTGTGTGGGACAGGAGAGGGAGTTCAGCTGAAGCTTTTTAAAAGAAATTTATTTCTGTTGTTGTTTTTTATTTTTATTTTTCGGGACAGAGTCTTGCTCTGTCGTCCAGACTGGAGTGCAATGGTACAATCTCAGCTCACCACAACCCTGCCTCCTCGTTTCAAGCAATTCGCCTGCCTCAGCCTCCCAAGTAGCTGGGGTTACAGGCGCCCGCCACCACGCTTGGCTAGATTTTGATATCGTTAGTAGAAATGGGGTTTCACCATGTTGACTAGGCTGGTCTCAAACTCATGACCTCAGGTGATCCACCCAACTCGACCTCCCAAAGTGCTGGGATTACAGGCATGAGCTACCATGCCAGCCTGAGCTTTTTTTTTTTTTTAATGAAAACGAATTCCTACCATCCATTCTCCTTCCAAAGCTGCTCATACACAGTATTCCCGTGGTTTTTGCACATTTATTTAACAGAATGTCAAAGTAGACTCATTGCGATCTCAGTTTCTGCTCAGGCCCAGAGATTACAGTTTCCAACGAAGTAGGATCTCACAGTAGGACCATTTCTGCATGACTTCAGGGGAAGATGCTGAAAAGCTAATTTCCCCACACCCTTTGTCTCTTGTCTGTCCGAAGCTAGGAAAGGAGTGTTGAGATTAGGGGAGACATTTTTCCCCGTGGGTTATTGGAGTACATGTGTTTGCATGAGCAAGTTCTTCAGTGGAGATCTGTGAGATTTTGGTGACCCCTCACCCAAGCAGTATGCACTGCACCCTATTTGTAGTCTCTTATCCCTCACCCCCTTCCCACCTTTCTCCCCAAGTCCCCAGAGTTCATTGTATCGTTTTTTTGTGTGTGTGAGATAGAGTCTCACTCTGTCACCAGGTGCCACTCTGTCACCAGGCTGGAGCAACCTTGGCTCACCGCAACCTCTGCCTCCCTGGTTCAAGCAATTCTCCTGCCTCAGCCTCCTGAGTAGCTGGGATTACAGGCACGCGCCACCATG
Organism: Callithrix jacchus; assembly: GCF_049354715.1. NCBI lineage: Eukaryota > Metazoa > Chordata > Mammalia > Primates > Cebidae > Callithrix > Callithrix jacchus. The sequence goes on from NC_133523.1 coordinate 47,226,507, forward strand.
CCCAGCTAATTTTTTTGTATTTTTAGTAGAGATGGGGTTTCACCATGTTGACCAGGGTGGTCTCGATCTCTTGACCTCGTGATCCACCCACCTCGGCCTCCCAAAGTGCTGGGATTACAGGCTTGAGTCACTGCGCCCGGCCTGCCAGTATCTTCTTTACAAGGCAGCAGGAGAGAGAGAGGAGCAAGCAAAAGAGGACCTTGCCAAACACTTATAAAACCATCAGGTCTCCTTGCTATCATGAGAGGAGCATGGTGGAAGCCTCCTCCACGATCCAATCACCTCCTACCAGGCTCCTGCCCCAACACCTGGGGATTACAATTCAAGATGAGATTTGGGTGGGGACATAAAGCCAAAGTATATCAGACCCTGTTCCTCTGTGGGCCCGCCCCTCGCCCCATGTAACTACTCTGAACTGTCCAGTTGAAGAGACTGTCATCCATCACCCACCTATGGTGGATGGAAAACAGGACCCACAGCACACTAACAGCTTGTGTAAACACACAGAAACAGAACAGAACCAAACAAAAACGCTTCTAATCTCTGGAAAGTATTATTCTAAGTGAAGTAACTCAGGAACAAAAACCAAGCATATGTTCTCACTCATAAGTGAGAGCTAAGTTATGAGGACACAAAGACATAAGAATGACACAATGGGCTGGGCGTGGTGGCTCACGCTGTAATCCCAGCACTTTGGGAGGCTGAGGTGGGCGGATCACGAGGTCAAGAGATCGAGACCATCCTGGTCAACATGGTGAAACCCCGTCTCTACTAAAAATACAAAAAAATTAGCTGGGCATGGTGGCGCGTGCCTGTAATCCCAGCTACTCAGGAGGCTGAGGCAGGAGAATTGCTTGAACCAGGGAGGCAGAGGTTGCAGTGAGCCGAGATTGCGCCATTGCACTCCAGCCTGGGTAACAAGAGCAAAACTCTGTCTCAAAGAAAGAAAGAAAAAAAAAAGATACTTGCTTCTCTTTCCTCTTTTGCCATGAGTGTAAGTTTCCTGAGGGCTCTCCAGCCATGCGGAACTGTGAATGCATTAAACCTCTTTCCTTCATAAATTACCCAGTCTCAGGTTTTTGTGTGTTTGTTTGGTTTTTCGAGACTGAGTCTCACTCTGTCACCCAGGCTGCAGTGCAGTGGCACGATCTCAGCTTGCTGCAACCTCTGCCTCCCATGTTCAAGCGATTCTCCTGCCTCAGCCTCCTGAGTAGCTGGGATTACAGGTGTGTACCACCATGCAGGGCTAACCATGCCAGGCTAATTTTCTATTTTTAATAGTGAGGGAGTTTCACCATGTTGACCAGGCTGGTCTCAAACTCCTAACCTCAAGTGGTCCGTCTACCTCGGCCTCCCAGATGCTGGGATTACAGGTGCGAGAGCCACCACACACAGTCTTGGGTATTTATGGCAGCGTGAGAATGGACTAGTACAGGGGAGAGAGAGCAGACCTGGGGTAGGGGAGAATATGGCAATGAACCAGGAGCTGTCTTTTATCCTTAGCAGGAGCGCCACCTGGAGGTAGGAGGTGAAGTCTGCCGCGAGAAGCTGGAAATGGACTGACAGATCCCCAAGGGTTCAGTAACGTGACCAAGGAGTGGAGTTGCCTTTGCAGGCACCAGAGGAACTGCAGGTGAGACATCTGCGGCCTTATGAGTGTGAGAGGGTGGGGGAAGCAGGAGGAGCTCCACGTGGGGAGATAAAGAAAAAGCTGACCACGCTCCCTCTAAGTTGCAGGCAACCTGCCAAAAGCATTTTAATTACTGAGCTGACACTGTATTTTTTTCTTGTATGTAACTTTTTATTTTTTTATTTTTTTGAGCCGGAGTTTCGCTCTTGCTACCCAGGCTGGAGTGCAATGGCACTATCTCTGCTCACCACAACCTTCACCTCCTGGGTTCAAGCAATTCTCCTGCCTCAGCCTCCTGAGTAACTGGGATTACAGGCACGCACCACCATGCCCAGCTAATGTTTTGTATTTTTAGTAGAGACAGGGTTTCACCATGTTGACGAGGTTGGTCTCGATCTCTTGTCCTTGTGATCCACCCGCCTTGGGATCCCAAAGTGCTGGGATTACAGGCGTGAGCCACCGCGCCCGGCATATGTGACTTTTTCTAAGAAGCAGCTGAAAGTCTTTATGACCTAAGATGACTATAAAAATTATGAGAAGTCCAGGCACGATGGCTGATGCCTGTAACCCCAGCGCTTTGGGAGGCCAAGGTGTGTGGATCATTTGAGGTCAGGAGTTCAAGACCAGCCTGGCCAACGTGGTAAATCTCCGTCTCTACTAAAAACACAAAACTTAGCTGGGCGTGGTGGCTCATGCCTATAATTCCAGATGCTCGGGAGACTGAGGCAGGAGAATTACTTGAAACCAGGAGGCAGAGGTTGCAGTGAGCTGTGATTGCGCCACAGCACTCTAGCCTGGGCAACAGAGCAAGACTATCTTAAAAAAAAAAAAATTATGAGACTTGCTTTAGATGTTGCCCAAGGGCACAGGTAAAGAATTAGACCTGGGAGGTGGGTATGATAGGGTAATGGGGGAAAAGAAAAAAACTGTTTACTGAATCTATGGAATAATCACACCTCATCTTTATAACTCATGTGCTTACAACCAGGGCAACCAAACTGTTCCGGTTTGCCCAGGATTTTCTCTGGTTTAGTCCTGAAATTTCTGTGTCCTGGGAAATCCCTCATTTCTATTTTAAAACTCAAAGTCCCACATCCTAAGACAAACACACACGCCCCTGCACACACCAGTCCTGGTAAAACGGAAACAGTTGGTCATACTATCTACAGCAACCTTATTCGAGATCTTTCTCCACCATGAGGAAGGGCATGCAGTTCTGCAGATTTTAACACATGTTCCCAATGTCACGCAACCTGGCTCTGTATCCAACGCTGAAAGCAGACAACGCTCCTTTTTTCTTTCAGACAAGCCTCACTCTGTTGCCAGCCTCCAGTGCAATGGCGCGATCTCGGCTCACTGCAACCTCCCCCTCCCGGGTTCGTGAATCTCCTGCCTCAGCCTCCCAAGTAGCTGGGACTACAGGCACACGCCACCACGCCCAGCTACTTTTTGTATTGTTACTAGAGATGGGGTTTCACTGTGTCAGCCAGGATGGTCTCGATCTCTTGACCTCATGATCCACCTGCCTCTGCATCCCAAAGTGCTGAGATTACAGGCGTGAGCCACCGCGCCCGGCTGACTCTCCTCTTTCCACAGTTCTAGGTTTCTTCCCCCAGCATTTCCTGTGTGGAAAAGAAAAGTTAAGAAAATGAAACTCAACAAGGTGAAACCCCGTCTCTACTAAAAATACAAAAAATTAGCTGGGCATGGTGGCGCGTGCCTGTAATCCCAGCACTTTGGGAGGCCGAGGCGGGTGGATCACGAGGTCAAGAGATCGAGACCATCCTGGTCAACATGATGAAACCCCGTCTCTACTAAAAATACAAAAAATTAGCTGAGCATGGTGGTGCGTGCCTGTAATCCCAGCTACTCGGGAGGCTGAGGCAGGAGAATTGCCTGAACCCAGGAGGAGGAGGTTGAGGTGAGCCGAGATCAAGACGGAGTAGAGACGGGATTTCACCATGTTGACCAGGGTGGTCTCGATCTGTTGAGCACCATTGCACTCCAGCCTGGGTAATGAGCGAAACTCCGTCTCAAAAAAAAAAAAAAAAAAAAAAAAAGACGGGATTAATAGAAAGGAAATGTTCAGATTAAGATAAAAGATTGTGGAGACAAGTTTCTTTTGAAGTCTGATAGTGGCTGCCCTTAGAAATAATAGATGACAAATGTTTCCTATTCAGATCTTTAAAAGGTGTGGTGGGGTGTGGTGGCTCAGGCCTCTAATCCCAGCATGTTGGGAGGTCAGGGCGGGCAGATCAGGAGGTCAAGAGATCAAGAGCATCCTGGCCAACAGGGTGAAACCCCATCTGTATAAAAAATACAAAAGTTAGCTGGGCGTGGTGCCATGTATCTGTAATCCTAGCTACTCGGGAGGCTGAGGCAGGAGAATCACTTGAGCCCAGAAGATGGAGGTTGCAATGAGCCAAGATTGTGCCAACTGTATTCCAGCCTGGACGACAGAACAAGACTCCATCTCAAAAAAAAAAAAAATGCTAGACTGTCCGTTAATCTCCTCAGGATTGGGAGGTCCTGGAGGAAAAAGATCTAGCTATGTTAATAGAGATTATTTACATATGCAAATTTACTCTCCCCACCCCACCACAAAGGACAGCTTTGCAGGGGTATTTTTATATAAAGCCAAGAAACATGTTTTGGGGTAAAAAAAAGTTTTCTTTTTTTTTTTTTTTTAAGACAGAGTCTTGCTCTGTTGCCCAGGCTGGAGTGCAGTGGCGTGATCTCAGCTCACTACAACCTCTGTCTCCAGGGTTCAAGCAATTCTCTTGCCTCAGCCTCCTGAGTAGCTGGGATTACAGGCACGCGCCACCACGCCCAGGTAATTTTTGTATTTTTAGTAGAGACGGGGTTTCACCATGTTGGTCAGGCTGGTCTCAAACTCCTGACCTCGTGATCCGTCCACCTTAGTCTCCCAAAGTGCTGGGATTACAGGTGTGAGCCACCACACTCAAAAAAGAAAATGTTTTTCTTTTCTTCTTTGTTATGTCACGTTATGTCAGAGTCAGGTTGGAAAGTAAGTCACGATATTTATTTAGGATCAAATAAAACCCATCTGATGAGAATTTGTGCTTTGTGGGGCCTGACTCCCCAGACCCTTTAGATGGGAATTTGGGCAAGATAAAAACAAATCAGAGCTTAGTTCTCACTGTGGTAATTAAAAGTCAGACTCCCAGCAGAGATGTCCATAAGGGACCTCCATTAGGGTCATCAGTTTTTATGTTTGCCAGGACTCTTCGATCAAAACAAAATCCATTCTCAGCATAGCTTAGAATCAAAGGAGGACTTTTTGGGTTTTTTTTTTGGTTCAAGAATGATTGAGCAGGAAAGCTGCAGGGAGCAGAGGGATGCTGCAAAGGAGGACTTTCTGGGTTTTTTTGGTTCAAGAATGATTGAGCAGGAAAGCTGCAGGGAGCAGAGGGATGCTGAGCTTTGGAAGCAATTAAACCCGAGAAAACAAAAGCTGAGAGCACCGTTACTCACTCCCGCTTCCCGGATGCTCCCTGAGTCATCTCTGTGTTTCTGCATCAAGACTGGCTTCCTTCACATGGCGAGACAGATGGCCACCAAGAACTCCCAAGCTTTAAAAAGAATGACTCTCTGTGGCAAGAAAACAGAGAGACACTCCTCCCGCACCTTGCTACTCCCCATGTGGCTCCCACACCTCAACTTGGGGCTGTGTAGTGTGAGGGGAGGGGAGCAAAGAGGTTTGCATTCGTCCATTTCCACACTGCTGATGAAAACACAGCTGAGTGTTGGAAACGGGTTTAAACATCGGGAAGCATCCACACCGAGACAACAGATCGCTCGGAAGGCTGGTTTCCTTTCTGCCGGAAGGGTGCAGCTTGCTTCTGGCGTGGGCTGCCTCCCTCACTGCACAGGGGTTCAAAGACCTAAGAGGGAACGGTGGGGGATAAAGAAAGACACAGACACAGACATAGAGAAAGCTGGGCCAGGCGGTCCAAGAGGTGAGGATGTCAGTCTCTCTGCCCCGACCTGTCTCAGTGTACTTGACATGTTCACAAAGCACACAGCAGAGGGAGGGTGCCGTTACTTAGAACAGCCTGTGGATACTATTCCCATACCCCAGTTAACATACTTCAGCTAACAACTATCTTACAGCAAGGTCGGTGAAAGCTGGTTATCTCTCTAGGCCGATCTCTTCTACCCCAAGACATACACATCCTCCTATTGTGGTTTCACTTCCTTGCAGTTCAGCCAAAGTTCACGGCAGCCTTGCTGCTGATCCCCCCTGAGAGGGTGGTCTGCTCTGGCCCCCTACACTCACTGGCAGTCTTGCCATGAGAGCACACCTGAACAGAGGAGACAGGGACATTCATAACTTTCATAACGTGATGCAGTCACCCTACTGCCAGAACAGGACCTCACATTCTATGCTTGACCTGATTGGGTTAAAAACTTGGAAATTTCCTGAATAGATAAGGGGGAATGAAGACAAGGAAGAAGAGGAAGCTAGTCACGAGGAGGTCAGGAGGGTTTCCAAATAAGGAATGTCAGGCACCAGGGTTTGGAGCTTGCCCAGTCCTGTTCAGACATGCTGGAGTGAGTCAAGGTAGCGGATTTAAGACGTAGCTGATTTAGAGAATATATATATACATACGTATATGATTATGCTAACAGCAGATAATGGTCATAGAGCAAGAGATTGTAATTCCTTATGTAGTCTAAGATATAAAGTTTGAAGAACTTTCCCATCTCTCATACTGAGACTGGATAATTTGTTTAAAAAAAAAAAAAGAGGTATAATGGACTCACAGTTCCACATGGCTGGGGAGACCTCACCATCATGGTGGAAGGTGAAAGGCACATCTTACATGGTGGCAGACAAGAGAGAAATGAGAGAGCCAAGCAAAAGGGGAAACCCCTTATAAAGACACCAGATCTCATGTGACTTGTAGGAAATAAGAATAAATAATAGGTTCCTCTTCAAAGCTTTCCTCTTAGTTCATTACAAATAAATAATAGGTTCATTTACTTTAAACCTTTTGCTAATAATCTTAAAGCAGTTGTTAGTCATAATAAGGAAATAAGCACATCCCGTGTTCTTAGTTCTTACACTTTAACCTAGAATTTGTCCTGACATGCCTGGACAAGCCCAGGCAAGTCTTAGATTACAGCTTACTCCCCTTCCTTATTTGGAAACCTCATCGCTTCTCTAAGCATTCCTCAAGTTACTTCCTCTTTTCCTTTGTTCTCCTCTGCCTTTACCTCTTTAAAAAAATTTCCAAGTTTTAGGGCTGGGCGCGGTGGCTCAAGCCTGTAATCCCAGCACTTTGGGAGGCCGAGGCGGGTGGATCACAAGGTCAAGAGATCGAGACCATCCTGGTCAACATGGTGAAACCCTGTCTCTACTAAAAATACAAAAAATTAGCGGGGCATGGTGGCGCGTGCCTATAATCCCAGCTACTCAGGAGGCTGAGGCAGGAGAATTGCCTGAACCCAGGAGGTGGAGGTTGCGGTGAGCCGAGATGGCACCATTGCACTCCAGCCTGGGTGACAAGAGCGAAACTCCGTCTCAAAAAAAAAAAAAAAATTTCCAAGTTTTTAGCCAATTGGGTCAAGCACAGATTGTGAGGTCCCATTCTGGCCAATGGAAACTGGACACAGCAGTAGGGCAACTGTGTCAGGTTATGAAAGTTATGAATGTCCCTGTCCCCTTTGTTCAGGTGTGCTCTCATGGCAACACTGCCAGGGCGTTGCCCCCTTCCTGCAGGAAGTAAAACTAGCCTTGCTGAGTCATCCATTGTCTCGGTGTGGATTTTTCCTGGCCTTATAAACCCATTTCCAACACTTGTTAACTATCATGAGAATAGTAGTGGGGAATCTGCCCCCACGATTGAATTATCTCCCACTGGGTCCATCCCACAACACATGGGAATTATGGGAGCTACAACTGAAGATGAGATTTGGGTGGGGACACAGACACAAGCCATATCAAGGTTGTTCCTTCTGTTGCAGCATTCCTGGGAGCCTCTGGTTAGGACAAGAGTCAAGCGGGGGACAGCTTCATGGGTATTGTAAACTCAGTGTTTGTGTCCCGACAAAACTCAGATGCTGGAACCTAACCCCAACAGCTCACGGTATTAGTAATACAGGAGCTAAAACGAAATTATTTAGGCAGACAGTGAGGGTAAGACAGTCCTCAGTAAGGTTTTCCATTCCTAAAGAGCAGCCCCCAAATCGTTTCTTCTCTAAAAGAAAGCAGCCTGAAAAATCAAGGTGCAAGCATAGATAAGCAAGCTAACAGCTTGCATAGGTAAATGCCAGCAGCTGTGCCCGTAGAAAAGGGATACCCTGGAGCAGGGTTTATTCTACATGGAGGCTCACTCTCCCTTTTTCTTTGTCCCCACATGTGCAGTAAAAGAGCAGGAAACATGGCCCTGGCGAGGTAGAGACCCCACCTGCATGAAAGATTGGGGTGGGATGGCCTGCTTCTTCATGGGCTATGCAGACGTCACAGCTGGTCCAACCAATCTCTCAGGCCCTATGTAAATGAGACACTGCCTCCTCAAGCTCATCTATAAAACTCCTGTGCATTTCACCACAAGATCGGAAGTCCCACTCGGGAGCCTCTCTCTCTCTCTCACACAAATATATGCGAATGAACCAAAGGATCAGGTTAGGAAAACAACATTTGGTTGAACTAAAAAAATTGTTATATTTCCAAGAGACATAAAGGCATGGAAAGGTTGAACGTAAATGAATAGGCCGGGCGTGGTGGCTCACACCTGTAATCGCAGCACTTTGGGAGGCTGAGGCAGGTGGATAGCTTGAGGTCGGGAGCTCAAGACCAGCCTGGCCAACATGGTGAAATCCCGTCTCTACTAAAAATAGAAAAATTAGCCGGGAATGGTGGTGCGTGCCTGTAATCCCAGCTGTTTGGGAGACTGAGACAGAAGAATTGCTTGAACCCAGAAGGCAGAGGTTGCAGTGAGCTGAGATTGTGCCACTGTACTCCAGCCTATGTAACAGAGTGAGACTCCATCTCAAAAAAAAAAAAAAGAATAGAGAAAAGATACGTAATTCAAATGCTAACGGAAAGAAAACAAGCACATTTCAGGACTTAACTCTTATCGACAAGAAGAGTGAAACTCTGTAAATTATTTGAAGAGAGTTATTCTGAGCCAAGGATGGTAATGACCATGGCCTGTGATGCAGCCCTCAGGAGGTCCCGAGAACATGCACCCAAGGTGGCTGGGGCCCAGCTTGGCTTTACACATTTTAGGGAAGCGTTTCCGTTTTCTCTTTCTTTTGCTTATTAAATCTCCACTCTTAAATTCACTTCTTTTATGTCTGCATCCCCAATTTTTCTGGCATCTCGTCTGAACCTCAGGTACTTACCCCAGACAATGATGCTGTAACCAAATCGCGGGTGATGGGCTCAGGCTGCTCCCCAGTAGGATGTGTTCTTCCAGGCCCTTGGTCCCTCACTCACCCAAGAATCAGGGAGAGGACCCCGCCCAGCACAGTGAGCTGGTTTTAAGTAAATATTGGATCCCAAAGAGTTTTGCAGAAAGTGATTTATTTAGGCAGAGAGAGAGAGAAAAAGGAGAAGGAAAGGCAGCTCCCACGACGTCGTGGAGGGGGATCCAGAGATGGAGTCCGACCAGATGAGAGAGAAGGGGACTTTTAACCTGGGAGTTATTCCCACCCTGTTCAAGTTTCTTGTCCTGTGAAAGGAGTTCTTTTTTTTTTTTTTGAGACGGAGTTTCGCTCTTGTTACCCAGGCTGGAGTGCAATGGCGTGACCTCAGCTCACCGCAGCCTCCGCCTCCTGGGTTCAAGCAATTCTCCTGCCTCAGCCTCCCGAGTAGCTGGGATTACAGGCGGTGCACCACCATGCCCAGCTAATTTTTTGTATGTTTAGTAGAGACGGGGTTTCACCATGTTGACCAGGATGGTCTCGATCTCTTGACCTCGTGATCCACCCGCCTGCGCCGGGCTGAAAGGAGTTCTTTTAAACTTCCTCTGGAGTGACTGGTCTTTGATTCTGACCTTTGATTGGTTGTCTGTTCCAGAGTCCTCCCTTGGGCTTCTCTGTGTTTAGAAAAGCTCGCCTGCGCAGTGTATCCTCCTGCCGGGAAAGTTCGACAAAGACCTCTAAGCTCCCGGACGGAGAGGTAGGTGGAGGTATGGCGCTGGGAAGTTCTTGCCTTTGAAACCATGCCCCGTTGTGGACCCGGGAAGAGAATACATTCCCTCAATGCTTCATTAGAAGGTAGGGCCTTTGAGAGGTGAGCTGCCCAGTGGGCTCTCCTTGCCCGCTGCCTAGACAGAACCAATTTATCAAGACAGGGGAATTGCAATGTAATCCATGTACATTGGGTTGGCAGCGCCCCACCAGTGGAGACGGTGCCAGAGTCAGCCCCTAGACCAAGAGAACTAGGTGGTCATTTGGGCTGGCTGCTGCACCCATCACTGGAGCGGGGGTACCAAACCATGAACAGGTAGCCACAAGACCATCCCAGACGAGTCCCCAGATTTGTAACCACCCAATGGGTTCACCTTGCCCGCTGCCTAGGTGATTTATCAAGACAGGAGAATTGCAGTGGAGAAAGAGTGATTCGCACAGAGCTGACTGCGTGGGAGACTGCAGCTCTAGTCTCCCCGAGCATTCGGGAATCAGGGTTTGTAGACGTTGTTGTTCTGAGATGGAGTTTCGCTCTCGTTTCCCAGGCTGGAGTGCAGTGGCACCATCTTGGCTCACGGCAACCTCCGCCTCCCAGGATCAAGCAATTCTCGTGCCTCAGCCTCCCGAGTAGCTGGGATTACAGGCGTGCGCCACCACACCCGGCTAATTTTGTATTTTTAGTAGAGATGAGGTTTCTCCATGTTGGCCAGGCTGGTCTCAAACACTGACCTCAGGTGATCCACCCGCCTCAGCCTCCCAAAGTGTTGGGAGTACAGGAGTGAGCCACTGCGCCCGGCTCGTTTATCATCTGTGTTGGGGATGTTTCAAATCTCCTCCTCTAGCTGTTGTGAACTGTACAATACATTGTTATAAACTGTAGTCACCCTTCTGTGCTGCCCAACACTTCACTTATTCTTCCTCTCCGCGTTTGTGCCCATTAACTAACCCGCCCCTTCTAGCCTCTGATAACTCACTCTCTCTTTACCTTCACGAGGTCCACCTTTTTAGCTCCCACATATGAGTGAGAACATGAGGTTGTAAATAAAGTTTTATTCAAACACCACCACACCTACTTCTTGTTTACATATCAGCAATGGCTGCTTTCATGGTACAACAGAATGGGGTAACCTCAGCAGAGATCCTACCACCCACAAAGCTGGAAATGTTACTCTCTGCTCCTTTTGTTTTCTGTTCTCTGGTCTAGGAATTTGCAGGTCTGGGCTTTTTGTTTGTTTGTTTGTTTGAGGTGGAATCTCACCCTGTTGACCAGGCTGGGGTGCAATGGTGCCATCTCGGCTCACTGCAACCTCTGCCTCCTGGGTTCAAGCGATTTTCCTGCCTCACCCTCCCGAGTAAGTGGGATTGCAGGCGCCCATCACCACACCCAGCTAATTTTGTATTTTTAATAGAGATGGGATTTCACCATGTTGGCCAGGCTGGTCTTGAACTCTGACCTCAGCCGAGCCACCTGCCTCAGCCTCCTGAAGTGCTGGATTACAGGCGTGCGCCACCAAGCCCGGCCCCCTGGCCATTTTCTCTTTTGTTTGTTGTGCTTCCTGGAGAGGTTCAATAATACTTGCATTCTCTGCTGGATAGCTGATCAATAATAATTATTCCCTTGAATTGTTCTAGGAGGAAATGTGGGGTAGAAAGAGTGTGGTGGGGTTCTGGGGCATGAATACTCCGTAAATAAGCCAGATTTCTTTTTAAGATGAGAAACTTAATTTTATTGATACGAATGAGAAGCAAGGGACACGGTCATCCACATCTCCACATTTTCAATGACCTCAGCCGGCACAATACCCCCTCCTTCGGTGGCCTGTGTTGTCTTGTTGCTACACTTTCAGTGCCACATATTCGTGAGATCCTGGGGGCTCCAGGGTAGTGTCAGCAGCTGCCTCAGACAGGGCGTGGGTGCTTAGCTCAGCAGAGGTCACTCCTTGGGGGTCTGCGGTCTTTGGGGAAAACACACGAACACAGACACGCATTGAACACTGAGTGGTCAGTATGGCAACCACTAGCCACCCATGGCTCTTGACGTTTAAATTAATTACAGTTAAATTTAAAATCCAGGTCCTCGGTCACGCGAGATGCATTTCTTTTTCTTTTCTGTTTTTATTATTTATTTATTTTATTTATTTTTGAGACGGAGTTTCGCTCTTATTTCCCAGGCTGGAGTGCAATGGCGCGATCTCGGCTCACCGCAACCTCCGCCTCCTGGGTTCAGGCGATTCTCCTGCCTCAGCCTCCTGAGTAGCTGGGATTACAGGCACCCGCCTATCCCGGCTAATTACTGTATTTTTAGTAGAGACGAGGCTTCACCATGTTGGCCAGGCTGGTCTTGAACACCTGACCTCTGGTGATCCGCCCGCCTCGGCCTCCCAAAGTGCTGGGATTACAGGCGTGAGCCACCGCGTGCCCGGCCTCTTTCCTGTTTTTAAACCCTTTATTTGTGACATCAATGGATCTGCATAAGCCTTTTAAATGGAGATTTTGGTTCCCGTTATGAGAGTTTTGTGACTCGTCTACGATCACATGGGTGATAAACAGTGGACATTTCTGTGTGGGCTTAACCAGCAGACAGACACTACCAGCCCAGCGTGGTAAGGGAGGGACTCATAGGTAGAGACAGGTTTCACCACGTTCGTCAGGCTGGTCTCGAACTCCTGTCATGGTGAAGGACTCCCAAGCTGGAGGACTCACCGAGACATATACCCTTTCCATCTTGAATAAATCTGTATCTGAGTGAGAGAGAGAGAAAAAAAATCAGGTCTCAGCTGCAGATATCAGAACTCAGTCTTTCTTTCTTTCCTTCCTTCCTTCCTTCCTTCCTTCCTTCCTTCCTTCCTTCCTTCCTTCCTTCCTTTTCTTCTCCTTCCTTCCCTCCCTCCCTCCCTCCCTCCCTCCCTCCCTCCCTCCCTTCCTTCCTTCCTTCCTTCCTTTCTTTCCTTTCTTTCTTTTGAGATGGAGTTTCACTCTTGCTGCCCAGGCTGGAGTGCAATGGCGCGATCCCAGCTCACTGCAGCCTCTGCCTCCTGCGTTCAAGTGATTCTCCTGCCTCAGCCTCCCGAGTAGCTGGGATCACAAGCACGCGCCACCGTGCCCAGCTAATTTTGTATTTTCAGTAGAGATGGGGTTTCTCCATGTTGGCCAGGCTGGTCTTGAACTCCCAACCCCACGTGATCCACCCACCTCAGCCCCCCAAAGTGCTGGAGTTACAGACGTGAGCCACTGTACCCAGCCAGAACTTAGCCTTTCTGTCTGGTTATTCCCTTCCCCTATCCCTTACCAGCAGCCTCTCGTTCTGGAAGTTTGGAATGACTGGTTCTAAGAGAGAGAAACACATGAAAGGACGGGATGTGAAGACTGGGGGGAGAGGGTGAGGGCTATGGAGGGGAGAGGAGGTCACAGGCCGGGCAGGAGTAGGGGCTTAGGGCACCAGTCCTGGATGTGCCAGTGGATTCCCTGGAGAATGACATGGGAATTGGGTGGAGCATACGCTATGCCCAGCGTGTACCTCTTGGAGGATTCTTCAGGCGAGGAACCTATAAAAAATGCAGGAGGAATGTACCTACTGAGAAAACGCTTCGCCCTCCCTCTCTCCCTTTGTGCTCTCTGAGCTCACCGTTCTGGCTGCATCTGTAGATGACGATGACTAAGAGGAAGAGGAGAAGGATGGAGACACAGCTGAAGATGCTGACAAAGATGGCTCTGGTGTCTAGAGAGGAAGAGCAGGTCAGGGAATCAGCCTGGCTCCTGAAATGCGCTGAGAGGGTGAGCAGAAAAGCTAAGAGGAGCCAGCCAGACAGCCTGGCTTCCAAGCCTGGATCTCCCACCTCGGATCTGGAACTTCCTATTGCTTTGGGGAATTACCTTAATCTTCTCCAAGCTTCTGTTTCCTCGTCTGTAAAGTGAGGGTAGCAGCAGTAGCTACTGTAGTGGATGGTGGGTCAGTACCCATAGAGAAGGCTGGAACCGCCCAGGCGCAGTGGCTCACACCTGTAATCCCAACACTGTGGGAGGCCAAGGTGGGTGGATCACAAGGTCAGGAGTTCGAGACCAGCCTGGCCAGCACAGTGAAACCCCGTCTCTACTAAAAGTACAAAAATTAGCTGGGTGTGGTAGCACGTGCCTGTAGTCCCAGCTACTCAGGAGGCCAAGGCAGGAGAATTACTCGAACCTGGGAGGCAGAGGTTGCAGTGAGCTGAGACCATGCCATTGTACTCCAGCCTGGGTGACAGAGTGAGACTCCAGAAAAAAAAAAAAAAAGGAACAGTGTTTAGTGCATAGAAAATTCCAAGGGAGTGGCTGGTGCATAGCCATGATACTGATCATTTACTATGAGCCAGCTCTGTGCCAGGTGCTTCATATATATATTGTGTGTGTGTGTGTGAGTGTGTGTGTGTGTGAGTGTGAGTGTGTGTGTGTGTGTGTGTGTGTATAACATATATATACATAATTTTTTTTGACATGGAGTCTCACTCTGTCACCCAGGCTGGAGTACAAATCTCGGCTCACTGCAATCTCCACCTCCCAAGTTCAAACAATTCTCCTGACTCAGCCTCCCGAGTAGCTGGAATTACAGGCGTGCACCACCATGCCCAGCTAATTTTTGTATTTTTAGTGGAGATGGGGTTTCACTATGTTGGGCAGGCTGGTCTCAAACTCGTGACTTCAAGTGAGCCGCCCGCCTTGGCCTCCCAAAGTGCTGGGATTACAGGTGAGCCACCGCGCCTGTCTGTAATGAACATTTCGACCAACAGACTTTGAGTAAAGCAGATGACCCATTGTCATATGAGTGGGCCTCATCCAATCAGTTAAAGGCTTCAGAGGCAAGACCAACGTCCCCCAAGGAGGGAGGAATTCTGCCTCCATACAAGCTACAAGATCAAGTCTCTCTATGTATATTCATGTATATGTTCTATTGGTTCTTTTCCTTTATTTTCTTTTTTTTAAAGAGACAGAGTCTCACTCTGTTGTCGAGGCTGGAGTGCAGTGACGCAGCCATACTGAAATTCCTGGGCTTAAGCCATCCTCCTCACTCAGTCTCCAGAGTAGCTGAGAGTACAGACCACCGTGCCCAGCCAACTTCAGACACGCTTCAGTGAGCTTGTTGATGCCAGGTAATGAACAGCAGTGACATGGGCACGGAAGGCATGGGGAAGGGTGAGGTTCTCTGAAGAACACATGATTCCCTCGGACACCAGAACGGCAAGGGATCAGCTGGGAGAACTCAGGGAGGATTCCTAACAAGAACAGGGTTAGACCAGGGTGGAAAAGAAAGACTAATGGCCAGGCGTGGTGGCTCAGGCCTGTAATCCCGGCACCTTGGGTGGCCAAGATGGATGATCACTTGAGGTTTGTAGTTCGAGACCAGCCTGGCCAACATGGTGAAAACCTGTCTCTACTAGAAATACAAAAAATCGGCTGGGCGTGTCGGCTCACACCTGTAATCCCAGCTACTCAGGAAGCCAAGGCAGCAGAATCCCTTGAACCCAGGAGGTAGAGGTTGCAGTGAGCCAAGGTCATGCCACTGCATCCTGCACTCGACTGAGCGAGACTCCAGTTCTAAATAAATAAATAAGAATGACCAAATCTAGGCCAGGCACGGTGGCTCACACTTGTAATCCCAGCACTTTGGGAGGCCGAGGGAGGCAGATCATGCGGTCGGGAGTTTGAGACCAGCTTGACCAGCAACACAGTGAAACCCCATCTCTACTAAAAATACAAAAATTAGCTGAGTGTGGTGGCGGGCACCTGTAATCCCAGATATTTCGGAGGCTGAGGCAGGAGAATGGCTTGAGCCCGGGAGGCGGAGGTTGCAGTGAGCTGCGATTGCACCACTGGACTCCAGCCTGGGCGACAGAGCTTGACTCTGTCTCAAAAAAAAAAAAAAAGAATAACCAAAACTAAAAAGCATCCCTCTCAGTAGGTGGATCACTTGAGGTCAGGAGTTTGAGACCAGCCTGACCAATGTGGTGAAATCTCGTCTCTACTAAAAATACAAAAATTAGCCAGGCATGGCAGCATGCACCTGTAATCCCAGCTACTCAGGAGGCTGGGGCAGGAGAATCACTTGAACCCAGAGGCAGAAGTTGCCATGAGCTGAGATTGAGCCATTGCACTCCAGCCTGGGTGACAGAGCAAGACTTTGTCTCAAAAAACAAATTCGGCTGGGCGCGGTGGCTCACACTTGTAATCCCAGCACTTTGGGAGGCCAAGGCGGGTGGATCCTGAGGTCAACAGATCGAGACCATCCTGGTCAACATGGTGAAACCCCGTCTCTACTAAAAATTACAAAAAATTAGCTGGGCATGGTGGTGCGTGCCTGTAATCCCAGCTACTCGGGAGGCTGAGGCAGGAGAATTGCCTGAACCCAGGAGGCGGAGGTTGCGGTGAGCCGAGATCGCACCATTGCACTCCAGCCTGGGTAACAAGAGTGAAACTCTGTCTCAAAAGCAAAGCAAAACAAAACAAAACAAAAAAAAACGAGTGCTTGAGCAATATCGCCATGTAAGTCTACGTCGTAGCGTGTTAAATTCTTACAACAACCCTGCAAGGTAGCACCATTATTCCCATCCCACTGGTGAAGGGCACACGTTCCCATGTAACTCCCGGGATTATGACAAGGGTTCCTTCCAAAGCTCACAGCGTTGAGGGAGAGTGAGCAGCCTGTTAGTAAGTCTGGGTGACGGAGTCCATGCAATTCCCCTGTTTTTGTTTTTGTTTTTGTTTTTTTTTCTTGGCACGTGAGGTTCAGGAAACACACGTCATGAGACTTTAAGGAGTAAGTAGCAGAAACATGATCGAACACAAAAAGGTGAGCAACTTCGGAAGTGAAGCCCCAGAGCGGGGCCTCACCAAGACCCTCACTGTGTTTGTTAGTGTGCTTGGAGGCTGAGAATGCTTCCTGGGTGTGCGATGACCTGTGGCCACATCGCAGAGCCGCGTCTGAGATGCTCACACGCCTGGTCCTCTGCACCAACAGAGCTTCCCATCCAACCCTTCCCTACTTGGTTCCCTCGCTGTGCTTGCGTCGGCATTTCTACAGACCTATGCAGGGAGAAGTACCTGCCTAATTTATCTGTCTCACTCATCTGTCCATCTGTCTGCCTAGCTATCTTTATCTGTCTCTCTACCTACTTACCTATCATCTATCCAATCTATCTTGTCACATCTAATTATCTATCTATCTTTCTATCTGTGTAATTTTCCTGTCTTGCTAATCTATCACCTATCTAGACATCTATCTATCTGTCTATCCACCTAATTACCTATCATCTAACAAATCCATCATCTATCTAATATATCTATCAATCATTATTATCTATCATCTATCATCTGTATGTATCTGAATATTCACCTACTTACCTATCATCTAATCTGTCATATCTAGTTATCTATCTTCTATCTATCTATTTTTTCTATCTTACAGCTCTTATCACCTATCTAGGTATCTCTGTATCTACCTACCTACCTATCTATCTCTATCTACCTACTCACCCATCTGTCTACCTAATCTATCATCTATCTAATGCATCTATCAATTGTATCTCATTATCTAATTGATCATCTATCTTGGCTATATCTAGTTATCTATCATCTATCTAATGTTATCTATCAATTGTATCTCATTATCTAATTGATCATCTATCTTGGCTATATCTAGTTATCTATCATCTATCTAATGTTATCTATCAATTGTATCTCATTATCTAATTGATCATCTATCTTGGCTATATCTAGTTATCTATCATCTATCTAATGTTATCTATCAATTGTATCTCATTATCTAATTGATCATCTATCTTGGCTATATCTAGTTATCTATCATCTATCTAATGTTATCTATCAATTGTATCTCATTATCTAATTGATCATCTATCTTGGCTATATCTAGTTATCTATCATCTATCTAATGTTATCTATCAATTGTATCTCATTATCTAATTGATCATCTATCTTGGCTATATCTAGTTATCTATCATCTATCTAATCTATCATCTGTATCTATCTACCTACTCACCTATCATCTGTCTACCTAATCTATCATCTATCTAATGTATCTATCCATTGTACCTAATTATCCAATTGATCATCTATCTTATCTATATCAAGTTATCTATCATCTATCTAATCTATCATCTATCTAATGTATCTATCAATTGTACCTAATTATCCAATTGATCATCTATCTTATCTATATCAAGTTATCTATCATCTATCTAATCTATCATCTGTATCTACCTACTGAGGATCATCTATCTAATCTATCATCTGTATCTATCTACCTACTCACCTATCATCTGTCTACCTAATCTATCATCTATCTAATGTATCTATCCATTGTACCTAATTATCCAATTGATCATCTATCTTATCTATATCAAGTTATCTATCATCTATCTAATCTATCATCTATCTAATGTATCTATCAATTGTACCTAATTATCCAATTGATCATCTATCTTATCTATATCAAGTTATCTATCATCTATCTAATCTATCATCTGTATCTATCTACCTACTCACCTATCATCTGTCTACCTAATCTATCATCTATCTAATGTATCTATCCATTGTACCTAATTATCCAATTGATCATCTATCTTATCTATATCAAGTTATCTATCATCTATCTAATCTATCATCTGTATCTACCTACTGACGATCATCTGTCTAATCTATCTGCCATATCTAGTTATCTGTCTACCTACTTGCCTATTACCTATTTATCTAGTCTGTCATCATATGTAGTTATGTATCTACCTACCGTCTATGTCTCTATCTAATCTATTGTATCTACTACCTGCTTCTCTCCTATTTATCTAATCTATCATATCTAGCTATCTACCTACCATCTATCTACATCTATCTAATGTATCATATCGAGTTACCTACCTACTCACCTGTCATCTGTCTATCATATCTAAGTATCTGTCTCCCTCCCTGAAATAAGGCTCTGTCTGAGCAGACCATCAGCCAGCGGCAAAAGGAGTGGATTCTTTGTAACAACGCACGCTTGGGTTCTAGTACTGAGTCTCCCACCTGCCGACTCTGTAAATGTTCCCTTCCCTTTCTGGAATACGTTATTCTTTGGTTAAATATAAGGAGGAGGCAGAGAGCTAATAATATCTAACTTGAGGAGTTAGGTAATGATGAAAAATCCTGGCTTTCAAGCACTCAGTCTAGAAACTGACTCACTGTGTAGGATAATGGGATTGTAGGTATAATGATGATTTTTCACCCAATATTCCACCCACACCCATCTCTCTCTGTAACAGATTCTGTCAGTGTTCCTCAACCCATGTTCCCCAGATCCCTTTACCATTTTTATGCATTCTAGATCGAGGCTTCTTTCCCTTTCCAAAGTGAACACTTAGGTCTCTTCTTTGAGCCAGGGAGGACTCAAAATGCCTTGGAATGTATATTCCCTGCCAAACTGCCACTGCCTGCTGTTTGCAGGGAAATAGAAAGACCACAGCTCCCCTCCCGTCTTTGACCTTCTCTGTCTCCACTGCTTTTCTGCAGAATTGGGCCAAATATACCATCTGAGGGACATGAATATCCCACCCGTGTTTAATTTCTTTTCCTCCCAGGCCTTCTTCCCCACTCCCCTAAAATGTCACTTTTGCACGAATGCTAAGAGCCTGCTTTTGGTGGAGCTGGATCTGAGAACACCTCAAGGGCAACACTTCTTTTTTAATTTTTTGAAACAGAGTCTCACTCTGTCGCCCAGGCTGGAGTGCAGTGGTGCAATCTCGGCTCACTACAACCTCCACCTCCTGGGTTCAAGAGATTCTCCTGCCTCAGCCTCCCAAGGAGCTGGGATTACATGTACCTGCCAGCACACCCTGCTGATTTTTCATATTTTTAGTAGAGACAAGGTTTCACCATGTTGGCCAGGCTGGTCTCAAACTCTTGGGCTCAAGTGATCTGCCCACCTTGGCCTCCCAAAGTGCTAGGATTACAGGCACGAGCCACTGCGCCCAGCAAAAAGAAACAATTCTATCAGTGCATCTCCAAGGACTTATGAATCCAGGGCAGGCACAGCTGCTCCTGGATCCTTGGGTTCCCCAGATGGAAGCAGAGAAGCAGCAGCCTTGCCTTGTCCCTTCAGTTCATTTTTCAAGCAACACTTTGCTCGAAATGAGAAGTACATTATTGTAAAATTCTCGTCTTCATATGACCCCATAACCAGCTGAATTGGGTTCCCCCCAAGATGTCCACATATCCCGGCCAAATTTCACATCACTATTTACAAATTGCCAGAATACATTATAAAT
The DNA here is from genome assembly GCF_049354715.1 of Callithrix jacchus. NCBI lineage: Eukaryota > Metazoa > Chordata > Mammalia > Primates > Cebidae > Callithrix > Callithrix jacchus. Next base: position 47,246,586 of record NC_133523.1, read on the forward strand.
TACTATATTGCTGGAATCAGACTGAACAACGGGATACAGCCTGACTGGGACATAAATGAAGCCACAGGCACCAGAAAGAAAGCCGGGTCTTGTGTGATAAAATTCATCTTCATTCTCTCTCTCTCTCTCTCTTTTTTTTTTTGGATACAGCATCTTGCTCTGTTGCCCAGGCTAGACTGCAATGGTGTAATCTTGGCTCACTGCAACCTCCGCCTCCCAGGTTCAAGTGATTCTCCTTCTTCAGCCTCCCGAGTAGCTGGGATTGCAGGCGCCCACCACAAAGTCCAGGTAACTTTTTGTATTTTTAGTAGAGACAGGGTTTCACCATGTTAGCCAGGCTGGTCTTGAACTTCTGACCTCAGGTGATCTGCCCATCTTGGCCTCCCAAAGTGCTGGGGTTGTAGGCATGAGCCACTACACCTGCTTAAAGTCATCTTCATGATCTACATAGCAGTTGAATATAGGGTCCTTTTCTTGTGTGTTTGAGGTATATAAATACAGGATGGGGACGTTATACCTGTGCTTAAAGATATTGAAACAAGGTCTCACCCTGTCACCCAGGCTGGAGTGCAGTGGTGCAATCACAGCTCACTGAAAGCCTCAAACTCCTGGGCTCAAATGATCTTCCTGCCTCAGCCTCCCAAGCAGCTGGGACTACAGGCCCACACCAGCATGCCTGGCCAATTTTTGTGTTTTTTGTAGAGATGGGATCTTACCAGGTTGCCCAGGCTGGTCTTGAACCCCTGGGCTCAAGTGATCCTCCTGCCTCATCTTCCCACAGTCCTGGGATTACAGACATGAGCCATTGTGCCCAGCCGAGATATTTTATTCTGTTTAGGATTGTGATGATACAAATTTGAACTCAAAAACTACATTTAAAGAAATTATGTAATACCCACTGGGATGGCTATCATTTAAAAAAAAGAAAAGGAAGTGTTGACAAGGATGTGGAGATATTGGAACCCACATATATTACTGGAAGGAATGACTATAACATGATACAGCCACAATGGAAGACGATTTGGCAGTTCCTCAAAAAGTTGAACATAATAGTCACCATATGTCCTAGCAATTCCACTTCTAGGTACATACCCAAGATAATTTAAAGCGGGGAGGCAAACAGATACTCCTGCCAGTGTTCAAGCACCATTACTCACTGTAGCCAAGAGGTACAGAGAACACAAATGTCCATCAAAAAAAGAATGGGGCCAGGTGCGGTAGCACGCCTGTAATCTCAGCACTTTGGGAGGCTGAGGCAGGTGGATCACCTGCGGTCAAGAGTTCAAGACCAGCCTGGCCAACATGGGGAAACCCCGTCTCTACTAAAAATTAGCCAGGCATGGTGGCGCATGCCTGTACTTCCAGCTACTCAGGAGGCTGAGGCAGGAGAACAGCCTGAATCTGGGAGGAAGAGGTTGCAGTGGGCCGAGATCGTGCCACTGCACTGCAGCCTGAGCCACAGAGCAAGACTTCATCTCAAAAAAGAAAAAAAAAAAAAAAAGGAATGAATAAGCAAATGTGGAATGTGGTCTATCCATACAATGAGATGCTTTTCACCATGACAGGAAATGAAACATTGATACATGCTACAGTACAGATAAACTTTGAAAGCATTATGCTATGCTGTCGCTCGTAAGTGGATATTGAACAATGAGAACACATGGACACAGGGAGGGGAACATTACACACTGGGGCCTGTTGGGGTTGGGGGGATTAGGGGAGGAATAGCAGAGGGTTAGGGAATGGGGAGAGATAATATTAGGAGAAATACCTAATGTAGGTGACGAGGGGACAGAGGCAGGAAACCACCGTGGCATGTGTATACCTATGTAACAATCTTGCACAATCTCCACATGTACCCCAGAACTTAAAGTATAATTTTAAAAAAAGAAAAGAAAACATCATCCTAAAGCAAAAAGAGCTAGTCAGAAAGAATCATGTAGTGAATGAATCCACTTACACAAAATGTCCAGAATAGATGAAACCATAGACACAAAGAAGCATATTAATGGTTGGCAGGGTCTGGCGGGAGAGTGGGAAATGGGGAGTGACTGCTTCTCAGTGGGTACAAGATTTCATTTTAGGGTGATGAGGATGTTCTGGAATTATGTGGTGGTGATGGTTATACTACCTCGTGAATATCCGAATGCTAGTGAATTGTACACTTTACAAGGGTGAATTTTTGGAATGTGAATTATATATCCATAAAAAAAGAAAGAAAACAAAAGATACAAGAGCTCAAAATAGAAAAACTTCTCTTTCTCCTCCCTCTTACACCTCACTAGATCTCCCTCCTTATTTCTGATAATTCCATGTTTCTCTCTTCTGTTAGACTTCGTGTCTTTCTTAGAAAATGTTCCTGGCATGAATTGTGTTCATAGTGCTAGGTAGTAGTCACTTTCCAAACCTACTATCATGGAATAAAAACGTTTCAAGTAGTTTGGAGGATACCTTTTTAAAACCCAATTATACCAGCACAGACTGCTAACAGCAACCTTCAGCAACTTCGGCTCTTTGGAGTAGGTTGTAGGAACATTATGACTTGCTGAAAGGAAGGATGATTAAGCATCTAGATGGCAATTTATATTCTGCATTTGGCCCTTAAAGTCTGGATGAGCTCCTGTTTCAGCCGAATACTGCCGAAATCCTTAACTTAAAAAAATTTTTTTTTTTTTAGAGACAATCTCACTCTGTTGCCCAGGCTGGAGGGCAGTGGTGCCATCTCAGCTCACTGCAACCTCCACCTCCCAGATTCAAATTCTCCTGCCTCAGCCTCCTGAGTAGCTGGGATTACAGTAATGGCTAAATTTTGAATGTTTAGTAGAGATGGGGTTTCACCATGTTGACCAGGCTCGTCTCAAACTCCTGACCTCAAGTGATCCGCCCGCCTTGGCCTCCAAAAGTGCTGGGATTACACGCGTGAGCCACTGCGCCCGGCCCAAAAGCTCTAATTTTTATGACAACCTCTGAGGACAGAGTCTTAGTCAATTGTTTTGTTTTGAGACAGAGTCTCATATTGTCAGCTGGGCTGGAGTGCAGTGGTGTACTCTCAGGTCATTGCAACCTCCAGCTCCCGGGTTCAAGTGATTCTCCTGCCTTACCCTCTTGAGTAGTTGGGATTACAGGTGCCTGCCACCACGTTCAGCTAATTTTTTGTATTTTTAGTAAAGACAGGGTTTCACTATGTTGGCCAGACTGGTCTCGAACTCTTGACCTCGTGATCAGCCTGCCTCAGCCTCCCAAAGTGCTGGTATTACAGGCATGAGCCACCACGCCTGGCTAGTCAATTGTTAATGAATAAGCAACATCAGGAAAAATGCATTCAATATTCACCCTATTTTTGAGAATTTTAGAATTATAACAAACTCTTGATTACACAAATTCCCCAAGTACCTACACTGTGTAGGTCCTTGTCCTACTCCCCAAACAAGTCACACAAAAATTCATCCCCATTATTCCCCAATCCCCACCCTAGCTTTTCATCATGTAATATGGCAGATGATGCACTCTGTGGTGTTTTACACACCAGCTTCTTCAGCACCTGGAAGCACTTTAGAAGTTACCTCCCCAGGCCGGGTGCGGTGGCTCACGCCTGTAATCCAAGCACTTTGGGAGGTCGAGGCGGGTGGATCACGAGGTCAAGAGATTGAGACCATCCTGGTCAACATGGTGAAACCCCGTCTCTACTAAAAATACAAAAAATTAGCTGGGCATGGTGGCACGCGCCTGTAATCCCAGCTACTCAGGAGGCTGAGGCAGGAGAATTGCCTGAACCCAGGAGGCGGAGGTTGCAGTGAGCCGAGATCGCGCCATTGCACTCCAGCCTGGGTAACAAGAGCAAAACTCCATCTCAAAACAAAACAAAACAAAAAACAAAAAAAAGAAGTTACCTCCCCAACCCCCCAAAACACAGCAGTTTCCCCAATAACATTGAGAAAGTGGGCATTAAAGTTCTTCTTGTGGGCCGGGTGCAGTGGCTTGCGCCCATAATCCCAACGCTTTTAGAGGCTGAGGTGGGGGAATTGGTTGAGGTCAGGAGATTGATACCAGCCTGGCCAACATGGTGAAACCCTGTCTCTACTAAAAAAAAAAAAAAAAAAAAATCCAGGTGTAGTGGCTCATGCCTGTAATTCCAGCCTTCAAGAGGATTCCCAAATCACCAGAGGTTGGGATTCAAGACCACCCTGAGCAACATGGAGAAACCCCATCTCTATTAAAAATACAAAATTAACCAGGCAGGGTGGTGCATGCCTGTAATCCCAGCTACTTGGGAGGCTGAGGCAGGAGAATCGCTTGAACCCAGAACACAGAAGGCGGAGGTTGTAGTGAGATCATGCCACTTCACTCCAGCCTGGGTGACAGAGCGAGACTCTGTCTCAAAAAATAAATAAAATAAAATAAAAATAAAGTCCTCGTGTGCACTTTAAGGAAAGGCGATCCCTGTATTATGAAGCAGATCTAATCGGGAAAAACAACTCCTTTCTAATCATCTTACCTGTTTTCATCGAGGGAGCTTCAAGTTCATCGTGTTTATCTGGAAAACGGAAGGGAAGACAAGGAATGAAGCTAATCATATGGGACCATTGTGGGCAGGCGTCCTCACGTCCTCCTTACTGACTTCCTGCCCTGTTTGGGAAGCAGAAAAGAGTTTCTCCATTCCCTAGATGCTCCCTGGGTCCTCAGACCGGGGACAGAGCCTCAGATTAACTCTTCCTAATACTCCTGGAGTTTGATAGTTTTTTCTGAGATGGAGTTTTGCTCTTGTTGCCCAGCTGGAGTGCAATGGTTCGATCTCAGCTCACTGCAACTCCACCTCCCAGGTTCAATCAGTTCTCTCGCCTCAGCCTCCCGACTAGCTGGGATTACAGGTATGTGTCACCAAGCCTGGCTAATTTTGTATTTTTTTTTTTTTTGAGACGAAATTTCGCTCTTGTTACCCAGGCTGGAGTGCAATGGCGCGATCTCGGCTCACCGCAATCTCCGCCTCCTGGGTTCAGGCAATTCTCCTGCCTCAGCCTCCCAAGTAGCTGGGACTACAGGCGTGCACCACCACGCCAAGCTAATTTTTTGTATTTTTAGTAGAGATGGGGTTTCACCATGTTGACCAGGATGGTCTTGATCTTTTGACCTCGTGATCCACCTGCCTCGGCCTCCCAAAGTGCTGGGATTACAGGTGTTAGCCACTGCGACCAGCTTTAATTTTGTTTTTTAAGTAGAGATAGGGTTTCACCATGTTGGCCAGGCTGGTATCAAACTCCTGACCTCAGGTGATCCACCTGCCTCAGCTTCCCAAAGTGCTGGGATTACAGGTGTGAGCCACCATGCCCAGTCAATAGTATTTTTAATAACAAAAATATTTATGTATGACCCTGCTAATGCCCCCCCTCCAGTTTGATTGCCTATTAGTCTTCTCTGTCTTGACAAAGAATACCACCATTCACCCAAATTCTTATTTTTTTTTAATATCTTTTTTGTTTTTTTTTAGGACAGTCTCACACTGTCACCCAGGCTGGAGTGCAGTGGCACGATCTTGGCTCACTGCAACTTCCAACTTCTGGGGTTCAAGCAGTTCTCCTAATTCAGCCTCCCAAGTAGCTGGGATTACAGGTAAGTGCCACCAGACCCTGCTAATTTTTATTTTTCCTTGAAACAAAGTCATGCTCTTGTCTCCCAAGCTGGAGTGCATTGTCCCGATCTTGACTCACTGCAACCTCCGCCTCCTGGGTTTAAGCAATTATCCTGCCTTAGCCTCTCAAGTAGCTGGGATTACAGGTACCTGCCACCACACCCAGATAATTTTTGTATTTTTAGTAGAGACGGGTTTCACCATGTTGGCCAGGCTAGTCTTGAACTCCTGACCTTGGGTGATCTGCCCGCTTCAACCTCCCAAAGTACTGGGATGACAGGCGTGAGCCACCATACCCAGCCTACTCTGCTAATTTTTGTATTTTTAGTAGAGACAGAGTTTCACCATGTTGGCCAGGCTGGTCTTAAACTTCAGGCCTCAAGTGATCAACCTGCCTTGGTTTCCCAAAGTGCTGGGATTACAGGCATGAGCCAATGCACCTGGCCTGTATTTCTGTCTCACCAGTGGCACCACTTGGTCTGATTTAAAATATCACCTACTCACCAGCCCCTGGCAACCACCAGTATACTCTCGGCTTCTTTTTTTTTTTTTTTTTTTTGAGAGGGAGTTTTGCTCTTGTTACCCAGGCTGGAGTGCAATGGCGCCATGTCGGCTCACCGCAACCTCCGCCTCCTGGGTTCAGGCAATTCTCCTGCCTCAGCCTCCTGAGTAGCTGGGATTACAGGCACGCGCCACTATGCCCAGCTAATTTTTTGTATTTTTAGTAGAGACGGGGTTTCACCATGTTGACCAGGATGGTCTCGATCTCTTGACCTCGTGATCCACCCGCCTCAGCCTCCCAAAGTGCTGGGATTACAGGTGTGAGCCACCGCGCCCGGCCTTTTTTATTTTTATTTATTTATTTTTTTGGGACAGGCTCTCATTCTATCAGCCAGGCTGGAGTGCAGTGGTGCAATCTCAGCTCACTGCAGCCTCTGCCTCCCAGGTCTAAGTAATTATTTTGCCTCAGCCTCCCAAGTAGCTGAAAGCGCAGGTTCACACCCCGACACCCAGGTAATTATTGTATTTTTGTAGAGATGGGGTTTCACTCCATCTGATCTCAAACTCCTGACCTCAGGTGATCCGCCCTCCTCGGCCTCCCAAAGTGGATGGGTGGAGGCCAAAGTGGATGGATCCACCCACCCATCCAACTTTCCACCCACCCTTCCATCCATCCATTCATTCACCCTTTCATCCATCCATGCACCCTCCCACCCATCCATCCATCCATCCATCCATGCACCCTCCCACCCATCCATCCATCCATCCATCCATCCATCCATCCATTCACCCTCCCACCCATCCATCCATCCATTCACCCTCCCACCCATCCATCCATCCATCCATTCACCCTCCCACCCTTCCATCCATCCATTCATTTACCCTTTCATCCATCCATCCATTCACCCTCCCACCCATCCATCCATCCATTCACCCTCCCACCCATCCATCCATCCATCCATCCATTCACCCTCCCACCCATCCATCCATCCATTCACCCTCCCGCCCATCCATCCATCCATTCATTCCTAGGATGAGTTAAGATTACAGGCATGAGCCACCTTGCCCGGCCAACTCTAATCCTGTTCTCCCCCACAAAATACAGTAAAAGCTCTGGCCCACAGTCTTCCTCCTCCCTCTGCCTCCCGACTGACCCTGGTACTTCCCCCCATACCCTCCCACAGTATAGCCCGCCCCTCCTCTTGGGAACTGTAACAGACCATCTTTTCCATGGCCATCATCCCTTGGTCTGTCAGTCTGACTGTAACCCCATTTTCTTTCTTTCTTTCTTTCTTTCTTTCTTTCTTTCTTTCTTTCTTTCTTTCTTTCTTTCTTTTCCTTCCTTCCTTCCTTCCTTCCTTCCTTCCTTCCTTCCTTTCTTTCTTTCTTTCTTTCTTTCTTTCTTTCTTTCAACTTTCTTCTTTCTTTTTTTTTTTTTGACACAGTCTTGCTGTGTCGCCCAGGCTGGAGTGCAGTGGTGCGATCTCAATGGAGGCAACCTCCGCCTCCAGGGTTCAAGCGATTCTCCTGCCTCAGCCTCCTGAATAGCGTGGACTACAGGCATGTGCCACTACACCCGGCTAATTTTTCTTATTTTTAGTAGAGGTGGAGTTTCACCATGTTGGCCAGGATGCTCTCGATCTCCTGACCTCGTGATCCACCCGCCGTGGCCTCCCACAGTGCTGGAATTACAGACATGAGCCACCACACCCAGCCCTGTACCCCCATTTTCTATTGACCGTATTCTACACCACTCTGCAGCATCCACATCATTGGGACCCTCTCACAATCCCTGATGGGAATCTTGCCCCACATTCCGTTCCCATTTCCACATTTAAGATGTCGCATGTTTTTGTCTCCTGGGTTCCTTCCTTCCCAGTCACATCCCCCAACAGAAAAAAAAAAAAAACTCACATCAGGCAGGCCTCGGTGACTCAAGTCTGTAATCCCAGCACTTTGAGAGGCCAAAGCAGAAGGATAACCTGAGCTCAGGAGTTCAAGACCAGCCTGGGCAATATAGAGAGATCCTGTCTCAAAAATGAACAAGGATATCCAGGACTTGAACTCAGACCCGGAACAAGTAAACTTAATAAACATTTATAGAAGTCTCCACCCCAAATACACAAAACATACATTCTTATCAGTACCACATCACACCTACTCTAAAAGTGACTACATAATTGGAAGTAAATCACTCCTCAGCAATTGCTTAGCATTTCACAGGTTTAAATGAAATATTGGTTCCCTGCTTGCTTGTTATTTTTCTCCCTTATTCCTTCCTGTCTCCATTGTTAAGCACAGTTATTGGCATAAAAGAGGTTTTCAGGCTGGGCGCGGTGGCTCACGCCTATAATCCCAGCACTTTGGGAGGACGAGGCGGGTGGATCACAAGGTCAAGGGATCGAGACCATCCTGGTCAACATGGTGAAACCCCGTCTCTATTAAAAATACAGAAAATTAGCTGGGCATGTTGGTGCGTGCCTGTAATCCCAGCTACTCGGGAGGCTGAGGCAGGAGAATTGCCTGAACCCAGAAGGCGGAGATTGCAGTGAGCTGAGATCGTGCCATTGCACTCCAGCCTGGGTAACAAGAGAGAAACTCCGTCTCAAAAAAAAAAAAAAAAAAAGATTTTCAACACCCATTTTTAGGCTGCATTCTAGCCTGGGCAATAAAGCAAGGCTCCCTTTCTCTCTCCCTCTTTCTCTTCCTCTTTCTTTTCCTCTTTCATTCTATTTTTAAATTTTTTTCTTTCTTTCTCTCTTTCTTTTTTTTTCTTTTTTTCTCTCTTTTTTCCAAAAAAAAGAGATCCTGTCTCAACAAATAATTTAAAAACTAGCCATGCAGGGTGGTGCTTGCCTGGCAGCTACTTGGGAGGCTGACACAGGAGGACTGCTTGAGCCTGGGAGGTTGAGACTGCAGTGAGTTGTGTTCATGCCACTGCACCCCAGCCTGGGTGACAGAGCAAAAAAACAAAAGCAGCCAGGCACAGTGGCTCACTCCTGTAATTCCCGCAATTTGGGAGGCTGAGGCAGGCAAATCAGGTGAGGTCAGGAGTTCAAAATCAGCCTCGCTAACATGGTGAAACCCTACTAAAATACAAAAATTAGCTGGGTGTGGTGGCACAGCCCTGTAGTCCCAGCTACTCGGGAGGCTGAGGTAGAAGTGCTTGAACTCAGGAGGTGGAGGTTTCAGTAAGCTGAGATTGTGTCACTGCACTCCAGCTTGGGAGACAGAGCAAGACAACCACTCAAAAAAAAAAAAAAAAATGGTTTGGAGAGGTGGCTCACACGTGTTAATCCCGCCCTTTGGGAGCCTGTGGTGAGTGGATCACCTGAGGTCAGGAGTTTGAGATCAGCCTCACCAGTATGGTGAAACCTCATCTCTATTGAAAAACAAAAATTGGGCCAGGCGAGGTGGCTCACACCTGTAATCCAGCACTTTGGGAGGCCAAGGCGGATGGATCACAAGGTCAAGAGATCGAGACCATCCTAGTCAACATGGTGAAACCCTGTCTGTAGTAAAAATACAAAAATTAGCTGGGCATGGTGGCGCACGCCTGTAATCCCAGCTACTCGGGAGGCTGAGGCAGGAGAATTGCCTGAACCCAGGAGGCGGAGGTTGCGGTGAGCCGAGATCGCGCCATTGCACTCCAGCCTGGGTAACAAGAGCGAAACTCCATCTCAAAAAAAAGAAAAGAAAAGAAAATACAAAAACTAGCCGGGTGTGGTGGGCACTTGAAATCCCGGCTACTCAGGAGGCTGAGGTAGGAGAATGGCTTGAATGCAGGAGGCAGAGGTTGCAGTGGGCCAACTGCACTCCAGCCTGGGCGACAGAGCGAGACTCTATCTCAAAAAAAAAAAAAAAAAAGCAAAGCCAAACCAAAGACGTGTGTATCAAGAGCGCCTCTGAGACGGCCCTTCTCACCTGTGACCACCAGCTGCACGTGCTCACTGCTTTCTGACCACTGGTGGGAGACTGCTGTCTTGTAGGCACAAAAGTACCTCCCAGCATCCTTGGGCTTCAAGTGCATGAAGGGGAATTCCGCTTCGCTTCCTGCCGAGCTCTGTTCGCGCTGGAATGCAGAGTCGTTCACCTTGCGCAGCGTGAATGTCACATTCTGGGAAGGAGCCCGACACTTCAGGGTCACGTTGCTCTTGGCTTCAGCCACCGAGCTGGGCCAGGCGTGGAGGGAGGGCTTGGACAGTTTCTCTGGAAAGAATTCAGAGTTAATTCGAGTCTGCATGTGGATGGCCTGGAATTCAGAGGATTCAAGAAAAAGGTCATGAAATGTGGGGTGCAGGAATAAAGTGTAAGTGGGAGAAAACTCACCGTTCTCTTTGTCATCCTCATAGCCCAGACACAGCCCTGGAAGAGAAATGTCAATGAGAAGAATTACGCACTTGTCTTCGAGTACAAATCCAGCAGAGAAATCATGACCAGCTCGTTACAGGTCTGATATGTATATAATAATGCATGTATTTTATAAATGTACATACATATATATGCAGATATAATATAGATATACATAAATGCATATATGTGAATTATATATTATATATTTATATTATGTAATATATTAAATGTAGACATATTTTACACATATATATATATTTTTTATTTTTTTTTTATTTTTTGAAACGGAGTTTCGCTCTTGTTACCCAGGCTGGAGTGCAATGGCGAGATCTCAGCTCACCGCAACCTCCGCCTCCTGGGTTCAGGCAATTCTCCTGCCTCCGCCTCCCAAGTAGCTGAGATTACAGGTGCGCACGCCACCATGCCCAGCTAATTTTTGTATTTTTAGTAGAGACGGGGTTTCACCATGTTGACCAGGATGGTCTCGATCTCTTGACCTCGTGATCCACCCGCCTCAGCCTCCCAAAGTGCTGGGATTACAGGCTTGAGCCACTGCGCCCAGCCTATTTTTGTATTTTTAGTAGAGATGGGGTTTCACCATGTCGGCCAGGCTGGTCTCAAACTCCTGACCTCAAAAGGTCTGCCCCCCTCGACCTCCCAAAGTCCTGAGATTACAGGCATGAGCCACTGCACCCAGCTGATTTGCAATTCTTGAAATGATAACTTCAAGGTGTAACTTCAAATAAGGCCGTGAATATGGCCTTATTTGGAAATGGCATGGTCTGGTCTTTGCAGATGTAATTAGTTAAACTAAGATGAAGTCATACTGGAGTAGGCTGGGCATCTAATCCAATAAAAACTTACAAGAAGAGGCCGGGCTCTGTGGCTCATGCCTATAATCCCAGCACCTTGGGAGGCCGAGGCGGGTGGATCACGAGGTCAAGAGATTGAGACCATCCTGGTCAACAAGGTGAAACCCCATCTCTACTAAAAATACAAAAATTAGCTGGGCATGGTGGCGCACGCCTGTAATCCCAGCTATTCGGGAGGCTGAGGCAGGAGAACTGCTTGAACCCAGAAGACGGAGGTTGCGGTGAGCCGAGATCGCGCCATTGCACTCCAGCCTGGGTAACAAGAGCGAAACTCCGTCTCAAAAAAAAAAAAACTTACAAGAAGAGAAAAAGGAGACAGAGACATGAAGAAGAAAGATAGCCATGCAAAAACAGAGGCAGAGGCCAGGCTGCGATCACTGGGTTTTGGGAGGCTGAGACAGAAGAACTGTTTGAGCCCATGAGTCAGAGACTAGCCTGGGCAATACAGCAAGACCCCATCTCTAAAAAAGAAATTATTTTAATTAGCCCAGCATGGTGGTGTGCACGTAGTTCTAGCTGCCCAGAAGGTTTGGGGGAGGATTGCTTGAGCCCAGGAGGTTGAGGCTGCAGTGAGCTATGGTGGTACCACTGCACTCCAGCCTGGGTGACAGAGTGAGACCCGGTCTCAAAAAAAAAAAAAAGCTAATCTAAGTGCAAATGTGTGTAGGAGAGTAGCATTACCCTGCAGGGAAGGGCTGCACCCAGAAAAGGGGAAGGAACTGAGGCAGTGAAGCATGTTGATGTCTACCACACCCCTCCATGCATCCGCCTTAGGGAGGTGGAACTCTGCTGGGTCAAGCCTAGAGCTCCTATGTAGTGAAGCCAAGACTATAACCCAGATCTTCCTTCTGACAGTCTGAGCTCTGTCTGATTACATCAGGTTCAATCTGAGGATGGTTTAAATCAGCCTAAGTACAGAGCTGGTCAGAAAATTGTCCTCTTGGGGCCGGGTGTGGTGGCTCATGCCTGTAATCCCACCACTTTGGGAGGCAGAGGCAGGCGGATCACCTGAGATCAGGGGTTCGAGACCAGCCTGACCAACATGGTGAAACCCTGTCTCTACTTAAAATACAAAAATTAGGCCGGGCACAGTGGCTCACGCCTGTAATCCCAACACTTTGGGATGCCAAGACAGGCAGATCACCTGAGGTCAGGAGTTCAAGACCAGCCTGGCCAATGTGGAGAAACCCTGTCTCTAATAAAAAATACAAAATTAGTTAGGCATGATGGCGGATGCCTATAATTGCAGCTACTCAGGAGACTGAGACAGGAGAATTGCCTGAACCCAGGAGGCGGAGGTTGCGGTGAGCTGAGATTGCACCATTGCACTCCAGCAGGGGCAACAAGAGCAAAACTCCGTCTCAAAAATAAAAATAAAAATTAGCCAAGCATGGTGGAAGGCACCTGTAATCCCAGTTATTTGGGAACACAAGGCGGTGCTTGCAGCCAGCAGCCCAGCCCCACCCACCACAGGTGTGCAAGCATGGCGTCACTACTTCCACACACCACCTTGAGCCTGGGAGGCAGAGGTTGCAGTGAGCCAAGGTCACACCATTGCACTACAGCCTGGATGACAGAGTGAGAGCCTGTCTCGAAAAAAAAAGAGAGAGAAAGAGAAAGAAAACTGACTTTTTGCCCATAGCCTTGCACCCCGTAGATTCTGAAGCCCAGCCCTCTATGCCAAGGGAGGATGCATGACTGTGCTGCGGCATTCAGCAGAGACAGGCTGGGAGGTCCCACCGGAGCTCGGCACTGCCCAGCGGAGTAAGCAAGGCTGCCCCTGTGTCTCTGCAGCATGGCCTCCTTGTGGCTTCCATGTGGGCAGCAGAACTCACGCAGGCGGTGCTCGCAGCCCAGCCTCACCCACCACAGGCGTGGAAGTCATTCCTTCCAAACACGGCCTTTCCACCTGGACTTCCCCTGAGCCCCTGTCCAAGCCCACATGTCCCAGTCTTGGAGACTCACCGAGGCAAAGCACGGAGAGGAATTCTGTGGTCATAGTGACCCTTCTGCCAGAACCAATACCCCACGCTTGGCTTTACCCTTTGGAGGTGGAGCGGGACTGGGGTGGCCGTGGCTCCCTGGCTACCGCTTCGTCCCCAGGCTGTGCAGGTGGAGAGGCTTCGCCCTGACGCTCTGGTTCTCTACCCAGTTTCCTTCTCACAGCCGACTTAGGAAACAAGAAACCGTTGATGACAACATCTTCCCCATGAGTCTGGTGTGTGTGGCCCCACCCGCCTGAGCCGAGTCCTGCCTTATCTGAAGTTCTGCCAAGACTTTTCTGTAAATGTAGTTTTTATTTTACAACATTAATACCTATAGCTTTCTGTGTACCCACTAGGCAGCTCCCCACAATGGTGATTTTTTTTTTTTTTGAGACAGAGTCTCAGTCCGTCACCCAGGTTGGAGTGCAGTGGCGCAATCTCAGCTCACTGAAACCTCTGCCTCCCAGGTTCAAGGTTTCTCCTGCCTCACACTCCTAAGTAGCTGGGATTACAAGCATGCACCACCACGCCTAGCTAATTTTTTGTATTTTTAGTAGAAACAGGGTTTCACCATGTGGGCCAGGCTGGTCTTGAACTCCTGGCCTCAAGTGATCCGCCCACCTCAACCTCCCAAAGTGCTGGGATTACAGGCCTGAGCCACTGCACCTGGCCAATGGTAATCTCTTATAACTATAGTACCTTTTCTTTTCTTTTCTTTTCTTTCTTTCTTTCTTGCTTTTTTTTTTTGAGTCAGAATCTCTGTTGCCCAGGCACTGGTGTGATCTTGGCTCACTGCTAACTCTGCCTCCTGGGTTCAAGTGACTCTCCTGTGTCAGCCTCCCAAGCAGCTGGGATGACAGGTGCCCACCACTATGCCTAACTAAATTTTTTTGTTCTTTTTAGTAGAAACGAGGTTTTGCCATGTTGCCCAGGCTGGTCTCAAACTCCTGAACTCAGGTGATCTACCCGCTTTGGCCTCCCAAAGTGTTGGGATTACAGGCGTGAGCCACCGCGACCGGTGTATGGTATATTTTCAATACCAGGAGTGAGATTACATCTCAAAAAAAAAAAAAAAAAAAGAAAGAAAAGAACCCGGCCAGGCGCAGTGACTAATCCCAGCACTCTGGAAGGCCGAGGCAGATGGATCACCTCAAGTCAAGAGTTTGAGACCAGCGTGGCCAACATGGCAAAACCCCATCTCTACTAAAAATTAGGCTGGGCACAGTGGCTCACACCTGTAATCCCAAAACTTTAGGAGGCCAAGGTGGGTGGATCACGAGGTCAGAAGTTCAAGACCAGCCTGACCAACATGGTGAAACCTCGTCTCTACAAAAAATACAAAAATTAACCAGGCATGGTGGCACGTGCCTGTAATTCCAGCTACTCAGGAGGCTGAGCCAGGAGAATCACTTGAACCTGGAAGGCAGAGGTTGTGGTAAGCCAAGATCCCTGTACTCTAGCCTGAGCGACAGAGCGAGACTTTGCCTCAAAAAAAAAAAAAAACAAATAAATTAGCTGGATGTGGTAGCGAGTGCCTGTAATGCCAGCTACTTGGGAGGCTGAGACAGGAAAATCCCTTGAACCTGGGAGGTGATTGCAGTGAGCCGAGATGGTACCACTACACTCCAGCCTGGGTGACAGGGAGTCTCTGCCTCAAAAAAAAAGAAAAGAAAAGAGGGCTGGGCGCGGTGGCTCACGCCTGTAATCCCAGCACTTTGGGAGGACAAGGCGGGTGGATCACAAGGTAAGAGATCGAGACCATCCTGGTCAACATGGTGAAACCCCGTCTCTACTAAAAATACAAAAAATTAGCTGGGCATGGTGGCGTGTGCCTGTAATCCCAGCTACTCGGGAGGCTGAGGCAGGAGAATTGCCTGAACCCAGGAGGCGGAGGTTGGGGTGAGCCGAGATTGCACCATTGCACTCCAGCCTGGGTAACAAGAGCGAAACTCCGTCTCAAAAAATAAAAAGAAAGAAGAAAAAAAGAAAAGAAATGAAATGAAACAACCCAATTATAAATGGACAAAGTATTGAATCAGTAATTTATCAGGAATATAAACATATATTAGATTTAATATTACATATATACAGCAATTAGCATGTGAGAAAAGACGCTCAACAACATATGCTCTCAGGAAAATGTAACGTGAAGCCACGCTGATCAAGGGAACAGCACAGAACAAGAATCGCAGAAACAGGTCCCTACATACATGGGCTTTGGTTTATGAGCGGGGGCATGCCGTATCAATAGAGAAAACATAGATTGTATTTTTTTTAGGAGACGACGTCTCGCTGCGCTGCCCAGGCTGGAGTGCAGTGGCTATTCACAGGCGCGATCCCACTACTGACCAGCATGCACTGACCCTCAGAGCGTATCCCTCCTTCTCAAACAGTCCCGCCAAATCTCTCTCGCATCAGCCACTTCATGTCTTCTAGCCAGCAGTCCACTGTACTTTAAAGTGTTTTTTTTTTTTTTTTTGAGACGGAGTTTCGCTCTTGTTACCCAGGCTGGAGTGCAATGGCGCGATCTCGGCTCACCGCAACCTCTGCCTCCTGGGTTCAGGCAATTCTCCTGCCTCAGCCTCCCGAGTAGCTGGGATTACAGGCACGTGCCACCATGCCCAGCTAAGTTTTTGTATTTTTAGTAGAGATGGGGTTTCACCATGTTGACCAGGATGGTCTCGATCTCTTGACCTCGTGATCCACCCGCCTCGGCCTCCCAAAGTGCTGGGATTATTGGCGTGAGCCACCGCGCCCGGCCGAACTTTAAAGTTTTAATCCCTGAAAACAAGAGACGGAATCTTTTGTTGTTGTTGTTGTTGAGATGGAGTCTCCCTCTGTTGCCCAGGCTGGAGTGCAGTGGCACAATCCTGGCTCACTGCAACCTCCACCTCCCAGGTTCAAGCAATGCTCCTGCCTCAGCCTCCTAAGTGGCTGAGATTACAAATGCCCGCCAGCATGCCTGGCTGATTTTTGTACTTTTAGTAGAGATGACTTTTCACCATGTTGGCCACACTAATCTCGAACTTCTGGCCTCAGGTGACCCAGCAGCCTCGGCCTCCCAAAGTGCTGTGATTACGGGCATGAGCCACCGCACCTGGCCAAAATATGGAATCTTAATGAGTTGTAGTGGGAGTTCCTTTTCTTTTTATTTGTCTGAGACAGAGTCTTGCTCTGTCACCCAGGCTGGAGTGCAGTGGCGTGATCTCAGTTCACTGCAACCTCTGCCTCCCAGGTTCAAGTGATTCCCCTGCCTCAGCTTCCCGAGTAGCTGGAACTACAGGTACACACCACCACGCCTGGCTAGTTTTGTGTGTGTGTGTGTGTGTATTTTTAGTAGAGGCGGGGTTTTACCATATTGGCCAGGCTGGTCTTGAACTCCTGACCTCATGATCTGCCCGCCTCGGCCTCCCAAAGTGCTGGGATTATAGGTGTGAGCCACTGTGCCTGGCTTGGGAGTTCCTGTATCTTCCTTCCTTGATATTCTCTCCACCTTAGCTGTCTTCCTTCATTTATTTGCTCTTTGTCCTATTCGCACCTTCCCACACTCCCTTTTTTTCCTTCCCCATCCTTATATCAATGAATAGTCTCAGGAGCAGCACATGAGAGGGAAAGAGCTCCACAGGGCCCCGAATTCCGTGGCTGGGTCAGCATCCTCACAGCACACACTGCTGTGCAGGCAGAGCACTTGAGAAAGTTTGAGGTGAGGCCGGGCACAGTGGCCCGCGCCCGTAACCCCAGCACTGTGAGAGGCCGAGGCGGGAGGATTGCTTGAGGCTGGGAGCTCGAGACCAGCCTGGGCAACATGGTGAAAACCCATCTCTACTAAAAGTACAAAAAAAAAAAAACAAAAATTAACTGGGAGTAGTGGAGGGTGCGTGTAATCCCAGCTACTTGGGAGGCTGAGACAGGAGAATCGCTTGACCCAGGCCTGGGGGGATGGGGGCAGGGGCTGCAGTGAGCCCGGATCGTGCCACTGCACTCCAGCTTGGGCATCACAGTGAGACTCCATCTCAAAGAAAAGCAAACAAAACCCTAACCTCCAGATTTTCAGGGAGGCTGGTTGGAGTAATAATGAAACTCTGGTCTCCCACCTACCTGGCTCAGTGTGTATTAAACTCTTTCTTGCAATTTCTTTGTCTTGATGAATGGGCTTCATCTGGGCAGCCACCAAGAGGAACCCGTTATGACAGTTACATCAGCATGAAAAATAATTTATAGAGCTGAGGAAGCAGAGTGCTAGCATCCAGTAAGGCAGAACTCTTGCAGGAAACAAGATACTGTCGGAAGAATTATAGCAGTCAGTGCTGAAAGATGTGAGTAGACATCACATCCGTGGCACAGAAGCAGGAGGCTGTGCAAACGCCATGTTCTGAGGATGAGAGAATTGTTTTTTAAATTTGAAACTGGGTCTCACTGTGTTGCCCAGGCTGGTCTCAAACTCCTGGGCTCAAGCGATCCTCCAGCCTCAGCCTCCCAAACTGCTGGGATTACAGGCCTGAGCCACCGTGCCTGACTGGGAAAGAATTATTGAGAGTGAAATCACTAACTCCAAGAAAAAACAAAACCCACCAGGTTCGGCGGTTCACATGTACAATGCCAGCACTTTGGGAGGCTGAGGTGGGCAGATCACTTGAGGCCAGGGGTTCGAGATCAGCCTGGTCAACATGGTGAGAACCCCGTCTCTACTAAAAATACAAAAATTAGCCAGGCGTGGTGGGCGCCTGTAGTCCCAGCTAATCAGGTGGCTGCGGCAGGGAATCCCTCGAACTCAGGAGGCAGAGGTTGCAGTGAGCCGAGATTGCACCACTGCATTCCAGCCGGGGTGACAGAGAGAGACTCCATCTCACAAAAAACAAAGCTAATAACCAAAACGCTAAGAGATGCAAAGACTGGTAGAAGGAATCTGGTGCTGGTGGATTCATAATTTTTAAGAACAGCCTAGAAATTATCCAAGTATCTAGTACAACAAAAAGGTAAAGGAGGGCAGGACGCAGTGGCTCACGCCTGTAACCCCAGCACTTTGAGGCCAAGGCAGGTTGATCATAAGATCAGGAGTTCGAAACCAGCCTGACCAACATGGTGAAACTCCATCTCTACTAAAATTACAAAAATTAGCCAGGTGTGGTGGCGTGTGCCTGTAGTCCCAGCTACTTGGGAGGCTGAGGCAGGAGAATCACCTGAATCCAGGAGGCAGAGGTTGCAGTGAGCCAAGATCTTGCCATTGCACTCCAGCCTGGGTGACAGAGTGAGACTCTGTCTAAAAAAAAAATTAATTTAAATAAGACAAAATTTCTAATTTTTTTTGTTGTTAAAATAAGAAATCAGGCAGGGCGCGGTGGCTCACGCCTGTAATCCCAGCACTTTGGGAGGCCAAGGCGGGTGGATCATGAGGTCAAGAGATTGAGACCATCCTGGTCAACGTGGTGAAACCTCGTCTCTACTAAAACAAAAATACAAAAATTAGCTGGGCATGGTGGCACACACCTGTAATCCCAGCTACTCGGGAGGCTGAGGCAGGAGAATTGCCTGAACCCAGGAGGCGGAGGTTGCGGTGAGCCGAGATCGCGCCATTGCACTCCAGTCTGGGTAACAACAGTGAAACTCCGTCTCAAAAAAAAAAGGCTGGGTGCGGTGGCTCATGCCTGTAATCCCAGCACTTTGAGAGGTGGACGCAGATGGATCACCTGAGGTCGGGAGTTCGAGACCAGCCTGACGAACATCAAACCCCCGTCTCTACTAAAAACAGAAAATTAGCTGGACGTGGTGGCGCGTGCCTGTAGTCCCAGCTACTCTGGAGGCTGAAGCAGGAGAATCTCTTGAACCCAGGAGGCGGAGGTTGCGGTGAACCGAGATCGCGCCATTGCACTCCAGCCTGGGCAACAAGGGCAAAACTCCGTCTCAAAAGCAAAAAAAGAAAAAAGAGAAAGATCAAGTCTTGGGTTTTAACTATGTTTTCTCCATCACGCATTTGGGAGAAGAGCAAGATGCCCCAAAGCTTGTTTTTGTTTTCGGATCTTCTGTCTCGGTAGTCTCTTCTTACTGCTTTGGAACACAGAAGAGTCAACGAGACGACCAGTTCTGACGGAGTAAAGCAATTACAATCTCAGGTGCTTCTTTGAGAGTGATTTTCACAGGATGTGGCCATGATTTTTCAAGGCTTGGGACTCTTACAAGACCCTTTTGTTCAATGACAGTTTTCTATGCATGAATTTATTTCAACAGAGAAGAGAACAATTTAGCAACCGTCATGAATATTCATGTAATTCTCCATATTGTACCAGAAAACAAGATTGATATTCTTGGGAATCTTCTCAATTCAACACTTTATCAAATCTGATTCCTTAAATTAGGGTTGTGACTCAGAAAAAATCTTCCTCCTTATGCAGTATCAGGAAAAAGAGGACATCTCCTGTATCTCTATTTAACATCTCTTTTGCTAACGGTGAAGATGTATATTTTAAAACTAGGCACTGGAATTTTATCAGTCAACAGAAACGCCCTGGTAAAGTTCCATTCCAGTTAGAAATGAAGGAAGGACTGAGCTGGACTCCGTCTCAAAAAAAAAAAAAAAGAAAGAAAGAAAAAAGAAATGAAGGAATAAATAGGATTTTTTTTTTTTTTTTTTTTTTGAGACCCTGATTCAAAAAATAAAGAATAGCTGGGTCGGGCGCGGTGGCTCAGGCCTATAATCCCAGCACTTTGGGAGGCCGAGGCGGGTGGATCACGAGGTCAAGAGATCGAGACCATCCTGGTCAACAAGGTGAAACCCCGTCTCTACTAAAAATACAAAAAATTAGCTGGGCATGGTGGAGCGTGCCTGTAGTCCCAGCTACTCGGGAGGCTGAGGCAGGAGAATTGCCTGAACCCAGGAGGCGGAGGTTGCCGTGAGCCGAGATCGCGCCATTGCACTCCAGTCTGGGTAACGAGAGTGAAACTCTGTCTCAAAAAAAAAAAAAAACCAGTCATCATTATTTAGTTCTGTCTTTGGTTTAGGTTATCTGTTACTGTGTAACAAAGCACCCCAAAACTGAGTGACTTAGAGTAACAATCTTGTTTTTGTTTTTGTTTTGTTTTGTTTTGAGACGGAGTTTCGCTCTTGTTACCCAGGCTGGAGTGCAATGGCGCGATCTCAGCTCACCACAACCTCCGCCTCCTGGGTTCAGGCAATTCTCCTGCCTCAGCCTCCCGAGTAGCTGGGACTACAGGCACACGCCACCATGCCCAGCTAATTTTTGTATTTTTAGTAGAGATGGGGTTTCACCATGTTGACCAGGATGGTCTCGATCTCTTGACCTCGTGATCCACCTGCCTCGGCCTCCCAAAGTGCTGGGATTACAGGCGTGAGCCACCGCGCCCGGCCCCAAAGGACAGATTTATGGAACCAGAGAATGGAACGCTGGTCGCTGTAATAAATATCCATAGATCTCCATACTACAGAAGATATAAAACACATTTAGAGTCTTTTGAATATTCTCAGTTTATGACCTTATCAAACCACATTCTGTTTTTGTTTTTGTTTTTAGGCAGGGTCTCACCCAGGCTGGAGTGCAGTGGTGTGATCTCAACTCACTGCAGTCTCTGCCTCCCGGGTTCAAGTGATTCTCCTGCCCCAGCCCCGGCAAGTACCTGGAATTACAGGCTCATAATTCCGCCTGGCTAGTTTTTGTACTTTGAGTAGAGATGGATTTTCACCACGTTAGCCAGGCTGGTCTCAAACTCCTGACCTCAAGTTATCCACCTGCCTCAGCCTCCCAAGGTTCCGGGAATAACAAAAGACACCCTTCTCACGAGGATTTTTGGAATTTCCAGAGTGACGGGGTGAGAAGGGGGTCTTTGGAACCAGAGCTGAAGACCAAACACGTATTTCTCACTATATCACAATATCGCAGGAGGTGAAAGGGAGATGGCCTCGAAGCAGCTCCTCCACACCCCCTAATCCTGATCGGAAGAGTCCTGCCAAGACTCAGCCTAGCTGTGGTTCAAGCCTCTGATTGCGGGGATGGTTAAGTACCAGATTTCCAGAGTCTTTTGAATATTCTCAGTTTATGACCAGCGCAGCGCTGCCCCCTTGTGGTGGCACTAACTTTGCACAGCTATTTAAAATAAGCAGTGGACACACCATCTTCAGAGACTGAACATCCTCCATATTTTCCCCAAGAGAGAAGAAAAATCATTAAACTTTTTTTTTTTGAGATGGAGGTTTGCTCTTGTAACCCAGGCTGGAGCCCAGAGCTGCGATCTCGGCTCACTGCAACGTCCGCCTCCCAGGTTCAAGTGATTCTCCTGCCTCAGTCTCCCGAGTAGCTGGGATTACAGGCATGCACCACCACACCAAGCGAATTTTTTCATTCTTAGTAGAGATGGGATTTCACTATATCGGCCAGGCTGGTCTCAAACTCCTGACCTTGTGATCCACCCACCTTGGCATCCCAAAGTGCTGAGATCACAGGCGTGAGCCACAGTGCCCGGCATCACACATTTTTATTCGTTTTTCTTTCTGTATTCTTTGTCATTTGTGGTTCGTAAAACCCACTTCCTGCACAAATTATTTAACACTGAATGCATGCTGAGGAAGGCCAGGCATAAAAAAGGATGTTTACTCAAGACTTTTCCAGAAAACTGGTAAACTCTACTCTCCATGAGGGCCAGGACTGTATCTCTTTAATTCTCCTCTCAACTGGCCGAGTGTGGTGGCTCATGCCTGTAATCCCAGCACTTTGGGAGGCTAAGGCAGAGGGATCACCTGAGGTCAGGAGTTCAAGACCAGCCTGGCAAACGTGGTGAACCCCCATCTCCACTAAAGATACAAAACATTAGCTGAGTGTGGTGGCATGCACCTATAGTTCCAAATACTCGGGAAGCTGGGGCAGGAGAATTGCTTAAATCCGGGAGGCGCAGGTTGCAGTGAGCCGAGGTTGCACCACTGTACACCAGCCTGGGTGACAGAGCAAGACTCTATCTCAAAAATAAAAATAGGGTTGAGTGCGGTGGCTCACGCCTGTAATCCCAGCACTTTGGGAGGCTGAGGCAGGCGGATCACTTGAGGTCAGGAGTTGGAGACCTGCCTGGCCAACATAACAAAACCCCATCTCTAATAAAAATACAAAAAATTAGCCAGGTGTGGTGGCGAATGCCTATAGTCCCAGCTACTTGGGAGGCTGAGATGGAGAATCCTGGAACCCGAGAGGCAGAGATTGCAGTGAGCTGAGATCATACTATTGCACTCCAGCCTGGGCAACAAGAGCGAAACTCCATCTCGAAAAAAAAAAAGAGGAGGGGTTGGGGTCAGAGGACTTAAAGCCTCTGATCTAAGGTTTCCTCATGTTTCTTCATGTGCTGGGGACAAGTTGCCTCATTTATTTCTCTCGAGGACTGACAAGGTAGGTATTTTTGGATTTCCCTTTCTCAGATGAAAACCCAGAAGGGCCTGCAGACTGCTCCAGTTTGCCCAGCATGGCACAGCTGGGCTGTCCAAGCACTAGAAGTCACTCTCTTCTCCATAAAGTGGGAAAAGCGGAAGGAGAAGTTGAAAAACAACAAAAGTAGAAGAACGTGTGTGCTCTGCCAAAATTAGGGCACAAGTCGAGAAAGGGGGAAGGAGCCTGTGTGGGTGGCTCACGCCTGTGATCCCCACACTTCAGGAGGCCGAGGCAGGAGGATCACCTAACCTCGGGAGTTGGAAATCAGCCTGGGCAACATAGAGAGACCTTGTTTCTACAAAAAAAAAAAAGTAAAAACAAACCAGCCAGGTATGGTAGCCTGCACCTGTGGTTCCTGCTACTTGGGAGGCTGAGGTGGGGAGATCACTTCAGCTGGGAGGTCGATGTGGCAGTGAGCCTTGATCATGCCAGGGCAGTCTAGCCTGGGCAAGAGAGTAAGGCTCATCTCAAAAAAGAAAAGAAAAGAAGAGAAAGGGAGGGAGGGGTACGGTGGCTCATGGCTGTAATCCCAGAACTTTGGGAGGCCAAGACGGGTGGATCACTTGAGGTCAGGAGTTCAAGACCACCCTGGTCAACATGGCAAAATTCCATCTCTACTAAAAATACAAAAATTAGCTGGGCATGGTGGCACACACCTGTAATCCCAGCTACTCAGGAGGCTGAGGCATGAGAATCACTTGAACCCAGGAGGCAGAGGTTGCAGTGAGCCAAGATTGAACCACTGCACTCCAGCCTGGGCGACAGAGTGAGACTTTCAAAAAAAAAAATTGTGTTTGATTATGCTTAATTTAAAAAAAGGTGAGACCTTCCTTTCGCTGAGTCTGGTAGAAATCGGTGTTATAGGATAGCTAACATTCACTGAGAATTTACTGCAAGCCAGTTACTGTTTTAAGTGTTGGATGTGTGTTACCCACTGAATCCTACAACAATTCTATGAAGTAGGTTTTATCAGTGCGTCCATATTACCGTCAAGGCAAGAGAGAGTTGGGGAAGGGCACTTTCCGAATGCTCCACAGAGTAGATGGCAGGCTGGGATTCGAACCCCAGTCTCCTGGCTCGGAAGCCTTAACCACTCAGCTGCTCCTTGGGAAAGGCCCAGAGAGAAGCCACAGTGCAGGGCCTCGCGGCTGCGGGAAAGTGCGGATCTGTCCCCCGAGGGATGAAATGAGACACAGGTAGGCAGTGTAAGAGCAGCCCCAAGAAGCAGGAGCCGCTTGCTTTTATTGAGTGCCTGGAGCAAACGCAATGTGCGGGTGATTAGCATTTATTGTTCCCCTTTCAGGGACTTCACAGGGGGGGTCGGGGGGTGGGAAAGGTCAGTTTCTGGACAAGTTGAAACAAAGGAGCCTGGTGGAGATAAATTCCCCTTGCTCACTTGCACAGACTCCTGGCCCTCTGCCTCAGGGTGACAGCACAGCTGCCTTCCCACCTTCTGAAGGCCTGATCTCCCCCGACGATGACCCATCTCCCACAGGAAAGGACAGTCCAGCCCAGGGTCCCAGCTTCTCTGCCACTCAGGTTGGAAGTCTTCTGGGGTTGCAGCGCCCCTGGGGCTCAGGGGCGGACGCCAGCAGGAGCGTGGTTCTGGCTGCGACAGTCAAAAGCGACCAGCGCGCCCAGGGAGATGAGGACCAGACTGGCCAGTCCCAGGCGGACCAGGTTCTCCCTGGTGTAGTCGGAGGAGCTGGAGTCTGCGGGCCGAGCCGGGAGAGAGGGGCTGTCATCGCTTGGACCCAGAAGTCTAGGCCCTGAACTCCAGGTCTCCTGTCCCTGGGGTGGACTTAGGGGCCTGACTCCCCAGTCTGAAAGTTGAGGGGAGTTATGGAGGCTTCACTTCGTGGGTCTGAGGGAGGAGGGACTGGGTGGAAGTCTGGACTCCTGGTTCTGAGGGAGGAGGACTGGGGCCTGGACTCCTGGGTCCGAGGGAGGAGGGGCTGGGGTCCTGGACTCCTGGGTCTGAGGGAGGAGGGGCTGGGGTCTGGACTCCTGGGTCCGAGGGGGGAGGGGCTGGGGTCTGGACTCCTGGGTCCGAGGCGGGAGGGGCTGGGGTCCTCGACTCCTGGGTCCGAGGGAGGAGGGCTGGGGTCCTGGACTCCTGGGTCTGAGGGAGGAGAGGCTGGGGCCTGGACTCCTGGGTCCGAGGGAGGAGGGGCTGGGGTCCTGGACTCCTGGGTCCGAGGGAGGAGGGGCTGGGACCTGGACTCCTGGGTCCGAGGGAGGAGGGGCTGGGGTCCTGGACTCCTGGGTCCGAGGAAGGAGGGCTGGGGCCTGGACTGCTGGGTCCGAGGGAGGAGGGCTGGGGCCTGGACTGCTGGGTCCGAGGGAGGAGGGGCTGGGGTCCTGGACTCCTGGGTCCGAGGGAGGAGGGGCTGGGGTCCTGGACTCCTGGGTCCGAGGGAGGAGGGGCTGGGGTCCTGGACTCCTGGGTCCGAGGGAGGAGGGACTGGGGCCTGGACTCCTGGGTCCGAGGGAGGAGGACTGGGGCCTGCATTTCTGGGTCCGAGGGAGGAGGGACTGGGGCCTGGACTCCTAGGTCGGAGGGAGGAGGACTGGGGCCTGCATTTCTGGGTCCGAGGGAGGAGGGACTGGGGCCTGGACTCCTGGGTCCGAGGGAGGAGGGACTGGGGCCTGGACTCCTGGGTCCGAGGGAGGAGGGACTGGGGCCTGGACTCCTGGGTCTGAGGGAGGAGGGCTGGGGCCTGGACTCCTGGGTCCGAGGGAGGAGGGACTGGGGCCTGGACTGCTGGGTCTGAGGGAGGAGGGACTGGGGCCTGGACTGCTGGGTCCGAGGGGGGAGGACTGGGGCCTGGACTGCTGGGTCCGAGGGAGGAGGGCTGAGGCCTGGACTCCTGGGTCTGAGGGAGGAGGGCTGGGGCC
Source organism: Callithrix jacchus (assembly GCF_049354715.1). NCBI lineage: Eukaryota > Metazoa > Chordata > Mammalia > Primates > Cebidae > Callithrix > Callithrix jacchus. The sequence goes on from NC_133523.1 coordinate 47,272,243, forward strand.
TGGACTCCTGGGTCCGAGGGAGGAGGACTGGGGCCTGGACTCCTGGGTCTGAGGGAGGAGGGCTGAGGCCTGGACTCCTGGGTCTGAGGGAGGAGGGCTGAGGCCTGGACTCCTGGGTCTGAGGGAGGAGGGCTGAGGCCTGGACTCCTGGGTCTGAGGGAGGAGGGCTGGGGCCTGGACTCCTGGGTCCGAGGGAGGAGGACTGGGGCCTGGACTCCTGGGTCCGAGGGAGGCGGCGGGCCGCAGGGCCTCACCTTCGGAGCGGACGGCCAGCACCGGGCTGCGCGGGGACAGCACGTAGGGCGCGGAGGGCGTGTGGTAGTAGCAGCTGTAGGTGCCGGGGGCGCGGGCGCCCAGCAGCGGGAAGTCGGCCCAGGGCTGCGCGGAGTCGCGATACTGCAGCGGGGCCGCCACGCCCACGCGGTACAGCACGAAGCTCATGTTCCGCAGGCCGCCCGCGCAGCGCAGGGTCACACGGCCGCCGGGGGCCACCACCGACCCGGGCAGCGCCACCAGCGACGGGCGCGGCAGCTCCTCTGCGGGCGGGAGGCGGGAGGCGGACCGCGTGGGCGCCTTTCCAGGAGCGCGCTCTGCCTGTGTCTCTCTTCTCTCTTTCCTCTGTCTCTCTCTCGTTCTGCCTCTGTCTCTTTCTCGCTCCCTCTGTCTCTGTCTCTGTCTCTCTCTTTCTCTTTTTTTTTTAGCCAGAGTCTCACTCTGTCGCCCAGGCTGGAGTGCAATGGCGCGATCTCGGCTCACCGCAACCTCTCCCTCCCGGGTTCAAGCAATTCTCCTGCCTCAGCCTCCCGAGTAGCTGGGATCACAGGCTCGAACCACAGCGCCCAGCTAATTTTTTCGTATTTTTAATAGAGACGGGGTTTCACCGTGTTAGCCAGGATGGTCTCGAACTTCTGACCTTGTGATCCACCAGGCTGGAGTGCAATGGCGCAATCTCGGCTCACCGCAACCTCCGCCTCCCGGGTTCAAGTGATTCTGCTGCCTCAGCCTCCCGAGTAGCTTTCTCTCTCTCTCTCTTTCTCTCTGCTTCTCTCTCTTTCCCCCCTCTCTCTCCCCTCCATCTCCCCCCTTCCCGTCCCTCCCTCCCTCTCTGTCCCCGCGACTCCCCCCGCCCCGCACTGTATCTTTCTCTCCTGTCTGTGAAACTATCAGTTTGCTCGCTTCACTCTGTCTCTCTTTCCCTGTATCTCTCTGTCCTTCCCCCGCCTCCCTTGTTCCACCCGCTTCTCCTGCACAACCCCAGGACCTCACCTGTCACCAGCAGCTCCAGGGCATCGCTGGGCTGGGACCAGACACCCGGCCCCCAGTCTGGCTTCCCATAGCAGCAGTGGTAACTTCCCCCTTGGGCTGGAGTCACCTCCTCCAGGAAGAACTCCGCCAGCTCCGAGGACACGTCTCGGAGGAGAAGGGGATCGGTCTCTCCAGACTTGAAAAGTGCAAATCTCCAGGCGGGTTGGGGTGCCCGGCACCTCAAGGTCACATTGACCCCGGGGGTCACAACCGAAGCTGGCCGAGCTCCCAGCCATGGCCTGGGGTATGAAGCTGGGGGGACTGAATAAACGGGGCTGCCTGGGTCCTCGGACCTCCTGGGAGCCCCAGAAGATGGAAGGGAAGTTGGGGAAAGAGGAAAATCACCCTGGACGGTTACTACCCCTTTCTCAGCCTCAGTTCCCTGTTGGTGAAATCAGGGGGAGACTGGACAACAGTCAAGGCTTGTTAAGAGCAGGTGGATCACAAGGTCAAGAGATCGAGACCATCCTAGCCAACGTGGTAAAATCCCGTCTCTACTAAAAAAATACACTCAAGCCTGTAATCCCAGCACTTTGGAAGGCCGAGGCGGGTGGATCACGAGGTCAAGAGATCGAGACCATCCTGGTCTACATGGTGAAACCCCGTCTCTACTAAAAATACAAAAAATTAGCTGGGCATGGTGGCGCATGCCTGTAATCCCAGCTACTCAGGAGGCTGAGGCAGGAGAATTGCCTGAACCCAGGAGGCGGAGGTTGCGGTGAGCCGAGATCGCGCCATTGCACTCCAGCCTGGATAACAAGAGCGAAACTCTGTCTCAAAAAAAAAAAAATAAAAAATAATAATAAAAAAATACAAAAATACAAAAATTAGCTGGGCGTAGTGGCGTGCGTCTGTAAGTCCCAGCTACTCGGGAGGCTGAGGCAGGAGAATCGCTTCAACCTGGGAGGCGGAGGTTGCAGTGAGCTGAGATCGCGCCACTGCACTCCAGCCTGGTGACAGAGCAAGACTCTGTCTCAAAAAAAAAAAAAAAAAAAACAACCAGGTGCACATCTGGGGCAGGACAGAAACTTCACAGCTTCACTCCACAGTTTGTAAACATAGTTTCAAAGTGTCAGGTCTCAGAAGTCTGTCATTTTATTCCTATTAAAGTAATGAGATGGGGGGCCTATCTATATTGGTTGGCCAGGTTGGTCTTCAACTACTGGCCTCAAGCAGTCCTCCCACCTTGGCTTCTCAGAGTGCTAAGATTACAACCTGGTGCCGCTGCGCCCGGACTATTGTTTTTTTAATTTATTATTATTATTTTTTTGAGACAGGGTGTTGCTCTGTTGCTCAGGCAGGAGTGCAGTGGTGTGTTCTCAGCTCACTGCAGCCTCAACCTTCTGAGTTCAAACAATCCTCTGCCTCAGCCTCCTGAGTTCCTGGGACCACAGGCGCACGGTGCTACACCAGGCTGTTTTTTTTGTTACTATCAGTAGTAGGGACAAGCATTTGCTATGTTGCCCGGACTAGTCTCGAACCCCTGGGCTCAAGCGATCCTCCCACCTTGGCCTCCCAAAGTGCTGAGCTTACAGATGTGAGCCACCACACCCAGCCAGAACTCCAATTTTAAATAGCTTTCCAGAATATATGCTATATAATATTTCAAGAGCGGCCAAAATGCCGGGCGCGGTGGCTCACGCCTGTAATCCCAGCACTTTGGGAGGCCAAGGCAGGGAGGCTCACGAGCTCAAGAGATCAACACCATCCTGGCCAACATGGTGAAACCCCGTCTCTACTAAAAATGAAAAATTAGCTGGGTGTGGTGGTGCGCACCTGTAGTCCCAGCTACTCGGGAGGCTGAGGCAGGAGAATCACTTGAACTCGGGAGGTGGAGGTTGCAGTGAGCTGAGATCATGCCACTGCACTCCAGCCTGGGCAACAGAGTGAGACTCTGTCTGGAAAAAAAAAATTGCCAAAACTTGTTATCTATTAGGGAGGAAAAAAATGTTGGTTCCCTACCTCACACCATTCCCCTAAACAACTTCCAGATTAATTAAAGACCTACCTGTGTTTCATTTTTTTAATTATCAGAGTATTCAAAAAACTATAGGAAAATTTATTTGTCTTGGGGTAGGGAGGGCTTCGTAAAATATAAAATAAAAAGTTCTATGGAGGATTAATTTGACCGCTTCAGATTTCTTAAGTTGTGTATGCTAAAAGACAAAACTAGAGGACAAATGACAGTACTGGCAGACATCACTTATCCACAAATCACACAAATTAAGAGTATAGGAAGGCTGCGGCGCTCAGTGCTCACACCTGCAATCCCAGCACTTTGGGAGGCTGAGATGGGTGGATCACCTGAGGTCAGGAGTTCGAGACCACCCTGGCCGACATGGTGAAATCCTGTCTCTACCAAAAATGCAAAACTTCGCCAGTTGTGGTGGTGCTAGCCTGTAGTCCCACCTGGTTCAGAAGCTGAGCAGGAGAACTGCTTGAACCCAGGAGGCGGAGGTTGCGTGAGCACACCACTGCTCTCCAACCTGGGCAACAGTGAGACTCCACCCACCGGAAAAAAAAAAAAACCTTAGCTAGGCATGGTGGCATGCACCTGTAATTCCAACACTTTGGGAGACTGAGGTGGAGGATTGTCTGAGCTCAGGAGTTTGAAGCTGCAGTGAGCTATGATCGTGCCACTGCATTCCAGCCTGGGTGACAGAATGAGACCCTGTCTCTAAAAAATAAAAATAATAAGAGTCAGGCATGGTGGCTCATGCCTGTAATCCCAGCACTTTGGGAGGTCAAGGCAGATGGATCACCTGAGGTCAGGCGTTTCAGACCAGCCTGGCCAACATGGTGAAACCCCATTTCTACTAAAAATACAAAAACTAGCTAGACATTGTGGTGCGTGCCTGTAGTCCCAGCTACGCGGGAGGCTGAGGCAGGAGAATCCCTTGAACCAAGGAGGCAGAGGTTGCAGTGAGCCAAGACTGTGCCATTGCACTCCAGCCTGGACGACAGAGGGAGATCTGTCTCAAAAAAAAAAAAAAAGTAGTATGTAAATACAGATATGTGTGTGGCTGCATGGAATTTTTTTTTTTTTTTTTGATAAGGAGTTTTACTCTTATTTCCCAGGCTTGAGTGTAATGGCACGATCTCGGCTCACTGCAACCTTTGCCTCCCAGTTTCAAGCAATGTTCTTGGCTCAGCCTCCTGAGTAGCTGGGATTACAGGTGTGCCCCACCACACCTGGCTAATTTTGTATTTTTAGTAGAAGCAGGTTTCACCATGTTGGTCAGGCAGGTTGAAAATTTTGATTGATTGATTGATTTTTTGAGGTGAAGTTTTGCTTTGTTGCCAGGCTGGAATGCAGTGGCTCGATCCAGCTCACCGCAACCACCTCCCAGGTTCAAACGACTCCCCTGCTTCAGCATCCCAAGTACCTGGGACTATAGCTGAGTGTTACCTCGCCCAGCTAATTTTAGTATTTTAGTAGAGACAGGGTTTCTCCATGTTGGCCAGGATGGTCTGGATCTCCTGACCTCAGGTGATCTGTCTGCCTTGGCCTCCCAAAGTGCTGGGATTACAGGCATGAGCCACCATGCCCGACCTAAAAATCCTACATTTTTTAATTAAAAAAAAAATTTTTGTTTAGAGATGGGGTCTTATGTTGCCCAGGCTGGAGTGCAGTAGCGCAATCTCTGCTCACTGCACCCTCTGCCTCCCCAGCTCAAGCAATCCTTCCACCTCCGCCTCCCAAGTAGCTGGGACCACAGGTGTGTGCCGCCATGCCTGGCTGATTGTGTGTGTGTGTAGTTTTTTTTATTATTATTTTTTTTGAGACGGAGTTTCGCTCTTGTTACCCAGGCTGGAGTGCAATGGCGCGATCTCGGCTCACAGCAACCTCCGCCTCCTGGGTTCAGGCAATTCTCCTGCCTCAGCCTCCTGAGTAGCTGGGATTACAGGCACGCGCCATCATGCCCAGCTAATTTTTTGTATATTTTTTTAGTAGAGACGGGGTTTCATCATGTTGACCAGGATGGTCTCGATCTCTTGACCTCGTGATCCACCCGCCTCGGCCTCCCAAAGTGCTGGGATTACAGGCTTGAGCCACCGCGCCCGGCTATTATTATTTTTTAAGATGGGGTTTCACCGTGTTAGTCAGGCTGGTCTTGAACTCCCGACCTCAGGTGATCTGCCCGCCTTGGCCTCCAAAGTGCTCGGATTACAGGCGTGAGCCACCACGCCTGGCCATGTGTGTAGTTTCAGTAGAGATGGGGTTTCACCATGTTGCCCAGGCTGGTCTCAGACTCTTGAGCTCAAGCCATCCACCCACCTTGTCTTCCCAAAGGGCTGGGATTACAGACGTGAGCCACTATGCCAGCCCAAGATCCTGTTTCTTAAGCCCTGGCACAGTGCCAGGCTCAGGGTTTTGTACATGTGATTTTATGAAATTTCTCAGTGGCCCATTTTACAGAGAAGGAAATGGAGTCTTGGCACACTGTGGCTTATTAATACGATAGTGAAGCCTCTGCCTCTGAAGCGCCTGGCCTTCACTCCTCACCTATAATGGCCACTAAAGGGAATGAGGAAAGAAGGAAGGAATGGAGGGAGGGAGGAAAATAAGGACATCGGGGACTGGATTGGGCACCACAATAAAATCTGAGTCGTTTTATGGAAAAGCAGTGTCAGCGACATGAAGGAGAGCGGAAGGGGTGGCTACTCACCAGGTGGAGTGCTGTCCGTGTGACACAGAGGCCCTGTAGAAGGGGGAGGGGCTAGTTCCTTCCTTTTTTTTTTTTTTATTTTTTGTCTGAGAAGGAGTCTCATTCTGTCTCCCAGGCTAGAATGCAATGGCTCGATCTTGGCTCACTGCAACCTCTGCCTCCTGGGTTCAAGTGATTTTCCTGCCTCAACCCCCCAAGTAGCTGGGACTACAGGAGCCTGCCACCACACCCAGCTAATTTTTGTATTTTTAGTAGAGCCAGGGTTTCGCTATATTGGTCAGGCTGGTCTTGAACTCCTGGCCTTGGGTGATCCACCCCCTTCAGCCTCCCAAAGTGCAGGGATTACAGGCGTGAGCCACCTCAGCCGGCAACTAGTTCCTTTCAAAGCCTTTTCTGGCCAGCCCCATCTCATTGGTATCCCAGGAATCTGAGTCCCCCACTCCTCTCTCCTCTGGGAAACAAGAATCTTATACCTCCCTCGTTCTGTCTCAGGCAGAAATGCAAACTCCCATTACCCAGCAACTGAAGACGTCTGAACCCAGACCCCTCTGGCCTGGGAACCCAAGAGTTCAGGCCCTTGAACTCCCACTTTTCAGGAGACAGTGATCGAAGAGTTTCTCCTCTCCTGGTTCAGGAATCTGAGTCTCCATTTCCCTGTTCTCTCAGGAGCTACGAGCTCTGTTCCCAGCCCCCTTTCACCAGGGAATTAGGAGTCCTGGCTTCCATCCCCATCCCATGTGAGATTCTAGAAGTCCTCCCTGTCCGCTACCCTCTTCCTGCCTCAGGATCCAGAGAGACCTGTCCCCATCTCCTTCCTCTTTCGGGAATCTGTCTTCTCTTACTTTAGGACCCAGGGTCTGGGCCCCAGTCCTGTTCTTTATTTGAACCTAGAATCTCAAGCCCCCAGCTCGTGCTGCTGGTCCCCCTGCAGGGTGTCTGGGTCTCCATCGCCTCTCTCTCTGCCCCCCACCCCAGCCAGGAACTCAGGGAGGAGGAAGGGACAGCTCACAGACGGTCAGCAGCTGGAGGATCAGCACCAGGGCCATGGTGGGCAGATATCCCTGCAGCTGCTGCCAGAGCTTGGCTGTTCCCTCCCAGGAAATGAGGCAACATCAGAAAGCCAGACCCAGAGCCCAGTTTAGGAAAGAGAGAAGCGAGGTGGGGGCCTATGGGTCACTGTGTCATAGCCCCATGGCACCGTGGAAAAAGTTAGCAGGGGGGTCAGTCATAACCTGTGGTGTTCATTAATTTAGCTCTAGAAACAAATACTCATTGGGAGGTGGAGATGGGAGGATCGCTTGAGTCCAGGAGTTCAACATGGCGAGACCCTGTCTAAAAAAAAAAAATTGTGCAACATCGCTCCAGCCTGAGTGATAGAGTGGGACCATGTCTTTAAATATAGACAGACAGACAGAAAGATATCTGTCTGTTTTAAAAATAAGAACCTATAATATGCCAGACTATTGCTGTGATTGATTGATAAAAATTAGCACCTATCATGTGCCAGGCCCTTGCTGTGATTGATTGATAGATAGATGATAGATAAATAGATAAAAATTAGTGCCTATTAAGTGCCAGGCCCTTGCTGTGATTGATTGACAGATAAAAATGAGCACCAATTTATATGGCAGGCCTTGTTGTGATTGATTGATCGATTGATTGATAAAATGATTGACAGGCATAAAAATTAGCACCTATTATGTGCCAGGCCCTTGCTGTGATTGATTGATAGATAGATGATAGATAAATAGATAAAAATTAGCACCTATCATGTGCCAGGCCCTTGCTGTGATTGATTGATAGATAGATGATAGATAAATAGATAAAAATTAGTGCCTATTAAGTGCCAGGCCCTTGCTGTGATTGATTGACAGATAAAAATGAGCACCAATTTATGTGGCAGGCCTTGTTGTGATTGATTGATCGATTGATAAAATGATTGACAGGCATAAAAATTAGCACCTATTATGTACCAGGCCCTTGCTGTGATACTGTGATAGATAGATGGATGATTGATTGATAGATAAAAAATTCGCACCTATTAAGTGCTGGGCCCTTGCTGTGCGATGTCCATTACTACTCTCAAGTTGCAGCTACCAGTCCAACTGAAAGACTCAGACCAGGTCAGTTTGTTCAGTGATCTGAGCCATACTGGCGGTTACAGGGCACTGTGAGAGCCCACAGAAGGCTCCTAAGCCATCTGCGATGAGACCTAGCGCTTCCAGGATGAGCTGATCTTGAGCTGAGAGGCCTCAAAGGGCAGGTTAATCATTCACCTTCTCCCGGGCTCAGTTTCTTCATCTGTAAAATGGGCTTTCATGCATAAACTATAAAATGGGAACTATTTTGTTCTGCCTTAAGTGGATCGCAGCAGGACCAGTCACTCCGGACCGACTTCAAGGCTGAGAAACACCCTGTTCCCTCCCAGGAAATGAGGCCACATCAGAAAGCCAGACCCAGAGCCCAGTGTAGGGAAGAGAGAAGCGAGGTGGGGGCCTGTGGTGACTGTCATGGCCCCATGGTGCCGTGGCAAAAGTTAGCAGGGGGGTCAGTCATAACCTGTGGTGTTCATTAGTTTAACTCTAGAAACAAATACTCATTGGGAGGCAGAGGTGGGAGGATCGCTTGAGCCCAGTTCATGAGCAGCCTGGTCCACATGGCGAGACCCTGTCTAAAAAAATAAATAAATAGTGCCACCTCGCTCCAGCCTGGGTGATAGAGTAAGTCCATGTCTTTAAATACAGACAGATAGATAGAAAGATATCTGTACATCTGTTTTAACAATAACCCAAAATAAGGAGATCCCACGCAGGTGCGCAAACAGGATTGCGCTTGCTCCCGGGACCACGTCCTTTACCACCGCTGCCTCATCTTGGTTCTGCGCGAGTGCGCACGCGCAGACTCTGACAGCAGCGCCTCGCGCAGAGGGACCACAACTCCCAGGGTGCTCCGCGTCCTGGCTTTCGCCTCCACCTCTGCTCCAGGACGCGCGCGCAACCAGGGGAGTCTCGCGCAGAGACCACAACTTCCAGAGTGCTTCGCGTGCTCTCCGGTGTCGCCGCCGCCGAGACCAAGATGGCCGCGAGTAAGTGCAGGTGTCGGTGGCGCGCGGGGCTCGGGAATCTCCAGGCGGTCCTGGGACTAAGGTGTAGTGGGAAAGTGGTGGAGGCGATGTGGTCCGTGCTGGAGGGGGAGGCAGAAGCTACGAGGGGGCTCCTCCAGGGCAGGGGTGGCACGAGAGGGTTAGAGGTCACTGGGGGCAGCCCCTTGCAGGGGTGACCCTCCTCGCCACTCCTGCAGGACTCGGCGCCTTCCTCAAGAATGCTTGGGCCAAGGAGCCAGTACTGGTCGTGTCCTTCTTCATCGGGACCCTCGGTGCGTGAGTCTCCAGGCGCAAACTTGCATCATCCACCCCTGTCCCTCCACATCGCTCCATCTTGTACCCCAAAGCCCTATCGCCGTCCTCGAGTCCCCTTGTCTATCCCCATACCCTTTGTAACCTCTCCACCATCGCCCCCGCGTTCCTCTCCATCTACCCAACACGCTCTTAACCGCCCTAAATGAGACGTTCTCAACCCTACTTATGCATCAACACCTGAGCACCAAAAATAAAGTCCAGATCCTCCTCTTCCTCCCTTTCAGCTCCCCTCTCCTATTCTGAATTGAATTGGCTTGGCTGGAGGTTGGGCTGGGGAATCTGCGTCTTGTGAAAAATCCCCCTATTATCCTAACGTGCCTTCCAGATGAAAACCTTTGTTGTGGAACTCTGCTGTTCACATTTTAATTAGCACCGGAGTTCCTTGTAGGGGTGGGGGCGGGGGATTGTTAAAATGTAGTTTGTTTTTGGTTTTTCTTTTTTCTTTTGGAAACATAGTCTTACTGTCACTCAGGCTGAAATGACGCCATCTGGCTCACTGCAACCTCCGCTTCCTGGGTTCAAGGGATTTTTCTGCCTCAGCCTCCTGAGTAGCTGGGATGACAGACACCCATCTAATTTTTTCTTTCTTTCTTTTTTTTTATTTTCCTGCTATGCAGTTTCCCTCTGTCTTCCAGGCTGGAGTGCAGTGGCATGATCTCGGCTCACTGCAACCTCTGCCTTTGGGGTTCAAGTGATTCTCCTATCTCAGCCTTTTGAGTAAGTGAGATTACAGGCACTCACCACGTCTGGCTAATTTTTTTATTTTTAGTAGAGACAGGATTTCGCCATGTTGGCCAGGCTGGTCTGGAACTCCTGACCTCAAGTGATCCACTTTCCCAAAGTGCTGAGATTATAGGCATGAGCCACTGGGCCAAGCCAGACTGTAGGTTCTGTTTCTGTAGGCCTGGGGTGGGGCCTGGGATGCAAGCATTTTTGAAGAGCTTCCCAGGTCTTGTCAGCACTGCTGGTCCACCAGCCAGGCACTAAGTAAGGTTCTGAACATTTGTTCAGTATGGCAGCTGGCAGCCACCAGCCACACCTGGCCCCACTGACAAGTTGAAGTGGGGCTGGTATGAATTGAGGTGGTATAAAAAACACTGGATTTCAAAAACTTAGTATAAGAAAGTGTGGGCCTGGCGCAGTGGCTCACGCCTGTAATCCCAGCACTTTGGGAGGCCGAGGCAGGCAGACCACAAGGTCAGGGGTTTGAGACCATCCTGGCCAATATGGTGAAACTCTGTCTCTACTAAAAATATTAAAAAACTAGCCAGGTGTGGTGGTGCATGCCTGCAGTCCCAGCTACTTGGGAGGCTGAGGCAGGAGAATGGCTTGAACCCAGGAGGCCGAGGTTGCAGTGAGCCGAGATTGCACCGCTGTATTCCAGCCTGGACAATAGAGGGAGACTCTGCCTCAGGAAAAAAAAAAAAAAAAAAAAGTGTGTAAACTACCAATAATCTCTTGTTGATTAGATGTTGAAGTGACGTTTTGGATCTACCAAATTGAGTATGTTTCTTAAAATTTGTTTCATCTGTATCTTTTATTTTTACTAGAAGATACAAAATTATATACCTGGCTCTTACCATCTGTCAGACCTTTCGGGCCTAGAACAATCCTTTTATGTACTGTGCCCCGTCCCCCAGGACTCTTGGCTCCCACTGAGTGGACTGTGACTCCTTAGTGGCTGTTGTTTGGACTCTTGGCTCCCACTGAGTGGACTGTGACCCCTTAGTGGCTGTTGTTTGTACAACCCTTTCTCCTCCAGTTTGTAACAGTCTCTTTTTTTTTTTTTGAGATGGAATCTGTGTCACCCAGGCTGGAGTGCAGTGGCACGATCTGGGCTCACTGCAGCCTCAACCTCCCAGGCTCAAGGGTCTCCTGCCTCAGCCTCCTGAATAGCTGGGATTATAGGCGCCACCACCACATGCAGCTAATTTTTAGGTTTTTAGTAGAGATGGGGTTTCATTCACCATGTTGGTCAGGCAGGTCTCGAACTCCTGACCTCAGGTGATCTGCCCACCTTGGGCTCTCAAAGCACTGGGATTACAGGCGTGAGCCACCGCGTCCAGCCGTTTGTAACAATCTTGATTTCTAAGGAACAGTCCCATGACACCACCCCCAGGATGCTCCGTGATGAACGCTAATGCACTCATTCCATGACCAACCCCACTGCTCCCTCTTCTAGGCCCCATGTATCTGTGTTGGGCTCCCACCCCTAACTCCACTTAACCCCCCAAAAAAGAGTTTTAAACTCTCCTATCTAGAATAGGGATCCCAAGGTACCAAGGATCTTCCTGGAGGTGCTGGCCCTCCCCCTTTGCACTTTATCTTCCCTTTGCCAAGGCTCAGCCTCTCTTCCCCTCTCCTCAGAGAGCTGCCTTCCCCTGGGCCTCACACCTGTGTCTCTCCACAGCTGTAATTCTGCCCCCAATCAGCCCCTACTTCAAGTACTCTGTCATGATCAACAAGGCCACGCCCTACAACTACCCAGGTAAGTGGGGGCCCTGCAGGGATGCACCCTGTGCTGGGGCGGGGTGGGGCCGGGCTGGTATGGGTGGGTCTTTCCTAAGCAGGGGTCAGACATAGCAGTGCTGCCTGTACTCCCCCCTGCTCAACTTTTTAGGAATTGAGCTCCAATTCCTATACTGCTCTGTTTGTGCTTCCAGTTTCCATTTCCTTCCAGGTTTCTGTCCCTCTCTGGGTTGCTGTCTGTGGAGTTCTCTCGGTCTCCATCTTTACGGGTTTCTGTCCTGTTTCCCCATCTGTTTTGGGGGTCTGTCTCTGTCTCACCGGTTTTCCATGTCTCCAGTTTTCCATGTCTCTCGGTCTCCATCTCTCTGGTTTTCCATGTCTCTCGGTCTCTGTCTCTCCCTGACTCTTCTGCATCACCGATTCTCCGATCCTTACCCTCCTCTCACCCCCTGGCATCTCCCTTTCCCTCTGTGAATATAAAGCGACCAACAGCTCTTCTCTCCAGGCCCTGGAGACGTGCTGGTCTCAGCGGCCCCCTCCTGTCCCACAGTGCCTGTCCGCGATGATGGGAACATGCCCGACATACCCAGCCACCCCCAGGACCCCCAGGGACCCAGCCTGGAGTGGCTGAAGAACCTGTGAGCACCTCCACTGACCAAGGCGCACCCTCAGCTCCCAATAAAAATGTGAAAACCAACCCCAGAATGTGAGCATGTGTGTGATCAGAGGCGGGAACAGGAGACGGTGGCCAGGGTGAGTGTGGGGTCAGTTTACTGGGCGTGGGTCAATCAGAGGGTGGGCTGGCTAGGGTCGGGTAGGGCAGCAGTTTGTCTGGACCCCGAGACACCCAACTGGAATCCAGGGCCTCGTCTGCTTCAAAGCCAAAGTCTTCCTCGACCTTAATCTGCAGGAGATAACAAAGTGTTAGTCAGCTGGGAATCTAGAAAATCCGATCAGCTTCACTGTTTTCGTTTTCATTTTGTTTTGATTTTTAAAGAGACAGGCCCTCACTCTGTTGCCCAGGCTGGAGTGCAGTGGTGCCATCATAGTTTACTGCAGGCTCTGCCTCCCAGGCTCAAGTGATCCTCCCACCTCACCCTCCCAAGTAGCTGGGACTACAGGCACGGGCCAACCAAGCCGACCCTTTTTTTTTTTTTTTTTTTTTTCTTTCCTGGTAGAGATGAGGTCTCAGTATGTTGCTCAGGGAGATCTCAAGCTCTTGGCCTCAAGTGAACCTCCCTCCTGGGCCTCCCAGAGTGCTGGGATTACAGGCCTGAGCCACTGCACCTGGCCATCCTCACTGTTCTAGTCCTGCCAGGCCGGTCGGCTTCCTCCTTATACCTCAGAGGTAATCCCAGTGTTCCTGGGTCCAGATGCTCTTCCGACTTTCCTCCCCTAACTGGCCTTCTCTTCCGCCCTCTCTTTGACCCCTCCCTCTCCTCTCCTCCCAGCCTTCTCCAGTTACTTTCCTTCTCCAGGTCTTCTCCTTCCCTTTCCAACTTTGCCTCCTTTTCTACCCAGCCTTTGCCCCACTTTTTCCAGCTACCTCCCTGCCTGATCCTAGGCTTCCAACACTTCCTGTTTCACCACCTTTCTCCAACTTGCCCAGCCCCCAAGAGCCCTGAACTTGATTCCGCCCAGCCCCAGTCCCTCCCCTTGAGTTTCCCCCTTCCTCACCTGCACTGGTGCCAGCTCTGGAGTCAGCGCAGTTCCTGCTCGACGTCCATCCCGTGGTACTCGCCTCCTCTTCCGCCCACTGGGCCCCTCGACGGGGACTGGGCTGCCAGGTTCTGGGGGTGCAGGAGTCCTTCTCGGCGGGGACAGTGCCTCTTTCTCTGGAGGCTCATTCTCAGCATTACCTGGGGTGGGAGCATCTGTGCCCTGGCTGCCCTCATCCTGGCAGGGAGGAGCAGGAGGTGGGTGATGGTGTATCCTGGGCTTCCAGTGCCTGACCCTCCTGGAGACCCAGCACTCACCTCCAGCACAATGGTGAACTGGCTGGCCCGGTAGTCATCCCCGTAGGAGTCCAGCACTCTCATGAGGAACCTGCTCAGGGAGAAGCCACCGATGGAATGAGTTAATCTCCTAGCAGTTGGGGAAGAGCTCAGTTCCCGCTCCACTCGAAGCGAAAGCTGTCCTGGACCCGGGAGGTCCTGAGCTCTGGCTTTGGAGGCCTGGAGCGAGACAAGGCAACCATTCTGAGGCTGAGTTTCCTGCTCTGCAGACGGGCTGACAGCCTTGACTGCACTGGGTGCTGCAGTGGGGACACTGACGCAGTGACACCAGCGGATTTCTGTAAAGTGCTTCATGTGGTATCGGCACTTAGGAAACGTTCATATGGGAGTTCGAATTTTTTTTTTTTTTTTTTTTTTTTGAGATGGAGCCTTGCTCTGTTGCCCAGGCTGGAGTGCAGTGGCATGATCTTAGCTCACTGCAACCTCCGCCTCCCAGGATCAAGCGATTCTCCTGCCTCAGCCTCCTGAGTAGCTGGGATTACAGGCACGTGCCATCATGCCCAGCTAATTTTTGTGTTTTCAGTAGAGATGGGGTTTCACCATGTTGATCAAGCTGGTCTCAATCTCCTGACCTTGTGATCCACCCCCAGCCTCCTAAAGTGCTGGGATTATAGGCGTGAGTCACCACGCCCAGCTGTGAAGATTTTTTTGATAACTGAAAAGTGGCAGAGGGGAGTGCATACACTTCTGATGACCTTGCCTTTTATCAACACTGGCTTCTGTTTTTCCCAGTCCCTGCCTCCAGAGTTCCTTATTATTAAAATTCTAATTGATGGAATGCTTCCTCTGCACCAGCGCCTGGACAAAGTTTTTTGTCGTTTTTGAGACGAAGTCTCGCTTTGTCTCCCAGGCTGGAGTGCAATGGCGCAATCTTGGCTCACCCCCACCTCTGCCTCCTGGGTTGAAGCGATTCTCCTGCCTCAGCCTCCCAAGTAGCTGGGATGACAGGTGCCTGCCTAGCTAATGTTTGTGTTTTTAGTAGAGACGGGTTTTCCCCATGTTGGCCAGGCTGCTATTGAACTCCTGACCTCAGGTGAGCCACCTGCCTCGGCCTCCCAAAGTGCTCAGATTACAGGCGTGAGCCACCGTGCCCGGCCAGGATGCTTTTCAGGCAGATCTTGTTCTTTACACATGCCCTGAGTGCCCGCTCTGCTGTCGGTGCTGTTCTGAGGGCATATCAGGGACAAAACAAAGGCCCCTGTTGCTGACGGAACTCAGGGTCACAGCCCTAAGTAGACAGACAGTGAACAAGCCAACAAAACACAGCAGACCAGAAAGTGGGAAGGAGGTAGATGATGCCGGGATTGGAACTTCAAAAGCTGGGGGCAGAGGCCTCACCAAGCAGATGCAGGAGTGGCAGGGCCAAGCGAGCGCCTGGTTTCTAGTGCAGCAGATGTGAGGGGCGCTTGGAGCCAGAGCCTGCTAGGTGCTGTAGGACATTCAGGCAGGTGTGAGGGGCGCTCTGAGCCAGGGCCTGCTCAGTGCTGTGGGACATTCAGGCAGGTGTGAGGGGCGCTCGGAGCCAGGGCCTGCTCAGTGCTGTGGGACATTCAGGCAGGTGTGAGGGGCGCTCGGAGCCAGGGCCTGCTCAGTGCTGCGGGACATTCAGGCAGGTGTGAGGGGCGCTCGGAGCCAGGGCCTGCTCGGTGCTGTGGGACATTCAGGCAGGTGTGAGGGGCGCTCGGAGCCAGGGCCTGCTCAGTGCTGCGGGACATTCAGGCAGGTGTGAGGGGCGCTCTGAGCCAGGGCCTGCTCGGTCCATTCACTTTTACTCTGAGTCAGCTAAGAGCCACCTCAGAGGGGTGGAGGAGGGGCTTGGTCTGTCTGACATTTCAGAAGGACTGGTGGGGCCGGAGAACTTGCATTTGCACCAAGTTCCCAGTTGGCCCTGATGCTGCCAGTCCACGGGCCACGCTTGCAGAACCACAGGGCTGGGCTCCAGGTCAACAGTGTGGAAAGCCTGATTCTCACTTAGCTGTGCAAAATTATTCAGGGAGGTTTTGCATGCACACAGGCTTTCTTAACTCTGCACCCAAAAGGCTACCGATCCCTTTCATAAACTCTCCTGATCTGAAAAACCTTGGCTCACGCGGTGGCTCACGCTGTAGTCCCAGCACTTTGGGAGGATGAGGTGGGTGGATCACCTAGGTCAGGAGTTCAAGACGAGCCTGGCCAATATGGTGAAACCCTGTCTATTAAAAATACAAGAATTAGCCAGGCGTGGTGGTGCACACCTGTAATCCCAGCTATTTGGGAGGCTGAGGCAGAAGAATCACTTGAACCCCAGAGATGCGAAGGTTGCAGTGAGCTGAGATCCACCACAGCACTCCAGCCTGGCCACAAAGTGAAACTGTGTATCAAAAAAAATGGCTACAGGCACAAAGAGGAAAAGGTGGGGCTTGCCCTGGCTGTTTTAAGAGGAGACTTGGGCTAAGGGAGAGGCAGGGAGGCAGAGAGCAGTGATCCAAGTGAGAGGCTGTGTCCCTAGGCCCAGGCTGGTGGCAGCAGAGGAGTGAGAAGACTGGGTATATTCTAGGGGTAAAGGTGACGGGGAGCAACCCACTCTACCTGGCCCTCCCTCAGTCCCAGTGCTCAGCGCTCCTCCCTCCAAGACCGAATTCCACTCTTCCTGCTTGCCTCAGCCCCAGGCCCTCATCTCCAGGCTCTCTTCCTTGTGACTTGTGAGGGTTGGGTGGTCATGGGAGTGGGGAGACACGATAGCGGGTGAGAGTGTCTGGGAGCTGAAGCTCACAGGCCCAGTGGAGGCACAGAAGGGGTTACCTCCTCTCCTGCTGTAGCCTCCGAGTGATCCTCTGCACTTGATGGAGCCTGTTCAGGACCCGCTCGTTCACCTGTGGGGTGGGAAACTCACATGAGCTGGCTCCCACTCCTCCCATTCATTTGTTCAACGGATGTGTAATGGAGCACTTGCTAAGCTTGGGGGAGACTGGACAAAGACCCTCCTGTGGCCTGAGGCCACGTCCACCTTCCCATCCCTCCCACTCCCCTCTCACCACGCTGGGTCCTGAGTGCCCTCCTGTGGGGCCTTCCACATGCCATTCTTCTACATGGACCCTCGACCCAGCCATTCACGCAGCTCACTCCCCACTCCCTCAAGTCTTAGATCAACTGTTACCTGCTCAGGGAGCCCAAACCTCCCATTAAGTCGAAACATACCAGGCCAGGCACAGTGGCTCACACCTGTAATCCCAGCACTTTGGGAGGCCAAGGCAGGCAGATCACCTGAGGTCAGGAGTTCGAAAGCAGCCTGGCCAACATGGCGAAACCCCGTCTCCACTAAAAATACAAAAAATTAGCCAGGCGTGGTGGCATGTGCCTGCAGGAGAATCACTTGAACTGGGAGGCAGAGGCTGCAGTGAGCTGAGATCATGTCACTGCAATCCAGCCTGGATGACAGAGTAACACCCTGTTTAAAAAAAAAAAAACAGCTGGGTACGGTGACTCACGCCTGTAATCCCAGCACTTTGGGATGCCTAGGTGGGTGGATCACCTGAGGTCAGGAGTTCAAGACCAGCCTGACCAACATGGTGAAACCTTGTATCTACTAAAAATACAAAATTAGCTGGGTGTGGTGGTGCATGCCTGTAATCCCAGCTACTCGGGATGCTGAGGCAGGAGAATCGCTTGAACCCAGGAGGTGGAGGTTGCGGTGGAGCTGAGATCGCATCATTGCTCTCCAGCCTAGGCAGCAAGAATGAAACCCCATCTCAAAAAGAAAAAAGAAAAAGACCTGAGTTCAAATCTTGGCTCTGGCTTGGCATGGTGGCTCATGCCTATAATCCCAGCACTTTGAGAGGCCAAGGCAGGAGGATCACTTGAGGCCAGGAGTTTGACACCAGCCTGGGCAACAGAGTGAGACCCCATGACTACAAAAAAGAAAAAAAAGTAGCTGGGCATGGTGGCTGTAGTCCCAGCTTCTTGGGAGGCTGGAGGCTAAGACAGGAAGATTGCTAGAGCCCAGGAGGTGGAGGCTGCAGTGAGCCACAATCATACCACTGCACTCCAGCCTGGGCAACAGAGCGAGACCCCATCTCACAAAAAGTTTCAGGTCTGCCACTGCTGAGCTCTGTGCTTCGGTGTGTTACTTAACCTCTCTGAGCCTTAATTTTCTATACTTGTAAATAGACGTAATAACAGGATCTATTCCTGGGGGCTGGATTAAGAGCAGAGGCTCCAGTTGAGTCCCTTTGGGCCTGGGTGTCCATATGTTAAACAGAGTTTGGAATATGCCCCAGCCTCCCTCCTTACAGAACTCCCTAGCGCCGTCATTAAGAGCTGAGGCCAGGTGCAATGGCTCATGCCTGTAATCCTAGTATTTGGGGAAGCCAAGGCGAGGGGTTCCCTTGAGGTGAGGAACTCAAGACCAGCCTGGGCAACATGGCGAAACCCCAGCTCTACAAAAAGTACAAACGTTAGCCAGGTGTGGTGTGCCTGTAGTCCCCGCTGTTTTGGGGGCTGAGGCAGGAGGATTGCTTGAACCTGGGAGGTTGAGGCTGCAGTGAGCTGAGATTGCACCACTGCACTCCAGCTTTGGTGACGAAGTGAGACGCTGCCTCAACAAAGAGGAGGAAAAAAGCTGAAGGCCAGGCGTGGTGGCTCACACCTGTAATCCCAGCACCTTGGGAGGCTGAGGTGGGTGGATCACCTGAGATCAGGAGTTTGAGACCAGCCTGGCCAACGTGGTGAAACGCCGGCTCTACTAAAAATACAAAAATTCGTTGGGTGTGGTGGCACACACCTGTAGTCCCAGCTACTCGGGAGACTGAGGCAGGAGAATCACCTGAACCCAGGAGGTGGAGGTTACAGTGAGCAAAGATGGCACCACTGCACTCCAGCCTGGGCCTCCCCAGACGAGATTCCATCCCCCCCCCCAAAAAAAAAAGTTGAATTATGTCCCCCTAAAAGGGATTTTAAGGCCATAACCCCCAGTACCGCAGAATCTGACCGTATTTAGAGACAGGGTTGTCACAAGAGGAATCAAATTAAAATGAAGCCATGGGTGGACCCCAATCCAGTGTGACCAGAGTCCTTATGAACAGGAAGCAGCACGCAGACACACGCAGAGGGAGCAGCAGAATGAAGATGAGGATGGAGATCAGGCTGATGTTTCTATGTGCCAGCGACGGCCAGCAACCTCCAGAAGCCAGGGAGAGGCCTGGAACAGATTCTCACAAGCCCGCCGACACCTTGCCTTGAGCTGCCAGCCTCCAGAACTGTTAGGAATTTCTGTTCCTTTTTCTTTTTTTGAGATGGATTTTCACTCTTGTCACCCAGGCTGGAGTGCAGTGGCTTGATCTTGGCTCACCACAACCTCCACCACCAGGCTCCAGCGATTCTCCTGCCTCAGCCTCCTGAGTAGCTGGGATTACAGGCGCCCACCACCACGCACAGCTAATTTTGTATTTTTAGTAGAGATGGGTTTCACCACGTTGGTCAGGCTGGTCTCGAACTCCTGGCCTCAGGTGATCCATCCACCTCAGCCTTCCAAAGTGCTGGGATTACAGGCATGAGCCATCGCACCTGGCCAGGAATTTCTGTTCTTGAGGGACCCTGTTTCTGAGGCATTATGGGAGTCCTAGCAAACTAATCCAGCTGTCTTCACAGACCTTCAAGCATCCAGACCTGATGCTGTCCCTCCTCCCTTTGAAACCCTTCAATGGCTCCTCTTCACTCAAGGAAAAAAAAAAGTCTCCAAACTTCGTGCCTTGGTGTCCCTGGCCTGCCAGGATCTGAGCCCTGCCTGATGTTCCATCCTCATTGATTTTTTTTTTTTTTGAGACGGAGTTTCGCTCGTTACTCAGGCTGGAGTGCAATGGCGCGATCCCAGCTCACCGCAACCTCCGCCTCCTGGGTTCAGGCAATTCTCCTGCCTCAGCCTCCTGAGTAGCTGGGATTACAGGCATGCGCCGCCATGCCCAGCTAATTTTTTGTATTTTTAGCAGAGATGGGGTTTCACCATGTTGACCAGGATGGTCTCGATCTCTTGACCTCGTGATCCACCTGCCTCGGCTTCCCACAGTGCTGGGATTACAGGCGTGAGCCACTGTGCCTGGCCCTGATTTTTTTTTTTAAGTCTTACTCTGTCACCCAGGGTGGAGTGCTATGGCATGATCTCGGCTCACTGCAACCTCCACCTCCTGCGTTCAGCCAGTTCTTACGCCTCAGCCTCACAAGTAGCTGGGACGACAGGTGCACACCACCACACCTGGTTAACTCTTTGTATTTTTAGTGGAGATGATGGGGTTTCATCATGTTGGCCAGGCTGGTCTGGAACTCCTGACCTTAGGTAATTCTCATGCCTTGGCCTCCCAAAGGCTGGGATTACAGGCCTGAGCCACAATGCCTGGGCCATCCCTCATTCTCAGCAGGGAGGCTGGTGCAGTCATTCACCCTAGACAAACTGGAGTTTGCCATGGCAGCCGTGGGGATGGAGGGTCAGAATGAATGGGTCGAGAGGAGTGAACCCTGGCAGGGGCATGGGAGATGTGAAGAGCCTGGACTTTCACCTGTCTCTACTACCTATTGAGAGACCCCTGGGAGACATCACAGCACCCATCTGGGTTGTCAGGGAAACTCCACAGGAGATGGAGCGGCCTGGCACAGGGCCAGACACATAGGGATGCTAAATGAGTGAATAAGCAAAAGATTCATTCAGCGAGCCAAGGAAGGCTGGGCATGTGGAGAGGCAGAGATGGCGGGGGGCAGTAGTTTAGGCCAGGGGACCCCAAAACGGGGATCCGCACTCACCTACCTGCTCGATCTCCCGGCAGCGCCGACCTAGTGCCTGGTACTTTCTGCGGTTTAATTCCCGCTGGCGCCGCCGCCGACCCCGGGCTGCCTCTTCCTCTTCATCTCGCTCCCGGAGCCCTGAGCCGCCCAGGCCACCTGACACAAACTCCACTTCCGTCTCCAGCTCACTCTCCAGGATGTGGCCACCAAATAGGGGAGGCAACGCCAACTCTGAGCCTGGTGGCGCTGAAAACTCCTCAAAGCCCACGGCTGCCATGGTCCTAAGGGGCAGGGAAACGCTCAGGGGCCCTGGATCCTGGATTCTCAGCCCCTCTTCCCATTGAACCAGCAGCCCAAACCCCACCCCCTCCTTCATACCCCAAAATCCAGGCCCCTAGGCCCTCCTCCCTCAGACCCAGGAGTCCAGGCACCCAGCCCCTCCTCCCCCAGACCCAGGAGTCCAGACCCCCAGCTCTTTCTCCCTCAAACTCAGGAGTCCAGGCACCCAGCCCCTCCTCTCTCAGATCCAGGAGTCCAGGCCCCAGCCCCTCCTCCCTCAGACCCAGGAGTCCAGGCCCCCATCCCCTCCTCCCCCAGACCCAGGAGTCCAGACCCCCAGCTCTTTCTCCCTCAAACTCAGGAGTCCAGGCACCCAGCCCCTCCTCTCTCAGATCCAGGAGTCCAGGCCCCAGCCCCTCCTCCCTCAGACCCAGGAGTCCAGGCCCCCATCCCCTCCTCCCCCAGACCCAGGAGTCCAGGTCCCCGGCCCGTCCTTCCTCAGACCCAGGAGTCCGGGTCCCCGGCCCCTCCTCCCTCATACCCAGGACCCCAGGTCCCCGGCCCCTCCTCCCTCAGACCCAGGAGTCCAGACCCCCAGCCCCTCCTCCTTCAGACCCTAGAATCCAGCCCCCAGCCCCTCCTCCCTCAGAAGACCCAGGAGTCCAGGTACTCAGCCCCTCCTGCCACAGACCCAGGAGTCCAGGTCCCCAGCCCCTCCTTCCCAGCACCCACAGGGTTCAAGCCCTGATCCCCTCTCCCAAGATCCAAGAGTCCAGACCTCCAGACTTTTTCTCTCCAAGGACCCAGGGAGTCCAAGTCCCAACCCTCACCTAGACGCAGGAGTCCAGGGTTCCAACCTCCTCGTCTCAGATCCAGCAGTACAAACCCCTAGCCTTCTCCTCTCTCGGGATGCACCGGTGCAGACCTCAGCCCATAAAAGGGTTCTAAGGTAAAGCTGCTGCAAGAACTACAACCCCCATCAGCCCTCAAAGTAAAAGGTCATATGGTTGCACACAAATGTAGATGCAGTGTCTTCTGGGATTCGCAGTTTTTCACAAGGGCTCAGCCACTTACCCCTCTCTCTGCTCCAATTCCATCTCCGCGAGCTCCGGGAGCCCCGCGCCTCACAACTTCCAACGTCTCAAATCTCTATGTTAAGCCGTTCCCAAAACTACTTGTCCCATCAGGCCCCGCGGCCGAGGACGGCGGGACGTGGCTCTAGACCTTATGGGAGTTGTAGTTTCTTGTTTCCGGCTTCGCTTCCGCCAACCCCCACGTCCACCGCGAATCCCTACTTAAAGGCCTTGCGTTCTCATCTGAGGCCGCAACCAGTCCTCTGAGTTGCCACAGTCTTTCTTCTTGTCTCGATGCCCCGTCGTCCAGCCACAGCGATTCACCGCTTAGCAGGATCGGTCCACAGCGGGCCGTGAGTCTGATTAGCCCCTCTCCTTGCTGCTTACCGCCTCTCTCCGCCTAGCGCCAGGTGCTAATAAAGTTGTTGTTCCAAACGCGGCCAGGAACGTCGCGAACGGGGACCAATCAGAGATCAGCTTTCCCTCGATAACGGCGCGAGTGTGAAACGTCATCGGTGAGCGACGAGCGCTCTGGAAGCTTATTTCTTAGAAACCGTGGTGCGCAGGGAGGAGAGGTGAGTGTGGTAGAAACGAGGAGAGGGCGGGAGGCCAGACTCCTGGGTCTGGGAGAAGACGTGAGGAGAAAGGCGGACCTTTACAGTTTGTTTGTTTTTTTTCTTGAGACGGAGTCTCACTCTGTTGCCCCGGCTGAGCGCAGTGGCGCGATCTCGGCTC
This sequence comes from Callithrix jacchus, assembly GCF_049354715.1. Taxonomy (NCBI): domain Eukaryota; kingdom Metazoa; phylum Chordata; class Mammalia; order Primates; family Cebidae; genus Callithrix; species Callithrix jacchus. The sequence goes on from NC_133523.1 coordinate 47,294,957, forward strand.
ACTGCAACCTCCGCCTCCCGGGTTCAAGCAGTTTCCTGCCTCAGCCTCCCGAGTAGCTGGGATAACAGGCGCACGGCACCACGCGCAGCTAATTTTTGTATTTTTAGTAGAGACGGGGTTTCCCCATGTTGGTCAGGCTGGTGTCGAACTCCTGACCCCAGGTGATCCTCCCACCTCGGCCTCCCAAAGTGCTGGGATTACAGGCGCGAGACACCGAGCCTGGCCTCTTACAGCTAGTTTACCCAAAAGTCTTAATATGCGCCTACCATGGTGTGGCCCTGGGGATGTGGCAGGAGCAAACATTGTTCCCTGCCCTGTTAGAGCTTTGGTTGATGCCTGGCAGACAGGCTTTATCAAGTAATTGTTTCATTAATCACACATGTGTGAAGTGCGTTACTGTAGACACACACAGCGTGTGGGACGCGTATGACAAAGCAACCTCCTCTAGTCCAATTGGGGCGCCTGGGCCAGGGAGGTGGAATGTGAGAGCTGAAGGCTGAGGAGATGCTGGGCTCCTAGGGAGTGAGGAGAGCCAGGTGCAGTGGCTCACTCCTGTAATTTCAGCCCTTTAGGAGACTAGGCGAAAGGATCATTTGAGCCCAGGAGTTTGAGACCAGCCTGGGCAACACACTGAGACTCTATCTCTACAGAAAAATTTAAAACTTAGCTGGGCATGGTGGTGTGTGCCTGTCATCTCAGCTATCAGGAGGCTATGGGGGAGAATCGCTTGGGCCCAGGAGGTGGCTGCAGGGCTATGATGGTGCCACTGCACGTTAGCCTGGGTGAAGAGCAAGACAATGTCTCAAAAAAAAAAAAGTCTGGGTGTGGTGGCTCACGCCTGTAATCGCAGCACTTTGGGAGGCTGAGGTGGGTGGATTGCCTGAGCTCAGGAGTTTGAGACCAGCCTGGGCAACATGGTGAAACCCCATCTCTACTAAAATACAAAAAATTAGCTGGGCATGGCAGTGTGCGCCTGTAATCCCAGCTACTTGGGAGGCTGAGACAGGATAACTGCTTGAACCGGGAGGCAGAGGCTGCACTGAGCCAAGATCGTGCCACTGTGCTCCAGCCTGGGCAACAGAGCAAGACTCCATCTCAGAAGAAAAAAAGAAAAGAAAGAAAAAGTGAAGAGAAGAGCCTCTTTGGGGTTGCAGAGGACTCCCTGTGCAAAGACCTGGAGGGGGGAAGACATTGATGATGTAACCAACTCAAGTTTCTGCTGCTCACAGGCCAGACTAGGAGAAGAGAGGGGTGGTGAAAGTGAAGGAGCTTTATTGATCAAATGCTAGCAGATGGGAAATGGCCAAGCTAATGTCTTTGAAAGACCATTTTAAACTTTAGGCTGGGGAGAGGGGCTAAAAGAGGGGAACTTTGAATGGGAGGCATACAGGAGTGATGCTGGGATGAGGTGTGTGTGTCTTGCTCTGAAGGCTGTCTTGAGGCATGGGCCACCTGAAGCATGGGCTGGTGTCATGTCAACAATGGCCAGGTTGTAGATTAACTGCCCTGGGGTAATCTCTGGAGTTTCGCAGCTGGGTTTCCATACCTAGTTTGTTGCAAGATTAGCCCCACTGTGGCCGGGCACGGTGGCTCACGCCTGTAATCCCAGCACTTCAGGGGGCCGAGGCTGGCGGATCACTTGAGGTCAGGGGTTCGAGACCAGCCTGACCAACATGGAGAAACCCCGTCTCTACTAAAAATACAAAAACTTAGCCGGGAGTGGTGGCGCATGCCTATAATCCCAGCTACTCGGGAGGCTGAGGAAGGAGAATCACTTGAACCTGGGAGGCGGAGGTTTCGGTGAGCCAAGATCGCATCACTGCACTACAGCCTGGGCAACAAGAGGGAAATTCTGTCTCAAAACAAACAAGCAAAAAACCAAAAAGTTAGCCAGGCATGGTGGCAGGTGCCTGTAGTCCCAGCTACTCAGAAAGCTGAGGCAGAAGAATCTCTTGAACCTGGAGGTGAAGGCTGCAGTGAGCCGATATTGTGCCCCTGCACTCCAGCCTGGGCGACACAGCGAGACTCCATCTTTAAAAAATAAATGAAGATTAGCTCCTGGAACTTGCAAGTAAGCACATAGATAAGCTAGTGCAAGAGAGCGTCCAGCGGGAAAGGAGGGAAACAGTTTCAAAGTATGTTTTCTTTCTTTTTTTTTTTTTTTTTTTTTTTTGAGATGGAGTTTCGCTCTTGTTACCCAGGCTGGAGTGCAATGGTGCGATCTTGGCTCACCGCAACCTCCGCCTCCTGGGTTCAGGTAATTCTCCTGCCTCAGCCTCCTGAGTAGCTGGGATTACAGGCACACGCCACCGTGCCCAGCTAATTTTTTTGTATTTTTAGTAGTGACGGGGTTTCACCATGTTGACCAGGATGGTCTCGATCTGTTGACCTCGTGATCCACCCGCCTCGGCCTCCCAAAGTGCTGGGATTACAGGCGTGAGCCACTGCGCCCGGCCAAAATATGTTTTCAAGGCTAAAAGCAAGAAAGGAAAAAAAAAAAGTTTCAAAATGCATTTGGAATCTAAGCCACTTGATGACAGGAAGTCTTAGCAGGGTGGAGGTCGCAGGGATATAAAGCCGCTGTCAGTGTGGAGCCTGTGTGCTGGTGGGATTGGGAAAGAAGGCCAGGGCCTTCTGGGGGAGAATTTCCTCAGTGATAAGGAGGGACTTGTTGGGGCAAGTGTTTAGGGAACCCTACTCTCCCTCTCCACAGGCCTCGGGATGTCTCTAGCAGATGAGCTCTTAGCTGATCTCGAAGAGGCAGCAGAAGAGGAGGAAGGAGGAAGCTATGGGGAGGAGGAAGAGGAGCCAGCGATCGAGGATGTGCAGGAGGAGACACAGCTGGATCTTTCCGGGGATTCGGTCAAGACCATCGCCAAGCTATGGGACAGTAAGATGGTAAGAGGACAAGAGGCATGGATAGCAGGGGGCTCTAAACAATCTCCCAGAAAGAGGCGATACAGGCTTCTTTTTGAAGAGTCCTGGATTCCGACTCTCCTCCTTCCCTGCAGTTTGCTGAGATCATGATGAAGATTGAGGAGTATATCAGCAAGCAAGCCAAAGCTTCCGAAGGTACTTCCTCCCCCTTCGTGCCCCTCCCCATCTCCTGACTCTTCTGCCAGGCCCCTTGGCTCCTTTGCTGCTTGTGGCTGGGTATATCTCCCTCTCAGAGTTTTCCAGAGCCTTCTCTTTTTTTTTATTCCTCCCCAACCCATTCCCTTTTCCAGTAAACATAAATTGCTTCGTACAGCGCATCTTCTTAAGTCCTCACTGTGTCCTGAGTTTGCTAATCACGATGGGACTTAGCTTGAGTTTTCCCAGACTCCCAGATTCACATGACCAGTTACAGGGTTTTGGCCACATCTAGAAGCCACTTGTCCTTTAATTGCTTAACATATTCTTTGAGTCTAGGTCTTTTTTCTTAAATTTGATCTACAAAGGAAGCAAACTGCTGCCATGAATGGGAAACTGGCATCACTTGGTAAAGACGAAGTCACCATGTGAAAATAAATACGTGATTATTAGAGCATCATCTAAAAGCTTTTCTCACTTCCACATTTCGGGAACACTGGCTTATCTCTTGAGTAGTCAGACTGTCTTAGAGGGCAGTTCTGTTACCACTCCCATTCTCTCTCTTTTTTATTTTTTCCTTTCGACAGAGTCTCACTCTCTCGCCCAGGCTGGAGTGCAGTGGTATGATCTTGGCTCATTGCAACCTCCACCTCCCAGGTTCAAGCGATTCTCCTGCCTCCGCCTCCCGAGTAGCTGGGATTACAGGCATGCAACACCATGTCTGGCTATTTTGTATTTTTTTTAGTAGAGACGGGGTGTTTCACCATGTTGGTCAGGCTGGTCTTGAACCTCTGACCTCAAGTGACCAGCCCACCTCGGCCTCCCAAAGTGCCAGGATTACAGGCATGAGCCACTGCTCCTGGCCTTCCCATTCATCTTGAATGAAATTTCCTGACAACAGGAAGCCATGGGAGGTTGCTGGGCAAAGACGTGTGTGAGAAAGCCGAGTTTCAGGAGACCCACTGCCTGCTGTCTTTAATGTTTACCTGGGCACCCAGTGGAAACCCCCAGGTCTGTGCTCTAATGTGCTCAAGGTCTGGTGGAAGAGGCAGGCCAAGTTCCAGACAGCTGTCAGTGGGTGATACCAAGCTGGGGCCACTGGAGCCACAGGAGGGACTGGCTGACCCTGCCCCAGGGGTCAGGGAAGAATTGATGGCTGAACTGGACTCTAGAGCATGAATGCATACGCCAGGGGAAGAAAGGGAGGAAGGGGCCTGGGAAAGAAAAGGGGGCCGGGAAAGAAAGCGGCACGCCCAGGGCCTCAGATACTAGGAGTGAGAGGGCGGGCTCAGGAATGTGCCAGATCCTGCAGGGTTCCAGATGCCAGGCCGGGGAACTTCTCCATCCAGAGAGTTATGGGACACAGAAGGTGACATTTCCTGATGTCAGGCCAGGAGCAGGGATGAGTCAGATCCCGTCATACACGGTGTCTGGTTGGAGAGGTAGTCATGAAACATCTCACAAGCAGGTGGCAGTTCCTGTTTATTGGAGGCACAAGTGCTGCAGGTACCCAGAGAAGGCATCTGATCCTTCCGGAAAGGGAGGGAACGGTTCTGAGTCGCTGCCTGAGTCTTAAGCACCACAAGAGCCATTTGAGCATCAGGGTTAGGAGCACAGACTCTGCAGCCACCCTGCCTGGGGTCAGATTTGAGCTCTGTGACATCAGGCAGTGAGTGTATGACATTTAAACACAGCATCACTTTTTGTTTGTTTTTTGAGACAGGGTCTCACTCTGACACTAGGTGAGAATGCAGTGGCATGAACGCAGCTCACTGCAGCCCTGACCTTCTGGGTTCTGGGTTCCGGCGTTCCTGCCTCAGCCTCCCAGATAGCTAGGACCACAGGCATACACCACCATGCCTGGCTCATTTTTTTTCTTTAATTATCTGTAGAGATGGGATCCCCTGTGTCGCCCAGTTTGCTCTGAAACACCTGGGCTCAAGCAGTTCTCCAGCCTGCGCCTCCCAAAGTGCTGGGATTACAGGTGTGAGCCACTGTGCCTGGCCCCTTATAACCAAAGCACAAAGGGTTTTCTGGAAACAGACGTGGGGAGACGGAACAGCATATGCAGAGGCCAGGAGGGGCCAGATGCAGTGGGTCACCCCTGTAACCCCACCACTGTGGGGGGCCCAGGCGGGCGGATCACCTGAGGTTGGGAGTTCGAGACCAACCTGGCCAACATGGTGAAACCCCATCTCTACTAAAAATACCCCAAAAAATTTAGCTGGGCATGGTGGCACATGCCTGTAATTCCACCTACTGAGGAGGCCCAGGCAGAATTGCTTGAACCTGGGAGGCGGAAGTTGCAGTGAGCCGAGATGGTGCTCTGTAGCCTGGGCAACAAGAGCGAAACTCCGAGAAAAAAAAAAAGGCCAGGAGGAGTGGGTGTCCAGGGCACTGCAATCAGTCCTTTGTGGCTGGAGTGGAATACAATGGGGTATGATGAGAGGGAGGGGTGGGAAGTGTAGAAGCTAGACCGCAGAGTTGCTGAGTCAGCAGACAGGAACTGGACAGCTCCCTGTATGCCAGGTGCTCTTCTGGGTACTCGGGTGTGGGTGTAGACCATGCAGGCACAGCACTGGTCCCTGCAGAACTTCCGGTGTTGGGGACACCATGACTATCAGTCTGGGAAGCTTGGTCATGAGTGTCATGAGCCTTAGGGCTGTGGGAAGCCATAGGAGGTTCAATTCCAGGGTAGAGGGGTCAAGTCTAGACTGGTCTGGAGGGAGAGAGATGGGAGGCAGGGACACAAGATCAGGGACTCTGCAGACATCAGCCTGTCCCCCGGTTTACTCTTCAGCCCCCCCCTTCCTGACCCCCTCGAAACCTTGTCCTCCATCTCCCCCAGCTTTGGGACCCAGGATAGGGTAGGGATTTAGATCCTCACACTCCGCTCTGTGTCCTCACAGTGATGGGGCCAGTGGAGGCAGCCCCTGAATACCGCGTCATTGTGGATGCCAACAACCTGACCGTGGAGATCGAAAACGAGCTGAGTGAGTGCTGGGGGGAGGCGGACGCAGCTCCGTGTGACACCCTCATGCCCATCTCCCTTCCCCACTGGCCTTTCCCAGGGTCCTGCCCCTGAGCCCATGCTCAAATCCAGGTCCACCTGCTGTAACAGTGGTTTGAAGAAGAAGGAAGTTTGTTCTCCTCTTATGTGTGAGTCTGAGCGAGCACTTGGGGGTGGTGTGGCCCCAGCTCTTTCCATCTTGTTGTTCAGCCACTGGTTCACGGTGCAAGGTGGCTGTCCCACCTCCAGCCATCACCTCTGCATTTCCACCAGCAAGGCGCTTCTTATTCTTAAGAACGTGTCACCACAGCTCAGCTCACATCTTACAGAGCAGAACAAATTCCCGTGGTCATACGTAAAGGAAGAAGGGGAAATGGGTGTTAGGGCAACCAGCAGACTCTACCTCCTGTCTTACCCAAGACCGCCTGTCCTGTCCACCCTAGACATCATCCATAAGTTCATCCGGGATAAGTACTCGAAGAGATTCCCTGAACTGGAGTCCTTGGTCCCCAATGCACTGGATTACATCCGCACGGTCAAGGTGAGCACCAAGAAGGCGGGGTGCTTGGGAAGAACTGTGGCTTCTTGCCCGACTTCTGCCGGTGTGAAGGGGCAGGTGGGGCTCACTCTTGAACCTGCTCCCAGAGGCCTCGGGGTCTGGAGATCATGGAAGGAGTGGACGGTGGCTCAGCGGCCTGCTCTGCCCAGCGTGGGAGGGACAGAAGCTGGACGGGACTTCCTCAGGGCTCCCCTCCTGCCCCGGTCTCCCAAGAGGGCTTCCCCTCTGGCCTGACCCGTGCTGCTCCCACTGTGGTTAGAGCCGGCAGCATTGGAGTTGAGATCCGAAGGTTGACATGGGACAGGCACGCGGAGATTTGGGGGAGAGAGACGTTTAAGTGCAGAGAGCCTGAGAGGGAACAAGCTGGGAGGGAGTGAGGTGGGGAAGGAGGGAAGTGGAAGAGGTCGGATCGCGTTGGGCCTCTGGGTCTTAGGAGAGATCCAAGGAAGGGTTTAGGGAAAGAGGGGCAGGTGCACGTGAGGCAGGGAGAGGAGGAGGTCCCCACACATGTCCAGGGAAAGATTAGGATGGTGTAAAGCCACAGCCCTAAGGAGTCGTGGGGCGTCCCCTACAGCTGTGTGGAGGATCCGAGAAGTAGAGACAGGACACAGAAAGACTGGAAAAGACAGCTGGGCTCAGGGGCCACGCCACTTATGAGCGGAGACAGGTGAGGCCCCGAACGCCCAGAAGCGTCTGTATTAGGTACAGGGCAGGGAGAAGGGTCGTGAGTGAGGTCACTATAGGTTTAATGATAAGGCATACATAATCAAGCGAGGGGGCCACCCCATAAGGCCACCTAGTCAGAGAGGTGGGCCGCGCGCAGTAGTAGAGGGTCATGTACAGAAAAGGGGTCCACTCCCATTAGGTCACCGAGGCAAGGAGGTGGACTGTGTGCAACAGGTGTCAGATGCAACACTTCTTATCTGGGGGCTGGAGACTTCAGAGGATTTCTAATAGAAGGATACTGTAAGCCAATGCAGTGGGAGCTGACAGACTTCTGCTCTTCTTGAAGATATTTTGTGGGAGGATGATTTGAGCTGACAGGCTGACAGGGTGTACAGCTGCCGTGACCCAGTCACACCCGAGGGGTTCTTCTCCCTCGGTTATTTGTGGGATCTCAGGCCTGAGGCCTACTTTCCACAGGAACTGGATGCAAGGTACTACCACTCCTTTTTCAGGAGGAGAGGCTCTTGCTCCAAGCCTGCCACACAGCATACGCCCTTTCAGGCAGGGACGCCACCACTGGGTCTTTGGTTCGTGTCCTCGTCTGGCTGTTTTCCCATGTACTGCTTCTGTTCTGTGACTGCTCTAGGCATTCCTCCTACTACAAACTACTATATGGTTATATAGAAATATTATATAAACCATCACTAAATGTGTTGGTACAGCTCCGACTACAATATCTACGTGATTATAGAGAATATATATATATATATGGCTATATAGACTATAATATTTACATGACTACATAAAAAGATCATAAGGAACTAAGTATGCTAGACATAAGTAGTAAGTATGATTTTATATGCTAGATATAGGTAAGCAGTAAGTTATACTTCAGGCACTAATTGTTCTGACTGTAAACTCATACACGATTACGTATAAAGGATTATATAAAGGAAATAGCTGAATAATAACACTATAAACTAAGACATTGTTCAGGCACTAATTGTGCCTGGGGTTTGCACAGCTCTCCTTCCTTGGTACCCATGTTGGGGGTTACCCACTGGACAGTGGTGGGGAAAGCCCCTGCAGGGAAGTGAGGCCACCGGATCAGTGCTCCCACTTGTCATGGGCCAGAGGCTTGTGAGGCCTCGGTCTCCCAGACGCCACTGTGCCCAGGCTCCATTTCCAGGTCAGCCAAAGCAGAGCAGAGAGTGTGGATGCTTCGGGTGGCAGAGGCAGGAGAGGCCCCCAGTGCAGTGACCCTCAGTGTAGACACCCTGACTTTCCCAGTGTCCCCAAGACAAGACCTGAATAGGTGCTGAGCAAGAGGTTCTCCAGCCCTCCTGAGCCCAAGCCTCCCTGTCTCTCTGCTCGCCCCCAGGAGCTGGGCAACAGCCTGGACAAGTGCAAGAACAATGAGAACCTGCAGCAGATCCTCACCAATGCCACCATCATGGTCGTCAGTGTCACTGCCTCCACCACTCAGGGGTATGTCCGCTGCGAGGGAGGACTGGGCCCGGGCTAGGGGGACTGCGGATTAGGCCGAAGCTACACACGCAGATGTGCATACAGGCACAAACACACACAGAACTGAGAGGGCGGGACTGGGGATTAGGCTGAAGCTACACATGCAGATGTGCACGCACACACACACACAACTGAGAGGGCGGGACTGGGGATTAGGCTGAAGCTACACATGCAGATGTGCACACACACACACACACAACTGAGGGCGGGACTGGGGATTAGGCTGAAGCTACACATGCAGATGTGCACACACACACACACATAACTGAGAGGGCGGGACTGGGGATTAGGCTGAAGCTACACACACAGATGTGCACGCACACACACACACAACTGAGAGGGCGGGACTGGGGATTAGGCTGAAGCTACACATGCAGATGTGCACACACACACACACACAACTGAGGGCGGGACTGGGGATTAGGCTGAAGCTACACATGCAGATGTGCACACACACACACACATAACTGAGAGGGCGGGACTGGGGATTAGGCTGAAGCTACACACGCAGATGTGCACACACACACACACACAGAACTGAGAGGGCGGGACTGGGGATTAGGCTGAAGCTACACACGCAGATGTGTACACACACACACACAACTGAGAGGGCGGGACTGGGGATTAGGCTGAAGCTACACATGCAGATGTGTACACACACACACACAACTGAGAGGGTGGGACTGGGGATTAGGCTGAAGCTACACATGCAGATGTGCACACACACACACACACAACTGAGAGGGTGGGACTGGGGATTAGGCTGAAGCTACACACACAGATGTGCACACACACACACACATAACTGAGAGGGCGGGACTGGGGATTAGGCTGAAGCTACACACACAGATGTGCACGCACACACACACACAACTGAGAGGGTGGGACTGGGGATTAGGCTGAAGCTACACACACAGATGTGCACGCACACACACACAACTGAGAGGGCGGGACTGGGGATTAGGCTGAAGCTACACACACAGATGTGCACGCACACACACACACAACTGAGAGGGTGGGACTGGGGATTAGGCTGAAGCTACACATGCAGATGTGCACGCACAAACACACACAGAATTGAGAGGCGGGACTGGGGATTAGGCTGAAGCTACACACGCAAATGTGCACACACACACACACAGAACTGAGAGGGCGGGACTGGGGATTAGGCTGAAGCTACACATGCAGATGTGCACACACACACACACAACTGAGAGGGCGGGACTGGGGATTAGGCTGAAGCTACACACACAGATGTGCACGCACACACACACACAACTGAGAGGGTGGGACTGGGGATTAGGCTGAAGCTACACATGCAGATGTGCACACACACACACACAACTGAGAGGGCGGGACTGGGGATTAGGCTGAAGCTACACACACAGATGTGCACGCACACACACACACAACTGAGAGGGTGGGACTGGGGATTAGGCTGAAGCTACACATGCAGATGTGCATACAGACACAAACACACACAGAATTGAGAGGCGGGACTGGGGATTAGGCTGAAGCTACACACGCAAATGTGCACACACACACACAGAACTGAGAGGGCGGGACTGGGGATTAGGCTGAAGCTACACATGCAGATGTGCACACAGACACACACATAACTGAGAGGGCGGGACTGGGGATTAGGCTGAAGCTACACACGCAAATGTGCACACAGACACACACATAACTGAGAGGGCGGGACTGGGGATTAGGCTGAAGCTACACACGCAAATGTGCACACACACACACAGAACTGAGAGGGTGGGACTGGGGATTAGGCTGAAGCTACACACGCAGATGTGCACACACACACACACAGAACTGAGAGGGCGGGACTGGGGATTAGGCTGAAGCTACACACGCAAATGTGCACACACACACACAGAACTGAGAGGGCGGGACTGGGGATTAGGCTGAAGCTACACACGCAGATGTGCACACACACACACACACATAACTGAGAGGGCGGGACTGGGGATTAGGCTGAAGCTACACACACAGATGTGTACACACACACACACACAACTGAGAGGGCGGGACTGGGGATTAGGCTGAAGCTACACACACAGATGTGCACACACACACACAACTGAGAGGGCGGGACTGGGGATTAGGCTGAAGCTACACACGCAGATGTGCACACACACACACAGAACTGAGAGGGCGGGACTGGGGATTAGGCTGAAGCTACACACGCAAATGTGCACACACACACACAGAACTGAGAGGGCGGGACTGGGGATTAGGCTGAAGCTACACACGCAAATGTGCACACACACACACAGAACTGAGAGGGCGGGACTGGGGATTAGGCTGAAGCTACACACGCAGATGTGCACACACACACACACACATAACTGAGAGGGCGGGACTGGGGATTAGGCTGAAGCTACACACACAGATGTGTACACACACACACACACAACTGAGAGGGCGGGACTGGGGATTAGGCTGAAGCTACACACGCAGATGTGCACACAGACACACAGAACTGAGAGGGCGGGACTGGGGATTAGGCTGAAGCTACACACGCAGATGTGCACACACACACACACACAACTGAGAGGGCGGGACTGGGGATTAGGCTGAAGCTACACACGCAGATGTGCATACAGACACAAACACACACAGAACTGAGAGGGCGGGACTGGGGATTAGGCTGAAGCTACACACGCAGATGTGCACACACACACACAACTGAGAGGGCGGGACTGGGGATTAGGCTGAAGCTACACACGCAGATGTGCACACACACACACACACACAACTGAGAGGGCGGGACTGGGGATTAGGCTGAAGCTACACACGCAGATGTGCATACAGACACAAACACACACAGAACTGAGAGGGCGGGACTGGGGATTAAGCTGAAGCTACACACGCAGATGTGTACACACACACACACAGGGTGGGGGCTGGGCACCAGGCAGGCAGGAGACCCAGGAGGCTGGGCCCACTTGCCCCTGCAGGCAGCAGCTGTCGGAGGAGGAGCTGGAGCGCCTGGAGGAGGCCTGTGACATGGCCCTGGAGCTGAATGCCTCCAAGCACCGCATCTACGAGTACGTGGAGTCCCGAATGTCCTTCATAGCGCCCAACCTGTCCATCATCATCGGGGCATCCACGGCTGCCAAGATCATGGGTGAGGCCCCGGGGCTGGGTCCCATGGCGGGGATGGGGAGGCGTCTGCTGACACTGTGGCCTTGGGAAAGCTGCATCCCTTTTCTTTGGAGGGGGGGCTTTGGCACCTAGGCCTCAGCACCTGGTCTCCCTGGACATCACAGAGGTCAGCCAGCCTGGCACATAGCAAAGTCCTGTCCGTGGGAAAAACACTCACCTACAGCTCCTCCTCCAGCCCTCTGCCGGAAACCCAGAGCTGACCACACCCAGGCCCTGTTGTCAGGGAGCTTCTGGTTTGGTGAATATGGTTCACAGACATCTCTGGAATGGGGCAGTGTGGCCTATGTAGCACAAATGAGGTGGTTGGCTTCCTGTCTAGTGCCTCCTCCCTGCACCCCAGACCAGCTGCCCTCCCTTTCCCAGCCTCCTTTGCATCTGTCCCTCGTGGAATGAGCCAGGTCCCCCTCCTGACAGGGCCACTGAGGGGTCCAACCAGAGCTTCATGTAAAGGCGCCCGGCACACGGTGATCCCCCCGCAGATTCGCGCACGCCCACCTCTCCGCTTTCTTCTGACTGCTCCCTCTTCCCTCCCCTGCAGGTGTGGCCGGCGGCCTGACCAACCTCTCCAAGATGCCCGCCTGCAACATCATGCTGCTCGGGGCCCAGCGCAAGACACTGTCGGGCTTCTCATCCACCTCAGTGCTGCCCCATACCGGCTACATCTACCACAGCGACATCGTGCAGTCCCTGCCCCCGGTGAGCCCACAGTGTCATTGCCTGCCCCTGGCTCCCCTGGAACTTTCCACTGTGCCCAGACAGCCTAGAAGCCACCCCTACCATCTGACAGTAGCACTCAGGGGCTGGGAACAGGGTGGCACGGGGCGTGAGAGCCAGGACTCTGCAGTCCACCAGCTCTGGTGCCCAGGCTCTGGCAGCGCCACCCACCAATCAGTGACCGTGGGCAAGAGGCGTGAGCGCCCTGTGCCTCAGTCTCCCCCCATCAGACGGGAGCACAGCACCTGCTTCATGAGTTAGGACGAGGGCTCAATGCAGATGAAGCCCTTCCAAGTCAGGCCTAGCTCACGACAAGCAGCGTCGGGTTAGCGTGCAGCTGCTCCAAAGACCACCCTCAGGTCTAACCGTTCACTAGAAAGACTCATAGAACCCCCTGAGGACTGCTGTGCTGGGGACTTAGTTTATAACAGTTTAACATCAGCCATGGGGACACACAGGAGGGGCAGGAGAGGTCAGTGCCCCTGGAGCTTCCCAGGTCCTCTCTGCCATCAGGGTACATCAGCCTCCCAGCTTTGATGCCTGGCAGCACATACACAGACCTAGAACACAAGCAGGAGGCCAGGCACGGAGGCTCATGCCTGTAATTCCAGCACTTTGGGAGGCCGTGGCTGGGCTGGTGGATCACCTGAGGTCAGCAGTTCAAGACCAGCCTGGCCAACATGGTGAAACCCCGTCTCTCCTAAAAATACAAAAAGTAGCCAGGCCTGGTGGTCGGGTGCCTGTAATCCCAGCTACTTGGGAGACTTAGGCAGGAGAATCGCTTGAACCTGGGAGGCAGTTTGCAATGAGCTGAGATTGCACCACTAGACTCCAGTCTAGGTGACAGAGTGAGTCTCTGTCTCAAAAAAAAAAAAAAAATTAGCTGGGCATGGTGACGGGAGCCTGTAATCCTAGCTATTTGGAAGACTGAGACAGGAGAATCACTTGAACCTGGGAGGTAGAGGCTGCACTGAGCCGACGTTGCGACACTGCACTCCAGCCTGGGTGACAGAGCTAGACTGCATCTCAAAAAAAAAAAAAAAATGCCGGCACTGTGGCCTACACCTGTGATCCCAGCACTTTGGGAGGCAGAGGCAGGTGGATGACTGGAGATCAGGAGTTTGAGACCAGCCTGGCCAACATGGTGAAACCTCGTCTCTACTAAAATATTACAAAATTAGTCAGGTGTGGTGGCACGTACTTGTAATCCCAGCTGCTTGGGAAGCTGAGGCAGGAGAATTGCTTGAACCCAGGAGGTGGAGGTTGCAGTGAGCCAAGATCACACACTGCATTCCAGCCTGAGCGATAAAGTAAGACTCCCATCTCAAAAAAAAAAAACAAAAACAGGCAGGACAGGCTCTGGGGCAGACAGGCCTGGGTCCAGATCCTGCTCTGTCCGGTTGCAGCAAGTGACCTCAGGCTCATGGCCCTGTGCCCTGCCCGGCCTCCCTCGGGGTCGCAGAGAACAACAGCACCGATGGCCAAGGCCCCCCTCCTGCCCTGTGTGGGGTTGTTTTTTTGGTCTTTTCTGTGACCCTTTAGGTCAGGCACTGCTATTGGAACACACCCCCAGGGGTGCTGGTGGGTCACCCCATCCTGGGAGAAGGGAGAGTGGGCTTTAGAACCCAGGAGTGGTGGGCCTGAGGCTCGGGGCTCCAGCCACCTCATAAGGCCATCACCACTGCCTCACAGCCCTAGGCTGTGGGTTAAACCTGCCCCAGGGAGCCTGGTGTCTTGTCACACAGGGCCTCTGCCGCCTCATCTTCCCATCCCAGATCGGTCCAGGCACAGGATGTAGACATCACAGGCCTGTAAGGGAGGCCAGGGCTGGCCATCGCGTCGCTGTGGCTGAGAGCTTGGGCTCTGTTTGCAGTCTGGATCGGAACCCTGGCTCCATCACCTCCCGGCTGTGTCGCTAGCGATGTGACTTGGAGCCTTGGTGTCCACACCTGAAAAGGGGGTGCAGTGATCACAGCAGCCCGATGTTTGAGTATTCGATGAGATGGCCCAAAGGGCACACTTAGCACGGAGCTGGTATCCAGGCTGAGTGCACTCCCAGCTGGTGTCCTTACCTGACTCTGCCGCTCACCAGCCCAGACGTGGCTCTGCACCCTGCCCTCATCCCCTCTTCTGTGAAGAGGGAGCTAAGAGCATACACCTCTAGAGCCTGCAGTGGAGCCAGATGAGAAGCACCCACTGTTGGTGTGCAGTTATGTCTGTCTGTCTGTCTCACACAGATTCTATTCCCGTTTTCCATTGCTCCAGGATCTCCGGCGGAAAGCGGCCCGGCTGGTGGCTGCTAAGTGCACGCTGGCAGCCCGCGTAGACAGTTTCCATGAGAGCACGGAGGGGAAGGTGAGGAGGGGAAGGAGGGGGCGGCCGGGCGTCCTTTCCTCTGGGCCTGGGGTGTCTGTGCGGGGAGAGCCCCAGCAGGGAGCTCACCCCAACAAGCACTGTCCTACCAGGGCAGAGGCAGTGTTTCTGCTGACCCTCCCTGGGGTCAGGCGCCCCTTCCCCAGTGTGTTCATTCCCTAGGGCTGCTATAGGAAGGTAGCACAAACCTACTGGCTTAAAACAGCACAGGTTTGGCTGGGCAAGTTGGCTCATGCCTGTAATCCCAGCACTTTGGGAGGCCAAGGCAGGCAGATCACAAGGTCAGGAGTTCGAGACCAGCCTGGCCAACATGGTGAAACCACGTCTCTATTATAGATACAAAAATTAGTCAGGCATGGGGTGCGCACCTGTAATCCCAGTTACTCTGGAAACAGGCAGGAGAATCGCTTAGACCCAGGAGGCAGAGGTTGCAGTGAGCTGAGATTCCACTATTGCACTCCAGCCTAGGTGACAGAGTGAGACTCCATCTAAAAAAAAATCAGCACAGGTTTACCATCTGTAGGTCGGAAGTCCAAAATGGGTTTCATTGGGCTGAAGTCAGGGTGTCAGCCCAGAGGCTTCCTTCTGGGGGACTCCTTGCCTTTTCCAGCTGCTAGGGGTCGCCGGCATCCCTTAGCTCGTGGCCCTTCTTCCTTTGCGAGCCAGCTGCGCGGCACCCTCAGACCTATCTCACCCTGCTTCTGTCTTCAGATCTTGGCCTCTGTCTTTCCCCATCTATTTTAAGGGCCCTTGTGGCTATACTGAGCCTGCTCACATGGTCCAGGATAGTCTTCCGAGCTCACACTCCTTAAACTCCTTAACCTCTTCACGTCCCTTTTGCCCTGAGGTGACATTCACAGGTTCTGGGAGTTAGAACACGGACCTCCTGGGGCATGTGTGTGTTGGTGGGGGCATAGTTTGCCTTCCGCACCAGGATCTGTCCCCCTCCAACAGGGGATACTATTCAAGTAATTATTCAGTTCACTTCTGTCTCCTTGGTAGATGTACTCGGGAGAGGAGACATGTTTTCTGTCTTGTGAACTGTTGCTTGCCAAGCACCCCGCCTGGCTCGGCAATCAGGTGTTCCATCTCCCCCTCCTCCTTTCCCTCTCTCCGTCTCACCCCCGGCCTGGGTGTAGGGAATGCAGCTGTGAGTAGCGCAGACAGAGCCCTGTCCCATGGCGTGGATACTCTCACTGGGGCCGGGTTGGGAGACAGTCCACAGGGGCAATCTGTCCTGTGCCTAGTAGGACTAGGTAAACATCAAGAAGAAAAACGCGGCCGGGCGCAGTGGCTCACGCCTGTAATCCCAGCACTTTGGGAGGCCGAGGCGGGTGGATCACGAGGTCAAGAGATCGAGACCATCCTGGCCATGGTGAAACCCCGTCTCTACTAAAAATACAAAAATTAGCTGGGCGTGGTGGCACGCGCCTGTGGTCCCAGCTACTCGGGAGGCTGAGGCGGAAGAATCGCTTGAAATCAGGCAGAGGTTGCAGTGAGCTGAGATTGCGCCACTGCGCTCCAGCCTGGTGACAGAGTAAGACTCCATCTCAAAAAAAAAAAAGAAGAAAAAGGCAGGTGATTGGGGTGGGGAGACATTAGGTGCTGGTTTAACTGGAAGTCGGGGGGACTTAGAGCTCTGAGGAGGTGAGGGTTTAACACAGACCTGAATGAAGTCAGGGAGCAAGGCACGTGGGTTCTCTGGAGAGAGTCTTCCCAGTACGGGTAGTGGTCGGTCGGTGCAAAGGCCCTGAGGCAGGAGCGCCAAGAGCCCTGGAGGAGAGAGGGAGGCCCTGGTGGAGCCTTGTGCGCCCCGAGGAGAACTCTGGCGGCAGCGGAGGGCCTGGGGGGCCAGTTTGGAATTGTTCTGAAAGATCTGGGATCTGCGGTGCGGAGAGGAACAGTGGAGTCGGCTGCCGGCTCTCAGAGTTGCTGATCGCTTACCCGAGGAGAATGAAGGTGGAGGGTGGAAGGCTGGGGAGGAGGAGCAGGAATTCTGCTTGGCCCTGGTACATTTGAAGGGCTGTTAACAATCCCAGTGTCAAGTAGACAGTTGTTTACAGGGTACAGAACCCAGAGGAGGGGTCTGAGCCAAGATGAGGGCATCAGATTGTAGACAGATCTGAAAACCCAGAGAGCAGATGAGATCCTCCGGGGCCCCGGAGCAAGGAAGGAGCGCTGGGGTGAGCAGTCTGCTCGGGTGGACAGGCAGAGGACAGGCAGACAGCGGACACAGGAGGCCTGGGTGGGCAGCCCACGTGAGCAGCAGCAGGACCCACCCCTTGCTCTCACCCTCCCTAGGTGGGCTACGAACTCAAGGACGAGATCGAGCGCAAGTTTGACAAGTGGCAGGAGCCGCCGCCTGTGAAGCAGGTGAAACCACTGCCTGCGCCCCTGGATGGGCAGCGGAAGAAGCGAGGTGGCCGCAGGTGAGAGCCCCTGGGGGTCCAGTAGGCATGGGGGTCGTGGAGTGGAGGAGCCGGTGTCCCCCCAGCTGACTCCCTGGCACCGCCTGCCCACCCAGGTACCGCAAGATGAAGGAGCGGCTGGGGCTGACCGAGATCCGGAAACAGGCTAACCGCATGAGCTTCGGAGAGGTTAGATGCCCCTAGCGCTGAAGCCATGAGGAGAACTCACGGCCACAGGCAGCCGCCGCCGCCCCCTGCCTCCCACCGCCTTCCCTCCTCTCTGCCCTGTGGCCCTGGCTCATGTCTAGGGCACGATCCTGGCCTCTACTCTGGTTTCTATCCATTCAGCCCCAAAGTGACCCTTGTCACCCTCAGAGTCCCTGCTGCTTCCCATCACCCCAGGCTCCTCGGCCAGTTTCTCCTGCCCTCTGCACGGCCCCTCCCTCCGTGAGCCCCGTCTCCTCCGTTATCCCAGTGTCATCCCCTTGGTCCTGCAAGACCCAGCTCAGAGGCCACCTCATCCTGTGGAACCTGTTCTGGTTCCAGACACCCCCCAACCCACATGCATAAGGAAGGCCTCTCAACTCTGAGCTCACAGAGCAGCGCCGGGACCCAGCCCCTTTCAGGCTCCCCAGCATCCCCGGCTTGTAGGGGCCCCCAGGCCTCAGCTGGGCCGAGTGGGTACCCGAGCAGGTGCCCATGGGGCCAGCCAGCTGGTGACCGCGGGGCTTCTAGCTGGTGGAGGGGGTGCCTGAGTGGCTGGAGGGCGGGGTCTGGTCCCTGACGGCAGGGGCTTCCCTTTCCCCCTAGATCGAGGAGGACGCCTACCAGGAGGACCTGGGATTCAGCCTGGGCCACCTGGGCAAGTCGGGCAGTGGGCGCGTGCGGCAGACACAGGTCAACGAGGCCACCAAGGCCAGGATCTCCAAGACGCTGCAGGTATGTGCCGACCTGGGTGGGGCCAGGGACCGAGGGACGCAAGGTAGGGTGAGCCCAGATAACAGCCTCCCTGTCCTTCCCACAGCGGACCCTGCAGAAGCAGAGCGTGGTATATGGCGGGAAGTCCACCATCCGCGACCGCTCGTCGGGCACGGCCTCCAGCGTGGCTTTCACCCCACTCCAGGTACTTGCCCTGGGCCAGCTCTGTCCCCAGCCCCAAGATGCTGGCAAGGCCCCTTGCCCTCTGCCCCTGTGAACAGGCCACAATGAGTCCCCTTACAGGGCTGTCACGGGGGGTGTGGTGAAGACATGCCAAAGGCATCGGCAGCCCCTGGCACACAGCAAGTGCTCGAGGTTAGCAGAGACGAGAGGCGCACAACAGTCCTCATGAGCGGGGACCGGGGCTACATCCCAGGGACCCTGTTTTTCTCTGTGGGGCCATGAACGGGTTACATTGCTCAGCCTCTAGGACCTCAGTTTGAAATGGCTAGAGTGGTTAAGGTAACCTCAGGACCCCACTCGAAACAGTTCCCAGCTAGGTGGGCTTGGGTGTCACGTGTGGGTCTGGCCCCCAGCCCAGTCAGCAGTGAGTGGCTTGGAGCACGGCAGTCACCGCACCATCGGCACCGCGGTTTGCCATCCACAGAGCAGGGCGAGCCTGCACCGTGGCTGTGGGACAGTGGGGAGCTCATCTGCTCAGACAGCGGCTGTCGGTGCTCTCGGCTCTGGGGGTGAAGCGGTGAATGAGAGAGACAAGTCTTGCCTTCCTGGAGCCTGTGGGTGGCTGGGCACAGACAGATCAGTAAGATGCCCAGTGTGGTAAAAGGCAGAAATACCAGGGAGGGAAGGACGTGGGAGGTGGGACAGGGAGGCCTTCGTCCTAGCACAGCCAGGGAGGGCCTCACCTTTCCCTGCCTCCACTCCCATGTTATGAGGTGTTCAGTTCTGAAAAAGGAGTGCACAGAAGGCACTTGGTCCTGCACTTGCTGGTGGAGCCTGATGACAGGTCCTGTGCTTATTTTCTCTTTTCTTTCTTTTTTTTTTTTTTTTTTGAGACGGAGTCTGACTCTGTCGCCAGGCTGGAGTGCAGTGGTGCAATCTTGGCTCACTGCAACCTCCGCCTCCTGGATTCAAGCAATTCTCCTGCCTCAGCCTCCTGAGTAGCTGGGATTACAGGCGCCTGCCACCATACCCAGCTAATTTTTGTATTTTTATTAGGGACTGGGTCTCACCATGTTGGCCAGGATGATCTTGATCTCTTGACCTTGTGATCCACCCACCTTGGCCTCCCAAAGTGCTGGAATTACAGGCTTGAGCCACCGCGCCCAGCCTGTTATTATTTTCTTTAGAGACAGAGTCTCGCTCTGTTGCCCAGGCCTTGAAAATATTTAGGAAGTTCCAGCCAGGTGCCGGCGTCTATCGCTGGACACTGTGATCATCAGTAGTGTTGGTGTGATTTGTGCTGGGACCTCCAGCCAGCCACATCCCCCAGAGACTCAGTTTCCTCATCCAGAAACTGAGCAGGATTGGCTGTCCTCAGGCACTGGTGTTTTTAGCAGCCCCTGGGGAACTTGTTAAAAACCTAGGTGCCCTGGTTTCTCCCCACCCTCTCCCCCCAGACCCACTGAGGCAGAATCTTCCAAGGCAGGGCGACTCCAGGGACTGGCAAACTGTCCCATGCCCACCCAAGGCCTGAGTACCACGGGGAAAGGCCTGGGGGGCTCTGGCGTGTCAGTTGGGGCCTTCTCCTTGCCCAACACATCATCCTCTCTCCCTCACCTGCCTAGGGCCTGGAGATTGTGAACCCACAGGCCGCGGAGAAGAAGGTGGCTGAGGCCAATCAGAAGTATTTCTCCAGCATGGCAGAGTTCCTCAAGGTCAAGGGCGAGAAGAGTGGCCTCATGTCTACCTGAATGATAGCGTGTGCCCAACGTGGCTTCCCACTGAAGGGACGTTGAAGTCCAGGCCTTCTGAAGGGCTGGGATGGGGGTTAGGGGTTGTGGCAGGGAGAGCCTTCCCTGCCGCCCACCCGGTGCTCGACTGCCCAGGGAGGGGCCTCGGAAGAAGCCTGGCCCGGCCTCCTCCAGGATGGAGCTCACCGCCCTGGATGGGTTAGAGCAGGTCTTCATGCCTTGTCTTTTTTATTTTAACTGAGAAAGGAGATACTTTTTTGAAGAGAGTGCAATTAAAAAGCACATTATCAAGATCTGTCCTTGGGGAGTGATCATTTTTCAAACAGCTGGGGCAACTAGAATAGTCAGAGCTTCGGAGTTTGGGGAAAAGAGCTTCGCCTCCGGGGCGCACTCCCTCCCCTGTTCCTTTCTCACCAACCCCCTGGAGAACCTCAGTCGCTTTGATAGCAGACGGTGTGGCAGCCGACACCTGAAGATCTCAGCGCAGGCTGACCAAGGTTGCGCTGGCACCTCAGGCCGGTTGCCTCGCCTTTCCGAGCCTCCACAGCTACGCCCAGGCACCCAGGGCTGGAAAGAACGCGCAGAAAGCACTTAGCACAGGGCTCGCGTCAGCACCCAATAACTGGGTCCTGTTACTGGTGTTTTTTAGAGATGAGGCCTCTGTCGCCCAGGCTGGAGTACAGTGATGTAATCATAGCTCACTACGGCCTCAAACTCCTGGTTTCAAGCTGGGATTACAGACGCATGCCACAGTTCCTGGTTAATTTTGAAACTTTTTATAGATGGGGTCGCACTCTTACCCAGGCTGGGCTTGAACTTCTGTGCTCAAGTGATCCTTCCACCTCAGCCTCCCTAAGTGTTGAGATTACAGGCTTCAGCCACTGCGTCTAGCCTCTTACTATATTTTATTTATTCATGTTTTTGAGATGGAGTCTCACTCTGTCGCCCAGGCTGGAGTGTGTGATTTCAGTTCACTGTGACCTCCACCTCCCAGGTCCAAGTGATTCTCTTGCCTCAGCCTCTTGGGTAGCTGGGATCAGGCACCTACCACCAAATTTTGTGGGGGTTTTTTGGTTGTTTGTTTTTTGAGACAGAGTCTCATTCTTTTTTTTTTTGAGACGGAGTTTCGCTCTTGTTACCCAGGCTGGAGTGCAATGGCTCAATCTCGGCTCACTGCAACCTCCGCCTCCTGGGTTCAGGCAATTCTCCTGCCTCAGCCTCCCGAGTAGCTGGGATTACAGGCATGCGCCACCATGCCCAGCTAATTTTTGTATTTTTAGTAGAGACGGTGTTTCACCTTGTTGACCAGGATAGTCTCGATCTCTTGACCTTGTGATCCACCCGTCTCAGCCTCCCAAAGTGCTGGGATTACAGGCGTGAGCCACTGTGCCTGGCACAGAGTCTCATTCTTGCCCAGGTTACAGTGCAGTGGCGAGATCTCAGCTCACTGCAACCTGTACCTCCCAGGTTCAAGCCATTCTGCTGCCTCAGCCTCCCCAGTAGCTGGACTAGAGGTGCCTGCCAGCATGCCTGGCTAATTTTGGTATTTTTAGTAGAGGTGGAGTTTTACCATATTGGCCGGGCTGGTCTTGAACTTCTGACCTCAAATGATCTGTGTGCCTCGGTCTCCCAAAGTGCTAGGGTTGCTGGTGTTAGCCACCGCACCTGCCCAGCCTCATTTATAACCAGTGTGAAGCGGCTGTGTGCAGCCCTGGCAAAGGGAAAGCGGGCAGGCTCCCTGCCCTGGTAGGACCTGGTTGCTGTGAAAGCTGCTGCCAGGTGAGCAGCAGGAGCACACCCGCCCTCCAGTCATGGAGTCTTGGTAACCGGGGCTCGGCCAGGGACACCTTTACTTGAGCTGAGGGGACTGTGGCCTGCAGACAGTCGGGAAAGGCTTTCCAGGAGAGGAGACAGCAGGGGCTGTCCTAGTGGGTGGCAGGAAACCGTGGTCTCCCTGGAAAGGTTAAGGAAGAGCAGCTCAAGGGGTTCCACTTACTCTGTGCTCCGGAGCTGGGCTTCACAGTGGTACTAAGGAGGCCCTCGTCACCTGAGCTATGAGGTCCAGGTCGGGGCGTCTGTTAGTTACCTAAGGCATGTTACCAGGGCAGGCAGCAGCCCTGGTGGCAAGATGATGCCTCCACGTCTCCACCTTCCCTCTCTCTCTCCACCTTTCCACAATTTCTCCCTCTTTCCATTTTCCCTCTCTCTACCTTCCCTCTCCCTTCCTCTCTCCACCTTCCCTCTCCCCACCTCCCCTCTCCCCACCTTCCCTCTCCCTCTCTCCTCCCTCTGTTCACCCTCCCTCTCTCCATCTTCCCTCTCCCTCCCTCTCTCCACCTTCCCTCTCCCTCCCTCTCCACCTTCCTTCTTCCTCTCTCCACCTTCCCTCTCCCTCCCTCTCCACCTTCCCTCTCCCTCCCTCTCCACCTTCCTTCTCCCTCCCTCTCCACCTTCCCTCTCCCTCCCTCTCCACCTTCCCTCTCTCTCCCTCTCTCCACCTTCCCTCTCCCTCCCTCTCCACCTTCCGTCTCTCCCTCTCTCCACCTTCCCTCTCTCTCCGTCTCCTCTCTCTCTCCACCTTCCCTCTCCCTCCCTGTCTCCTCCCTCTCTCCACCTTCCCTCTCCCTCCCTGTCTCCTCCCTCTCTCCACCTTCCCTCTCCCTCCCTGTCTCCTCCCTCTCTCCACCTTCCCTCTCCCTCCATCTCCTCCCTCTCTCCACCTTCCCTCTCCCTCCCTGTCTCCACCTTCCCTCTCCCTCCATCTCCTCCCTCTCTCCACCTTCCCTCTCCCTCCCTGTCTCCACCTTCCCTCTCCCTCTATCTCCTCCCTCTCTCCACCTTCCTATCTCTCTCTACCTTTTCTCCATCTCTCCACCTTCCCTCTCTCTCCCTCCCTCCGCCTCATGCTATCTGGGTCTCCCTCTGATTTCTAGGTCCTGTTTGAGATTTTGCTGTTTCTATTCCCCTCTCTGGGCCTCCCTGTCACCACTCTGTGCATCTCTAGATCCCTGTCCTTCCTTCAACCCAGAGCTCTGTCTCTGGACATCAGTGACAATCTCTGAATTTCTCTCCTCCCTCAAGTCAAAAAGTCATCATACCTGGGAGGCTCCTCTGAGTGGCCGAACTACCCCAGGATGCATAACTGAAGTCTGTTTCCTCAATTGTATCCCTGACCCTCTGAGTCAACCCCGTTTGGAAATGACAGCCTGGTCTGCCAGGGAAGGACTGGTGGTCCACAACACTGTTCAGAATCCCCCATCTCCCTCGGCCAAAATATCTGGCATCTACCAGTGGGGCTGTGGCATGAGGGTGTGAATGTCAGGAGAGGAATCTGAGTCACGTGGCCCTGCAGCCCTAGTGTGCTCAGAACAGAGGTTCTCAAAATTTAATACGCTTCAGAATTCTACAGAGGGCTTGTTAAAACATAGTTGCTGGGCCCAGAGTTTCTGATTCAGTCTAGGGTGGGGCTCAAAAATGTGCATTTCAAACAAGTTTCCAGGTGATGGGTATGTGGCTGATCCAAGGCCACATTTGAGAAGCTTTGCTCTAGAAAAGTATAAGTGGCCCTTAGGCCAGGTGCAGTGGCGCATGCCTGTAATCCTAGCTACTCAGGAGGCTGAGACAGGAGAATCACTTGAACCGGAAGGCAGAGGTGGCAGTGAACCAAGATTGCGCCACTGCACTCCAGCCTGGACCACAGAGTGAGACTCTGTCTAAAAAAGTAGGCCGGGCGTGGTGGCTCAAGCCTGTAATCCCAGTACTTTGGGAGGCCAAGGCGGGTGGATCATGAGGTCAAGAGACCGAGACCATCCTGGTCAACATGGTGAAACCCCATCTCTACTAAAAATACAAAAACTAGCTGGGCATGGTGGTGCGCGCCTGTAGTCCCAGCTACTCGGGAGGCTGAGGCAGGAGAATTGCTTGAACCCCGGAGGCAGAGGTTGCGGTGAGCCGAGATTGCGCCATTGCACTCCATCCTGGGTAACAAGAGCGAAACTCCGTCTCAAAAAAATTAAAATAAAGTAAGTGGCTCTTGGTTAGCTGTGTGTTGGAATCATCAGGAGTTTGAAAAATTACTTAGTGGCGTGTGGTGATGCACATATGTAATCCCAGCTACTCGGAAGGCTGAGGCAGGAGAATCACCTGAACTCAGGAGGCAGAGATTGCAGCAAGCTGAGATTGTACCACTCCACTCCAGCCTCCAGTCTGGGCAACAGAGAGAGACTCTGTCTCAAAAAGAAAAAACAACAATTACTGATGTGTCTGGCTCCCATCCATGGAGACTGACGTTAAAACATCAACTTCTGGCCAGGTGTGGTGCCTTACGCCTGTAATCGCAGCACTTTGGGAGGCCGAAGCAGGTGGATCACCTGAGGTTAGGCGTTCAAGAGCAGCCTGGCCAACATGGTGAAACCCTGTCTTTAAAAAAATAAATAAACTTTTTTTGAGAGAGAGAGGGAGTCTTGCTCTGTCACCCACGCTGGAGTACTGTGGCGTGATTACAAGTGCGTGCCACCATGCCTGGGTAATTTTTGTATTTTTAGTAGAGAGAGGGTTTCACTATGTTGGCCAGGTTGGTGTTGAACTCCTGGCCTTAAGTGAGCCTCCTGCCTTGGCATCCCACAGTGCTAGGATTACAGGCATGAGCCACCGAGCCCAGCCTGCGTTTTTTGTTTTTTTTTTAAGTTTCTCAGGTGATTCTGATGTGCAGCCAAGTTTGAAAGTCATCACTCTGGATCCTTGTGCAAAGTGTGAACTGTGGACCGTGTGCATCGCCGGGGCACTTGTTAGAAAAACAGAATTTGCATTTTTTTTTTTCTTTTTTTTAGACGGAGTTTCGCTCTTGTTACCCAGGCTGGAGTGCAATGGCTCGATCTCGGCTCACCGCAACCTCTGCCTCCTGGGTTCAGGCAATTCTCCTGCCTCAGCCTCCTGAGTAGCTGGGATTACAGGCACGCGCCACCATGCCCAGCTAATTTTTTGTATTTTTAGTAGAGACGGGGTTTCACCATGTTGATCAGGATGGTCTCGATCTCTTGACCTCGTGATCCACCCGTCTCAGCCTCCCAAAGTGCTGGGATTACAGGCTTGAGCCACCGCGCCCGGCCCAAAATTTGCATCTTAACAAGTTCCCTGATTCCAGGGAAGTCTGAGAAGCACTACTTTGTCCAGGAACCACACTTTGAATAGCAAAGCTCTAGAACAGTAACTCCCAAACGGTAATGCACACGGGGATCACCGGGAAGTCTGTGAAGATGCAGATCCCCAGGCTTCATTCCCGTTGTCTGTGTGTGGGCCTAAGAAAATGCATTTTTGCAAGCACGCCTCCCTCTCTTGCCTCAAGCCATTCTGATGCGGGTAGTGCTGAACGGCTCCACACTAGTTCACGTTCACTTCTGCCCTGGATTTCTCTTACCTCCCACCACCTAGAGAGGAAGGGGCGGATCTGGCTTCCCATCTCGACTGTGTGACCCTGGGCAAATGCCTCCCAGTTCGTGCAAGCCTCAGTGTCTAGAACGTTTTCAATCACAAGTCATTCCTCACATTCATTCATCTATTCCTTTGGCAAGTGGTTACTGGCTACTTCCTGAGTGCGAAATGCTGGAGATACAAAATCCAGACAGTGAAACCGAATAATTACGAAAATGACGGTAGACGTGCAAAAATAAATCCTAACCAGCAAGGCGCACATGAGCGCTCAACACGGGAGGTCAGAGAAGTTTTCTCCCTAAGAAGACAACGGAGCTGAGACCTGAAACGAGGAGGCATTAGGGAGCCACCCGACTCCGGTGTACCTTCTGCACCGTCCTCAACACAGTAAGGAAACTGAGGAGCAGAGAATGACTGTCCCCATCTGGTCACGTAACGAGGCAGAGGCAGGACAAAAACTCCATACCTCGCGCTTCCCAAGCAACTCTACTATGCACAATGCCAGTGGCTTAGAAGCACTATGTCTGGTCCCTTCCTTCTTTCACTCAGCAGATAATGAATTTCAGAGATGTGCCAACACAGAGGCACTTGGAGAAAGACGGGGCAACTGAGAGAGAGGGAGCAGCCCTCCTGGCCGGGACGCAAGGGATGCGCCCAAGTCCCACGTCTGCCGACTACACCCTCTTTCACACGCTCTATGAGCAGCCACCGCCCACTCGCCACACTATTGGCCAAACTGGCCTGAATGATAACCCTCGGGGCCAACGAAGATAAAGGGGTGGACTTTCTTGCCCAGCTCCTCCCCCTTGGCCCAGTGGCTGTTTTGATTGGCAGATAACTTCGGCTCGGCCCCCGCTTTGAAGGCACCTGTCTGTCTCCCAGTAGGTACACGGCCCCTAACGCCCACACTCCATGCCTTCCTCCGCTTTCCCCACCCACTTCCAGGACCAACCAATGACTTCAAGGCAGAATATGCCCCCGCAACCAATTAAAAAGAGCTCTAAACTTGACGGACGACTTCCCGCCCCTGGACCGTCCTAGCTCCTCCCCCGGACCAATTGTTTTAGGAGAGGGGGGCGGATACATCCAATCAGCACGACACAGGTCTCTTGATTGACGCTCGGGTCCTCGCGCTGGCGTGTTGTGCCCCGAGGCGGGAGGAGGAGGAGGAGCCGGCAGGAAAACCTGAGCCAATCCTAGCAAGCTGCGCGGGAGGCCAATCGAACGCCGCGCCTTGGAGTGATTACCCAATCCGCGAAAGGGGGCAGGGCACATCCCTACCAGGAACCAATAGAACGCCCCCAAAGGTCAGGAGCGACGTTCAGCGGGAGCAATGACAGGCCTATATTTGGGGCTCGGGGGCGGGTCGGCGCCAGAGACGAGAAGAGAGGAGGGGAGGCCTCCTCCGCCGCCGCCATCTTGGACCGGGCCCGGTCAGCTTCCGCGGAGCCATCGGCAGACGCCGCGGCGTCCCTTGAGCCCCGACCCCCGTCGTCAGAACAACCCCGGGCCCACTCCCCCAACCCCACTTCCGCTTCGCGCCGCTATCGCGATAGCGCCCGGGCCCGGGGCGCGAGAAAAAGGCGGCGGGCGCTCGCCTCCCCCGCCTGTCGCGATACGCTCCTCAGCGGCGGCGCCAGCTCCTGTGGTGAGAGCGTCAGGCTCGACTGGGCCGGACCCCTTCCCCTCCTCCCTCCCGGCACCATCGGCCACCCTCCTTGCCGCCTCCCGCCCTGGCGACACCGCCGTCTGTCGCGACATGGTCTCTCCTCGCCCGCCCCCTGCCGCCGCCTCTGCAGCGCGGGGTTCCCCGCGGGGGGCGGCTCCCTCCCTCTCGCCCTCCCGCTCCTCCGCCTCCTTCACGCCCCTCACCGCCGCCCGGGGGTCTTTCCGCGACCCGGACCCCGGGCCCCGCCCGCCGCCGCCTCCCCGCGTGGCATCGCGTCGGGCCCCCCGGTGGGGGTGTGAGGGTGCGAAGCCTCCCGGGCGCGAGGTGCCCGCCCCTCTCCGCGTCGGTATTGGCTCCTGGCTGGAAGGATGGAGGCGCCCCTGGTCCCAGGTGCCCGCCCTCTCGGGCTCAGGTGCCTGCCCCCCTCGGCCTCGGTCCCTCGCGTTGGGGGCAGCCTCCGCGCTGGGGCTTCTCTTCTCCCTCGACGGTAGCGTGGGGGGTGCCAGCCCCCCGGGACGAGGACCCCCCCCTGGGTGCGGGAGTCCCCCTTCCCGGGGCCGAGGCGGCCCCCTGCATCCGTCCGCACTGCTCCCCGGAGCGCAGCTTCCCCTGGACCTCGGGTTGCAGCCGCCCCTCCGTATCGGACAGGAGTGGAGGAGAAACTCCGCGCTAGTTGGAGCCTCAGCCGAAGTTTCCAGCTCTGTAGTCTGAGCAGTTCCCTCTCTTAGCGAGAAGTGCCCTGGGCGGCTCAAGCCTCAGCATCCCGCAGCCTTTCCAGGGAGTCTGGCTTTCCTGGCACTGGGTTCCAGGACCGTCCTCGGTGTGGCCCCCGGCTGGCCTCGGCTCTCACTCTTGATTGTGGTGTCCGCCCCTGGCTTTGCAGAGGCGAACTCTCCTGCATCCTGACTCTGACCTTCTGGGTGCGGGCCTCTCCCCGTGATGTCAGCGCCACTGTGGTCCTGGCGCTGGGGGCTGCTGGGCTCCCCCAGCCCTCAGGTGCCTGGTGAAGGACACGAAGCCCCCACACTTTCCACGTTAAGTCGGCTCCCAGCGCTAGCGCTTCTTTCTAGGCAGCCCCTGCTTCTCAGTGCAGCGTGGTCACCCTCCCTCCCCGGGGTGAGCTCTCTTGGACTTTTGGTGAGGGGTGTTGGTGTCTTCCTCACTCCCTTTGCCTCTGCCTGGGTATGAGGCTTCTTTCCCCTTCACACAAGTCTCCTCCTTTGGGGTGTCATCACTCCAGGGGCCAAGAGGCCCACTGCCCTTGCTGTTCGCATCAGATTCCCCACTGTGGGTTTGCTGACTTCCGTCTACCCTCACACTGGATGTCAGCAGTTGGAGAACAAGGGTTGCGCCTCCCCACCCCCGTGCTGGTACCCCATGGGAGTAGGAAGCTTCCTCCACCCGGGTTCTGGTTCTTATACTGCGAGGTGGGGGGCGCTTCCCTCTAGGGCTGTACCTTCTCTCCAGGGTGAGAACCCTTTCTTGCTGTTGCCTGCCCCAGGAAGAAGGTTCTTGCTATCCTTGGTATTGGTACAGCTGCTCTCTTGGATTTGAAATGTCCACGCCTGTGTGTGTGTCCCCACCATAAGGCTGAGGACTCCTCTTGGATGCAGGTGCCCCCAGCTAATGCTTCTAACCCCCTCTTGATTTCTCACTGTATGGGGTGAGGTAGAGGTTCCTGGCTGTGTGATGTCAGTGCCTGAGCCTCAGTTGGGAGACTCCACTATAGTCCCCGTCCCTGGGACCAGACTCCTCGTGTACCTTTCAAGGTGGGGGTTTCCAGCTCCCCACTCTTGGCATGTGCATCTCAGTGGAGATGACAGCCTCCACCCCAGGACCTAACATATCCTCCTTCCAGAGTCTCAGGGCCTCTGTGGCCACATCAGCAGCCACCCGGGTTAAGGATCACCCTTCATCACTTCCCGGAGCTCCTTGCTGCCGAGGCGGAAGCTCTTCCAGATCAAAGGCGCCTCATGACAGACCACTCTGTGGGCACAGGATGTCTCCAAGATTAAGGACCGTCCGGTGTTAGCTCCCCAGGACAGAGCCTCCTGCCCCCTCCCTCCTTCCTCAATTGTTTGTGTGGTGGTATCATCTTCCCTAAAGTGAAGTTTGGGGGTCTTTACTGGTTTTGACCCCCGTTTTAGCATGTTGGCTCCTGTGGGGCTGGTGTCCTCCTCACCCCACCCCTTAGCCTGGGTCCCTGCCCTGTGGGAATGAGTGTTCCTCTTGGGTAAGTGTCCTCCTGGGCCAGGGTTTGCAGACTCCTCAGTGCTACTGGAGAGCCCTTGCCGCCAGAGCACAAGCTCCTCTGTGCCCAAGAGTGGACCCACAATTGTTAGCTTCCTTGGAGGATCTTGGTGGATGCCGCCCGACTACAGCAAATGGGGCTCTTTCTTCTCTGGTGGCATCTCCGCTTCGAGACTGAAGCTCCAGCTCCCCTTCTCTCTGGTCCTTTTTAGGGGGAACCTGAGGTACAGACATTCTCAGGCTACAGAGATTTTCTTAGTGGGGAAGGTGTTGTCTCCACTGGCTAAGGCTCCAGCCTGTCTAGGGGACAAGTACTCTGGGCCTTGGGCACTTGCTCCTTCTCTGTGGAGGAGCTGCCTCCCCTGACTTTGATGTCACATTGTTCTGTCTGAAGCATCGCCTCTGGGCTAGGCCTCTTGTTCCCCTCCAGCTGGCTGCTGACCTGTCAAGACTTCCTTCTCCTGCTGCCACGGCATGGGGGTTGTTCTGCCCTCTCTGGGGGGTATTCTTTCTCTCCACTAGGGTACCAGTCTTTTCCATGGGGACACGCAGGGAGGGTGTCACCTCCCTAAGATGTTGATAGCCTTGTTTGGGGGTGTAGCCCATGAGACCTCTTCTTTCTCGAGGGTGGGAGCGCCTGCCCATGCCCCTCTGTTGAGTTCTTGGGATGGAAAGAGGGGGTGTAAGCTCTGGTTCCACATTCTTGTTCCCTTATGCAGTAAGAGGCTTTTCTGTGTTGGGCTGTTGGACTTTGGTGAGGATCCTGGCAAACCTCAGGGTTGGTGTCCAGGCCCTGGCCTCATAGCTCCCTGGATCACAGGGACTTGCCCCTCCTCAGTCTGAGTCCCCTCTGGGGCACTTTCTCCTGGGTCTTTCTGTTGGTTGCGTTGCCTTAGCTTCCCTTGTATGTTATGTTGGCTGACTCTAGGCGGGCGGTGCTGCTGTTTTCTTTAGGTGGGGCCTTTTACTGAGGAGATTTAAGTTCCCTGAAGTTTAAGTTAGCACTCCTACCTGCTACCACCAGAATAGGTCCCTGCGGCGTTGGAGAACCCTCAGCAGGGCTGGTTACGGTGCCAGGCCTGTCCTTTATGGGTCTCTTTTCTAAAGCACCCTTGTCCATAGGGTTGCTGCTAGGCACATGCGGTGATTAGTAACTGGTCAAAGATGAAAGATTGTTCTCCGTTACACTTGCCACATTTCAGATGCTCAGGGGCTGACAGATAGTGCACATGGACAGTGTTTCCTGCGTTGCAGAGTGGTGTTGCACAGCGCGGTTGGCCAGATGCTCCCTTCCGGTGGGTGAGGACCCTCTTGGTGTGACTTTTCTCTGTATTGAGGCTCTTATTCCTCAGTATGGGGCTGTTTCTGCCTTTACGTTAATTGACTACTCAGGGTGCCCTTGCCCTGCACTAGTAGAATGGGCACAGCCCCTGGATCTCAGGGAACTATGCTTTTCATGATAGGCCCCCTCCCTGGGGGAAGAGAGGAACCTCCGCTGGTGGCTCAGATGTCCTCTTAGCATAAGCCTCTCTCTCCAGGGCCCCTAAGGTGTGTCTTCCCCTAGACTAAAAGCTCCTTGTGACTCCCTTTTGACCTCAGTCTCCTCTGGGATCTATGGAACTTCCTTTAGAATAAAGATGCTCCTCTCTTTAAGTTTTGGGCTCCTGCCGTGATGGTGTATGTTTTCCTGGGTCTCTATCACCAATCCACTTGATACGGGATTACTTCGTGTGTGCAGACCGGCTCCCTCACAGCTGCGGTACTTTTTCAGCCTCATCTTGGTCAGATTTCTCTCTTCTCTCAGGTCTCTCTTGGGTACTGCCTTCTGCCCCCAAATCTCTCATCCTTGGTATCAGCCTCTTTGGGTTAGGAGTGTTATTACCTTTTGGCTTAAGGATTCTGTTCTGGAATACATTTCTTGGTAGTTTAAGTCACTTCTACTTGGCATTCAGCGCTGTCTGTATCAGTGGGTTCAGGTCTTCAGAGTTTTAGGCACCTCTGGTCTTCACTGTTTCCCCCACCCCCAGCCTTCCTTCCCTCACCTACAGCTTACAGACACACACGCCCTTCTCTGTGAGCTGCCAGTTTCATTTGCCTCCTGACTTGTCTGAGGGGTGGCCTCTCCTGGCCACCTCTGTCCCCAGCCCCTCTGAGTAGGACGTGTGATCTCCAGGGCTAATGCCTTCATCCCAGTCATCAGCTGTGTGCTGCGTGACTTCGCTCTGCTCTGAAAACCCTTTTGAGTGTAGTCTGGGGAGAAGGTGCTCCATGCTCTAGGAATTTTCCGCTTCCTGGGTCAGAGGCACACAACGAAGTGTGTATCTTTTCTTGTTTCAACAAACTTCTAGGGTCTCTTGTTGGCCAGACACTTATGCTGGGCAGTCACACGAGCATCAGGAGAACTGGGGCTGGTCTCTTGTCAGCGGAGGTTTCTTCTCTTTACCATTCCCACCCACCTCACTATGCTGACTAGGTCCCTGGCTCTGGGTTTGAACCAGCCAGGGAATACATGTTAATTCCTCTCCAATCTCTCCTAGCAGCGTCCGTCTCCAAGAGAGTATGAAGAGAGTGCGTCTGTAGGACAGGGAAGATGGCGGACAAGCGCAAACTCCAAGGTACTAACTTCCCGCTGCACCTGTAGCCACGTGCTCTCGCTTCTGAGGACTGCTCTTTAAATCCTGCTGCCTGGGCAGGATTCTCACAGCCTTCTTCCTCCCTGGCCAGGTGAGATTGATCGCTGCCTCAAGAAGGTGTCCGAGGGCGTGGAGCAGTTTGAAGATATTTGGCAGAAGGTACAGCGGCTGAGGCCCTAATCATCTGGGTCTTCAGAGAGGAGGGCACAGGAAACAGGCTCAGGATCTCTGGGTGTTGACCAGGGAGAGAGGGGCTACATATGCAGGTGCTGAGGACCTAAGAGAATCAGTTCTAAGATAGACTGGGGATAGAGGTGCGGGGGTCCTCGAGTCCCTAGCATAGGAAGAATCACTGGAGTGGGTACTGGGGCATCCCCTCCCACACTGACTTCTGAATTCTCTCCATCCCTCAGCTCCATAATGCAGCCAACGCGAACCAGAAAGAAAAGTATGAGGCTGACCTAAAGAAGGAGATTAAGAAGCTACAAGTGAGGGGGCTGGGGGCCTGGACGCCTGTGTCCTGAGGGTAGAGGGAACTGGGAGAGTGGACTGCTGGGTCCCAGGGAGAAGGAGCTGTGGGCCCCAGTTCCCAGGTACTGAGGTCTGACTTTCTTTCTTTTCCCATCTGCAGCGGCTGAGGGACCAGATCAAGACATGGGTAGCATCCAATGAGATCAAGGACAAGAGGCAGCTTATAGACAACCGCAAGCTCATTGAGACGGTAGGAGCCCAGATCCTGAGTCCCAGAGCGGGGGAGGTCACCTGATTCTTGAGATCCCAAGGGGTGGAGGCAGAGTGGCCAGACCCCAGAGGTCCCCAAGAGAAGCAAGGTTCCTGCACCTAAGGGAAGGGAAGAGGCAGCAGACTCAGAGCTCAGAAAGTAGGGTCATGAGGCTCAGGGCTGAGTGTCTGCTGGCCCTTAGTCAGCTCCTTTCCCACCTTCGAGAGCCCCCTGCCAACTGCACTCTCTACAGCAAATGGAGCGGTTCAAAGTTGTGGAGCGAGAGACCAAAACCAAAGCTTACAGCAAGGAGGGCCTGGGCCTGGCCCAGAAGGTGGACCCTGCCCAGAAGGAGAAGGAGGAGGTCGGCCAGTGGCTCACGGTGAGTTGGGGCAGAGAAGAGGAGGTGAACTCTGGGGATCCTGAGCCCCGGGCATACCTGGGAACCCTGGCTGATGGCCTTCCTCTTCTTCCTCTCCTAGAATACCATTGACACGCTCAACATGCAGGTGGACCAGTTTGAGAGTGAAGTGGAGTCACTGTCAGTGCAGACACGCAAGAAGAAGGGCGACAAGGATGTGAGTGAGGGAGACCTGGCGCCTTTGGGAAGGGGGTGGGGATGGGGACGGGCTGGCCAGCAGGAGGTGCCAGTCATTTAGGCTCCTGGGAGTTGAATCCTGGATTCCTAAGGTGGACAGGGGCCAGCAGCTGGGATTAGGGATTTGAGAGACACGATCGGGAGGGCTTAGCAGCTGCCTGGGTGAGGCAGGAGGAGACCAGACCGAATTTCAGGGTCCCCTGGGTGTCTAGGTAGGCAGCAGGGCCTTGGTGAAGAGGAGCGGTTTGGGGGGAGGTGAATGCAGGTTGAGCTTGGGCCCCAGAAGTGTGAGACCTGTAGGACACCCATGGCAGGAAGCTTCATGGCACCCAGAGGGCCCTGGTCCTGGGGAGAGCACAGTTAGAGACAAGGCAGAATCTGGAGAAAGCAGAGAACCAGGCCTGAAGGAAGAGAGGAGTCTGGGACAAAGCTGGATGCTGGGATCCCAGGTTCTAGAATCCAGGATTGTGGGGTGTGAGTTCAGGGGGATACTTGTTGAAATCGGGGAAACTATAGATACTTGTTGAAACCAGAAAGACAAGGAGGGGAGAGCCAGGTCCTCAGGGAAGCTGTGGGTGGGAGAGGGTCAGGAAGTGGATGATGTCAGGGTTGGGTGTCAGACTCTGAGGGGTTTGGGAACCATGGGCTTGGAGAGGAGTTGTTGGGTCCTTGGACAGAGCAGGGATTTGGAACCGAGGCTAAGTTGTTAAATCGTAGAGAGTCCTTGAGGGGAGGGCAGGATCGAGGCTTATGAGTCTGGGCTCCCTTGGGGATAAATGGATAGGGTTGGGAGGCCTAGTGCTGACAGAATCATCATTATTCTAAACAGCAAGCTCCTCACAAATGGCGGTTATCATCATCACTGCTGGGGCAAGCCGGGGGTGGGGCATGCCAGAGGTAGTCACAGCCGGTGGGTGAGGTGCAGGTGGAGGCCAAACCGTAGGATGGCACAGGGACCTCTGGGTCGTTTAGAGGTTTCCAAGAACTGGAGCCAGAAAGGTCTGGGGAGAGGAAGGAGCAGTGGGATCCCAAGATGTCAGAAGTCTGAGATTGCTCTCACAGGGGACAGAGGGTGGGTGGACCCCATACTGGCCCACCCCAGAAGGGGCTGGAATGGAGGCTTTGGGTCTCCACAGGGGTCAGGGACTGAGGACAGGTTCTGTGGGGGCAGGAGGGGCCAAGCAGGTGCTCTGCAGCCCCTGAGCCTGGCCCTGGGCTCGCCAGCAGAAGCAGGACCGGATCGAGGGCTTGAAGCGGCACATTGAGAAGCACCGCTACCACGTGCGCATGCTGGAGACCATCCTGCGCATGCTGGACAACGACTCCATCCTCGTTGATGCCATCCGCAAGATCAAGGACGACGTTGAGTACTACGTCGACTCATCCCAGGACCCCGACTTCGAGGAGAATGAGTTTCTCTATGATGACCTGGACCTCGAGGACATTCGTGAGGCCCTGGGGTGATGGTGGCACAGGAAGTGAGGGCCCAGAGCAGGCTGTGTGAGCCAGCTAAGCATGCCCTCCTTCTGCCCCCACAGCACAGGCGCTGGTCGCCACCTCCCCCCCCAGCCACAGCCACATGGAGGATGAGATCTTCAACCAGTCCAGCAGCACACCCACCTCGACCACCTCCAGCTCTCCCATCCCTCCCAGCCCAGCCAACTGTACCACGGTGAGGCCCCAGAGCGCACTAGTACCTCGTGTTTCTAGCAGGGCAGGACTTGAGGAGAAATCTGGGTTTCTCCAAAGTGACCAGGGGAGAGTAGTTGAGGAAACACAGATCAAGGTAGCCAGGGTCTAGGCTCTTGGAGCACACGCCAGGGTCCTACATCTGGGTCCCTCAAGGACACAAAGAATAATAGGGTCCATCCTGGGCCAGTTTAAGCCCTGGATGTGGGAGGCGGCAGGGGCCAGTGCCGGGGCTGCCTGAGGAGGCTGGGTAGCTGGCCACCTTGGGCAGGGATCCAAGGGTGGGATTCCCTGTGGACAGCAGGTTCCCAGATCCTTAGGAGGCTGGTGGCTCAGTGCTGGCTCCCAGAAAACAACATTGGAGAGCCTGAATTGGGTGGTTTCTCCAGGCAGATTAAGGACAGCCATGTTTGCCCAGCTCTGGGGCTGCAGTGGCAGTCACCTGGGCCGAGGTCCCCGGGACATTGAGAGATGAGTATTTCTCTGTCAGACCCCCAGATGTCATGCAGGTTTTATTCCACCTTCCCTCCCTCAGGAAAACTCTGAAGATGACAAGAAGAGGGGGCGTTCCACAGATAGTGAAGTCAGCCAGGTGGGTGTGAGCCTGGAATGGACGGGCATGCCATTCACTTATTTATTGGTTCCCAAAGGCATACTGAGGCCCGAGTGCTGGCCCCTGGGCTGGGCTCGTGGACACAGGTGGGCCAGAAAGCAGTGCTGCCCCAAGGGCAGGTGGGCAGGCAAGTGGACAGGTGACTGGTGCTGTGGAGTAGCACAGGGCACCTCCAGCCCGGCCAGGCAGTCAGGAGATGCTGCTGCAGAGGGCCCTGGTTTTCAGAGTCAGGTGTTTGCCTGGCAGGGAGAGGCAGAAGCAGTAACACAGGCAGGTTGGACAGAAAGCTCAGGAGTGTGGAG
The DNA here is from genome assembly GCF_049354715.1 of Callithrix jacchus. Taxonomy (NCBI): domain Eukaryota; kingdom Metazoa; phylum Chordata; class Mammalia; order Primates; family Cebidae; genus Callithrix; species Callithrix jacchus. The sequence continues at coordinate 47,331,220 of NC_133523.1, forward strand.
AGATGAGGGAGTGCGGGGAGACGCAGAGGAGCGCGGGGAGACGGGGGGGCGGCGGGGGGAGACGAGGTAGTGTGGAGAGAGGAGGAAGTGTGGAGAGATGAGGTGGGTCAGGTCTGTGGGGCCAGGGGCCCAACTATGAGCACAGGGACTGGAATTATCAGGCTGAGGGGCTCAGGCTTTGTGGACCTGAGCAGCTTCTACTGCCAAACAAGCTTGGGAAGTGATGGGGCCTTGGTGGTGCGAGTAACACACACTGCGTGTTTCTGAGAGAAGACGGTGGTGTGCAGTGCTTCTCTACCTCCCCTAACATCTCCCAGGACAGCAGCAGCTTCAGAAAACGCTGCTACAGAAGAATGTTAGGCAGGAGCAGCCGGGGCCTGAGGCCCCTCTGTGGGCTGATGGGATGCATGGTTCCAAGGGGACACCCTGAGTGGACATTGAGGAGGCTGGTGTGGAGACTAAGGGGACCTGCAGGTAGTGGGGAAGGTAGGCAGCAGGGCCAGGTGGTGATGAAAAGAGACGCCAAGGTAGGGACTCCAGGGGCCAGGCTGGGCTCTGCCACCTTCCCAGGTCCCCACCGCCAAGCAGCGATCCTAGGAGAGAAGTGGGTAGTCAGTCCTGCTGGGCGCCTGGTAAGCGCAGGGTACCCGTGGGGTGGGTGGAAAGAAGCCAGGAGGCGGTTAGGTTCAGCAGCCTGAGCTGCTGTTGGCAGCATGCCTGTGGCGGAGATGCCAGGAGCACGTTTACCCTCCCACCACTTTCGGGAGCGCTGGTAATTTACGACCCTGTGAGTAGTTTCTCTGACCCTTCCGGTGGCATTTCAGAAGTGCCATCCAATTTCCAGCTGTTTTTCCTTCTACTCTTAGACGTTAGGCTGCTCCAGCTAATCACATATTGAGGACACTTAGGTGTTTCTCGGTAGTCCCCTGGCTTCCGACAGATGGATCTTCTCTGGCTGACAACCTAAGCTGTGTGTCAGATCCCTGTGGGGGTGTCCGTGGGGCGGTGTCCAGGCAGGACTTGGGAAGCCAGGCAGGCTGGAAATTAGTGTTTTAAGCGTGAAGGTGATGCAAGCCATGAGGGTGAGTAAAGTCACCCAGGTTCCCAGGAGGGCGGCAGCAGCTGGGGCAGCAAGGCCAGAGAGGAGGCTGCTAGGACAAAAGTGGAGCCTGAGGTGGGGGTGGTGAGGGAGACCAGCTGGCCCCCTGGGTCCTGACCCTCTGCTCTCTCCCACCCGCAGTCTCCAGCCAAAAACGGCTCCAAGCCTGTCCACAGCAACCAGCACCCTCAGTCCCCAGCTGTGCCACCCACCTATTCCTCTGGCCCCCCACCCACTGCCTCTGCCTTGAGTGCCACCCCTGGCAACAATGGGGCCCCTGCCCCAGCAGCACCCCCAAGTGCCCTGGGCCCCAAGGCCAGTCCAGCTCCCAGCCACAACTCGGGCACCCCTGCCCCCTATGCCCAGGCTGTGGCCCCACCAGCTCCCAGTGGGCCCAGCACCACCCAGCCCCGGCCCCCCAGCGTCCAGCCTAGTGGAGGCGGTGGAGGTGGCGGCGGAGGCGGAGGGAGCAGCAGCAATAGTAACAGCAGTGCCGGTGGAGGGGCTGGCAAGCAGAATGGCGCCACCAGTGAGTGGGGAATCATCGGGGTGGGGAGCGCGGGCGGGGCTGGGCAGCAGCCGGCAGCCCTTTCCATTGGCTCTTTGTTCCCAGGTTACAGCTCAGTTGTAGCAGACAGCCCAGCAGAGGTGGCTTTGAGCAGCAGTGGGGGCAACAATGCCAACAGCCAGGCCCTGGGCCCCCCTTCCGGCCCCCACAACCCACCTCCCAGCACCTCGTGAGTGTCTTGGCTGTTGACAGGGTTGGGGTGGCAGCCTTTTGGCACAGAGAGGCACTGGTGCCTCACCCCCACCTTGATGGGTTCTGGGCCCCCCCACCCTTGCTCCTGGGAACGTCCAGCAAGTGCTGTCCTCCACCTCCATCAGGTGTTGTGCCCCCACTTTCCAGAAAGGACACTACATCAGCCTCTCTGCTTTGCCCTTCATAACGTTCTAAAATACATTCTCATCTAGTGGAAGTTGTCTCAAGAGCCCCGCACCCTTTCTTCCCCATTTCTGTTACCCGCCCGAGCCTACTTGACTGCCACAGGAGGTCAGTGTTCCACTTTTCACATTGAATTGTCCCGAAGTCCTCATTCCTCTGCAGCTACTCCTCCAGATCTTAGCTCAGACGGTTCCACTGGATCTCCGTTTCCCGAAGAATGCCCCAAGAAAGAGCTTAATTAACAATGTGCACAAAGGAAAGGCCTTCCTGGCCCCCTCGCCCCAACTCCAGCTGGCCTGCCCAAGGGGCATGGGCCCTGTGTGTCCACCTGCCCAAGGCAGCCTGTGTGGCCTGGTGGAGCCCCCAAGAATCCTCACCCCATCCCTGAAGTTCTGCTCTACTGATAAGAAACTGTTCTAAAAATTGGGCTCTGCCTTTGTTTGCCCAGAGAACCACTTCTTTCTCTCATCTGTCTGCCCTCAGCCACCCCTCTCAGATCCCTTCTGATTTGTGCGGGCTCCCCTCTCTCTAGCCAGACCTCTCTGCCCATCCCACCCTCAGGGGACCCTCCTCTGAGCCCCTCTCCTCCATGCTCTCTCTCCAGGAAGGAACCCAGTGCGGCAGCCCCAACAGGGGCTGGGGGCGTGGCCCCAGGCTCAGGGAACAACTCGGGGGGACCCAGTCTCCTGGTGCCACTGCCTGTGAATCCTCCCAGCTCCCCAACGCCCAGCTTCAGTGATGCCAAGGCAGCTGGTGCCCTGCTCAATGGGCCTCCGCAGTTCAGCACCACCCCGGAAATCAAGGTGGGCTCCTCAGATATCCCCTGAGCCTCTGTATCCTGACTGCTCTCTGCACTCCAGACATTTCTCACCCTTTCCTCCAGGTCTCTAGCTGTGCACCCTCCCCGCCTTTCTGGATCTTGCTCTCTGGCTTTCTGTCCCCTTCTCACACTTGCTCTTTCTCCGGGTCTTTCTGCACCACGCTCTCCTGACCATGATCTCTGGGAGCTCTCATACTCCCCTCTTGTCCCTCTGAAGCTGTTTCTCTGGGTCTGTTCCTCTCTCTTGGTTTCATCCTCATCTCCCCCAGGCCCTCAGTTTCTGTCCCCATTTGTCTTTACAAAGGATACCACCTTCGACTTCACATGACCCCTTACCTAGCTCAGTACCCTCCTTTTCCTAGCTAAGAAACTGTTTCAGTCAAGACAGCACTTGTTCAAGTCCGCCGGGGGCCAGGCTTGGTGTTGGGTAATGCAGCCTGCTTCCTCCCTTTAGGAAGCTTCCCTGCTGGGGTGTCAGCAGGAGAGGTTGCTATGGGTCCCCTGAAGGATATGTGACCTAACCTGGGAGACAGGCCAGGAAGGCTCTGTGAGGGGGTGTTTCAGCTGAAACCTGGAGCAGCCAGGGGTCTAACAGCTGCAGGAGGGGCTTCAGGAGGAGTCCGCATCTGCCTGAGTGCTCAGGAGGCTGGGCAGGATGCAGCAGAGAGGAGCAGGTATCCACTCTGCAGGAGGCAGTGCTGCCGGCTGGAGGGCTGAGTGTGGCAGGACAGGAGTGGGGGTTCCTGATCATGGAGGGTCAGGAGCTGGCACTTGGCTCGTGAGCCAGGATCTGCAGCGTAGCTTCCACAGGGAGGTAGTGTGCCCCAGCCTGCCAGGTCCAAGTTTTGGCATTGTCTTTTCTGTGCTTGCCTTCATCTGGGAAATGGCAGTGATATGATGATAACTACCATACAGGGTTATTTGGAAGAGCAACTTACTATGGCAGAGCTCTTGGAACAGTTTCTGGCCCAACAGAGGCATTCGATTTTTTTTTTTTTTTTTTTTTTTTTTTGAGACAGTCTTGCTGTTACCCAGGCTGGAGTGCAGTCGTTCAGTCTCAGTTCACTGCAGTCTCCACCTCCCGGGTTCAAGTGAGTCTCCTGCCTCAGCCTCCCAAGTAGCTGGGATTACAGGTGCCAACCACCCACCTGGTTGATTTTTGTATTTTTAGAAGAGATGGGGTTTCACCATGTGGGTCAGGCAGGGCTTGAACTCCTGACCTCAGGTGATCCACCCACCTCAGCCTCCCAAAGTACTGGGATTACAGGCTTGAGCCACCGCACCCAGCCCAAATTTAGAAGTACTGTGGACAGGAAACATACTGTGTGCATTTTTGTGGAGAAAGGGAAACAAGCTTTGAGATTTTCAAGAGGGGTTCATACCTTTTGACACCACCACCAGCAAAAATGAATCACTGGGGTGGGCGGTCAGGAACTATGGCAAGGTTTGAAATAGAGAAGGAACAACCTGACGTCATTAGAAAGGTCCCCTGGGGCTGAGGACAGGATAGAGGGTGGGTGGTCTGGGCAGGAGAGGACAGGCCCGGGCTGTGTGGGGCATGGTGGCATGACAGGTTAGAAGCAGGACGGATAAGCCTTGGTGACTAAAGCATTGTGGAGAGGACAGCACAGGGCTGGGTTAGGGACAGCTGCCCATGGCCAGAGGAGATGGAGGAACCAGGTCTGACTTTGGAGAACAGAAGCCTGCTGTAGCCTTTGTAATAGGAAAGGAGGCTGTGGTGGTAGGGCTGGAGGCTCAGCAAGGAGACTGAATCCTAGCAGGGCTGGGCCCATCCCACCCGTCACTCCATGCCAGTCAGAGGCAGACGGCCGAGCATGTAGTCCTCCTGCCTCCTTCAAGACAGGCGGGGGCTCTCCCAGAGTGTACTGTTGGCTCATCCTCTGACAAACAGTAGCGCACTGTAGGTGTTCTGCAGGTTGGCATTTTCCTCTGTAGTAGGCCACAAACTTGTGTTTTGAAAATCTCTGCGCCGTATTCCATGGTGTAGAGTCCCACTTATTAGACGTTCATCTGCTGATGAGTGCGTCAGTGGTTTCCCCCTCAGGTTGATGCTTTTACCTTTCATGGGTAGATCACGAGTAGTGGGTCACTGGCCCTCCATAGTCTCCCAACAGCAGGCGACAGCATGTGGGGCCTGCGTCAGGATAAGCTTGCTCCTGCAGCCCAAGTGCTCAGGCCAGGCCTTTGGTTTCCTCCCCAGGCCCCAGAGCAAACTTTGAGCTCCTTGAAGTCCATGGCAGAACGGGCAGCCATCAGCTCTGGCATTGAGGATCCCGTGCCAACGCTGCACCTGACTGAGCGAGGTGAGGGTCCCGGGATGGTGGGGAAGCAGTGGGCCAAAGAGGAGGGACTGGCCCGACCCATCCTCACCACTGAGGGGGCCACCCCCCCTTTCCCCACAGACATCATCCTCAGTAGCACATCAGCACCTCCGGCCTCAGCCCAGCCACCCTTGCAGCTGTCAGAGGTCAACATACCGCTGTCGCTGGGTGTCTGTCCACTGGGCCCTGTGCCCCTCACCAAGGAGCAGCTCTACCAGCAGGCCATGGAAGAGGCCGCCTGGCACCACATGCCTCATCCCTCTGATTCTGAGCGTATCCGGTGAGGGGCCGCAGGAAAGGGGGTTGGGCTGGGACTCGAGTCTTAGTGAGGAGGCAGGGGACAGACCTGTGAGGCTGTGGGTCAAGGGGGCCAGGCCCCTGACCTGGGCTCCCCACTGAAGGTCAGCACTGCCCCAGGTCTTTCTGTACCAACCGCCCCCGCCGGGGATGCGTTTCTGAGCACTCTTGATGAGGGCAGGACTGGCAAGCAGCTCACACTGACCTTCCTGATGCTCCCACAGGCAGTACCTTCCCCGGAACCCCTGTCCGACACCCCCCTACCACCACCAGATGCCACCCCCACACTCGGACACTGTGGAGTTCTACCAGCGCCTGTCGACTGAGACACTCTTCTTCATCTTCTACTATCTGGAGGTACAGCAGGGCCCCCGGGGCAGCCTCGGGCCCCCCGGCTTCGCCGCCACCGCCGCCGTCCCCCCTCGGGCTGGAGGGGTGAGGTGGGTGCCCCACTGCGGCCACTGGGACCGCACCCCCTCCCTATTCCCAGTCCCGGGCCCCCCAGCCCCCTATCTAAATCAGCCTGTGCCTGTTCCCGCTTCCAGCCCGGAGGTGTTAGAACTGCCTGGGTTGAGGCCAGTCGGCCGCAGCATGCCCCAGCCCCGCTTCCAGTGGCTCACTGGCTCACCTGCAGCCCCTCCCCAGCCCTGATCCAGCAGCCCCAGTCTAGGCTGACCCCACTCTGCTCATCAGCACATTCTCAGGCCTCCCTGGAGACCACTGGGGAACTGTCCAGCCCACCCTCCCCCCCTTGGGAAATCTTCTGAATCGCCTCCTCTCCCAGCTCTCATCACACAGCAGTTTTTCTTCCTTCTCAAAGCTTCTCTGAAATTAATTTTCACCTCCTGTCTCATTTTCCTTCTCCTGACCAGCATTGGTATGTTCTGTGCCCCAGATTGTCCAGCTGAACTGTGGTCTGTGGCGGGGGCCGGGGTTCAGCCCTGATGTCCTGCCCTGTCCCCCTGGCTCCCCACCAAGTTTGGAGGGCCCCTGATCCCCTTCTCCACCTTTACTCCCCCAGGGCACTAAGGCACAGTACCTGGCAGCCAAGGCCCTAAAGAAGCAGTCGTGGCGATTCCACACCAAGTACATGATGTGGTTCCAGAGGCACGAGGAGCCCAAGACCATCACTGATGAGTTTGAGCAGGTGAGGGCCCCACCTCCTCTCTTCCTACTGCTAGGGTTGGGGTGGAGTCCCCAGGCTCCAGGCAGTCCTTGCCAGCCTCTGCTCCCTTGCTTCCACCTTTCAGGTGGTGCAGTCCCTCGGCCTGACCAAGCTCTGCTTCACTCAGGCTGTTTGCTCAGCCAGGAGAACTGCCTTTCCTCCTCCAGTTGGCTGGCTCCTAGGCCTCCTGTAGGCCTTAGCCCAAATGGCCCTTCCTCAGAGACCTTCCCAGAGCCACCTGGCCCAGTGTCTCCCCTGTGCCGTGCTGGGTACTCACTTGGGTGTGGGATTTTCCCAGTGAGTCTCCCTGCACAGGCTGTGGGTTCTGCTGCCCAGGGACCTTGATGGCCCTCTCCACCGCCAGGTCCCAACACCCAGCACACACTCAGTGGGGAAGCTTTTTTTTTTTAATGGTCTTTCCAAGTTCTAACAATTGGCAATTTATGCTTCTTGCAAATACTCTGGAGCCAGCCTACCAGGGTTTGAGCCCAGCTCTAGCTGGGTGACTTCGGGCAAGTCACTTGGACCTGTGTCTTAATTTCCTTATCTGTAAAAATGGGGGGAAGAGGCCCTCCTAATGCAGCTGTTAGGAAGATTTAATGAGTTAGTAACAGGTAAGTACTTGATGGTGACTGCTGCATAGTAAGTGTCAGGAATTTTTTTTTCAAATTACTTACAGTTGGTGTGTTCTACAGTGATTTTTTTTCCCCACCAAAGACTTCCCTGATGCCGAGCCCCTTCATGGGGATGAATATTGCAAGGTCCTGTCCTCAGAGAACTCAGTCCTCTCTCCTAGTTCTCCCAGGCTGCCATTCTTGAAAGCATTTCAGACGTTCATTCATTGAGAAGCTAGCTCCTCTCCCATCGTGCCCTCAGACATTAACTACTAACCTTCTATCCTTCTTGGTTTGGCCCAGAACCATCCTCCAAGTTAGCACATTTCAGGGCATCCAGTCACTCAAATTCCCACACCTCTACCACCGCCATAAAATGTCCCTGCAGAATGCTTAGATTTAGGCTGAGCCTCTCCCATTCTTTAGAACAAGGGTGACAGTACTCACTGCCTCGAGGTCTTTGTGAAGATTAAATGCTAGGCCGTGCATCCTGTACTTGCACGAGAGAGGTGCTCAAAAGCCACAGCCCTCGAGAATACGAAGGCCTTGTACTCACACCTGGAGCTGGGCCCCGGTGGAACCTCTCTGCAGTTCCCTCCGTTTCCTCCTTGATGAAGCGGGCATGATAATGTTTCCAACCCAAGAAGAACCTTGTGAGGGTGGAATGAGTGCGCGTGTGCAGGGCAGCTGGCCCAGTGCCTGGCACATCCGCAGCCCTAAGAACTGTCCCCTTTTGTCTGTTGGTCCGGCCCAGATCCCAGACCACCTCTTCGTCCACTCACTGACCGCCTTCTCCCCTGGCCAGGGCACCTACATCTACTTTGACTACGAGAAGTGGGGCCAGCGGAAGAAGGAAGGCTTCACCTTTGAGTACCGCTACCTGGAGGACCGGGACCTCCAGTGACACCGGCCCCTCCTTCTACCTACCCCCTCCCCCGCATGCTGATCCCCCTGCCCAGGTGAGGGCCCTGCCCTGGAAGACTGCAGGGAGGCCCCAGGCCACGGGGCATCCCCCTCTCCCAGGAAGCAGGGAGGGGGCTGGGAGGTTTCCTTTCAGCCCCACCCTGGGGGCCCGGGGGCGAGGGCTGCCCCCTCCTCCCCTCCCCAGTGAGGGACATTTTTTGGTAAACCTATTTTCATTTTGGAAAATATTTATGAATAAATAGTTTTATATGACGGCTGGCAGCAGCGGCCTCTCCTGTACCCCCCTCAGGAGTCAGTGAGCAAGGTGAGGGTCCTGCTGGCGGGGGCGCCGGGCCAGCTGGGGGTTGAACTGGGAGTTGTACCGCCGCCGGCGGTCATCTGTCTCTTCCTCTTCTGTCTTACCCTCCTTTGGTGCCCGGCCTTGGACCTGGGCCAGCAAGGCCTCCGCTCGAGCCCTCTCAGCCGCCTCCCTCCGAAGACGTTCAGCTCGAAGCTGGTCCAGGGATGGAGGCCTGCAGGGAGAGGACTGAGGTCAGAAAGCTGGTAGCCCCTAGGAGGCCGTTCCCCCAACCTCTCCCAGAGGGAGCTGCCACCAGGAACCCAGTCTTGGCTCTTAGGGCCTGCTGGAAGAAGCCGCCGGGGGCTGGGACGCCATGGGCGTCCCTCCTGTGGGCTTCAGTCCTCCCCAGTCTTTAAAATCTGATGGTCCTCCAGACCAAGAAAGCACATGGGGCAGCCCCTGGCTCTCCCTGGGCCTCAGCTTCCCGTTCTGGAGAAAAAAAAGATTACAGGCGGCGGGACAGTATCCTGGGGATAGAAGCCTGCTCTTACTCTCTAACCCAGTGGTTCTCAAACTCTTTGGTCCCAGGACCCCTTTATACTCTTAAAAAGGGGGTCCCAAGAGCGTTTGTTTCAATGGGTTCTGTTAATATCATGCAAATCAGAAGTGAAAACTAAGAAAACTTGGACATAAGTATCTGCCATTAGTCATCACAGTGAGGGTGTCTTCTCATCATGTAGCCTCTGGAAAGCTGCACTACCTGCCTGAGAATGAGTGTGAAAGGCAAACAGTGTTAGGAAAATAGGCTTGACACCACGGCACCCCCCGGAAAGGGAGTCAGGACCCCTAGGGCTCCCTGGACCACATGGTGAGAACCACTTTTCCACCCAGCCATCCCTTCACGGGGTCCCTGGCTGTTCCACCCAGAGCTCCTGCTGTGCCTGTGCCAGGCTGCTGCCAAGCCCTGAAGATCTGGGTCCTGCTCTGCCAGGGCAGGGTCCTCCTCCTCACCCCTTGGGTCGCTGTGTCTCAGAGCCATCCTTTTCCTTTCTGCTGTGATTGCCTTCATCACTGCTGTGCCGTCTCTTCTTCCCCAGATGCTTCTGCATCTCCCGCAGAGGGTCCAGGCGGCTCTTTATTTTCTCATCTGGGGCTGGGCCAGGCGGGGGACCCCCTCGCTCTGGTGGGAGCTGGTACCAAGGGGGTTGAGTCTGGGCCTCGGCTGCACTCTGGCCCAGGTATGTCAGGATGCCCAGAGCTTTCTCTTGTCTCTCCTGAGGGGTCAGGAAATAAAAGAGATGGGATATAATCTTTCAGGGTGTCAGGTTTATCTCCCTGACACAGGTATCTAAGGCCTATGGTGAAGCAGCTGTGCCAGGTGCTGGGGAGGGAAGAGACCAGCAGAGGCCAAGCTCCTGCCCTGGGGTGACGATAGCAGGGACAGTCACAGAAAGCAGAGGAAGGAGGGGATGGGGTGGAGCTGCCTGAATGTTCAGAGGCAGGCATCTTTGCAGGGAGCAAGCAAAGCAAGAGGACCCGTGGGTGGGGTCAGCAAGTCCAGAGACAGCAGGTGAGGAACAGGAGCTTTTACACTCGATCTTAGCCAAAAGGCAAGAAGTGATTGATTCACTTTTTTTTTTTTTTTTTTCCTGAGATTGAGTCTCACTCTTGCCACCCAGGCTAGAGTGCTGTGGCACGATCTCAGCTCACTGCAGCTTCCACCTCCTGGGTTCAAGCGATTCTCCTGCCTCAGCCTCTGGGACTAAAGGTGCATGCCACCATGCTCAGCTAACTTTTTTTGTATTTTTAGTAGAGATACCATGTTGACCAGGCTGGTCTTGAACTCCTGACCGCGGGTGATCTGCCCACCTCAGTTTCCCAAAATGCTGGGATTACAGGCATGAGCCACCACCAAGCTGATTTAGATTTTTAAAAGCTCATCAGGTTTGAGACCCCTCCAGTTTGGAGACCTGAGCAGTTCACCTAGCAGCTGGGGATCTCGAGCATCTACCTCCAAGCCCTGAGGGCACCCAAATGGCAACAGCCACCACTTCTGAGTGTGCTTTGGTATGGTTCTAAATTCTGAGTGTTCACTCTTGTTTAGCCTTAGTCACAACCAATGGCTAAAGTGTCCCTCCCCCCAGCTCCATTCATGTCTCTGATGAAGTAGATAAGGCCAGCTTACTTTCTCCTGTCGCTTTTCTTCCTCGTGCTCTTTATTGCCTCTGATCAGGCCTTTCCCCTCCTCCAGCAGCTCTCGAAACAGGTCCACAGGGCCAGAACTTGGGGCTCCCACCTCTGCTGCCTCAAGCTCAGGCAGTGAGTTCTGATGTCTGGCTTTCTTCCGTAGGAATTCTGTACGGGCCTGGGGAGAAAGTTACAGGCAAGACATTAAAAACCTAAAGGTAATTCAAGAACTTTTAAGTCTGGTGCGCACCACAGGAAACAGCAGTCCAGGGTGCTGGGTTTGTAAGAAAGGGGGCACCTGTCCTAGCAGGGGTGAGGGTAGGCAGATAAGGCAACACCTGGGTTTTGTAAACTGCCTTTCAAATAGTAAACCACACATCAAGGATGGCTGGGAGGAGGTCCCTGGCCTAAACCAAAGGGGTTCCTAACCTCAAGTGAGACAATTAAAACAGCTATAAAGGTAGAACAAACTGCATTAGGTCAGATGATCTGGATTCCAGGCATGGCTCCAAGTCATTACCCCAAGTCCATTGATGAAGCCCGGTCTCCCACCTTCAGGACAAAGCTCTCAGCAGCCTACTGAGATTCTAAAAACCCAGACTACCTCCCTCCCAGTGTGGAGGATCAGACTGGCTAAGGAACTGAAAGTTAGGTGTACACCAAACAGATTTAAGGAGCTATACATAAAGCCCATGTTTGTGTGTGTGTCTGGGGGTGGTGCAGGGAAAGGGCTCGCCCAAGGGGGTGGAGACTTCCCCTCCCTTGACGCCATCTCACTTCGTGCCACGGAGATGACAATGCCTCTTTAAGAAAGAACGGTGCTTAAGGGGGATTCTGGAAGTCAGGCGTTCTGCATGCAGTTAGCATACAGTAACTGCTCAATAAATAGACTGTGCAAGCCAACTAGAAAGTGATCCGAATTTCCTCAAACTGTCCAAGGAATCCTGAATTCGGTAAACATTTATGCTTCTCTTTTGTGCTAGACACTGCTCTAGCCATGTGAAATACATCAGTGGGGGGAAACAAGACGAGGGGGCGATCAAGGGAGATTTCATGCAAGTGGGCACAACGTTTGCCGAGCAACGTTTCGGAAAAGAGGTCCGCGCCGGGTCACGAATTACATACGGGGCACACGGCGCCTGCGCAACGCGTCCACTTCCGGCCCCCTACCATGGCGCCTGCGCGCTGGGCCCCGGAGTTCCGCCCGGCCGGTTCCCAGGCTTACCTCCTGCTGAGCCAGCAGCACCCTCCGCTCACGCTCCTTCTCTTCCTCCCGGGCCTGGGCCTCGTCACGCCGCACGCGGGCAACATTGTCCTTGTTCCGGACGTGCCAGCTCTTCTTGGGCAAGATATTCATGGCGTCGTAGCAGTCCACGGACTGGCACGCCCGCCTCTCTGCACTTCCGATTGGCGAGAGAATGCCCCTTCCCTCTTGTCCCTACTTCGACCACAGATTGGTTCTTAACTCATTGGTACGGCCCCCTGGCCTGTAACGACAGGTGATTGGCTAAGACGCCCTTTATCTCAGCGAATGCCAGGCTTTTGGCGCGTGGTATCCCCTAGCAACCGCTTTTCACATATCCGAGCCAATCGCAAGTTGGCCCTCCCCTAATGCCAGATTCGGCCGCCGATTGGCCAACACAACCATCAAGTCTCCTTGCGGAAGAGCACTTCGAACGGCCACACATTCCCATGCATTTGATTGGCTCCCGCCCTGATGTAGCCCTGCCCCCACCTTCAGGACGCAGATTTCAAAGCGCGCTCAGTCACCTCGGCTGTGTTTATTCATAGAAGAAAGATCACCCGAGAGTCTGGGACGTGGCGGCGAGGGTCTCTGGAAACCTCCAGATCCTAGAGCTGGAAGAGCGTGGGGTCTTCTCTAGTTCTCCTAGTTTTACAGATGTGACCTAGGCTTACAATTGGCCTGGAGTCTGAAGGTGGGACATGGGCTGCAGGGGTCAAAAAGCCGGGTGGGTGGAGCTCAGCGCCACAGCGCGCCGTGCGAGGAAGACTTTGTTCTGCGCCTCCTGAGGCAAAGAGAGGTGGAGGTCAGACAGCCCTCTCCCCCAATGCCTTTCAATGTCCCCCACGGGGTCCCTCTCAGGGACCCGCCTGGCTCACCGTCTCTCTCTGACGTTTGAGCTGAGAGATGAGACGACCGTAGGAGTTAGCCAGAGCCACAGTGTACGCCATCAGGATGCTGGAGGAGACACGAACAGAAGCCACTCCTGACACGCTCCTCCATTCTATACAAACCCCTGGCTCCTTCAAAGCCAGGATGTCATCTACAAGGACTTCAGTCTCCCAGCCCAGGAGTCCTAAGTCCCACCCTCCTCCTCCTCCTCCTTTGGACCCTAGGCCTCCTCCCACCCCGAGCCTCTCCTCTCTCCGACGCAGGTGGTGGCCCCCAGATCACGTGCATTCAAACCCAGACCCAGAAGTCTGGGCAAACTCACCTGGAAATCAGCAGAAGGGGTACAGCAAAAGCCTGAGTCCCCAGGAAGAAGAGGAAGTTCTGGGCGGTCTCAGGGAGGCTGGAAATAGACTCAGGGATCTGGGCCCAGATGGACGACTGCCCCCGGAATGGACCACATAGCTTAGAAGGTGGGATCCTGAAGTCAAGATAGGCTGGGCTCACGTAGAGCCAGGAGTCTGAACGCTGAACGCAGGGAGAGGGAGGGAAAGAGGCAGGAGCCTCTCGCACTTACAGGAAGATGCTGTAAAGCAGAGGAACGCTGGAGATGGCCAGACCCAGGAGAAGGACCAGGGGGAAAAAGAAATTCGCTGTGGAGGCCCGGAACGTGCGGGCAGCCGGAGAGCAGGTGAAGAAGAGGGTGAGCTGGCAGGGGAAGGCACAGAGGAAGGGGATCTGAAACAACGGTCTGTGCCTCCTGCCTTTTTTTTTTTTTTTTTTTTTTTTTGAGACGGAGTTTCGCTCTCGTTACCCAGGCTGGATTGCAATGGCGTGATCTCGGCTCACCGCAACCTCCGCCTCCTGGGTTCAGGCAATTCTCCTGCCTCAGCCTCCCGAGTAGCTGGGATTACAGGCACGCGCCACCGTGCCCAGCTAATTTTTTTAATTTTTAGTAGAGACGGGGTTTCACTTTGTTGACCAGGATGGTCTCGATCTCTTGACCTCGTGATCCACCCGCCTCGGCCTCCCAAAGTGCTGGGATTACAGGCTTGCGCCACCGCGCCTGGCTTTTTTTTTTTTTTTTTTAAGGCAGTTTTGCTCTTGTTGCCCAGGCTGGAATGTAATGCCGTGATCTCGGCTCACTGCAACCTCCACCTCCCGGGTTCAAGCTATTCTCCTGCCTCAGCCTCCCAAGTGGCTGGGACGGCAAACATGCACCACCTCACCTGGCTAATTTTGTGTTTTTGTTTTTGAGACAGAGTCTCGCTCTGTCGCCCAGGCTGGAGTGCAGTGGTATGATCTCGGGTCACCGCAACCTCCACCTTCCAGTTTCAAGCAGTTCCCTGCCTCAGCCTCCAGAGTAGCTGGGATTACAGGCACAGGCCACTACACCTGGTTTTTGTTTGTTTTTTTAGTTTTAGCAGGGACAGGGTTTCACCATTTTGGCCAGACTGGTCTTGAACTCCTGACCTCAGGTGATGCACCCGCCTCAGCCTCCCAAAGTGCAGGGATTGCAGGCATGAGTTAACCTCGCCCGGCCTACCTGCCTCTCCTTTTTCCCAAACCAGGAGTCTGAGCCCTTTCCTCATCTAGGACCCCAAATTCGGAATTCCCGGATCCTCAGACATATAAGTCAGAATGCCTCAGACCCTTCTTTCTCTCACATCGAGGAGTCTGTCCTACAGCCCCCTTCTCTTACGACCTAGCAGTCCAGGCCCCCAAAATCTTCCTTGCCCGGGACCCAGGAGTCCAGGCCCCAATACCTCCTGCCTCAGACCCAAGGGTCCCCCCATCCCTTACCTTCTTCAGGTAGAAAAGCAGCAGGAACTTGACCGTGTTAAGCAGAGGCAGTAAAGGGCAGAAAAAACTCCCCACCCAGACCACAGTCTGCGCGTAGATAAGCCCCAGCACCTCGTCGGGCACCTGGAACTCCTGGGTCCCCGCCAGACGACCAAGCGCCCCAGGACAGAGACCGCAGAGGAGCCTGAAGGATGGGGCGGGGCGGGGCGAGCCTAAGTCAGAGACGCCGTGGCCTGGAGTTCCCCCGCCTTTACCGCCCCACCCACCAACAGGAAGCACGCGTAACTGACGTGGGCCGGGACTTTCAAGACTCCACGTGGAGGTGGAGGAGGTGGGTCCAGAGGGCGGGTCCTGAGGACTAGACTAGACAGGACCCGGCGTGCGGCGGTAGGGGCGGGGCCAGAGGGAAGGAACTAAAACCAGGATGGGAAGCGAGGCGACCTGCGGACCCAGGGCAAGCAAAGGGAGCCGGCAGAGGCGGGAATAGCAAAAAGGTGAAATAGCACGGTGAGAAGGACAGCACGATGTGGGCAGGGCCTGGTCCTGAAGGGGCGGGGCTCTCACTTTCGAGGAAACTGGATGAGCAGCGCGACTGCCAAGCCAGTCAGCAGATCAAAGAGTAGGAGCTTGTACATTTCCTGGCCCACGAGAGTCTCCCAGCACTGAAGACAAATAGGTCAGAAAGACCTCAGGACCCGGGCACCTGGAGGTCCCACGCGTCGGAGTCTCCACATCCCAAACCTGTGAGACCCTATCAATATTTTCTCTGGGGGTCCTCGTTTTTCAAACATCATTATCCTTGGGAGAGTGTTCCAGCACCCCAAGCTCCCCCCTCCGCCCAAACCAAAGTCTGGTCCCACGCAGCTCCTTTCCTCTGGGGACCCTAGCGTCCCAGGCAGACCCCACGCCGTTCTCACCGGAAGTTCTTTGTAATTGTAGCCACAGGTTTTGCAGTCCTCAGCCTCGGCGTCGCCCCCACAAGTGATCTGATTCCAGAGAGAGAAGAGCAGGACCACCAGGGAGGCCAGGCGAAGAAACAGGGTCCTGGTGAGGGGAAGGCAGAGGAGAATGGGCCCTGACCCGTCCCCACCACGTGGTGGTTCCCTTCTGAGTGGAACGCGCTCGGATTCAACCCAGCTCACAGATGAAGAAGCTGAGGCTGTGACACAATCAGGATTTTTCTTTTTTCTTTTTTTTTGAGACAGGGTCTCACCCTATCGCCCAGACTGTAGTGCAGTGGCGTGATCTCGGCTCTCTCCACCTCCCAGGCTCAAGCACTTCTCCTGCCTTGAGAAGTAGGAGGCTCCTCCAAGTAGCCTCCCAAGTAGCTGGGACTACTGGCCTGGGCCACTATCGCCGGGCTAATTTTTGTATTTTTAGTAGAGATGGGCTCTCATCTCGTTGGCCAGGCTGGTCTCGAACTCCTGACCTCAAATGATCCACCCATCTCGGCCTCCCAGAGTGCTGGGATTACAGGCGTGAGCCACCGAGCCCAGCCAAGAGTCAGGATTTGAATCCCTGGATCCGATATCCGCAGGATTTCCGTGTCTTACCTGTCAAGGCCAACGTCCCTCTGACCGCCCCCACCCCTCATCATTCCCAGCCCTCCCCATGAGGCTGGAACCTCAGCAAGATTAAAATGATCTGGCGACTCCGGGTGTAGCCCTCCAGTGGAGCAATCAGCGTGAACACCGGCGGCAGCACAAAGTTAACCCCGGCGATGAAGATGGACGGAAGGTAATTCACCCCAAGCTTCAGCAGTGGCGTCTCCTGGACAAGGGGCGTCTCCTGGGAGGGGGAGTGGACCATGAGAAGAGGCTTGGGGTCCTGGAGGAGACAAGCTTAAGGTCCTCACCCCCAGTCTCTTCCTCCTTTAAAACCCCAAAGTCCAGGGTCCAAACATACCCCACCCCATACTTCCTTTTTTTTTTTTTTTTTTTTTTTTTTTTGAGACAGTCTGACTCTGTCACTCAGGCTGGAGTGCAATGGCGTGATCTCGGCTCACTTGCAACCTCCGCTTCCCAGGTTCAAGCAATTCTCCTGCATCAGCCTCCTGAGTAGCTGAGATTACAGGCACGCGCCACCACGCCCAGCTAATTTTTTGTATGTTTAGTAGAGATGGGGTTTCACTATGTTGGCCAGGCTGGTCTCGAACTCCTGACTTCGTGATCCGCCCGCCTCGGCCTCCCACAGTGCTGGAATTGCAGGCGTGAGCCACCGCGCACGGCCCCCTTACTTCCTAAGATCTCTGGCGTCCCAGACTTCCGTCCCCTCCCTCCACCGTTGGAATTGTAGCTTCCAAGACCCCCCGACTTCCTTTTCAAAGACCCTCCGCACCTGTAGCTCCACCGTGGACTCTGTGGCCCAGTAGACGCCATAGAACGCTGCCCCCAGGAGCGCGGCCACCAGCAGGTTGAGCAGCACCCGCACCGACCAAACCCTGGCTTGCTGGCCCAGCGTCCGCACCGCAGCCTGGCGACGCAGCATCGTCTCCTCCAGCTCCACCTGAAGGCAGGAGACGTGCCCGCTTGGACTCCATTTCCCAAGGCGCGGGCCTCTCGGTTCCCCAGGCCTGGCTCTCCAGAGATCCTCCTCCACGTGAACTGCTGCAGACGTCTCGCCACCCGCTAACAACCTCCGCAGTCCACCTGCGGCCGAGCCCCCCGGGAAACCTGCGGCCCTTTATCGCCCCGCCCCTCCGCGGCCGGGTCCCGCAATCCAAGCCCCTAACCCTCTGTGGCCAATCTCAGCACCCAAAGCTCCGCCCAGCATCCAAGACCCGCCCCTTGTCAGCCCCGCCCACCCGAGGCTCCGCCCTCAGGCGGCCCAGCGCTTCTGCCTGACCTGAAGATCCAGTTCAGCGGTAACAAGACGTGCCGCTGGCCGCTCCCATCACTTAACTTTGAACCAAGTTGCCTTAGGCCCCGCCCGCTTCTTGGGCTTACTTTAAAAAAATTGTTTTTGGCGAGGGGGTAGAGTGGGAGTCTCCCTATATTGCCCAGGCTAGTCTCGAACTCCTGGACTCAAATGATTCACCTGCCTCGGTCTCCCGAAGTACTGGGGTTACAAGCATAAGCCACCGAGCCCATCCCTTGCGCATCTTTTTCCTACATCCTTGGACCTCGGGGAGCCCTATCGCGGCCTGCTCTCAACCCTCTCATTCCCCAGGACCTGCCTTTCTTGGAGAAAGAGCTTCCTAGCGTCTCCCTGAGGCACCATCGCTGGGTTAGGCCTTGTGCCTTATCTGAGCCCAGCCCTTTCTGATCCCTACCCAGTTGCACACCGCGCCCCCTAAGCGCACCTGTAATTCGTACAAGATGATGCGCTGGCGCAGCCGCACGTGGACGTCCCCGCTGAGGCCGAAATCCCAGGCCGAGAACACCCGGTGGCTGTAGCTGGTCAGAGCCCCGGACTCTGCCAGCAGTGTCTGCTTCAGCCCGGACACGGAACTGAGAGGGGAGACCCAGGAGACGGGATGTGAAAGGACAGTCAGGAACGGGGTTGTGGGGGGAGATGGGAGAAACGGGGAAGATGAACCCTAAAGCCTTGGGCACTAGGCGAGCTGCCACCTGATGGAGAGTCAGAGGCAGATACACATACAGTCACTAAAAGGCAAAGTCCAAGGGAGACTGAGAGACAGACCTGGGGTGCAGGCATCCCAAGGAGAGAGGCAGTAACCTAGGAGATAGGGACAGAGCCCCGGATCGAAGGGGCCGGAAAGCCAGTGTGAGAGGGGCAGAGGCCCTGAGGAAGATGGATGCGGAGGAGGGATGGAGGTCCCAGAGGGAGATTTGGAGAAAGGGAGACAAAGACTGAGAAAGGAGAAAGAAAATCTACAAAAGACCCGGGTCAGAGATCCAGAGGAAGTACAGGCACCCAGAGAAGGGGGCTGGGTTGGGAAGACCCAGAGAAAACAGCAGGTAGAGAGAATCAAGAGAGGGGGCAGGCCAGGTGCGGTGGCTCACACCTGTAATCCCAGCACTTCGGGAGGCCGAGTAGGGAGGATCACCTGAGGTCAGGAGTTCCAGACCAGCCTGGCCAACATGGTGAAACCCTGTCTCTACTAAAAATTTAAAAAATGAGCCAGGTGTGGTGGCGGGCACCTGTAATCCCAGCTACTTGGGAGGCTGAGTCAGGAGGATCACTTGAACCCAGGAGGTGGAGGTTACAGTGAATTGAGATCACGCCACTATACTCCAGCCTGGCTGACAAAGACTCCTGCTCAAAAAAAAAAAAAAAAAAAAAAAAACACAGAGACAGACCCCGAGAAGAGTCTCAAAAAAGGGGGGCAAAGACCCAGGAAGGAGATGGGAGAACCACAGCGGGGCAGGGGCAGACACAGAGCTGGACAGAGAGACCACGTGCACCTTCACCGCCCTGGCCCTGCCCCCATCATCTCATGTGAACAACCTCAGAGGGCCCCCACCTGGTCTCCTTGCTTCCACCTGTGCCTCTTATAATCCATTCTCTCTTCTTCAGCCAGCAGGACCTTCTTCCTAGCAACTCAGACCATATTCTATTCCAGGGCTTTTCCCTGCTCTTCCAATCTAGGCTTCTTCCTAGCATAACCTGCCAGGGCCTGCCTGATCTGACCCCTCCCTACTTCTCAAAGCTTAAATCCTGTCCCTTTTTTTTTTTTTTTTGTCTCACTCTGTTGTCCAAGCTGGAATGCAGTGGCACGATCTCAGCTCACTGCAACCTCCACCTCCCAGGTTCAACTGATTGTCCAGCCTCAGTCTCCTGAGTGGCTGGGATTACAGGCACCTGCCACCACGTTCAGCTAACTTTTATATTTTTAGTAGAGATGGGGTTTCACCATGTTGGCCAGGCTAGTCTCAAACTCCTGACCTCAAGTGATCCACCTGCCTTAGCCTCCCAAAGTGCTGAGATTACAGGCAGGAGCCACCGCACCTGTCCCTGTCCCTTCTTCTCATATGGGCCTTATATTTCTTGGAATACCTCAAACCTCTTTCCTACCACAAGGTCTTCGTATCTGCAGCTCCCTCTGCCTAGAATGCTGGTGTCTTGGCTGTTCATCTGCCTGACTCCTCATCTTTCTCTCTTTTTATTTTTTTTTTTTGAGACGGAGTTTCGCTCTTGTTACCCAGGCTGGAGTGCAACGGCTCGATCTCGGCTCACCGCAACCTCTGCCTCCTGGATTCAGGCAATTCTCCTGCCTCAGCCTCCTGAGTAGCTGGGATTACAGGCGCGCACCACCATACTTGGCTAATTTTTGTATTTTTAGTAGAGATGGGATTTCACCATGTTGACCAGGATGGTCTCGATCTCTTGACCTCGTGATCCACCCGCCTCGGCCTCCCAAAGTGCTGGGATTACAGGCGTGAATCACCGCGCCTGGCCCCCCCCTTTTTTTTTTTTTTAGGGACTGGGTCTCTCCATGTTGGTCAGGCTAGTCTCAAACTCCCGACCTCAGGTGATCCTCCACCTTGGCCTCCTAAAGTGCTGGGATTACAGGTGTGAGCCACCACAGCCGCCTATCTTTCTAGTCTTTATCTTCAGGTCCCCTACTCCAGATAGAGGGGCCTTACCCATTATTCTGTATCACAGGGGTTGGCAATCAACAGTCCATGGGCCAAATCTGGGCCAACCACTGTTTTTGTCAATAAGTTTTGTCAGCACACAGCCACACCTACTCATGTACGTATTGTGTGTGGCAGCTCGAGCATGACAGTGGCAGAGTTGAGTCCCAGACAGTATGGCCTTCAAAGACAAACATTTACAGACATTTACTTTGGCTGCGTGCGGTGGCTCACGTCTGTAATCCCAGCACTTTGGGAGGCCGAGGCAGGTGGATCACGAGGTCAAGAGATGGAGACCCTCCTGGTTAATGAGGTGAAACCCCGTCTCTACTAAAAATAGAAAAATTAGCTGGGCACGGTGGCGCGTGCCTGTAATCCCAGCTACTCGGGAGGCTGAGGCAGGAGAATGGTCCGAACCCAGGAGGCAGAGGTTGCGGTGAGCCGAGACCGCGCCATTGCACTCCAGCCTGGTTATCAAGAGCGAAACTCCGTCTCAAAAAAAAAAAAAAATACAAAATTAGCCAGGCATGGTGGCACATGCCTGTAATTCCAGCTATTTGGGAGGCTGAGGCAGAAAATTGCTTGAACCTGAGGCGGAGGTTGCAGTGAGCCAAGATCGCACCATTGCGCTCCAGCCTGGGCAACAAGAGTGAAACTCCATCTCCAAAAAAGAAAAAGTTGATTTTTGGCCAAGTGCATTGGCTCATGCCTGTAATTCTAGCACCTTGAGGAGCAGATCTGTTGAGCCCAGGAGTTTGAGTGCAGCCTGGGCAGCAAATACAGCAAGACCCTGTCTCTACAAAGTTAAAAAAAAAAAAATTAGCAGGACATGGTGGTGCGCCCCTGTAGTCCCAGCTGCTTCAGAGGCTGAGATCGGAGGATCAGTTGAGTTCTGGAGGCCCAGGCTGCAGATGAGCTATGATTGCATCTCTGCACTCTAGCCTGGGTGGCAGAGTGAGACCCTGTCTCAAAAAACAAAACAGGCCAGGCTCAGTGGCTCATGCCTGTAATCCCAGCACTTTTGGAGGCCAAGGCAGGTGGATGATGTGAGGTCAGGACTTTGAGACCAGCCTGGCCAACAGAGCAAAACGCTGTCTCTACTAAAGATACAAAAAATCTGCTGATGACATGCAGCTAAAAAAAAAAACCGAAAGAAAGAAAAATACAAAAAGTCAGCGGGGAATGGTGGTGGGTGCCTGAGAACCCAGCCACGTGGGAAGCTGAGGCAGTAGAATCACTTGAACCCAGAATGCAGAGGTTGCAATGAGCCAAGATAGTGCCGTTACACTCCAGCTTGGGCAACAGAGACTCCATCCTCGAAAGAAAGAAAGAAAGAAAGAAAAGAAAAGAAAAGAAAAGAAAGAAAGAAAGAAAGAAAGAAAGAAAGAAAGAAAGAAAGAAGGAAAGAAAGAAAAGAATGAAAAAGAAAAATGAAAATCCCCAAATCTTGATTTTAACTGAAACAGAAGAAAGGGTTACACAGCAAGGCTGAGGATTCCTGGGGAGGGAGTTTTGCCAGCACCACTTGCTCCCCCCCCACCCGTTCTTTCAGGGAGTCAGGGGTGCAGGTGCCACTGACCGATGCAGGATGAACAGGAGGCAGATGAGGCCAACAGCAAAGGCCCAGCACAGGTAGGTGACCGCCAGGTGTGGGCGGGGCGGGTAGAAGCCATAGAACAGAGGAGACCATTCCAAGTAACCCTGTGGGGGGAAGGTGGGTCGGGGCCACTGTGGGAGGAGGCAGGGCTCCTGGCGATGCATAATCAGGGTCTGGGGTCAGGGTTTGAGGGGCGTGTTTGAAAGCACAGGGCTCAGTCGGGGGCGGTGGCTCAGGCCTGTAATGTCAGCACTTTGGGAGGCCGAGGTGGGCGGTTCACCTGAGATCTGGAGTTCGAGACCAGCCTGACCAACATGGTGAAACCCTATCTCTACTAAAAATACAAAATTAGCTGGGCGTGGTGGGCATGCCTATAATCCCAGCTACTTAGGAGGCTGAGGCAGGAGAATCGCTTGAACCCAGGAGATTGCAGTGAGCCAAGATCAGGCCATTGCACTCCAGCCTGGGTAACAAGAGGGAAACTCCGAAAGACTCCATCTCAAAAAAAAAAAAAAAAAAAAAAAAAAAAAAAAACAAGCCCGGGCTCACAGGGGTTAGGAGAAATCTCCCAGGGACCCAGGCACCTACTTCTCCCGAGAGCAAGTTGAAGAGCTGGGTGTCGAAGGAGACCAGGCCCTCGGAGTGGGGATTATAGAAGCCGCAGGGCGAGGAGGTGTTGAGGCCGGGAGGGCCTGGGGGAGCGCCTTCCAGCCAGGTGGGCAGCAGCGTCATGCAGGCCATGAGCACTGAGGCCAGCACGTTGAGGAGCAGCAGGAAGCGCAGCAGAGAGAAGTAGGACTCGGCGCCGGCGCCAAACTGACCTGCAGGGGGCAGCAGAGAGAGAGGCTCAGGTTCCTTTCTGGGAGCAGGACCAGCCCCTCCACCCCGGGACTGGGGGCCCAGGGGCGCCGCCTTTTTCTTTTGTTCTTTATTTATTTTTAATTTATTTATTTATTTTTGAGACGCAGAGTCTCTCCGCCGCCCAGGCTGGAGTGCAGTGGCCGGATCTCAGCTCACTGCACCCCCCGCCTCTCGGTTCAAGCGATTCTCCTGCCTCAGCCTCCCGAGTAGCTAGGATTACAGGTGCATGCCACCACACCTGGCTAACTTTTGTATTTTTAGTAGAGACTGGGTTTTACCGACTTCAGGTGATCCACCTGCCTCGACCTCCCAAAGTGCTGGGATTACAGGCGTGAGCCACCGCGCCCGGCTCTGCAGCGCCTTTCTCAGACTGGAGTCCAGGCCCCCAGCCCCTCCTCCCTCAGACCCAGAATCCAGACCCCAGCCCCTCCTCCCTCAGACCCAGAATCCAGACCCCAGCCCCTCCTCCCTCAGACCCAAAAATCTAGGTCGAAGCCCCTCCTCCCTCAGACCCAGGAGTCCAGGACCCCAGTCCCTTCACCCTCAGACCCAAAAGTCCACAGCCCAGGCCCCTCTTCCCTCGCATTCTGGAGTCCAGGCCCTGCCCCAGGACACCACCCCACCACCGCCGCACCCCCGATCCTCTTCAGTGTCCATGCCCAGGGCTGCAGGCGCCGCAAGCCTTCCTTTGTTTTCTCCTTGGGCCTCCGAAGCAGCCGTGCCCATTGATCCATCCTAGATCCAGAGCCATGGACCAACTGTTCCCTGGAGTAGCTTTGCCTGGGAGGGAAACAGGCAGAAAATGAGAGGTTTCGCAGCCCCAGACTGGGAACCACCCGGATGTAGAAACAACTCAACAGATCAGAGAAGTGAAGTGTGGCCTATACATAGGGTAGAATACTCTGTAGCAATAAAAAAGAAACAAACCAACCAGATGGGCACGGTGACTTAATGCCTGTAATCCCAGCAGTTTGGGAGGCTACGGAAGGTGGATCACCTGAAGTCAGGAGTTCGAGACCAGCCTGACCAACATGGTGAAATATCATCTCTACTAAAAATACCAAAAAAAAAAAATTGCTGGGTGGCGGGAACCTGTAATCCCAGCTACTCAGGAGGCTGAGGCAGGAGAATTGCTTCAACCTGGGAGGCCAAGGTTGCAGTGAACTGAGATGGCACCACTGCACTCCAGTCTGGGTGACAGAACAAGACCGTCTCAAAAAAAAAAAAAAATGTGTTGGGCGTGGTGGCTCACTCCTGTAATCCCAGCACTTTGGGAGGCTGAGGCGGGTGGATCACGAGGTCAAGAGATCGAGACCATCCTGGTCGACATGGTGAAACCCCATCTCTACTAAAAATACAAAAATTAGCTGGGCATGGTGGTGCGTACCTGTAATCCCAGCTACTCAGGAGGCTGAGGCAGGAGAATTGCCTGAACCCAGGAGGCGGAGGTTGCAGTGAGCCGAGATTGCGCCATTGCACTCCAGCCTGGGTAACAAGCGCGAAACCATCTCAAAAAAAAAAAAAGGTTAGGGAGAAAGGGTTACCTTGTCCTTGTGAGGAGAAAGGGGACATCAGAGGAGGGGCATGCAAGGTGCTGTCACGCCGTGTCCTGCCCTAGCTGGAGTTTAGCTGGGTTCTCATTTTATGAATGCAGTTGTACCTCAGTATCCATGGGGGGTTAGTTCACGAACTCCCAAGAATACTGAAATCTGTAGATGCCCAAATTCCTTATGTAAAACAGTACAGTATTGGCATCTGCAATACACACATCCTCCTGTATTCTTACCATTATTATTAGTAGTATTTTTTAAAGACAGGGTTTCATGATGTTGGTCAGGCTGCTCTTGAGCTCTAGACCTCAGGTGATCCACCCGCCTTGGCCTCTAAAGGGCTTGGATTACAGGCGTGAGCCACCACGCCTGGTCACATCATTATTATTATTTGAGATGGCATTTCGTCCTTGGCACCCAGGCTGGAGTGCAATAGCTCAATCTTGGCTCACTGCAACCTCCGCCTCCCGGGTTCAAGTGACTCTTCTGCCTCGGCCTCCCAGGTAGCAGGGATTACAGGCACCACCCACCACGCCCAGCTGATTTTTGTATTTCTAGTAGAAACATGGTTTCACCAGGTTGGCCCGACTGGTCTCAAACTCCTGAAGAGTCAGGTGATTTGCCTGCCTCGGCCTCCCAAAGTGCTGGGATTATAGGCCTGAGGCACTGTGTCCGGCCTGGTTTTTTGTTTGTTTTTTAGAGATGGAGTCTCACTCTTGCCCAGGCTGGAGTGCAATGGCGCGCTTTAAGCTCACTGCAACCTCTGCCTCCCAGGTTCAAGCAATTCTTTGCCTCAGCCTCCCAAGTAGCTGGGATTACAGGTGACCACCACTCCACCAGCTAATTTTTGTATTGTTAGTAGAAATGAGGTTTCACCATCTTGGCCAGGCTGGTTTTGTTTTTTGTTTTTTGAGACAGAGTTTCGCTCTTGTTACCCAGGCTGGAGTGCAATGGCACGATCTCGGCTCACTGCAACCTCCGCCTCCTGGGTTCAGGCAATTCTCCTGCCTCAGCCTCCCGAGTAGCTGGGACTACAGGCACGCACCACCATGCCCAGCTAATTTTTACAAATATTTTTAGTAGAGACAGGGTTTCACTATGTTGGCCAGGATGGTCTTGATTTCTTGACCTCGTGATCCACCCGCCTCGGCCTCCCAAAGTGCTGGGATTATAGGCGTGAGCCACTGTGCCCGGCCTGCCAGGCTGGTTTTGAACTCCTGACCTTGTGATCCACCTGCCTTGGCCTCCCAAGGTGCTGGGATTGCAGCTGTGAGCCACTGTGCCCAGCCTCTTTAGATTTTTATTGTAATAAAGTATCTGATTTTTAGAGACAGAGTCTAATTTTGTTGCCTAGGCTGGAGTGCAATGGAGCAATCTCTGCTCACTGTGACCTCCGCCTCCCAGGTTCAAGGGATTCTCCTTCCTCAGCCTCCCGAGTAGCTGGGACTACAGGTGTGCGCCACCACACCCGGCTAATTTATTTGTATTTTTAGCAGAGAAGGAGTTTCACCATGTTAGCCAGGATGGGCTCGAGCTCCTGAGCTCAGGTGATCCACTTGCCTTGCCCTCCCAAAGTGCTAACATTGCAGGCAGGAGCCACCGCGCCAGGCCCATAATCATTTTTGAATGAGGACACCTGCATTCTCATTGTTCACCAGGTGCTGCAAAGCAGGCAGTGGGAAAGAGAGAGCGGCTTTGAAGAAGTGGGGAAGGTGAAGGCATAAAGCAGAGACAAATAAATAAGCAGATTTCAGACATGCACAGGGAGAAACTGAGAAGCAGAGGCAGGACTGGAGAGACATGGGTGACAGTGAATCCCAGAGAGAGAGGACCCCAGAGTCACCGAAAGGAAGTACTCATTCGGAATCTGAAGCAGAGACAAAGATGAGGGGAAGAAAGAAACCAAGAGGGGCAGCTCTGTCCGGGGCAGACAGAGGCCCCAGAAACCAGGAGCCGCAGAGAACAGAGGGAAGAGACAGGGTCCGAGGTGTGGGAGAAGCGCACAACCTGGGCTGGATGGGTCCCAGCGGGAGGTGGCGCCTCACCTGTGTGCCCGTCTGGCCTGCATGGGCCAGGGCAGTTCCCGGGAAGGGTGAGGGTCCTGCAGCTCTGTCTGGGTGGCTTCTGCAAAGGCCTGCCTGCTCCTTCCTCCATCCTCCTCCTCCTCCTCCTCTGGCGTCCCCCAAGGCAGCATCCCAGGGCCTCGATACCGAAGTGTAGCAGCACTGGGCAGTTCGTTCAGCACAGAGGACAGAGCCCGGCCTGGGGAGGGGAAGCTGGCTGGCAAGACTCAAGAGTCTGGGCCCAATCTTCTCCTCCCTCAGACCAGAAAACCAGGCCCCAGGCCCCTCCTCCCTCGGACCCAGGAGTCCAGGCCCCAGCCCCTCCTCTCTCGGACCCAGGAGTCCAGGCCCCAGCCCCTCCTCCCTCGGACCCAGGAGTCCAGACCCCCGGCCCCTCCTCCCTCAGACCCAGGAGTTCAGGGACAGCCCCTCCTCCCCCAGCCCCAGGAGTCCAGACCCCCGGCCCCTCCTCCCTCAGACCCAGGAGTTCAGGCACAGCCCCTCCTCCCTGGGACCCAGGAGTCCAGGCCCCAGGCCCTCCTCCCTCAGACCCAGGAGTTCAGGCACAGCCCCTCCTCCCTCGGACCCAGGAGTCCAGGCCCCAGGCCCTCCTCCCTCAGACCCAGGAGTCCAAGTGCCAGCCTCTACTTCACCTGAACCCAGGGGTCCACAGCCCTCGATCCCATCCCCAGGGACTCAAATGTGGACCCCTCCTACTCCAGGGCAGAGGAGTCCAGCCTTCAACTTCCTTTTCCCTCTAGTTCGGGAGTGTGGGGACCCAGCCTCTCCTATACCCGACACCCAAACTCCTAGCCTCTCACCCTCCCCTCCTCCCAGACTAGCCTGGTTCTCCAGGCTCCTCCTCCTCAGACCCTGGAGTTCCAGCCTCCACTTCCCTTCTCTCCTGTAATACCAGGAAGTGAAACCTTCTCTCTTCAGCCCTCAGGCTCAGGAGTCCCACCTAGCCTGAAGGTTGGGTGGATCTGAACCTCTCCTGGCTTCCCTACCTCCTCTGGCCTCCCGGGGGGCCAGCCACCCGCTAGAGGAGCCCCAGGCTGCTGAATCCAGGGTCGGGTTTTCTTCCATGGCCTCAGGCTGGGCTCTCTAGTGGCCAGCAGGCAGACACGGCCCCAGGTAAGGGCGGGGCCAGGGCAGGTGTGTACCTGGCCGGCAGGTGGCCCGGAGGGAGTTAGGTACACTTCTTCCTGTAGTTTCTCAGGAACCGTTTGGTTCCTGGGCCAGGCTGGCCGCTGCACCTCACCTGAGACTCCCGGTGTTTGTCACCCGCAGGTACTTGCACAGACACGATGCATTTGTGCAACTTTATTGGGAAAGATTTACACACTGTGACCTGTCACAGGCCAAAGGATGAGAAGAGGGAGCCAAGAGTGTTGGGGCCCCAAGGTGGCTCAGACATAAGCCGTGGGGTGGCAGGCCCCAGGCCTGTGTATCCGTGCCTCAGTTTCCTTTTTGTGAAATGGGAAGCTTATGCTTCCTTCCAAGTCTGCAATATGGGCGTGATGAGCTAAGGGCGGAGTGAGAGACACAGGGAAGAGGCTGCCCCAGCTCCAACCCCACACTGTGGATGCAGAAAGGGAATTTGCCCAAACCCACCACCCAGAGGCCCCTTCCGTTCTTGGGTAGCGCAGTGCTCTCTGAAGATCCCAAAGCCGGAGCAGGGGCAAGGGAGACTTTTCAGGACAGGACTTGGATTTTGTAGGAGGGGAGTGGCCACTGGAGGCCCCTGGGCAGAGGGCAGGGAGGACACTGGCAAGTCTGCTTCAGTGGCAGGCAGGGTATTAGCTGGGGAAGAGGAAATTCTCTCCAGGACCCTTGCCAAGGTAAGGACTCCTTCTGGGGAGGAGACAGCAGCCTGGTTCACAGAATCCCCGGGAACCGCTAGCAGAGGGAGCGTCTCGAAGCTTACTCCTCCCGGAGCTTCTCCGGGGCAAGGCTGGTGGGCTGGGAGGCTGCCTTCCGCCGGCCGGGGCTGCCCCCAGCCAATGCCAGCCCCAGCCCCAGGGCAGCCAGGGCCAGGAAGTGGATGCAGAAGTAGATGGAGGCCCAGTACCGAAGTGTGTCTGCCATTGAGAGGAGCACGAAGCCCATGCACATGTAGTCATAGGCACGCATCTTCAGGAACCAGTGCACCCAGTCCCAGGCCTTCTGCCCCCTTGGGCTCAGCCGCCCCCGCAGGGCAGACTCCAGCCGGCCCTCCGCAGCCAGGCACAGCGGGATGGTCAGGAAGCTCAGGTAGTAGCCCGGGTGGAGGCCATGCCAGTAGGCACTCAGCAGCATGGTCCAGGCGCTCCTGAGGAGGGGCTGGGAGTCAGGACCTGCCAGTCCAGTGCCCTCTGCCCCCCCGGCCACAGGAGTCCAGACCCCAGCCCCTCCTCCCCCAGCCCCAGAGTCCAGATCCCCGGCCCCTCCTCCCCCAGCCCCAGGAGTCCAGACCCCCAGCCCCTCCTCCCTCAGACTCAGGAGTCCAGACCGCTGGCCCCTCCTCCCCCAGACCCAGGAGTCCAGGCTCCAGCCCCTCTTCCCTCAGACCCAGAAATCCAGACCCTCAGCCCCTCCTCCGCAGACTCAGGAGTCCAGACCCCAGCCCCTCCTCCCCCAGACCCAGAAATCCAGAGCCCCAGCCTCTCCTCCCCCAGCCCCAGGAGTCCAGACCCCCAGCCCCTCCTCCCCAAGCCCCAGGAGTCCAGACCCCCGGCCCCTCCTCCCCCAGGCCCAGGAGTCCAGGCCCCAGCCCCTCCTCCCTCAGACCCAGAAATCCAGACCCCCAGCCCCTCCTCCCTCAGACCCAGGAGTCCAGGCCCCAGCCCTTCCTCCCCCAGACCCAGGAGTCCAGGCCCCAGCCCCTCCTCCCTCAGACCCAGAAATCCAGGCCCCCAGCCCCTCCTCCCTCAGACCCAGGAGTCCAGGCCCTGGGCCCTCCCTGCTCAAACCCATGCCCCTTTTCCCTAGCTCCAGAAGGTGGAGGAGGCTATAGGCTGCTGTCTCCTTCAGGGATCCAGGAGCCCCGAGCCTTCCACACACACTTCACAGCTGTATCCCAGGCCATCTCCTCCTTTAAAGATTGATCATTTTATGTTCCACTGCCCTTCCTCTCCCAGGACCAAGAAGTCTAATTGTTGGGCCCACTGGTTCTTTTTCTTTCTGAGTCTTGCCCTGTGGCTCAGGCTGGAGTGCAGTGACGCAATCTCGGCTCCCTGCAACCTCCGCCTCCTTGGTTCAGCCATTGTCCTGCTTCAGCCTCCCGAGTAGCTGGGATTACAGGCATGTACCACCACTCCTGGCTAATTTTTCTATTCTTAGTAGAGGCGGGGGTTTCAACATGTTGGCCAGGCTGGTCTCAAACTCTTGACCTCAGGTGATCCGCCCACCTCAGTCTCCCAAAGTGCTGGGATTCTAGGCGTGAGCCACTGAAGTGGGCCCCAGTGGTTCTTCAGCTCTGGCATCAGCATCGACTGAGAACTTGTGACACACACAGATCCCTGTCGCCACGCCTCCTGCACCAGAAGCCCTGGGGCTGGGGCCCAGAACTCTTCCGGGTAACAAGTATTCCAGGTGACTTCGATGCCTGCTAACATTTGAGACTGCTGCCTGGCCCATGAAGACCCTGGTCTGTGGGCCTTCCTTATTCTGTGGCCAGGAGTTATGTTCCTCTTCCTCCAAGGCCCAGATCCATCTTTTTTTTTTTCTTTGTAGAGATGTAATGTTGCTGTTTTCCAGGCTGGTCTTGAACTCCTGAGCTTAAGTGATCCTCTCACCTTGGCCTCCCAAAGTACTGGAATTACAGACGTCAGCCACTGCACCTGGCCAACTCCTGGTATCTTGAGAAGGGAGGACCACTGGCTTTCTGGTTCTTCAGGACCAGGTTATAGTGCCTTGCACCTGTAATCCCAGCACTTTGGGAGGCTGAGGTGGGAAGGATGCTTGAGGCCAGGAGCTCAAGAACAGCCTGGGCAACATAGTGAGACTTCATCTCTATTTAAGAAAAGAAAAACAAGGCTGGGCACCGTGGCTCACGCATGTAATCCCAGCACTTTGGGAGGCCAAGGCAGGTGGATCACTTGAGGTCAGGAGTTCGAGACCAGCCTGGCCAACATGGTGAAGCCCCGACTCTACCAAAAACACAAAAAGTTAGCTGGGCGTGGTAGTGGGCGCCTGTAACCCCAGCTACTCAGGAGGCTGAGGCTGGAGAACTGCTTGAATGCAGGAGGCAGAGGTTGCAGTGAGCTGAGATTGCACCACTGCACTCCAGCCTGGGTGACAGAGCGAGACTTTGTCTCAAAAATGCAAAAACAAAAACAAAAAAGGAAACCAAACAGCGCCACTGCCCCGTCCTCCAGAGTGGACGGTAAACAAGGACGAGTCCTGTGCATGTAGGGCGTTTAGGAGCACCATGGGCTCCACCCGATCCACTGCCCCACTGCCCCGTCCTCCAGAGTGGACGGTAAACAAGGATGAGTCCTGTGCGTGTAAGGTGCTTAGGAGCACTGTGGGCTCCACCCACTCCATGCCCCTAGTCCCTTCCAGTTACAACAAAACGTCTCCAGGTATTGCCCCGCGTCTCCTGGAGGTGCAGCAGCAGCAGCAGAATTTCCCCCAGTTGAGAAGCGCTTGTCAAACACTGAGGTGCTCTGGGCTTTGATGTGGCCTCAGCCCCAGAGCTTTTAAGTATCATCTATACCTGGCTGGGCACAGTGGCTCATGCTTGCAGTCCCAGCGCTTTGGGAGGCTGAGATGGGAGGACTGCTTGGGGCCAGGACTTTGAGACCAGCCTAGTCAACACAGGCCTAAGTCAACATCTCTATATATTTTTTAAAAACTAAAAAAAAAAAAATTAATTTAAAAACTTTGGTCAGGCTTGGTGG
Organism: Callithrix jacchus; assembly: GCF_049354715.1. Taxonomy (NCBI): domain Eukaryota; kingdom Metazoa; phylum Chordata; class Mammalia; order Primates; family Cebidae; genus Callithrix; species Callithrix jacchus. Next base: position 47,362,319 of record NC_133523.1, read on the forward strand.
CTCAAGCCTGTAATTCCAGCACTTCGAGAGGCTGAGGTAGGTGGATCACTTGAGGCCAAGAGTTTGAGACTAGCCTGGCCAACATGGTGAAACCCCACATCTACTAAAGATAAAAAAATTAGCTGGGCGTGGTGTCGCACACCTGTAATCCCAGCTAGTTGGCAGGAGAATCACTTGAACCCAGGATATGGAAGCTGCAGTGAGCTGACGTCGTGCCACTGCACTCCACCCTGGGTGACAAAGCGTCAAAAAATAATAAATACATAAAAATAAATACATTTTAAAAAGCATCATTTACACCTGATACCACTCAAGTGTCCACTTTTAAGAGTGACTTTTCCTGGCCAGGTACAGTGGCTCATGCCTATAATCTCAACTTTGGGAGGCCGAGGTGGGCGGATCACGAGGTCAGGAGATCAAGACCATCCTGGCCAACCTGGTGAAACCCCATCTCTACTAAAATACAAAAAATTAGCTAGGCATGGGAGGCTGAAGCAGGAGACTCGCTTGAACCCGGGAGCTGGAAGTTGCAGTGAGCTGAGATCATGCCACTGCACTCCAGCCTAGTGACAGAGCAAGACTCTGTTTCAAAAAAAAAGAGTGACTTTTCCCGTGAGCATCAGAATTACATAATTACCTACCCAATAACCCCAGCTGGAAATCTAATGGTCATCTCAAAGTCAGTGAGACTAAACACAAGTCCTTTCCTCATCCTACCTACTCCCAAAACACTCCTGCTGGGTCTTCCCCTTCCACCTTTATTTTAGTTTTTGGGATGAAGTGTCGCTCAGTCGCCCAGGCGACCTCAGCTCACTGCAACCTCCACCTCCTGGGTTCAAGTTGATTCTCTTCCTTCAGCCTCCTGTGTAGCTGGGATAACAGGCAACCGTCACTACGCCCAGCTAACTTTTTGTATTTTTAGTAGAGAAGGGGTTGCACCATATTGCCCTGACCTCAAGCGATTGACTTGCCTGGGCTACCCAAAAGGCTGGGATTACAGGCATGAACCACCTACTCTTTCGTTCGTTTGTTTTTGAGACAGAGTCTTGCTGTCGCCAGGCTGGAGTGCAGTGGCACAATCTCGGCTCACTGTAACCTCTGCCTCCCAGGTTCAAGCGATTTTCCTGCCTCAGCCTCCTGAGTAGCTTAGACTACAGGCGCGCGCCACCATGCCCAGCTAATTTTTGTATTTTTGGTAGAGACAGAGTTTCACCATGTTGGCCAAGATGGTCTCGATCTCTTGACCTCGTGATCCACCCGCCTCGGCCTCCCAAAGTGCTGGGATTACGGGCTTGGGCCAAAGCACGGCCATGAGTTTCTACTTACAAGGCTGCGCCAAAAACAACGTCTAGCAGTCTTCACTCAAGAAACATTGGAAGAATGAAAAAAAATAAAAACTAATAGATGGCAGGCACTTACCTGTCAGGCCTCACATTAAATACATTTCACATTCTATCGCATTTAATCATTTTATCTACCTATGAAACCAGTAATAAAAAGCATTAACTCCGTTGAATATTCGAGGCAACCAAGAGGTCAACTAACTCCTCAGGGTTTCTCCATCACCTAGACGGCTGAAATTCCAGGAAGGCTGGCTACTGAGTCCACAGGTCTCAGTTGCTTCTGTAGAGTAAGGCTGACTTTACAGAAGTAGAAACCGAGGCTCCATGATGGGGAACTATTTACACCAGCGTGCTGCCACTAATTAGAGGCAGGGCAAAACCAGGCTAAACAAACTACAACTCCCGTGAGCCTCCGGGGCAGGGGCCCAGCCAGGGAAGCTGCAGGCTACCCTGGGGCCTGCTGGGAGATGCGGTTCTGTAGCGTCCCTGAGGCTGGGCGGGCTCACTCACCGCAGCACATAGGAGCGGGTCGGTGCGCTCTTGTAGATGTACTGCGCCAGCCACCACTGCACCGTCATGTTCCAGTACCGCATGCCCTCGCGCACCCGCGTGCAGAAATCCGTGCCATAGCAGTCGATGTTGCGGATGGTCTCATAGTCATACTCCAGGGAAGCCGCCTTCTCCGGACTGGGGGTGGAGGATGAGGGTGGGGGACAGACATGCAGCTCAGCCAGGCCCCCTCCCGACGCCTGCTAGTGTCCCAGCCCCGGATGCTAAGGAAGGGATCCTGGCCAGGCAGTGGCCCTCTGGCTGTCAGATTTGCTAGGGCGACAAGGGAGGGTGGCCGAGAGGGTGCCTGTCGGGAGGAGGAGGGGTGGGCCGGGTGGTATTGCTCACCGACAGCGGGGTTCTTCTTGCTTTGGTAACTAACGGGGCCTGCCAGAGCCATGAAAAGCCTTGAAGGGCTGCTTGCTAAGCTATGAGTCCTTTAGCAACCAAGCTCAGTATATTCAGAGAAGCCTCCAAGGATGGTCCCTTCTAAACTATTGGACACTGCTGTTGCTAGGGAAGTATCTTCCCTAATAACACGATGATTCACGGTTGCTAGGGAGATGTTCCAGTCGCCAGTGGGGTCTTAATGATCTCTGTTGCTAAGGAAAAGGCATTCCTTAGCAACAGGGCCCAGGATGTTTAGAAAGGCTTTTAAAAAAGGGCTTTTTTCCTGGTCCCAGCAATGTCGAAGTGTCACCCCTAGCAATACAGTGGCTCTGTCGTCACTCGTGCCAATAGCCCCAGCAGTGGGAAACGCTGGCCCACATGAAGACCTGGTGGCCTCTGATGATGGGAGGGGAGCCATCTTGAGGAGTGGGGGCCAAGTGGATTTAGCAAAGCCTTCAATTCCTGCTTGGCTTTTCTGGGGGGGACATCCTATCTCTAGCAGCTAGAGTCAGGGCATGGTTATCAGGGCAGTGGTCATAAACTCACGTGGGGGTATCACTACCCCCACAACCAATGGCAGTTTTCGACTAGGGATGGCACAACCCTAGCAGGGGATAGTTCATCATTTACATCAACAGGCTGCTGCCCCAGCCACAGTCCAAGCCCTGGGGGAAGGCTAACTGCAGCTGCCAGGAACACAAGGGCAGTCTACTCCTGGTTGCCAGGGGTGCCATTTCCCTAGCAACACAGGGGCAATACTTCCTCAGCCACAGGAGAGCCCACAGGTGTGGCCATGCGACTTGCCTAGCGATGCCGGTTGGGGCATGCAGCCTCTCTGAAAACTAGGGTCAACCCATAGTCACCAGGGGGAGGCCTGGCTTCCTTAGCAACAGTATAACTGGAGTTGCTAGGAATGGCATCAGCTCTGCTGGGTAACAGCAGGCGGGGATTTGAAATTGCTATTTCCTTTCAAAGAGCGCAGCTACTTGACCACATCCCATGAGATGGAGGAGGGCTAGCTCCTAGAAACAGAGGGGTGGTGCAGGGGGTGCCGTATCTGCAGCAACAGAGCAAAACTTCTGGCAAGAAGGAGGTGAACTACTGTTGCTAGGGACCCTGCTTCCCTGGCAGAGTGGTGTTCGGTTGCTAGGTAACTGTTTCCCTAGCAACAGAGGGTGACCCGCCACTACCAAAGGATGGCATCCCCAGCAAGCAGGAACAATCTGGTTCTGGGGGTGACACTTCCGTGGCAACAGAGGGGTGGCACAGGGTTGCTAAGTTACCACATTTTCCTAGCAATGCGGGGGGGGTGTTCAGTTCACCATACTGCGGGGTGACAAGCGCTAGCAACAAGGGGCATCTGTCAGTACCAGGGTTTTTTTTTCCCTATCGACAGCTAACAAAAGGTGGTATCCCTGCCCCCTTACTCCCCGCTCTCCTCCCTGCTAGGGGCAGAGCCAGCCCTTGGAGGTGGGGGCCGCTGGGTCTTGGGAAGCCTCCCTCCCGCCGCCTGACCTGCTGGGGGGTGGGCATTGGAGGGTGGGGCCACCCCCGGCCCGGGCTTTGGCGGCCACGGGGTAGGCCCCGAAGCCGGCGGCAATGCAGCCGCACTCGGCGGCAATCCAGGCCACGTAGAAGCGCATGCGGAAGGCGAAGAAGACGGGGATCATGTAGAACAGGCGGGCGGGCAGCGGGCGGGCGTAGAAGGCGTCCTCGCGCACGGCCTCCAGCGGGAAGAGGTGGGAGGAGAGCAGGAACAGCAGGCCGAAGAGAGGGGCCGGCCAGGCGCGGCGCAGCAGGGGCCGCAGGCTGGGCACGGCCCCCGGGAAGGGCTGCTCCAGCCAGTCCAGGTAGGTGCGGTAGCGGAAGAACGGGCCTGTGGGTCAGGGAGGGAGGGCAGCAGTCAGATGGGCAGGTGGGCAGAGCTCGAGTCTGCAGGAGGAGGAAGAGCTTGGAGGGCAGGTGGGAAGAGGAATAGAGAGGCAGACACTGGGTGCCGGGGGAAACCCCAGGGGTAGGGACAGAGACCAAGAGAGATGGGGACAAGGAAGGAGATGGGGGACAACAAGACTCGGAGAGACAGAGACAGTGACAGGAAATTAGATAGAGGGGGCCAGGCACGGTGGCTCATACCTAGAATTCCAGCACTTAGGGAGACCTAGGTGGGAGGCTTGAGCCCAAGAGTTTGAGACCAGCCTGGGCAAAATGGCAAAACCCTGTCACTACAAAACATAAAAATTAGGCAGGTGTGGTGGAGGCACCTGTAATCCCAGCTACTGGGGAGGCTGAGGTGGGAGGATCGCTTGAGCCCAGGCTGCAGTGAGCAGTGACTGTGCTATGGAGTTCCAGCCAGGGACAAAGGGAAGGAGGGAAGGAGGAAAAGAGGCAAGAAGGGAGGGAGGGAGGAAGGAGGGAAAGAAAGAAACTAGGACATAGCTGTGGCACTTTAGCTACAACATGATGGTAGTCTGGCCTAGGGAGGAAGGAGTGTGATTCACAGAAGGGACCAGAGTTAAAATTTTTGTATATTCACAAAATAACACATGTTTAGGTCAATGTAGTATGGGACGTTAAAAATTAAAAAAGGAACCGGGCGCGGTGGCTCATGCCTGTAATCCCAGCACTTTGGGAGGCCGAGGCGGGTGGATCACGAGGTCAAGAGATCAAGACCATCCTGGTCAACATGGTGAAACCCCGTCTCTACTAAAAATACAGAAATTAGCTGGGCATGGTGGCGCGTGCCTGTAATCCCGGCTACTCAGGAGGCTGAGGCAGGAGAATTGCCTGAACCCAGGAGGCGGAGGCTGTGGTGAGCCGAGATCACGCCATTGCACTCCAGCCTGGGTAACAAGAGTGAAACTCCGTCTCAAAAAATAAATAAATAAAATAAATAATAATAAATAAATAAAAGAAATTAAAATAAATAAATAAGACACAGGTTGTATGACTCCATTTGTGAGCACAATGTCCAGAACAGGCAGATCTTTACAGACAGGAAGTCAAGCAGTGCTTTCCAGAGATGGACGGAGGTTTGGGGGATGACAGATCTGGGGTTTCTTTGCAGGGTGTGAAACTGTTGTGAAAATAACTACACAGTGGTCATGTTTGTACAACTCGGCGGATATACTAAAAGTCAGGGAATTTTTTTTTTTTTTACAGAATCAAAGCAGCCAAGAGTTGTGTGTGGTTTTTTTTTTTTTTTTTGAGATGGAGTTTTGCTCTCGCTGCCTAGGCTGGAGTGCAATGGCGTCATCTCAGCTCACCGAAACCTCGCCTCCCAGGTTCAAGAGATTCTCCTGCCTCAGCCTCCCAAGTAGCTGGGATTACAGGCAGGCGCCACCACTCCTGGCTAATTTTTTTTTTTGAGACGGAGTTTCGCTCTTGTTACCCAGGCTGGAGTGCAATGGCACGATCTCGGCAACCTCCGCCTCCTGGGTTCAGGCAATTCTCCTGCCTCAGCCTCCTGAGTAGCTGGGACTACAGTCATGCACCACCATGTCCAGCTAATTTCTGTATTTTTAGTAGAGACGGGGTTTCACCATGTTGACCAGGATGGTCTCAATCTCTTGACCTCGTGATCCACTCGCCTCAGCCTCCCAAAGCGCTGGGATTATAGGCGTGAGCCACCGCACCCGGCCTAATTTTTGTATTTTTAATAGAGATAGGGTTTCTCCATGTTGGCCAGCCTGGTCTCAAACCCCTGACCTCAGGTGATCCACCTGCCTTAGCCTCCCAAAGTGCTGGGATTACAGGCATGAGCCACTACACCCAGCCCTTTTAATTTTATATTTATTTATTTAAAACAAAGGGATGGATCTTGCTATGTTGGCCAGATTGACTTTGAACTCTTGGCCTCAGGCAGTCCTCTCACCTCAGCCTCCCAAAGTGCTATGATTATAGGCATGAGCCCCCACGCCCAGCTGAAAAATATTTCCTTAAACTAAAAGTGGACCCTAAATACACAGACCTTTGCCTCCTTTATCTCTTCTCTTTGCTGCCAATAAGCTACAACAAGGAGAAGAGCAAGGAATCACTTAGGCTGAGAAGAGCCAGCCTCCACCCCAAGGCACTTCTGGTCCAGTGGAGGTGTGAGACTTGGATCCACATACATGCTCACCCTCACAGCAGCGGACGCTAAGATGGAGCTTGCCCCGGGCAGGGTGGGAACACAGAATAGGCACCCAGGGAGGAGGGAAACACGGGAGACAGAGCGGCGCAGCGGCAGAGCTGTCCCGGCAGGCCCACTCACCGGTCATGATTCCCACGTAGCAGTAGCTGTAGCTGAGCGTCTCCATCAAGGAGGGCACGTCAGGCAGCAGCCCCAGGGTGGGCCCCTTGCTGAAGCCCGTGGCCATTTCCTTCCTCTGGGCTAGGTGCAGGTCCTGGACTTCACTGGCCAGGCTCACCAGCTAGGTGGGAGGGGGTGGGCAAGGCACCAGGTCAGACTCTGGTCCCTTCCCCACACCCATGTCCCTCGCTGCCCTCTGCAGCCACAGGGTGCTGGGCACCCACAGCTCTGCACCCCAAGGTTGTTTGTAAGGCCTGTATCGGGACAGTGTTCTCCAGGGCTGAGTCCCAGGCATTCCTCCCCTTTCCCCATTCCATCCTTACCTGCTCTCACACAATCACGGAGCTTTAGATACTACCCACCCAGCCCCAGACCTATCCAGGTAATGGCTTATTGGCATCGATACGTGGATGTCTCTAGCACTTCAAAAGCACTGGAAACAGAAGACGATGTTACCCACCCACAAAGCAGACCCTCTTCTAGTCTCTCCCCTCAAACAAAAGGCCACCGAATTGTTCAAGCTGAAAACCTCCCTCGATCCCCAAATCCTATCCCTTAACCTCTTTTTTTTTGAGATGGAGTTTCGCTCTTGTTACCCAGGCCAGAGTGCAATGGCGCAATCTCGGCTCACCGCAACCTCCACCTCCTGGGTTCAGGCAATTCTCCTGCCTCAGCCTCCCAAGTAGCTGGGATTACAGGCGTGCACCACCATGCTCGGCTAATTTTTGTATTTTTAGTAGAGACGGGGTTTCACCATGTTGACCAGGATGGTCTCAATCTCTTGACCTCGTGATCCACCCGCCTCGGCCTCCCAAAGTGCTGGGATTACAGGCGTGAGCCACCACGCCTGGCCAACCTCTTTCTTTTTGAGACAAGTTTTACTCTGTCGCCCAGGCTGGAGTATGATCTTGGCTCACTGCCACCTTCCCCTCCCAGGGGTTCAAGCAATGCTCATGCCTCAGCTGGCCAGGCTGGTCTCAAACTCCTGGCCTCAAGTGATCTGCCCACCTTGAAATCCCTTAAGTTTTGAGTCTTGCCTCTTTCCGTCTCCACTAATGAGAGGAGTACGTTGTACTCTCCATCCTTTCCCGCCAGTCCCAAGGTCGGCCCTATATCCACAGGGCTCTGTCTTCCAGCTTCTGGCCAGGGCACCAACAGAAAGCCCTGGCTGGAGATGCATGAAGACAGGAGGGGGCAGCAGGGCTTTTACTCCCCAGTGAGATGGGCTTGGGCTGGCCGTCGCCCTTGATAGATCATTTCAAGGTGGGTGGCTCTACATACTCATAAAAAAAATAATTTTAGGGCCAGGTGTGGTGGCTCATGCTTGCAATCCCAGCACTTTGGGAGGCCAAGGCAGGTGGATCACTTGATGTCAGGGGTTTGAGACCAGCCTGGGCAACATGGTGAAACCTCATCTCTACTAAAAATATAAAAATTAGCCGGACATGGTGGTGGGCACCTGTAATCTCAGCTACTCGGGAGGCAGAGGTTGCAGTGAGCAGAGATTGCACAACTGCACTCCAGCCTGGGTGACAGAGCAAGACTCCATCTCAGAAAAAAATAAAATAATAATAGTAATTTTTTTGTAGAGACAGGGTCTCACTATATTGCCCAGGCTGGCCTTAAACTCCTGGCCTCCAGCAATCCTCCCACCATGGCCTCCCAAAGCACTGGGATTAGATTATGAGGCACTGCGCCAAGTCTACACAACCCTTTCTCCACCCAGGTACAACCTGCCCCACTTCCCCTGGGCCTAGGGTTGGGAAGGGCTCCTGCCGCAGGTCTGGGGTTCAGGCAGGCACTTCTTGTCCCTTCTCGCTCCTCTACATCCTGCCCACACACGGCCACTACTCTGACCATCCTAAATGCGGGGTTTCCTGCTGCAACTCCCTGCCCTACCCATAGCCAACAGCCTGCACCAAGCCATCAGTTTGTCACCTGGACTCAGATAAAGGGACCCTCCTTTATCCCAGTCCATCCCATCTTGCCCTGATCCACTTCAATTCTCCTCCAGCATCCAGAATAGTGTTTTTTTTTTTCTTTTTTTTTGAGATGGCATCTCACCTGGGGAGGCCCAGGCTGGAGTGCAGTGGGATGATCTTGGCTCACTGCAACCTCCGCCTCCTGGGTTCAAGCAATTCTCCTGCCTCAGCCTTCCCAGTAGCTGGGATTACAGGTATGCCACCACACCTGGCTCATTTTTGTATTTTTAGTAGAGACAGGGTTTCACCATGTTGGCCAGGCTGGTCTCAAACTCCTGACTGCAGGTGATCCACCTGCCTCAGCCTCCCAAAGTGCTGGGATTTACAGGCGTGAGCCACTGCACCCGGCCCAGAACAAGTATTTTTAAACATCTAAAACTGGTCACATCTCATCATTTGGCAGCAAACCAAAAATCCCCTCCCCAGCAGCGCTCAGTCCTCCATGGGAAGAAGTCCAGAGTCCTCATGGTTGCTGGCCAGGCCTAGCACGGTCTCAGTCCTGCTGCCGGTTCCCTTCTGCTCCTCCTCGAAAGCTGATGTGGCTGGTGCAGTCTGCAGAACCCAGCCTGCTCCTCTCCACACATGGTCCCTACGGCCTGAAATGCTCCTCCTCTAACCCCTCTCACCCAGCCCACTCCTGCCACTGCTAAGCTCTTGCAGGGAACACTGAATGCTGGGGAGCCCACTGCCTACCTAGCATGACCACTGGGTTCACTGATAAGCCGCCAGGAGGAAACCATGACTCTGTGGGTCTTGGTGGGCCCTGGGAGTCTGTATTCACTCGTTTTCCCAGGAGTGAAGGAGCCAGACCTGGGTGTCCTAGTTTTTGAAGGTACTTCACCAAGTACCTTCTCCCCAGAGCTGGTTTTTCTCCTTTGCAACACAGCTGGCTGCAGAGATTCCAGGAGAGCACGTGAGTAAACACCCAGCTGGGCCTCTGGCACACCACAAGCACTTAATGGCACTGACTGTTACCCTCCATGGGCCATTTCTTCACCCCAGGAGGGGCTGAGAGGTGAAGACCTGCCCAGGGGCATGTGAATGGGGAATCCTACCCAGGGCAGCAGGTGGGGTGATGTCCCACCCCCAGGGTGTGTGGGAGGTAAAATCCCCCGGAGCAGCTGGAGGGGAGTAGTGAGCCCCGAGTCGGAGTAGTGAGCCCCGAGTCGGAGTAGTGAGCCCCGAGTCTGACCTTCAGCGTGAGCAGCAGCTGGACGGCATTGGTGAAGGGCGTGGGAGTAGGCAGGCCCAGCAGGCTGAGGGCTCGGAAGAACAGGAGATAGGAGAAAGTCCAGGCCAGGGCCAGAGCGTGGCAGGAGCTGGGCAAAAGCAGGAGGCGCGTCGTGGTGGGCACAGAGGTCTCGGCCTTGGCCTCCCTGTCCCCCAGCTCTCCCCATTCGTTCAGAGACAGAAACAGACGGGCAGAGAGAGGACTGGAGGGTGGATGGAGATGGAATGAGTATGACTGAAACGGGAGAAGAGGCTCAGCCACACAGAAACACACAGCAACAGAGAAGAATGAGGTTCAGAGGAGCTTCGGGTGAAGACCCTGCAATCCTTCACTTTTTCTTTATTTCCAAGGTCCAGGGCTCAAGAAGAGGGGGCTGGATATGAATATGAATGGTGGCGGGGCCAGCAGACACACTGTCCTTTTCTCTCCATGACATAGATGTAGCAGACTGGGACAAACACAGAAGGCAACGGGGGAAGAGAAACAGATGAGGGCCAGGCCAAGTGGCTCATGCCTGTAATCCCAGCACTTTGGGAGGTGAAGGCAGGCGGATCACCTGAGGTCAGGGGTTCGAGACACACCTGGCCAACATGGAGAAACCCAGTCTCTTTTTTTAAAATTGTTTTTATTTTTTAAACTTTTTACCTGTAATTTACAACCATTTTCTTTTTCTTCTTATTTATTTGCTTCAGCCTCTACTAAAAATATAAAATTAGCCAGGCGTGGTGGCGCATGCCTGTAATCCCAGTTACTCAGGAGGCCGAGGCAGGAGAATCACTTAAACCCGGGGAGGTGGAGGTGGCAGTGAGCTGAGATTGTACCACTGCTCTCCAGCCTGGGCAACAAGAGTGAATTTCCGTCTCAGAAAAGAAAAGAAGAAACAGATGACACAAAGAAACAAACTGGTCAACAAGAGACAGCCAGAGATGAGGCAGAAACTGAGAAAGACACAGAGAGGAAACAGGTTGCTTCCCTCTTTCCCTTCCTCTCCCCTCCTCTCCCTCTCTTCTCCCCTCTTCTCCTCTCCCTCTCCTCTCTCTCCTCTCCCTCTCCTCTCTCCTCCTCTCCCTCTCTTCTCCCCTCCTCTCCCTCTCTTCTCCCCTCCTCTCCCTCTCTTCTCCCCTCCTCTCCCCTCCTCCTCCTCCCCCACCTCTTTCCTCTCCCCTCCTCTTTTCCCTCTCCTCTCCTCTCCCCCTCCTCTCCTCTCCCCTCCTCTTTCCTCTCTCCTCCCCCTCCTCTTTCCTCTCCCCTCCCCTCCTCTCCCTCTCTTCTCCTTCTCTCCCTCTCCCCTCCCCCTCCTCTTTCCTCCTCTCTCTCTTCTCCCTCTCCTCTCCTCTCCCCTCCTTCCTCTCTCCTCCCCCTCCTCTTTCCTCTCCCCTCCCCTCCTCTCCTCTCCCCTCATCTCCCCTCCTCTCCCTCTCTTCTCCCCTCTCCTCTCCCTGTCCTCTCCCTCTCTTCTCCTCTCCTCTCCCCTCATCTCCCTCTCCTCTCCCCTCCTCCCTCCCTCAAATTCTCACCAGGGCTGGGCCTGAATGAGGGCCCAGGTCCCGAGGATGGTGATCAGAGAATGCAAAGTGTGGGGGCCACAGGTGAACAGGGTGAGCCCCAGGCCCACAGCAGCTGCCCCCCATCTCTTCAGCCCAGGACCTGCAGGGGGAAGGGACAGAATAAGCCTGGAACCTTCCAGAGGGTCCCCCCCTTATTTTCCACTGGGGAGGGAACCTGACTCACCAGCTTTCTTAAAGAGGAAGCCGATGGGGATGGAGATAAGAAGAACCACTAGATACGTCCATTCTTCAGGAGACATGGTCTGGGGGAGGGGCAGATTCACTGTGAGAACCCAGGAATCCAGGCAGCCCTCTGGACCCCAGTTTTTTAGGATTCCGGAGTCCGAGTCTCAGCGCCTCTCCTTTGAGAACCTAGGAACCGGGACTCCAGCTCCTTCCTCCTTGGAGGAGACAGGAAGACAGGAGACTCCTCTCCTTTCAGAGTGCACAGGGCTCCAGCCCTCCTCCTTTGAGAACGCAGGAAAGCGTGGGGCTCTCCCAGCACCCAGGCCCCACCTTTTCAAATGCAGAAATCAAAGCTACTCCCTGCACCCATGCTGAAGACCCAGATTTGAAGACGCCCCTCCTTAAAAAACCCAGAAGCAGCACCCCTCCCGGACCCCTCCTCTTTGAGAGCCCAGGAGTCTAGACGTCCAAGCCCCCTCTTCCAGCGAGGATCCAGGAGCCCAGACCCCCTCTTTGCATCCCCCATCCCCGGCCCTTGTGAAACCAGATATTCGTAACCCCGAGCCCTTCTCCTTCGAGAGCACCCAGAGGAGCCCGGGGCTCCAGCCTCCAACCTCTTTGGCGCTCCAGACCCCTCTCCTATTGAGAATTCGGGGATCGGAGCCCCTCCTTTCCCCAGGCCCAGGCCCAGCATGTCCCGCGCACGCCAGCGTGGGTCGGATCCCACTCCCGACAGAGCTACAGGAGGTTGCGCCAGCCCCGAACTCCAGCGCGCCCCGGAGCCGCCCCGCACCCGCCAGTCCGTAGCTACCCCGCCACCGCGTGACCCCCGCCTTGCCATTGGGGGCCGCCACCCCGGCCCACCTGAGCCGCCCGCCGGGAAGGAGGCGGCCGAGCAGTCCCAGCCCGCGAGCCGCCGCGGCTCCGGCCACGCCTCCCCCGCCCAGTGCGCCCCCGCGCCGCCTGCTCCTTCGGGGCGCCCGCCGAGCCCCGCGGATCGGGCCGGGGATGAGGCCACGGTCAGGGCCCCGGGCGGGCAGGGAAGAAGCCCGGGAGCGGGCGCCAGGAGCGCGAGCCAGCAGCGGCACTCGAGTCCAGGTCTGCAATGGGCTCCGAGTTCCGAGTACGTGAAGGGGCGGGGCCTCGGGCTCGGAACAAGGAGGAGCCAAAAGCCTTGGGCCCGGGGAGGATAAGACAGGATCCGGAAAAGAGGCGGGGTCTGGAGCCTAGCGTGAGAGATGAGGCGGGGTCTCCGTTCGGGTTCCTTCGGGCACAGTCGGGAGCTTGAGTTCACTGGAGGTGGGGCCACAAACTTCCGCTCACTTCGGAGATAGTCGAGAACCGAGTGGTGGGGCCGGCGTGGGCGGGGCCACACGTTTCGGCTTTCTTCGGAGATAGTCGAGTCAGGGTCGCTGTTCTGATGTGGGCGGGACCACACTCGGCCGGATGTGGGTGGGGCTACAAGTTTCGGTTTACTTCGTAGATAGTTGGGTATAAGTGACGCTAGGATGATAGGCGGAGTCAACAGGTTCGGCAGATACGGAAGAATATTTACAAAGTGGAGGGGCGAAAGCGACTTGCCCTCAAAGGGGCGGAACCCCGGAGATCGGCGTGCGCGTAGGGGGCGGGGTCAGGGAGACGATCCTCAAATTCCGGAGTAGCGGCAGAGGGAGGTGCGCTCGATGTGGGGGTGCCAAGGTGGCCACCGCGGGAAGAAGGCGGGGCTCCAGGCCTGTGAGGGGAGGGTCCTGACTTCCCGCGGCGCCGAGGCGGCGGAATGACGAAATTGACGCTGGGGGTCGACATGGGGAGGGGAGGGTGGAGGAAGCAGAGCGTGGCGCGCGGTGCGTAGTGGGTGGCTCCGCCTTGACTGCGAGTTGGTGGTATCTGAGGTGACTCGGTGATTCTATCCGTGGACCGTGGGACATTCTGAAGGGAAGCAAGGAAGCGGACTGAGCGCTCCTAAGTGGGGTGAGCCTGCCCGAGCGGAGAGTGGATGGCGGGTGGCCAGGGGGCGGGGCTTTCGGCTACGGGGTTCGGTCGTGGGGCGGGAACTCCCCAACTGGGGTGCGCTGGCTCTTGGAGTGGGAGGGGCCACAGGCTGCGGGACTGCCAGAAGCCGATGACGCAGAACGCCGAACCTTGTGCGTCCGGGAGTGGGCGGGCTACGTAGTCGGCCGAGCCGAGAACACCCGAACGCCAAATGGCTCACGTTCGAGAAGGGGGCGGGGCGGTGTATTCGGTGGAGTCGAGGACTCCCGAACGCCGAACCTCCCGCTCCAAGGAGGGAGCAGGGTTTCGTACTGTGGGAGTCTGAGAGCGAGTAGGCCCGACAGCCGAATCACAGTGGTTCGGAAACAGGAGGAGCTAAGGCCGGAGCGTCCCGAAGAGGGTGTGGCCTCGGCGGTGCTTTAGCTTCGAGAGCTTTTGATCCCCGACGGGAACGCCCACTTTGCAAGAGGGTGGAGCCAAAATGGACCTTTATAAGGGGGTGATTCGCCGCGCTTGTGGTTTCTTTTTGAGACTTGAAGGCGCAATAGCAGGTAGGGCAGTGTGGGCACAGAGCGGGTGCCGACGGCAGGGTCACAAGGGCTGAGCGGGGCTCCGTCTCCGGCGGCCGCGGAGCCTGGTGGGATCGTCCGGGGGCGGGGCCTGGCACTTGGGCCCAGCAGGTGGTGAACAGCGGCCGAGCGAGGCCCCGCCCTTTGTGGCCTGGGGGCGGGGTTTTGCCAGATCCCGAGGCGCCGAGTGCTCTCCCGGGGGCCCGCGGCGCAGCTGTTTCGGTGACCGCTTTGTCTCCCGGCTCCCGCAGGAGGATGCTGGTTGTGGAGGTGGCGAACGGCCGCTCCCTGGTGTGGGGGGCCGAGGCGGTTCAGGCCCTCCGGGAGCGCCTGGGAGTGGGGGGCCGCACGGTAGGCGCCCTGCCCCGCGGGCCCCGCCAGAACTCACGCTTGGGCCTCCCGCTGCTGTTGATGCCCGAAGAGGCGCGGCTCCTGGCAGAGATCGGTGCTGTGACTCTGGTCAGCGCCCCGCGCCCAGACCCTCGGCACCACAGCCTGGTAAGGGGGCGGGGCTCGAACTCCTGGATCTGGTGGGAGCGGGGCCTGAGAGTCCGGATTACTGGCTTCCGAAGCGACCATAAGCTTGGAGGTTCCAGCGAAGTGTGCTTCTCAGGCCCTGACATCCTTCAAGCGCCAACAAGAACAGAGCTTCCAGGAGCAGAGCGCCTTGGCAGCTGAGGCCCGGGAGACCCGTCGGCAGGAGCTCCTAGAGAAGATTACGGAGGGCCAGGCTGCCAAGAAGCAGAAGCTGGAACAGGCTTCAGGGGCCAGCGCGAGCCAGGAGGCCGGCGGGAGCCAGGCTGCCAAAGTGAACGAGACCAGTGATCTCCAGGCTTCGGGAGAGCAGGAGGAAGCCGGTGAGCGTGGGAGGTGGAGTCCAGGGACCATGGGAAGAAAAGGAGAGATCTTTTGGGAATTTTAGCTGGGAATCCAGTGCCTGGGTCTCCTTGAGGGTGCGAAGACTTTGCCCCTTGGATTTACCAAACTCTTCTCTGTACTTCAACCAGGCCCCTCCTCTTCCCAAGCAGGACCCTCAAATGGAGTAGCCCCCTTGCCCAGATCTGCTCTCCTTGTCCAGCTGGCCACTGCCAGGCCTCGACCTGTCAAGGCCAGGCCCCTGGACTGGCGTGTCCAGTCTAAAGACTGGCCCCACGCCGGCCGCCCTGCCCATGAGCTGCGCTACAGCATCTACAGAGACCTGTGGGAGCGGGGCTTCTTCCTCAGCGCGGCTGGGAAGTTTGGAGGTGACTTCCTGGTCTATCCGGGTGAGTTTGGGTTGGGGCCTCTGGTTGCTATGCTAGTCTTTACAATCTCAATGTATTCTGCGGTTTTCTTACCTTTCTTCTCTTAACAGAGATGGGGTCTGTGTTGTTGCTCAGGCTGGTCCCAATTCCTGGGCTCAAGCAATCTTCGCACCTCAGCCTCCCAAAGTGCTGGGATTACAGGCCCAGCTGCATTTTTCTTTTTTGTCTCACTTTCTGTTAGCTTCTTACATTCACAGATGGACAAGAAACATTTGAGAGCTCCCCAACTCACTGGGCAAGCAGTTTAGCGACTCTTATTAAATGCTTACTGTGATCCAGAAGATTAACTCAGAAGCAGACATCAGGCCGGTGCGATGGCTCACGCCTGTAATCTCAGCACTTTGGGAGACTGAGGCGGGCAGATCACCTGAGGTCAGGAGTTCAAGACCAGCCTGGCCAACGTGAAGAAACCCTGTCTTTAAAAGAAAAAAAATCTAGAAGTGTAGTAGTTGGTCCAAGCATTATCTGGTTTAGACCATCCAGAGGAGTTGCTGAAATGCTCTCGCATCTCCCACCAGCAGTCACTCCTGTGGCTTCTACCCCCTGCCATTGGCCACTGCTTCAGTGCCTCTGTCCCCACCAGGTGACCCACTCCGCTTCCACGCCCACTACATCGCTCAGTGCTGGGCCCCCGAGGACCCCATCCCACTCCAGGACCTGGTTGCTGCTGGGCGCCTTGGAACCAGCGTCAGAAAGACCCTGCTCCTCTGCTCTCCGCAGCCTGATGGTAAGGTGGTCTACACCTCCCTGCAGTGGGCCAGCCTGCAGTGAACTCCAGAGACCTAGGCGGATGTGGCTGTGTCGGCAGCAAGAGCCTTTCTGGATGTTCCCAAGCTTTTTCTGGGAGTCTAGAACATCCTCCCACCTTTCTCTGCGCTTAGTTTTTGATTCCAGGTTTTCCAACGCTAAGTCCTTTTTATGTTCTTCCTTGTCTCAAAGCACTTCCTGGCTGTGTTGTTTTGCAGTTACCTGTTTTCACACTGTGAGCTTCCTGAGAATGGGAACTGGGTTTGATTCATCTGTTTTCTACAGGGGTTAAGTCTCAGGAGGTCTCAATAAACTTGTTATCTGAATGTTCATGAGTTGAATTCTTATGACAATCCTGGAACCTGCTGGCGGTCTTATCTGCATGTACAGATGAGAAAAAGGCCTGGAGGAGGGGATGACTTGCCAAGGTCACACAGCTAGTCAACAGCAGGCCTGGCCTTTAAAAATGTTTTTTTCTGACTCCTAAATCTGCCCTCTTTCTACCACACTAAACTTCCTTTTGAAAAGATTTCTATGAAACTTCTCAGATGCATGCATAAATAAAAATATAGGCTGGGCGTGATGGCTCACACCTGTAATCCCACAGCACTTTGGGAGGCCATCGCAGGAGGATTGCTTGAGACCAGCTCTGGTGACGCTGTAATACCCCATCTCTACAAAAAAATAATTTAAAAAAATTAGCCAGGGATCCCTTAAGCCTGGGAAGTTGAGGCTGCTGTGAGCTGTGATCGCACCACTGCACTCCAACATAGGAGACAGAGCAAGAGACCTTGTCTCAAAAAAAAAGTGTGTGTCTGTGTGTGTGTGAATATATATACATATGTATATGTGTGTGTGTATATATGTATATGTACATACATATGAAAGAAAAAAGGAGATGAGAATATTGTAATTTTAGGAGTTCAGAGCATGGGGAGGATGTCAGGAAGGACTCTGGAAGGCGTTCTGCTTTTTCATGGCCTGGGTAGTAGTTGAGAATTTTTTTGCTGCTGTACATTGATATTTTAGACTCGTTTTTTTATGTGTTATATTCTGCAACTTTTACAAAAGCTAAAACATGTATGTGTATAAAATACGCACTTTTGAAATCGTTTACCCACGGTTTTGCTTAGAACTCGGTACTGGAACACTGCCACGAATCCAGTACCTTTATCCTACCAGTGTGCAGTTTTATTTTGTCAGTGTAATAGTCACAGCCTAGAATTCTGGGGCTGAAAGTCTTTATTTCTAGTTCTTAATTTCTTTTCCCTACATATATCTATCTATCTGTCCATCTAGCTATCTTTTTCTCTCTCTCTCTCTTCTGTGAATTGAGCGGCCTCTGGAATCAGAATAGGTTTTGAGAGACTTCCATCTCCCCACTTTCTTGACATTACCAGTAAACAGACTTCATAGAATCTCAATTTCCTAAAGGTTTAATTTAAAATACGACACTGGGCTGGGTGTGGTGGCTCCCGCCTGTAATCCTAGCACTTTGGGAGTCTGAGGTGGGTGGATCACCTAAGGTCAGGAGTTTGACACTAGCCTGGCCAATATGGTGAAACCCCGAGTTCGAGATGAGCTTGGCCAATATGGTGAAACCCCGAGTTCGAGACTAGCCTGGCCAATATGGTGAAACCCCAAGTTCGAGACTAGCCTGGCCAATATGGTGAAACCCCATCTGTACTAAAAGTACAAAAAAAATTAGCCAGGTGTGGTGGTGGACGCCTGTAATCTATCCAAGCTACTCAGGAGCCTGAAGCAGGAGAATCACTTGAACCCAGGAGGCCAAAGTTGCAGTGAGCCGAGATTGCACCACTGCACTCCAGCCTGGGCAACAAGAGCGAAATTCCATTTAAAAAAGAAAAAGGGGCCGGGCGCGGTGGCTCACGCCTGTAATCCCAGCACTTTGGGAGGCCGAGACCGGTGGATCACGAGGTCAAGAGATTGAGACCATCCAGTTCAACATGGTGAAACCCCGTCTCTACTAAAAATACAAAAAATTAGCTGGGCATTGTGGCGCGTGCCTGTAATCCCAGCTACTCGGGAGGCTGAGGCAGGAGAATTGCCTGAACCCAGGAGGCGGAGGTTGTGGTGAGCCGAGATTGCGCCATTGCACTCCAGCCTGGGTAACAGGAGCGAAACTCCGTCTCAAAAAAAAAAAAGGAAAAGACACTAACCTCTGTCTGGCCAAGACTAATCTTTGTGCCTGTTTGATAAGTGGCTTGTAAGTCTATGCTCTACCCTTTCTCCTCTCTACAACAAGTAATTAGATGTCTCAGTACCTCTGTCATGAGCCTCTCCTCTGAAAAGTTTCTCATTCAAAACTTTTGTGGCTGGGTGTGGTGGCTCAGGCCTGTAATCCTAGCACTTTGGGAGGCCAGGGTGGGAAGATCAGTTGAGCTCAGGAGTTCGACACCAGCCTGAGCTGAACATAGTGAGACCTCGCCTCTATTTAAAAAAAAAAAGAAAACTTTTGTGACTGATGTTTCCATGTCATCAGTCAACAAATTCTGTAGGTGCCATGTTCTAAGTTTGGCCCCTGCCCTCCACCTTCACTGGCAGCATCTTAGAAAAACCAAACCATTGCTCATTTGATCCTAATAGTGTCCTAACTCATCCCCTGCCTTCTAGCCTTGCCCCTCTGTTGACTGTTTTCAACAGAGCAGCCAGAATCATCATATTAAAAGATAAGTCAGACCATTTCACAGCCCTTGTCTAAAACTCGCAGTTTTCCATCTCCGAGTGAAAGCCAAAGGCCTCACTTTGCAGGTTCCTCATGAACTGACCACATGCGTCCTCTTACTATTATTTTTTTTAAACTAAGACTTCAGCATTTTCATACTTCAAGCATCCTCTTCCTTATTTTTTCTTTTTGAGACGGAGTTTCGCTCTTGTTACCCAGGCTGGAGTGCAATGGCGCGATCTCGCCTCACCGCAACCTCCGCCTCCTGGGTTCAGGCAATTCTCCTGCCTCAGCCTCCTGAGTAGCTGGGATTACAGGCACGTGCCACCATGCCCAGCTAATTTTTTATATTTTTAGTAGAGACGGGGTTTCACCACGTTGACCAGGATGGTCTCGATCTCTTGACCTCGTGATCCACTTGCCTTGGCCTCCCAAAGTGCTGGGATTACCGGTGTGAGCCACGGCGCCCGGCATTTTTAAATTTTTTTTACTATCTCCAGTAATGAGTATAAGGCAAGCATTTTTTTTTTTTTAATTTATTTTGAGATCAGAGTCTTGCTCTGTTGCCCAGGCTGCAGTGCAGTAGCATAGTCTCAGCTCACTGCAGCCTCTGCCTCCCGGGTTCAAGCGATTCTCCCACCTCAGCCTCCCAAGTACCTGGGATTACAGGTGCCCGCCTGCATGCCAAGCTAGTGTTTTGTATTTTAGTAGAGATGGGGTTTCACCCTGTTGCCCAGGCTCGAACTCCTGAGCTCAGGCCATCTGTCCACCTCAGCCTCCCAAAGTGCTAGGATTACAGGCGTGAGCCACCTCGTCCAGCCAGCTTTGTTCCTTTTTACTGATGAAACTTCCATTGTGTGGACACAACCACACTTTGTTTATCCATTCACAAGTTGTTGGCACACAGTTAAGGAAAGGTTTTTGTTTTCGTTGTATTTTCCCTTGTTCATGCAGCAGCCCCAGGACCAAGAACAGTTCCTAGCACACAGTAAGCAGTCAGTATATTATTGCTAAATGAATGAGTTGTTTTTTTGGTGTGTGTATTTTAGTAGAGATGGGGTTCCACAATGTTGGTCAGTATGGTCTCGATCTCCTGACCTAAAGTGCTGGGATTGCAGGTGTGAACCACTGCACCTGGCCATGAGTGGTTTAAACTATCATTTTTAAATCAAGGCTGGCTGAGACAACTTGGAAATTATAATTTCCCCTAATATACGACTTTCTAAGCATATTTTTAATATGCATTTATGATTTTTATTAATGCAAATTGTAGCATACTATACACACTCAGCAGCTTGCTTTTTTGATATGCCCAGGCTTGCTTCATTTTTGCAAACAGCTACATGCTTTTGCGTCCTACAGATGGGGCATAATTAGATTGTATTACACTTGTACAAAAGAAAAGAAAGGAATTCAGCTCCCCAAGCATGCCCAACTGGTCCCTGGCAACCCATGATGGAAACCAAGGGTTCCTTTTATATTACCTGTGTGCCTTTCAGAGCAGAAGGGCCAGAGGGCTCCAGGCTGAGTGAAAGGGAGGAAGCATGAGGGGTTTGTGGAAGAGGGGCCAGTGCCCTGTGATTGGACCATGCTTCTGAAGAGGATCAAGGTGAGGCCCAGTCTCATCAGCTGACCCTTGAGCAACATGAGTCTGAACTGCTCAGCTCCACTTACTGCAGATTTAAAGAAGTAAAGGTCACACAGCATGCCTACCTCTCCTGCTTTGCCTTTTACCCCCTCCACCTCTGCCACCTTGAGGCAGCAAGACCAATCCCTCCTCCTCCTCCTCTGTCTACTCAGCATGAGGACAAGGATGAAGACCTTTATAATGATCTGCTTCCTCTTAATGAATAGTAAATGGATTCATGTCTTTTCTCAAAGTTTTCTTAATATTTTATTTTCTCTAGCTTAATTCATCATAAGAATACAGTATATAAGGCCGGGCGCGGTGGCTCACGCCTATAATCCCAGCACTTTGGGAGGCCAAGGCGGGTGGATCACAAGGGCAAGAGATCGAGACCATCCTGGTCAA
The DNA here is from genome assembly GCF_049354715.1 of Callithrix jacchus. Classification (NCBI taxonomy): domain Eukaryota; kingdom Metazoa; phylum Chordata; class Mammalia; order Primates; family Cebidae; genus Callithrix; species Callithrix jacchus. The sequence goes on from NC_133523.1 coordinate 47,383,165, forward strand.
TAAGGTGAAACCCCGTCTCTACTAAAAATACAAAAATTAGCTGGGCATGGTGGTGCGCACCTGTAGTCCCAGCTACTCAGGAGGCTGAAGCAGGAGAATTGCTTGAACCCAGGAGGCGGAGGTTGTGGTGGGCTGAGATCGCGCCATTGCACTCCAGCCTGGGTAACAACAGTGAAACTCTGTCTCAAAAAAAAAAAAAAAAAAAAAAGAATACAGTATGTATTCTTTATATGTATGTAATACATACAATGTACAAAATATGTGTTAATTGACTGTTATTGGCAAGGCTTCCAGACACTATGAGTAGTTTTTTTTCTCTCTGAGACAGTGCCTCGCTCTGCCACCTGGGCTGGGGTGCAGTGGCATAATCTTGGTTCACTGCAGCCTCAACCTCTTTGGCTCAAGCAGTCTTCCCACTTCAGCCTCCCAAGTAGCTGGAACTATGGGCGCATGGCACCACATCCAGCTAATTTTTCTGTTTTCTGTAGAGATGCGGTTTTGCCATGTTGCCCAGGCTGGTCTCTAATTTCTAGGTTCAAGTGATCTACCCACCTCAGCTTCACAAAGTGCTGGGATTTCAGGTGTGAAATCCACCATTCCTGGCCTAGTAGTTAAGTTTTGGGGAAGTCAAAAGTTACATGCAGATTTTCTTTTTTGTCGTTGTTGAGGAAGTCTTGCTCTGTCACCCAGGCTGGAGTGCAGTGGCATGATCTTGGCTCACCGCAACTTCTGCCTCGCGGGTTCAACTGATTCTCCTGTCTCAGTCTCCTGAGTAGCTGGGATTACCGGCGCCTGCCTCCATGCCTGGCTAATTCTTGTATTTTTTTTCTTTTTTTTGAGACGGACTTTTGCTCTTATTACCCAGACTGGAGTGCAATGGTGCGATCTAGGCTCACCACAATCTCCGCCTTCTGGGTTCAGGCAATTCTCCTGCCTCAGCCTCCCGAGTAGCTGGGACTACAGGCACACACCACCATGCCCAGCTAATTTTTATATTTTTAGTAGAGACGGGGTTTCACCATGTTGACCAGGATGGTTTTGATCTCTTGACCTCGTGATCTACCCGCCTCGGCCTCCCAAAGTGCTGGGATTATAGGCGTGAGCCACCGCACCCGGCCTGATTTTTGTATTTTTAGTAGAGACGGGGTCTTACCATGTTGGTCAGGCTGTTCTGGAACTCCTGACCTCATTTGATTTGCCTGCCTCGGCCTCCTACAAAGTGCTGAGATTACAGGTGTGAGCCACCTCGCCCGGCCTATATGGAGGTTTTCAGCTGAGCTGGAGATCAATGCTCCCAGCCCCCTCATTGGACAGGAGTCAGCTGGAGGAAGCACCTTCAGTGTGCAGGGCTCTGGTCTGCTTTTCTTTTCTTTCTTTTTTTTTACTCTAAATCATCAAACCCTGTGAGGAAAGTCCTGTTACATGCTCCCACTTAGCACTCTTGAAGAGGCTAATTTGCCTAAGATTAAGAGCTGGCCAGTGACAGCTGAGGTTCAAACACATTTTTTGACTTGAGAACCTACAGGCTTAGCCACCATTATAAAACCATCTCTAATCATGAGGCACCTGGAATGTGTGGCGCTTGGACTTCATCCTGAAGGGAGTGAAAAGTTATGGAAGAGTTTTTTCCTCTCATGTTTTCCCCTTCCTGATGAAAAATGTAAAGCGTGTTCAAGATAAAAAAATGCATAAAATTTGGCCGGGCTCAGTGTAATCCAAGTGTAATCTCACACCTGTAATCCCTGCACTTTGGGAGGCCGAGGCGGATCACTTGAGGTCTGGAGTTTGAGACCAGGAGTTCGAAACCCCGTTTCTACTAAAAATACAAAAATTAGCCTGGCATGGTGGTGGGCGCCCATAGTCCTAGTTACTCGTGAGGCTGAGGCATGAAAGTCGATTGAACCAGGGAGTCGAAGGCTGCGGTGAGCTGTGATCTCGCGCACTGTACTCCAGCCTGGGTGACGAGTGAAACTCCATTTCAAAAATAAATAAAAGTAAATTACTGATAATGCTATTAATATTTCTTAAGCGAGAATCTCATAATAGTACCCTTTGGTGAGGGGGGGCACCTTCTCTGAAAGTGCCCCGTAACATAAGTATATACTGAGGATTGAGTAAATCCATTTAAAATTCTTAGTATGTGTCACACAGCGTTCCAGAATGCCACATGATTGTTCGTGACAGAAATAATCTCGGCTGGGCGCGGTGGCACACGCCTGTGATCTCAGCACTTTGGGGGGGGACCAAGGCGGAAGGACCTCTCGAGGCCAGGAGTTCGAGACCAGCCTGGACAACGTAGCAAGACGCCGACTGTACAGGAAAAAAAAGTTACCCGCGCGCGCGCTGGCGTGTACCTTTAATCCCATCTACTCCGGAGGAAGTGGGAGGATCGCTCGAGCCCGAGAGGTTGGTCGGGGCTGCAGTGAGCAGAGATCATGCAACTGCACCCCGGCTTGGGCGACAGAGGGAGACCTTGTCTCAAAAAGCAAAAGAGGAAACCACAGTCCAGGGATGGAGAAGGAAGGTTCTCCGCACTTGTCAAGTTTCCACTCCTTAGCCGGAAGAAAGCTAGTCATCCCAGTTCAGCACGCCGCTCTAGCCCAGACTCACATCTCGACTGCTTCTCCGCCAGCCAACGCCTCCTCTGATTGGCTCAGACGTGCGTTGTGCGTGATAAGGTCACGAGGCGCTGGCGTTACTATAAGAGCGCAGCTGTGTCGCGTGCGCGTCTTTTTCTCAGTGACTGGGCCCCGTACTTAGGTGAGGTGTGGTGATGTGCTTTGTGGCTAGGGTTTGGGCTGGATGTTCGCGCGGGCCTTCCGAGCTTCCATGAGCAAGCTAAAGACGTTAGGGATCAGAGCAGGGAGGCTGAATGAGAAAGCAGCACGGTTTTTGGGGCGGATACTGATTATGAAAGCTTTTGAAGTGATTCTCGCGAGATCCAATCTGGGCGCCGCGAGGTTTTGGCGCAGTTGTGGGACTGCGCTGGCGCCACCTAGAGCCCTCATTTTCCAACTTTCCTTCCGCGCAGGCGCAGACGGGTAAGCGGAGCCAGCCAGCATGCCAGTGGCCCGGAGCTGGGTTTGTCGCAAAACTTATGTGACCCCGCGGAGACCCTTCGAGAAATCTCGTCTCGACCAAGAGCTGAAGCTGATCGGTGAGTGGCCAAGCCTTCCGAGAGGCGGGTTAGCACGTGGATGAGGGTGCCCACGTGCTCGATCCAGTCTGCCCTCTAAATTTGGCACTGTTCGTGGTGTAGAAAGGTTTTGTTTGTCCAACGTTGCCAGCCTAGTTTTTGTACTAATCTCCGAGACTAAACTTGTCCATCTCCTTCTCCCCACCATATGCAGGCGAGTATGGGCTTCGGAACAAACGTGAGGTCTGGAGGGTCAAGTTTACCCTGGCCAAGATCCGCAAGGCCGCCCGAGAGCTGCTGACACTTGACGAGAAGGATCCACGGCGTCTTTTCGAAGGTGCGTATGGAAGCCCACAGCAGAGGGATGGACCGCAGGGCTTGGGAGGTTCATTGTCCCTTATTGTGAGGCTGCTCTGTTCCAATGATGGGAGTTGTGACCTTGGACAAACAGAGACAGCCTTTTAACTTGGTGTTTTAATGGGACTTGTGGAGTAAGAACAGTGGAGCTGGATCAGTCTTTGCCCTGTTTCCTAGCTCTGTGGCTTGTTACCCAGTTCCTGGACTTTGAGTTTAGTAATGACCAGAGCTAAAGAGGCCTGGCACACTTGGGCACCTGACTATATCTTTATATGATGTCACAAAAACAATTCTGATCATGTGACCTCCTTGCTAGTGGTGAGAGTAGACTGTGAAGTCGAATTTCTGGAATGAGTGATGGTGATAACAGGTTTTCACATTTGCTTATTTTTTTAAATTAAATTTTGAGACAGAATCTCACTTTAGCCCAGGTTAGAGTGCAATGGCAGGATCTCAGCTCACTGCAACCTGCACCTCCCGGGTTCAAGCAATACTCCTGCCTCAGCCTCCCAAGTAGCTGGGATCACAGTCATGCGCCACCATGCAGGGCTAATTTTGTATTTTTAGTAGAGACCAGGTTTCCCCATGTGGGCCAGGCTGGTGCTTGCTTTATTAAGCTGGTCAAGGACGTTTAGGTAGCATTAAGCAAAGGCCTGAACAGGAGAGAATCTGTTAAATGTCTCAGGGGACAGCATTTCAGTTGATGACTTGGGAGGGGTATGCAGGTCATACAGACTTCGGCTTACTTTACTAACTGTGGTGAAATAGACGTTAAGATGAAAATCTGTCGTCTTAACCATTTAGGATCTTGAGCTTCTGCTCTGAGACGCGGTGTTGCTGGAGTGCTTTCTACAGCAGACTGGCACCCCTGAGACGCTGCATTTGCCTGCGCTTGGGTAGTCATGATTTATGGTGAAGAGCAGAGTCTGCACCTGAGCCCTGACTGTTAGGCGTCAGAGAGCGGTTGTCCATATTGGACATGGAGCGTGCTTAGCCACAGATTATCACAGTGCCCCAGGCCTGCGGATGTTACAAGCTTTCTTTTCTTTTCTTTTTTAAATAGGGACAGGATCTTGCAATGTTGCCCAGGATAGGATGGTTTCCAACTCCTGGCCTCAGCCTTGCAAAGTGCTGGAATTACAGGTGTAAGCCACTGCACCAGACCCTTTCACTCTTTTTCTTAGATTGTAGCCCCCTTTGACAATTTCATGAAAGTGCTGGAGTTGCCAGCCCAAGGTTACTAATAATCGGATGGGAGTTTATCCCAGAGTCCTGTGGCAAGTGGGCTATACAGCTGGTTCTGGTTTTAGGGAGGACTTTGTTCATATAGAGCCTAATAGCAATGAAATTTAGTCATGTGAGAAGCGGTGTAGGTGTCTGAGGGTTATTTGTGGTTTTCCAAGGGAGAAGTGAAAGATCCCAAGGGGCAGACAGCTCTTTAGGTTGGTACACTTTCTAGTAAGTGAAGCCATCTAGCCTAGCCAGGGGCAGGAAGGGAGGAGCTTTGATGTTTGCTCTTTGGTGTAGTCGTGCCTTGATTCAGATCCAGCATTTCCCACTAACGTGTGACTAGCAAGATCTGAGTCTCATCTGTTAGAAAGATTGAACAGCTGTTAACGTTTGGCTGACAGTTAATAACCAACAGAGGCCGGGCGGGAGAATCACCTGAGGTTAAGAGTTCAAGACCAGCCTGGCCAACATGGTGAAACCCCATCTTTACTAAAAGTACAAAAATTAGCTGGATGTGGTGGGGGGCGCCTGTATTTCCAGCATATGAATCTTAACTAACTACTGTGCTTTGTCAGGGTGGGAGGAGCTTAATCGCAGCTGCACTTGCTCTTTTGCAGACTGAGTCGTTGTAAGGAAATCTCATTTACTCTTGCTAAGAATGTGGAGCAAAGGATGTTACATTTTCGGGTGTATTTGCCCTCCTGTCTCCTGCCAGGTTACTATGGATGATAGCCATAGGCTGGTTTTTTGTGTGTGACAAGGTTTCACTCTTGTCATCCAGGCTGGAGTGCAGTGGCTCCATCTCAGGTCACAGCAACCTCTGCCTGCGGGTTAAAGTGATTTTCCTACCTCAGCCTCCTGAATAGCTGGGATTACAGGCATACACCAACAGCCTGGCTCATTATTTGTATTTTTAGTAGACCTGGGGTTTCGCCATGTTGCCCACTCCTGACCTCAAAGTGTTGGGATTACAAGCATGGTTTTGACGATGGCCTGGGTCACAGTGACTGGTGCATTCAGTCAGACCTACCCCTTGCTTACTAATACTACCGTGCCTCACCACCGCAAATGGAGCCTAAGAGGACGAGCCAGGATTTGAACCCAAGAAGGCTGAGGTCAGAAGCTGAATCCGGGCTTCCTTCTACTCTTCCCAGGCAACGCCCTGCTGCGGCGGCTGGTCCGCATTGGGGTGCTGGATGAGGGCAAGATGAAGCTGGATTACATCCTGGGCCTGAAGATTGAGGATTTCTTAGAGAGACGTCTGCAGACCCAGGTCTTCAAGCTGGGCTTGGCCAAGTCCATCCACCACGCACGTGTACTGATCCGCCAGCGCCATATCAGGTATCACCTCTTGTGGGCACCCAAAGCTTCCTCCACGCTGCTCTCTGATGGTTGCCCTCACTAAGCCTGCTGTCCCTATCTCCTGCAGCCCTTGGAGGCGATGGGTGTGAGCTCACCCTGAGGGTACAGATTCACCCTTGCACACAGCTCACGCGGGAGCTGGGGCAGCCTCATGTCCCAAAAGCCCAGCGCAAGGGTCACTGCGGCTCCAGCCGTACACCTTGTGAAGGCCTCTGCCAGGCATGTGGGCAGCTGGACAGGTAACAGCTCTTGGCCTCCCCGGTGGAGGGAGAGAACCAGCCTCCTCACTTGGGTGGTGGGTTCAGCTGTCTCCTGGCTCTCTTGTTAAGTCAGTTCCAGACCGTAAGCTGTGAGTGCGTTCTGGGTACTCGGGTGCCCTTTCTGTAACATGGCACCATTGAGAGGGAGGAGCTGTGCAGGAGAGGCCACGACGTTTACATGTAGAATATCCACCTCAGCCCTTCACTAACCCTGTGAGCCGTGGGCAGAGCCTTCTGTGTGTGACGCCTTCACTGTGGACATAGCCTCAGGTTGCTGTGTTACAGTGGGCATTGCTGCCGTGTGTGGTCAAGCTCAGTGCCAGGTGTGGGGTTGAGTGTTTCACACTTCGGACTTTTAATGCCACCTCATTTGCGTTGTGGTCTTATGTGGGATACTTTTGAATTTCTCCTAAATGTGGTTGAGAAAGCATTTTTGGGGGGGTGAAGGTGATGCCCTAAGACCCTGGACTCACATGAGGCCCACAGGATCAGGAGCGCCCTTCCGGCAGTGCCTGGGTGTCTGCAACCCTAGCAGCAGCCGTGGCCACCTCACGGGCTGAGTGAAGAGGAGAGGCACCTCGCTGGGCTTGCTTCATTCTCCCCGGTCCACTTAACCCGTCCCCTCTTCCAGGGTCCGCAAGCAGGTGGTGAACATCCCGTCCTTCATTGTCCGCCTGGATTCCCAGAAGCACATCGACTTCTCCCTCCGCTCTCCCTACGGGGGTGGCCGCCCGGGCCGCGTGAAGAGGAAGAATGCCAAGAAGGGTCAGGGCGGGGCTGGGGCTGGGGATGACGAGGAGGAGGATTAAGCCCACCTGTCCGCCTCTGGGGCTCGTGGATTGCCGAGTTTTCCTGCTGAATAAACAGGATCAGCGCTTTATATACTTGGTGTGTTTGTGTCTCCTCCTTGACTCTTAACCCTGCTCTGACCTTGCCGCCTTTCCTAGGAAGCTTGGGGCAGCTCACTCGCTTCTGGGTGTTGAGGTGCCTGGGAATGCCTACCAGATGGTGGGCCCTGGCCTCAGTAATGCTGTCATCAGCAGAGAGACACGGTATCTTGGGAAAAACAGCCAGAAGGAAATTCCAAGTAAGCCAGCGTTTGCATATAGGGTAGAAGGGAGTTGTTCACTTCCAGGCAGGGGATGCAGCGTGCAGGTGGGGCCTGCCCTGGCTGTTGGCCCTTTGACCCTGACCCGGGGAGAGAAGTGGGCTGGGAGCTGACCTCTGAGGCTGGCCTGGTTTTTGGGGAAGGTGGACTGTTGGTGGTGATTTCACTGGGCAGCACTTCATAGAACTGCGGGCTCGTGTCGGAGCTCGTGATGTGGGTGATGCTGGGCAAGTTCCCAGCTTTGTCTTCACTCCGAGGGGAAGTCGGTTGGTGTGGGGGAGGGGTGTTGAGGGAACTCTTCCTCCTACCCACGCTTGGTTTCTGTGGACTCATGGTCAGGAGGTTAGGCTTCCGTTTTCTCTGCCTTGTTGATAAGCTGTGTCGGGATGGGGTTGGTCTCTGAGGAAGTGAGAAACTTGAAACTGTGCAACCTTCTCAGGCCCTAGTCGCTGGGGTCCTTGTCTAGAGGCCTTCAGTCTTTGAGGGTCAGGGGCGCAGCTGAGTTCTGTAAACCCTGCAGAGCAGTCAGCCCACTGCAGCTTGAGCTAGGTGGGCAGCCCTTCTCTCCGGGTTGCCACTTGGGAAATGATGGTGGTCTTGTTGGACGTTCACGGGGCCAGCTGCTGCACCTTCTGGGGTCACCGTGGTCTTTGGAGCGTGGGGTCTGGGTCTTGTCCTGGCCTAGTGGATGGCCAGAGCAGCGGATTCACTGGGCTCCCTTGGGAGGAAGAAAGTGCAGTTGCCTCTAGTCTGAGATCTGGTGGCTCATCTGGGTGCAGCTCACATCTTATGGGAGTTCCAGATGCAGCAGCCTGGAGGGAGGGGAGGGATGTGGTTCTGTGGAGAAGCCTACTGGCTTGGGATGCGCTCCCTGGGGTCATCTTCAGGACTTCTTTTTTTTTTGAGACGGAGTTTCACTGTTGTTACCCAGGCTGGAGTGCAATGGCACGATCTTGGCTCACTGCAACCTCTGCCTTCTGGGTTCAAGCAATTCTCCTGCCTCAGCCTCCCGAGTAGCTGGGACTACAGGCACGCACCACCATGCCCAGCTAATTTTTTGTATTTTTAGTAGAGACGGGGTTTCACCATGTTGACCAGGATGGTCTCGATCTCTTGACCTCGTGATCCACCTGCCTCGGCCTCCCAAAGTGCTGGGATTATAGGCATGAGCCACCGTGCCCGGCCCAGGGCTCTTCCTGCAGAGGCAGTGAGCGGGAGGATTACATGTGAGCCACAGTGCCTGGCCTGCTGGGTCTCCCTTTCCTGGTGAGCTCCTTCGACCACTGCCCCATCTCATTCCCTCCCTCAACTCTCGTCACCAGGGATGACCATGAACCCAGGGTCCTGAGCAGATAACAAGATGGGGGCTAGGCAGGGGCTTCTCATCTGCAACCAGGATGTTGGGTGGGGGCCGCAGGGGCCTACCTTGGGCAGGAAATGTGTCCGCCTCAGCATCTGTGCTGGCCCCCGGGTGTGGCTCACAGGGCCCAGGAAGAAGTCGGGTATGTGCTGCCCACATAGGCACTGGGGGGTTGGGAGCTCCTTGTCCTGATCAATGCAGAGCTGTCAGATCTGGCCTCAATGATGCTGGGGGGGTCAGGCTGTCTCCAGTGAGCTCCAGCGAGCCCAGCTGTGCTGAGGGAGGGCTGTGGGCTGCCTGTGCGCCCCTGAGAGGAGAGGATTGGTATTAAGGGGATATACTCTGTGGGGATAGTTCTCACAGTCTCAGCTCCATGTCTTCTGCCTGTGGTTCTGGCCCAAGAGGTCAGTGTCACCAACCACCCTGTGTCCACCTGAGGCTTCCCTGGACACACAGCAGGGAGATGGACAATGAAGTGGGGCTTGTGGCCCTGCCTGTCATGATCCCCAGCAGTGCAGATGAATTAGACCATTGAGCCCACAGAGCCTGGAGGGCAGATGGGTGCACTGGGTGCAAGGAGTCCCGGACTCTGTGTTCTCACCAGTGGCCTCGAAGGAGGGGAAAAGCCCCTACCCCAGGGCCTCGCTCTGCTTCCCCTGAAGGATGGGGCTGAGGGGACAGCAGGCTCTGGGGCCTTTCAGACCACATTTGGGTCACGTTTGACTCCCCATGCTCTGCCTGCCTCCACCGTGCCCAACCCAAATCCAGGGTGACCCTTGTTCTAGCACACGAGGTCAGAGAGGTCAGGGCCTCAGGACACAGCCCAGTCACGGTTCTAATTCTAGAGGCAAGTGCCTTCTGTGTCCCGAGCTCTGCAACGCATCTTTTCTCTCATCAGCCTCATGATCAGAAGAAGTTTATTGAGCAAGCCACATCCAGGCTTGCTGCCGGAAGGAGGGGAGGGGAGGGGTGGGTGAGGCCGGTAGGATTCCTGCTGGACTCATGGAGCTTGTGGAGGGGAGGGGAGGGGTGGGTGAGGCCGGTAGGATTCCTGCTGGACTCATGGAGCTTGCGTTAATGAAGTGTGAACCCAGTTGCTAGGTGATATGCTGATCAGGATTCTTTCTGTTTTTGAGACGTGTTCTCACTCTGTGTCCCAGGCTGGAGTGCAAATGACACAATCTAGGCTCACTGTAACCTCCATCTCCTGGGTTTACGCGATTCTCCTGCCTCAGCCTCCTGAGTAGCTGGGACTACAGGCGCGCACCACCACGCCCAGCTAATTTTTGTATTTTTAGTAGATACCAGGTTTCACCATGTTGGTCAGGCTGGTCTCCAACTTCTGACCTCAGGTGACCTGCCCGCCTCGGCCTCCCAAAGTGCTGGGATTACAGGTGTGAGCCACCACGCCCAGCCAAATAAAGTCCTATTTAGGGGGAAAGAAAACTAAGAAAATTTGTTTCCAACAGACATAATGTAAAAGAATTGTTAAGGGAAGTTCTTTGGGATGAAAAATGTGATAGTAATTCCAGAAGGAAACATGACAATTCAAAATAAAGGAAGATAAAAAAATGCTATGTATCATGGTAAATAAGTATCTTCCTTTTCTTAATTCTTTGACATATACATGGCTATTGGAATAGAATTTCTAGTTTTGTCTGGTGGGGTTTCAATGTGTAATGTTGACGTAATGGGGTTTCAATGTGTAATGTTGATGTAATACGTATTAACTTAAAGGGGAGGGGAGAGAGGAACTTTTGTGTTCTTAAGATTCCAGCAGTTCATTTTTAGAGGTAAAATTGCATAGAGTTAGGGATGTGTATTATAATATCTAAAACAGCCACTTACATGTGTACAAAGAGTTATAATTAAAACACTGGTAGATGGGCTGGGCATGGTGGCTCACACCTTTAATCCCAGCACTTGGGGAGGCTGAGGCAGGTGGATTGCCTGAGGTCGGGAGTTAGAGACCAGTCTGGCCTACATGGTGAAACCCTGTCTCTACTAAAAATATAAAAAAAAATTAAAAAAAAAAAAAATTTAGCCAGGCATCCAAGCACTTTGGAGGCCAAGGCGGGCGGATCACCTGAGGTCGGGAGTTCAAGACCAGCCTGACCAACATGGTGAAACTCCGTCTTTATGGATAAAAAAAAAAAAAAAAAAAAATTTAGCTAGGCATGGTGGCACATGCCTGTAATCCAGCTACTTGGGAGGCTGAAGAAGGAGAATCACTTGAATCCCGGAGGTGGAGATTGCAGTGAGCTGTGATCATACCACTGCACTCCAGCCTGGGCAACAAGAGTGAAACTGTCTCAAATGACAAAAACCACACACTAGTAGATAAGATAAAATACTCTGTACCCCATAAATATGTACGATAATTATTTGTCAATTAAAAACTCTTAAGCTGGGCACAGTGGCTCATGCCTGCAATGCCAGAACTTTTGGAGGCTGAGATGGGAGGCTCTTAAGCCCAGGAGTTCGAGGGCAGCTTGGGCAACACAGCGAGACCACACCTCTACAAAAAAAATTGTAAATGTATTTTAAAATCTCTAATGCAGTAGTCCCCCTTGATCTGTAATTTTATTTTTGTGGTTTCAGTTAACTGGTGGTCCACCATGGTCCAAAAGTATTAAATAGAAAACTCCAGGAATGCCGGGCACGGTGGCTCACGCCTATAATCCCAGCACTTTGGGAGGCCGAGGTGGGTGGATCACAAGGTCAAGAGACGAGACCTTCCTGGTCAACATGGTGAAACCCCATCTCTACTAAAAATACAAAAATTAGCTGGGCATGGTGGCGCGTGCCTGTAATCCCAGCTACTTGGGAGGCTGAGGCAGGAGAATTGCCTGAACCCAGGAGGCGGAGGTTGTGGTGAGCCGAGATTGCACCATTGCACTCCAGCCTGGGTAACAAGAGCGAAACTGCGTCTCAAAAAAAAAAAAAAAAGAAAAAAAGAGAAAAGTCCAGGAATCATGTTTTTAACAAAACTAAAAACATTTCTAAAAAACTAAGAGTAAGCAGGAAGTGGGAATCAGCAAACAACAGAGGAGAGAGGCAAACAAAAAGGCAAGCCTGATGCAGTCACGTGCTGCGTAACGGCCTTGCAGTCCGCTACACGTCGCGTGTGATGACGTAGCGATGCGCGGACTAGGTTATATCCTGTAGGTTTTGCAAGTACGCTCGCACTATGAGGTTCGCACAGTGGTTTTTGTTTTTGTTTTTGTTTTTGTTTTGAGACAGAGTTTTCGCTCTTGTTGCCTAGACATGCAATGGCATGATCTCGGCTCAATACAACCTCTACCTCCCCGGTTCAATCCTTCCTCAGCTTCCTCAGTACTTGGGATTACAGGCATTTCCCATGATGCCCAGCTAATTTTTGTATTTTTAATAAAGACAGGGTTTCACCATGTTGGCCAGGCTGGTCCTGAACTCCTGACCTCTGGTGATTTGCCCGTCTCCGCCTCTCAAAGTGCTGGGATTACCGGCGTGAGCCACCGCGCCCGGCCATGGCCAACACTTTTTAAAGATGGATTTCTCAGAACATATGCCTGTCATTAAGTGACATGAACGTAAGTGATCTAAATACAGCGATTGAAAGAGATTACAAGATTGGATTTAAAGAAACCACAAAGCAGCCTTTTTTGTATACAATCTATAGGAAATTCAATATAAGAAAGTAAGTGGGTTAAAAATAATGAATAACGTGGACGAGCATTGAAAACCTTATAAACCAGACACAAAAAGACAAATACTGTGATTCTGCAGTGCAGTGGCGCCATCTCGGCTCACCGCAACCTCTGTCTCCGGGGTCAAGCAATTCTCTGCCTCCCTCCCGAGTAGCTGGGATTATAGACATCTGCCACCACACCTGGCTAATTTCTGTATTTTTAGTAGAGACAGGGTTTCACCATCTTGGGCAGGCTGGTCTTGCACTCCTGACCTCATGATCCGCCTGCCTTGGCCTCCCAAAGTGCTGGGATTGCAGGTGTGGCCACCACCCCTGGCATTTTATTTATATTTATCACATTAAAAAAACCGAAGGTTGAAAAATGTATTATGCAAACACGAATCAACAGATAATTTCACTGGATTTTTAGTTTTCTGATTTTTTTAGACAGGGTCTCACTGTTGCCCAGGCTGGAGAGCTGTGGTGTGATCTTGGCTCACTGCAGCCTCGACCTCCTGTGCCCAAGTGATCCTCCCACCTCAGCCTTCCAAGTCGCTGGGGCTACAGGTGTGTGCCACCATGCCTGACTAGCTTTACTTTCTGGAGAGGTTGGGTCTCACGATGCTGCTCAGGCTGGCTGCAACTCCTGAGCTCAAGCCATCCTCCCCACTTGCCCTCCCGAAGTGTTGGGATTACAGGCGTGAGCCACTGTACCTGGTTACGCCTCTTAATTTTCCCATTTTGCAAGTTGGATGTGGAATATTGACATTATCATTCAATTAAAAACATTCACTCTTTTTTTTTTAAGAGACAAGGTCTCGATCTATCACACAGGCTGGAGTGCAGCGGCAGAGTCATGGCTCACTGCAGCCTCAGCATCCTTAACCTCTTGGGTTCAAGGCATTCTCCCGACTCAGCCTCCCAAGTACCACAACTGGCCTTTATGTCTGTTTTTTTTTTTCTTATTGACTCACTGATTATTGAGAGGTCTGCTGCTTTATTTCCAAAATGCGAGGATATTAGTCATCTTTGAGTCAGGTGAGTCCCACAAGTTCCCAGTGCCTCCTGGTGGTCTGTGTTAAGGGTCCAGGCTGGCTGGGGTCTATTGGTGTCCACTGGGGGCAGCTCCCATGTCTTCTGAGTGTCCTTCTGTTGAGTGTGGGGTCTGGGTCCCCCTGGACTAGTGGATGGCCACAGTGGCGTAGATGCTGGGCTCAGCTGGAGGGGCCCCTTCCTGAGAGGGAGGAGGCTCAGTTGCCTCCCGTCTGAGGGTCAAGCTGTGCAGCTGGGCGTAGGTCACATCCTGGGGGCCTTCAGAGGCAGCAGCCTGCAGTGGGGGAGAGTGAGAGGGAAGGAACGTGGTGGGGGTGAGAGAGAGGAAAGGACCTTCCTGACTGTCCATCTGCCTGTCCTCTTCTGCCTGCCTGTCCTTTGTATCCAGGAATTCCCCAGACAGTGGTGAATGAGGGGAGGCCACTGCTGCCTGAGTCTGGAGTGTTTGGCATATGTCACTCCGTGGGGGTCTTGGAAAGAGACAGTGGTGGGGGGTGTCCTTGAATCCCCCTGACCTCCTCGAGTCAGTTTTCCCACTGTTCCCAAAGTGATCCCATTACATCCCTTTCCTGATGGAATCTCAGGGACGCCCTAAGGCTGTGGAGGATCTGGTTGCTCCCTCCCTGAGGTTCTGCCCTCTCCTCACTCTGACCTTGCCCATTTGGCTGCAGCCTCACGCCCACCTTCCCACAAGAGCTCACTGCGGCCTCGGGGCCTTTGCACTGCTGTTTCCTCTGCCTGCAGGGGCTCGTCCATTAGAGGATGGTGTGGCCCTCTCCGCCCAGGCTTCTCAGATGACAGCTGACCAGACAGCCCTCCCCTTACCATTCAGACCGGCCCCACTGCCCCGCACTCTCTGCCCTTTCCCTGGTTCACTTTCCTTACAGCACGTCGCACTCCTGGACACTGTGTTTATTTGCATTTTGTCTCCCACCACGAGGTGAGCTCAGGAGGGCAGGGCGGCTTTGCTCCCTGCTGTGTCTGCGGCTCCCACAGGGAGCCCCATCCACAGGGAGCTCCTGGGAACACTCGCTGGGTGAATGAATTAAGGGAAGCCCAGGGCACCGGGGTGGTTCATTCCTCATCCTCCTGAGTCCTGGGGATCCCTCTAACAACCAGACGGCCAAACAGAGGACGAGGAGCAGGAAGGGGACCCGGGAGGAGGCCCACGAGGTCCCAGGACACCAGGAGAGAGTGAGGTCACAGCAGGCGGGAGGCAGCGTGCTGGACACGGAGGGTCCACCCTGGATGGTGCTGAGAGCCGGGGAAGGAGGACAGAGAAGTCCTGCTCGATTAGATCTGGCACCAGGAGGCCTTTGGTGCCTGGGACAGGGGTGGGGTCTCACCCGAGTGTCCAGCTCCACCTCGTCCTCAGGCTGTGTGTCCTTCACGGCAGCATCTGCTGGGGCAGAGCAAAGGGTTCGTCTCCTGGGAAGGTTCCCTGGGACCTCTGAGCCCCGCCAGCCCCTACCGAGCTCCCAGATGGGGCCTCTGAGATCCAGGGAGGTCCCACAGTGTGCAGGGAGACCATCTTCCACTGAGCCCCAGCCCCTTCCCAGCCCCTCCCTCTTGCTAATGAAATGTTGGGACTCCTGTCCCCCCAGCCCCCCATTTGTTCCTCCCATCCCTCCAGCCCCCCATTTGTCCCTCCCATCCCCCCAGCCCCCCATTTGTCCCTCCCGTCCCTTCAGCACCCCCATTTGTCCCTCCCGTCCCCCAGCACCCCCATTTGTCCCTCCTGTCCCCCCAGCCCCCCATTTGTCCCTCTTCCTCTCACAGAGGTTTTCTTCCGGGACATCAGCAGCTGGGCTGGACCTGGGAGGACACAGGAGTGTGAGAGGGACAGGGTACGGGTGGTGGGTAGGTGGGAGTCTGGGGTCTTCGGGCAGAATTACCTCCTCTGCAGGCCCTTGTCCTTGGGCTCTGGCTCCACAGCCCCAGTAGGATGGTGGAAATCAGCCTCTCTCTGGTCTGGATGAAGACAGACAGAGTCTCAGCCCTGGGAACATTAGAACCACCCATCCTGCACATGCAACTTGAGGGAAAGCAGGAAAGCTTAAAATATTCCTGCAGGGATGTCCCAGATATTTCATGAGATAGAAAACAACTTCCATGAATACGGAGGTTTGTAAATGTGTGCTGACTACGTGCGCACAGTGGCTCACGCCTGTAACCCTAGCAGCTTGGGAGGCTGAGGCAGGCAGATCACAAGGTCAGGAGTTCAAGACCAGCCTGGCCAACATGGCGAAACCCCGTCTCTACTAAAAATACAAAAATTAGCCAGGCGTAGTGGTGGGCATCTGTAGTCCCAGCTACTCCAGTTACTTGGTAGGCTGAGGCAGGAGAATCACTTGAACCCAGATGGCGGAGGTTGCAGTGAGCTGAGATTGTGTCATTGCACTCCAGCCTGGACTATAGAGCAAGACTCTATCTCAAAAAATGAAAAAACAGTAAATGTGTGCTGACATTAGACGCCTCTGGAACCGGTTTTCTAAGCTGACTTCCCTGTGTGTTCTGGCTCCCTCTGGCTGGTGCCCTGAGCCCACCCTTGGCCAGCCCATGGGTACCCCCCTTCCCTACTCACCCAAGGTTCTGTGTTTCTTCTGACGCCGGTGTCGGAGGAGGAGGAAGAGGAGGAGGAGGAGGAGCAGCAGGACGAAGCCCATGGAGACCCCAGTCAACACCTCCAGGTACCTTCCCAGACCTTGAGTGTGATGACGTCAGGAATGAGGATGATGTCATTGATGTGAGCACCTACTGTGCGCAGGCGTGTGCCAAGTCATTCATGAGCTCTAACCCTCACAGCACTCATGCAACATGGGATTGCTGCCCCCACAACCCATTTCACAGATACATAAACTGAGGCTCAGAGGGCAATCGCCTGCCCCAGGTCCCCAGCCAGGTGGTGGCAGAGCTGGGGAGGGAACCCAGGAGTCTGACCTGCAGCCCTTGTTCCCTGTACTGAGCTGAGCCCCGGAGCTGCAGGGAAAGAGCCTGACCTCCTGAACCACGGCCCTGCTCCCCTCCCCTGCCCCAGGTCAGCGTCACTGCTGCAGGTGGGACAGGATAGGCCCCTGTGGAATCGGGTCTGGAGGCTTCCCTGGGAGGCCTCCTCCCCCAGGAGGTCACAGCTGGGAGTCAGAGCTGAAAGGAACTTTCCCACTAGTGCAGTTTCTCTCTCCTTGGAGAAACTGAGGCCCAGGTGGGAGAGGGGCCTGTCCCTGTCACCATCTCCAGAGGAACCTGAACCTAGGACAGAACCCACCCCTGCCTTTCCTGGACCCGCCCACCTGCTCAGACACCCTCACTCACTACTCTGGGGGCCTGACCTGAGGGGTGAGGGGCTGGTCCTCAGGGCCTCCTGGGTCAGCACAGGGAGCTGAGGGCTGGGGCTGCCTTGTCCCCCACATCAGCCCAGCTGCTCCCCCATGCTGGGCCCCAATATCTGCCTTTGCCTTGACCCCCCACCCCTTACCAGCCCAGCCTCAGAGCCCCTGGGACACAAGCCCATCCTTGAGGGGAGGGGAATGGGATCTTTTGGGAGACTCAGGACTGCCCTGGGGGAGGCCGTGCTCCCCAAGAGGCCTCCATGACTCACCAGGTGTGGTTGGCCCTGCGGGTGGTGGGCTGGAGCCTGCAGAGGGTCCTGGAAGGAGTACAGGAGGTGGGTGAGGGCCGGGGCTGTCTGTGGAGCACACACTTCACTCCAGCTTCCCTGCGTCCACACAGTGCATTCCCTGGAAACATTTCTCTGCCCACCTGGTACCTTCTGCATGCCAGCAAGGCATACGGGTGGCCGTGCCTACGAGAACCCCTGCTGGCTTCCTCCTGCTGAGGACTGAGGCCCTTCGGGCTAAACCTCCCTCATAACCTCCCTCCCTCCATCCTCCCTCCTCAGCAGGGCCTGAGCTGAGCCTTTGTGCTTAGAGAGAACAGGGTCAGGGCCCTCACCTGAGACCACCAGCTCCAGGGGGTCACTGGGGAGGGACAGCAGGTAGGGGTTGGATCTGTGTGAGCTGTAGCACCTGTAGGTCCCCGCGTGGGCTGAGGTTACAGGACTCATGGGGAATTCAGCCTGGTCCTTATCAGATTGGTGCTTTGATCGTAGACGCACGGGGGCATCAGCTGCTCCCGCCTTGGTCAGAAGGAAAGTGTCCATCCACCCCTGTGACTGACACAGCAGGGTCACGTTCTCTCCTGAAGCCACCGTGGAATTCGGCTGCACTGAGAGGGAGGGTCTGTCAGGGATCTGTCCTGGAGAGAACAAGGATGGTGAGGGGCTGCCCGACTTGTTCTGAGCTGAGACCTCCCCAGGCCTCTCTCTGGGACCCTCAGTTTCTGTCTCTGTTTTCTCTGAGTCTCCCCGTCTCTATCTCTTCCTCCCTTGGGACCCCCACCCCTCATCCCAGCCATCATCACCTGGGCTCCCTGGCAGGGCCTTTGCAGAGCCTGGGTCCCTGACTGAACCCGCTGGGCTCCTCACCTGAGATCAGGATGTCCAGGGGGTCACTGGGGGCTGACCACTCGGAGGAGAGGTTGTGTGCACCGTAGCATCTGTACTGGCCCCCGTGGGAGACCCTTATAGGGCTCAGGGTGAAGTTGGCCTGGGAGAGCCCAGCCTGGAACTTCTGGCCAGAGCCCTGGAGGAGGTTAACTCCCTGGTCCTTGTACAGAGCAAATCTGTCGTAGTCGACATCAGAGCGACACTGCAGGGTCAGGCTGCCTCCATGCGCCACGACGGGGCCCTGCGGGGTCAGGAGGGAGGGCTTCCTAGACACGCCTGGAGGGAAAGGGGAGCGGGGACTCGGATGGCTGGTTCCTCCCATGCCCCTTCCTTCTCCTGTCCTGGCCCTGCAGGTCTCAGTGTCTCTCACACCCTGTGTCTTGGACCCCAGGGCTCCTTCTCACCTGGGCTGTCCTGGAGCCACTTCAGAGGAGTGGGGTCTCCCTGAGCTTTCGCCGCTGTGCCTGAGCTTCCCCCCTCCCCCTGAGAGCCAGGACCTCACAGCAAACACACTGGAGCCTTCCTCAGTCTCCCCTTCCAGGTGAGGGTACCGAGGGCTCCTCCTCCCATGTCAGTCTCCCCACGGGGCCTCCCTCACGCCTTCAGCCTGTCCATCAACACATCACTCTGGGTCCTCTCCATCTTCAGTCACTAGCCAAACTCCCAGCCTGTCTGCTGCCCCAAAAGTGTGTTAGAGAAACCGTGGCTTCCTTACCTGAGCTCAGAATCTCCAGGGGGTCACTGGGGTGTGACCACACCTGGGGGGTGTTTCTATAATAGTAATAGCATCTGAACATCCACCTGTGGCTGGGGGTCACGGGACCCACCGGGAACAGGGCCCTGAACCCACTGGGGGGCTGCTGTGAGTTCAGGGTCCGGGGGAGCTGGTGTTCTCCTTCCTTCATCAGAACAAAATGGAAATATCCCTCCTGTGAGCCACACTGGAGGGTCACGTTCCCTCCCGAGGTCACCACAGGGCTGGGCAGGGCTAAGAGGGTGGGTTTGCTGTAGACTCCTAGGAGAGAAGGAAGCACCATGTGAAATGGGGCTCACACCTCCCACATCACCCCCAGGCCTGGGCTGGGAGAGGGAGATGTCCCTGAGAGCCAACCCCCTTCCTGAGGGCAGAGCCTGGGGCTGGGACCCTGAGTGTCCTCTCACCCGTCACCACCAGCTCCAGGGGCTCACTGCGCTCTGACCAGCCTGCAGGGCTGAGATAGTAACAGCGATATTTCCCTGCATGGGACTCTGACATGGATGAGATGGAGAATCTGGCCTTGTTGGGTTGCAGTGGGTTCTGTCTGACCCAGGCTACTTGGATTCCCTCTTTTTCCAGATGATACTCCTGGGCCTCCAGGTTCCCCTGACACCAAATGGTCACGGGGCTCCCCCAGATGATCACAGAGGCTGGCTCAGCCCAGAGGATGGGTGTGGGGAGGGGCCCTGGAAGGAAATCAGAGGCTGGATCCCAAGACCTCCATCAGCCCTCAGATCCCAGCTCTCAGCTCCAGGATGCCCCCGTCATCCCCATCAGCCACCCAGAACTGCTGTCTCCACCTCCAGCTGCCCAGGGGTGGGCCTTGTCTCTAGAGAGGAAGAGAAACCTGGGACAGCTGGGGACAGACTTACCTGCCTGCACGCGGGTTCTGGGGCTCAGACTCAGCCCTGGAAGAGAGTTCCCTGTGAGAGATTTGCCTCTGAAGCTTGAGCAGATCCTCCCCTCCCTAGTGCCTCCTGAGCTTTTGAGGTCTCCTGATGGACCAGGGCTTGTGTGTGGGGTGGGGTCCCTCCAAGACTCAGATCTCCTCTCCCCATCTTGAAATCTCACCAAGGCAGAGCAGGGCTGTGAGGGTGGGGGTCATGGCGTCGCTTCCCAGTGGCCACGGGCTCTGCAGATGGATGAGCCCTTGGTGCTGGCAGGACAGGGAGACATCCAGGGTGTGGCTGCTCGGAGGCTGAGTGCTTCTTGTCATGGGGTTGTCTCATCCACAGCCCACAGGAAGGGGAACTGCCCTCCCCAGGAGCCTGGCTTTCATTTTGGGCTGTGGTGGGGACGGGCACCCGCCTCTCTGCAGACATTACAAAGAGAAATGGGTCTCCCTGCCCCAGGACCATTCTCTGTCTGATTTATCTTTATTTCATTGAGGGCTGGGACACAGCAGCACATAGCCCTGGTTCCTTCCTGAGTCAGCCCCTTTCAGGAGAGGGTGAGAGTGGGCTCCTCCTCCCTCTCACAGCCTCCTCATGGGGTCTCCCTCCCTCCTTCAGCCCGTCCATCAGCACAGAGGTGCAGGGTCCTCACTATGGCCATCGTCTCTCCAGCCCTGGAGTTGCTTCAGGGAAGATGCAGGTCCGTGCTGCAGGCAGGCTCAGGTCAACAGAGACGCACCTGACACCTGGCTTTGCAGTCCAGGCTGAGCTGCCGTGAGCACAGAGGAGAAATGCAGGCCCTGCCGTGGTGGCTCCCGCCTGGAATCCCAGCACTTCAGGAGGCTGAGGCGGGAGGATGGCTTGAGGCCACAGAGAGCCCCTGTCTGTACAGAAAAGAGGAAAGTTAGCTGAGCATGGAGGCTCATGCCTGTGGTCCCTGCAACTCAGGAGGCTGACGTGAGAGGATCACTTGGGCCTGGGAGGTGGAGGCTGCAGGGAGCTCTGATCACCCCTCAGCATTCCAGCCTGGGTGACAGAGCAAGACCCTGTCTCAAAAGGGCAAATACAGGGAATAAAGAGAAAGAGAATCAAATATATATATACATGGGGAGGCTGAGGCAGGAGAATCTCTTGAATCCTGGAGGCGGAGGCTGCAGTGTGCCATCGCACCACTGCACTTCAGCCCCACAAGAACACAGCTGTCTCAAAAAAAAAATAAGATACACTGTATGTATCTACTATGTAGATATAACAAAATCCAAAACATAATTGAGTCCAGGACAAGACCACTGCAACAGTAAATATGTACATTGGCATGAGATACTCATTACGTTTTCCAGACTGTACCATGGAAAGGATAGACATTGAACAACAGAAAATATTAATATATACAGGAAGTAGAATCAGAAGGAATAACATGTCTGTACCCGTTTCAGAATGAAAGGAAGAAGGTTGTTAGTTCATGACATTTCAGGAAGAGCTAATGGCTGAAATTATTACAGAATCGAAAAGAAAATGCCAGTTTGTGACTATATTTAGTGTCTCGGTCATGGTAAAGCACACGAGGAGACTCGGGCATCTGTGATCTGTTGGGACTCATGTCTCACACGTTAAACCCTCAGGTCAGGCGATCGCCTTATGAGGAATAAGGAGAGTGTGTTCATTTTCCTTTTATCAGGTATCATGATAAGAACAGGGAGAGAGAGGAGGGACAGACAGGGAGGGGGAGAGAGAGAAAGAGCGAGAGAGAATCAGGCATCACTAGAGCTGCCAGGCTGCAGGTATTTGTGCACCTGGCGTCCCTGAAAGCAATACTAAACGATGATGTAAGTCAGTGAGTAGAATAATGAACCCCAAAAGGAGAAGGTGAGATGCTGCTGTGAGTAATGAGATGAGCAGTACACACGAGACACTAGTCCGCATGGATCAGTCATATGTGTATATACAAGTACATACGTTTCCACTAAGAATCGGAAACGGATTCTCCCCTCCGGAGCCTCCAGAAAGGAATGCAGCTATGTGAAGGCCTCGGTTTTATCCTAAGACCTGTTCCGAATTCCGAGTTCCCGAAACATGAGATAACAGATCATGTTGCTTCAGCTGCTCAACATGTAGTAATTTGTTACGGCACCAGCAGCAAACCGATACTAATGCAAACGCCGAAGCAATCCTCATACCACACAACTGTTGTTTTAAAAGAACAGTTGATGTTTCTTTTTTTTTTTGAGATGGAGTTGCGCTGTTGTTACCCAGGCTGGAGTGCAATGGCGCGATCTCGGCTCACCACAACCCCCGCCTCCTGGGTTCAGACAATTCTCCTGCCTCAGCCTCCTGAGTAGCTGGCACGCGCCACCGTGCCCAGCTAATTTTTGTATTTTTAGTAGAGATGGGGTTTCACCATGTTGACCAGGATGGTCTCGATTTCTTAACCTCGTGATCCACCTGCCTCGGCCTCCCAAAGTGCTGGGATTACAGGCGTGAGCCACCGCGCCCGGCCCAGCAGTTCATGTTTTACTTTTAAATCACAGTCTACTGAGAGGAGAAGGTTACACACTTTCACTCAACCAATCACGTGTCCTTCAAATTTACAAAGTGTCAATTGATACACAATGGAAGATTTCAAGAAATATTTATCAGACTTTGATTAAAAAAAAAAAAAAGCAGGTTTCGTAGCACATGCCAGACATTGTGGCACATGCCGGCAATCCCAGAGGGATTACTCTAGAGGCTGAGGCAGGAGAATCATTTGAATCTGGGAGGCAGAGGTTGCAGTGTGCCCAAAAAAAAAAAAAAAAAAAAAAAAAGGGCGAAGTGATGACTTTTGGCGTTGGGTAACCCTTGTTGTCTTCTGGTAGTAATTTCCTACCAGGCAGATCGTCTAACCCCAAATCACCTAAAAGTGCAGGCCCAGGACGTGCGTGTCTCCCAGGTGGGTGACCTGGAAGTGGGTGATGGAGGCTGTTTATTATGCTCTCCTTTTCTTTCCCAGCCCATGTGTTCTACCTGTGTAAAGATACAGCATTTTCATTGGCAGAGCCCATTACAGGAAAATAAATAGGAACACAAATATTAAAGGAAAAGCCATAGCCTCATTTAGTGTTCATCCATATGAGTATGTATATTGTCTCCAGCTGTCTATATCTGTTCTGTATCTATGTCTATGACACCATCCGAGAGCACCCAGCCTGCAGCGTCTCATCCACAGCCTGTCTCTTGCATCTCCTGTGAGAGGCCATTCCGAGGCTCCCTCAGCCCCAGCAGCACCAACCACTGCATTGCACGCGTCCCATCTCAGGTCATCCCCAGGACATCACGTGGCCCTGTTCTCACTGCCCCACTGATTTTATGGGTGTGTGGGACCCTCGAGCAGTGATTAAGTTGCGGGATGCTCCATTTAAACAGGTGGGACCCTCTGATTCCTGGCGGAGAGCCGCAATGAGCCCAGTGGAACCCATCTCAGCACCAGCATCCATCGCAGTCAGGAGGATTTGCTGCCCCCTCCTGGTGGGATATGCGCCATGTTGTCAAGCGGCCACCAGATGGCTCGCTGGTCCCCTCAAAGGAAGGCATCCCATCCGGATGGCCCTGCTGGTCACTGGGGACTCTCAGCCACAGTGGAGGCTACATGGTCCTTGGTGAGAAGGAGTCGTTGGTGTTGGGTCCATGCATCTTCTCTTTTCTTTGGTGTTGGGTCCATGCATCTTCTCTTCTTTTTTTTTTTGAGACGGACTCTCGCTGTGTCTCCCAGGCTGGAGTGCAGTGGCACAGTCTTGGCTCACTACAACCTTCGTCTCCTGATTCTCCTGCCTCAGCCTCCCAAGTAGCTGGGACTACAGGTGCCTGCCCCTCACCTGTCTGATTTTTGTATTTTTAGTAGAAGTAGGGTTTCGCCATGTTGGCCAGGCTGGTCTTGAACTCCCTACCTTGGCCTCCCAAAGTGCTGGGATTACAGAAGTGAGTCACTACGGCTGGCTGCATGTCCTTTTTTTTCTTGCTGTATGGCCACGACACTCACGGGCCCTTCCTGCGTGCACTGGGGCTGCTGAGAGAGCCGGCTGAAGCTCAGTGTTCGTCACACCATCAGCGGATCCTCAGGTCAGCGGATTTTTAGCCAGTCCTTGACTAGTTTTCTTTCTGTCCATGTCTCTGTGCCTTACTGAGGAGGAAGTGTGTGAACTTTGTTCATCATATGTGAAGAAGATGCTTATATGTCTCTAGCAGATACAAGATATAGGCTTCTTCAAGACCATGAAACAATTTACTTTGAGGTCGCTCAGAGAACACAGTGCTGGCCTTAGGCTTCCTATCTTGAAACTGCAAGTCTATTTCCAACCTCAGGCAAGGAAAAGTGTTACAATCTCCACAGGATCTGCAAGACCTCTACAGGATCTCCACGGGACCTTCACAGGACCTCCATAGGGTCTCCATAAGACTTCCACGGGACCTCCACAGACTCTCAATCAGAACTTCACAGGACCTTCATAGAATCTCAGACTCTCCATAGGACCTCCATAGGTTCTCTAAAGGGCCTTACAGGACCCCCATAGGACCGTCATAGGATCTCCATAGCATCTTTATAGGATCTTCCCTCACAGGACCTCCATAGGTTCTTCATAGGGTCCCAACAGAGTTGCCAAACGATGTGTCACTGCAGGGACTAGCCAGCATCCCCTACACCCTGAGATGCTGGAAATGACCACTTGGCAATCGTGGTTATGGATTTCCTGCAGGAGCATGTGTGAAACCATGTTCCTGGGCAACTCTGCAGAGTCCTGCTCTCCATTCAGACCCTCCAGGGGCTGGGCTGGTGTGTGTCATGGCACAGAATGGGGGCTTCTGCAGTACTAATGGAAAACCAGCCCAGAGATGGAGGCGGAGTTGGGAGCTGTGCTGCCACAAAGCAGGAAGTGCTGAGCTGAGGACACCGGCTGAGCCTGGACTGTAGCATCGGACAGGAGACACTGGTGAGAAGGCTCTGAGGGAGAATGGTGTGGACTGTTCATCGTGTGTGAAGAGGAGGATGCCGAGGAGATGAAGGCTCTTCCATTCTGTGCCTTGGCTGACAAGAGGAACCAACGGGGTCATGACCCAGTGGAGCAATGACCCATGTGGAAAGGAGCCTGAAGGTGTGTGTAAGGCAGTTAGCTGAGTCAGAGAGAGCAGAACCTCCCAGTGCCTAGGAAGGGTGGTTTGTTTCTCCCAAACTTCCCACCTCTGACCTCCTTATTTCTACAAATAGCAGCACCTTCTCTTCATTTCTGCTGGGTCACGATGGGGAGCTGAGGGCTGGGGCTGTCCTGCTCCCCACGTCACCCCAGCTCCTCCCCCAGGCTGGGCCCCAACATCTCCCTCTGCCCCGACACTCCACCCCTCATCAGCCCAGCCTCAGAGCCCCTGGGAGCCTGTGGCCCCCGCTCTGTCTCTGCCCAACTCTCTGGAGGAGGCGTGTGCTGAGTCCGTGAGGGGGACAGGATCCTCTGGGAGACTCGGCCCTGCCCTGGGGGAGGCCACGCTCCCTCCCAGCCCAGAGGCCTTAGTCATTCACCAGTGTGGGGTGGGACCAGTGGGGGGGGGGCTGGGGCTCCCAGAGGCTTCTGGGAGTAAGCACAGAAAGGGAGTGAGGAGCTTTGGTGCCCCAGAGTCCCCAGGTCCACTGAAGCCCTCGCTCCACCTGCCTGTCACTTCCCTGGAAACTCTCCTCTGCTCACCTTTCACCATTTGTGTCCCAGGAGATGGGGCCAAGGGTGGGCCTGCCTGGGAGGTGGCCCATTGTCCTCCTCCCCTCTGAGGGGTGAGTCCTGCTCTGGCTGGGCCCCCTAACAACCCCCTACACTCCATCCCAGCCCAGAGCTCTCCTGGGGACAGACCCTGAGCTGAACCTTTGAGCTCAGAGAGGACAGGGTCAGGGGTCTCACCTGGGACCACAAGCTTCAGGGGGTAACTAGCGTCCGACAGCAGGGAGGGGTAGGAGCTGATTCTGCTGTAGCATCGGTAGGTTCCACCCTGGGCTGAAGTCACAGGACTCATGGGGAATTCAGCCTGGTTCCTATAAGACTGGTACTTTGACTTTAGATGCAGGGTGGGATGGGTTGCTTCCTCCTTGGTCAAAAAGAAACTGTCCACATGGTGCCATGACTGACACAGCAGGGTCACCTTCTCTTCTGAGGCCACTGTGAGGCCCGGCTGTATTGAGAGGGAGGGTCTCGCAGGGATCTATCCTGAAGAGAAGAAGGATGGGTGAGGGGCTGCCCCGCCTCGTTCTGAGCTGAGACCTCCCCAGGCCTCTCTCTGGGACCCTCAGTCTGTCTCTGTTTTCTGAGTCTCCTCCTCCCTAGGGACGCCCACCTCTCATCCCAGCCATCACCACCTGGGCTCTCCTGGCAGTGCCTGTGGGGAACCTGGGTCCCTGACTGAACCCGCTGGGCTCCTCACCTGAGATCAGGATGTCCAGGGGGTCACTGGGGGCTGACCACTGGAGGAGAGGTTGTGGGCACCGGAGCATCTGTACTGGCCCCCGTGGGAGACCCTTATAGGGCTCAGGGTGAAGCTGGCCTGGGAGAGCCCAGCCTGGAACTTCTGGCCAGAGCCCTGGAGGAGGTTAACTCCCTGGTCCTTGTACAGAGCAAATCTGTCGTAGTCGACATCAGAGCGACACTGCAGGGTCAGGCTGCCTCCATGCGCCACGACGGGGCCCTGCGGGGTCAGGAGGGAGGGCTTCCTAGACACGCCTGGAGGGAAAGGGGAGCGGGGACTCGGATGGCTGGTTCCTCCCACGCCCCTTCCTTCTCCTGTCCTGGCCCTGCAGGTCTCAGTGTCTCTCACACTCTGTGTCTCGGACCCCAGGGGCTCCTTCTCACCTGGGCTGTCCTGGAGAGGTTCCAGACCAATGTCTCCCTGACTCCCGGCCACTCTGTCTGGTCCGTCCTCATCTCATCGAGGGACAGGACATCGCAGCAAATACACCCAGTGCCTTCCTGAGTTGACCCTGTCCAGGTGCGGGTGACTGAGGCTCCTCTTTCCCTATGAGAGCCTCTGCATGGGGTCCTCCTCACACCATCAGCCCGGCCCTCAACATCCTTCTGGGGTCCTGGCCACGATCAGTCATCAACCAGACTCCCACAGCCGATCTGGCTCCTCTCAATTGTATAAAGAAGCGCAGCGGCTTTTTCACCTGGGACCAGAATCTCCAGGAGATCGCTGGGGATCGACCACACATGAGGTTTTTCCCAGAAATGGGAATAGCATCTGAACCTCCATCTGTGGCTGGGGGTCACAGGGCCCACAGGGAACAGGGCCTGGGACGGCCCTTTGGGGAGCTTCTGTTCTCCTTCCTCAACAAGAACAAACATGAGAAATCCGTTCCGTGTGTCGCACTGGTGGGTCATGTTCCCTCCTGAGGCCACCACAGGGCGGGCAGAGCTGAGAGGGTGGATTCTGCATAGAATCCTAGGGAAGAAGGAGGCAACGTGTTTAATGGGGTCACACCTCCCGCCGTATCCCCAAGACTGGGCTGTGAGAGCCGATCTCCTTCATGAGGGCAGAGCCTGTGGCTGGGGCCCCTGAGTGTCACCTCACCTGTCACCACCAGCTCCATGGGGTCACTGGGCTCTGACCAGCCTGCAGGTCTCATAGTAGCAGCGGTACTGCCCTGCAGCATCAAATCCCATGGATGGATCGTGGAACTTGGCCTTGGCTCCGGGCTCCAGTGCGTTCTGTCCTTATCCAGACGGTACTTCACAGTCTCCAGGGGCCCCTGACACCAGCGGGCCATGGGGCTGAACCAGGCTATCACAGAGCCTGGCTCAGCCCAGAGGGTAGGTTTGGGGATGGTGCCTGGAATGGAATCAGAGACTGATGCCAAGATATGCCAAGGATATCTGAGGGATGCCAAGATCCTCACCCCTCAGATCCCAGCTCTCAGCCCCGGGACCCTCCAGACATCTCCATCAGTCAGCCCAGAACTGGTGTCTCCTCCCCCAGATGCCCAGGGTTGGGCCCTTGTCCCCAGAGAGGAGTGGCCTGGGACAGCTAGGGACAGACTCACCTGACTGCACGCTGGTCCTGGGGCCCAGGCTCAGCCCTGGAAGAGAGTTCCCTGTGAGAGATTTCCCCCGAAGCCCCAGCAGTTCCTCTCCTCTCTAGGAGCCTCTGATAGGCCAGATTCTCTGATAGACCAGAGCCTGGCTTTAGAGTGAGTTCCGTTGCAATTCTCTCATCTGATAAAATAGATTTTAAAGCAACAAAGATATAGTGGTAAAAGGATCAATGCAACAATAAGAGCTAACGATCCTAACACCCAGATACATAGAGACTTAGACTCAGTGAGACAGAAAATTAATAAGGATATCAAGGACTCGAACTCAGATCCGGAACAAGTAAACTTAATAAATATTTATAGAGCTCTCCACTTCAAATACACAAAATACACATTCTTGTCAACACCACATCACACCTACTCATAGGTTTAAATGAAATATTGATTGGCCATTATTAATACCCATTTTTTAGAATAAAGCAACATTTCCGTTCTCTCTCTCCCTTTTTCTTCCTCTCCTTCACTCCTTTTTTTTTTCCTTCTCTCCAAAAAAAAAAAAAAAAAAAAAAAGCCGTTTATAAGCAGTAGACACATAGTGCTTATAGAAAAATAAAAAAAAAAGAGAGTGAGTTCCCTCCAAGACTAGGGTCTTCCTTCCCCTCTTCAAACCTCACCGAGGCAAATCACGACTGAGAGGGTGATGGTCATGGCAGATGAGACCACAGTGCCTGAGAGGACACAGGAGCACACAGAGTGTGGACTGGAGGCTGTGTTCTCCTTGTCACAAGACTGTCTCACCTGCAGCCCCACAGGACGGGGAACTGCCCTCCCCAGGGCTCTCATTTCCCCAGGGATGGGGCTCGGGTAAGCTCCAGGCTCTCTGCAGACATTTCAGACAGAAACAGGGTCTCCCTAACGCCTAGCCACTGCCTGCCTGACCTATACTCAGCTCACCAAGGTTGTGTGCATTAGGGCAGAGCAGCAAAACCGCCTCCTCTGGGAATGAGCCTCTGAGTCGTTCCTGCCTCCTCAGTGCCCGTATCCTTGGCCGTCCCTCTGCACCTCAAACAATGTTCAAGGTTTTCAGAACAATTACTCAGGTCTGTCATCTGATTCAGGGGGTGAAGTGGGGAGCTGAAGTTAATTCCCAATTCTCCTTCACTTACTATGTGACATTGGACAATCAGTGGCTTCCTTCAGCCTTTATCTTTTGGAGACTGTGGTCATGACCTCCACTTCTCAGAGTGGATGTGGGGGTTAGTGGTGTCTGAGACATGGAAGGGGCTTGGCCATGGTGAGTTTCCAGACCATATTTAGACAGGAGTAGTTGGGTGTGAGAGGATCCTGGCATTGAGCCCTGTAGTTGAGAAGGATGATTGATGCACCCACTCAAGAGCCCACATCAGCTCCAAATACCAAGAAATGCTCCTTATAATATGTTTAAAGTTGCAGGCATGGTGGCCCACCCCTGTAATCTGAGCACCTGAGGATGGAGGATCCCTTGAGCTCAGAAGTTCAAGACCAGGCTGGGGAACATGGTGAGACCACATCTCTGCATATAATAAAAAAGAAATAATCAGGTGTGGTTGTGCATGACTGCAGTCCCAACTTTTGGGAGACTGAGGTGTGAGGATCGCTTGAGCCTGGGTGGTCCAGGCTGCAGTGAGGCATGATCACAGCACTGTACTCTAGCCTGGGCGAGAGAGTAAGACCTGTCTCAAAACATATATATCTATCTGAATTATGTAGATTATGGAAGTTCTGTGCAGAAAAGAAATGAAAAGTTTTTTAGTTTGAGAAGGCTGCACATCAAAGAACAGAGTTGAAAGCTGAAAGGCCGCATGTGCCTAGGACCATCGTCGGGTCATTAGGGAGGAGATTTCTACTTCTGTGTGGGACAGAAGAGGAACCCCAGGTCCTCAGTCAGGGAGGGGGTAGGGGCTTCAGATGAAGAGGAAAAGCCGTGGCTCACCCTTGCTCACGTCTGTGGACAGGAACTGGGATATCTCTGCACACTGAGTGAAGCCCAGGTCCTCACAGTCAGGGAGGGGGTAGGGGCTTCAGAGGAAAAGCCGTGGCTCACCCTTGCTCACGTCTGTGGACAGGAACTGGGATATCTCTGCACACTGAGTGAAGCCCATGGTCAGCACTGGGCCCCTCTCCTGTTGTGTAACAGATTCAGTCCGCTCTGGTCAGACAGAAGCATCTGCCCACATGAGTGTGAGGCTGGGATTAGTCCTGTCCCTCCTGGGTACAAACCTGAGCTGACGTAACTTTTGGGAGAGTGAGACAGAACAGCTGCCACAATCCCCCTTCATGAGGTCTGAGGCCAGCCAGAGACAGCCTTGGGAGAAACTCTTTTTGCAACACGAGGTATGTGGGAGGAAAGCCGCCCAACAAGGGTATGTTAAAGAAAAAAGGCATCTGTTTATTATTCTTTTAAAACAACTGGGTATTTATTTAGATGACTTAGACAATATTATGATGGGAAAATTGCATTTAAATTAACGCCATTAAAAATAAGATCATATTGTCAGGGTGTGGTGGCTCATGCCTGTAATCCCAGCACTTTGGAGGCCGAGGCGGGCAGATCACAAGGTCAGCAGTTCGAGACCATCCTGGCCAACATGGTGAAACCCCATTTGTACCAAAAACTCAAAAATTAGCTGGGCGTGGTGGTACATGCCTGTAATCCCAGCTACTTGGTAGGCTGAGGCAGGAGAATTGCTTGAACCCAGAAGGCAGAGGTTGCAGTGAGCTGAGACCGCACCACTGCACTCCAGCCTGGGTGACACAGCAAGACTCCATCACAAAACAAACAAAGAAACAAACATATCGTCTGCAAACAAGGACAATTTGACTTCTTCCTTATCAACGTGATGCTCTGTCTTTCTCTTGTCTCACTGCTCTAGCTAGAACTTTCAGAACTACGTTGGGTAACAGTGGTGAATGGGTTGTCATGTTCAAGATCTCAGAGGAATATCTAAACTTTCAGTTTTTCTTTATTCAGTATGATACTAGTTATGGGTCTGTTATATTTGGCTTTTATGATGTTGAGATATGTTCCTTCTACACTCAGTTTTTGAGACAGAATCTCGCTGTCACCCAGGCTACAGTGCAGTGGTACGATCTCGGCTCTGCCTCCTGAGTTCAAGCGGGCACATCAAGCTATTTTGTGTACTTTTAGTAGAGGTGGGATTTCACCATGTTGACCAGGCTGGTTTCGAACTCACCACCTTTAGTGATCCGCCCACCTTGTTCTGGGATGACGGGCATGAGTTGCCATGCCAGCCACACTCAGCTGTTTTTCATGAAGACATGTTGATTTTTATCAAATGCTTTTTTGGCATCAGTTGAAATGATCGTATGGTTTCTGTCTGTCATTCTGTTGATAAAGTTACCACACTGATTGATCTGTGTATGGTAAACTGTCCTTGCACCCCAGGGATGAATCCTACTTGGTCGCGATGAATGATCTTTTAAAGTGGGTCCTTGAATTCAGTTTGCTGCTATTTTGTTGAGCGTATTTGCATCCATATTCATCAGTCATGGGCTTGTCCTTTTACTTTCTTGGTTTGTCTTAATATTTTTTTTTTTGAGACGGAGTTTCGCTCTTGTTACCCAGACTGGAGTCCAATGGCGCGATCTCGGCTCAGCACAACCTCCGCCTCCTGGGTTCAGGCAATTCTCCTGCCTCAGCCTCCCGAGTAGCTGGGATTACAGGCCTGCGCCACCGTGCCCAGCTAATTTTTATATTTGTAGTACAGACGGGGTTTCACCATGTTGACCAGGATGGTCTCGATCTCTTGACCTCATGATCCACCCGCCTCGGCCTCCCAAACTGCTGGGATTACAGGCTTGAGCCAACGCGCCCGGCCTGTCTTGATTTTTTAAAATCATTTCAATGTCCTTGTTAAATGTATCTGGCAGAATTCTTTCTCTGTGTTATCTTCAATTCATTTCTTTTTATTTTTGAGATGGAGATTTGCTCTTGCTGCCCAGGGCACCTGTCCTTCCGAGCTACAGCAGTGCTCTTGTCTGTCTCCAGAGTTACAGTCATAACCAAACCACGCCCACTGGCTCTAAGCTGCTAAGGAGCGCCTGAAAGCTTTGTGGAAAATCTGCATGTAACCCTGCTTGGAAAGTGAATGTGAACCCCAAAAACTAGGTAGCACAATAGGTTCATGAGACACTGAGCCCCAGAGTCCTGCAGCACAGCCGCTCTGATCACTGACACCCTGGAATCCTTCACCCCTGCAGCTGTTTGTGGGACGTGTCAGACCCAACGCCAAGAGGGATGTCCTCAGCGGAGACTTTCCATTGTGGGAAAATAAAAATAGTAGGACTCCAAATGCTTTTGGCAGCAAGGACGCCAACCATCTGTGACAGTTCTACCACAGACTTCAGCCTAGTCCACCTAGACATCCAGTCGTTGCTAGTATTGAGGTCTATAGCACTCCACCTACTTGGAGCCAGAACCACCCTGCTCTTCCTAACCAGCACACTAAGACTCACCTCCGCGTCAAAGTCTTATCCTATGGGAGCCTCTTGGAGTTTAGAAAAGGTGATTATTCCACAGGATTTGCAGACATGAAGGCAGCGACACAAGATGCACCAAAAAGCAACCATGACAGCACCCATGGATCACAATGATTCCTGAGTAACGGACCCCCCAAAAAGGGACATTCACCGTTTTTCTTAAAAAATATTCAGAATGATCTTGAGGAACATAATGACAGACAATTCAGCAAAATCAGGAAAATAATTCATAATCCGAATGAGAAATTCCACAAAGGTGTAGACATAATAAAAAAGAACCCAACAGAAATTCTAGAGCTGAAGATTCAGTGACTACACCTGCCACGTTGTTACTCGTTTTCTGGCTGTCCTGGTGTGTTTTTTTCCTTTTTTTTTTTGAGACGGAGTTTCGCTCTTGTTACCCAGGCTGGAGTGCAATGGTGCAATCTCGGCTCACCGCAACCTCCGCCTGCCTGGGTTCAGGCAATTCTCCTGCCTCACCCTCCCGAGTAGCTGGGATTATAGGCACAGGCCACCATGCCCAGCTAATTTTTGTATTTTTAGTAGAGACGGGGTTTCGCCATGTTGACCAGGATGGTGTCGATCTCTTGACCTCGTGATCCACCCGCCTCCGCCTCCCAAAGTGCTAAGATAACAGGCGTGAACCACTGCGCCCGGCCTCCTTCTTTCTTTTCTTCTTGTCTTCCTTTAGTGAAAGTGGTTTTCTCTGGTGATAGGATTTAGTCCCTTGCTGTGCATATTTTGCGTCTCTATTGTAATTTTTTTTTTTTGGTTTGTGGTTACCATGAGGCTTGCAAATACTACTTTATAACCTGTTATTTTGACCTTATAATGATTTGACACTGTTTGCATAAGCAACAAGCAAAAAGAAAACAAAAACTCTATGCCTTCAGTTCATTTTCTTGCTTTTTAAGGTGTTGTTTGCAGTTATATTTTATTGTACTGACTGTGTCTTGAAAAGCTGCTGTAGCTACACTTTCGGATTATTTGTCATTCAGTCTTTCCACTTAGGGTTAGAGTAGTTCAGTCACCACAATTACAGTGTTATATCCCGAACCCGAGAGAAAAAGGAAATTTACATTTTTCCTCAAAAGAAACTCAAAACTATCTTGAGAAGCATAATGACAGGAAATCTAACAAAATCAGGAAGACAATTCATAATTTGAATGAGAAATTCAACAAAGATATAGATTAATAAAAAACTCAACAGAAATTTTGGAGCTGAAGAAGGCAATGGGAGAAATAAAAAACGTAATATACAGCGTCAGCAAGAAACAAGATCAAGAAGAACGAATCTCTAACCCTGAAGATAGATCTTTTGAAATTACCCAGTCAGAGGAAAGTTAAAAAAAAAGAAAAATGTAAACATTGTAAAGTTCCTTTAATGTTTAAATGGTTAGTAATTATTGACTGAATGGTGAACACTAGGAATCTTAGGTTTTTGAGTACTTGATTTTGATGTCTTCTTCTAAAGAATGTCCTGTTTTTTCATTTATTGTATCATTTACAGTATCTAGAATCTCTAGGAGAGGAAACTTTTGACAGTGGAGACTTAGGATGACATGAACTAAAAGGACATGACACGGCCGGGCGTGGTGGCTCACGCCTGTAATAGCTGCATTTTGGGAGGCCAAGGTAGGCAGATCACCTGAGGTCAGGAGTTTGAGACCATCCTGACCAATATGGTGAAACCCGTCTCTACTAAAAATACAAAAATTAGCTGGGCATGGTGGCGGGTGCCTGTAATCCTAGCCACTCCGGAGGCTGAGGCAGGAGAATTGCTTGAACCCGGGAGGAGGCTGCAGTGAGCTGAGATCGTGCCAATGTACTCCAGCCTGGGCAACAAGAGCAAAACTCCATCTTGGAAGAAAAAAAAAAGAAGAGATGACCCAGACAACACTGATGGGGCATCACCAGGGTCTGCCCTGTCTGTGGTGTGGGCTGCACTTTTTCCTGTTCACAGTTCATGAACCTCATGTTCATGTCTTTTTCACACTATAACCTCTTCCAGGTCTTTGCTGGACATACTAAAAATATGCACAATGCTTCAGGGAATTTTGTAACATACTTGTGCAGCTGCCGTGCTGATCTTCTCTGTATCATTCCCATTTTGGCATATGTGCTGCCAAAGCAACAACGCGCTGGACACATTTACCTAAAAATGAGCAAACAAAGCCTATGGGTGCGAACGAGGAAAAGTACAGTGTTCTCTGTTGTAATTAATCCTGCAGTTATCCTTGACATCCACCAGCTTTGTTGTCTATCACCCTTGCTAGATTCTGCTTACATTCTGCCAGAGTTCACATAAAAAGCTCTTCTTGTCTAAGCTATCGGCCCAGTGACATAAACATAAATTTCAACTGCGAGGAATCTGAGCACCTGATTATTGTGCCTGTCTCAGGCTTTCTTGCTGCCGTTGTCCACTGTGTTCGTTTCTTGGAGGTTGTCTTAACAAATTATTGCAAAGTGTTGGCTAAAAGCCAGATAAACTTATTCTCTCAGAGTTCCGCAGGCCAGAAATAAAAAATAAAAATGTTGGTATAATTTCTTTCTTCCAGAGGGAAGAAAAAACGTATGTGTCTTTTTCTTAGATTTTGTCCTACTGGCAATTCTTAGCACTGCTTGGTTTACAGACTTCTCATTCTCACCTCCGCCTGCATCTTCTCATGGCATTCTATTCTTCCCTCTGTGTCTTTTTCATGTCTTCTAAGGATGTGAGCAATACCGGATTTAGATCATGCCCTAAGCCAGCAGGACCACATCTCAACAAACTACACCTGCAAAGATCCTATTTCCAAGTAAGTTCATATTAACGGCTACAAGAGGTTAGGCTCTCGGCATACCTTTCTGGGGACACAATACAAACCCCAAGCCCAGGCGCGGTTACCTCCAGTGATGGAGACTTCATCAGTCCCACAGCAAATTATCTAAGCTGCCCAACTACCCTCTCTTCACCCCATCCTCCTCCTCCTCATTTAAGAAAATTACCCAGGACAGTATAATCTCTTTCTCCCTCCCTTCTGATACACTGTGATGAAGAAACCAAAGGAAACACCACAAAACCATCATTTTCGGTAAGGAGGAACTTTTGTGTTGTTCCTTCATAGTGGTTTCTTACTGGGCAGGTCTTCTAACCCAGGGTCACCTAAAAGTTCAGTCACAGGACATGCACATCTCCCAAGTGTGTCATCTGTAATATTAGTGATAGATGCTGTTCATTCATCTCTCACTTTACTCGAGTCCATGCATTTTATCTATCAAAACACACAGCATCATCTATTGTCTTTTTTTTTTTTTGAGATGCAGTTTCGCTCTTGTTACCCAGGCTGGAGTGCAATGGTGCGATCTCGGCTCACCGCAACCTCCGCCTCCTGGGTTCAGGCAATTCTCCTGCCTCAGCCTCCCGAGTAGCTGGGATTACAGGCACGCGCCACCATGCCCAGCTAATTTTTTTTGTATTTTTAGTAGAGACGGGGTTTCACCATGTTGACCAGGATGGTCTCGATCTCTTGACCTTGTGATCCACCCGCCTCGGCCTCCCAAAGTGCTGGGATTACAGGCGTGAGCCACTGCGCCCAGCCATATATTGTCTATATCATCTACAGCTTTCTATATCCCTATTTATCTCTATTAACACCATAACAGAACACCCACATTGCAGAGTCCCAATCACAAACTGTTCAATACATCCAATTTTAAGGGGCCATTTCAATGTTCTTTGAGTCCCAGCAACACCAAACCACTGCATGGTACATAACTCTATCTCAGGTCAGCCCAGAATATTATGTGACCACGTTCTCATTCCCTTCACCGATTTCATGGGCATCTGGATTCTCATTCTGAGAATACATCATGGGATATTTCGTTTAAACAAGTCAGACGTTCTGAGTCCTCACAGACTCCTACAATGAGCTCAGTCAGACCGGATTTCGGTGCAAGCATTCTTCTGACTAATGAAGATTTGCTGCCCCCTCCTGCATGGAATGTGTTTCATGTCATCGAGTTGCCACCATGTGGACTGCTGGTCTCCTCAAAGGGTGGCATCACATCCAGACCTGTCTGCTAGTCACAGGTGAGACTTTCGGCTACAGTGGTGGCTACATGGTCCCTCATGAGAGGGAGTCACTGGTGTTGCATCCAGGCATGTCCTCCTTTCTTGCCCTGTGGCTACTGCACTCATGGGCCCCTCCTGCTTGCATTGGGAGTGCTGACCCCACAGCTGGATGGACTCCACTGCATCAACCCTGTACTCCACTTGGTGCCTTAGGGCCTCCCCCAGCTGTGGACTGCTCTTGCTTGCTTCTCAGGGATAGGCTCATGGTGGGGAGTAGAAACTTCTCCTGTCCTCACCTAGCCTCAGTTGTGGGAAATTTCTATGTGTGTGGGACTGAAGGGCGGGGCTCTTTCAGTGTCTCTGTCCTCCTTCTCCTTGGCAGATGGATTATACTTGGTAGTTTTGGTTGATTTGGGATGGAATTTCCTGTCCCTCCTCTTTGCAGATCTATGTTTGTGGTTTCAGAAATTTTCTGTAGTACTCCTAGGGACAGAGGGACTCTTAAATCTCCCTCTTACATCCACAATGGGTTGTTTCCTATGGTGTGTGATTGGCAAGTTTTGCTGAACTTCTCCCAGTGACAAGTCTTTTTCTACACATGGGAGAAGTATCTGGGCAGGGGGTGAGATTTCAGACCATGCACAGTGGAAGGTAATCATGTTTGACCGCAAATATTGGGTCTCCGCCTTACTCACAATTGTCTTGTGAATGCCCAGTTGAGACCCCTGGAAAAAAGCCTGTGGGTGAGTGTTTAGTGCTCTTCTGTTTTAGGTTCCCAGAAATACTTGTTTCTTGTCGGCCAGCAAACATGAACTCTCCAGGAATTTCTTACAATTTCACCTGATTCCTCCTTCCCAGCCTCCCACCCTCGTGCGTTCTGCCTCTGTGAAGCCTGTCATGGCACCCTGGTGTGTTCTGCCTCTGTGGAGCCTGTCATGGCACCCTGGTGTGTTCTGCCTCTGTGGAGCCTGTCATGGCACCCTCGTGCGTTCTGCCTCTGTGGAGCCTGTCATGGCACCCTCGTGCGTTCTGCCTCTGTGGAGCCTGGCATGGCACCCTGGTGCGTTCTGCCTCTGTGGAGCCTGGCATGGCACCCTCGTGTGTTCTGCCTCTGTGGAGCCTGTCATGGCATCCTCGTGCGTTCTGCCTCTGTGGAGCCTGTCATGGCATCCTCGTGCGTTCTGCCTCTGTGGAGCCTGTCATGGCATCCTCGTGCATTCTGCCTCTGTGGAGCCTGTCACGGCACCCTGGTGCGTTCTGCCTCTGTGGAGCCTGTCATGGCACCCTCGTGCGTTCTGCCTCTGTGGAGCCTGGCATGGCACCCTCGTGCGTTCTGCCTCTGTGGAGCCTGTCATGGCACCCTCGTGCGTTCTGCCTCTGTGGAGCCTGTCATGGCACCCTCGTGCGTTCTGCCTCTGTGGAGCCTGTCATGGCACCCTCGTGCGTTCTGCCTCTGTGGAGCCTGTCATGGCACCCTCGTGCATTCTGCCTCTGTGGAGCCTGTCACGGCACCCTGGTGCGTTCTGCCTCTGTGGAGCCTGTCATGGCACCCTCGTGCGTTCTGCCTCTGTGGAGCCTGGCATGGCACCCTCGTGCGTTCTGCCTCTGTGGAGCCTGTCATGGCACCCTCGTGCATTCTGCCTCTGTGGAGCCTGTCACGGCACCCTGGTGCGTTCTGCCTCTGTGGAGCCTGTCATGGCACCCTCGTGCGTTCTGCCTCTGTGGAGCCTGGCATGGCACCCTCGTGCGTTCTGCCTCTGTGGAGCCTGTCATGGCATCCTCGTGCGTTCTGCCTCTGTGGAGCCTGTCATGGCATCCTCGTGCATTCTGCCTCTGTGGAGCCTGTCACGGCACCCTGGTGCGTTCTGCCTCTGTGGAGCCTGTCATGGCACCCTCGTGCGTTCTGCCTCTGTGGAGCCTGGCATGGCACCCTCGTGCGTTCTGCCTCTGTGGAGCCTGTCATGGCATCCTCGTGCGTTCTGCCTCTGTGGAGCCTGTCATGGCATCCTCGTGCATTCTGCCTCTGTGGAGCCTGTCACGGCACCCTGGTGCGTTCTGCCTCTGTGGAGCCTGTCATGGCACCCTCGTGCGTTCTGCCTCTGTGGAGCCTGGCATGGCACCCTCGTGCGTTCTGCCTCTGTGGAGCCTGGCATGGCACCCTCGTGCGTTCTGCCTCTGTGGAGCCTGGCATGGCACCCTCGTGCGTTCTGCCTCTGTGGAGCCTGTCATGGCACCCTGGTGCGTTCTGCCTCTGTGGAGCCTGTCATGGCATCCTCGTGCATTCTGCCTCTGTGGAGCCTGTCACGGCACCCTGGTGCGTTCTGCCTCTGTGGAGCCTGTCATGGCATCCTCGTGCATTCTGCCTCTGTGGAGCCTGTCACGGCACCCTGGTGCGTTCTGCCTCTGTGGAGCCTGTCATGGCATCCTCGTGCATTCTGCCTCTGTGGAGCCTGTCACGGCATCCTACTCCTCCTTGGCATTTAGGTTACTCATCTGCTCCCAGAGCTCAGATTTCTGACAGTCTCACATGAAGTCTACATTATAGAGCTGATCTGAGTTTTACTCATGGTTAGGGTTGCAGTGAAACTCTTTGCAGCTTTCCAAACCCTGGGCAGAAACCTAAATATAAATTATTTATTTATTTACTTGGTTATGTGATGTAACTCACACCATATGAAATTCACCATTTTTTTACTGTACAAATAAACGGTTTTTAGTATATTCACTATGCTGTGCAATCACCATCCCTACCCCATTCCACAGCATTTCCATCACCTCAGAAAGAACCCCCTATTTAGTCAGTCCTAATTCCCCTCTTCCTCAGCCTTAAGAAATCACTAATCTACTTTTTCTTTCTTTTTTTTTTTTGAGACAGAGTTTCACTCTTGTTATCCAGGCTGGAGTGCAATGGCGCAATCTCGGCTCACTGCAACCTCCGCCTCCTGGGTTCAAACAATTTTCCTGCTTCAGCCTCCTGAGTAGCTGGGACTACAGGCGTGCACCACCACGCCCAGCTAATTTTTGTATTTTTAGTAGAGACGGGGTTTCACCATGTTGACCAGGATGGTCTCGATCTCTTGACCTCGTGATCCAGCCGCCTCGGCCTCCCAAAGTGCTGGGATTACAGGCTTGAGCCACTGCACCTGCCTCTACTTTCTGTTTCTATTGCTTTGTCTATTTGGGACATTTTGTATACATTAAATCACACCAAATATATGCCCTTTTACGACTGTTGATGGAAAAGAAATGTTTACCATAAGGGAATTGGAGTTTTCCAAAAATAAAATTCTTATGAGGCCTGAGAAAAGAAGCATAAAAATTCGTAACAAAAACAAATCCATCACAGTGTATCATGAATCTGCCATTATTGTATATTACACAAAGGATGAAACGTCTGTCCACAAAGCTACAATCATGCCACAAGGGCTGACACTTGGACATGTCTTCCCGTTACCCAGCGTGACAGACGAAATGGAACTGGAGTCCAGCTGCTTGCACAAATGGATGTCAGTAAGGGGGCGAGAGTGGCAGAGGAGCTTATATTTCAAACCTACCATGTTACAACTGGTACTTCTAGTGATTTTGATAATGCCACTAAAATAGCAAGGTGGATAGTTACCAAATTTGGAGTTAGTGAAAAGTTTGGAGTTATGACCTACAGTGATACAGAGAAACTAAGTCCAGAAACTCAATCTGCCATTGAACAAGAAATAAGAACCCTTTTATATGAACAAGTAAAACTTTTATCTTGAAAAGTCATGCAAAGGAGAATAAAAATCCACCAGAAGTTTTATTGACCTATGAGACTTTGGATGCCAGACATTCAAATTGTTCCTGAGGGGCAAATGTTGGAAGTGAGATGAGAACTCTCTTGATATGGATGCTTTGCTGGTTTTATTGCAAGAATATAAGTAGCATTGCAGTAGCCTTTTGCAATGCTTTCTCCTCATTCTTGACATAGTATAATTTAAGGGTGTGAAACAGTTTGTCAATCTTTTGTCACATTTACCCAGTTTTGGTTACTCTCATTATGACACCTATTGCAAGTTAGCGTAACATGGCAAACATTATATATATATATGTATTTTGAGACGGAGTTTCGCTCTTCTTACCCATGTTGGAGTGCAATGGTGCGATCTCGGCTCACCGCAACCTCCACCTCCTGGGTTCAGGCAATTCTCCTGCCTCAGCTTCCTGAGTAGCTGGGATTAGAGGCACGTGCCACCAGGCCCAGCTAATTTTTTTGTGTTTTTAGTAGAGACGGGGTTTCACAATGTTGACCAGGATGGTCTCGATCTCTTGACCTCATGATCCACCTGCCTTGGCCTCCCAAAGTGCTGGGATTACAGGCGTGAGCCACTGCGCCCAGCCCGCAAACATATTTTTAAAAATAAGGAATTACCAAAACAGAGATATAGACCAATGGAACAGAACACAGGCCTCGGAGGCAACGCCATACATCTACAACCATCTGATCTTTGAAAAACCTCACAAAATCAAGCAATGGGGAAAGGATTCCCTGTTTAATAAATGGTGTTGGGAAAACCAGCTAGTCATGTGCAGAAAGCAGAAACTGGACCCCTTCCTCACACCTTACACTAAAATTAACTGCAGATTGATTAAAGACTTAAACATAAGACCTAACACCATAAAAATCCTAGAAGAAAATCTAGGCAAAACCATTCAGGACACAGGCATAGGCAAGGACTTCATGACTGAAACACCAAAAGCATTGGCAACAAAAGCAAAATAGACAAATGGGACCTAATTAAATTCCAGAGCTTCTGCACAGCAAAAGAAACAATCATTAGAGTGAATCGGCAACCAACAGAATGGGAAAAGATTTTTGCAATCTACTCATCTGACAAAGGGCTAATATCCAGAATCTACAAAGAACTAATACAGATTTACAAGAAAAAAAAAAACCAAACAAGCCCATTCAAAAGTGGGTGAAGGATATGAACAGACACTTTACAAAAGAAGACACACATGAGGCCAACAAACATATGAAAAAATGCTCATCATCACTGGTCATTAGAGAAATGCAAATCAAAACTACATTGAGATACCATCTCATGCCAGTTAGAATGGCAATCATTAAAAAATCTGGAGACAACAAATCCTGGAGAGGACGTGGAGAAATAGGAACACTTTTACACTGCTGGTGGGAGTGTAAATTAGTTCAACCATTGTGGAAGACAGCGTGGCAATTCCTCAAGGATCTAGGAATAGAAATTCTATTTGACCCAGCAATCTCAATACTAGGTATATATCCAAAGGATTATAAATCATTCTATTATAAGGACATATGCACACGAATGTTCATTGCAGCACTGTTCACAATAGCAAAGACTTGGAACCAACCCAAATGCCCATCGATGATAGACCGGACAGGGAAACTGTGGCACATACACACCATGAAATACTATGCAGCCATAAAAACGATGAGTTCGTGTCCTTTGTAGGGACATGGATGAACCTGGAAACCATCATTCTCAGAAAACTGACACCAGAACAGAAAATCAAACACCGCATGTTCTCACTCATAGGTGGGTGTTGAACAACAAGAACACATGGACACAGGGAGGGGAGCATCACACACTGAGGTCTGTGGGGGGTAATTAATGGAGAAACAGTGGGGTGTGGGGAGTTGGTGAGGGATAACATGGGGAGAAATGCCAGATATAGGTGGTGGGGAGGAAGGCAGCAAACCACATTGCCATGTATGTACCTATGCAACAATCCTTCATGTTCTTCACATGTAACCCAAAACCTAAAATGCAATAAAATACGTATTTAAAAAATTTTTAAAAAAAGAATTAGCAGGATTGCTCTCTCGTCGTTCACTGCAAGTTATACGCTTTGCATTCCGCTATGATTGTGAGGCCTCCCCAGCCACGTGGAATTATCTCAGCTGCAGCCGCAGTTCCTTAGGATAACCTTTTCCAATCTCTCGAAGATACTCACCATGATTACTTGATTACTGTGTTATACTAGACAGGAAGTTCCAAGAAGAGAAGATCTGTGTCTCTGTCTCGCTGTATGACGTCACTTCCGCCGGAAGATTCTCCAGAGGAATCGCTCAGATTCCTGTCACTTCCCACGGCTTCTCCCTCGTGCACATGGCGTTTTCGCCCTTCTTCGGCCAGGCCCGCCCAAGCCGGCAGCCTCCGCAGCTCCCGCAGCCGCCGCTTCCCACACCTTTCGGCTGTAGGCCACCGCCGCTGCTCTCCTCCGCTTTCCCGCCGCGTCTCCCCCAGCAGCCCGGCCTTTTTCCGGGAGCCTCTGCCCCCTTCCTTCAGCCTCCGCTGGTTCTGCAGCTCCGAGCCTCCGCGGAAATCTCCTGCGGCGGCGGTGGCGGCGCTGGCACCTTCTACCCGGTGCCACCGCCTCCGCAGCTGTCCCAGTGCCGGCCCTTCCCCTGGACCGACGCCGGCGAGCGGCTTGGCGACGCCTTGAAGCCAGCGTTGGTCTGATGCGCCGCCGCCCGCCTACTTGCTCAGGGATGCGGCCTTCTAGCGCCTGCGCGACTTCCACGCCGCGAGGGGCGGGCTGTCCGGTGACCAAGCGCGCGCGCGCCGGGCCCAGCCTCGGCGAAGTGCGCGCGCCATTGCGCGGGTTTTTGTGCCTGGTGCGGCGGCTTCACGGCCTGATCCAGGCCCTGCGCGAGGCCGAAGCCGAAGGCGTAAGAAACTGGCCGAGCGGCTACAGCCGTTGACCCAGGCTGCCTGGGGACGGGGCGAGAGGGGGAGTCGCAGAAGAGGCTGGAGAGGACTCGGGAACGTGAAGCCGAGCGGGAGGCAGAGGCCACGTGGGCCGTGGAACACGAGCAGGAGATTGACCGCTGGACGGTCAAGTGTGTGCAGGAGGTGGAGGAGAAGAGGCGAGAGCAGGAAGTCCAAGCAGCCGCTGATGGCGTACTGTCTGTAGTGGGGAAAAAACAAGCGATACCAGCACTGTGGGAGGCCGAGGCGGGCGGATCACGAGGTCAAGAGATCGAGACTGTCCTGGTCAACATGGTGAAACCCCGTCTCTACTAAAAATACAAAAAATCAGCTGGGCATGGTGGCGCGTGCCTGTCATCCCAGCACTTTGGGGGGCCGAGGCGGGTGGATCATGAGGTCAAGAGATGGAGACCGTCCTGGTCAACATGGTGAAACCCCGTCTCTACTAAAAATACAAAAATTAGCTGGGCATGGTGGTGCGTGCCTGTAATCCCAGCTACTCGGGAGGCTGAGGCAGGAGAATTGCCTGAACCCAGGAGGCGGAGGTTGCGGTGAGCCGAGATCGCGCCATTGCACTCCAGCCTGGGTAACAAGAGCGAAACTCCGTCTCAAAAGAAAAAAAGAAAGTGATACCAAAAGAATGGTGGACATTGTTCGGGCTTTGGAGAAGTTGAGGAAATGGAAGAAGGAGGCTGCAGTGAGGAAAGCGGTCTGTCCTCCAGCCTCAGCAGATGAGACTTTTGAGCATCATCTTCAGCGACTGAGAAAACTCATGAAAAAGCACTGTGAACTCGATGAAGCTAAAGAGAGCCCTCAGAGTTATGCTGGAAGGAGAACAAGAGGAAGAGAGGAAAAGAGAATTCAAAAAGAAAGAAAGGAAAAAGAAAATTTTACTTCAGAAACGTGAAATGGGAGTCCAAGTTGTTTGGGGATCCAGACGAGCTCCCGCGTGCTCACCTCTTGGAGCCTTTCTGACTGTGTTACCTCCAAGCCGAGCAGTCCCCGTCGGCGCTCATCCAGATCAGCATGATTGGGATCAGTGC
Organism: Callithrix jacchus; assembly: GCF_049354715.1. Classification (NCBI taxonomy): domain Eukaryota; kingdom Metazoa; phylum Chordata; class Mammalia; order Primates; family Cebidae; genus Callithrix; species Callithrix jacchus. Next base: position 47,427,251 of record NC_133523.1, read on the forward strand.
CTGCTGCCACCCGATCATCCCAGAGGCAGCTTCGTTCCCCAAGGATGGGTCCTTGCCCTGCTCCCCAGCAACGACATCTGGGCAACTGCTGTTAAGCTGCATTAGTAAAGATGCTCCAGGAATGTGGTCCAGCCAACGCTCTTTCCAGCTCTGAATATTAGCGATGCTGCCATCTTTTGCCGTAGACTAAACCGCAACTTCTAAATTCCGTGTGCATTTCCCCACCCTGAAGTTATGCTTTCCTTCTTGCTCTGTGCTGGCCAGAGGTGCCTCTTGAATCAGGAGATTAATGTGGTTTTTCAGGAAAGGACTTAAGTGAACTGAGGTTCTTGCCACCGGCAGTGAATGACCTTGGTTCACCAAATTTGCCTCTGTTTTGAGGGGCTTGGTCCAGAGTAACTTGTTAATTTACTCTATTTCCTTGAGTGGTGATGGGTGAGTACACTCAAACACTGAACACAGGTGTGCGATGGGTAGATTTCACAGCCCTTCCACTAATCGTGAGTGTGAAGGCAAGCTGGATGCAAAACCTCCTGACCTTTCCTATCCAAAGAGCCCTTTGACTTCTAGGAAGAAAGGTCAAAAACGTGTTATCGTTGGTTTTGTTAATCCCAGTTTTAGTGCAGTTTGGGGGACTGCTACTTAGGAAGATGGCAGTGGCTGTAGGTTGGGTTGACAGAAAAGATGGTGGCCTAGTCTTAATCAGGTGGAGAATTTAGAAATCTGAAGAGTATCCAAATTTTAATGTACAATGGCTGTATTTTGTCCATGTTAGAAAGATCCTAATGAAAGCACCCATTTTTTTAAAGTTTCTAAGGGCTTAGTTGTTTTTTTCAGAATCCCCAAGGAGATTTCCCTAATGGAAGTGGGACCTTAACCTCACTCAGTCATATTATAGGAGCCAATGTAGCTGTGAAATTATCTTAGGAACTCAAGCTTCTAACAGAAAAGCAAATAAAGATAATAAAACTTATTTTTTATATTCACTTATAAATGTACTTAGAGATGATCACTCATACAACGTCATGTGTTTTGGTTTGGTTTTTGCCAATTTTGTTATTTATATTTCCTAAAAGTAAATAAAAAATTTTCTTAAGAAAAGAAAGAATTATGAGGATTGAAAACAGCTCATTTGAGGAATGTCAGTTATTAACCTGAAAGTAACTAATGATTTTATGGTTGGTTACTCTACTAGATATGAATAAAAATTGTACCTTTAGCCTTCTATATACATCAGCGGAAACTTAAGATGCATTAATTATGTTCTAATTGATTATAAATACAGTGTTTTTAAATCTAAGTGTGGAGAATTGTAAACATATGGTTGCAACCAGAATTTAAATGATTATAATCTTTTGGCACAGGGCGGTGGCTCATGTCTATCATCCAAGCACTTTGGGAGGCTGAGGCAGGTGGAAGGCTTGAAGCCAGGAGTTCAAGACCACCCTGGCTAATGTGGTGAAACTTTGTCTCTACTAAAATACAAAAAAAAAAAAAAAATAGCAAGGTGTGGTGGTGCACACCTCTAATCCCAGCTACCTGAGAGGCTGAGGCATGAGAATTGCTTGAATCCAGGAAACAGAGGTTGCAGTAAGCTGAAATTGCACCTCTGCACTCTAGCCTAGGCGACAGAGTGAGACTCTGTCTCAGAAAATAAAAGATTATAACTTCTTAAAAGTAAAAACCCCAAACATATGTTCTTTTGTGTCATTATTCATAATAAAGAGTGAAAACAATCCAGATGTCCATCAACTGGTGAATGTATAAAGAAAATGTGATATATCCGTAGAATGGAATATCATTCAGTCATATAAAGGAACAAAGACCAGTTACATGCTATAACATGCATAGACCGTGAAAACATTACGCTAAGTGGAATTGGATTTTTGCCGTTGTTGTTGTTAATGTGGTTAATTTATTTTTATTTTTATTTTTTGAGATGCAGTTTTGCTGTTCTTACCCAGGCTGGAGTGCAATGGCACGATCTCTGCTCACCACAACCTCCGCCTCCTGGGTTCAGGCAGTTCTGCCTCAGCCTCCTGAGTAGCTGGGACTCCAGGCGCACACCACCATGCCCAGCTAATTTTTGTATTTTTAGTAGAGACGGGGTTTCACCTTGTTGACCAAGATAGTCTGGATCTCTTGACCTCATGATCCACCGGCCTCGGCAGGGGAAGGTGGCCTCCCTGCAGAGACTGGTGAGACAGACCCCAGTGAAGGCAGAGGCTGTGGTGGGTTGGGAGTGGGGGCAGCTTTGGGAGTGCAGATCCAGGACAGAAAAGCAGTGAGGATCTGTGCCCTACCCTCACCCCAAGCCTTGGGACCTGAAGACCTCTCCTGTTGCTTGTTTGGGAACTTGATCAGGACCCTCCAGGGCTGCTTCCTCCTCACCACCTCTGTGGTGTTTGGAACTATGGCTTGCGACACACCCGATAGCACCTCCCATCATTTTACTTGGGAGTCCGGATCCAACCAGTATGCATTCCATGATTCTCATGCCTTTGCATCCTCCTGGCTTAGCTTCCACTTAGGAGAACATACAATGTTTTGTTGTCCATTCCTGAGTTATTTAACTTAGAATAATGGTTGCCAACTGCCTCTGGGTTGCTGCGAATGCCATTATTTTGTTCTTTATGGCTGAAGTATTCCATGGTGTGTGTGTGTGTGTGTGTGTGTGTGTATACACACACACAAACGTTCACACACACATGTTTTTCATGTGTTGGTCATTTGTATAACTTGAGAACTGTCAAAAGTCAAAAGGGGAATTGGAGTTTGAGGGAACAATTTTTTTTTTTTTTTGGCTCTTAAGGGTCTTTAATGGCTCCAGTTTGCGGTCCTTCCCCCTAACCCTGGTGGCTCTGTCTGAGGGAACAATTTTATGGCTATTTTTCAGTATGATCATCAGGTGAATATGGTTCTGTTCAGCTAGTGTTACTGTAATCCATTATCCATACTCAGGAAGGGAGACGTTTATCACAGATAGACACAAACCTGGAATGCTTTTCCCCAAAGGTGAGTAACTATAGTGTGAGCCCTGAAATTCACTGTAGGTAGGTCCTGATTTGGCACACGATATGCTTTATCCACTAATGTGATATGTCCAGGTTTTTTTTGTATGGTTTTGTTGGTGAAAGACACAATACCCTCTAATCTAAGGTATCTTCTCCAAATCCCACTGAGGCACAGGTGCAGCATTAGGGAGGGAGTCATAGAGTTTCCTGTGAGAGATTTGCCTTCTGAACCCTGGGCAGAGCCTCCCCACCTTGGGATCTCTGTGAAACTCTGGGGTCTCCTAATAGATCCGGACCAAGTTGTGAGGTGCGATTCCTCCCAGGCTATAGTCTCCCCTCGTCCTCTTTGAATTTTACCAAGACAAATCAGGGTTTTGAGTGTGGGAATCAGCATCGCCTCCCACAGCCCCTGGCTGTGCAGATGGATGCGGCTACAGTGCCTGGGTGGAGTAAATCTACTGGGAGCCTGGATTCTTCATCTTGAGGTTGGCCCATCAGCAGCCCCACAGGGAGGGGAAATGCCGTCTCTGGGAGCCTGGCTTTCATTTCCTTTTAGATGAGGCTGGGGGAAGCCACCAGGCTCTTTTCATACAATTCAGACAGAAATGGTGTCTCCCTGATTTTTTTCTGCTGTTTGCTTCATCTGTTCTCATCTCATAAAGGGTCAAGACACAGGAGCCAATAGACCCAGCACCTTTCTGAATTTGTCCTGTCTAAGTAAGGGTTACTAGGTGCTTGTTCTTCTCAGAACCTCCCCATGGGTTCCTCTCTCCTTTAGGCTGTCCATCAAAGCAGCATTGCGGGATCCTTACCAAGGCAGTCATCTCTCCAGCCCTGGAGATGCTTCTGGGAAGTTGCAGGTCCATGCTGCAGGGCAGAGTTGGATAAGCAGAGACACGTATCTCACATCTGGCTGTGAAATTCAAGTTGGGCTGCAGGTGGCAATGAGAAAAAAGGAGAAATAAAGAAATGCTCACTCTTCTTTTTATCTTTGGAGCATGGGTTTTGTTTCTTTCAGTTTCTTTTTTTTATACTTCCCTCCTCCGCCATTTTTTAATAGCGTTCACCTCCACCTCCCTTAAAAGTAACCTCTGAATCATTCCTGCCTTATCAATGTCCGCCCTATCCCTAACACTGTTTCCTTGGGCATTCTCCTGCATCTCAGTCTGGATTAAAGGGTTTGGGAACAGGTACTTAGTCTTGAGCTTCGATTTTGTGGTGGGATAGGGAATCCGTTTTATTTTCTGAATTGCTGACCTTGGTCCCTGCCTGCATGACCTTGGGCAGTAAGTCCCAACTCTGAGCTTCAGTTTCCTCATTTGCGGCCTGTTGTCATAAACCCCCTCCTGAGTGGTTTTGGGGGCCAGTTGTGCCTGGGTCATGGGAGGACCTCAGTTGTGGTACTTTTCCAGACCAGGTTAAGACCTGAGGGGTTGAAACATGAGTTGATCCTGCTGTTGGACTGCACAGTTGTGGTGAACAACTTATGTGCGCAACAGCCCACATCTGCTCCAAACACTGAGAAAAGCTACTTAACAAAGTTTCTGAAATATGTAGCCATGGTCCTATGAAGAAATGAGAAATGAAACTTCCTGACACAGGCCGGAAACCTTAAGAAGCAGCAGAGGCCAGAGCTGAGTGGCTGCTGGTGACTTGCAATGTCAAGGGGTGACTAAGGGGGAAGTTTTGATCTCTGTGTGAGATAGAAGAGAGCCCCAGGCCCAGGGACCCCACAGACAGGAAAGTGTCAGGATTTCAAATGAAGGACAGAAGCGGTGGCTTCTCCTCCTCTGTGTTTGTGGATGGCACTGGAATACCTCTACTTTTGACTCAGGTCTATGGTCAGACCTGAGCTGCCTTCTCCATGTGTGTGTGAAACAGATTCACTGCAGCATTATCAGACATCAGTGTCTGTCCCACATGTGAGTCTGAGGCTCACATTGGACCCTCCCTTGCTAAGCAAAGCCCTGAGCGGACTCATGTGACACTGGCAGGTGGAACCATCTCCCCTTTTCAAGCTGTAACTCCCAGCACAACCCTGGTAGAAATCCTGCCTGACAAATAAGGCCTGTTGGGGGCGAGTGTCTAAGAATGACAAGAAGGAGGAATCATCCTAATGATCAAAAGTGCTATGATTGGCCAGGTGCTGTGGCTCACACCTGCACTTTCCAGCACTTCGAGGCGTCAAGGCAGGCGGGTCACTTGAGGCCAGGGGTTCAAGGCCAGCCTGGGCAACATGACAAAACGTCATCTGTAAAAAAATTAGCTGGGTGTGGTGTCATGAATAGTGACCTGCAGTTCCATTTAAGTTGCTGGAAAACTCAATCCCGTGTACAACAGTTGCAAAAAATTAAAAATACCTGAGAATATACCTCAGCAAGGAGGTGAAAGATCTTTACAAGAAGAAAAAGAAAACACTGCTGAAAGAAACTGTAGATGACACAAACAAATAGAAACATATCCAGTGCTCATGCATTTCAAGAATCAATATTATGAAAATGATCATACTGCGCAAAGTAATCTTCAGATTCAATGCAATCCCCATCAAAATGGCAACATCATTTTTCATAGAATTAAAAAAAAATCCTAAAATTCATACGGAACCAAAACAGCATGAATGCCAAACCAATCCTAAGCAAAAATATCAAATGTAAATTTAATAAACTAATTCTAGGCTGAATTGTGGGTTTTGTATTTTTTATTTTTGACAGACTCTCACTGTGTCACCCAGGCTAGAGTGCAATGGCCTGATCTTCACTCACTGCAACCCCTGCCTCCTGGGTTCAAGCAATTCTCCCGTCTCAGCCTCCCAAGCATCTGGGATTATAGGTGTGTGACACCACGCCCAGCTAATTTTTGTATTTTTAGTAGAGACGTTTTCGCCATGTTGATCAGGCTGGTCTCAAACTCCTGACCTCAAGTGATCTGCCTGCCTCGGCTTCCCAAAGTGCTGAGATTACAGGCATGAGCCACTGTGTCTGGCCTGAATTGTGGGTTTTAAAATGTTATTTTTGTATTATGTAATTTTCAAGTCGTTAAAACATACAAAGAGATGTGGCCTGTAAACAAATCCTCAAATTATTTCTTCACGAAAGTGCAAATTATTTTGTCTCACATTAAATCCACTGTGTCAGGTTTCAGTAGATGCTTTCACCGTTACATGTACTTTCCCTTCTACGTATGTTTCATTATGCTTTATTTAATGTAATTCAGGACGTAGACACAGGCAGAGATTTCATGACCACATCACCAAAAGCAATTGCAACAAAAACTAAAATTGACGAATGGGATCAAATTAAACTGAAGAGCAAAAGAAGCCATCGTCAGAGCAAACACAACCTACAGTATGGGAGAACATTTTTGCAATGTGTCCATCTGACAAAGGTCTGACATCCAGAATCTACAAGGAACTTAACAAAGTTACAAGAATAAAACAACCTCATTAATAAGTGGGCAAGGGACATAAACATACATCTCAAAAGAAGACATTCATGCAGCCCAGAAACATGAAAAAAAGCTCAACATCACCGGTCATTAGAGAAATGCAAGTCAAAACCACAATGGGATACCAAGTCATACCAGTCAGAATGGCGATTATTAAAAAGCCAGGAAAAAACAGGCTGGTGAGGTTGCAGAGAAATAGCAATGCGTTTACACTGTTGGTGGGCATGTAAATTAGTTCAACCATTGTGAAAGATTCTGTGGTGATGCCTCAAAGATCTAAAGCAGAAATACCATTTGACAGAGCAATAACCTGGGTATATACTCAAAGGAATAAAAATTTTATTACAGATACATGACATGTTTATTGCAGCACTATTCATAATAGCAGACATGGAATCAGTGCAAATGCTCATCAATGACAGACTGGTTAAAGAAAATGTACATATACACCATGGAATACTATGCAGCCATAAAAAGAAACAAGATCACGCCTTTGGCCAGGCCATGGATGGAGCTGGGAGCCATTATCCTCAGCAAACCAACATAGGAACAGAAAACCAGACACTCCATGTTCTTACTTATAGGTGGGAGCTGAACAATGAGATCCTATGGACACAGGGAGGGGAACTACACACACTGAGGCCCATTGGAGGAGGGCAGGGCCGGAAAGGGAAAGCATTAGGATAAACAGCTAATGCGTGCTGGGCTTAATACGTAGGTGATGGACTGATACATGTAGCAAACCACCATGGCACATGTTTACTTGTGTAACAAACCTGCAGATCCTGCACATGTACCCCAGAACTTAAAATACAAATTAAAATTAATTTTTTTCACAAACTTGATAGAGAGTGAAAGGGAAAGGAAGGTATTTCCAAAGTCACAATTAAAAAAATATTTTACTGTTGTCACACTCAGTGAAAGCAATTCTAAATGATGTAATTTAGTTGGAAGAGCAAAGAATCCAAAATGTATAATGTGGCATCCTTGAGGGAGGAAAAATGGGAAAACCACATACTGAAACACACACATGTGCACATGCATCCTCAGAGTTACATACATGGATGAGTACTCAGATTGGGAAAACCACTTACTGAAACACACACACACGTGCACATGCACCCTTCTAGATACATACATGGGTGAGTACTCAGAATGGGAAAACCACTTACTGAAACACACACACACACGCACACATGGGTGAGTACTCAGAGTTCAGCTAATGTGTACTGTTTTCTCTACAGGGAGAGGAGAAATGAATCCTTTTTCAAAAATATAGAATCATTTTTATAACTTAGTCATCGTGAATAGTGCTGCATGAACTTAGGAGTGTGGACATCTCTTCTGTGTGCCGATTTTATTTCTTCTGGGTATATACAAAGTGAGACTTCTGGATTATATGGTGGTCGCACTTTTAGTTTTTCGAGGAGCTTCCATACTGTTTTCCAAAATGGCTGTATTAACTTACATGTCCACCAATGGTGTGCAAGGATTTTCTTTTCTCCCCATCCTCACCAACACTTACCTTTCATCATTTTGAAACTAGCCAGTCTAACAGCTGTGAGGTGATATTTCACTGCAAAATTTTACTTTTACACATATATGTGTATACATATGTGTACATATACACACATGCATACATGTACATATATACATATGTATGTATATGTATGTATATATACAGTTGGATGCATATGTATGTATGCATACATTTGGATGTACACATATACGTGTATACATACATACATACATACATATAAACTTCGATAAGCTATAACCTGACATCTGTTAGGATGGTTACTATGAAAAAGAGTAGTCTGGGCACGTGGTTCATGCCTGTAATCCCAGCACTTTGGGAGGCTGAAGCGGGTGGATCTCCTGAGGTCAGGAGTTTGAGACTAGCCTGACCAACAAGGTGAAACCCTGTCTCTACTAAAAATACCAAAAAATTAGCTGGATGTGGTGGCAGGCACCTGTAGTCCCAGCTACTCAGGAGGCTGAGACAGGAGAATTGCTTGAACCCAGGAGGCAGAGGTTGCAGTGAGATGAGATCATACCACTGCACTCCAGCCTGGGTGGTGGAGCGAGACACCATCTCAAAAAAAGAAGAAGAAAAAAAGAGTAGAATAAGAAGTGTTGATGAGAATGTGGAAAAAATAGAACCATTGCACTCTGCTAGTGGTAATGTAAGTGAGTACAATGATCACAAAAATGCTAGATGTTTTTCAGAAGTTAATGATTAGAACTGCTGTATGTTTCAACAACGTCACTGCTGGATGTGTACCTTAAGGAATTGAAATCAGAACGTCAAAGAGATGCCCACACTCCCATGCTCACTATAGCATCAGCCACAATAACCAAGACATGGAACCCACCCAAGTGTCCCTCAGCAGGTGAATGGATACAGAAAATGAAGTGCCCAGTATATACACAGCAAAAAACAATTCAGCCTTCTAGAAGAAGGAAATTGTTTCATTTGTGACAACGTGGTTGAGCCTAGGGGACATCACGCTAGGTGGAATAAAGAAGGCATAGGAAGTCACCTACTGCATGATGTCACTTATGTGTGGAATGCACCAGGACAACTCATGGAAGTGGTGTGGAAGGCGGTTCCCGGGAGCTGGGCTGGGTGGAATCAGAGAGCTGTATTGGAGGAGACCACATTTCAGTTACATAGGAGCGAGTTCAGCAATCTTTGTTGCAATGCGGTGATTACAGTTACTAACAATGGATTGTGTATGTGAAAACTGGTGGGAAAGTAGATTTTAAATGTTCTCTTAACAAAAAGATAACTATGTGACGTTACAGATAAGTTAATTAGCTTGACCTAGGGACTGCACAGGGTACTCAGGTATTAAAATATCATGTTGTACACCCTGAACATGTAGAATTTTTTATTGCCAAATAAAGTAAAACATTAAAATAAAAATATTATTTTGAAACAAACTGTATATTTTAAAACATACCTTTTATATGATGGAAAATTCAATTTTATATGTGATGACTTCTTTTTTTGAAAATTTTTTGAGACAGAGTTTGTCTGTGTCACCCAGGCTGCAGTGCAGAGCACAATCTCAGCTCACTGCAACCTCCATCTCCTGGGTGCAAGTGATTCTCCTGCCTCTGCCTCCCAAGTAGCTGGGATTGCAGCGTGCACCACCACATCTGCCTAATTTTTGTATTTTTAGTAGAGACGGGTTGCCATCTTGGCCAGGCTGGTCTTGAACTCCTGGCCTCCAGTAATCTGCCGCCTCTGCCTCCCAAAATGTGGGGATTACAGACGTGAGCAACTGCACATTGCCTCCTTTTCTATTCTCAAGAAACATTTGTGATGCTCTGAGTATGTCTGTGTGTTTCATTCGTGTGTCAATATTTATAAGAAATCACTGATGAAGCTTCCCTAAATAATATTTATAAGAAATCACCAAAACAAAACAAAAACACCAGTGAGCTTCCACCATTTCTCTCCTAGGTCTGGAGTGTTTCACCTCAGCATAGGTCACTGCCTAGGGTCTGAATCGTGTGGACTCTGCTGGAGAGAGCTCCTGTGCCTTCCAGAGTCCCTGAGAACTGGAGCTTATACCATGAGAACATTTTATTAACGTGTGTGTGTGTGTGTGTGTATATATGTGAAAAACACACAACTAAAATGATTCAGATTCTCTGTTTACTCTTACATTCAGTAAGTAATCTACAGTTTTGAATATTTTGTCTGTGTAATCTGCATTTTCTAGTAGATTGGCATATTGGCATAGGCCTGCAGCCTGTGTGGTTTTGTTTTGAGACGGAGTCTCACTCTGTCACCCAGGCTACAGTGCAATGGCGCAATCTTGGCTCTTGGCTCCCTGCAACTTTTGCCTCCCAGGTTCAAGCGATTCTCCTGCCTCGGCCTCCTGAGTAGCTGGGATTACAAGTGCCTGCAACTGCGTCCGGTTAATTTCTGTATTTTTGGTAGAGACAGGGTCTCACCATCTTGGCCAGAGTGGTCTTGAACTCCTGACCTCATGATCTACCCACCTTGGCCTCCCAAAGTGCTGGCATTATAGGCGTGAACAACCGTGCCCGACCTGCAGCCCGTTCTGTTGTTAGTTTTTGAAAATGTGTGTAGGATCTGTAGGGCTGTCTGCTCTTCCTTTTGCTTGCTCATTGTAGCTAGGATTCATGAGTGTAATTAATGTTTTCAACAATGAGCTTCACTGCCTTTGTTGAATTTTCAAGTTTTGTTTTTTCCTAATGAGAAACTCCTCTTATTTTGTTTATTTATTTTTTTTGAGACGGAGTTTCGCTCTTGTTACCCAGGCTGGAGTGCAATGGCATGATCTCGGCTCACTGCAACCTCCGTCTCCTGGGTTCAGGCAATTCTCCTGCCTCAGCCTCCTGAGTAGCTGGGATTACAGGCACGCGCCACCATGTCCAGCTAATTTTTTGTATTTTTAGTAGAGACGGGGTTTCACCACGTTGACCAGGATGGTCTCGATCTCTTGACCTCGTGATCCACCAGCCTCGGCCTCCCAAAGTGCTGGGATTACAGGCTTGAGCCACCGCGCCCGGCCCGAAACTCCTGTTGTTATTATTCCCTTCCTTACACCTTCATTTGGAATAATTTATTCTTCTTCTAAATTCCTGATTTGAAAGCCAAGATCATTCATTTCCTAGGTTTTTTTCTCTTCTACTTTATTCGGTTGTGGTTTTTAGTCTTCCAATTTCATTTCGTGTGTAATATTTATATTGTGACAAGTTTAAAGCACATTCTGACTTCTGTTTTAGTTTTCTCAATTAACTCATTAATTATTGAGAAGTCTGTTGCTTTAACTAAAAAATGTAGAGATATTAGTTATTTAGACTGCAGAAATCAAGTGAGTCCCAACATCTCCAGAATGTCCTGGTGGTCTGTGTTAGGGGTCCAGGCTGGCTGGGGTTCATTGGTGTCCACTGGGGGCAGCTTACGTGCCTTCTGGAGTCCCTGAGTCTCCTTTCGTTGTGTGGGGTCTGGGTCCTTCGTAGGCTAGTGGATGGCCAGAGTGGAGTAGACACTGGGCTCAGCTGGAGGGGCCCCTTCCTGGAATGAAGGGGGCTCAGTTGCCTTCCGACTGAGGGTCAAGGTGTCCAGCTGGGCGTAGGTCACTTCCTGGGGGGTTTCAGATGCAGCAGCCTGCAGTGGGGGCGGAGAGTGAGAGGGAAGGAACATGCTGGAAGGTGGGTGAGGCCTGGGGGCCTGGAGAGGAAAGTATCTACCTGACTGTCCATCTGCCTGTCCTCTTCTGCCTGTTTGTGCTATGTGTCCAGGAATTTCCTGGACAGGGGGGAAGCAGGGGAGTCCATTTCTCTCTTAGGTCTGGAATGTTTCACCTCAGCATAGGTCTTCGCCTGGGGGTCTTCATCATATGGGCTCTGCTCGAGACAGACAGTGGTGGGAGGTGTCCTTGAGTCCCCCTGACCTCCTCGAGTCAGTTTTCCCACTGTTCCCTGAGTGATCCCATTACATCCCTTTCCTGATGGAATCTCAGGGCGCCCTAAGGCTGTGGAGGGTCTGGCTACTCCCTTCCTGCGGTTCTGGCCTCTCCTCCTCACTCTGACCTTGCCCATTTGGCTGCAGCCTCACGCCCACCTTCCCACAAGAGCTCACTGCGGCCTCGGGGCCTTGCACTGCTGTTTCCTCTACCTGCAGGGGCTCGTCCATTAGAGGATGGTGTGGCCCTCTCCGTCCAGGCTTCTCAGATGACAGCTGACCAGACAGCCCTCGCCTTACCATTCAGACTGGCCCCACTGCCCTGCACTCTCTGCCCTTTCCCTGGTTCATTTTCCTTACAGCACGTCGCACTCCTGGACACTGTGTTTATTTGCATTTTGTCTCCCACCACGAGGTGAGCTCAGGAGGGCAGGGGCGGCTTTGCTCCCTGCTGTGTCTGCAGCTCCCACGGGGAGCCCCATCCACAGGGAGCTCCTGGGAACACTCGCTGGGTGAATGAATGAAGGGAAGCCCAGGGCACCAGTGTGGTTCATTCCTCATCCTCCTGAGGCCTGGGGATCCCTCTAACAACCAGACGGCCAAACAGAGGACGAGGAGCAGGAAGGGGACCCAGGAGTAGGCCCACGATGTCCCAGGACACCAGGAGAGAGTGAGGTCACAGCAGGCGGGAGGCAGCGTGCTGGACATGGAGGGTCCACCCTGGATGGTGCTGAGAGCCAGGGAAGGAGGACAGAGAAGTCCTGCTGGATTAGATCCGGCACCAGGAGGCCTTTGGTGCCCAGGACAGGGGCGGGGTCTCACCTGAGTGTCCAGCTCCACCTCGTCCTCAGGCTGTGTGTCCTTCACGGCAGCATCTGCTGGGCAGAGCAAGGGGATTGTCTCCTGGGAAGTTTCCCTGGGATGTCTCAGCCCCGCCAGCCCCTGCCCAGCTCCCAGATGGGGCAGCTGAGATCCAGGGAGGGGTTGTGATGTCCCAAGGTCCCACACCCTGAGCCCCAGACCCCTTCCAGCCTCTGCCCTTTCCTCATTGCGATGGAAACTGTGGGTCCCCATCTCCCTCCTGGCTGGGGTCACCTCTTCCTGTCACTCACAGAGAGTTTCTTCTTGGGTGTCGGCAGCTGGGCTGGATCTGGGGGAGGACACAGGAGCTGTAGGAGCAGTGTGTGGGCTGGGGTGAGTGGGAGTCTGGGGTCTTCAGGCAGAATTACCTCCTCTGCAGGCCTCCGCCTGTGGGTTCTGGCTTCACAGCCCCTGCAGGATGTTGGAAATCAGCCTCTCTCTGGGCTGTGTGAAGAAGGACAGAGTCTCAGCCTTGGGAACATTGGAACCATCTGCCCTGCAAATGCAGCTCGAAGGTAAGGAAGGAAACCTGGACACACTCTTGCTTCCATGCTCCAAACGTCTCAAAAGATGGAGAGAGCCCAAAGGACGCTTTACATTTGTATGTGGGGACTGACACTAAGTGCTTTCTCCATTTGCCTGGTGAGAAGTGCTAGAACAGTTTCTCAAAGCTGCGTTTTCCCAGCAGTTTGGATTCCCTCTGGCTGGTGCCCTGAGCCCACCCTTGGTTGGCCCACGGGGTCCCCCCTTCTATACTCACCTGATGTCCAGTGTTTGCCCTGACGCTGATGTCGGAGGACGAGGAAGAGGAGGAGGAGGAGGAAGAGCAGCAGGATGAAGGTCACTGAGACCCCGGTCACAACCCCCAGGTTCCTTCCCAGACCTTGAGCATGAGGACGTCAGGAATGGGGTGGTGTTACTGATTGAGCGCCTACTGTGTGCAGGTGACTGCTCGGCCTCTTATTCACCACCTTCAACCCCCACTACAGTCGAGCAGCGCGGAATTGACACATCCACCCCACCCACTTTACAGACAAAAAACTGAGGCTCAGAGAGGGGAGTCGCCTGCCCCAGGCCCCCCAGCTAGGCAGCAGCAGAGCTGGGAAGGGAACCTGGGAGTTTGATCTGCTGAGAGCCAGGGAAGGAGGACAGCCCTTGTTCCCTGCACCTGAGCTGAGCCCTGGAGCTGCAGGGAAAGAGCGTGACCTACTGAACCAAAGCCCTGCTCCCCTCCTCTGCCCCAGGTCACCGTCACTGTCACTGCTGCAGTTGGGACAGGACAGGCTCCTGAGGAATCAGGCCTGGGAGGCTTCCCTAGGTGGCCTCCTCTCTCAGGAGGTCACAGCTGGGAGTCAGAGCTAAAAGGAACTTTCCCACCCTGCAGGCCTCTCTCCTTTACACTTGGAGAAACTGAGGCCTAGGCAGGGGAGGGGCCTGAACTGAGCCCTGCCTCCCCTGGACCCCACCCACCTCCCGCTCAGAGACCCCGACTAACCACTGTGGGGATCTGGCTCCATGGGAGTGAAAAGCTGGTCCTCAGGGACTGCTGGGTCAGGATGGGGACATGAGGATTGGGGCTGACCTGCTCCCCATGTCAGTCCGGCTGCTCCTCCCTCAGGCTGGGCCCCATCATCTCCCACTGCCTCGACCTCCTGCCCCTCACCAGCCTCAGAGCCCTGGGAGCCTGTGCCCCTGTCTGTCTCTGCCCAGCCCTCTGGAGGGAAGTCTGTGCTGAGTCCTTGAGTGGAACAGGATCCTCTGGGAGACCCGGGACTGCCCAGCTGAGAGGCCTTAGTTACTCACCAGGTGTGGGGGTGGGACCGGTGGGTGGAGGGCTGGGTCCACTGGAGGGTCCTGGGTAAGGAATGGGAGGAGGCAGAGGAGCTGGGCCTTGCCTGAAGCCTCCACCTCAAACCAAATTTCTCCACATCAGCCCTGTGGCCCTCCTGTCCCCTCCCCTACCCGCCTCTCCTCTTCATGATGCTGGCGATGCTGCTGAGGGTGGGTGTGCCTGGGAGGGCCCCATTGTCCTCCTTCCCTCTGAGGCCTGAGGCCGCTCTGGCTGAGCCTCCTTCAGACCCCGCTCCCTCCATCCCAGCCCAGAGCTCTCCTGGGGGCAGGGCCTGAGCTGAGCCTTTGAGCTCAGAGAGGACATGGTCAGGGCCCTCACCTGAGACCACGAGCTCCAGGGGGTCACTGGGGTGAGACAGCAGGTAGGGGTTGGAGCTGCGTGAGCCATAGCACCTGTAGGTTCCTGCGTGGGCTGAGGTCACAGGACTCATGGGGAATTCAGCCTGGTCCTTATGAGCTTGGTGCTTTGATTTCAGATACTGGGGGTGATGGGCTGCTCCCTCCTTGGTCAGAAGGAAAGTGTCCATCGGACTCTGTGACTGACACAGCAGGGTCACGTCCTCTCCTGAAGCCACCCTGGGGCCTGGCTGCACTGAGAGGGAGGGTCTGTCAGGGATCTGTCCTGGAGAGAACAAGGATGGGTGAGGGGCTGCCCTGCCTTGTTCTGAGCTGAGAACTCCCCAGGCTTCTCTCTGGGACCCTCAGTCTCTGTCTCTGTTTTCTGAGTCTCCCCCTTCCCACCGATTGCCTGTCTCTCTCTCCCTTGGGACACCCACCCCTCATCCACCCCTCACCACTTGGGCTCCCTGGCAGGGCCTCTGCAGAGCCTGGGTCCCTGACTGAACTGGCTGGGCTCCTCACCTGAGATCAGGATATCCAGGGGGTCGCTGGGGGCCGACCACTTGGAGGAGAGGATGTGGGCACCGGAGCATCTGTACTGGCCCCCGTGGGAGACCCTCACAGGGCTCAGGGTGAAGTTGGCCTGGGAGAGCCCAGCCTGGGTCTGCCGGCCAGGGCGCTGGAGGAGGTCAGGTCCCCAGTCCTTGTACAGAGTGAACCTGTCGTAGCCGACATCAGAGCCACACTGGAGGGTCAGCCTCTCCCCAGGGGCCACGACAGGACCCGGCTGCACTGAGAGTGATGGCTTCTCAGAAACACCTGGGAAAGGTGGTCATGGTCTCCAGGAGCCGACCCTCAGGCTCCTCACAAATCCTCCCTTTCCCCGGGCCTCACCACTGCTGATCTCCCTGTGTCTCTGGCCCAGGAGCCCTGAGCCCTCTTACCCCAACATCGTCCCACCTGGAGCTATCCTGAGACTCGGCTCCTCCCCACCTGCCCGGAGACTCAGGGATCTCCAGACAATACTATGAATTTCTCACCTGGGACCAGGAGCTCCAGGAGATCACTGGGTGAAGACCACACATAGGGAAAGCTTGAGTCATAACCATAGCACCTGTACGTCCACCTGCGACTCGGGCTCACGGGGCCCACGGAGAAGATGGCCCGGGATGACCCAGGGGTACGGGGCTGGGAGCTGCATGGTGGGTGTTCATCTTCTTCCTTACACAGAATGAAGCCATGAAATGGCAACTCTGAGCCACACTGGAGGGTCACGCTTCTTCCTGGGGTCACCACAGGGCTGGGCAGGGCTGAGAGGGTGGGTTTCCTGTAGACTCCTAGGAGAAAAGGAGGCCCCGTGTTAAGTGGGGCTCACACCTCCCACATCATCCCAGGGCTGGGCTGTGAGAGGGAGATGCCCCTGAGTGCAGAGCCCCTTCCTGAGGGCAGATCCTGGGGCTGGGACCCCTGAGTGACTCTCACCTGTCACCACCAGCTCCAGGGGATCACTGGGCTTGGACCAGCCAGAGTGGCTGTAATACTGACAGCGATACTGCCCTGCGTGTTGCCAGGCGATGGACTGGATGGGGAACTGGCCCTTCTTCACAAGCTCCCGTGGGATCCATGTAATCCAGGATGCTGATGCTTTTTCTTTATATAGATGATACTCCTGGGCTTCCTGGTCCCCCTGACACCTGAGGGTCACAGGACTCCCCTGGGTGACCACAGAGCTTGGCTCAGCCCAGAGGGTGGGTGTGGGGAGGGTCCCTGGCAGGAAATCAGAGGTCAGATTCTAAGTCATTTACACCCAACCCAACAGATTCCAGCTCTCAGTCAAGGACCCTCCAGACCCCCATCAGTCAGCCCAGAACTGCTGTTCCCCTCCCCAGCTGCACGGGGTGGGCCTTGTCCCCAGTGAGGAGGAAGACCTGGGCCAGCTGGGGACGGACTCACCTGCCTGCATGTGGGTCCTGGGGCCCAGACTTAGCCCTGGAAGAGAGTTCCCTGTGAGAGATTTGCCCCTGAAGCCTGAGCAGCTCCTTCCCTCCCTGGGGTCTTTGTGAGCCCCTGGGGTCTCCTTATGGACCAGTTTGGCTGTGGGGTGAGGTCCCTCCTAGGTTAGAATCTCCCCTCCCTCTTCAAATCTCACCGAGACAGATCAGGACCATGAGGATGGGGGTCATGGCGTCTCCTCCCACTGCCCTGCTCTGCGGATGGATGAGCCCTCGGTGCTGGCAGGACAGAGAGACACAGGGTGTGGACACTTGGTGCCTTGGTTGTTCTTGTCATGGGGTTGTGTCATCTGCAGCCACACAGGAAGCAGAACTGCCCTCCACAGGAGCCTGGCTCTCATTCCTTTAGGTTTGAGGTAGGGGTGGGGGTGGGTCCAACCCCTCTGCAGACATTTCAGACTGTAATGGGGTCTTTCCTGACCCCCAGCCACTGTCTGTCTGCTTTGTCCTTATCTCACTGAGAGCCGGGATATAGCAGCAAATAGAACTGGTGCCTTCCTGTATCTGCCCTTCCAGATGAGGGTAAGCTAAGGATTCCCGTTCCTTCTCACAGCCTCCCATGAGGTCTCCCTCCCTCCTTCAGCCTGTCCATCAGCACAGCAGTGTGGGGTTCTTACTTAGGCAGTTGTCTCTTCAGCCCTGGACATGCTTCAGGGAAGATGCAGGTCCATGCTCCAGGCAGGCTCAGATCAGCAGAGACGCATCTCACATCTGTCTGTGTAGTCCAGGCAGAGCTGTGTGTGGCTGTGGGCACAGAACAGAAATGCAGGGAAACAGGGGAAGGAAAGTTGGCTTCTTTCTTGGAACCGGATTTTGGGTTTCCTTTCAACCAAATAGTTCCCATCTCAACTTCCCCTTTTTAAAAATGAGTCATCTCATCCTTGTAACTGTGGCTTGCCTATTGGGTGTCTGCAGTGAGGGGCTTGGGGTCATGAAGTTTAACCTGAGAGTTTCAGGAATTTTGTTCAGGGCAGGGCTTGTTTCTACATCATCAGCAAAAGGGTTAAATTTTCAGTGTTTTCTAGAAATAACGTAAGGTGCTTTATCAGTAGCTGGGAATGCTCAAGACCTCAGCTTGGATTCAAGCCTGCAGTGAAAACATACATCTGTCCAGCCCACAGAGTGGCCGTGGCGCTTTGTCTTTCTCTCTCTCAGAACAAAGAAAGAAGTTTAGGAAACTGTTCCACCATGGAGAGACTGTGGCTCCCTCTCTTCCATGTTTGTGGACAGGCCCTGAAATAGCTCAGCTCAGTGAGCCAGGCCACACTCAGCTCTGAGCCACCTTTCCCGGGTGCACATAACACAGACACACTTTATCGCTGTTGGACCGGGCATCTCCCACTCCTGAGTGTGAGGCTCACAAGGGCCCCGCTGTGCCGCGCACAACACGGAGCCGATTCTAAGCTTGGGAGAGTGGACACTGCCGGGCAGGAGCAGCTACAGCAATGCCCTCATCAGTTCTCATTCCTGAGACAGCCCTGAGAAGCCCTAAGGAAGATCAGGTGTGTGAGAGAAAACCACCCCAGAGGAGTAACAATCAAAGAGTTCATTAGAGAAAATACAGGCGATTACAGAAATGAATTAGGAAACCATAGTGACGTGAAAATAGTGAATGACATCAACAAATTTAGAAATAATTTCATCCAGAACAAGACACAGCTAAAATGATAAATATCATATTGGTGCTGAGTATTTATTCTCTTTTTCAGAAGCCATCACAGAAACCCTAGAAATGAAAAAAAAAGAAAAGAAAATTAATGTGCGCAGAAATAGAATGAGAAGAGTAAACAGACATCGCTCTGTCACAATTTCAGAGCGAAGGAAAGGAGTATGTTAGTAAACACTTGCAGAGAAAATAGTTGACATTTGTACAGAAATGAAGAAAGAACATGAACTCAATGTGCACAAATTCATCAATGAAATGAACGTCTTAACTATGTAGAGTGAAGGGCATCTAGAATAAACAACAGTAATTTAAAAACCAATGAAAAAACGAAATTTATTCTCAAATAATGCCAATCTCATGAGGACTGGATTTCCAAAGAGTATGAAGTGCTGAAAAAATGCCTGTGGGTTCAGGCTCATGTTGGCTGAATGGAAGCAGGTGGTGTGTGCCGTTCTCATAGAGAGGAACCAAAATGGTGAGGAAATACCAACACATTAAGCGGATGTTCTAAGAGAGGATGCTGGGGTGCACCAGAGAACCCCAGAAAGCAGAGGGACACAGAAAGCAGAGAAGAGATGAGCTGAGAGCCAGGAGAGGCTCCTAACACAAGGAAGGGGTGAGTAAGGGGCTCCCTGAAAAGGAGAAGGGGTGAGAGGCCCCCTAACATGGGGAAGAGGTGAATGAGAGCCCCTGGCATCCACCCCTCTGCTGTGGACTCTTACAATCCTGCTCACAGGAGAGTACCTGCCCCTCTGGGCCTCCAGGGGCACACAGGTTGCTCCTAGAGAGTGTGCTGAGGCCCCACTGGAGCCACATGGAATCCCATAGGCTTTCCATCCCTGAGCAACCTGGCTCCAGCTGCCCCTGCCTTTCCATGGAGGGAGGAGGCCAGGCACTTCCACAGACCTCAGAATAAATATGACAACTGGGGTACAGAGCAGCCAAGGTGAGCACCCCACAGCTCCCCATCTCTGTTGCTTCCTGCTAAATGGGGCTTCCTTCCTGCTAAATGGGGCTTGCCAGCTTCAGGGCCCCAGTGCACCCATCCTGTCCCCACCTGAACACTGTGGCCCTGGCTGGGTGCCCTCTCAAAGCCCAATGCTCAGAGGCTCCTGACAAGCCCTATGCAGTCACTGCCACCTCTGCCTCGGCCCCTACAGCCCCAGGCCCAGGGAAAGTATGAGGAGACCTGGCACTTTTGTGTGTCCCCAGAGCAAGACCAAGTGCTACCTCTTCAGGAGGGAAGTGTGAGCGGGCCCTGTGCCCACACCTGCCAGTCTCCAGTGCCCCAGCCGAGGGTCCCTGCCCTCCCCAGGGACAGGCCCACAGCACAGCTGCCCGGCCCTCACCTGGACATTTCAGCGGTAGCCCCCTTCTGATAGCCCAGTTTCCACAGGCCTGTGATCTGCCCCCAGGCTCTACCACCTGAGCATTCTGCCTGCCCCACCTGAGAGTTCTGCCAGTGACCTGGAACCTGGCCCATCCCTCCTCATCACAGCCGGCACCTGAAACCTCAGGGCATTTCACCAGGAGTTGGCCCAGCCACCCCATCAGAACGGGTGCCTGCACTCATCATTGGGATATTTGTGGGTAAGCCAGGGGTTCTGGCTCTGCCCAGCTGTGTTTCCTCACCCCGCGGAACAGGAAGCTCAGGGCTCCAGGCACCCCATAGTCCAGCCCTTCACCTGAAACAACGGACAGCACCTCACAGGAAGCAGACAGGTCCACACCCACCTGCTTGTGCAGAGGCTGGCTCTTCCCCTTAAGCACCAGCTCCCGGCCTGCAATTTGAACCGCACAGCCCAACACAAACCCTGCTGCAGAAGCGCCCAAGACTATGGAAAAAGTCAAAAGACCCTTCCCAACATGCTCTACAGTCACACTCCCTGTGGGGCTGGGGGAAATGTGCAAAGGAACCCCATCCCGGTGAAATAAAATCCAAAGAGAATGAGTGGCAGCCTCTCCGGATGAGAAGGAATCAGTGTGAGGATTCTCATGTGTGACAAATCTGAATGTTGTGGCACCACATAAAAAGTTGGGCTTTTGAAAGTATACACATAATTGACAGACGGCTGACTACGCTAACCAATAAAAACGAGATTTAAATGAGCACAATCAGAAATGAGAAAGATGACATTACAGCCAACACAACAGAAATACAAAAGATCATCAGAGACGACCGCGAACACCTTGATGCACATCAACCAGAAAACCTAGAAGAAAATGGATGGATTCCTAGACACATACAACTTCCCAAGATTGCACAGGAAAAAATAGAAACCCTCAACAGACCAACAACAAGCAATGAAAAAGAATCAGTACTAAAACTTCTTCCAGCAAAAAAGCCCAGGAACAGATGGATTCACCGTCAAACTTCACCACATGTACGAAGAAGAGCTGGTAGCAATCACACTGAAGCTATTCCCAAATAATCAAGGAAGTGGGATTCATTCCTAGCTCATTCTATGAAACCAGTATTACCCTGATAGTAAAGTCAGACAAGGACTCAACAGAAGAATAAAACTACAGGCCAAGAAACCTGATGAACACAGATGCAAAGATCGTCAAAAAATACTAGCAAACAGAATCTAACAGTGCATCAAAAACATAATTCATCATGATCAAGTTGTCTTCCTCCCAGGATGAAAGGAGGGTTCAATACATGGAAGTCAACAAAGGGGACTCATGGCACAAACTTGAACTTAGAACACAAAGCCTATAATCATGTGAATAGGTGAAGATAAATTATTCACTAAAGTCCAACATCCCTCAACAAACTAGGCATGAAACATACCTCAAAATAAGAGCCCTACATGAAAACCCAGAGGCAACATCAAAGTGAATGGGGAGAATTGAAAATATTTTCCCAAGAAAATGGGAATGGAGGTCGGGTGCTCAGGCCTGTAATCCCAGCACTTTGGGAGGCCCAGGCAGGTGGATCACGAGGTTAAGAGATCAAGACCATCCTGGCCAACATGGTGAAACCCCATCTCTACTAAAAATACAAAAAAATTAGCTGGGAATGGTGGTGGACACCTGTGGTCCCAGCTACTGGGGAGGCTGAGGCAGGAGAGTTGCTTGAACTTGGGAGGCAGAGGTTGCAGTGGGCTGAGGTCACGCCATTGCACTCCAGCCCGGCACCTGGTGATGGAGTGAGACTCTGCCTCAAAAAAAAAGAAAATGGGAATGGAATCCTCCCTAGCCCCTGGGGTCTCCTACTGCACCAGGGCCTACCTGCAGGGCAGAGTCCCCCTCATGTTAGAATTCCCCTCGTCAGATCTCAGTGAAGTGGGCCATGGACATGGGTGTGAGAGTCATGGGGTCTCCTGCTACTGGCCCTGGCTGTGCAGATGAAAGAGACCATGGTGTCCACAGAACACACAGGGTGTGGGCACACAGAGCCATGATCCCCTGCTTACAGGATTTTTCCATAAGCATCTCCATGGGTAGCAAACCATCCCCCCCACAACCACAAGCCTGGCTCTTGTTTTCCCAGGGCTTGGGCTGAGACAGGCACCAGGTTTTCTGCTGATATTTCAGACAAACATGGGATCTCCCTGATCTCCTTTCACTGTCTGCCGGACCTGTCCTCATCTCATTTATGGCCAGTAGGTAGCTGCAAATGGATGTGGTTCCTTCCTGAGTTGGTCCCTTCCAGGTGAAGGCAATGGAGGACTCTTCCTTCCTCTCAGCACCTTCCCGTGGGGTCTCACTTTCTCCTTCAGCTCATCCATAAGCATATCCTTGTGGGGTTCCTGCCACAGCCAGTCCTCTCAGCAGCCCTGGGGGGGCTTCAGGGAAGATGCAAATTCAGGCTGCAGGGCAGACTCAGATCAGCAGAGACTCACCTCACATCTGTCTGTGCAGTTTCATTTGTGCTTCATTGCTGCAATGAGCAAAAGAGGAAATATAGGGAAATAGGGAAGAATCATGACTCTTTTCCCAGAACTGGAATGTGGGTTTTCTTTATGCAAAAATGTTCCCTTCACGAACTTCTCCTTAGTCGTCACCACAGCCTCCACCTCCATCTCCCTGGAAACTTTGACCTGATTCTGCCTTCTTGGTGCCCCCGTTTACTTTCAAACACTCCTATTCTCATATTTTGCTCCTGTGTTCTGGTTTTGGGACAATACATGGGTTTAGCACTCTGATTTGAAGGGAAGTCTCATCTTCATTTAAATATTCATGTCACACCTCCTGCCCGTGTGACCGTGGCCGTAACCTTTCATTTCTGAGCCTGAGTTTCCTCATTTGAAGCCTGTCATGAACTCCATTCATCACAGGGGAGCTGGGTCATTGGTGTCTGGGAGCTGCATGGGGCTCAGCCATGGGTGATTTCCAGAGCAGGTGAAGACATGAGGGGCGGGGACATGAAGGGATGCTGGAGTCCATGCTCAAGGCCTGTGACTGATGTTTCCACTCAGGATCCCCTCTTCGTTCCTACCCTTGAGAGATGTTCCTTACCATATTTCATCAACACCCCAGTTGTCATGGTCATGTGCAGAAAATAGGAAATGAAAGCTCTTCAGAAGAAGCATTTGAAAACAGAGCATTTGAGAGAATGATCCAAGATGGCTGATTGCTAACATCTCGGGATTTCAGCTCCCAGTGAAAGTGCAGAGAACGAGAGGATGCCACACTTTTCAGAAAAATTTTTGTCGCTCACGGACCAAAAGATTCCCAGTGGAGGAGCCCCACGGGTCGCCAGTGCGACTCTTGTGGCTGACGCAGCCATTTTGCCGACACATCGGTGTGGCAGCTCTTGGTGCAGAGTAAACGGGACTGGTTCCCCTTCTGACTGACATTTGGAGCTCCGGGAAGGCAGAGTCACCTATTACCGACTCAAGAAGGAAGCCAGATTGGAGATTCCCGGGCAGAAAAGCACCATCAGTCTTAATGCCGCTGTTTTGGCCGGTGCAGTGGGTTGCTCAGATTTTGGCCCTGAGATTTAACAACTTGGACATCCACTAAGAGACCTAATTTGTGAAAATTGGTAATTACAAAGACGACAGATGGATAAATTTACAATGATGGGAAGAAACCAGTGTAAAAAGGCTGAGAATACTCAAAGTCAGAATGCCGCTCCCTCTAAAGAGGATCACAGTTCCTCATCAACAAGGGAGCAAGGCTTAATGAAGAATGAGTGCATTCCATTAACAGAATCAGGCTTCAGAAGGTGGATAAGAAAAAACTTCTGTGAGTTAAAAGAACATGTTGTAGCCCAATGTAAAGAAACTAAGAACTTTGAAAAAAGGTTTGACGAAATCCTAATGAGAATAGACAATTTAGAGAGGAATATAAGTGAATTAATGGAACTGAAGAATACAATATGGGAACTCCGAGAAGTATGCACAGGTTTAAACACTCGAATTGATCAAGCAGAAGAAAGGATATCAGAGGTCGAAGACCAACTTAATGAAATAAAATGAGAAGACAAGAATAGAGAAAAAGGGATAAAAACGAATGAGCAAAGTCTCCAAGAAATATGGGACTATGTGAAAAGACTGAATTTACGTTTGATAGGTGAACCTGAATGTGACGGAGAGAATGAATCCAAGCTGGAAAATAATCTTCAAGATATTACTCAGGAAAACTTTCCCAAACTAACAAGGCAGGACAATATTCAACCCCAGGTAATACAGAGAACACCACAAAGATATTCCTCAAAAAGAGAAACCCCAAGGCACATAATCGTTAGATTCACCAGGGTTGAAACCAAGGAGAAAATACTAAGGGCAGCCAGAGAGAAAGGTCAGGTTACCCACAAAGGGAAGCCTATCAGACTTACAGCAGATCTCTCAGCAGAAAGCCTACAAGCCAGAAGAGAGTGGGGGCCAATATTCAACATCCTAAAAGAACAGAACCGTCAGCCCAGAATTTCATATCCAGCCAAACTAAGCTTCACAACTGAAGGAAAAATAAAATCTTTTATGAACAAGCAAGTACTCAGAGATTTTATTACCACCAGGCCTGCTTTACAAGAGCTTCTAAAGAAGCATTACACATAGAAAGAAACAACCAGTATTAGCCTTTCTAAAAACATACCAAAAAGTAAAGAGCATCAACATAAAGAAGAATTTACATCAACGAATGGACAAAACAGCCAGTTAACATCAAATGGCAGTAACCCTAAATTTAAATCGACTAAATCCCCCAATCAAAAGATACAGCCAAAACCCAACAGTATGCTACATCCAGACCCATTTCACATTCAAAGATACACAAAGACTCAAAACAAAGGGATGGAGAAAGATTAACCAACTAAATGGAGAGCAAAAATAAATAAATAAATAAATAAATAAATAAATAAATAAAAAGCAGGAGTTGCAATTCTCACATCTGATAAAATAGATTTTAAAGCAACAAAAACATAGTAGTAAAAGGATCAATGCAACAATAAGAGCGAACGATCCTAACACCCAGATACATAAGACCTATAAAGAGATTTAGACTCAGTGAGACAGAAAATTAATAAGGATATCCAGGACTTGAACTCAGATCTGAAACAAGTAAACTTAATAAATATTTATAGAGCTCTCCACTTTAAATATACAAAATACACATTCTTGTCAATACCACATCACACCTACTCAGGTTTAAATAAAATATTGATCGGCCATTATTAATACTCATTTTTAGAATAAAGCAACGTTTCCATTCTCTCTCCCTCTTTTTCTTCCTCTTTCTTCCTCTCTTTCACTCCTTTTTTTTCTTTCCTTCTCTCCTTTAAAAAAATAAATACAAAATAAAAATTGTTTTATATATTTCAGATTATTTACTTGTTATAGATATGCAGAAAGAGAATTATTATTATATTTACAGAAAAGTAATTTATTACTGTTCAACTGGCAGATATACCAAGTTTTTTTTTTACCATATTGCCATAGAGTACCTGGAAATCTATCCTTTCTCTGAATCACTCAGCATTCTTAAGGAGAAAAGAAAAAATAAATCTACCTCCTTCATCCCATTTTGGGTCTTGGCCACTGTCTCTCCCAGAGGTGGCTGGAGTGAGGAGAATTTAAGGCAAAGAAGACTCTTGTACTTTGCCTTACGTACAAGTACCTAATGAAGTCCCCGTTTTACCACTCTCCTCTTTTCAGGGCTCCCTGAAAGCCCTCAGCTCAAGTACACATGGGATCTTCACACACACACACACAAACAAACAAAAAAAATACACACAAAAAAACAGAGCATTTGAGTCTGGTGCCATTAGGGGTCATTAGGGTGGAAGTTTCCATTTCTGTGCAGAACAAGTAAGGAGCTTAGGGACCTCACAGGCAGGGAGGGGTCGGGGCTCTCAGCAAGGCTGGAGCTTGTGATGGGAAATCTGTGCTTACTGATCTCAGCCCATAATCCCCACTGAGCCAACTCCCCAGGTGTGTGTGAAACAAATTCACTGCAGTATTGTTACATGTGGGCATGTGTACCACGTTGAGTTTCACGTGGATTTATTTCTTCTGGGAGCAACTTGAGCAGACACTAAGTTTGGAAGCTGAGTGCCACATGTCATGAGCAGCGGGAACAACTCCCTATTTTTAGGCCCCAATTACTAGAACAGCCTTTTATGGTCACTAATGGGTGTAGCAAGTGAGTGTCTAACAAAGATAGACAACCCAGAGTTATCCTTCAAATGATAAAAAGTGCTATGATTATCAATATACACACTCATTGATAAGGATAATCATATCCAGAGAAATAGAACACAAGGAATGCATGAGACCCGTTTTCAATTAAACATGTTGAAATATCTGAAAAAAGTACAAGAGGAAATTGAATCTTTGAGACAAGAATATGGATTATAATTTTGAAGAATGGGCATCAGACCAATGAGTTAGAAATCCTAGAGGTAAAAATTCCAATTGAAGAAATACAATGAAAATATTTATTTCATCAAGGTCAAGATACAGCTGAAGAGACATTTAGTAAATTGGAAAACAAAGTTTGAGAGAATTGTCCAGAATGCACCAAGGAGAGGCCAACAGTGGAAATTCACAGTACTTGGGAAAATATTGTGAGGAGGAATAACGTCATATTTATTGTACATGTCAGAAGGAAAGAAGGGAGAATGAGATCTGGCAACAGCTTTAGAAACAAAGAGTTAAACATTTGAAAGAGATCAAGAAAAACTAAGACACTAGGGTGCATACATTTCAGAATGAAATGCAAATCTTGACCTACCAAAATAAATTCAAAAATAGGAGGAAATTAACAAATACATATGCTAGACTGAATTATCTAATTTAAAATGCATTTTTGTGTTTTGTGATTTTCAACTCAACATGTCAAAAGAATTGCTTCTCATTGGGATGGGACTTCCAACAGAAAAAACAAAGGCCAGGAGATGTTGAGGAAGTATCTTCAAGGAATGAATTGAAAGTGAGGAATTGGATGCTCAGCCAAGTTAATATCTGAAAGGTAAAAGGGTTAGCAGGGGACCAATTCCTAAGCAGAAGCAGCTCAGGGTAAGATGGACCTGTGAAGCTGATCAGGTCAGGCTTCCCCTGTGTGAGGGCTGAGGAGGGATTGGAGGGTGGATCCCTCAATCATCAGATGTGCTTTTTCTTCAGGTGTTCTATCCTATCTTTTAATTAATACGGAAATGTTTTCATCTACTTTGATAGAGAGAGTGTGAGGAAGAAGAAGGCATTTTCTGAGCTGCAGGTTACTAGATATTACTGTTTTTATGCTCAGTGAAAGTGATTTTAAATGATGTAATCCAGTTAGAAGAAAATCTAAAATGTAGAATGTGAGATGCCACAGTGATGAAAAGTGGGAAACAGGCAAGTATTTGAAAATCACACACACACACACACACACACACACACACACACACACGAGTACTCATATATGTACATGCGTACATATATGAGTACTCAGAGTTCAGCTACAATGGAATTAGAACCTGTCTTCTCTAAAGGCAAGGATAAATGAATCCTCATTCAGAAATATATAATTGAATGAATAACTAAATAGGTGAAATTTCCAAATTATTCATTTTTTACCCTGTCTGTAAAAGAGTAATTCACCTACTGAAGGATGAGTCAAAGAGCTCAATACCCACAATAACACCCATGCATGAAACACAGCAGTACCATCTAAAATAAAATAATTTCCAATCAGTAAGGGAAGAAGGGTATGCTATTAAAATACCTCTTGGAAATATTGATATCCAACAAAATGAAACATAATACAAAACATTTAGAAATTAAAACTAAAAGTTTGTGTTTTAATGTAGGTAGTAAGGGCTGGGCACAAAAGGTATTTGCAGGCTGAGGCCAAGGATCACTTGAGCCCAGAAGTTCGAGACCAGCCAGGGCAACGTAGTAAGACTGATCTCTATTAAAATAAAAAAAAGGAAGGTATATGAAAGGTGAGAAAATATATGTAAACTTTCATTCATCTAACCATAGGTTCTTAGAATATATACAACATAAAGTTGTATTTATTTGGTGATTGAAACAAATATTTATGAAGATCTGATAGATTGAGAAAAAATTAATGAGTAATGTATACAAGATAATTTTCAGTCTGAAGTACATATATATGGTAAAATGTTCTAGTTATATACATTATGGGATTTGTATAGAAAAATTCTGATATGTTTATAATATTAATATGTCTATATTTATATATTATGTACATAAATGCCATATACACACATCATATATGCGTGTAGATGTATAAAGGAATATTACAGAGTTTGTATAGAGAAAAGAATCCGCATATATTCTGATATACAGGATACACACACTCACTCTAGGTGGTATGTATTATTTACATATTACATACAAGCACACTATGTGTGTATACACAGTATTTGTAGATGCTACTGTACAGTAAATACTCATGTGTGAGTATATATGTGTGTGTACATTTATGAACAATATCTCGAAGGAAGGAATGCCCATATTTAAGGCAGGCATTGCACATAAAATGTTATGTATTTAGTGGACAAAAAAGAAAAAATCTCTAAGTCTTTCTAAATGGCTATCTTATACATTATATTATCTATTAGTTTTTTATCATTCACTGCAAACTAAGTTATAATATATATCTACATTATATATTATATCTATAATATCAACACTGCTCAAACTATATAAAATCCTCAGTCACTGTGTATGATATATATTTGAATTTATGATGTACTAAGAAATATTTTGCTAGATGGATGTTTGTATTTTATAGTGTTTGGATAATTCTGCTTTTCAAGGTATGTGGAGAATTCCGTTTCCATTTCTGAAATAGAAGCCGAGGAGATTGCAGTGGAACCAGCGAGGAATTTCTTGCAGAGGAGTAGACAGCAGTACTGGGAAAACCCATTGCATGAAACACGGAGGAAGAAGGAATTAGGGCGCCCCGGTGGGGTGAAGACCCAAGTGCAGAGTGTCTCCAAGCCCCAAGGGTAGAGCAATGTGTTAAGGGCCCTGAGAATCTTCTCTGTGGGAGGAATCGTCTCTGAGATGTGAGTCTATGGAATATGCTGTAAGATATGCCTTTTATTAATATAATCCAGCAAAAGCCCAAGGACGAGGACCCAGTTTTATTTTAGGGAATGTGGGGACAGTATGTTTTCTTTTTATATTTATGCCAATTTCATAGTGCTGGTCAGTCACGTAGAAGGCAGAGGTCAGCATGTTCACAGCATTTGTACCCGAGAGTCACGAGACACACGTGGGATCCATGGGAAAGGCTGGTGGCCAGGTATGGCTGAAAGGTAATCAGTGACAGATGCCAGAGTCTCCCGCTTGATATCGCTGAAATCTAGCTCAAATTTTTGGCTTGCCACGATCAAACTAGAATGTGGAAGATGCTGTATAGGCAAAGTATAATATTTTAATCATTCATATTCTGGTAAGGCTTTGAAAATGTCCCTAAAAACATTTCTTTATCGTACAGTGAAAACGGTGAATAAGATTTCTTAATTCTAGGGGGTGGATGGAGAATGATGATTTCTTTACTCTCGAGGGTAGGTGGATGGCTGCTCCCTTTGTCCTAGAAAGTTCAGGACATTGGATCCCTCATGTTTCTCAGGATCCTTCCCCAAACATTCCATCCTGTGAGGCAGTTTCACATCCTTCAAACAGAACAATGGTTTTGACCCAGGAATGTTTAACACTTTAATGCTGGGACTCAAGGCCTCCTGTTGTGTTTGGGAGAAGTCGGAGAAGAATCAGCCCCAGTCATTTTTGCATGTTTCTATCTGACTGTCACAAGTGGGTAGGAAGAAACAGCTCAACTCCTTGACAAGATTCATTGGCCTGAGGTCTTGTCTCGGCTGGATTCTCTCCGACTTCCGTGATTTTCCTTTCGTGGATCAGCAACACACTGTCAATGCCTGTCATTGTTTTCACATGGTGTACTTTGGTTCTGCCTGGAAAGGCGGGACGTCTTGAAGTGAGGAGCTCACAGGTCATAGGCGGATTGAAATGTTTTCAACCAGAATATGCAAATCCGTAGAGACAGAAAGCACACTCGTGGTTACCAGGTGCTGGAGGGAGAGGAAATGGGAGTGACGGCTGAGAGGGTGTCGGGGGATGACGATGCTGTGGAACAGGATGGCAGTGACGGTCACACAATGATCTGAGGAGAACTTACACAGATAGCATCTGAGAAAGAGGGAAGGGCTCCTAGGGTTTGGAGAGGGTGTTAGGGAGTCAGGGTGGATTCATCTTTTCCTGGTTGAAATTCAATACTCTCCCATTGACTTATTTACTGAAGCACGTTTGGAACTCTGAACTGAGGAGATGGAGGCTCAGTAAAGCTCACCAGGTAGTGTGATGATGAGCAGTGAAGAAGACTGTGTTACACGCCATGGACCAGAGCACGCAGGTGAGCAGAGGTGCGGACCCGACGCTGCCATGCGGGATGGAGCCTCATGTCTCGGGGAGGGACAAGAATCGGACCCAACCAGCGGAAGTCAACATTCATAGAGAGGAACGTGTCACATGTGCATGGTCCTCCATGGATCACCCCAGAAATGGTCTCTGTACTTGTCCCTCTAGAAATGATTAACAGACAGTCCAGAAAATGTAGCCCCTAAATTGTCTCCCAAAACATCCTGAGATCATTAGATCTGTTCTCAGGTTTCCAGCACTCTGAAGGCTGCACTGTCCTCTCTGCTGTTCACCTCCTGGCTGCATCCTGGGGGCTTCTCTGGCTGTGCTGAGCCTCAAAGAGCAGAACGCCGAGGACCACCAGGACCAAGCCGGCCACGCCCATGCGGATGAGATTCCCCACTGTGTAATCCTGGGGCTGTGAGGCTGGGGATGGTGGGCAAAGAGGTCACAGAGGTCAGGGAGGATCAGCATCACCCAGGACCTCTGGATGTCCACCCAGGGCACCCACCTCCCCTTGACAGGACCTGACCCTCTGTGCCAGCCCCATGACCGCGAGCATCTCCTCACTCACCATCCTGGGAGTGGGACTTGTTTTGTGATGGGCTGAGGGTCTCAGCTGCTCCTGAGAATCAAAATCAGGGAGAAGAGACATATTTAAATGTAACTTATATAACAGGCTGTATATAAAATTATATATAGATTATATAACCTCCCTGTCAACAACAGGTGGGTGTCCTGGGTAGACATTTAAAAACTTATGTTCATTGTAATCAAAAGAATCAATCAACACCTTTAACAATTTTTAAGGGAAATATTTGATTCCTTTGTATTTTTTAAACAAGAGATAAGTGTCCATGAGAAAGCTACTGGTCTGGGTATATTAATTGTATTTCTTATTAACTCACTACCAAATTGTCCCCTTCTAATTTAAATTTAAATCAACAATTTTAAAGCACTTTTTTCATATACAAGAGGTTTAGTTGGATGTTAGAGTCATCCAGTGATTGGACAAGATTGGACAGGAACCCCCCCAAGGCCCAGGGCTGAGCTGCACTGCAGCCCCTGCTGACACCCGAAGGTTTCACATGCAACAGAGGCCGCTTGGTCAGTTTGCTTATTGGCCATTGTGCTTTGACACATCCAAACACTTGTGAAGTTCATGAAGGAAACCTCCATTTTTAATGTGAAGGGGAGGAAGACTTGATGTTAATAAAAAATGGATGTCTACATTGAATATATAAATTAAATCAAAGCCCAATGAAAGCAGAAGTAGAATTAACTATTTTAAAATAATAGATTCATTAACTGAAATAAAAATTGTAAATTTATATATTCAAGTATTGCTTTAATAGTTTTGGAAAAGAGGAGAGTAACGACGGACAAGTACACACAGAAAACACAGAGTAGAAGTGAGTGACACACAAGACGGGCTGTGGCTGATTCCCTAACTCACTCCAGGGAGCAGGTACATGGCCTCTCCTTAGTCTCAGGGGTGTCCTGAGCACAGAGGCCACCAGGTGAGTACAGGAGGGGCCATGTGAGTGGTACCCACAGCTGGGGTGCTTCTCTCTAAAGCAGCAGGTCTAGGTGAACTCCAGCCTCATCCCAGTCAGATCCCACTGAAGCCTGAGCAGCTTCCCCTCCTGTCCTGAGAGGGCTGTGGGATACTGCATGTGTGGGTGAGGGGCTCCATCCTCAGGGGCTCTTGGAAATGAGAAATCAGAGCTGCAAAGGGAGTGACTATCTGTCCTCTCTCCAGCTTGCCTGCCTCTCTTCCTCCTTCATCAGTCCCAGCATCTTCCCTGTGTCCAAGTCAGGCTGAACCCCAAATCCTGCTGACCCAAGCTATTCTCCTTTCTCTTCCCATCACACATCCCACAGGACCAGGTCTAGAAGATTGGAGAGCTTTTGTTTCTGACGGAGAGAGGGGGAGATTCTAAAACAGTGGGGCTTTGTAAACTTGTTACTTTCAAAATACTGTGGCTTTGTCTTACTAAGCTGAGATCCCAGGAGTGATGAGTGAAACCGCGGGCACCTGCTCCATCTCCGTTGGCTTTTCAACCCTTACAAGCCTCAGTTATTGGGGGAATCAGGACAAGGCCAGAGAGGGTTGCATATGAGAGCAAGTCTAGGTTAAGCCACATCTCAGATGCCCCAAAAAGTCAGAAATGAGGAGGCTTTGGGGGAGTCACCTCCAGGCAGCTCCCCCTTATTCAGATGGGGAGTCCAGGGTGTGAGGGGAACTTCTTAGAAGTTCCACCTCCAAAGGGGAGGCTGAGCCATCACAGACACACACCCCCTGCCAGGGTCCCTCCTACCGGATTCCTAGACCAAGCACCTGCCTCGTTATCTCCCCTGGCCCTGGCCCCCATATGAGAGGTGACAGCTCCTGGGAATCATGCTCAGGAAGGGGGAAAGACCCCACTGCTCCACTCATCAATACTGAACCTCAGACACTTTCCTTTCCTCTGACATCTGCCCCATCCCTGGAGCCCCAGGAAGCCACGAGGACCACACTCTTACTGTCCCCCTTCTCCTCTGTTCCCCTGAAAATCAGACCGTGAATATTGAAGGTAGGATTAAGATGAGTCTAGAAACTCCTCTTGAGCTGGAAGTGACTGTGTTTTTATCACCAATGGGGTCAGAACTTAGAGGTTGGGACACCCCGAGGTTCTGAACTGAGGTGGAGACATCAGGAGGGGAGTGGGTGGGGCCTGTGTCTTCCAATCTCAGTGTAATCTCATCCCTCTGAGGTTCACCCCCATCTTCTCCCAGCCATCCCTGCTCTTTATGCTACTTCAGGGGTGGGAGCCAGGGGTGGGAGGTTCCCCATCTATTTTCACCCTGGAACCTCCCCTGGGGACTCTCCTCCTTCACTCCCCTCATTCCTTAGTGTCCCGAGCTCTCCTGGGGGCAGGGCCTGGGCTGAGCTTTGAGCTCAGAGAGGACATGGTCAGGGCCCTCACCTGAGATCACGAGCTCCAGGGGGTCACTGGGGTGAGACAGCAGGTAGGGGTCGGAGCTGCGTGAGCCGTAGCACCTGTAGGTCCCCACATGGACTGAGGTCACCGCACTTAAGGGGAATTGAGCCTGGTACTTATGAGATTCATTCCTTGATCTTACACGCACGGGGGCATCAGCTGCTCCCGCCTTGGTCAGAAGGAAAGTGTCCATTGGGCTCTGTGACTGACACAGCAGGGTCAGGTTCTCTCCAGAGGCCACAGTGAGGCCTGGCTGCACTGAGAGGGAGGGTGTGTCAGGGATCTGTCCTGGAGAGAAGAGGATGGGTGAGGGGCTCCCCGCCTTGTTCTGAGCTGAGACCTCCCCAGGCCTGTCTCTGGGACCCTCAGTCTCTTTTCTCTAAGTCTCCCCCTCTCTGCACATCTCCTGTCTCTGTATCTCCCTCCCTTGGGACTCCCACCCCTCATCCCAGCCATCACCACCTGGGCTCCCCCAGCAGGACCTGTGCAGAGCCTGGGTCTCTGACTGAACCCGCTGGGCTCCTCACCTGAGATCAGGACGTCCAGGGGATCACTGGGGGCCGACTGCTCGGAGGAGACGTTGTAGGCACCCGAGCATCTGTACTGGCCCCTGTGGGAGACCCTCACAGGGCTCAGGGTGAAGTTGGCCTGGGAGAGCCCAGCCTGGGTCTGCCGGCCAGGGTGCTGGAGGAGGTCAGGTCCCCAGTCCTTGTACAGAGTGAACCTATCATAGCTGACATCAGAGCCACACTGGAGGGTCAGCCTCTCCTCAGGGGCCACGACAGGCCCCGGCTGCACTGAGAGTGATGGCTTCTCAGAAACACCTGGGAAAGGTGGTCATGGTCTCCAGGAGCCGACCCTCAGGCTCCTCACAAATCCTCCCTCTCCCCCGGCCTCACCACTGCTGATCTTCCTATGTCTCTGGCCCAGGAGTCCTGAGCCCTCTTACCCCAACATCGTCCCACCTGGAGCTGCCCTGAGACTCGGCTCCTCCCCACCTGCCCGGAGACTCAGGGATCTCCAGACAATGCTGTGAATTTCTTACCTGGGACCCGGAGCTCCAGGAGATCACTGGGTGAAGACCACACATAGGGAGAGTGAGAGTCATAACCATAGCACCTGTACGTCCACCTGCGACTTGGGCTCACGGGGCCCACGGAGAAGACAGCCCAGGACGACCCACGGGTACGGGCCTGGGATCTGCATGGTGGGTGTTCATCTTCTCCTTCCTTACACAAAATGAAGCCATGAAATGCCACCTGTGAGCCACACTGGAGGGTCACGCTTCCTCCTGGGGTCACCACAGGGCTGGGCAGGGCTGAGAGGGTGGGTTTCCTGTAGACTCCTAGGAGAGAAGGAGGCCCCGTGATAAGTGGGGCTCACACCTCCCACATCATCCCCAGGGCTGGGCTGTGAGAGGGAGATGCCCCTGAGTGCAGAGCCCCTTCCTGAGGGCAGAGCCTGGGGCTGGGACCCCTGAGTGTCTCTCACCTGTCACCACCAGCTCCAGGGGATCACTGGGCTCTGACAAGCCAGTGTCGCTATAATACTGACAGTGATACTGCCCTGCGTGTTGCCAGGCGATGGACTCGATGGGGAACTGGCCCTTCTTCACAAGCTCCTGTGGGATCTGCTTAATCCAGGATGCTGATGCTTTTTTTATATATAGATGATACTCCTGGGCTTCCAGGTTCCCCTGACACCTGAGGGTCACAGGACTCCCCTGGGGGATCACAGAGCCTGGCTCAGCCCAGAGGGTGGGCTTGGGGAAGGTCCCTGGCAGGAAATCAGAGGTCAGATTCTAAGTCATTTCCACCCAACCCAACAGATTCCAGCTCTCAGACACAAAACCCTCCAGACCCCCATCAGTCAGCCCAGAACTGCTGTTCCCCTCCCCAGCTGCATGGGGGTGGGCCTTATCCCCAGTGAGGAGGACCTGGGCCAGCTGGGGACAGACTCACCTGCCTGCATGTGTGTCCTGGGGCCCAGACTCAGCCCTGGAAGAGAGTTCCCCCTGAGAGATTTGCCCCTGAAGCCTGAGCAGGTCCTCCCCTCCCTGGGGTCTTTGTGAGCCCCTGGGGTCTCCTCATGGTCCAGAGTTTGGCTCTGGGGTGAGGTCCCTCCTAGGTTAGAATTTCCCCTCCCTCTTCAAATCTCACCGAGACAGATCAGGACCATGAGGATGGGGGTCATGGCGTCTCCTCCCACTGCCCTGCTCTGCGGATGGATGAGCCCTCGGTGCTGGCAGGACAGAGAGACACAGGGTGTGGACACTCAGAGGCTGGGTCCTTCTTTTCATGGGGTTATGTCATCTGTAGCCACACAGGAAGCAGAACTGCCCTCCCCAGGAGCCTGGCTCTCATTTCTTTAGGGCTGAGGTGGGGGTGGGTCCAACCCCTCTGCAGACATTTCAGACTGTAATGGCATCTTTCCTGACCCCCAGCCACTGTCTGTCTGCTTTGTCCTCATCTCACTGAGAGCCGGGATATAGCAGCAAATAGAACTGGTGCCTTCCTGTATCTGCCCTTCCAGATGAGGGTAAGCTAAGGATTCCCGTTCCTTCTCACAGCCTCCCATGAGGTCTCCCTCCCTCCTTCAGCCTGTCCATCAGCACAGCAGTGTGGGGTTCTTACTTAGGCAGTTGTCTCTTCAGCCCTGGACATGCTTCAGGGAAGATGCAGGTCCATGCTCCAGGCAGGCTCAGATCAGCAGAGACGCATCTCACATCTGTCTGTGTAGTCCAGGCAGAGCTGTGTGTGGCTGTGGGCACAGAACAGAAATGCAGGGAAACAGGGGAAGGAAAGTTGGCTTCTTTCTTGGAACCGGATTTTGGGTTTCCTTTCAACCAAATAGTTCCCATCTCAACTTCCCCTTTTTAAAAATGAGTCATCTCATCCTTGTAACTGTGGCTTGCCTATTGGGTGTCTGCAGTGAGGGGCTTGGGGTCATGAAGTTTAACCTGAGAGTTTCAGGAATTTTGTTCAGGGCAGGGCTTGTTTCTACATCATCAGCAAAAGGGTTAAATTTTCAGTGTTTTCTAGAAATAACGTAAGGTGCTTTATCAGTAGCTGGGAATGCTCAAGACCTCAGCTTGGATTCAAGCCTGCAGTGAAAACATACATCTGTCCAGCCCACAGAGTGGCCGTGGCGCTTTGTCTTTCTCTCTCTCAGAACAAAGAAAGAAGTTTAGGAAACTGTTCCACCATGGAGAGACTGTGGCTCCCTCTCTTCCATGTTTGTGGACAGGCCCTGAAATAGCTCAGCTCAGTGAGCCAGGCCACACTCAGCTCTGAGCCACCTTTCCCGGGTGCACATAACACAGACACACTTTATCGCTGTTGGACCGGGCATCTCCCACTCCTGAGTGTGAGGCTCACAAGGGCCCCGCTGTGCCGCGCACAACACGGAGCCGATTCTAAGCTTGGGAGAGTGGACACTGCCGGGCAGGAGCAGCTACAGCAATGCCCTCATCAGTTCTCATTCCTGAGACAGCCCTGAGAAGCCCTAAGGAAGATCAGGTGTGTGAGAGAAAACCACCCCAGAGGAGTAACAATCAAAGAGTTCATTAGAGAAAATACAGGCGATTACAGAAATGAATTAGGAAACCATAGTGACGTGAAAATAGTGAATGACATCAACAAATTTAGAAATAATTTCATCCAGAACAAGACACAGCTAAAATGATAAATATCATATTGGTGCTGAGTATTTATTCTCTTTTTCAGAAGCCATCACAGAAACCCTAGAAATGAAAAAAAAAGAAAAGAAAATTAATGTGCGCAGAAATAGAATGAGAAGAGTAAACAGACATCGCTCTGTCACAATTTCAGAGCGAAGGAAAGGAGTATGTTAGTAAACACTTGCAGAGAAAATAGTTGACATTTGTACAGAAATGAAGAAAGAACATGAACTCAATGTGCACAAATTCATCAATGAAATGAACGTCTTAACTATGTAGAGTGAAGGGCATCTAGAATAAACAACAGTAATTTAAAAACCAATGAAAAAACGAAATTTATTCTCAAATAATGCCAATCTCATGAGGACTGGATTTCCAAAGAGTATGAAGTGCTGAAAAAATGCCTGTGGGTTCAGGCTCATGTTGGCTGAATGGAAGCAGGTGGTGTGTGCCGTTCTCAGAGAGAAGAACCAAAATGGTGAGGAAATACCAACACGTTAAGCGGATGTTCTAAGAGAGGATGCTGGGGTGCACCAGAGAACCCCAGAAAGCAGAGGGACACAGAAAGCAGAGGGACACAGAAAGCAGAGAAGAGATGAGCTGAGAGCCAGGAGAGGCTCCTAACACAAGGAAGGGGTGAATAAGGGGCTCCCTGAAAAGGAGAAGGGGTGAGAGGCCCCCTAACATGGGGAAGGGGTGAGGGAGAGCCCCTGGCATCCACCCCTCTGCTGTGGACTCTTACAATCCTGCTCACAGGAGAGTACCTGCCCCTCTGGGCCTCCAGGGGCACACAGGTTGCTCCTAGAGAGTGTGCTGAGGCCCCACTGGAGCCACATGGAATCCCATAGGCTTTCCATCCCTGAGCAACCTGGCTCCAGCTGCCCCTGCCTTTCCATGGAGGGAGGAGGCCAGGCACTTCCATGGACCTCAGAATAAATATGACAACTGGGGTACAGAGCAGCCAAGTTGAGCACCCCACAGCTCCCCATCTCTGTTGCTTCCTGCTAAATGGGGCTTCCTTCCTGCTAAATGGGGCTTGCCAGCTTCAGGGCCCCAGTGCACCCATCCTGTCCCCACCTGAACACTGTGGCCCTGGCTGGGTGCCCTCTCAAAGCCCAATGCTCAGAGGCTCCTGACAAGCCCTATACAGTCACTGCCACCTCTGCCTCGGTCCCTACAGCTCCAGGCCCAGGGAAAGTATGGGGAGACCTGGCAATTATGCGTGTCCCCAGAGCAAGACCAAGTGCCACCTCTTCAGGAGGGAAGTGTGAGCGGGCCCTGGGCCCACACCTGCTAGTCTCCAGTGCCCCAGCCGAGGGGCCTGCTGTCTTCAGGGACCGGCCCAGAGCACAGCTGCCTGGCCTCTACCTGGACATTTCAGCCTCAGCCCCTTTCTGATAGCCCAGTCCCCACAGGCCTGTGATCTGCCCCCAGGCTCTACCCCCTGAGAATTCTGCCTGCCCCACCTGAGAGTTCTGCCAGTGACCTGGACACCAGTCCATTTCTCCTCATCACAGCCGGCACCTGAAACCTGGAACAGTGGAATCCCATTCCAGCCCCTTTGGGACTCACACACGCTGTTCAGCTGGCCACCTAGAGGCCTGTGATCCAGGGAACTGCCAGCCCTTTCCCACTCTGCTGGCACCTGACCACTCACCCCAGGGCCTGAGGTCGGGTCTCCCCAGCCAGCAACACCACAACTGATGTCCACTTCTCCACCCAGAAAGGTAGAAGCCCCACATCCCAGCTACATGAAGCACCAGTGTGACCATGACAGACATGGACAGCAGGTGTCTACGCTGTGCTGAGTGAGGAGGTTCTACCTTGGGATGATTCCTGCAGAGAGTGGCAGGCAGGCGTTTCCCACGGCTCTCAGCCACACAGTGGCCTGGGGAGAGACAACGGTGTGTGTCTGAACAGAGACTCATGAGCCCTGGAGCAGGGGTGTGATAGGGGAACAGATAATGTTCCTCCCCATTGAGGAATGGAAATGGATGCAGGTCCTTCCTGCCCCACTTCTCCCCCAGCAGAGACCTCAGGGCATTTCACCAGGAGTTGCCCCAGCCACATCCATCAGACCTGGTGCCTGCACTCATCATTAGGATATTTGTGGGTAAGCCAGGGGTTCCGGCTCTGCCCAGCTGTGTTTCCTCATCCCACGGAACAGGAAGCTCAGGGCTCCAGGCATTTCATAGTCCAGCCCTTCACCTGAAACAACAGACAGCACCTCACAGGAAGCAGACAGGTCCACACCCACCTGCTTGTGCAGAGGCTGGCTCTTCCCCTTAAGCACCAGCTCCCCGCCTGCAATTTGAACCGCACAGCCCAACACAAACCCTGCTGCAGAAGCGCCCAAGACTATGGAAAAAGTCAAAAGACCCTTCCCAACATGCTCTACAGTCACACTCCCTGTGGGGCTGGGGGAAATGTGCAAAGGAACCCCATCCCGGTGAAATAAAATCCAAAGAGAATGAGTGGCAGCCTCTCCAGATGACAAGGAATCAGTGTGAGGATTCTGATGTGTGACAAATCTGAATATTGTGGCACCACCAAGGATCACATTCACTGTCTGGCAATAGACCCTGAAAAAAAAGGAAACTCCGAAAGGACAGAAAAAGAATGAGACTGAGACAAAAATATTACAAAGACTTAATGACATAAAAAGTTGGGCTTTTGAAAGTATACACATAATTGACAGACGGTTGACTACGCTAACCAATAAAAACGAGATTTAAATGAGCACAATCAGAAATGAGAAAGAATACATTACAGCCAACACAACAGAAATACAAAAGATCATCAGAGACGACCGCGAACACCTTGATGCACATCAACCAGAAAACCTAGAAGAAAATGGATGGATTCCTAGACACATACAACTTCCCAAGATTGCACAGGAAAAAATAGAAACCCTCAACAGACCAATAACAAGCAATGAAAAAGAATCACTACTAAAACTTCTTCCAGCAAAAAAGCCCAGGAACAGATGGATTCACCGTCAAACTTCACCACATGTACGAAGAAGAGCTGGTAGCAATCACACTGAAGCTATTCCCAAATAATCAAGGAAGTGGGATTCATTCCTAGCTCATTCTATGAAACCAGTATCACCCTGATAGTAAAGTCAGACAAGGACTCAACAGAAGAATAAAACCACAGGCCAGGAAAGCTGATGAACACAGATGCAAAGATCGTCAAAAAATACTAGCAAACAGAATCTAACAGTGCATCAAAGACATAATTCATCATGATCAAGTTGTCTTCCTCCCAGGATGAAAGGAGGGTTCAATACATGCAAGTCAACAAAGAGGACTCATGGCACAAACTTGTACTTAGAACACAAAGCCTATGATCATGTGAATAGGTGCAGATAAAGTATTCACTAAAGTCCAACATCCCTCAACAAACTAGGCATGAAAGAAACATACCTCAAAATAAGAGCCCTACATGAAAACCCAGAGGCAACATCAGTGTGATTGGGGAGAAGTGAAAACATTTTCCCAAGAAAATGGGAATGGAGGCTGGGTGCTCAGGCCTGTAATCCCAGCACTTTGGGAGGCCCAGGCAGGTGGATCACAAGTTTAAGAGATCAAGACCATCCTGGCCAACATGGTGAAACCCCATCTCTACTAAAAATACAAAAAAATTAGCTGGGAATGGTGGTGTGCACCTGTAGTCCCAGCTACTGGGGAGGCTGAGGCAGGAGAACTGCTTGAACTTGGGACGCAGAGGTTGCAGAGAGCTGAGGTCACGCCATTGCACTCCAGCCTGGCACCTGGTGAATGAGTGAGACTCTGCCTCAAAAAAAAAAAAAAAAAAAAGAAAATGGGAATGGAATCCTCCCTAGCCCCTGGGGTCTCCTACTGGACCAGGGCCTACCTGCAGGGCAGAGTCCCTCTCATGTTAGAATCTCCCGTTCCCCTCGTCAGATCTCAGTGAAGTGGGCCATGGACATGGGTGTGAGAGTCATGGTGTCTCCTGCTACTGGCCCTGGATGTGCAGATGGAGGAGACCATGGTGTCCGCAGAACACACAGGGTGTGGGCACACAGAGGCCATGTTCCCCTGCTTACAGGATTTTCCCATCAGCATCTCCATGGGTAGCGAACCGTCCCCCCGACAACCACAAGCAAGCCTGGCTCTTGTTTTCCCAGGGCTTGGGCTGAGACAGGCACCAGGTTTTCTGCTGATATTTCAGACGACCATGGGATCTCCCCGATCTCCTTTCACTGTCTGCCGGACCTGTCCTCATCTCATTTATGGCCAGTAGGTAGCCGCAAATGGACGTGGTGCCTTCCTGAGTCGGTCCCTTCCAGAGTCGGTCCCTTCCAGGTGAAGGCAATGGAGGACTCTTCCTTCCTCTCAGCGCCTTCCCGTGGGGTCTCACTTTCTCCTTCAGCTCATCCATAAACATATCCTTGTAGGGTCCCTACCACGGCCAGTCCTCTCAGCAGCCCTGGGGAGGCTTCAGGGAAGATGCGAATTCAGGCTGCAGGGCAGACTCAGATCAGCAGAGACTCACCTCACATCTGTCTGTGCAGTTTCATTTGTGCTTCATTGCTGCAATGAGCAAAAGAGGAAATATAGGGAAATAGGGAAGAATCACGACTCTTTTCCCAGAACTGGAATGTGGGTTTTCTTTATGCAAAAATGTTCCCTTCACGAACTTCTCCTTAGTCGTCACCACAGCCTCCACCTCCATCTCCCTGGAAACGTTGACCTGATTCTGCCTTCTTGGTGCCCCCGTTTACTTTCAAACACTCCTATTCTCATGTTTTGCTCCTGTGTTCTGGTTTTGGGACAATACATGGGTTTAGCACTCTGATTTGAAGGGAAATCTCATCTTCATTTAAATATTCATGTAACACCTCCTGCCCGTGTGACCTTGGCTGTGACCTCCCATTTCTGAGCCTGAGTTTCCTCATTTGAAGCCTGTCATGAACTCCATTCATCACAGCGGAGCTGGGTCATTGGAGTCTGGGAGCTGCACGGGGCTCAGCCACGGGTGATTTCCAGAGCAGGTGAAGACATGAGGGGCGGGGACATGAAGGGATGCTGGTGTGCATGCTCAAGGCCTGTGACTGATGTTTCCACTCAGGATCCCCTCTTCGTTCCTACCCTTGAGAGATGTTTCTTACCATATTTCATCAACACCCCAGTTGTCATGGTCATGTGCAGAAAATAGGAAATGAAAGCTCTTCAGAAGAAGCATTTGAAAACAGAGCATTTGAGAGAATGATCCAAGATGGCTGATTGCTAACATCTCGGGATTGCAGCTCCCAGTGAAAGTGCAGAGAACGAGAGGATGCCACACTTTCAGACAAATTTTTGTTGCTCACGGACTAAAAGATTCCCAGTGGAGGAGCCCCACGGGTCGCCAGTGTGACTCTTGTGGCCGACACAGCCATTTTGCCGACACCTCGGCTGGCAGCTCTTGGTGCAGAGTAAACGGGACTGGTTCCCCTTCTGACTGACATTTGGAGCTCTGGGAAGGCAGAGTCGCCTATTACGGACTCAAGAAGGAAGCCAGACTGGAGATTCCCGGGCAGAAAAGCACCATCAGTCTTAACACCGCTGTTTTGGCCAGTGCAGTGGGTTGCTCAGATTTTGGCCCTGGGAATTAACAACTTGGACGTCCACTCAGAGACCTAATTTGAAAGTTGGTAATTACAAAGACGACGGGTGGATAAATTTACAATGATGGGAAGAAACCAGAGTAAAAAGGCTGAGAATACTCAAAGTCAGAATGCCGCTCCCTCTAAAGAGGATCACAGTTCCTCATTAACAAGGGAACAAGGCTTAATGGAGAATGAGTACATTCCATTAACAGAATCAGGCTTCAGAAGGTGGATAAGAAAAAACTTCT
Source organism: Callithrix jacchus (assembly GCF_049354715.1). Taxonomy (NCBI): domain Eukaryota; kingdom Metazoa; phylum Chordata; class Mammalia; order Primates; family Cebidae; genus Callithrix; species Callithrix jacchus. The sequence goes on from NC_133523.1 coordinate 47,470,255, forward strand.
GTGAGTTAAAAGAACATGTTGTAGTCCAATGTAAAGAAACTAAGAACTTTGAAAATAGGTTTGATGAAATCCTAATGAGAATAGACAATTTAGAGAGGAATATAAGTGAATTAATGGAACTGAAGAATACAATATGGGAACTCTGAGAAGTATGCACAGGTTTAAACACTCGAATTGATCAAGCAGAAGAAAGGATATCAGAGGTCGAAGACCAACTTAATGAAATAAAACGAGAAGACAAGAATAGAGAAAAAGGAATGAGCAAAGTCTCCAAGAAATATGGGACTATGTGAAAAGACCGAATTTATGTTTGATAGGTGTACCTGAATGCGACGGAGAGAATGAATCCAAGCTGGAAAATACTCTTCAAGATATTCCTCAGGAAAACTTTCCCAACCTAGCAAGGCAGGACAATATTCAACTCCAGGTAATACAGACAACACCACAAAGATATTCCTCAAGAAGAGCAACCCCAAGGCACATAATCGTTAGATTCACCAGGGTTGAAACCAAGGAGAAAATACTAAGGGCAGCCAGAGAGAAAGGTCAGGTTACCCACAAAGGGAAGCCTATCAGACTTACAGCAGATCTCTCAGCAGAAACCCTACAAGCCAGAAGAGAGTGGGGGCCAATATTCAACATCCTAAAAGAACAGAACTTTCAGCCCAGAATTTCATATCCAGCCAAACTCAGCTTCACAACTGAAGGAAAAATAAAATATTTTATGAACAAGCAAGTACTCAGAGATTTTGTTACCACCAGGCCTGCTTTACAAGAGCTTCTGAAAGAAGCATTACACATAGAAAGAAACAACCAGTATTAGCCTTTCTAAAAATATACCAAAAAGTAAAGAGCATCAACATAAAGAAGAATTTACATCAACGAATGGACAAAACAGCCAGTTAACATCAAATGGCAGTAATCCTAAATTTAAATCGACTAAATCCCCCAATCAAAAGATACAGCCAAAACCCAACAGTATGCTACATCCAGACCCATTTCACGTGTAAAGATACACAAAGACTCAAAACAAAGGGATGGAGAAAGATTAACCAACTAAATGGAGAGCAAAAATAAATAAATAAATAAAAAGCAGGAGTTGCAATTCTCACATCTGATAAAATAGATTTTAAAGCAACAAAGACATAGTGGTAAAAGGATCAATGCAACAATAAGAGCTAACGATCCTAACACCCAGATACACAAGACCTATAAAGAGACTTAGACTGAATGAGACAGAAAATTAATAAGGATATCCAGGACTTGAACTCAGATCTGAAACAAGTAAACTTAATATTTATAGAGCTCTCCACTTTAAATATACAAAATACACATTCTTGTCAATACCACATCACACCTACTCAGGTTTAAATGAAATATTGATCGGCCATTATTAATACTCATTTTTAGAATAAAGCAACATTTCTGTTCTCTCTCCCTCTTTTTCTTCCTCTTTCTTCCTCTCCTTCACTCCTTTCTTTCCTTCTCTCCTTTAAAAAAAAATAAAAAATAAATTTTTTTATACATTTCAGATTATTTACTTGTTATAGATATGCAGAAAGAGAATTGTTATTATTATATTTACAGAAAAGTAATTCATTACTGTTCAACTGGCAGATATACCAAGTTTTTTTTTTTACCATATTGCCATAGAGTACCTGGAAATCTATCCATTCTCTGAATCAATCAGCATTCTTTAGGAGAAAAGAAAAAAATAAATCTACCTCCTTCATCCCATTCTGGGTCTTGGCCACTGCCTCTCCCAGAGGTGGCTGGAGTGAGGAGAATTTAAGGCAAAGAAGACTCTTGTACTTTGCCTTATGTACAAGTACCTAATGAAGTACCCCGTTTTACCACTCTCCTCTTTTCAGGGCTCCCTGAAAACCCTCAGCTCAAGTACACATGGGATCTTCACACATACACACACAAAAAAGAAAACAGAGCATTTGAGTCTGGTGCCATTAGGGGTCATTAGGGTGGAAGTTTCCATTTCTGTGCAGAACAAGTAAGGAGCCCAGGGACCTCACAGGCAGGGAGGGGTCGGGGCTCTCAGCAAGGCTGGAGCCTGTGATGGGACATCTCTGCTTACTGATCTCAGCCCATAATCCCCACTGAGCCAACTCCCCATGTGTGTGTGAAACAAATTCACTGCAGTGTTGTTACATGTGGGCATGTGTACCACGTTGAGTTTCACGTGGATTTATTTCTTCTGGGAGCAACTTGAGCAGACACTAAGTTTGGAAGCTGAGTGCCACATGTCATGAGCAGCGGGAACAACTCCCTATTTTTAGGCCGCAATTACTAGAACAGCCTTTTATGGTCACCAATGGGTGTAGAAAGTGAGTGTCTAACAAAGATAGACAACCCAGAGTTATCCTTCTAATGATAAAAAGTGCTATGATTATCAATATACACACTCATTGATAAGGATGATCATATCCAGAGAAATAGAACACAGGGAATGCATGAGACCTGTTTTTAATTAAAAATGTTTAAGTATCTGAAAAAAGTACAAGAGGAAATTGAATCTTTGAGACAAGAATATGGATTATAATTTCGAAGAATGGGCATCAGACCAATGAGTTAGAAATCCTAGAGGTAAAAATTCCAATTGAAGAAATACAATGAAAATATTTATTTCATCAAGGTCAAGATACAGCTGAAGAGACATTTAGTAAATTGGAAAACAAAGTTTGAGAGAATTGTCCAGAATGCACCATGGAGAGGCCAACAGTGGAAATTCACAGTACTTGGGAAAATATTGTGAGGAGGAATAACGTCATATTTATTGTACATGTCAGAAGGAAAGAAGGGAGAATGAGGTCTGGCAACAGCTTTAGAAACAAAGAGTTAAACATTTGAAAGAGATGAACAAATACTAAGACACTAGGGTGTATACATTTCAGAATGAAATGCAAATCTTGACCTACCATGATAAACTGAAAAATAGGAGGAAATTAACAAATACATATGCTAGACTGAATTATCTAATTTAAAATGCATTTTTGTGTTTTGTGATTTTCAACTCAATATGTCAAAAGAATTGCTTCTCATTGGGATGGGACTCCCAACAGAAAAAACAAAGGCCAGGAGATGTTGAAGAAGTATCTTCAAGGAATGAATTGAAAGTGAGGAGTTGGATGTTCAGCCAAGTTAATATCTGAAAGGTAAAAGGGTTAGCAGGGGACCAATTCCTAAGCAGAAGCAGCTCAGGGTAAGATGGACCTGTGAAGCTGATCAGGTCAGGCTTCCCCTGTGTGAGGGCTGAGGAGGGATTGGAGGGTGGATCACTCAATCATCAGATGTGCTTTTTCTTCAGGTGTTCTATCCTATCTTTTAATTAATATAGAAATGTTTTCATCTACTTTGATAGAGAGAGTGTGAGGAAGAAGAAGGCATTTTCTGAGCTGCAAGTTACTAGATATTACTGTTTTTATGCTCAGTGAAAGCGATTTTAAATGATGTAATCCAGTTAGAAGAAAATCTAAAATGTAGAATGTGAGATGCCACAGTGATGAAAAATGGGAAACAGGCAGTATTTAAAAATCAAACACACACACACACACACACACACACACGTATGAGTACGTGTGCATGTACATATATGAGCACTCAGAGTTCAGCTACAATGGAATTAGAACCTGTCTTCTCTAAAGGCAAGGATAAATGAATCCTCATTCAGAAATATATAATTGAATGAATACTTAACTAAATAGGTGAAATTATTCCAAATTATTCATTTTTTACCCTGTATGTAAAAGAGTAATTCACCTACTGAAGGATGAGTCAAAGAGCTCAATACCCACAATAACACCCATGCATGAAACACAGCAGTACCATCTAAAATAAAATAATTTCCAATCAGTAAGGGAAGAAGGGTATGCTATTAAAATACCTCTTGGAAATATTGATATCCAACAAAATGAAACATAATACAAAACATTTAGAAATTAAAACTAAAAGTTTGTGTTTTAATGTAGGTAGTAAGGGCTGGGCACAAAAGGTATTTGCAGGCTGAGGCCAAGGATCACTTGAGCCCAGAAGTTCGAGACCAGCCAGGGCAACGTAGTAAGACTGATCTCTATTAAAATAAAAAAAAGGAAGGTATATGAAAGGTGAGAAAATATATGTAAACTTTCATTCATCTAACCATAGGTTCTTAGAATATATACAACATAAAGTTGTATTTATTTGGTGATTGAAACAAATATTTATGAAGATCTGATAGATTGAGAAAAAATTAATGAGTAATGTATACAAGATAATTTTCAGTCTGAAGTACATATATATGGTAAAATGTTCTAGTTATATACATTATGGGATTTGTATAGAAAAATTCTGATATGTTTATAATATTAATATGTCTATATTTATATATTATGTACATAAATGCCATATACACACATCATATATGCGTGTAGATGTATAAAGGAATATTACAGAGTTTGTATAGAGAAAAGAATCCGCATATATTCTGATATACAGGATACACACACTCACTCTAGGTGGTATGTATTATTTACATATTACATACAAGCACACTATGTGTGTATACACAGTATTTGTAGATGCTACTGTACAGTAAATACTCATGTGTGAGTATATATGTGTGTGTACATTTATGAACAATATCTCGAAGGAAGGAATGCCCATATTTAAGGCAGGCATTGCACATAAAATGTTATGTATTTAGTGGACAAAAAAGAAAAAATCTCTAAGTCTTTCTAAATGGCTATCTTATACATTATATTATCTATTAGTTTTTTATCATTCACTGCAAACTAAGTTATAATATATATCTACATTATATATTATATCTATAATATCAACACTGCTCAAACTATATAAAATCCTCAGTCACTGTGTATGATATATATTTGAATTTATGATGTACTAAGAAATATTTTGCTAGATGGATGTTTGTATTTTATAGTGTTTGGATAATTCTGCTTTTCAAGGTATGTGGAGAATTCCGTTTCCATTTCTGAAATAGAAGCCGAGGAGATTGCAGTGGAACCAGCGAGGAATTTCTTGCAGAGGAGTAGACAGCAGTACTGGGAAAACCCATTGCATGAAACACGGAGGAAGAAGGAATTAGGGCGCCCCGGTGGGGTGAAGACCCAAGTGCAGAGTGTCTCCAAGCCCCAAGGGTAGAGCAATGTGTTAAGGGCCCTGAGAATCTTCTCTGTGGGAGGAATCGTCTCTGAGATGTGAGTCTATGGAATATGCTGTAAGATATGCCTTTTATTAATATAATCCAGCAAAAGCCCAAGGACGAGGACCCAGTTTTATTTTAGGGAATGTGGGGACAGTATGTTTTCTTTTAATATTTATGCCAATTTCCTAGTGCTGGTCAGTCACGTAGAAGGCAGAGGTCAGCATGTTCACAGGATTCACACATGTGGGATCCATCCGTCTGAGCCTAGAGGCCTCAGTCTCACCAGGTGTTGCGGTGGGACCAGTGGGTGGGGGACTGGGACCCCCAGGGGTCCTGGGAATTAGCACAGAAAGGGAGTGAGGAACTGGAACTATCCTGGAGTCCCCACCTCCACTTAAAGATCTCGCTTCCATCTACCTGGTGGCCTTTCCAAGTCCCTCCCTCTTCCCACCTAGCACCAATCTGGATTCCAGGTTGAATGAAGTGCAGCGGCACTATCTCGGATCACTACAACCTCAGCCTCGAAGGTTCAAGTAGTTCTCCTACCTCAGCCTCCTGAATAGCTAGGATTACAGGCACCTGCCAGCATGCCTGGCTAATTTTTGTATTTTTAGTAGACACAGGGTTTCACCATGTTGGCCAGGATAGCCTTGATCTCTTGACCTCATGATCCAGCTGTCTCAGCTTCCCAAAGTGCTTAGATTACAGTCATGAGCCACTGTGCCAAAGCATAAATGCTTTTTAGAAAACCTTTTTTTTGTTGTTCAGGAAGCCAGTTTAGGGCACAACTGCAGGCTTTTCCATCAAACACCTCTGTTTTGATTCCTAGTGACCATATTTCTGGAGAAACTACAGAGGAAAAGTGACAAGTGGTAGGGCATCATTTTGGACTTAAATTTTCCAAACATGAATCTGATTTTTGCCCATGCATTTAATTATCAAAAAGCAAATGTCATGTTGAGCTGAAAAGATAGTCCCAAAGTAATACACATCAGAAAACGTAGTAGTTAGAAATAATGAAAGATGTATTACCTGAAAGTGGAGCAGATCCAAACCTACCATATGGGTGAAGCCTCACATCATAGGGAAAAAAAAAGGAAGGGAGGGGAAGTCAAGGAGAGTTGACAATGAGGAGGAAAACACCACAGTTTAGTGGAGGAAGCATCTTCTACAGACACTCAGACATCATCCTGCACCTGACCCATGCTTCTTCCCCTCGACATTCTCAGCAGACACTTCCTCAGCTGCTGCCCCAGACTTCCAGAACCTCCTGGGATCATCAGATCTGTTCCCGAGGCTCTGCCACTCTGAAGCGTGCACTGTCTCTGCTGTTCACCTCCTGGCTGCATCTTGGGGGTTTCTCTGCCTGTGCTGAGCCTCAAATAGCAGAATCCCGAGGACCACAAGGATGAAGCCAGCCACGCCTATGCGGATGAGATTCTCCACTGTGTAATCCTGGAGGTGTGAGGCTGGGGATGGTAGACAAAGAGGCCACAGAGGTCAGGGCAGATCACAATTACCTAGGACCCCTGGATGTCCACCCAGGGCACCCACCACCTCCCCTTGACAGGACCTGACCCTCTGTGCCCAGCCCCATAACTGAAAGCATCTCCTCACTCACCAGTCTTGGAATCTGACTTTTTTTGTGGTGGGTTGAGGGTCTCAGCTGCTCCTAAGAATCAAAGAACAAGGATGTTGGTGAGAAGCTGAAGAGCCTCTCCCCTGGGTTCTGCATTCTTACATTCCTCTGTCTCTTGTGTCGTGACTTTATGTAGATCCTTAGTGAACACAATCTCTGCTCTAGCAGGCCTTCCCTCGTACCTCATTGGGTTCTTCAGCCTCTCTGTGCTCTGGGAATTCAGATCTTGTGTCTGAGTCACTTTGGAATAAAGTTTACTTGAGCCCAAGAGCTCAAGATTAGTGAGAAGAATGATCTCCCAACTAGAAAGAATTGAGCTCTTAAGTGCTGTCTTAGATGTGTAATCTTGTGCAACAGGAACACAACAAATTCCCCCAGAGATAGAAGTTTCCATTTTTCAGTGGATGAGGACCCAGGCTCCGTGGACAAGGAGCTGGTCCTCAGCTGCTCTTGAAAGTCAGGAGCAGGAGGGCTGAGGGCTGCCACTGCCTCTGCTTCGTGCTGCCTCAGCCAGCTCCCCTGGGGTTTCCTTAACCATTTAATGTCTCGTTAACTGACTCTTCATATAGTTAAGAACATCTACAATGTGATATAAATACAAAAATGTATTTTTTTTCTAAATGATAATGGGTGGGATAGAAAAACATCATTTCTGCTTTTTTGAAGTATGAACCTAGATTGGAAGGTGAAAAGCAAATATTTAAAAACATACCCAAGGCTGGGTGTGGTGGCTCACACCTGTCATCCTAGTACTTTGGGCAGCTGAGGCAAGCAGATTACCTGAGGTCAGGAACTCAAGACCAGCCTTACCATATGGAGAAACCCCATCTCTACTAAAAATACAAAATTAACCGGCATGATGGAGCATGCCTGTAATCCCAGCTACTTGGGAGGCTGAGTCAGGAGAATCACTTGAATCTGGGAGGTGGAGGTTTCGGTGAGCCAAGATCATACCACTGCACTCCAGCCTGGGCAACAAGAGTGAAACCCCATCAAAAAAACAAACAAAAACCCATACCCGAACTTAAAGTAAAATAAAAACAATATCAAAAAAACATACCCGATGAAAAAATATTAAGCATAGGAATGAATGAAATATTAAGTATTCCTATGCTTAATACTTATGTGTGTGTCTGTGTAGGTTCATAACACATATATTCATATAAAATATGTGATTAACATGGTTTGCATTTGTGTCCCTCCCAAATCTCATGTTGACTTGTAATCCCCATAGGAGGGGCCCAATGGGAGGTGATTGGATCATGGGAGCGGACTTCCCCCTTGCTGCTCTCCTGATAGTGATCCGTCACGAGATCTTGTTATTTAAAGTGGGTAGCACCTCCCCCTTCTCTCTCTTCCTCCTATTCCAGCCATATAAGATGTGTCTGCTTCCCCTCCACCTTCTGTCATGATGGAAAGCTTCCCGAGGCCTCCCCAGCCATGCTTCCTGTATGGCCTGCAGAATCGTGAGTCAGTGAATCCTCATTGCTTTATAAATTACCCAGTCTCAGGTAGTTTTTCTATCAGTGTGAGAACAGACTCATATAATGATTATAGATGCATATGGATATGGGGCTTTAGAGATTTGTTTTTAAAAAATATATGTAACTATATATATATATTCATATTTGAGATGAAAAAGATGGGCTTACAATTTCGAAACATAAAAGCGAAATTTCTAATTTTTTATGGCTGACAAACTTTATCAGTAAATCAGAAGAGATACATTGAAAAGCAACTAAAAGGGACAGAATCTGTAGTAAGTTCATGTGAAATACATACAAAGAAATAAATACAAAGAAATAATACATACAAAGAAATAGCTTTGTGATGGATTCTTAACTTTTTCATATAAAATACATACAAAGAAATAATACAAAGAAATAGCTTTGTGATGGATTCTTAACTTTTTCATATAAAATACAAAAAAAATCAAAGACTCTACTTAAATATTGTTACAGTGGTTGAGCAATTCTTTTTTTTTTTTTTTTTTTGAGACAGTCTTGCTCAGGCGCTAGGCTGGAGTGCAGTGGCACAATCTCGGCTCACTGCAACCTCTGCCTCCTGGGTTCAAGCAATTCTGCCTCAGTCTCCCCAGTAGCTGGGACTATAGGCACGCCCCACCATGCCCAGCTAATTTTTGTATTTGTTTTAGTAGAGACGGTGTTTCACCATGTTGGCCAAGATGGTCTGGATCTCTTGACCTTGTGATCTGCCCTCCTTGCCCTCCCAAAGTGCTGGGATTACAGGCGTGAGCCACAGCACCTGGCCGAGCAATTCTTAAATGTACCTATGAATGTACACAATTAGTCTATATAAAACTTCAAAACATTTCCAAAATTCATTAATAACCTCAATTTAAAAAATCTTAAAAAGCAATATAGAGAGACCTTGTCTCCAAAAAAATTAAATATATATATACACACACACACACACACACACACATATATATATATATATATATACACTTTTTTTTTTTTTTTTTTAAAGACAGGGTTTCATCATGTTGGTCAGGCTGGTCTTGAACTCCTGACCTCAGGTGATCCGCCCACTTTGGCCTCCAAAGTGCTTGGATTACAGGTGTGAGCCACCACGCCCAGCCCCCCAAATTTTTTTTTAAATTAGCCAGATGTGGTGGTGCACACCTGCAATTCCAGCTACTAGGGAAACTGAGGCAGGAGGATTGCTTGAGCCCAGGAGTTTTAGGTTGCAGTGAGCTATGATCCTGCTACTGTGGTTCAGCCTGGGCAACAGAGTGAGACCCCATCTCTAAAAATAAAATAAAATCAAGTTAAATTATAAATTAAAATAAAAATAGAAGTGCTAAAGGATTTAATGTTAATAAGAAGTGACTTTCTATTTAAATGAATGCATACATTTAATGTATCTCAATAAAAATTGGAGAATTCCTTATTTTAAACTCATATATCCATTTATCTGAAATTAAATTGATACACCTTAAGTATGGCTTTTAAAGTTTCAGGAAAAGAATAGCAATAGACAAATGTGTGCAGAAAACACAGAATAGAAATGAATGACACACAAGACCTGCTGTGAGCAATTCCCTAACTTATCCAGGGAGCAGGTGCACAGCCCCTCCTTAGTTTCAGGGGTGCCCTGAGTCTAGAGGCCATCAGGGGCCCAAGCAGTACTCAGAGCTGGGGCGCTCCTCTCTAAAGGAGCACATCTGGAGTGGACTCCACCCTCACCACAGTGAGATCCGACGGAGGCCTGAGCAGCCTCCCCACCTGTCCTGAGAGGGCCTAGGAACCCCACAAGTGTGGGTTAGGGGATCCATCCCCAGGGGCTCTTGGAAATTAAAAATGAGAGCTTCCAAGGGAGCATGCATCTGTCCTCCGTCCAACTTGCCCACATCTCTTCTTCCTCCATCAGCCCCAGCATCTTCCCCTTGTCCAAGTCAGGCCTGGACCCCAAACCTGCTCAGGTAGGGGAGGACCTGGCTTCACCCATCATCACTGCTCCCTCCTTCCTGCCTGGTCCCAGGAAACATCCCTCCCCTCTGAGCACCATGGAGGGAACAGCTGCCCCATCCTTGGACTCAGGGAGCCATGTGGACCACACCCTTACTGTCCACCGTCCCCTCTGCTCCTCTGGGGAACAGACCCCTTTCCCAAATATTGGAGATAAGATTGAGACAAGTGTAGAATATTATGCTGGGTCACCCAGACATTGAATCTGAGGTGGAGACATCAGGAGGGGAGTGCGTGGGGCTCAGTCTAATCTCATCTCCTCTGAGGTTCATCCCATCTCCTCCCAGCCCTCCCTACTCTTTACCCTACTGCAATTTCAGGGGTGGGAGCCAGGGGTGGAAGGTCCCATCTATTTCTACCCTCTCATTAGCTGAACCCTCCCCTGTGGACCCTCCCCCTTCACTCCCCTCAATCCTTAGTGTCCTGAGCTCTCCTAGGGGCAGGGCCTGAACTGAGCCTTTGAGCTCAGAGAGGACAGGATCAGGGCCCTCACCTGAGACCACAAGCTCCAGGGGGTCACTGGGGTGAGACAGCAGGTAGGGGCTGGAGCTGTATGAGCCATAGCACCTGTAGGTCCCTGCATGGGCTGAGGTTACAGGAATTTGGAATTCAGCCAAGTACTGTTGAGCTCTGTAAGTGAATCTTAGACGCAGCAGGGGATGGGCTACCCCCTCTTTGGTCAGAAGGAAACTGAACATTGGGCTCCGTGACTGACACAGCAGGGTCACATTCTCTCCTGAGGCCACTGTGGGGCCCAGCTGCACTGAGAGGGAGGGTCTCTCAGGGATCTGTCCTGGAGAGAAGAAGGATGGTGAGGGGATGCCCCACCTTGTTCTGAGCTGAGACCTCCCCAGGCCTCTCTCTGGGACCCTCAGTCTCTGTCTTCTGTCTCCCCCTCCCCGCCCATCCCCTGTCTCTGTCTCTCCCTCCCTCCCTTGGGACCCCCACCCCTCATCCCAGCCATCACCATCTGGGCTCCCCCAGCAGGGCCTGTACAGAGCCTGGGTCCCTGACTGAACCTGCTGGGCTCCTCACCTGAGATCAGGACGTCCAGGGGGTCACTGGGGGCTGACCACTCGGAGGAGACGTTGTGGGCACCGTAGCATCTGTACTGGCCCTCGTGGGAGACCCTCACAGGGCTCAGGGTGAAGTTGGCCTGGGAGAGCCCAGCCTGGGACTGCTCTCTAGGGCGCTGGGGGAGGACATCACCCCCCTCCTTGTACAGAGCATAGCTGACGTACCCGACATCAGAGCCACATTGGAGGGTCAGGTTCTCTCCGGGGGCCACAATGGGGCTCTGCAGGGTCAAGAGGGAGGGTTTCCTAGACACACCTGGAGGGAAAGAGGAGCCAGGACTCAGATGGCCGATTGCCCCTATGCCCCTTCCTTCCGTAGTCTTCCTCACTAGGGTCTCCAGTGTCCTCGTTTTTCCTCACTCTATATCTGTGTCCCCAGGGGCCCGTTTTTCCCTTATCTTTTCTTCTCTAGTGGGTCTAGCCTGAGGGCAAGGCTGCCAACAGCTCCCCTGTACCCTGACGTTGTATAAGGAAAGGCTGTGGCGTGCTCACCTGACACCAGGAGCTGCAGGGGGTCACTGGGTTCTGACCACACGTAGGGGGTATTGTTTCGATAGCCGTAGCATCTGAATGTACCCCTGTGGCTGAAGATCAGGGGGCCCATGGGGAACAGGGCCTGGAACTTTCCATGGTTGTGTTGGTGTGAGTCCAGGGTCCAGGAGAGCCTGTGGATTCCTTCCTCAATCAGAGTGAACCTGTCCAGTCCCAGCCGAGAGGCACATCGGAGGGTCACGTTCACTCCTGAGGTCACCACGGGGCTTGGCAGGGCTGAAAGGGTGGGTCTGCTGTAGCCTTTAGGAGAAAAAAACAGCAGCCTTGTTAAATGGGGCTCACACCTCCCCATTTAACCCTCTCCCTCAGGGCTGGGCTGTGAGAGGGAGCTGACCCCCTTCCCGAGGGCAGAGCCTGGGGCTGGGACCCCTGAGTGTCCTCTCACCTGTCACCACCAGCTCCAGGGGGTCGCTGGGCTCCGACCAGCCTGCAGGGCTCTGGTAGTAACAGTGATATCGCCCTGCGTGTTTCCACTGCATGGCTGGGATGGAGAATTTGACCTTGTTTTCAGAATCCAGTGTTTTTAATATAGTCCTTGACATTGAACCTCCATCTTTAGCCAGACGGTACTCCTGGGCCTCCTGGGTGCCCTGACACCAGAGGGTCACAGGCTTATTCCAGGTGCTCACGGGACCTGGCTCAGCCCACAAGATGGGTTGGAGTAGGTTCTCTGGGAGGAAACCACAGGTTAGGCCCCAAGATGTCCCCACCCCTCAGATCCCAGCTCACAGCCCCAGGACCCTTCAGACACCCCCAGCAGTCAGTCCTGAGCTGCTCCTCTCCATCCCCAGCTGCCTACAAGTGACCCCTAGTCCCTAGTGAGGAGGAGGGACCTGGGACAGCTGGGGACAGACTCACCTGCCTGCACGTAGGTCCTGGGGTCCCGACTCAGCCCTGGAAGAGAGTTCCCGGTGAGACATTAGCCCCTGAAGCCTGAGCAGGTCTTCTTTCCTAGAGCCCCTGGGGTGTCCTAATTGACCAGGGTCTGGCTATGGATTGGGTCTCCCGTAGACCAGGGTCTAAGGTGATCACGGGACCCGGCTGGGCCCACAAGATGGGTTGGAGTAGTTTCTCTGGGAGGAAATCACAGGTTAGGCCCCAAGATGTCCCCACCCCTCAGATCCCAGCTCTCAGCCCCAGACCCCTCCAGACATCCTCATCAGTCAGCTTTTCTCCATCCCCAGCTGCCCAGGGGTGACCCCTTGTCCCCAGATAGGAGGGACCTGGGACAGCTGGGGACAGACTGACCTGCCTGCACATGGGTCCTGGGGCCCAAACTCAGCCCTGGAAGAGAGTTCCCAGTGAGAGATTTGTCCCCAAAGCCGGAGCAGGTCTTCTTCTTTCCTTGAGCCCCTGGGGTGTCCTAATTGACCAGGATCTGGCTATGGATTGGGGTCTCTCCTAGACTAGGGTCTCTCCTCCCCCTCTTAAGATCTCACCAAAGCAGAGCAGGATTGTGAGAATGGGAGTCATGGCATCTCCTCCTCCTGGCCCCAGCTGTGCAGGTGGATGTGACTGTGGTGCCCACAGGACAGACAGACACATGGTGTGGGGCACTCGGAGGCTGGGTCCTCCCCATCACGAGGTCGTCCCATTGGCAGCCCCACAGAAAGAGGAACTGCCCCTCCCCAGGAGCTTGGCTCTCATTTCCCAGGGCTTGTTCTGAGGGTGAGCACCAGGCTCTCTGCAGGTATTTCAGACAGAAATGGAGATTCACAAGACGGTCACTAAGAAGGACGTTTTTGGCCAGGCACGGTGGCTCACGCCTGTAATCCTAGCACTTTGGGAGGCCAGGGCAGGCAGATCACAAGATCGGGAATTCGAGATCAGCCTGACCAACATGATGAAACCCTGTCTCTACTACAACTACGAAAATTAGCTGGGCATAGTGGTGGGTACCTGCAATCCCAGCTACTTGGGAGGCTGAGGCAGGAGAATCGCTTGAAACCGGAAGGCAGAGGTTGCAGTGAACCAAGATCACCCCATTGCACTCCAGCCTAAGCAACAAGAGCGAAATTTCATCCCAAAAAGAAAGAAAGAAAGAAAGGACATTTCCATCTCTGTGGGGGACAGAAAAGGAAGTCCAGGTTCCTGACAGATAGGGAGGAACCAGGGCTCCAGGTGAAGGTGGGAAGCTGTGCCCTGGCATCTTCTGTTTGTACATGGGCACTACCGTATCTCTGCTTGCTGGTGGGAGCCCATGAGGGGCAGAAAGAGGAACTGCCCCTCCCCGGGAGCCTGGCTCTCATTTCCCCAGGGCTTGTTCTGGGAGTGAGCACCAGGCTCTCTGGAGCTATTAGTCAGAAATGGGGTCTCCCCTCACCTTAGCTGCTGTCCAATCTGTCCTCATCTCACCAAGGGCCAGGATGTGGCAGCAAATAGACCCGCTGCCTTCCTGAGTCACCCCCTTCCAGGCGAGACAGATTGACAGCTCCTCCTTCCCTCTCAGAGCCTCCCCACAGAGAAGGTTCCGTCTCCGTGTGTGTGCGCGCGTGTGTGAAAAACAGTCTGTGGTATTGTCACACCTGGAAGTCTTCCCACGTGTGGCTGGGAGGTCACACTGGACTCTGCCTTGACAGCTACAGCCTTGAGAAGATGCTAAGTTTAGAAGAGCTGATTTTCCTAGACAGAAGCAGCTCCCACAATCCCCTCTGGACAGGTCTGATTTCTGAGTCACGTCTGGGAGAAATGTTCTTCGTAAGATCATGTGCATGGGGGAAGATGGGGACAGCATGCAGCATATTTGAGAAGAGACAGCCAACTAGAAATTATGTAGGCAGATGCTGTGGTGGTGAAAAGTAGTAGGTTTAATTAACGCTCTTAAAAATCAATTCTATGGCCAGGCACGATGGCTCATCCTGTATTCTCAGCACTTTGGAAAGCCCAGGAGGGTAGATCACCTGAGGTTCAGAAGTTTGAGACCAGCCTGGCCAACAGGGTGAAACCCTGTCTCTACACTAAAAATGCAAAAATTAGCCTTATTTTTGAACTCCTTTAAACATGACCAAACATCTCAACGTCTGCTCTTTGCATTCTTCAAGTATTAACATCGCTCCAGTTCCCGCATTAAGTTAATAAAAACGTGTGCACATTTTATCCTTGTACAACAGGAATTTTTTTTACCTTTTTGTAAAACAAAAACTTTACCAAAATATATTTAAGATAAAAAATGCTGGGCCAGGCGTGGTGGCTCACGTCTGTAATCCTAGCAATTTGGGAGGCTGAGGTGGGCGGATCACCTGAAGTCAGGAGTTTGAAACCAGCCTGATGAACATGGTGAAACCCCATCTCTACTAAAGATACAAAAAAATTAGCTGTGCATGGTGGTGGGTGCCTGTAATCAGTCCCAGCTACTTGGGAGGCTGAGGCAGGAGAATCACTTGAACCCGGGAGGCGGAGGTGGCAGTGAGCAGAGATCAGACCACTGCACTCCAGCCTGGGCAACAGGGCGAGACTCCATCTCAAAAATAAAAATAAAAACAAATTAATAATAATAATACAAACTGCAGGCCTCTTGGATTCTAAAATGGGAGTCATGTATCTCTTTCTTGAGTTGGCTACAGCAGGTTCCATGAGTTCCCAGTGTGGTCGAAATCATAAATATTCTGTCTCTTTCATTTCCCTTTTTCACATCCCCAAACCCACATGTTGGTTCACCTGGGAAGCTATTTTCTTGGGGAGGAAAGTGAGATTTTGAGGAAAGTAGCACAGTGGGTGTCATATGCAGGGGAGAGTCACTTTCAAGTCCTGTGGTTGCAGGTGACAGCCTGGTGCTCATAGGAATCTGCTCAGAAAATCTCTATCTTGTTTCTGTTCCTTCCTCAACACAATGGCCATGGTTACCGGTGGAGACAAAATACGTCCAGAGTGGACTGGAGTCCAAGAAAAGATGTATCTGGCATCGCCTTTCCTAGAAAGTCACTGGGACAGAAGTTCAGAAATGAATGAGCTTTTGAAAACAAGAATGGGCCAGGCGTGGTGGCTCATGCCTGTAATCCCAGCACTTCGGGAGGCTGAGGTGGGCAGATCACCTAAGGTTAGGAGTTCGAGACCAGCCTGGCCAACATGGGGAAACTCTGTCTCTACTAAAACTAAAAAAATTGGTTGGGCTTGGTGGTGGGTGCCTGTAATCCCAGCTAATTGGGAGGCTGAGGCAGGAGAATTGCTTGAACCCAGGAGGTGGAGGCTTCAGTGAGTCGAGATTGCACCACTGCATACCAGCCTGGGCGACAGAGCAAGACTGTCTCAAAACACACACACACACACACACACACACACACACACGGCATTCTGCCTTTCATAAATGGGAGAATAACATCCCAGATTTATTTAGAGTTTAATAAAGGTGTTCATCTTCAGAGCAGCTGAGCAAACTCAACCTTGAACTTCCACTCTCCATGAGTTCCCTGACCACCCTGTCCCTTAGAAGAGAAGACTCCTTTAATTCTGGTCTTCAAATTGGGGCCTGATTCCACTGGTTTTGGAGATGTCTGTAATCCCAAAAAAGCAAAAAAAAAATCAGCACTGTGGACAAGAGCAAGGGATGCGGTCTGTTCTCTTCCCACTTCAGGTGGGCCTCTTAACCTTCACGTGTTTCCTTCCACAATGACCACCCAAGAGCTACCAACGACCCCAGCACTGCTGGAAAAATAAAGCCTTCTCTTTTCATCTCTGCTTTTTCCCTACCCCTTCTGGAAGCAACCTCTTCTGTAAAGGTTTCATGTGCAGGATACACTGAGAAACTCAGCTCAGGACTTGGAGAGATTGTGACTCCTCTAGGACCCTCTTACTCAGCAGATGGGAAGTGCATTCATGAGAGTGAAGGGCTGCGGAACCCACATGCTGCTCGGGACATGACAGGAGGAACATGTAAGGCTCTGGTTCCCTCACCTCCATCTCCTTTTCTAAAAGGTAAACCTCCAACATTGTTAATCTTCCTTCACTCATCTGTGACCCCCAAGTGAGGTAAGGCATGGGGTGAGAGTGAGAATAACTGTCTCTTTTACCCTCTCTGGGCTGGGACTGCCCTGTGTCTAACCCTCTCTTCTACTCCTTCCTTCCCAGCCCAGCCCAGGGCTCTCCTGCATGCTGAGGGTCTAGAATTTCCATGCGCATGGGTCATGGAGCTCCTATCCTGAGAACACAAACACTGAGGTCATGGGGGTGTGCAACAGGAGGAAGAGTGTATTGGAGGAAGAGTTTTCATGCTGCTAACAGACATACCTGAGACTGGGTAATTGATAAAGGAAAGAGGTTTAATGGACTGCCCATTTCATATGGCTGGGGAGCACTCACAATCATGGCGGAAGCCAAGGAGGAGCAAAGTCACACTGTACATGGTGGCAGGCAAGAGAGCGTGTGCAGGGGAACTCCTGAGACTTATTCTCTATCACAACAGCACAGGAAAAAACCTGATTTCAATCATACATAGGCTTGAGGAGGGGGTGTCTGATTTACATAGGGCCAAAGATTGGAATTATTCAGGTAACAGATAATTCAGCTATGGTTTTGTTGAACCATAAAGAAGCAGAGAATCAGGAGAGGATGAGACTCAGCAGCAGGTGAACATGAAACAGCCAGAGTGTGACATTTACATATCATGTGAAGAAACTGGCCACCCCACCCTAATCTATTATGCAAATGGGTTTTCTACCTGGCTGGCACCATGCAGTGTGCTCCCTACTACACACACAGTTGGCAAGGAAAGGAAAGATAGAGCCACCATGTTGGAGGTGCCTAGCCCCAGGTAGCCTTTTCCTATTGGTGCAGCTGCTGGCATTCACCTGGGCAACCTTGCAGCTTGCTTATGTCTGCAGCTTGATTTTATAGGCTGCTCTTTTTAGAAAAAAAAAAAAAAAATCCAAAAAATGATCCCAGTGTTTGGGAAGCTGAGGCGGGTGGATCACTTGAGGTCAGGAGTTCCAGACCAGCCTGGTCAACATGGCGAAACCCCATCTCCACTAAAAATAAGAAAAATTAGCCGGTATGGTGGCACACGCCGTAATTCCATCTACTTGGGATGCTGAGGCAGGAGAACTGCTGAGCCCGGGAGGCAGCGGTTGCAGTGAGCCAAGACTGGGTCACTGCACTCCAGCCTGGGCAACAGAATGGGACCCTATCTCAAAAAAAAAAAAATTCTCAGTTTGTATAACCTTATGAGCCAATTCATTATAAAACTGTGTGTGTGCATTTGTGCGTGTGTATGTGTATTCTATAAGCTCTCAAGTTCTTTTTTTCTGGAGGATCTAGAGGAATACAAGTGGAAAAGACATTTTTCCTGGACTTGTGGAGCTCAGACTAATAAAGACAAACATTGCAATTATTCAGGTAACAGATAATTCAGCTATGGTTTTGTTGAACCATAGAGAAGCAGAGAATCAGGAGAGGATGAGACTCAGCAGCAGGTGAACATGAAACAACCAGAGTCATCACAGTAGGGTGACCTTCTGGAGAACGGGAGTCCAAGTCCTGAATATTTGGAGCTACTAGAAAGGCAAGGGTGGGAGCCCTCGACCAGGAAGTGTGAGCTGTTCTCAGAGCTGACAGTAATCCAGAGAATGCAGGGAGCTGGTCACTCGGGCTCTTGTGTAGCTTGCAAGTATACTTGGATTTCATCTTGAAGGCAGTGGGTAAATTTTAAGCAAATGAACATGTGAGCAGATTTTTGTTTTAAGAAAACCAATGACCAGGTGTGGTGGCTCGCACCTGTAATCCCAGCAATTTGGGAGGTTGAGACAGGCAGATCACCTGAGGTCAGGAGTTCAAGACCAGTGCGGCCAACATGGTGAAACCTCATCTTTACTAAAAATACAAAAATAAGCCGGATGTGGTGGTGGGTACCTGTAATCCCAGCTACTTGGGAGGCTGAGATAGGAGAATTGCTTGAACCAGGTAGAGGTTGCAGCGAGCTGAGATTGCACCACTGCACTCCAGCCTGGGCAACAAGAGCAAAACTCCTTATCAATTAAAGAAAGAAAACTACCACTGTATAGGCATGGATGGTAGAAGGGCTGCGCTGATAATCAGCAGTGATACAACTCCAGCATTCAGCTGACCTCGGTAATGTGCCAATCAATACTCTAAGCGGTTATGTGGATTTCTCCTGGAATTCCTTCTTAAACCCTAAGTCATGAATGCAGCAAGGATGAGACAGCAAGACTTCCTTTTCTTTACCATAGTTAGGAGTTTGGAAAGGCATTTCCTAGGTTTAAATTTTCTCAGGGAGCTGACTGTGAGAAGGCAGACATATGTTACTATCTTAAGTGTCTTTCTGAGGCGTGGTGGGGAAGGGGTAAGTGGTTTCCTGTAATGAATTTGCTCTGTAGGGAGGAGCCATGTTTTCTGGCGCTGGAGATGTTAGCTTAGTCCTGGTCATCAACATCATGAACATCAGGCAGATATACTTGTGTCTTATTTGGAGGAAGATTCAGACCCGGGGGAGGATTTTGACCAAGGAAGAGTCAGCCACAGATAAGGTCGGGGGCTGTGAGAATACAAGATCAGCATGGAGTGAGGTCTTGGAGTAGGGACCAGGAGGAGGCTGATGTGATGGTACAGACAGGCTGTCTTCAGTCTCCAGTGAGCTTGCGCTGTGGGATGGACCAGCGGATGTGGGCGAGGAGGGCTGAAGGGTACAACTGCTTGGATGTGTTCACTGTATGTGAAGCAAAAGCGAGTAACTAGGGTCTGTTTCATTCTCTGCCTCAGTTCACTGGAGCAGCCCATGGTGCTATCACAGGAGGAATGACCCTGGTCAGGAACCAGGCTAGGGAGGTATTTATAAGGCTGTCAACGGACTGCAGAGGAAGTGCTACCTCCCTCCTGGGCCTGCTGTCTGGTTTCGCTTCTCCAAAGCACTTCTTCCCTCTGAAATTTCTTATTTATTATTATTATACTTTAAGTTCTGGGGTACATGTGCAGAACGTGCAGGTTTGTTACACAGTTATACACATGCCATGGTGGTTTGCTGCATCCATCCCCCCTCCCCATGATCTGCATTAGTGTTTCTCCTAATGCTATCCCTCCCTAGTCCCCAGCCCCCTGACAGGCTGTGGTGTGTGATGTTCCCCTCTGTGTGTGCATGTGTTCTCATTGTTAATGCCTACTTAGGAGTGAGAACATGTGGTGTTTTTCTGTTCTTGTGTTAGTTTGCTGAGAATGATAGTTTCCAGCTTCATCCATGGCCCTACAAAGGATATGAACTCCTCCTTTTTGTGGCTGCATAGTATTCCATGGTGTGTGTTACATATTCTTTATCCAGTCAATCACTGATGGGCATTTGGGTTGGTTCCAAGTCTTTGCTCTTGTGAACAGTGCCGCAATAAACATATGTGTGCATGGAGACATGGAACGCTTTTAATCTGGTGTATTTCCTTGACTAGATTAAGACATGTGATGTAAGAACCCTTATGGTAGGAGTGGCTCACAGGAAATTCCCAAATCTGCACTCCTCACTGTGCTCTACTTTGAGTGGAATGGCAGAGACCCACAAAGGCTTCCAAAATGCAGGAATGCTAGTGCTTGGCCCTAAATTCCATATTCATAAATGACAGTGGACATTTCATCACTGGGCCAGTGCCTGAGCACTGTGGAACTTGGGGCATCTCCAACCTGGTGAAGGTCCCGCCTCACGTAAACACTCCCTAAGACCACAGTGCAACTTCTTCTGAAATAAGAAAGTTCTAGGAAGGGCCAGGTGTGGTAGCTCACCCCTGTAATGCCAGCACTTTGGAGGCCAAGGCAGGTGGATCACCTGAAGACAGGAGTTAGAGACCACCCTGGGGAACATAGTGAATCCCCCTCTCTACTAAAAATACAAAAATTAGCCTGGCATGGTTGTGTGCACCTGTAGTCCCAGTTACTTGGGAGGCTGTGGCAGGAGAATCACTTGAACCTAGGAGAGGGAGGTTGCAGTGAGCTGAGATTGTGCCATTGCACTCCAGCCTCAACGACACAGAGAGATTCCATCTCAAAAAAATTTTTTTAAATAGGCTGGGCATGGTGGCTCATGCCTGTAATCCCCACACTTAGGGAGGCCCAGACTGGTGGATGACCTGAGGTCAGGAGATCTAAACCATCCTGGCCAACATGGTGAAATCCCATCTTTACTAAAAATACAAAAATTAGCCGGGAGTGGTGAAATCCCATCTTTACTAAAAATACAAAAATTAGCCGGGAGTGGTGGCAGGTGCCTGTAGTCCCAGCTACTCCGGAGGCTGAGGCAGGAGAATCGCTTGAACCCAGGAGGCGGAGCTTGCAGTGAGCTGAGATCGTGTCACTGCACTCCAGCCTGGGTGACAGAGCAAGACTCCATCTCAAAATAAACTAGTAAGTTAATTAATTAGACAAAAGGAAGTTCATAAGGGAGAATTGGCTCATGCAATTCCAAGGTGAAGTCCCAGGATATACTGTGTACAAGCTAGAAAAAATAAAGAAGCAGATAGTGTGGCTCAGAGTCCAGATGCCACCAAACAAGGGAAGCCCCAGATACCACCCTTAGTCTAAGGCCAAAGACCCAAAAGCCCCTCGGAGGTCGTTGGTGCGAGTCCTGGAGTCCACAGGCCAAAGAACCTGGAGCCAGGGACGGGGGGGGGGGGGGGGGAGGAAGCAAGTGCAGGGCGAGGGTTCAGCAAGCTGCTCATCCCCTCCTCCCACCTGCTTTGTCAGAGCTGCGTTGGCAGCGATTTCATGGTGCCGCCCACACTGAGGGTGGGCCTTCTCTCCCAGGCCACTGACCCAAATGTCAGTCACCAGAAACCATGCTTCACCAGCTTCTAGGCTTCCTTCAATCCAATCAAGAAGTTTACACCTAATATGAATATGAACGGTCACATGCCTCAAGGTCCACTTAGTCCCAGGGATTCAGGGGCGTCTGTGAGAGTATCTGCTGCTGCCCCACCTGGTCAAGGTGGTGTCTCTCCTCCCCTCCACACTGGACCCCACTGCAGACCCCTGGCATGCACCCCTCCCCCCCCAGGACTCATCTCAGGGGAATCGGGGCGAGGTCATGAAGGATTTAAACTTGCTTGATGTTGAATGGTGAGTACAGCTGAGCCCTGATTGGTTGGTTCAGGTGAGCTCTGGAAGCCCCGAAGTTGCTAAGAGGCGTGGGTTTTCAGGGAGCTCACAGCACGAGTGTGACTTCCAGCCCAAAAGTAGCTGCTTGGCTCTAACATAAATATTAGAATTTATTAAAGGCTGGGCGCGGTGGCTCCCTCCTGTAATCCCAGCACTTTGGGAGGCCGAGGCAGGTGGATCACGAGGTCAACAGATCGAGACCATCCTGGTCAACATGGTGAAACCCCGTCTCTACTAAAAATACAGAAAATTAGCTGGGCATGGTGGCACGTGCCTGTAGTCCCAGCTACTCGGGAAGCTGAGGCAGGAGAATTGCTTGAACCCAGGAGGCGGAGGCTGCGGTGAGCCGAGATCGCGCCATTGCACTCCAGCCTGGGTAACAAGAGCGAAACTCCGCGTCAAAAAAAAAAAAGTATTAAAATATCTATAAATAAATATTAGACTTTATAGTAGAGCCAAGCAATTTATATCGGTGGCCAGTCAACCACTTAGGATTCATCCTGCAGGACGGGTCTTTGAGGTTCCAGTTTTTCACAGCGATAAAGAATAGAGGCTTAGGAAGATCTGCGGATGAAATGTGACCTGACTGGCATGGGAAACTGAGGCTCGGCTTCGGGGACCGTGGGTGGGGATGGCCACGCCCTCACCTCAGCCGGAAATGTGACCTGAGTGGCATGGGAAACTGAGGCTCGGCTTCCAGGACCGTGGGTGGGGATGGCCACGCGCTCACCTCAGCCGGAAATGTGACCTGACTGGCATGGGAAACTGAGGCTCGGCTTCGGGGACCGTGGGTGGGGATGGCCACGCGCTCACCTCAGCCGGAAATGTGACCTGACTGGCATGGGAAACTGAGGCTCGGCTTCCAGGACCGTGGGTGGGGATGGCCACGCCCTCACCTCAGCCGGAAATGTGACCTGACTGGCATGGGAAACTGAGGCTCGGCTTCGGGGACCGTGGGTGGGGATGGCCACGCGCTCACCTCAGCCGGAAATGTGACCTGACTGGCATGGGAAACTGAGGCTCGGCTTCGGGGACCGTGGGTGGGGATGGCCACGCGCTCACCTCAGCCGGAAATGTGACCTGACTGGCATGGGAAACTGAGGCTCGGCTTCGGGGACCGTGGGTGGGGATGGCCACGCCCTCACCTCAGCCGGAAATGTGACCTGAGTGGCATGGGAAACTGAGGCTCGGCTTCCAGGACCGTGGGTGGGGATGGCCATGCCCTCACCTCAGCCGGAAATGTGACCTGACTGGCATGGGAAACTGAGGCTCGGCTTCGGGGACCGTGGGTGGGGATGGCCACGCGCTCACCTCAGCCGGAAATGTGACCTGAGTGGCATGGGAAACTGAGGCTCGGCTTCCAGGACCGTGGGTGGGGATGGCCACGCGCTCACCTCAGCCGGAAATGTGACCTGACTGGCATGGGAAACTGAGGCTCGGCTTCGGGGACCGTGGGTGGGGATGGCCACGCGCTCACCTCAGCCGAGGACCCCCAGGAGAGCGCTGGCTCGGCCCGGGGTTTAGAGCACAGAGCCGGGGCCCGGGGGGTCTGAAGACCCGCTCCCTGGAACCTGGCCGGCCTCGGGCACGTGACTTCACCTATCAGACCGGACTTTCTTCAAGGAAACGGGCGGGTGCCCCGTGGAAGGAACCGCGGGGCTGCGTGGGCCGCGTTCACGAACCTTCCCACGCCGTTCAGAGCACAGGGCAGACTCACCGGACAGCGGCCGGGGCTTCGTTTCCGCCGAGAAGCGCGTTTGCTGCCGCAGCTGACTTCCTTCCACACCTGAGACCGGACTCCGAGAGGAGCGGCGCGTGCGGAGGGCGTGTCCGAGGAGGGAGCGGCGCGTGCGGAGGGCGTGTCCGAGGAGGGAGCGGCGCGTGCGGAGGGCGTGTCCGAGAGGAGCGGCGCGTGCGGAGGGCGTGTCCGAGGAGGGAGTGGAGCGTGCGGAGGGCGTGTCCGAGGCGGGAGCGGCGCGTGCGGAGGGCGTGTCCGAGGAGGGAGCGGCGCGTGCGGAGGGCGTGTCCGAGGAGGGAGCGGCGCGTGCGGAGGGCGTGTCCGAGAGGAGCGGCGCGTGCGGAGGGCGTGTCCGAGGCGGGAGCGGCGCGTGCGGAGGGCGTGTCCGAGAGGAGCGGCGCGTGCGGAGGGCGTGTCCGAGGAGGGAGCGGCGCGTGCGGAGGGCGTGTCCGAGGAGGGAGCGGCGCGTGCGGAGGGCGTGTCCGAGGAGGGAGCGGCGCGTGCGGAGGGCGTGTCCGAGAGGAGCGGCGCGTGCGGAGGGCGTGTCCGAGGAGGGAGTGGAGCGTGCGGAGGGCGTGTCCGAGAGGAGCGGCGCGTGCGGAGGGCGTGTCCGAGGAGGGAGCGGCGCGTGCGGAGGGCGTGTCCGAGAGGAGCGGCGCGTGCGGAGGGCGTGTCCGAGGAGGGAGCGGCGCGTGCGGAGGGCGTGTCCGAGAGGAGCGGCGCGTGCGGAGGGCGTGTCCGAGGAGGGAGCGGCGCGTGCGGAGGGCGTGTCCGAGGAGGGAGCGGCGCGTGCGGAGGGCGTGTCCGAGAGGAGCGGCGCGTGCGGAGGGCGTGTCCGAGAGGAGCGGCGCGTGCGGAGGGCGTGTCCGAGGAGGGAGCGGCGCGTGCGGAGGGCGTGTCCGAGGAGGGAGCGGCGCGTGCGGAGGGCGTGTCCGAGGAGGGAGCGGCGCGTGCGGAGGGCGTGTCCGAGAGGAGCGGCGCGTGCGGAGGGCGTGTCCGAGGAGGGAGCGGCGCGTGCGGAGGGCGTGTCCGAGAGGAGCGGCGCGTGCGGAGGGCGTGTCCGAGAGGAGCGGCGCGTGCGGAGGGCGTGTCCGAGGAGGGAGCGGCGCGTGCGGAGAGCGTGTCCGAGGAGGGAGCGGCGCGTGCGGAGGGCGTGTCCGAGGAGGGAGCGGCGCGTGCGGAGGGCGTGTCCGAGGCGGGAGCGGCGCGTGCGGAGGGCGTGTCCGAGAGGAGCGGCGCGTGCGGCGGGCGTGTCCGAGGCGGGAGCGGCGCGTGCGGAGGGCGTGTCCGAGGAGGGAGCGGCGCGTGCGGAGGGCGTGTCCGAGGAGGGAGCGGCGCGTGCGGAGGGCGTGTCCGAGGCGGGAGCGGCGCGTGCGGAGGGCGTGTCCGAGGAGGGAGCGGCGCGTGGGGCCGGTGTGTCCGAGGCGGGAGCGGCGCGTGCGGAGGGCGTGTCCGAGGCGGGAGCGGCGCGTGGGGCGGGCGTGTCCGAGGCGGGAGCGGCGCGTGTGGAGGGCGTGGCGCGTGCGGAGGGCGTGTCTGAGGAGGGAGCGGCGCGTGTGGAGGGCGTGGAGCGTACGGAGGGCGTGTCTGAGGAGGGAGCGGCGCGTGGGGCGGGCGTCTCTGAGGCTGGAGCGGCGCGTGCGGAGGGCGTGTCTGAGGAGGGAGGGGCGCGTGCGGAGGGCGTGTCAGGGAGCGGCGCGTGCGGAGGGCGTGTCTGAGGCTGGAGCGGCGGGTGCGGAGGGCGTGTCTGAGGAGGGAGGGGCGCGTGCGGAGGGCGTGTCAGGGAGCGGCGCGTGCGGAGGGCGTGTCTGAGGCTGGAGCGGCGGGTGCGGAGGGCGTGTCTGAGGAGGGAGGGGCGCGTGCGGAGGGCGTGTCAGGGAGCGGCGCGTGCGGAGGGCGTGTCTGAGGCTGGAGCGGCGGGTGCGGAGGGCGTGTCTGAGGCGGGAGCGGCGCGTGCGGAGGGCGTGTCTGAGGCTGGAGCGGCGGGTGCGGAGGGCGTGTCTGAGGCGGGAGCGGCGCGTGGGGCCGGCGTCTCTGAGGCTGGAGCGGCGCGTGCGGAGGGCGTGTCTGAGGCGGGAGCGGCGCGTGGGGCGGGCGCGTCTGAGGCGGGAGCGGCGCGTGGGGCGGGCGCGTCTGAGGCGGGAGCGGCGCGTGGGGCGGGCGTGTCTGAGGAGGGACCGGCGCGTCTGAGGAGGGACCGGCGCGTGGGGCGGGCGTGTCTGAGGCGGGAGCGGCCCGTGGGGCGGGCGCGTCTGAGGCGGGAGCGGCGCGTGGGGCGGGCGTGTCTGAGGCGGGACTGTCTGCACCCGCTCACCCAAGATGGGTGGCGGAGGAGAAGCGGTCACGCCGAGGCACTGAGGAGATGCTCGTGCTGCTCCCTCTGGGTTCTGCAGAGCTTGGCCTTGGACTGAACTGGGGAGAGAAAGAACCACTGATGACTCTAAAATTTTGGGAGTGGGAGGAGCGAAGGAGGAGGAATTGGAAAGTAATAAACGATAAAAACGAAGACGATGAGTCAGTTTTCCAGATGGCACATTTCAAATCGGGGCGGGGCGGGTTTCCCCCCAGGCGTGGAAAGCGGGCACCTGGGCTGGCCGGTGTGAGGGCCGTGCCCGGCGGGACAGAGGGCGGCGGCTCAATGCCGGGGACCTGCACAGCGCGAGGTTTCCTTCCCTTCACGGTTTTCAACGGCGACAGCGGCCCCCGCGCCCCGGGAGCTCCCCTGCGGCGTCGCCAGTGAAGGAGGGTTTGGGAGCTGCGTGACCGTCATTAAAGCCGCATTTCAGTCACGACACGTCACAAACGCAGTACCGCGAAGACAAGCGACGAAACGTCGCCGCAGCCTCCACCTCCCGCCTGGGCCTCCCAGCTAGCCGGGGTGACAGTGGCCAGGCTGCTCTCAGAGTCTGCCCGCCCCGGCCTCCCAGTGCTGGGATGACAGGCTTGAGCCGCCGCGCCCGGTCCGATCCCCTTAATTGACGAGTAGTCATTGTATATGTTCGTGTCCAGAAGTGTTTCCATGTGCGTTTGTCTTTCAGTCCTGCCTCCAGTTGTCCATTTTAATATATTCTTTAAAAGACACGCGCATACGGTCAAATGACGGCCGGGCGCGGTGGCTCACGCCTGTCACCCCAGCACTTGGGAAGCCGCGGTGGGATCACCAGGTCAAAAGATGGAGACATCCTGGCTAACTCGGTGAAACCCCGTCTCTACTGAAAACACAATTAGCCGGGTGTGGTGGTGCCTGTAGTCCCAGCTACTCTGGAGGCTGAGGCAGGAGAACCCCTTGAACCTGGGAGGCGGAGGTCGCGGTGAGCAGAGATCGTGTCACTGCACTCCAGCCTGGGCGACAGACAGAGCCAGACTCCATCTCAAAGACTAAGTAAATAAAGTCACATGAGATACTCCTGCCCCCTAGTGGGTCTCAGGGTACTTATCTTTACTCCCAGTGGGGACAGCGCTACCGCGTGTAAAAGGGTGGTGGATGGCTGACCTGGGGCGGGGCGGGGCGGGGAGAGGAGGGGAGAGGAAGGAGGGGAGAGGGGCACCAATATTCCGTTTTCCACCTGGATGACTTTGACGCTTACAGTCCTTCGTGTAAGTAGAGTAATTCAGTACGTGCCCTTTCATGACATCCACCCCCCTTTTTTTCCCTTCAGACAGTCTCACTCTGTTACCCAGGCTGGAGGGCAGTGGCATAATCTCGGCTCACTGCAACCTCCGCCTCCTGGGTTCAAGCGATTCTCCGGCCTCAGCCTCCCGAGTAGCTGGGACTATAGGCACGCGCCACCGTGCCCAGCTGATTTTTGTATTTTTAGTAGAGACGGGGTTTCACCATGTTGGCCAGGATGGTCTCGATCTCTTGACCTCGTGATCCACCCGCCTCGGCCTCCCAAAGTGCTGGGATTACAGGCTTGAGCCACCGCACCCGGCCAAAAAAAAAAAAAATTTTTTTAAGGAAGATAAGAGTAGTTCTAATATGTTTTTATTACCCGACTTTTAAGGTGGTACAACTTAGAGCCAAGAGGGCCCCAAATGCCTGCAATTTCCCCTGAGAGGAAAGTAAGAGCAGAGTGAGCACACAGCTTCCCCAGCCTCAGGGGAAATTGCCCAAGAGGACCCCTTCAGCCTTGCCCCACTTGGATCTCTGCATGGATTGGCATGGCTGCATAGTTGGCAGGGGGAGCCAGGAGCAAGGAAAGATTAAAAATCTCACAGCAGCCAGGCGCAGTGGCTCACGCCTATAATCCCAACACTTTGGGAGGCTGAGACGGGCGGATCACAAGGTTAGGAGTTTGAGACCAGCCTGACCAATATGATGAAACCCCGTTTCTGTTAAAAATACAAAACTTAGCTGGGTGTGGTGGCGGGCACCTATAATCCCAACTACTCAGGAGACTGAGGCAGGAGAATTGCTTGAACCCGAAAGATGGAGGTTGCAGTGAGCCAAGATTGTGCCATTGCACTTCAGCCTGGGCAATAAGAGTGAAACTTTATCTCAAAAAAAAAAAAGGGAGGGGGGTTCAACACAACCTCCGCCTCCTGGGTTCAGGCAATTCTCCTGCCTCAGCCTCCTGAGTAGCTGGGATTACAGGCATGCGCCACCGTGCCCAGCTAATTTTTTTTATTTTGAGTAGAGACGGGGTTTCACCATGTTGACCAGGATGGTCTCGATCTGTTGACCTCGTGATCCACCCGCCTCGTCCTCCCAAAGTGCTGGGATTACAGGCTTGAGCCACCGCACCCGGCCCAGGTGTTTCTCTTTTGGAGCCAGTCAGTAAAGACTGAAAGAGGGGACTGCTTTCTCAAATGCAAAGATAGCAACACAGAAGCTTAAGGAACATGGGGGGAAGAAAGCAAAAATATCGCCATGAAAAAGAAAACAAAGCTCCAATGACCAACCTCAAAGAAATGGGGATCTATAAATTGAATGATGAAGATTTCAGAATAATCATTGTTAAGGAGCTCAGTGAGCTTAAGAGAAAATAGCTGGACGACTCATCAAATAAGGCTGACATTTTATGCGTAGAATGAAAAATTAGATAAAAAGTTACATCCATGTAACAAAAAACACTTGTACCCCAAAAGTTATTAAAATTAACTTTTTAGAGATGGCCTCTCACTCTGTCACCCAGGTTGAAGTGCAGAGGCACAATCTTGGCTCAGTGCAGCCTCCGCCTCCCAGGCATGGGCCACCACACCTAATTTTTTTTTCCTGTATTTTTGGTAGAGATGAGGTTTCTCCATGTTGCCAGGCTAGTCTGTAACTCCTGAGCTCAAGTGATCTTTCTGCCTCAGACTCCCAAAATGATGGTGTTACAGGCACAAGCCACCATGCCCAGCTGAAATTTAAAAATGTTTTAAAAAAGAAATCACTAACAGAACCAAATAGAAATTCTGGAACTGAAGAATACAGTTACTGAAATAAAATATTCTATGGAGAGCTTCAACTGCAGACTTGATTAAGCAGAAGAAAGAATCAGCAAACTTGAAAAATATTTAAAATTACCCAATCAGAAAAGCAAAAAACAAAGTGAAACTGAATAAATGAAGCCTGCAGAGTAAAAACGCACAATGAAAGAGTCTCTTCAACAAATTACATTGCACAAATTGGGTATCTTCATCAAAAGAATGAAGCTGGGGCTGGGCGCCGTGGCTCAC
Organism: Callithrix jacchus; assembly: GCF_049354715.1. NCBI lineage: Eukaryota > Metazoa > Chordata > Mammalia > Primates > Cebidae > Callithrix > Callithrix jacchus. The sequence goes on from NC_133523.1 coordinate 47,499,647, forward strand.
GCCTGTAATCCCAGCACTTTGGGAGGCCGAGGCAGGCAGATCACCTGAGGTCAGGAGTTCGAGATCAGCCTGACCAACATGGTGAAACCCCATCTCTACTAAAAATACAAAAGTTAGCCAGGCGTGGTGGCAAGTGCCTGTAATCCCAGCTACACCGGAGGCTGAGGCAGGAGGATTGCTTGAACCCGGTAGGCGGAGGCTGCAGTAATTGTGCCGCTTCACTCCAGCCTGGGTCACAGAGCAAGACTCCATTAAAAAAAAAAAAAAGGAAAGAGAGAGAGACAGAGGAAGGAAGGGAAGGGGAGGGGAGGGGAGGGGAGGAAGGGGGGAAGGGAAGGAAGGAAGGAAAAGAAAAAAGAAAGAGAAAAGGAAAGAAAGAGAAAGAAAGAAATAGTCCCTGCATCTGATTTTCTGTCTTCTCTCTTGGCTCTTCCTCTTTCCACTATTAACAGTTCGGTGTTTTTGCTTCAATTCCCCTAAACTATATCTGTCCTGCTTTCCACTGTTACCTCACTGCCTGAACTTCCTGGACTTCCTTACACTGGAGCAGACGCTGGGACCTGCTCAGCCCTCCTGTGCTCTGCAAGGGGTAAAAGAATGCCCAAATCCTCTGCTACGTCCAGACTGTTCACCTTTTGCTAAAGAGTTCATTTACCCACCTGTCACCCTCAGAGTCAGAGTCAAAGAAGATGTTATAGGAGAAAACACTCCGCTGATGGTTGAAAAACAACCAGAGAAGAAAGACAGAGATGCCAAAAAAAGAGACGAGACACCCAGAAAGAGAAAGACAGAAAGAGAGAAAGGGACAGAGATGCACAGAGCAGGGAAATGTGTCCCATGTGAAGAAGAGGAAAAATCAGTCAGGATGTTCACACAAGAAAGCAAAGATACAGAGTCCAGCATTGGGAGTAGATCCCAGGAGGAAATGAGACCTGAGTGCAAATAGAAAATTAAATCTCAGTGCCAATTAAAATTGGGAAGGCCAGCCAGGCACCCACCTTCTTTGAACCGGGACAGAAACCTTCCAGCACGGTGAGCTGCAGCCTGTCCAGGGGTTCATAACGTGGAGTCGGGAGCCTCATGAGGATCTGAAGCCCCCGCCTCTGAGACATGGCTGATCTTGAACAAGTTACTTCGTGTCTTGGTCCATAGTTTTTTTTTTTTTTTCTCTTTTTTTTTAATGAGGAAAATAATATAGGGCACGCTGTGGAGTGTTTGTAGGAGAATTTAATATGTCAATGTTTGCCTAGAACTAAATTAGCAACTGCCCCATAGAAAGAGCTGGCTGAATTTTTGCTGAATTAAAAATCTTTCTATAAAAAATATTTTTAAGTCCTCTCTTTGTAATGGGCATGCAGGCTTCTTGTCCGGGTCCCTTCACTTGTTTGTTTGGTCTGGTTTTCTGGGATTGTTTAGTATTCCTATTTTCATTGACAGTTAATAATGGCGAATATTTATGGAGTACAGTGTTGTATTACTCTGTTTTCACACTGCTATAAAGAACTACCCGAGACTGGGTAATTTATAAGGGAAAGAAGTGTAATTGCCTCACAATTTCAGCATGGCTGGGAGGCCTCAGGAAACTTAGAACCACGCCAGAAGGCAAAGGGGAAGCAGGCATCTTCTTCTCAAGCAAGCAGGAAGGAGCATGAACACAGGAGGAATTACCAAACACTTATAAAACCTCAGATCTCATGAGAACTCACTCACTATCAAGAGAACAGCAGGGGGAAAACTGCCCCAGTGATTCAATTACCTCCACCTGGTCTCTCCCTTGACATGTGGGAATTATGGGGATTACAATTCAAGATGAGATTTGGATGGGGACATGGAGCCAAATCATATCAAATGTTTTGATATTTGTTTACACGTGCAGTTCTCCTCAGGTGGGGTCTCACCAGAAGCTATGCCTGTTGGAATCTCTACTTCAGTCTTGTTACTGTTTGGGGTTTTGTTTTTGTTTTTCAAAGACAGGCCCGGCACTGTGGCTCACACCTGTAATCCCAGCACTTTGGGAGGCCAAAGTGGGTGGATCACGAGGTCAGGAGTTCGAGACCAGCCTGGCCAAAATGGTGAAACCCTGTCTCTACTAAAAATACAAAAATTAGCCGGGCATGGTGGCAGGCACCTGTAATCTCACCTACTCAGGAGGCTGAGGCAGAAGAATCGCTTGAACCCAGGAGGCAGAAGTTGCAGTGAGCCGAGACTGCACCATTGCACTCCAGCCTGGATGACAGAGCAAGACTCCATCTCCAAAAAAACAAAACAAAACAAAACAACAACAACAACAACAAAAAACAGACCCTACAGGTAGGGTGGATACTCGGATATGCCTCAACCAAAGCAGGCTCAATGATTTCTTGGTTTCCTGGGCATGGGAGTGTGTGCACATCTCTCCGCGTGTGTATGCATGTGTGTGAGAGCATGCATTCCTGTGCATGTATGTGCAGGTGTGAACTGGCAGGGTCAGCTCTCTGCCTTCACCCAGCTGAACCTCCTTCATTCATTCCTGATACACGTGCTTTGTCAGAAAACACTGACAACATGAAGTCCTTTTTTTTTTTTTTTGCATTTTCACTGAAGCATTTATTACACACGATAGGAAGGCTTTAGCATGCCAGTATAAATTAAAACAGTAGAAAAAAGGCAGAGCAAAGAGCGTTTTTCATCCATGGCCTGTGACCTATAATGACACAGCAGTGTCCCAGTACTTTGGGGTTTTTCCCATCCTGCCACTGTCTGAGGAGCAAGTTCGGGATATCTAATATCTAGTATTCGTGGTGATGGGTGCGCTGGTGAATTTGATTGTGGTTATCAGCCAGGCACGGTGGCTCACGCCTGTAATCCCAGCACTTTGGGAAGCCGAGGCGGGTGAATCACCTGAGGTTGGGGGTTTGAGACCAGCTTGGCCAACATAGTGAAACCCCGTCTCTACTAAAAATACAAAAATTTGCCAGGCATGGTGGCGCACACCTGTAATCCCAGCTACACAGGAGGCTGAGGCAGGAGAATCACTTGAACCTGGGAGGCGGAGGTTGCGGTGAGCCAAGAGTGTGCCACTGCACTCCAGCCTGGGCAACAAGAGTCAAACTCCATCTAAAAAAATAAATAAATAAAAAGAGATTGTGGTTATCATTGCACAATGTATGCGTATAACAAATTATCACATTTTACGCCTTGAATATGTACCATCTTGATCAATTAAATTTAAAAAAGAAAATGCTTTTTTTCTGACACCTCCTTTGTAGGTTCTGTTTCCTTTACTCAGCTCTGAACAACTGTGAAGGCAGAGGCTGGGTCCAGGAGACCTGTGCACCCAGGACCAGGAACGGGGCTGCCAGATGTGAGGTCTTCAAAATAATTTATTGATGCCAGAGGAGAGCGTGATGCAGAGAATCGGGCATAGCTGCCAGCTGTGTGTGTATAGCGCAGTCTCAAGGTTATCACTTGACTTCTGGGAAGGTTTTTGGGGTCAGCAGGGAAGATAATTAAGCAAAGTCTCCGGGGTCACTGGAGGTTCACCGGAGACACCTGGGACCAGTTTGGGGTCTGCATCACTACTCAGGAAATCAGCTGACTGGAGGTAGCTGGGTCTCTGGAAATAGCCTGATGGCTGTAGCTGGGCCTCTAGAAAAGGCAGGTGACTTTAGCTGGGTCTCTAGAAACAGCCAGGTAACTGTAGCTGGGTCTCTGGAAACAGTCAGGTGAGTAAAGCTGGGTCTCTAGAAACAGCCAGGTAACTGTACCTGGGTCTCTGGAATCAGCTGAGAGACAGTCTGTCCAAGGAGCTGCTCAATTGCAGAAGGGACCAGCTGGCTAATGAGCCTTCCGCATGCCGGTTAGAAACCTCCAGGCTCCAGCTCTTGTCTCCAGATCTGCCTGGGAGCCTTTCCAGACGAGGATGAGTCCAAGCCGAAGCCTTCCAAAGGGCTGCTTCAGGCTTTTCCTAGAGTCTCCAGGTGTAGAGGCCAGGTGGCCCTGGGGTCAGCGTTTGACAATGGCTGCGTACATGCTGGCCTCGGCCAAGGGCTCTGTGGACACAGCCTGGGCTGTCCTGCGTGTGAGGGCCCCGTGGTCCAGCTGAGCATATGTCACCTCCTGGGGGCCCTCTGCAGTCGGGGCCTGGGAGAGAGAGAGCCAGGGTGACGGAGAGGCTGGTGGAGGGTGAGGATGTGGGGCTGTGGGGATGGAGGGCTGTGGGGATGGAGGGCTGTGGTTGCCATCTCCATGGGCCCCGAGGACCCACTCCTGAAAATGCATCCGTGTGAAGAGCCCACCCACAGGGAATGAGGGTTGCTCTATGTGACAGTGAACAAGGCAGAAGTGAAGACTCCTAACTTCCAAGCTGAGGCAAAAGACATTGTGCTTCTGCCCTCCCCACACCTTTGGGTCCCTCCCTCTGGGGGAAGCTGGCAGTGTGGAGAGGCCCCTGTGAGAGGAACAGAGGCCTCTGCTGCAGCTGTGGGAGTGAGCGTCTCGGTTGTGGAGCCTCCAGCCCACAGGACCCTTCAGATGCACACAGCCCTGGGCGACCTCTCGACAGCAACCTCAGCACAGACTGTGAGCTGGAACTGCCCAGCTGAGCCACTCCTGAATTCCTGACCCAAGGAACTGAGACTTTTTTTAAGCTGCTAAATTTGGGTTACTTTCATAACTAGCGGGAAGGCTCACCGAGGTGTTGGTCTCTCTGTCCTTCTCAGGAAGTGCATCAACTGTGGCCATGTCTGGGGGACAAGACACAGGTCATTTTCCTGGGGAGGATGTCACAGGGCAAATCTGCCTGAGACCCCCAGCTTCAGATGTCATCCTGCACCCAATCTATAATACGGCCTTCTAGAATGTTCCTGAAGATTCTTCCCCCCTCCCCCCGCATTGCATCTGGATTGGCACCAAGTTCCCACTTCCCTGTCCCAGGCCTGTCCCTCCTCCTCCCTCTTTACCTGCTTTTCTCTCTAGAACATCAACAGCCATGTTGGGCCTGAAAGGAAAAATAAAAATGAACATTAGGGGCAGCCTGGCGGCAGAGGACTGGATGGATGTCCAGGACTCATTCCCGGGGGCCTCACCTCTGCTGTGGCTTCTCCTCCTCATCCTTGCTTCTGGGGGGCCCTGAGGACAGTCGGGGTCTGAATTAAGGAGACCTTCTTCCTAGCATCTCCTGACAGCTTCCCCAAGCCTCTCCACCCTGCCTCTGACACCTACCCTGCTTTATCTGATTCTGGCGATGGAGGAAGAAGAGGGCCAGGAGGAAGAGACAAAGGAGGAAGACCACTGAGACCACGATGAGAATATAGAGATGCTCAGCTTTCAGGCCTTGGGGAGCAGGGGCATCTAAGAAAGACAGAAACAGGTTTTCAGCAGTGTGCACTTACTGAGCACCTACTGCATACCACACACATATCATGTGTGTGTCACAGACGTACTAATATATCAGATCTCTCAGATAAATAATCGTCCCACAGCACAGGGATTAAAATCTCTCAGGGGGAAACAGTCCTGCAGCACAGGGATCATTATCCGCTTCTTCCACCACTGGGGTCCTGAGTGCTGGGGTCCTCTGCACAGGGACACAGCCAGCCACTGGCAGAACGGGAATCTGACCAACCCCAAAGCCTGACCTCTTTCTCCTTGCACAAGAGGGACACACCAGGCTCATGCCGCACAGTCCCCATCACTCACGCTCATTGTTACAGTTGTCTGAGGGCCTCGGCGTGGGTCCTGGGAGGGAGAAATCAGAAAGAGGTGGAGGCAGAGCCCTGAGCTGGACAGAAAAGGTTCTGAGTCCTCCCACGACCCCTGCAGGAATCTCCCTTCATTCCCCAGGACCCTGACCGCTCCTTCTAGACGAGCACCCCGCCCAGCAGAGTCTTCTGTGATGATGGAAACTTTCTACATCTACTGTCCAGAATGAAAGCCACACGTTGCTGTTGATATTTAAATGGCCTGAGAAGCTAGCTGCACTGTCTGCATCTCTAGGGCTTAGTGACCACATGTGCCTAATGCCATCCCTACTGGACAGTGCAGATACAGCGTGTTTCCTTGGCGTGAAGCTGTGTTAGACATCGCTGCTCTCTGCCCTCTGCAGATCTAGGCAGAGACCAGCCACCCATAAGAAAAGGAAAGCAGCCCTTCCCTCCCTGACCTCCTTCTGGGTTCCCACCAGAATGCAAGAATCCCCAGGTCTGACCCGCCCTCCCGTGGGAAGAATCCAAGGCCCACTGTGCTGCTGTTTCCTGAAGGCCTGCAGCTAGCGGGCGAGTGTGTGCGGCACTGGCTGGGCTCCCTGCTCAGGGCTTCTCCGTCATCTCGATCATCCACCCTCCTCTGCACAGTGCACACCATACCCACTTCACGGGCGACGAAATGGGGTCCTGCAGGGCTCTCCCAAACCCAGGGTCCCTCTTCCAGGAACAGCGGCCCCTCCCCTCCCCTGTCTTGGAGTGTCCTTCCCTCACGCCTCCTCCAGGGTCCAAGATCCAGCACACGACGCTTTATTCTACGCCATGACTGCCTGGGCTTGGTCTTTATAACATTTGCCACCATTTAAAAAAATGACATATGTACTATGTACGTGCAATATTACACTTTTATAATATTTAAGGTTATATGTATCATGTATTATGCAAATGTATAATATATAACAAATATATTTATAATTATGTAATCTTGACACGCACATACAATGTAATGTATATAATGTTAAATGTATATGATTTATACTTATATGTTACATATATTCACTATAATATATAATGTGTAATTTATATTGCTGATAAACCTATAATTAACTATAAAATGTTTTTCTATTATAATTATACATAATAGATAATATATATTTACCTGAATATATATGATTTATTCATTAATTATAACACTTGAAATTTATTACACTATATATTGTAAATATATATTTCATATAATATATAATATAATCATATATAGTGATACACTAACATTTTTATTATATAATTATGTTTCTTATATATGTAATATATGATGTAAACATATTTAATATAATTTAAATTATAGATCTGAAATTTTACATTGCAAATCATATGTTTTTATTTGTGTAGGCATATAAAGGCATATGTGCCTTTCTATTACTCATTCTAACTATTTATCATTATTGAGGTTCACAAGGCGGGATGCCATTTCTTCTCATTCATGGTGCATCAAACCCGGAGGCTTCCGTGCCTGGCACAGTCCCTGTGAGTACAAAATACTTCACCCTCCTTGGGAGTTTTCTAATCAGCACTGATGGAAGCACTGTGTGTACCTGAACTCAAGTGTCCCCTAAACAATTCTTTTTTTCTTTTGTTTTGAGACGCTCTGTCACTCAAGCTGGAGTGCAGTGGCATGATTTTGGCCTCCTGGGTTCAAGCAATTCTCTGTCTCAGCCTCCCCAGTAGCTGGGATTACAGGTGCCCACCACCACGCCTGGCTAATTTTTTAAAAAATATTTTTGGTACAGACGGGGTTTCACCATATTGGCCAGGCTGGTCTTGACCTCCTGACCTCGTGATACACCCGCCTCAGCCTCCCAGAGTGCTGGGATTACAGGTGTGAACCACCACACCTGGCCTCCCCTAAATGATTCTGCAAGGACAGCTTTTTCACTGCTTATTTTTCACATGAGGAATTTGGGACACAGGTTTGTGTGAGTCACCATCAGGCACAGAGCTGGGGGGTGGCAGAAGCACCAGGACTTGAACCATGAACCCAGCAATCTGGCTGCAAGGAGGGTCCGTCATCGTAACCTTTATATGTCACTGCATGAAAGATGAGAGACGAGAGAGGGAAGGAGAGGTAGACAAGGAGAGGGAAGACATTCCTGCAGACAGAGGGCTAATTAAAACCAGACACTGGACTTGAACCAGGTCTGCTGGGCTCAGGAGCATGTCCCACTGCACCCTGGCAGCCCAGGAGCCTCTGAGGGGGTCTGGATGGAGCACAGCATCACTCCTCCCACCTCCCACATGGTCCCACCTGCCTGAGCTCAGAGCCCGAGCCTCACAGACTGTCACTGGTCTAGGTCAGGGACGACCACTCTAGCGAGGGAAACACAGGTAGGGAAGGGTCTGTGGATGGCTTCTGACCCCGTGTCCTCGCCTGGAAGGCTCTGATCACAGACCTCAGCGGGAGATAGGCAACTTGACACCCAGGGACCTGGGGCAGCTTACTCCCATCACAGAGTCCAGGGGCAGAGCCAGATGGAAGGGAAGCCTCATGACTTCATCCTGGTCACCGTGCACAGGCCATGTCCCCTCCCTCTGGCATTGTCCTCCTCTTAAGGGACCCTACTCCACTGTTCAGGCCTCCCCCGGAAATCACATAGCCAACAGGAGCCTCCTGGTCACTCTCTGGGTGTCCCAGGTTGGAAGGTGAGTTCTCAGTCACTCACAGGTGCAGAGCGGGGTGAATGATGAGGACATGCCCACAAGGGGGCAGCATGGAGCTCAGGCAAGCCCAGAAGTCTAGGGTGTGGCTGCCCGGGTGGGCGGCCCCTGCCCCGGCCCCTGCCCCTTCCCCTGCCCCTTCCCCTTCATAGCCTCCTGCCTTTGAGCAAGAAACTTGAATTTCTGCGTTGCATATTAGAGAGGAGGAGGAGTTAGAGAATCAGCCTAGTACCTCCCCCATAGAGTGGGGTTTGTGTTCAGCGCTTTCCGGGGTGCCTGGCGTGGAGTGAGGTTGCAGTCGTGGTACCGTGGCTGCTCTGGTCTCTATGAGCATCAGCGACCTCCCAGAGCTGGGCAGTGTCAGTCCCTTCCCACAGTCTCCCTAGTCCTTGACTCCAAACCCAGGGCCCAGGGCTGGACCCGGAGCTGCATCCCCAGCACCCCCTCCTGCTGAGGAGCTAAGCTTGGTGCAGGGGGGAGGGAGACGGGGGAGGGGGAGTCACTGTGGGGGTAGGGGAGAGGGTACGGGAGGGCGGGGGAAGTTGGCACCCCCAGGGGTTCCTGTAAACAAGGGCAGGAGAAATATTTGGAACCATCCCATCCAACCTGCCCTCCTCCCCCCGAGCCGCCTCCAAAAGCCCCATGTTCATTACACAATCCCAGACAATGTCCCAAGACTCCAGAGAAAATGGGGCAGGGGACAGGAGGCTGGGAGAGCCCCGCTGCTTGGCCCATTCTGCCAGGGGCTGGTCACTCCCTCTGCTCCCCACTCCCCACCAGCTCTGCTTGACCTCAGGGGACTCCTTTGAGGCCCTGGGGGTACATGAAAGTGGATTGGACTTGGACTCCAGGATGTCTCTGCGGCTGAGCACACACAGGGGTCCGTGTGGTCACACACCAGAGGATGTCCCACAGTACTGCCCAGCCCTGGTCAGGAGCCACCCTGGACCCTGTGTTCTGCCCAATGGGAGATGAGCCACAGCAGGAGGAGCACATTCCCTGGGGCAGGTTCTGGCTCAGGGGAGAGGAATAACAAGTGGACCATCCATCCTGTGTGAAAAGACGCTCAGCCCCTTGTAGGGGGGTTGCCCCCTGATCTCTGGGAACCCACTCCCCACCCAGCCAAGCAGAGGCATCTCTGAGCCCACCCGCTGCTGGGGCTGAGTGTCCAGGTCATCTGTGGTGTCCAGAGGGGACCAGGGCTCCAGGGACCTAAGCAAGTGTGACGGCAGGGTGGAGGGGTGCGCAGAGGGAGAGGGGGAGGGCAGGGCTTGGGGGTCAGGAGGAGGGCAAGGGTGGCCACAGAGAGAGGACAGCAGCTGGGACAGGGTCCAGGGACCTGGGGACAAGCTCGAGGGCAGAGCTGAGACTAGGGCAGGGCCCAGGTGGCGTCCTCACCTTTCACCACCAGCTCCAGCTGCTCACTGTGCTGAGACCATCTGGAGGCCTTATGATAGATGCAGCGATAATGCCCGGCGCTGTCCTCACTCACTGAGTCAATGCGGAATGTGGCCTCTGACAAAAATGGACTAACTAGAGACACATCATAATTATCTTTGTACTGGGCTCTATTCTCCCTCTCCAGGCGGAATTCGTGAACCCCAACTGGGCCCCGGCACACGAAAGTCACAGGGCTCCCCAGGGGGATCACGGTGCCTGGCTCAGCCGAGATGGAGGGTCTGGGCAGGGCCCCTAGGAGGGAAGCAGAGAAGGACTCAGTGTCCACTGTAGGAAGTCACCATGTCACATGTCATTCGCATCACAATTCAGGGTTTTTAGCAAATTTATACAGTTATGCAGCCGCAACCACAGCCCAACTTTAGATCATTTCCCGTCTCCTGCACCTTCCACCTGCGTGTCAATTCTCATCGCTGCGGAGTTATTTTCCCAGTGGACACTAAGGACCCTGAGACTTGCTCACAGCTTGAGCCTCGCTCAGGGTCACGTGGGAAGAGTCAGAGCGGCCTGGGGCCCTTCGTGTCTGCTGCAGAGCCCAGGGCCACTTTCCAGAGGGACAGAGGGTGGGAGGGAGGCACAGCATGGGGATGACACCGTCACTTGTGAAGGACAGGGGACAGGGAAGTGAGAGTTCTGGAGATGACAGGTGCTGGGGCCCGAAGGGCACTGGCCAGTCCCGGGTGGGACTGAGTGTGGGATGGGGGTTGCCAGGCTCCTGTGAGGGTCTGGTGGGGGGGAGGGGGAAGCCCCCAGCCCTGATCTGCTCGAAGCAGCCCAGCCCGTGACAGGTCCCCGCTGCTAATGCAAGTCTCTGTGGAGCCACCACCTCTGGGTTTTCCTGTAAAGTTTCTGCTGTCTTCTCAGCCTAATTTGCATTTCTTTGTTATTAAGGCTCTTGGAAAACCTCATTTGTCTCTGGGCTTGGGGTGGAGGAGGAAGGGTGGGTGTGAAACCCTAAAACAGGAAAAGTTGTTTGAAAATCAGCAAAATCCCTGACCAGGACAGAGAGCTGGCAAGCCTTCAATTCGCTCCTCCGTGCTTTCTCATTCTTTATGATCGACAAATCAAAACTGCATCTATGTCAGGTCCGCAACATGACGTTTTGATACAGGTATACATTGTGGAGTGGCTGAATCAGGCTAATTAGTATAACCTTAGTTTGCATAGCTTTTTCGCGGTGAGAACATTTCAAATCTGCCCTCTTAGCGGAGCATGCAACACATTGTGATTGATCCAGTCACCACGTGGCACCATCCTCAACTTACTCCCCCTATCTAGCTGAAATTTTGTATCCTTCTGCCATCTCCCCAAACCCACCCATTTGTCCATTTCTCGTTCTTTTAACCATATCTCAGTTGCTTGTCAATCTGTTTAAAGACATTTTTCATGGGCTGCTGTTTCCACAAACGTGAGAGACACACACAGGATGCCCGCCCTTGGGCGGTGGACGTCTAGAAGGGAGGACAGAGACTGATGGAAGAATTGTGCAAAGCTGCAGCTGTGAACTGCGATCAGCTTCCTGTGGGTAAGTGTGGGCATCTAGGGGCTGGTGGGCGGTGGAGCTGACCTCCTTGGCAAAGTCAGGGGAAGCGCCATTGAGCTGAGAGCTGAGGGAGGCGTAGAAGCTACCTGAGCTGAGCAGACAGGACACCAGGGCACTCAAAGTGGGGAAAGCAGTCAGGGCATGTCGCTAGAAAGGTTACAAAGTTTTAGTTAGAGAGGAGAAAGCAACTCAAGAGACTAATGTACCACACAGTGACTGCAGTTAACAGCGATGTCGCATTACTGGACACTGCTAATAGAGGTGCTCTAAGCGTCTCACCACAAAACATGATTAGCACGGGAGGAATGCGTGACCTAGCTCGGTGCAGCCGTTCCACACTATGCGCAGCCCACAGAGCCATATGGACATGAGAAGTACATGCAGTTTTCATTGTTTTGGTTTGCCTTTTCTTGTGTGTGTGTTTGTTTTTGTTTTTTTGAGACAGAGTCTCGCTCTGTTGTCCAAGCTGGAGTGCAGTGGCTCACTGCAACTTCCACCTCCCAGGTTCAAGCAATTCTCCTGCCTCGGCCTCCCGAGTAGCTGGATTACAGGCACGTGCCACCACACCCAGCTAATTTTTCTATTTATTTTTTATTTTTATTTTTTGAGACGGAGTTTCGCTCTTGTTACCCAGGCTGGAGTGCAATGGCGCGATCTCGGCTCACCGCAACCTCCGCCTCCTGGGTTCAGACAATTCTCCTGCCTCAGCCTCCTGAGTAGCTGGGATTACAGGCACGTACCACCATGCCCAGCTAATTTTTTGTATTTTTAGTAGAGACGGGGTTTCACCATGTTGACCAGGATGGTCTTGATCTGTTGACCTCGTGATCCACCCACCTCGGCCTCCCAAAGTGCTGGGATTACAGGCGTGAGCCACCGCGCCCGGCCTAATTTTTGTATTTTTAATAGAGACAGGATTTCCCCATGTTGGCCAGGCTGGTCTCAAACTCCTGACCTCAGGTGATCCACCCGCCTCAGCCTCCCAAAGCGCTGGGATTACAGTCATGACCCACTGCACCCAGCCTCATCGGTCATTTTTAAAATGAATTTTTTTTTTTTGAGACAGAGTTTCACTTTTGTTACCCAGGCTGGAGTGCGATGGCGCCATCTCGGCTCACCGCAACCTCCGCCTCCTGGGTTCAGGCAATTCTCCTGCCTCAGCCTCCTGAGTAGCTGGGATTACAGGCATGCGCCACCATGCCCAGCTAATTATTGTATTTTTAGTAGAGACGGGGTTTCACCATGTTGACCAGGATGGTCTCGATCTCTTGACCTCGTGATCCACCCGCCTCAGCCTCCCAAAGTGCTGGGATTATAGGGGTGAGCCACCTCGCCGGGCCCAAAATGGATTTTTTTTTAAATCGGCATGTGAGACAGCCCAATATTGAACAGAATATGGAGTGTTTGAGAAAGTGAAAGCAGCTGGAAGATGTAGAGATGAGTGAGCCCGAAGTCACAGGGACAGGATGTGGCTGGAAAAACCAGCATGTCCAGACCAGAGAGAGGGGCGTGGGTCTGATTCTACCTGAAGATAAACAGAGGAAGGGCTCTGAGGAAAAAAGGATGTTTAACCTTACAATGAGATATTAAAAGAAAAATTTTGAACACAATTTAAAAATTGTGGATGGTACAATGGTCATGTTTGTGCTTTCTCAAATCACAGTGTCCCCAGTGTCAGGAAGGGAGCGGGCAGCCGGGGCATGGACAGGCTGAGGCCGGCCTCGGGGAGCCGCGGAGGGGAGAGGTGCGGTCACTTGGGGCGGATGCAGGAAAAGTACATGAAGAGAGAGGGAAAGATGAGAAAAATCTGGAGTGAAATCACCAGGACTGGGTGACAGGATGCATCTAGGAGGATGGAGAAGAGGATGAGTCTTCAGAGTCTGCCCTTGGTGACTGTTGTATTCCCCGCCAAAGGGCTGCTGAGGGAAGCGTGGGCTCATCTGGGGAAAGCTCCCGGGCTCAGCCTTGGTCATGTTGGATTTGAATCACCATTGTGGAAATCGGAGTGTGGCAGTGACGCCTGCACTCCTGTGATGACTGCGGCATGACCCACAGCAGCCAAGACGTGGAAATAACCTGAGCGTCCACCCGCAAAGGAATGGATAAGGAAAATGTGGTGTGCATATGCAATGGAATATTATACAGCCCAGAAAAAGAAGGATGTTCTGTCATTCCAACAACATGGATGAACTGGAGGATATTACCCTAAGTGAAATAAGCCGGGCACAGAAAGCCAAACGCCGCATGTGGAATCTAAAATAAAGTTCGTCTCGGCTGGGCGTGGTGGCTCACAAATGTACTCCCAGCACTTTGGGAGGCCAAGGCAGGTAGATCACCTGAGGTCAGGAGTTCAAGACCAGCCTGGCCAACATGATGAAATCCCATCTCTACCAAAAATACAAGAATTAGCCAGGCGTGTTGGCGCATGCCTGCAATCCCAGCTACTTGTGAGGCTGAGGCAGGAGAATCCCTTGAATCCAGGCAACAGAGGTTTCAGTGAGCCAAGATTGCGCCACGGCACTCCAGCCTGGGTGACGAGAGTGAAACTCTGCCTCAAAAAAAAAAAGTCATCTCACAGAGGTAGAGAGTAGAGTAATGGTATTAGAGGCTGGAGGTGGAGGCCTTGGGAGAGACGCTGATGAGGAGGAGTTTCGATGAGACAGGAGGAGGAAGTTTTGCGGTCTATTGCACAGCAGGCTGACGAGAGTTAAGAATCACTTATTATATACTTCAAAATTGCTAAAAGTAGGTTTTGAATGTTCTCATCACAATAAGTATGTGATGTGATTGGTATGTTAGCTATCCTTATTTAATCTGTCCACAATGTTTACATCCGCTGTAACATCACATTGTACCCCACAAACATACATAATTGTCAATTAAAAATAAGATTTGTCAGTTAAAAATAAGAAAAGCAAAATATGACAGGCGGAGAATAAAGGAGAGAAAGGGGTGAGGGCAGCGCATTTCCCATGTGGAATCGTTTGCAATCTAGGGCACATTTCAGGGATCCCTCCGGGCCCTCTGAGAATCAACTTCACTCCCACCCAGAACTGCCCTTGGGGTACAGAGGGGACTGGGGAGACGGGATGAAGACGGGACTCACCCTCCTGTGTGCGGATCATCTGGGCCAGGCAGAGCACTGGAAGAGAAGCCGCAGTGAGAGAAATGCCCACCGCCCAGTCCTCACACGGGGCTGCTATCAAAAGGAGGCTCCATGCAGCTGGGCACATTCAGCATTTCATAATGACCAAACCGCCCCTCCTCCACATCACTGTCTGAGTATAATCCTTCTTGCTGCAAACTGGTTTCAAAATAAATCCCAAAGTCTCCTCTTCCAAAAAGGCTCCTGCTCCCCAAGCCCTTTTTTATTTTTTGCAGATAGAGTTATGCTCTGGTTTCCCAGGCTGGAGTGCAGTGGCACAATCTCGGCTCACTGTAACCTCTGCCTCCTGGGTACAAGAGATTCTCCTGCTTCAGCCTCCCAACTAACTGGGATGACAGGCGTGAGCCACCACGCCCAGCTAATTTTTGTATTTGTAGAGGTGGGGTTTTACCACATTGGCCAGGCTGGTCTCAAACTCCTGACCTCAGGTGATCCACCCCCCTTGGCTCCCAAAGTGCTGGGATAACAGGCGTGAGCCACTGCACCCCTTAAAGCTGACCTTATCCCCACACCCAGGTCCCTGTTTTTAGGACAAGGTCTTCTCTGGTCCGACTTAGGCCCCAGGGAGAGCAGGGCAGTCTTGGGGGAGGAGGACACTTCCCCCCTAGAATCCTCAGGACTGGAGTCAGGCTTGAGCAGGGAACTTTTCAGACCTCCCAACCCCCTTTCCAGTCCTCCCTGCTGCCTCCAGGACTCACCTAGGCCCAGGAGGGCGGTGGGGTGGGGAGACATGACCCCAGTCCCAGAACTCTGCAGCACATGCAAGCGGGCAGGTTGTGCCAGCCACCTCCTGCCTATGGGGTTCCCACAGCAACTGCCTCACGCAAGAGGAAGAGCTTTCTGCCCTGCTCTTTTCACACTTCTCACTGAGACCAGAGGGAGGGCCTTGGTTTCTGAAAAACGTCGCTTACCCGCATGATCAGATGACGCTAAACTAGTTACTCCATGTGTCACCTCTTTGTGAATCTATGGGAGCAGAGAACTTTCCAGACCTCCCGACCCCCTTTCCAGTCCTCCCCACTCCCTCCAGGACTCACCTAGGCCCAGGAGGGCAGTGGGGCGGGGGTACATGGCAGAATAAAGGTCCTTGTCCTATGGGGTGGTGCAACATGCCTTGGACACCTTCCCAGCTCCACAGGTCAACAGCCGCAGCTCTTGGGCAAGACGTTACAAACTCAGAAGCTGACATTTCCTCGTATTTGAAATGGGAGCCACAGGAACCCTTCTCCAAGTTTTTAATATTGTGATCTTTGCTAAAATCGCGCAACAAGGTATTTAACATGTTGAAAACACCCTGCAATGGATGGTATTTGTTTAAGGAGACGGCATTGGTGAGGATGTGGAGAAACTGGCTCCCTTGCATACTTCGGTGGGAATGAAAAGCTGTGCAATCACTGTAGAGAACAGTGTGGAGGTTCCTTAAAAAGTTAGAAATAGAACTACCAGCTGGGCGCGGTGGCTCACAATTGTAATCCCAGAACTTTAGGAGGCCGAGGCGGGTGGACCATGAGGTCAAGAGATTCAGATCATCCTGGCCAAGGCGGTGAAACCGTCTCTACTAAAAATACAAAAATCAGCTGGGCATGGTAGCATGCACCTGTAGTCCTAGCTGCTGAGGAGGCTGGGGCAGGCAGAGAACCGCAACTAGAGCAGGGTGGAGGGGAAATGTGTGGTTGTAGCCCCCACACAGCATTCCCACCAGGGCCCTGTGTGCAAAGGGAGGCACCAACCCGCAGACCCAGAATGGTAGAGCCACCGGCAACTTGCAACCTCTGTGTGGAAAAGCCAGGGGCGGAGCTGCCTGCAGCCTTGTGAGCCAATCCCTCATATCAGTGTACCCCGGATGTGGGACATGGAGTCAATGACTGTTTTAGAGCGTTAAGAGTTCGTGGCTGCCCTGCTGGATTTCAGACTCGTGTGGGGCTGTTAGCCCCTTTCTTTTGGTTGATGCCTCCCTTTGGGAACAGGGGTGCTCCCAGTGCTATGCCCCCATTGTCTCTTGGGGATAAATGACTTGTTTTGATTCTACAGGATCATAGGTGGAAGGAACTCCTTTCCAGATGAGACTTTGGACTTGGACTTGGGACTTGGGACTTTTTGTTGTTGATGTTGTTGAGACAGAGTCTTACTCTGTCACCAGGTTGCAATGCAGGGTGCAATGTCGGCTCACTGCAACCTCCACCTCCCGGGTTCAAGCGATTCTCCTGCCTCAGCCTCCTGAGTGGCTGGGACTACAGGTGCATGCCACCGTGCCCAGCTAAGTTTTGTATTTTTAGTAGAGATGGGGTTTCACCATGTTGCCCAGAATGGTCTCAATCTCCTGAACTTGTGGTCCGAAGAAAGAGGAGAAACAGAAAATATTTGTGCACTTGCAAAATGTACTTAGACATATCATTTCCGTCCAGATCTTCGGCTAAAAATAGTCATTATCATTACAATCAGCCACACATGGATGCAAAGGAGACTAGAAAAAATGTCCCTTGGTGTGGGGTAGCCACCTCCCAGAGATTCGAGTGCAGTGTAAGGGGAAATACAGAATGCTTTTTTTTCTGGTGAGCAGCCACACATCTGCCTTGTGTGAAAAATAATCCCAAGAAGAAATGTACCTGAGAACGTCTAGCCAAGGAGCACGATGTTGTAACACCCTGACTGATGAACCATCTGGTGCGACTGACAGACCATCTGGAGTGATTGACAGAACATCTGGGGTGGTTGACAGAACATCTGGGGTGGTTGACAGAACATCTAGGGTGATTGATTCCTCTGTACTTAGAGGGACACCAAAACCAACATTTCAAGTATTATTAACAGAAAAATTGTCGTCTTCCCTCTGGAGCTCATGCAAGTCTTAGTTAACCTGAAGCGAGCTGTAGAAGCCACTAGAACCGACGGAGGCCGCTGTGTGCACACTGGTGGCCTTCTCCCCTCCCAGCTCTACTTCTAGAGTTCAGTGAAGGAAGGGGTCTACATGGCCCACTAAGTTTCCTCTTTCTCTAAACTGGGGGTGCAGGATCTGAACCTGGGCAACTCACCAAGTCCCCTTTCCCCACGAGGTCATAGGATATTGGTTCTTTTCCTTTTTTTTTTTTTTTTTTTGAGACAGAGTTTCGCTCTTGTTACCCAGACTGGATTGCAATGGCGCGATCTCGGCTCACCACAACCTCCACCTCCTGGGTTCAAGCAATTCTCTTGCCTCAGCCTCCCGAGTAGCTGGGACTACAGGCACGCACCACCATGCCCAGCTAATTTTTGTATTTTTTAGTAGAGACGGGGTTTCACCATGTTGACCAGGATTGTCTCGATGTCTTGACCTCGTGATCCACCTGCCTCGGCCTCCCAAAGTGCTGGGATTACAGGCTTGAGCCACCGCGCCTGGCCAGAATATTGTTTCTTTAGTGCACTTACCACATGAGCAGATATGGCTCTCAGTGCAACAAAACTCACGGCTCCCTTATGGGGTGTTGAGTTGTCCCTGGCTGCCGCTGTCCCCTGAGGGACTCTATCCCCGTCCTTCTTGCCCCCAGCTGTGGACTCGTGACTCTTTCCCACACTTGGAATGTGAGCAGCAGTGATGAGTGACATTCAGATTTTTTTTTTAAAAGGCACGGTCCAGACTGGGCTACAGAGTGAGACCCCATCTCTAAATAAATAAATAAATAGATAGATAAATAAATGGGCATTGACCCTGAGAGCCGGCCCAGGAAGCCACTGAGCACTGCCAGGTGTAGTCAGGGGCTGGGGGCTGAGGGCTGAGGAGCCGGCGACAGGAAATGCAGCATGGGGGGCTGCGGGAGACGTGGACGGAAGAGAAAGTCTCTGTGAAACCCCAGTCAGGAGGTAATTTGCCTGTTGTAAGTTGAGTGGACTCCAGTGGGAAAATAATGTGGAACAGTATGTGCATTGATTGAGTAGGAGTGTCCAAAAGGCCAAATAAAGTTTTGGTGTTTTACCCTCGTGGGACGGGTTCTGAACGCAAGTGTGGCGTCATCATATTTTTGTCTAAAATGTATTTCTAAGACCGCTTCCTGAAGTCAGACTTGCACGAAGCTGTAAATGTCTTCTGAGCCCTCGCTCTATGCCAGACCCTGCTCTGAATCCCCTGTATGGATAGTTTAATTTTCACAGCTTTGGAAAGGAGTTTTCATCACTAGACCCATTTTACAGATGAGAACACTGAACTCAGAGGTCGGTTCATTTGATTGGTGTCACGCATCAACATGCATGGATTTCATGGATGGAACTGGGTTTCCACCCAGGAAGGAAGGATGTCCTTACCTTCCTTCCTTAATAATAAAATTATTATTATTATAATTATTGAGACGGAGTCTCACTCTGTCACTCAGGCTGGAGTACAGTGGTGCGATCTCAGCTTGCTGCAACCTCCGCCTCCCGGATTCAAGAAATTCTCCTTGTTTCAGCCTCCCAAGTAGCTGGGATTACAGGTGCGTACCACGATGCCTGGCTAATTTTTGTATTTTTAGTGGAGATGGGGTTTCACTATGTTGGCCAGGCTGGTCTTGAACTCCTGACCTCAGGTGATCCATCTGCCTCGACCTCCCACAGTGTTGGGATTACAGGTGTGAACCACCGTGCCTGGACGTCCTTACCTATTATTGATATGTCATTATATTTCTTTCTTTTTTTTTTTTTTTTGAGACAGAGTTTCACTCTTGTTACCCAGGCTGGAGTGCAATGGCGCGATCTCAGCTCACTGCAACCTCCGCCTCCTGGGTTCAGGCAATTCTCCTGCCTCAGCCTCCTGAGTAGCTGGGATTACAGGCACGCGCCACCATGCCCAGCTAATTTTTTTGTATTTTTAGTAGAGACGGGTTTTCACCATGTTGACTAGGATGGTCTCGATCTCTTGACCTCATGATTCACCTGCCTCGGCCTCCCAAAGTGCTGGGATTACAGGCGTGAGCCACCATGCCCTGCCGATATGTCGTTATATTTCTTAAAGAAAACAAGGAAAATCCAGTGTGGATAGACCAGTTATAAAGTCCTTGCCTTCCGGGACAGTGAGGAGTTGTTTGGATGGGAAGGATCACAGCAGGAATTTCAGTGAGTATGTGGATTTATGACTGGGAGGTAGGCTCAAAAGAAAGGCTGATGGAAGTTTGCCTTCCAGAAGTATCTGACTAGGTTGTGTTAGACTAAACTTGTCACTATTAAAAAAAAAAAAATTTTTTTTTAAGATGAACAAAAACCAGGGAATATCTGTCTGTAGAAAGTGGCACGATTCCAAGCCAGAGAGAAGTTTGGATTCCAAGACATGAAGGAGGAAGGAAGGCAAGTAAGGAGATGGTATCATTTAGGGTTAGTTTTATATTAACGGTTTGCTGATTCTGAAACTAAAAGATGAGAGTCCAAAAAGCTCAGTGGGAGCAGGATGAAGGATTTCAACAGAAAACTGGTAAATACAGGCTGGGCACAGTGGCTCATGCCTGTAATTCCAGCGCTTTGGGAGTCCAAGGTGGGCGGATTGCCTGAGGTCAGGAGTTCAAGACCAGCCGGGCCAACCTGGCAAAACCCCATCTCTACTAAAAATACAAAAATTTGCCAGGTGTGGTGGTGCGCACCTATAATCCAAGCTACTTGGGAGGCTGAGACAGGAGAATCGCTTGAACCCAGAATGGGGAAGTGGCAGTGAGCCGGGATTGCACCATTGCATTCCAGCCTGGGCGACAAGAGCAAAAACTCAGAGAGGGGAGGGGAGGGGAGGGGAGGGGGAAGAGAAGAACAATTGTCCCCAGGGTCAGAGCCAATCAAACACAGCAGTGGCTGATCCAAGCCACAGGGATGCCTGCCCACGCATGGTGCCAGCCAAGTGCTTCTCTGGAGTTCTGGGTGGGTCCAGATGAGAGAAAACCATAGCTGAGTTTATGACTGTCATTCCAGGAAATCGTTCCCTTGAGAACAGAACTTTGTCAAAAGAAGGTGGATTCTACAAAAGATTGAGAGGTAAATGACTCAAAAGATGACCAGGCAGTGGGGGAAATTAGCCAATAGTTGATTCCTATGAAATGTTTTACTATTCCTGTGGAATTTTTGCATGAAACAAGACTGTGGCTTTGGAAAGAGCCCTCCTTGGATGAGAGCTCTTCAGTGGAAGCAGTGGTCCCTGTGGAGGTGGCTGAGAAGGGCACAACCAATGTCCAGGCCGAGCAGGAAGGAAACCCCTCAGGAGCAAGGAGGGTCATCAGGTGAGACCCTAGGGTTTCTCCTTAGAGAAGGAAGGTCTGGGGTACCTGCCACCAGGTGCTAGCGACCAGTCCCCAGAATGGAAATACAAGGGTCATGCCCAGCTGCTCACACGGGTGATGTCCTGGAGCTAGAGCTGCTGGCAACATTGTCACATGCATGCCACATTCCTTCATGAAAATCAGTCTCGGCCGGGCGTGGTGGCTCACGCCTGTAATCCCGGCACTTTGGGAGGCTGAGGCGGGCGGATCACGAGGTCAGGAGTTGGAGACCATCCTGGTCAACATAGTGAAACCCCGTCTCTACTAAAAATACAAAAAATAACCAGGTGTGGTGGTGGGCACCTGTAGTCCCAACTATTTGAGAGGCTGAGGCAGGAGGATTGCTTGAACCCGGGAGGGGGAGGTTGCAGTGAGCTGAGATTCAGTGCAAGACTTCATCTAAAAAAATATATATATGTATATACATATATATATTCTAGGTGAGAGGAAAAAAGACAAATGTGCGCTTAGTTTCTGTGATAATAATATAATAATCATATCAGACTTCTCATCAATCACTCTGGAGGCAGACAAGAGAGAAATCTGTTTGAACACAGCCTATGTACTCCTATGGAGAGATCCCAGAATGCATTCTTAGGGATTAAATGACATCAGGATGGCGTCGGCACTGTGCCAAGAATTGGAGGAATCAGAATGTACATTCATATTGACTTATATTCACCCAGAAACAAACACCGTAAGGATTCACATGAGAAAATTAAAATTGTGGCTCTCCCACGTTTTCTTCCCCTCGACCCGCCTGGACAAGCTGCAGAGCCAGAGATCACCTCTCCGGCTCCTCTTTCTCACCCTCTCCCCTTGTCCTAGCTTCAGAGTCTGCCCTTACGCAGACACGGCGTGCCAGCACCGCGGAGCCAGGTCCTCGTCCAGGGAACACCCCTAACTGGTGTCTCTGTGTTCATTTGTTCCTTCTTGGCCGTCTTCTCCACGTTGTAGCCAGGGCGATCTTTTAAGAGGGACTATCGGCCGGGAGCCTTGGCTCACGCCTGTAATCCCAGCACTTTGAGAGGCCGAGGCGGGCAGATCATGAGGTCAGGAGTTTAAGATCAGCCTGGACAACACCGTGAAACCCCGTCTCTACTAAAAATACAAAACTTAGCTGGGCAAGGTGGTGCGCGCCTGCAGTCCCAGCGATTCTGGAGGCTGAGGCAGGAGAATTGCTCGAACCTGGGAGGCAGAGGTTGCAGTGAGGTGAGATTGAACCACTATGCTCCAGCCTGGGTGACAGAACGAGGCTCCATCTCAAAAACAAAACAAAACAAAATTAAAAAATGAATAACAGGGTCAATCAATTCATGTCTCCTTCCCATTGAAACCTCCAGTAACTTCACGGTGCACTTCGCACGAAACCCGAACTCTGTGACCTGCGGACACTTCCTCACCTCTCCAGTTTCACGTCCGTCCACGCGCCCCTCCCTCCCTGTTCTCAGGCCACGTGGCATTCCCGCTCTTGACAGTGCAAGACTTCATCTAAAAACAATATTCTAGGTGAGAGGAAAAAGGACAAATGCGCACTGAGTTTCTATGATCATAATCACACAGACTTCTCTTCAGTCACTCTGGACCAGGTCCCTCCCTGCCTCGGGTGCTGAGTCTCTGCCCGGATGCGCCGACCTCCTGCTTTGCACCACAGCCTCCAGGTCTCTGCTCAGCATCATCTCAGCAAGAAGGGCCTTCCCTGACCACTCCGTTGAAAGAAGCGCACTCCCCTGACACCCCTCCCTTCGCTAGCAAGGTTTATCCTCATTCCCTCTTGACGTTTATCCTCCTTTCCAATTATCCACCCATTGACTTGTACGCTGTCCCTCTCCCCACATTAGAATGGAGACTTCACTGGCCAGAGACCTCACCTGTCTTCATCTTCACCCTATCACTGGCACTTAGGTCCTGGCGCATAATAGATGCTCAGCAAACACTTGTAGAACGAAGAATAGTGAATCAGAAACAACATTGGCCATTGTTTCCTGGACATTCGAAGGTTGGATCATGGCACCCCTATGCAGTGAAATACTGGATGATCATTCAAGATGATGGTGTTGTTTTCTTTCATTGACATGGAAGATGTCAAGGGTAGTGTCGAGTGAACAAAACAGGAGAAAACCATGTGTGTAGAGGCTGCATACATTAAATGATATGTGCACATTTACATACCTGTTTATGGAAAGAGAGATTTCTGGGAAAATGCTAACAGAAATGCTTGCAGTGATTAACATGAGGTAATGAAGGTTCGAATTCTCTTATTTCATTTGTTTTTGAAACGGAGTCTCGCTCTGTCACCAGACAGGAGTGCAGTGGCACGATCTCGGCTCACTGCAAAGTCCACCTCCCAGGTTCAAGCAATTCTTCTGCCTCAGCCTCCTGAATAGCTGGGGTGACAGGTGCCCACCACCACACCTGGCTAATTTTGTATTTTTAGTAGAGATGGGGTTTCACCATGTTGGCCAGGATGGTCTCAATCTCCTGACCTCGTGATCCACCCGCCTCAGCTTCCCAAAGTGTTGGGATTACAGGCGTGAGCCACTGCCCCCAGCCTCTTATTTCATTTTTTATGTTTTTTTTTTTTTTTTTTGAAGAGTGTTGCTCTGTTGCCCAGGCTGGAGTGCAGTGGCGCCATCTTCACTCACTACAACCTCCACCTCCCAGGTCCAAGAGACTCTCCTGCCTCTGCCTCCCGAGTAGCTGGGATTACAGATGCCCACCACCACACCCAGCTAATTTTTGAATTTTTTTATGTAGAGATGGTGTTCTGCCATGTTGGGCAGGCTGGTGTCAAACTCCTGACCTCAGTTGATTAGCCTGCCTTGGCCTCCCAAAGTGCTGGGATTACAGGCATGAGCCACCACACCCAGCCTTTGAATTTTTTATTTTGGAATTTTTTTTTTTTTTTGTAAGGAAAGAGTCTCACTCTGACACCCAGTCTGCAGTGCAGGGTGCAATCACAGCTCACCGTACTCGGCCTCGCAGGGCTCTGGGGAACCTCCCAACTCAGCATCCTGAGCAGCTGGGACTTCAGACGTGTGCCACCCACACCCAACTCATTTTTAATTTTTTAATTTTTAATTACAAAACTTAGCTGGGCGTGGTGGCATGTGCCTGTAGTCTCAGCTACTCAGGAGGCTGAGGCAGGAGGATTGCTTGAACCTGGGAGGCAGAGATTGCAGTGAGCCGAGATTGTGCCACTGCACTCCAGCCTGGTACCTGGCGACAGAGTGAGACTCTGTCTTAAAAACAAACAAACAAAAAAACCTGTCAAATATTAATAATATAGGAACAGATGGGAGGAGCCTGTGGGAGGAGGTGGTGGATTTATATAATAAACAGTGGTGTTGACGAACAGGTGCCTACTTATCACCAAAATCATCAAGTCCTAGACCTTAAATACAGACAGCTTTTGAGTCAATTATCCCTTGATAGAGTAGGTTTTTGTTTTTGTTTTGAGAGTCTCACTCTGTCGCCCAGGCTGGAGTGCAGTGGCGCAATCTCTGCTCACTGCAATGTCCGCCTCCCAGGTTCAAGCAGTTCTTCTGCCTCCTGAATAGCTGGGATTACAGGCACCCACCATCACGCCCAGCTAAGTTTTGTAATTTTAGTAGAGATGGAGTTTCACTATGTTGGCCAGTCTGGTCTCGATCTCCTGACCTCGTGATCTGCCTGCCTCGGCCTCTCAAAGTGCTAGGATGACAGGCGTGAGCCACCGCACCTGGCCAGGTGTTGTTGTTGCTTTTTTTAATTTTTATTTTTTTTAAACTGTAAGTGTCTGCAGAAAATGTCCAGGTTTGTGGAGTCGTGAGATTCCCACAGGTGTGTCCTGTGAACCTCAGCACCTGGGGTGTGTGTGGTGGCTCTTCTGCCTTTATCTGTATTAAACTTTTTTTTTTTTAAAAAAAGCTCTTTTCTTAAGACTACTATCAGTTCTCATTATTTTCCCAGACATTCTGCAACTGCTCAACTTTTCACTCAAGTTCAAGTTCCTCTTTTTTTCTTCCGGGAGCTCGATTGTGGGCGCCAGTTCGCACATTGCCCTCACCCTAAGTAGCAGCAACTTGCCAGCTGATGCATGAGCCCGGCCTCTGTACCAGAAGGGAGCCTGCCCTCCTAGGAGTCGGGGCACAGGGCCGGGCTCCATCCTCGCAGGGAGGGGCGGGTGCACCTGCGCCCCGGTCTGCGCCATCCACACCGCACGTGCGTCTGCAGGAGCAGGCTCGGCAGCAGGCAACGTGCTTCCACCTGCGAGCTCATGAATCCCCACGAAGATCCCGTAAAGGGTGACTGTGTTCGCCTCTGTTTTATAGAGGAGGACGCTGGCCCTTGGAGGGGTAAAGCCACGCGGAGTCCCCTGGGAAACTCCTGGCACCGAACCAGGCAGTTCAGTGACAAAAGTGAGCTCCCCGCTCCCGCTTGCGGGTGAAACCCCCACTGCCCGTCCAGCATCTCCCCCTGGAGACTCCCGGTCCCCCTCCCCCCAACACCTTCCTCTCTCCACGTGTCCTCAGTTTCTCTGCAGCAAGTTTCTTCCTTCCACGTTCCTCCCTCTTCTGCAGCCTTCACGTTCAGTCCTGTGTCTCTGCGCTGTGCAGGACCCAGCTGCCATAACACCAGCTCACGTCTCAGCGCCCCGAAAGCTGAGACCATCCAGGACATGCCCAGCTTTGGAGTCCTCTCAGGCCCCAGCACCGCCTGCTACACCGCGCACTTCTAGAAAGAACCTTTCGAGACTGGAGAGACACGGCCGGGCGCGGTGGCTCAAGCCTGTAATCCCAGCACTTTGGGAGGCCGAGGCGGGTGGATCACGAGGTCAAGAGATCGAGACCATCCTGGTCAACATGGTGAAACCCCATCTCTACTGAAAATACAAAAAATTAGCTGGGCATGGTGGCGCGTGCCTGTAATCCCAGCTATTCAGGAGGCTGAGGCAGGAGAATTGCCTGAACCCAGGAGGCGGAGGTTGCCGTGAGCCGAGATCGCGCCATTGCACTCCAGCCTGGGTAACAACAGCAAAACTCCGTCCCCCCCAAAAAAAGAAAGAAAGAAAGAAAGAAAAAAAAGACTGTAGAGACGGAGGGCCCCAAGTCCGTTTTCCAGATGCAAAGGGCAGCAGGTGGAAGAGGAGAGACCGTCAACATACACCGTGAAGCTCACTTTGTCAAGATACTGGGCAAAGCACTTGGCATGCACTGACTCATCTTACTGCCCCTAAAACACTCATGTTAGACACTTGCTACTCCTCTTACAAATGGGGAAACTGAGTCACAGCAAAATTAAGCCACTTGCCCAAAGATCTTCAGCCAGGAAGGGATGAAGGTGGTGGCGTTTAAACTTGGGCCCCCCCATCCACAGTCTGCAGACACTCAGACTGCAGCACATTGTAGAAATTCACAGTGCCTGCCGGGCGCCTTGACTCAAGCCTGTAATCCCAGCCCTTTGGGAGGCCGAGGCGGGTGGATCACGAGGTCAAGAGATCGAGACCATCCTGGTCTACAAGGTGAAACCCCGTCTCTACTAAAAATACAAAAAGTTAGCTGGGCATGGTGGCGCGTGCCTGTAATCCCAGCTACTCAGGAGGCTGAGGCAGGAGAATTGCCTGAACCCAGGAGGCGGAGGTTGCGGTGAGCCGAGATCGCGCCATTGCACTCCAGCCTGGGTAACAAGAGCGAAACTCCGTCTCAAAAAAAAAAAAAAAAAAAAAAAAAAACAAGAAATTCACAGTGCCATCCCAATAAGCCTTAAAAGCACTTCTGAGTCCTGACTCTATTTCTTGCTCTTTTCTTATTTTTCACGGGACTCATCTTAATAATTTCACCTTTACCATTCAGGTATATTTGGACACTGTTACATGGCCACAGGGCAACCTCTAGAAGCATGATTTCTTTTTTTTTTTTTTTTTTTAGGGAAGAAGAGAAAAAGAAGGGGAAAAAAAGAAAAAGAGGGAAAAAGGAATATTACTTCATTCCTAAAATGGGTTTCAATAATGGCCGATCAATATTTTGAGTGTTTAAAGTGGTTAATGCATATTTTATGTGTTTAAAATGGAGACCTCTATTGTGTTTGTTTGTTCTGGCTCTGAGTTCAAGTCCTGGATATCGTTATCAATTTGTTGTCTCGTTGAATCTAAATCTCATTATGTGTCTTATGTATCTGGGTGTTAAGATCTCTTATTGTTACATTAATCCTTTTACCCTTGCATCCTTGTAGCTTTGAAATCTATTTTATTAAGTGTGAGAATTGCAACTGCTGCTTTTTATTTATTTATTTTTGCTCTCCATTTGGTTGGTGAGTTTTTTTCCATCCCCTTGTTTTGAGTCTTTGTATATCTTCAGATATATCGTTAGATTTTGTGGATAATATATATTTTGTGTGTTTAACATGGAGAGCTCTATTGAGTTTATTTGTTCTGGATCTTAGTTCCAGTCCCGGGTATCGTTATCAATTTTTTGTCTCGTTGAATCTAAATCTCATTATGGGTCTTATGTATCTGGGTGTTAAGATCTCTTATTATTACATTAATCCTTTTACCCTTGTATCCTTGTAGCTTTGAAATCTATTTTGTCAAATGTGAAAATTGCAACTCCTGCTTCTTATTTATTTATTTTTGCTCTCCATTTGGTTGGTACGTTTTTTTTTTTTTTTTCCAACCCTTTATTTTGAGTCTATGTATATCTTTGGATATACCGTTAGATTTTGTCTGTATCTTTTGATTGGGAGATTTGGTCGATTTAAATTTAGGGTTGCTGCCATTTGTTGTTAACTGGCTATTTTGTCCTTTCGTTGATAAAAATTCTTCTTTATGTTAATGCTCTTTACTTTTTGATGTATTTTTAGAAAGGGTCATACTGGTTGTTCCTTTCTGTGTATAATGCTTCTTTTAGAAGTTCTTGTAAAGCAGGCCTGGTGGTAATAAAATCTCTGAGTACTTGCTTGTTCCTAAAAGATTTTATTTTTCCTTCAAATGTAAAGCTTAAATTGGCAGGATATGAAATTCTGGGCTGAAAGTTCTGTTGATTAAGTATGTTGAATATTGGCCCCCACTCTCTTCTAGCTTGTAGGGTTTCCGTTGAGAGATCTGCTGTAAGCCTAATAGGCTTACCTTTATGGGTGACTTGATCTTTCTCTCTGGCTGCCCTTAATATTTTCTCCTTCGTTTCGATCTTGGTGAATCTAATGATTATGTGCCTTGGGGTTGGTCTTCTTGAGGAATATCTTTGTGGTGTTCTCTGTATTGCCTGGGGTCGAATAGTGTCCTGCTTTGCTAAATTAGGAAAATTTTCCTGGATAATGTCCTGGAGAGTATTTTCCAGCTTGACTTCATTCTCTCCATCACATTCAGGTACACCAATCAAGCGTATATTAGGTCTTTTCACATAGTCCCATATTGCTTGGAGACTTTGCTCATTCCTTTTTATCCTTTTTTCTCTATTCTTGTCTTGTCGTTTGGTTTCATTAAGTTGGTCTTCTACCTCTGATACCCTTTCTTCTGCTTGATCCATTCGGCTGTTTAAGCTTGTACATATTTCACTGAGTTCTCGTGTTGTATTTTTCAACTCCATAAGTTCATTTGTATTCCTCTCTATACTGTCTATTCTTTTCAACATTTCATCGAACCTTTTTTCCAAGTTCTTAGTTTCTTTACATTGGGTTAGAACAAGTTCCTTTAACTCCCAGAAGTTTCTTATCATCCACCTTTTAAAGCCTACTTCAGATAATGGAACACAGTCCTTTTCCATCAGGGCTTGTTCCGTTACTGATGAGTCCTCTTCCATCAGGGCTTGTTCGGTTGCTGATGAGTCCTTTTCCATCAGGGCTTGTTCTGGGGCTGATGAGTCCTTTTCCATCAGGGCTTGTTCCGTTGCTGATGGGTTCTGATTTTGAGTATACTTGGCCTTCTTAGGCTGTTTTTTTCCCTTCATTGTAAATGAACCGCCTTTCTAATTAGTTTTCTGAGTCGACGTCCGACTTATTGATTCCCAGTGCTGGGATCTGAGCCACCCACTGTGGCAGCCTAAATAGCAGCGGTAAGACTGATGGTGCTCTTCTGCCCGGGAATCTCTGGTCTGGCTTCCCTCTTGAGTCCGCAACAAGAGGCTCTGACTTCCCGGAGCTCCAAACTCCGGTCAGTAGGGGAAGCAGTCCCGTTGGCTCTGCATGAAGAGCTGCTGCGCCGAGATGCCGGCAAAACCGCTGCGGCGGCCACAAGAGTCGCGCTGGCGACCCGTGGGGCTCCTCCACTGGGAATCGGCTAATCGGTGAGTGACGAAAATTCGTCTAATGATGTGGCGTCGTCTCGTTCTCTGAGCTTTCACTGGGAGCTACAATCCTGAGCTGTTAGTGGTCGGCCATCTTGGATCTGACCTGCATGATTTCTAAGAATGAAGAAGGATGTGGTCAGTGTGTTCCTAAAATTATGATACTGCTTTGTCAGATAACATTTCTTTTTCCTTTTTGAGTTAGGGTCTCACTCTGGCACCCAGGCTGGAGTGCAGTGGAGCAATCTCGGTTCACTGCAGTCTCTCTCTGCCTCTTGGGCTCAAGCCATCCTCCCACCTCAGCCCCCCAAGTAGCTGGGACTATAAGCACTCACCACCACGCCTGGATAATTTTTGTTTGTTTGTTTGTTTGTTTTTGAAGAGCTGGGGTTTCACCATGTTGTCCAGGCTGGTCTCAAACTCCTGAACTCAAGCAATCTGCCCACCTTGGCTTCCCAAAGTGCAGGGATTACAGGCATGAGCCACCACGCCTGGCGCTTGCTAGAAATTGATTGTACTTTTCGGCTTCATAATTTCCATTTGGTTTTATGCTTTAATAATTTCCTAAGGTAGCTTTAAGGTCACTTCCTGTAACTAAGATTTCTGCCTCTGCTGATTAGTCGGGATTGCTCTCCTTCAAGTTTTGCGTGCTAGCCTAATGGCTTGGATGTTGTTGCTCAGCGCCATTTTATTTTATTTTACTGCATTTATTTTTAGCAGCTTTATTTAGGTATAATTGCTGTACTAAAACACCGCCTCCCTCAATGGACACAGCTAGATGAATTTGGACATATGCAATCACCCCGTAGAGGACATTCTCGTGCATGCGTTGTTAGTTTTTTTCACTTCTCACAGGAACGTATTTCAGGCTTTTCCATCTCCGTGCTACATATGGGGAAATAGAGGCTCGCAGAGAAGGAAGGTTGGGGTCCAGGTCACCTGTTCCTTGTCCCCCAGGCTGAGGAGCAGAGACCACCCACCTTGGGGCTGCAAGAGTTTAACGCATATCTTGGGCGCCGTCTTGTGGCCACAGTGGAGAAACTCCCTGCTTAGTTCATGTTTATTTTTTTCCATCTGGCATTCATTTTTCTTATTCAGTAAGTATTTGTCGGTCCTCTCCTGTGATGCCAGACACTGTTTGAGGCTCCAGAGGTCCATCAATATACAAAACAAACGCCCTTTCCATCGAATAGCTTATATTCTTACAGAAGCAGACAGGCAGTAACCAGTGAGCATCATACATTCACAGTGAGAGCTATTTGGATAAATGAGAAGGTTCCGCGGTGGTCTGGGGGTCTGGAGGGTACAAAGGTCAGCAGGGGGAGCAGCGTGGTGGTTGCAAACAGAGGAGCGGGGAGAGGGAAGTGTCCAGAAAGAGAATGCAGAGGGGTGAGGGTTGGTGCTACAGATCCCATTTAGAGCTCCGTTGGTCACCATGATTACCCTGAGTGGGCTTGGAAGTAACACAAATGACCCTAAATAGAATGTGTCTTCATGAGCATTCTTCTTCCCAAACTTCCACTAGAAAGCTGAGCTACCTCTCACAACAGGGGACGTGTCATCCCACTAGACTTCAAACATCCTCAGCAATTCCCCGTCTCCTTTTTTCCAAGAGTCAGGGTTCCTCAGCCCTGCTCTAGACCTGCGTCTGCTGACCCCTAGAAACCTGTCCTGGAAGTCTCACAAGGCTCTTCACACTCATGGTTGGTGGAATGGTGACCTCAGAGCTGTGCAGTGCACAACCTACCCAGCTGGACATGATGGCCCTGATGCTCTTCCTCTGTGCTCCCACTGCGCTCTTTGCTGACCATGTCATTTCTACTGGGTGGTGCAATGCCAGCTTCTCTCCTCAGTCATATCCTGTAAGCTGTTTAGGGATAAGATAGAATCAAAGTTCTACCCAGGTCCCTGGTACTCAGAAGAGGGGCTGAAACATTGTCGACCACTCAGTAGCACTCTACTTAACAAATTGCCCAGGTAGTTATGGTTAGATTTCTATAAAAGGCTGAATAATTACAGAAAGCCTCTAGAAACTGGTGTATAATTATGTAGGGGCGCTGGCAGTGTGTAGAGTCACCGAAATCAGCTAAGGAATCATGGTGCAGTCTCAGGAACCAGCTGGATAATTGCACCAGGAGCTCCCGGAACCAGCTGGATAATTATAGTGGAGTCCCTGGAACTCAATGGGTAATTACCGTGTAGTCATGGAATCAGCAGTCATAATAGAAACGTCCCAAATGCAGACACAAGGGAAAGTCTGGAGACACTTTCGATTGTCACAACTCAGAGGAGAGGGGGATGCTACTGCCACTGAGGTGGGGGGAGGCCGGGGATGCAGAGGATAGCTCCTCCCCCGAGGAATAACCTAGCCCAGAATGTCAACAGTGTTAGCCAGAAAAAACAGGTGTCCTTCACCTGGTGAGTAACACAAGACTCTCCTGAGAATGCAGGTGATATGATTTTGCTCTGGGTCCCCACCCAAATCTCACCTGCTATTTTAATAATCCCCACATGTCATGGGAGGGACCCAGTGGGAGGCGACTGAATCATGGAAGCAGGTTTTTCCCATTCTGTTCTTGTGATAGTGAGTAAGTCTCAGGAGATCTGATGGTTTTATAAAGGTGAGTTCCTCTGCACGCGCTCTCTCCTGCCTGCCGCCATGTAAGACATGCCTTTGCTCCTCCTTCACCTTCTGCCATGATTGTGAAGCCTCCCCAGCCGTGTGGAACTGTGAGCCTATTAGATCTCTTTGCATTGTAAACTACCCAGTCTCCGGTGTGCCTTCATTAGCAGCATGAGAACAGACTAATACACAGGGTTCGATCAATAGGAGATTTATTACTTGACACAAGTCAGGAGGGCACTGGTGTATTCTTCAAAGCGGTGTCTCCCTAAGGGAAAGTGACAGGAGGGCTCTACGGGTGAGGAAGAGAGGAGAGGGTGCGTCATTGCATGTGTGGGGGGGTCCCAGTTACACAGAGGCACTGAGTCATCACCAGCACATGAGCCGCCTCCTCCAGGATGGAGACTAGAGCACAGCAGTGAGGTAAGCTCACTCGGTTCGTCTCTAAGTTGCCAGGGCCTGTCAGAAGCTGGTTCCAACCAACCAGTGGCCACATTCTACACAGGGTTTGGGGACAGGCTGCAGGGCAGGAGGCTGTAAAACAGGCTGATTGCTCAAGTTGATTAAATTCCTATAATCCCGGGAGACCCTCCCTGCCTCCGTATAGTAGTGCTCGGGTTGAGAAATTTTCTTTAAAAGATTTTATTTTTAGGCGGGGTGCGGTGGCTCATGCCTATAATCCCAGCACTTTGGGAGGCCGAGACAGGTGGATCACAAGGTCAAGAGATCGAGACCATCCTGGTCAACATGGTGAAACCCCGTCTCTACTAAAAATACAAAAATTAGCCGAGGTGGGTGGATCAAGAGGTCCAGAGATCGAGACCATCCTGGTCAACATGGTGAAACCCCGTCTCTACTAAAAATACAAAAAATTAGCTGGGCATGGTGGTGCGTGCCTGTAATCCCAGCTGCTCAGGAGGCTGAGGCAGGAGAATTGCCTGAACCCAGGAGGCAGAGGTTGCCGTGAGCCGAGATCGCGCCATTGCACTCCAGCCTGGGTAACAAGAGCGAAACTCCGTCTCAAAACAACAAAAAAGATTTTATTTTTTAGAGCAATTTTAGGTTCATAGCAAAATTGAGTGGAAGGTGGAGATTTTCCATGTTCTCCCTCCCCCATACCTGTGTAGCCTCTTCCATTACCAACATTCCCTACCAGAGCGGTACATGTGCTACCATTGATGAGCCTGCATTGACACATCGTGATCACCCAAAGTCACAGTAGGGCTCACTTCCTCTTCCCCTGTACATCCTATGACTTTAGGCAAACGTCTAATGACAGGCCTGCACCATCACACTGTTAGATGCAGTAAAACCATCGCCCAGAATAGAATTCTGCGCACCACCTATTCACCCTTCCTTCCCCCAGCTCCTGGCATCCCTGATCCTTTCCTGTCTCCATACTTTGCCTTTTCCAGAAGGTCATATTGTTGAAATGAGACAATATGCAGCCTTTTCAGATGTGCTTCTGCCATTTAGCGATATGCACTAAGGTTCCTCCGTGTCTTTTTATGGTGTGATTACTCGTTTCTTTTTATTTGTTTATTTATTTATTTTTGAGATGGTGTCTCGCTCTGCTGCCCAGGCTGGAGTGCAGTGACCCGATCTCAATTCACTGCAACCTCCGCCGCCTCCCATGTTCAAGTGATTCCCCTGCCTCAGCCTCCCAAGTAGCTGGGATTACAGGCGGGCATCACCACAGCCAGCTAATTTTTGTATTTTTAGTAGAGATGGAGTTTCACCATGTTAGCCAGGCTGGTCTCGAACTCCCAACCTCAGGTGATCCACCCGCCTTGGCCTCCCAAAGTGCTGGGATTACAGGTGTGAGCCACCGCGCCCGGCCTCATTTCTTTTTAGTGCTGAATAATATTCCATTGTCTGGATGGACTATAGTTTATGAATCTATTCACCTACCGAAGAACATCTTGGTGGCTTCAAGGAAATAGGAGTTAGGATGTTGCTCCCTGGAGGTGAATCCACCTGATCCAGGCTGCCCCGCAGCACGGCTTCCAGTGGGGAGAGGCAGACACAAGAGCGAAGCACTTCGGCCTGGCACCAGCCAAGCTGGCGGCTCACGCACTGCAAACACGGTGTTCCTCAGCGCCTTAACGGGCCAGGCAGGAGCTAGGGGACGGGGATTATGAGACAATGGCTTTGCCCTCACTGGGTTAGGGTGCTGGCAACTTGAACTTGGTCTCTGCCGAGTCATGACGAAGTGACACGGACGGGTGTAGTCAAGGGACCCTGAGCAGCTCCTCGTGACTGGAGGCTCTTGGTGAAAAGGAATGGGAGACATGTCACCAGGTCCTTGTCACAAAGTTGCTTTCGTTGCTACCATTCTGAGGCCTGGGATAAGTTGATAAGCTGTTTCAAATCCAGTTGTACTCCCATCATTCAGGTTAAACTAACCTGCTGGCGGGGGGCAGTGGCTCACACCTGTAATCCCACCCAGCACGTTGGGAGGCCGGGGTGGGCGGATCGCTTGAGGTCAGAAGTTCAAGACCAGCCTGGCCAACATGGGAAAATCCCGTCTCCACTAAAAATACAAAAATCAGCCAGGCGTGGTGGTGCACACCTGTAACCCCAGCTACTTGGGAGGCTGAAGCAGGAGAATGGCTTGAACCCAGGAGGGGGACGTCATGGTGAGCCGAGATTGCCACACTCCAGCCTGAGCAATAGAGCGAGACTCTTTCTCAAAACAAACCAAAAAAAGCTTACCCTCTGTGATGCAGCAATCCCACTACTGGGTATGTACCCAAAGAAACTGAAACCCATGTGTGGAAGAGATGTCTGCACCCCCATATGTATTTGCAGCATTATTCACAATAGATGAGATAGGGAATCACCCAGGGCTCCATCAGTGGGCAGTGGAGAAAGGAAATGTTTATATACACAGTGGAAACGCATATATACACTACCCAGCCTCAGAAGGGAAGGAAACCCAGTCATTCACAACATGGATGTAATCGTAAACCTGAAGGACATTGTGCCATGTGAAATAAGCAGGACACAGAAAGGCAAATACCGTGCAACCTCACTTACACATGGAATATTAAAAAGTTGAACTCGGCCGGGGGCGGTGGGTCAAGCCTGTAATCCCAGCACTTTGTGAGGCCGAGGCGGGTGGATCACGAGGTCAAGAGATCGAGACCATCCTGGTCAACATGGTGAAACCCCGTCTCTACTAAAAATACAAAAAATTAGTGCATGCCTGTAATCCAAGCTACTCAGGAGGCTGAGGCAGGAGAATTGCCTGAACCCAGGAGGCGGAGGTTGCGGTGAGCCGAGATCGCGCCATTGCAGCCTGGGTAACAAGAGCGAAACTCCATCTCAAAAAAAAAAAAAAAAATTGAACTCACAGAAGCAGAGAGCAGAATGGTGGCTACCAGAGGCTTGGGGAGGGGGTTAGGAATTGCGGAGATCATGGTCAAAGGGTACAATTTTAGATAGAAAAAAGAAGTTCAGATACCTATGGTGCAACATGGTGACTAATTAGTGGAAACGCATTCTGTACTTAAACATTGCTAAGAGAGTAGATCCTATGGGCTCTCACCACACACCCAAAAATGACAACTATGTGGCTGGGAAAGGTGGCTCATACCTGTAATCCCAGCATTTTAGGAGGGCGAGGCAAGCAGATCGCTTGAGGTCAGGAGTTGAGACCAGCCTGGGCAACATGGCAAAACCCCATGTCTATGAAAAATGCAAAAATTATCTGGGCATGGTGGCACACACCTGTGATCCCAGCTACTTGGGAGGCTGAGGCACAAGAATTGCTTGAACCTGGGAGGTACAGGTTGCAGTGAGCCAAGATCGTGCCACCACACTCCAGCCTGGGTGACTGAGTGAGACTATCTCAGAAAAAAAAAAATGAGGTGAGAGGTATGTTACACATCTTGATTATGGTAATTATTTCACGATGTATACATATGTCAAGACATCATGTACACCTTAAATATATACACTTTTATTTGTCAATTACATCTCAAGCTGGGGGGGAAAAATAATGGCAAGACTACTTTTGGAAACACTTTGACACTATTTCAGAAAATTGACTAACAATCACGATAGCGCAATTATTCCATTCCTATACGTATACTCTAAAAAAATTCCTTCACATATGCACCAAGAAACATATATAAAATGCCTGTTACATAACAGAGAAAGTAAAATAAATAGAAAAGTAACTAAAATAAAAGAAACCCATGTGTCCATCAACAGGTACAAAAATACAGAAACTGTGATAGAGATCTATACTGGAAAGCTTCAAACTATGCATTGAAAATGATTTCACGAATCATTTCGGAAAAACTTCATGGTGTTTTTTTGTCATTTTTATCAAGTTCAATCCCAAATGTGGTTTAGAGACACTATTTAAAACGAATAAGGGGCCGGGGGCGGTGGCTCACTCCTGTAATCCCAGCACTTTGGGAGGCTGAGGCGGGCAGATCACTGGAGGTCAGGAGTTCAAGACCAGCCTGGCCAACATGGTGAAACCCCATCTCTATTAAAAATACAAAAATTAGCCAGGCGTGGTGGCGGGCGTCTGTAATCCCAGCTACTTGGGAGGCTGAGGCAGGAGAATCGCTTGAACTCAGGAGGCAGAGGTTGAGGTGAGCTGAGATCACACCATTGCACCTCAGTTTGGGTGACTGTGGGATTCTGTCTCAGAACTTAAAGTAAAATAAAATAAAATAATAAAAAGAAAACAAGGGAAGGACAAGCATAGTTACTTCCACAGAGGAGGAAAGGAGGATGAGAATGGAAGGAGATTCCAGGTAGATGGAGTGGCCAGGATAAGATTGTAGCTCTTAATCTGTATGGTGGGCTAAGTGAGGCCACATCATTAATGTTTCATTATTTATGCTGTTTTATAGATTCTCTTTTATTTATGAAAAATACATAATATGTGTTTGGTAAAGTGATCAAACTTTTCATTTTCTCATTCTTTCTATATGTGTCAGTTAGCTACTGCTGTGTAACAAATCACCCCACAGGTAGCAGCTTCAAACAACACAGGTTTATTGTCTGGAGATTTCTGTGAATCCAGGATCTGAGCACAACCCCACCGAGTTTTCAGCTTCAGGGTCTCTCCCGGGGCTGCAATCAAGGGGCCAGTGGATTTGTGGTCACCAGGCTCTACTGACTAAAAGTCATTGTTGGCAGTTCAGTTCCTTGCTGACTCTGGGCCAGAGGCCACCCCTCAGTTCCTTGCCACGCAGGCTTTCTGCAACAGGGTAGTTGTTTCATCAAAGCACACAGACTAAGAAGGCAAAAAGTCTGCTGGCAGAATGCAAGCCACGAAATCATCCTTAAAAGGACGGGATTACATGACGCTATAAATACCAGGAGGTGGGGATTATTGGGGACCATCTGGGAGGCTGCCTAGCACATGCACAAGGCAAACCTCATGAATATGTATGTATTATATATGTTGCTTTCAGGCTTCCACCAAAAATAGGATTGCCTTACAGCTCCATCAGCCTAGGACCCACACAGCAGGTGTGGCTAGCTTGTTTTTAGGGAGCAGAGACAGAGGGTTCCTCATATCCCACAGCCACACCCCACAGTGACAACAGGGCAGGTGCCTCAAAGTGCAGAGGGAGTCTGACCAGTTTTCTTACCATGTATAGGGCCGAAAGCATGATCTCTATTTGGCCATGGAAAGCCCACCACTGAGCAGTCCCTCTCTTTCCTCTGTATTACACTAACACTTCACACTAACATAAGCACCGAGCCGGGCACAGTGGCTCACGCCTATCATCCCAACACTTTGGGAGGCCGAGGCAGGTGGATCACGAGGTCAGGAGTTCGAGACCAGCCTAACCAACATTGTGAAACCTTGTTTCCACTAAAAATACAAAAATTAGCTGGGTGTGGTGGCGCATGCCTGTAGTCCCAGCTACTTGGGAGGCTGAGGCTAGAGAATCACTTGAACCCAGGAGGCGGAGGTTACAGTGAGCCAAGATCACACCACTGCACTCCAGCCTGGCAAGAGAGCGGGACTTTGTCTAAAAAAATGAAAAACAAACAAACAAAACAAATAAACAAAAAATATAACCTCTAAGCAGAGATGGGCTTGGTACAGGAGTTTAGCAAGAATGGCAAATGTCACACCATTACTCCTTGTTGCAGAGAGTACCATCTATCTTACAGGAAGAGTCACAGAAAGCCCTGTATAATTTGCAATAAGAAAATAGTCACAACTGGGGCCCAGCGCAGTGACTCACACCTCCCAGCACTTTGGGAGGCCGAGGTGGGCAGATCATGAGGTCAGGAGTTCGAGACCAGCCTGGCCAATGTGGTGAAACCCCATCTCTACTAAAAATACAAAACAAAACAAAAAAATTAGCCAGGCATGGTGGTGGGTGCCTGTAGTTCCAGCTACTCAGGAGGCTGAGGCAGGAGGATTGCTTGAACTCAGGAGTGGAGGTTGCGGTGAGCCGAGATCACACCACTGCACTTCAGTCTCGGCAACAGAGTAAGACTGTCTCTCAAAACAAAAAAGAAAAGAAGAAATTAGCAGGCATGCACCACCACACACAGCTAATTAAAAAAAAAAAATTGGCTGGGCATGGTGGCTCAAGCCTGTAATCCCAGCACTTTGGGAGGCTGAGGCAGATGGATCACGAGGTCAAGAGATTGAGACCATCCTGGTCAACATGGTGAAACCCCGTCTCTACAAAAAATACAAGAAATTAGCTGGGCATGGTGGCGCGTGCCTGTAATCCCAGCTACTCAGGAGGCTGAGGCAGGAGAATTGCCTGAACCCAGGAGGTGGAAGTTGCAGTGAACTGAGATCGTGCCACTACACTCCAGCCTGGGTAACAAGAGCGAAACTGCGTCTCAAAATAAAAACACTTTTTTTGTAGAGATGAGGTCTCGCTCTGTTGCCGAGGCTGGTCTTGAACTCCTAACCTCAAACGATCCTCCGGCCTTGGCCTCCCAAACTGCTGGGGTTACAGGCGTGAGCCCCCAGCCCAGCCCTCGTGTGGTCTTTCTCAAGACATAATTCGGCATGTTACTCCCCTCCTGAGCCCTCACCTGGCTCCTTGCTAATCCAAGTGTGGGCCACAGACCAGCAGCATTGGCTTCACCTGGGAGCTTGTTAGGCCATCAGACAGGTAGGCCCCTGCTGCTTTAGAATCTGTACTTTAACAAGATCCCCAGGTGACCTGTATTCATATCAAAGCTTTAAAAACATTGTCCTAAGACACCTTAAGGAAAGCCCTTTGATGGTCCAGAGACCTAGCCCATCACACTGTGATTCCTCCTTCTAGAAAAAAGCATGAGATGAGTCCATCGTGACTGTTTTCTTTTTTTTTTTTTAATTTGAGATGGAGTTTCACTCTTGTTGCCCAGGCTGGAGTGCAATGACGCGATCTCGGCTCACAGCAACCTCCACCTCCCAGATTCAAGCGATTCTCCTGCCTCAGCCTCCAGAGTAGCCAGGATTACAGGCACCTTCCACCATTCCTGGATAACTTTTTGTATTTTTAGTAGAGATGGGGTTTTACCACGTTGGCCAGGCTGGTCTCGAACTCCTGACCTTAGGTGTCTGCCCCCTCGGCCTCCCAAAGTGCAGGGATTACAGGCGTGAGGTATCGTGCTTGGGTTTGTTTTGTTTTTTCTCTTTAGCTACTACTTCCTCTTCAGCTACTCAGAAGACTGGGATGGCAAGATGGCTTGAACCTGGGAGGTCAACGCTGCAGTGAGCTCTGATTGCATCCCTACACTTCAGACTGGGCAACACAGCAAGACCCCCCCCTCAAAAAAAAAAAAAACAGAAGAGAAAGACCACACTAGCGCAGTGATTCTGAACCAGGGACAGTCTTGCCCCCTGGGGATATTTGGCTCTGCCTGGAGACATTATTGGTTGTTATCACTTCTGAGCAGGGGCGTGTAGTGGGTAGAGGCCACAGATGCTACTATACAACCCACAGTGCCCAGGGCAGCCCCCACACCAAGGAAGGACCTGTTCCCACCAAGCAGAAGTAACACGGGAGCCATCATGAGCCTCACTAGGGGGACAGAGAAGGAGCCGGTTCTTGGTGCTCACGGTTGTCAGCTTCCCAATTTCTTTTTTTTTTTGAGATGGAGTTTGGCTGTTGTTACCCAGGCTGGAGTGCAATGGTGCGATCTCGGCTCACCGCAACCTCCGCCTCCTGGGTTCAGGCAATTCTCCTCCCTCAGCCTCCCGAGTAGCTGGGATTACAGGCACGTGCCACCATGCCCAGCTAATTTTTGTGTTTTTAGTAGAGACAGGGTTTCACCATGTTGACCAGGATGGTCTCCATCTCTTGACCTCGTGATCCACCCGCCTCGGTCTCCCAAAGTGCTGGGATTATAGGCGTGAGCCACCACGCCCGGCCCCCAATTTCAAACTTCCAAGTTTTCAATCCTAGCTCTGCCCCCCTACTACGTGTGTGAAAACGGTCAAGTAATTTGCCTCTCTGTGCCTCAGTTTCCTCTTCTGTAAAAGGGTTTAATATCAGTATCTAACTGAGCACTGTTGTTAAGAGCAAATGGACCAATATATGAAATCATCTTTTTTTTTCTTTTTAGGACAGAGTTTTGCTCTTGTTACCCAGACTGGATGCAATGGCATGATCTCAGCTCACTGCAACCTCCACCTCCTGGGTTCAAGGGATTTTCCTGCTTCAGCCTCTGGAGTAGACGGGATTACAGGCACGCACCACCACGCCTGGATAATTTTTGTATTTTTAGTAGAGATGGAGTTTTGCCACGTTGGCTGCGCTGGTCTCAAACTCCTGACCTCAGGTGATCCCCCTGCCTCCCAAAGTGCTGGGATTCCAGGTGTGAGCCAGTGTACTCGGCCACAAATGTCTTACATAGAGAGACCTTAAGCAAGGTTAGTTAGGCAAAGTAGCACTGATCTCAGGGGTATTGGCTTCTATCCATTCAGGGCCTTGGGTGGCAAGAAATAGAAATTGACTGAATGATTTGGGCAGAAAATGAATTGATTGCAAAGATATTGGGTAGCCAGTTACTGTATGTTATAAAATAGCCAGAAGACAGTCTTTTTTTTTTTTTGAGACGGAGTTTTGCTCTTGTTACCCAGACTGGGGTCTAATGGCACGATCTCGGCTCACCGCAACCTCCGCCTCCTGGGTTCAGGCAATTCTCTTGCCTCAGTCTCCTGAGTAGCTGGGATTACAGGCACGCACCACCGTGCCCAGCTAATTTTTGTATTTTTAGTAGAGACGGGGTTTCACCTTGTTGATCAGGATGGTCTCGATCTCTTGACCTCATGATCCACCCGCCTCGGCTTCCCAAAGTGCTGGGATTATAGGCGTGAGCCACCGCGTCCAGCCGAAGACAGGGTTTTTAATGTTCTCACCACAAAGAAATGATAAATGGGGCCGGGCATGGCGGTCCATGTCTGTAATCCCAGCACTTTGGGAGGCCGAGGCGGGGGGATCGCTTCAGCTCATGAGTTTGAGATCAGCCTGGACAACATGGTGAAACCCCGTTTTAAAAATAAATAAATCAATAAAAAGAAAGAAGCCGGTAGCTGAGCTCCGTCCAAATCTGAGAGCCTCGAAACCAGGGAAGCCAGCAGGGCAGCCCCCGGCTGAGGGTTCAAGTGATTCTCCTGCCTCAGCTTCCCACAAAGCTGAGACTACAGGCGCCCACCACCACACCTGGCTAATTTTGTTTGTGAGGCTGAAGGCCTGACATCCCCCAGGAAGCTGCTGATGCGAGTCCTGAAGTCCAGAGGCTGAAGAAACTCGAGTCTGACGTCCAAAGGCAGGAGAGGGAGCAAGCACCTGGTGCAGGACAAGAGCATGAGAAGATTCCCCAGGCAGACCATCCCGCCTTCCCCTGCCTGCCGTATTCCAGCCACTCCAGCGGCTCACTGGGCAGCCAGTGTCCTAGTTTGATCATATGTATCAGAACATCACACTGTGGCCGGGCACAGTGGCTCACGCCTGTAATCCTGGCATTTCGGGAGGCCGAGGCGGGCGGATTGCCTGAGACCAGCAGCTCGAGACCAGCTTGGGCAACAAGGTGAAACCCTGTGTCTACTAAAATACAAAAATTAGCCAGGCATGGTGGCATGCATCTGTACAGGTACATGGAAGGCTGAGGCAGGAGAATCGCTTGAACTCGGGAGGCGGAGGTTTTGGTGAGCTGAGGTCATGCCACAGCATTCAAGCCTGGGCATCAGAGTGAGACTCCATCTCAACAATAAAAAAATTACATTGTGCCCCGTAAGTATTCCTAATTACAATGTGGCAACTAAAATGAAAAGCATTTTTTAAAAAGATCTTGGGGGCTGGGCACGGTGGCTCACACCTGTAATCCCAGCACTTTGGGAGTCTAAGGCAGGTGGATCACAAGGTCAAGAGTTTGAGACCAGCCTGGCCAACATGGTGAAACTACATCTTTACTAAAAATACAAAAGTTAGCTGGGTGTGGTGGTGAGTGTCTGTAGTCCCAGTTACTCAGGAGGCTGGGGCAAGAGAATTGCTTTGAAAGCAGAAGGTGGAGGTTGCAGTCAGCCAAGATTGCTCCATTGCACTCCAGCCTGGGCAACAAGAGCGAAACTCTTCCTTAGGAGAAAAAGTCCCACGTGGGGGCTGGATGTGGTGGCTCATGCCTGTAATCTCAGCATTTTGTGGGACTGAGGTGAGCGGATCACCTGAGGTCGAAGTTCGAGACCAGCCTGGCCAACATGGTGAAACCCTGTCTCTACTAAAAATACAAAAATTAGCTGGGCGTGGCGGCAGACGCCTATAATCCCAGCTACTCAGGAGACTGAGGCAGGAGAATCGCTTGAACCCGGGAGGTGGAGGTTGCAGTGAGCCAAGATCATGCCACTGTACTCCAGCCTGGGCAACAGAGCGAGACTCTGTCTCAAAAAAAAAAAAAAAAAAAAAGTCCCACATGGGGCCATGTGATGGGGGAACCCACTCTCCGCCTCAAAGGATAGGACAGAGAGCACCTTTTCTCTACAGAGGAGGGCAGAGCCAGACTTCCCACTAAGACTCAGACTGGCAGGAACCTCTTTTCAAGCAGCAAAAGGGTTCATACATGGAAAGCGGAAAATGACAAATTGTGACTTGCCACCATGCATAGCAGCCTAGGTGTTTCCCAAAATAAAACCTCTCTTCCCACACACTTTTTGCCAGGTGCCCCAAGTTTTTTTTTTTTTTTAATTTAAGGAGATCGACAAACCTGTGGGTGAGAAGGTTGGTAGAGGCTGAGTTTCTCTCCAACATCTTATTATAAAAATTTTGCGCCAGGCGCAGTGGCTCACGCCTATAGTCCCAGCACTTTGGGAGGCCGAGGCCAGTGGATCACGAGGTCAAGAGATCGAGACCATCCTGGTCAACATGGTAAAACCCCGTCTCTACTAAAAATACAAAAAATTAGCTGGGCATGGTGGCACGTGCCTGTAATCCCAGCTCCTCAGGAGGCTGAGGCAGGAGAATTGCCTGAACCCAGGAGGTGGAGGTTGTGGTGAGCCGAGATTGCGCCATTGCACTCCAGCCTGGGTAACAAGAGCGAAACTCCGTCTCAAAAAAAAAAGAAAAAAATTTTGCAAGCATAGAGAAGAATTGAAAGAATCTTAGAATGGACACCCCATCCACACCACCCAGACTCCACCATTAACAATTTTTTTTTTGAGACAGAGTCTCCCTCTGTCGCCCAGGTTGGAGTGCAGTGGTGTGATCTCAGC
The DNA here is from genome assembly GCF_049354715.1 of Callithrix jacchus. Taxonomy (NCBI): domain Eukaryota; kingdom Metazoa; phylum Chordata; class Mammalia; order Primates; family Cebidae; genus Callithrix; species Callithrix jacchus. The sequence goes on from NC_133523.1 coordinate 47,543,040, forward strand.
TCACTGCAACCTCCACCTCCTGGGTTCAAGTGATTCTCGTGCCTCAGCCTTTCACATAGCTGGGATTACAGGCGCCCACCACCACACCTGGCTAATTTTGTTTGTATTTTTAATAGAGACGGGGTTTCACCACATTGGCCAGGCTGGTTTCGAACTCCTGACCTCAAGTGATTTGCCCACCTTGACCTCCCAAAGTGCTGGGATTATAGGCATTAGCCACCATGCCCAGCTAATTTTTGTATTTTTAGTAGAGACACGGTTTCATCATGTTGACCAGGCTGGTCTTGAACTCCTGACCTATTGATCTGCCCACCTCTGCCTCCCAAAGTGCTGAGATTACAGCCATGCGACACCACACCCAGCCGTTGCACACATCTTAAGTACACCATTAACTGTGTTTTAAAATTATATACCAGGCCAGGTGCGGTGGCTCACGCCTGTAATCCCAGCACTGGGGAGGAGAGGGAGGGAAGGAGAGGGGAGGGGAGGGGGAAGGGGAAGGGAGGAGGGGGGAGGGAAGGGGGAGGGGGAAGAGAGGGGAGGAAAGGGGGGGAGAGGGAGGGGAGGGAAGAGGGAAGGGGGAGGGGAAGGGGAGGGGAGGGAAGGGGGGAACGGGGAAGGGAAGGGGGAGGGGAAGGGGAGGGAAGGGGTGGGGGAGGAGGAGGCGGGAGGGAAGGGGGAGGGAGTGGGTGGGGGAGGAGGAGTGGGCAGGGAAGGGGCGGGGGAGGGGAGGGGCGGGAAAAAGTAAAATGCTGGGCACTGTGGCTCACACCTCTAATCTCAGCACTTTAGGAGGCCCGGGGGGCAAATGACTTGAGGCCAGGAGTTCAAGACCAGCCTGGACAAATGGTGAAATCCCCAAACCACATCTCTACTAAAAAATACAAAAATTAGCTGGGCCTGGTGTCACATGCTTGTAATCTCAGCTACTTAGGAGGCTGAGGCAGGAGGATTGCCACCACATCCAGCTAATTTTTGTATTTCAAAATTGAAATACATGTTGACCAGGCTGGTCTTGAACTCCTGAACTCAAGTGATCCTCCCACTTCTGCCTCCCAAAGTGTTGGGATTACAGTTATGAGCCATCATGCCCAGCCCAGGCAGAGTGCAGTGGCACGATCTTGGCTCACGGCAGCCTCTGCCTCCTGGGTTCAAGCAATTCTCCTGTGTCAGCCTCCTGAGTAGCTGGGATTAGAGGCGCGCACCACCACACCTGGCTCATTTTTAGTAGAGAAGGGGTTTCACCGTGGTGGCCAGGCTGGTCTCAAACTCCTGGCCTCAAGCGATCCACCCACCTCGGCATCCCAAAGTGCCAGGATTACAGGCAAGAGCCACTGCACCTGGCCCATGTGGGGCAACTTTCTGACATTGCCACGGCGTTTGTAACCTGTCACGGTGCTGCTGGGAGTGTGGCAGTGAGGATGACCAGAGGTCACTCTTGTCACCGTCTCGGTTTTGGTGGGTTTTGTGTGGCTTCTTTACTGCGACCTGTGTTATCAGCAAGGTCTTCATGACCTGTATCTGGTGCTGACCTCCTATCTCTTCCCGTGACTTAGAATGCCGCCCCATCTGGACACACAGCCCGGTAGGTCCCAGCCTCATTTTACCCAGCCCTATTCAAGATGGAGTCGCAGTGGTTCACATTTGTTCTTTATCACATGGCAGCGGGGCTGGGACAGGGCAGGATGGATCCACATGGAAGGGAAGTTAGTGGAGCAAAAGGAAAGCACCCTGCATGGAGCACCCCTCGTGGAGCACCCCTCACAGCGGAGGCCACCTCAGAACCCTTCATCACAGTGGCACGGTCCCTTTTGCCACATTAATTAACATCCGCAGGTTCTGGACATATCTGGTTTCGACGGTCATATTATGGGGGGCCGTTATTCAGCCTCTCAGGGCAGGCGTCTCCCTCCCTGACCAGCGGATTCCTGACCCACGGGACTTGTGTATTTATCACGTCTTTTAGTCTGTATTTGTGGTGCTCAGAGGCCTAGCTGACGCTGGAGAAAACACCCCTCCCAGGACTCCCTAAACAGGACTAGTCCCCAGACAGTAAACAACTCTGGCAACCACGCCTTTCATATGCAAACCAATCAGTCCCGAGCCCCCAGCCCCCAACCACCTCCCTTTCATCACCCAGGGCCAGGACCCAGATCGCCAGAGTGGGCCCAATCCTCCAGGCCCTGCTGAAATTATTCAAATTAGCTAATCCTCAACCTGCTTTCCCTGCCCCCTCCATTCATTCCTGCGAAAACCAAATCAAGCTCCTGCCCGTTCTCTGCCTCTGATCTCCCGTGCTCCCCGTGTGGCCCAGCACACTCCCTCGGCCCTACTGCTCTCGGTGTGGCCTGCCTGGCCTGGCAGTTTCCTCCCTCTTGGGAATGGTGACAAACTGTCTTTGCAGTGGCCCATCTCATCTGCTGGGCTGCCGTACCTATGTATTAAAACATCTTGAAGTCAGGTGTGGTGGCTCACGCCTGTAATCCCAGCACTTCGGGAGGCTGAGGCAGGTGGATCACGAGGTTAGGAGTTCAAAAGCAGGCTGGCCAACATGGTGAAACCCTGTCTCTACTAAAAATACAAAAAATTGGGCTTGGCGGCGGGCGCCTGTAGCCCCAGCTACTTGGGAGGCTGAGGCAGGAGAATTGCTTGAACCCAGGAGGTGGAGGTTGCAGTGAGCTGAGATCACGACACTGCACTCCAGTCTGGGCGACAGAGCAAGACTCCATCTCAAAAAATAAAATAAGATAAAATAAAATCTTGCTGCCTCCATAGGGCTGGACTGGAGCGTGGGGAGCTTGCTCCCCAATGTCAAGGTGAGCACCCAGCTGACACCCAGCAAGCCACCCTTACTGTCACAGCAAGTCACAGCAGGTGGTGTCTGACTCGGGAGAAGCTGCCTGGAGATGAGAACACCCCAGGGGACTGCCTGAGGGGTCAGGGGCCTGGGCATATCATGGAGAGCCAGGACCAAGCCAAGAGGGTGGTGATGGAAAGAGTCAAACACTTTGACTAAATATTTAGTAAAATGTTTTTAGAGATTGATTCTGAGCCAAATACGAGTGACCACGGCCCGCAACACAGCCCTCAGGAGGTCCTCAGAACATGTGCCCAAGGTAGTTGGGGTACAGCTGGGTTTTATACAATTTAGGGAGGCCTGAGACATCCATCAAATGTAGACAGTCTCCCTCTGTCGCCCAGGCTGGAGTGCAGTGGCGCGATCTCAGCTCACTGCAACCTCCACCTCCCGGGTTCAAGCAATTCTCCTGCCTCAGCCTCCCAAGTAGCTGGGACTACAGGTGACCACCACCATGCCTGGCTAATTTTTGTATTTTTAGTAGAGATGGGGTTTTATCATGTTGTACAGTCTGGTCTCAAACTCCTGACCTCGTGATCCGCCTGCCTCGGCCTCCCAAAGTGCTGGGATCACAGGCGTGAGCCACCACCCCTGGCCTGAAATGCACAACTCTTAAGGGAGCCACAAATGCAGAGACACTGTTGCAAAATGAACCCTCATCAAGATACAGAACGATGTTATTTTTTTTTTTCCTTTTGAGATGGAGTCTTGCTCTGTCACCCAGGCTGGAGTGCAATGGCGCGATCTCGGCTCACGGCAACCTCCGGCTCCTGGGTTCAGGCAATTCTCCTGCCTCAGCCTCCTGAGTAGCTGGGACTACAGGCGCGCGCCACCATGTCCAGCTAATTTTATGTATTTTTAGTAGAGACAGGGTTTCACCACGTTGACCCGGATGGTCTCGATCCCTTGACCTGGTGATCCACACGCCTTGGCCTCCCAAAGTGCTGGGATTACAGGCGTGAGCCACCGCGCCCGGCTAGCTTGTCCCTTTTCATTGCTAAGAGGTATTCCATTCTGTGGCTCTGTGACATATGTCGTTCCACTTCCTTGCTGATAGGCACGCAGGCTGTTTCTAGCCCGAGGCGATTATGAGCACAGAATCTGCAAGTCTGTAAGCAGTCTTGCACCGTTCTTGGTGTGGATATATATTCTCCTTTCTTTTGGGTAAGGGTGGAATTGTTGGGTCACGGGGTAGGTGTGGGCATAGATTTGTTAGGAGCTGCCAGGCCTCCTACAGGGTTTGTGCCCGCTGCACCCTCACCAATAATGTGCAAACACCCAGGTGCTTCGTTCCTGGGAACTTGGGGTCTCAGGCCTGCTTTGGGCTGTGCCGGTGTTTCACTGCGGTTGAATGCAGATGTATTAGCCTTGTTCGAAGAAAGAGAACCAGAGGGATGCATGGAGAGACACCAGCGGAGATTTACTGTGAGATCTTCCCTTACACAGTGAGGGAGGCTGAGAAGTCCCAGGATGTGCTGTCTATAAGCCGAAGAACCAGGAAAGCTGCTGGTGTCACTGGGTCTGAGGCTACAGGCATGGGGACCAGGAATTTTGCTGTCCTAGGGCAGGAGAAGCTGTATGTGCCCTTTCAAGAAAACAGTGACATCGCCCTTCCTCTGTTTTTTGTCCTGTTCGGGCCTTCAGCAGATTGGATGGTGACGCCCACGTTGCTGAGGGAGGACTGCTTTACCCAGTCTCCTCTTCCAGAAACACCCCCACAGACGCGTCCAGAAATAATGTCTTACCAGCTATCTGGGTATCCCTTAGGCCAGTCAAGTTGATGCATAAAATTAACCATGACATCAGCTTATTTAATAAACTGGCCCTATCTGCATATTCGCTCATTTGCCTAATGAGTTACCTCTGTCGAGCTCTGTGAAAGCAGAAATTTTCATTCGTTTAGCTCATGCTGAGTCCCCAGGGCGAGAACCGTGCCTGCCACCTAGAAGCTGCCCAGTAAATAAAGGCGGGGGGAACAAAAAAAACAATGAATGTACGGATTCTCTTTATTATCAATAGATCCCAGGGCTAACTTAACACAGCCTGGCAGATACTGGGGATTTAATAAGCATTTAATAGAAAGAAAGGAGGGGAGAAGGAAAAGAGAAGGAAGGTAGGAATGAAAGAAAGAATGAAGGAAGAATGGAAGAGAGGGAGGGAGGAAGGAAAGAAGGCAGGAAGGAAAGGAAGGAAGGAGGGAGGGAGGGAGAAAGGAAGAGAGGAAGGAAGGAAGAAAGGGAGGGAGGGAGGAAAGAGGAAGGGAGGAAGGAAGGAAGAAACGGAGGGAGGAAAGAAAGGGAGGAAGGAGGGAGGAAGGAAGGAAAGAGAAAGGGAGGAAGGAAGGAAGAAAGGGAGGGAGGAAGGAAGGAGAAAGGGAAGGAGGGAGGAAGGAAGGAAAGGAAGGAGAGAGGGAGGAAGGAAGAGAGGAAAAAAGGAAAGAGGAAGGAAGAAAGGTAGGGAGGGAGGGAGGAAGGAGGGAGAGAGGGAGGAAGGAAGAAAGGAAGGAAGGAAGGAGGGAGGGAGGGAGAAAGGAAGAAAGGAGGGAAGGAAGGAGGGAGGGAGGGAGGGAGAAAGGAAGAAAGGAAGGAAGGAAGGAAGGAAGGAGGGAGGGAGAAGAGAGGAAAAAAGGAAAGAGGAAGGAAGGAAGAAAGGTAGGGAGGAAGGAAGGAAGGAGGGAGGGAGGGAGAAAGGAAGAAAGGAAGGAAGGAAGGAGGGAGGGAGAAAGGAAGAAAGGAAGGAAGGAAGGAAGGAAGGAAGGAGGGAGGGAGGGAGGGAGAAGAGAGGGAGAAGGAGAACGGGAAACCAGAAGGCAGAAGGGGGAGGGAGGAAGGCGATCATAAGGAGGACTGAACAACTGAAGGCTGAGTGGCTTTACCTATTTATGCCTTTTCTGGTCATTTTTTTAATTACCTGTGAATTCATTCACTTACTTTGCTTTCCTCCTGTCTGGGAGATATGTCACTGTAGTAATGTTTAAAAACCAACAGCCATCGCCACCATAATAACTAGTGAGCACAAGTGGAGCACTTGCTCAGCAAACATTTCCCGTTTCCTCAGTCTTCACAACCCTGTGGGATTAGTTAAGCTCACTATTTTTTTTTTTTTTTTGAGTTGGAGTTTTGCTCTCGTTGCCCAGGCTGGAGTGCAATGGCGTGATCTTGGTTCACCGCAACCTCCGCCTCCCGGGTTCAAGCGATTCTCCTGCCTCAGCCCCCCGAGTAGCTGGGATTACAGGCATGTGCCACCATGCCCGGCTAATTTTTGTATTTTTATTAGAAATGGGGTTTCTCCCCGTGGATCAGGCTGGCCTCAAACTCCCGACCTCAGGTGATCCGCCTGCCTCGGCCTCCCAAAGTGCTGGGATTACAGGCGTGAGCCACTGTGACCGGCAAGGTTACTGTTTTCATCCTCTCTATGTGAACACAAGGGCGCAGAGAGTTGAGAAAATTTTCTAGGGTCAGGGAGCTGACAAGGAGCGGAGCCAGGTTGGAAACCAGATAGCTCACTGAAAAGTCTAAGCTCTTCATCATGCCAACCATGAACTAAAGACCTTCCTTTAGGCCGGGCGCGGTGGCTCACGCCTGTAATCCCGGCACTGCGGGAGGCCGAGGTGGGCGGATCATGAGGTCAGGAGATCGAGACCATCATGGTTAACATGGTGAAACCGCATCTGTACTAAAAATACAAAAAATTAGCCAGGCGTGGTGACACGTACCTGTAATCCCAGCTACTCAGGAGGCTGAGGCAGGAGAATTGCTTGAACCCAGGAGGTGGAGGTTGCAAGTGAGCCGAGATCGCGCCATTGCACTCCAGCCTGGGTAACAGAGCGAGACTTTGTCTCAAGAAAACAAACAGAAAAAACTCCTTCATTTGTGTCTCTGTTCAATTATCACCCAAATGGAGAGAGAGAGAGAGACATTCCCCGAGCATCTCCTGTCGTGTACATAGCTACCGCCTCATCCCCACCACATGCACGCACATCTGTGTGTTGCTTCCTCTCACCCGACGGTGTAGACGCGACTCACCTGTTCATTTCCCAGTTTCCTACCTTCCCTACTCCAGCAGTTTTACTTGTGCCACCCGGAGACTTGGTTTTTTTTGCTTATCCCCGTGTCTCCAGAACATGCAGCGGTGCCTGGGACATAGTAGGCACTCAACACATGTGTGGGGGACAGATACGTCATTGAAGCACAGCTGATGGCACAGCACATGTGGTCCTGATTTCTTTTCTTTTTTCTTTTTTGAGACGGGAGTTTCGCTCTTGTTACCCAGGCTGGAGTGCAATGGCGTGATCTCGGCTCACCGCAACCTCCGCCTCCTGGGTTCAGGCAATTTCCTGCCTCAGCCTCCTGAGTAGCTGGGATTACAGGCACGCGCCACCATGCCCAGCTAATTTTTGTATTTTTAGTAGAGACGGGGTTTCACCATGTTGACCAGGCTGTACTCGAACTCCTGACCTCAGGTGCTCCACCGTCCTCGGCCTCCGGAAGTGCTGGGATTACCGGCGTCAGCCCCCACGCCCGGCCCGTCCTGATTTCCTGAGGACCTACTATGCGCTAGGCACTGGCCCAAGCACTTGGAAATCTCTCCTGGAATCCTTACAACCACTCAGTTAAGCAGGTGAGTCTCCCAAAGTTTAAGCCATGGGAAGCACAGGTGGAGTCCTTCAGCCAGGAGCCGCCCTCGCCTTCTGTCAGTAGAAGCTGGTCAGGAGGCCTTCCTGGAGGTGGCGGTACCACTGCCGCCTGCCCCAAGCTTCCCTCCCACCCCTGTGGCTGCTCCTCTTTCTTCACTCGTCCCTTTTCATGCCTGTGCTATTGCAGTCTGGCTGAAACAAACCAGCTAGCTCCGACCCACAGACAGGTTGTATTTGGCCCACACAGCACTTTTTTTTTTCATTTGAATTAGTTTTAACATTTAAAAGCTGAGGGATTTTGCTTTTAAAAATATCCAGATTTCTGCCTTCTCTTGGAAATTTGGAACATCTGGTGGTGCCGGGTCCCTCTTTCCATATGGCAAGCGTTGGCTGAAACGAAATAGTAACAACCATGTCCTCTGAGCTACCCTCCACCAGGGGGTTCTCACACGTCCCAGGCCGTGAATTAACACCTGTAGAGCTTGAGATGGTTTGGGGGGGTGGCATTTGGCCAACGACTCTAGAAATACCCAAGGACCACCGGGAATGACCATTTGTTTTCCTCAGGAGAAACAGGTCCAGGGAAGGATGGCCGGAGAAGGTAGAGATAACACATTTCCATCAGACAGCATTGCAGATGCCCAGGCAATAGGACGGATGTCCCAGGTTTAATCAACAGAGGCTAAGCCATTCTCTACAGAGGCTTGCCTTCTGGTGCCCAAAACACATATGAGGGAGACAGAGAGGTGGGACAGAAAGAGCCAGAGTGAAGCAGAGGTGGGGGGAGAGAGAAGGGAGAGGGAGAGGGAGGGGGAGGGGGAGGGGGAGGGGGAGGGGGAGGGGGAGGGGGAGGGGGAGGGGGAGGGGGAGGGGGAGGGGGAGGGGGAGGGGGAGGGAGATTCCATCAGTTCAAAGTTTTTGGGGGGGAATGAAAGGGAATGGCGTGTGTGGGCACTGTGTGTGTGTGTGTGTGTGTTCATGCAAGAAAGCAGCGCTGGGGACAGGGCAGCATGAACATAGCAACGAGCTCCCCTGGAAGCCAATATAACTTACTTCTACTTAGTAACAGTTACCACTTCTGTTTAGTTTTTTGTTTTGAGATGGAGCTTCGCTCTTGTTACCCAGGCTGGAGTGCAATGGCGCGATCTCGGCTCACCACAACCTCCACCTCCTGGGTTCAGGCAATTCTCCTGCCTCAGCCTCCTGAGTAGCTGGGATTACAGGCATGCGCCACCATGCCCAGCTAATTTTTTGTATTTTTAGCAGAGACAGTATTTCACCTTGTTGACCAGGATGGTCTCGATCTCTTGACCTTGTGATCCACCCGCCTCGGCCTCCCAAAGTGCTCGGATTACAGGCGTGAGCCACCGCGCCCGGCCTACCACTTCTTTTTTAAGACAGTCTCTCCATTGCCCAGGCTGGAGTGCAGTGGCGTGATCTCTGCTCACTGTAGCTGTGATTATAGGCACACGCCACTATGCCTGGCAATTTTTTTTTTTTTTTTTTGTATTTTTAGTAGAGACAGGGTGGAGTTTTTTTGCTTTGTTTTTTGTTTTGTTTTTGTTTTTGTTTTTGAGATGGAGTCCTGCTCTGTCGCTCAGGCTGGAGTGCAGTGGCACAATCTCAACTCACTGCAACCTCCGCCTCTGGATTCAAGCAATTCTCTTGCGCCAGCCTCCTGAGTACCTGAGATTACAGGCACACATCACCATGCCAGGCTAACTTTTTTGAATTTTTAGTATAGACGGGGTTTCACTGTGTTGGTCAGGCTGGTCTCAAATTCCTGACCTCACGTGATCCACTGGCCTCGGACTCCCAAAATGCTGGGATTACAGGTGTGAGCCATCGGGCTCAGCCGAGACAGGGGTTTTTCCATGTTGGCCAAGCTGGTCTTGAACTCCTGACCTCAAGTGATCTGCCCAACTCGGCCTCCCCAGGGGCTGGGATTACAGGCCTGAGCCACCACGCCTGGCACCCAGTTACCCCTTTTCTAACAGCAACCCAGATTGTTCTCTGCAATTCTCGATTCATGTTTCTCAGGTGGTGATCCAAGACCCATTAGCCAGCCACAAAACAATTTAGAAGGTTGTGACCAGATTTTTATTATGAAATAGAAGTAACAGAGGATAGAAATTATCCAAGAGCATTGCATATAGTGGTCAGAAAGTTTTTACTTTGTGTGTGTGTGTGTGTGTGTGTGTGTGTGTGTGTATACTAGATCATAATGTAAATTGCACTTCTCACTGTGGGTTGGAAATCACCAATCTAGAATATAAACCATATGGAGAAGGCTGATGCAGGGACAAATGATGGAGAGAATCCACTCAGGGCTGAGGCTGTGACTTGATTCTGTGGGCAACGTGGAGCCACTGAGCCCTACTGAGTTGCAGAGTCACTGCCAGCACCTCACCGTCCGGCACTCTGATGTACACGTGCCCAGCTGTGCCCGTCATGGCATTTGGAATTCTTCCCATTAGCAAATCCTGCTGCTACAACCAACGTTGGCTGTGGACATGATGCGAGAGATTGCCAGAACAAGAGTTTTAGAACAAGCTAGTCTTAGCCCTAAAGGGTTAAACCTTCATTTTATAGACAGAAAAAGAGACTGCGAGATGGAAAACAACTTACCTAGGGTCAGTTAACACACCTCTGACTGCTTGTCTCAGGATCTGCTTCACCCCCAAGCCCCATGTGGACCACCTGGTTGGCGATGGTGAACCGACTCCAGCGGGAACTCAAGGGTACCGGAGAAGACCTGGGGTACTGATAAGGAGTGTGTGTGTGTGTGTGTGTGTGTGTGTGTGAGAGAGAGAGAGAGAGAGAGAGAGAAGGCAGCTATTCTCACGCTCCCATTTCATCAATACCTTCACCAATGTCACCATCCTCCTCCTCACCATCATCACATCACCGCATGTCAACATAGACATGTCTTCACCATCACATCACCACCATCATCAGTATCATCATCTCCACCACCACCATCATCACCATCACCACCATCATCTTCACCATCATCATCACCACCATCATCATCACCATCACCATCACCACCATCATCATCATTTTCATCATATCACAACTGCCATCATCACCATCACCACCATCATCTTCACCATCACAACCATCATCACCATCACCACCATCATCACCATCACCATCACCACCATCATCACCATCACCACCATCATCACCATCACCATCACCACCATCATCACCATCACCACCATCGTCACCATCACCACCATCATCACCATCACCACCATCATCACCATCACCACCATCAGCACCATCTTCACCATCACCATCACCACCATCATCACCATCACCACCATCATCACCATCACCATCACCACCATCACCATCACCACCATCATCACCATCACCACCATCACCATCATCATCTTCACCATCACCATCACCACCATCATCACCATCACCATCACCACCATTACCATCACCACCATCATTACCATCACCACCATCGTCACCATCACCACCATCATCACCATCACCACCATCACCATCACCACCATCATCACCATCACCACCATCATCACCATCACCATCACCATCACCATCACCACCATCATCACCATCACCACCATCACCACCATCATCACCATCACCATCATCATCTTCACCATCACCATCACCACCATCATCACCATCAACATCACCATCACCACCATCATTACCATCACCACCATCATTACCATCACCACCATCACCATCACCATCATCACTATCGTCATCGTCGTCACCATGACCACCATTGTGACAACACCATCATCATGACATCATATCGCCAACACAATCAGCACCATAATTATCCTCCCCACCGCCTCCACTACCGCCAGCATTCTTCTTTTCCCCAGCCCTTTCTTGCCAATCTGGAGCAAAATCTGGAAATAGAGTGAGTGGAGCACTCATCTCCCTTTCTTCCTTCCACTCATCCCCATCCCCACAAGAGAGGCCTGTGTGCGGCTTCCAGATGGCAAAGTCTCACCCTGCCCTACAGCAAGAGGGGACCCCTGGGGCCAGATTCCTGAGCACCTAGTTTTGGCTCCAATAGTGACAGTCTGGATGGTGATGTCAGGGTGGCCAAGTCCCCTCCCAGGGTCTGCCCTTCCCCGTCTATGGGTGTGGCATCGGAGGGTTCCAGAGAGGGGCAACACGGGTAGTGGCTGGAAAAATACTTTGCACAGTGAATGCCAAGAGGCAGAGGTGCCTTGTATGCACTGCAGTAAACCTGGGTCCGTTTACAGGACGAGAAGGGTCCCTAAATACATAAGAGGGGTCCTTATGCAGATAAGAAGGCTTCTCACACAGGTGTGTGGATTTTCAATGACACAGGAAGGTTTGTGCTTAGAAGCTGTGTCCTTATCCAGGTTAGGAATGAAAGTGGGACGGAGATTTTACACAAATACGGGCATCTTTTGCAGGTGAGAGCGCTTCTATACCCAGAGGAATATGTCTCCATGGAACTGGCTGTCTACTCACTGGCGACCTTTATACAGACAGGAAGGTTGTCCGTGAAGATGAAGGGATCGTTATGTCTCGGGGTGAAATCACGGTGTGAGTGGCCTCGTATAGACAGGGAGGGCTGTTTCCAGTCGCGGTGCAGCCCAGCTCTCCCGTGCCGCCGCCGCCAGCAGCGCGGGTACCTGCGGGCAGCAGGTGGGAGCCGCGACCAAGGGGGCGGAGCGCTGGGGCCTCTGGACTCCCGCAGTCCCCGCCGCGACCACCAGGGGCAGCACCGTCCCCGCCCGGCCCGCGCCTCCCCCCAATCTCCGCCCCCCACCCCCTGCCTCCCCCCCGCTCCCGCTCCCCTGAGCCCAGCCAGACCCCGCGCCGCCCGCGCCCCGCTCGACTCCGGAGGCTTCCGCAGCCCCGGCGTCCGCCCCGCTGCCCCCTCCCCCGGGGGCCATGGGGGCGCCCCCGGGCTACCGGCCCTCGGCTTGGGTGCATCTCCTCCACCAGCTGCCCCGCGCCGACTTCCAGCTCCGCCCGGTGCCCAGCGGTTTCGCGCCCCAAGAGCAGGAATACCAGCAGGTGGGACCGGGCGCCGGGGCCTGGGGGCCAGGGCTGGGGGGCCGGAGTTCCTGCGTCCCCAGGGAGGAGCTGGGTCACTGAGCTCCGGGAGGCGGGGGGGTCGGCCCGGACTTTGGGGGTGCGGAGGGAGGAGGAGCCCAGGACGCTCATACCTGGAGGTTCTCCTGGGACGCGCGCGGTGGTCCAGACCTAGAGCTCTCTAAATAAGGGAAGGCTGGGGGCCTGGACCCCTGAGTTCCTGGAGAGGAGTGGGGGGGCCCGGATTCCCGGGTGTGTGATACCTTCCTGGGAAGCCGGCCTCCAGGGTCGGCAGGAGAGTAGTCCACTCTCTGCTCTAAAAGATGACCCAGCCCCACAGGATCTGAGCAGGTAAAAGATGCCCCAGTTAAGGTGGGACCCAGGAGACAGCGGACCTGATAGCGGTGGAGAGGAAAACCGTTCTGGGGTGCTGAGATGGAACTGAGAGTCTGAGATGGGGAAGGGGGCTCGGGGGCTGAGGGCCAGGGCTGGAAAATGAAGGGGCGCTGGAAGAGGAAGCGTCCAGCCCGTCCCAAGAAAGCAGGGGTGGTCAGGCGCTGCAGGGGTGAGGGCCGAGATGAGGCTGCGTTTGGGGAGCCACGGGCTGGCAGAGCCGGGTCCTGAGGGTGGGGCCGGCCTGGGAACCTCACAGAAGCCGGGGTCCCTGGGGAAGGGGCCGGGCTCGGGGCAGCTTCAATGGGCGAAGAGCTGTCCCCTGACCCAGTTTAATTCAAGTCCTTGACTTTGAGATTAATGAGGAGAAAGGCTTGGCTGAGCTGGGGACTGGTGAGGGGGCTGGGAGTCCTGATGGGGCCCCAGGACGGGTCCTAGCCTTGCGGATGGGGCCTGACTCCCTGGGCTCTGTCCTGGGTTGCTCCTGGGAAAGGGGGGCTGGGATTGGAGAGCTCAGGGGGCATGGAGGGGGTCCCAGAAAAGCGGGGAGGGGATGCGTGCTGTGTTCTGAGCTATTTGGGTCACGGCTGGCACAGCCCTGAGCAGCTCTTCCCCGCCCGCTCCTCGCCGCCCCCTCTCCCCCCACACCGGGACGGCCGTCCCCTCGCCCACAGCCTCGCGGTTACACAACCGCCACTTCCAACGCCGCCGCTCCCTTGGCCTCGGCCCAAACTCACGCCCGCTCGGCCCAAGACCTCCCGAAGGTGCACGCGGGGTTCCGTGGCCCGGGTCACCGTCAGAGGCACGGGGGAGCCTCATTCCGCCCCCACGGTCGGGCGTCAGGGTCAGGGTGGCAGGGACTTGCAGGCAGAGCCCCATAGCTGCGGAGGGCAAGTGGGACCCCTCCTGGGACGCGAACACCGGGGGCACAGCTGCAGACACAGCCAGGGCCTCTGGGACACGGGCCCGCGGGGAGGCACACACACTCACCCGCATATGCACAGGCACACACACGCACACTTACTCCCATTACACACTCGCATGCACACACTCACCTGCACAGGCACACACATGCACACTTACTCCCATTACACACTCGCATGCACACACTCACCTGCACAGGCACACACGCACACTTACTCCCATTACACACTCGCATGCACACACCTGCACAGGCACACACGCACACTTACTCCCATTACACACATATGTGCGTAGGCACACACATATGCCCACTTGCTTTCATTACACACTCACATGCATATGTACACATGCCTATTTACTCCATTACACACGTACACACTCACGCACACACACATGCCCACTTACTCCCGTTACACACACATGCACACACATGCGCATGCACACACACATACACCCATTTACTACTCAAACCCTGCACTCACACCCATATACAACACACAGACACGTGCATACACTCAGATATACCCACTTACACAATCACACGCATATGCACACACACTGCACAGACTCACATACACACATATAAGCACTTACTCCCATATTCACATACTGCATTTATATACATATGCTCACACACTCATGCATGCACAACATACATGTTCATACTTCTGTACACACACGCACACTCCACAGTCACATATACACACACATATATTGACTAACATTCATTTGTGCGCGCACACACATTCACGTGCAGTCCCTCATCCACACACACACTCATCCACCCTGTTACACACAACCAAACCCCACTCACAGACCCAAGGACTGTGCCCAGAACACACAGATGCCCACAGATGTTCTCACCGCAGACACTCAGGTGCACTCTCATCTCACAGCAGGCAACCCCAAGATAAAACACCCAGTCTCACACCAGAAACACTGCACACATTTGGGACACACGCACCACTGTGCCACTGTGTGTGTGTGTGTGTGTGTGCGTACAATGGCAGAATCACTGTGGTTTAGGGGAAACAGCGTTGGCAATTGACAGGTGTCACTCTGGTCCTGATGGTGTTCCTGCATGCTCCGGGGCTCAGTGCAAACCCCCTGGCCCCCCGTGGGCCTCCAGGCAGACAGGACTGCACAGGTCCGCTGTGAAAGCACCCCACAAGGAGAGCCCTGTTACTCTTCCGGGCGTTCCCCACCACAGAACGTTTCTGCTGCCTGCCTGTCTTCCCGGGCCTTGCGCTCTCCGCCCCTCTGCCCTGTGTGTCTCTCCTGTCTCTGTGTGTCTGCGTGTTCTCACGCTCTCTCCCTTACTCTGCTCTTCTCCGATGTGATCCCTTTTGCTCTCTGCCTTTTTGCCTCATCCCCAAAGCTTTTCTTGTCTTTGTCTTTTTTTTCGGTTTTGTCTTTCTGGCTGTGCCTCCCTCTGTATCTCTCTCTCTCTCCTCTGTCTTTACTCTCCCAGTCTCCATTTCTGAGTCTTGCTTGCGCGCGTGCACACACACACACACACACACACACACACACCGTCACACAGCCCCTCGCCCTGTCCCTGGGTGACAAGCTCAGGCGCAGCGGGGTGTGGTGCTCAGCAGCAGGGGAGACAGTGAGCAGGGAGGAGAGGGGCAGGAGGGCTCGCCTTACCCAGCCTGGCCCTAGTCACCAGGAACAGGCACCCCCACACCCCCGCCCCCTGATCCCACACGACTGTGGAGGGGCCTCGGCAGGTCCTCAGGAAATGCCCCATTCCACCTGCTGGCTGCAGTGAAACGAAACCCAGGCTGGGAGAAGGGGCGGTTCCTGATAACGGTTGCACAGCCATTGGAGGGCACAGCAGAACTGGGTGTTCACAGCAGGCTTGGGGCCCCGTTGGAAGCTCCCTCCAGCAAGCTGGCCCTGACACCTGGGGCCCCAGCTGCCAGCCTGGGAGGGGCTGGGACCCTATCTCCCCCCAGATTGGGCCAGGGATGCCTCCCACCTTCACTCTGGAAGGGGGATCTGACTATGGAATGTGCTGGTGCCCTCGGAGGCCTTATGTCACCCCCTTCCCCAGGCCCTGTTGCTGGTGGCGGCCTTGGCAGGCCTGGGCTTGGGCCTGAGCCTCATTTTCATCGCTGTCTACCTCATCCGCTTCTGCTGCTGCCGGCCCCCCGAGCCCCCCGGGTCCAAGAGCCCGACCCCGGGGGGAGGCTGCGTCACCTGGAGCTGCATTGTAGCCCTTCTCGTCGGCTGGTAATGGGGCCCCAGGGTGGGGGGGCAGTGGGGACAGGGCTCTCCAAGCTTTCTGCTGGCCTTCCTAAGAGTGTCCCCTGGGGGTGTGGAGGAAGCACACAGGAAGGAGGAAACTCCCTCGTCCTTCTCCCTGCCATATGCAAGCCCACTTCAGTCCACAGCAGGAAGGACTGTCCCATTTGATGGATGGAGAAAGTGAGGTTCTGGAGAGGAAGAGAATTTCCCAAGGGCAGCCATCTGGTGAGAAGGTCAGTCAGGTTGCCTGGTTTTGGTGGCTCTCACGCTGAATAGCTGTGTGACCTAAGGGAGTTATTGTCTCCCTGGGCCTCGGTTTCCACATCTGTAAAGTGGGCATTATGGTATCGCCCACCTCCTGCTGTGGTGAGACTGACGGAAAGCACAGCTTCTGCTTGCAGTTGTTCTCGTCAGTGTTAACTGCTGATATCGTGTGCTCATTCACTAGCTCATTCATTCGACAACTATTTATTGAGTATCTACCACGTGCCAGACACTGACCAAGCCAGTCAAGGAGCCCCTCATGCAGCTTATGTTCTAATCAGGGAGACAGACGATAAGTAGACACCCAACATCCAAAAGCACCCCATCTGTGCCCAAACCTGCGCTGGTCTAATTCCTTCTCACAATAACGCTGCTGGATTCAGGGGTGTCAGGCCCAGTTTCCAAAGAGGAAGGCTCAGGGAGAGAGGGCAGGTCACCTTTCAAGGCCACGTGGCTTAAGAGGCAGCACGGAGATTCAGACCCAGGTTAGCAGAGCCCCCTCACACCCTTCAAAGGGAGCTCAGGGGGCTTCCAAGGTGAACACAGCACCCACCAAGAGCAAGCCCTGGGCACAGCCCCCTCCCCAGCAGGGTGGCACCCACAGCTTACAGATGGCTGTCCTCCTCCACAGACCGGGGGTCCCAGAGGGCCAGAGGCCTGCTCCGGACCCACAGCAGGCAAGGGGAGGGACCTGTATGGGTGCCCTGTATCCAGGATGCTTCCTCCTCCGGCTCTCCAGCATGGGTGGGGGAGACAGGGGAGGTGGACAAAGGCCCAGTGGGGGAGAGACACGGCCCCAGCTCCCGCAGCCTGGGAACAAGAGGAGCTTTGTAGGACTCTGAACAATGAGGCGGGGACACTGGGCGTCCGACCCGAGGGACGGGGGTGGAGGCCCAGCCGGGGCTGGGAACTGTGAGGGTGTCGGGCTCCCGCCCCCTCCACTGCGGGACACCGGCCGGGGGCGGGGATGGGAGGGGTCTGGGGCCCCACATTCAGGCCCCACAATGGAGCTCTGTGTGTTAGCTGGACCGGGGCGGGGGCACAGCTTCTGGCCCATCCTCCAGCCTCCCTCCCACATTCCCTTACTTCCCTCCCAGCTGGCCAAACGCTTGGGTCCCGGGTGGGGGAAGGTTGAGAGCTCCAGGCTCAGTGTCCCCCCAGGAGATGGCGGCAGCTGCCCCCCTCGCACCCTTAGGAACCCCCAGGAGGTGGGGGTGGGGGACATCTCAGCACTGGAGAGTCCGTGATGCAGGGCCCAAGGACTCAAGGGCACCTTAGGACGGGTGCCAGGAAGGCTGCCTGCCTGGCAAAGGATGGGGGGGAGGGTGTGGGGCAGGCAGTCATCGGGAGGGGAAGACGGCCCATCCAGGAGCTGGGTGTGCCTGGGGTTCTGCTCCAGGGAGGTGCGAGTTAAATCGGGGGCTCCCTCCCCCCCACCACTCCACCCACCATTAGCATCACAATGACGTCCCTCTGCTGGGGGAGTGAGGCCTTCCCGTTACCTTGGCAACCGAGGGGGCCAGGCTGGAGTCGTCCTTTTCCCACGGGCTGGACCAATGGGGTGGGGCTGAGAGATGGGAGGGGAGGATAGGAAGGTGGGGTGGAGGGGATGGGGTGGGAGGCGACGGTGGCCTCCAGGATCCTGGGACTCGCTAAGATTCCTCTCTCCTCCTCCTCTCAGCACTGGCATTGGCATCGGTTTCTATGGCAACAGTGAGACCAGTGACGGGGTGTCCCAGCTGAGCTCCGCACTGCTGCATGCCAACCACACACTCAGCACCATTGACCACCTGGTGAGGGGCCGGCAATCAGTGGGACCCCAAATCCACACCCAACAGGCTCCCCACAAGCCAAGGACAAAGGGATCCAAAGTCAGAGCTAAGACCCCACCCTTGAAGCTTAAGACCCCCAGGTTCGAAACCTCGTCCTGAGACCCACAGACCTCAGCCTGTCCACGCAAGCCCTACCCTGGAGGCAAATTGAGGTCCTCGACCCAGATGCAGCCCCGGACCTTACCTGGAACCCCCAAACCACACAGGGACACCAGCCCCTGTGCTCAGGCCAGACCCAGGGCCCCAGACCTGATTCTTGGTGCAAAAGCAAGCTCAGAGACCCCAGCCCTGAGACCCAGTCCCCGACTTGAGGCTTCAGCTCTGACCCCGACCACAGGATTCTAGGCCCTGGCCTTAGATTCCATGTCCAGCTGCAGACTCTGGATCGTGGGACCCAGACTCAAGACCCCAGATTCTGGAAGGCAGATGCCAACTTCAGACATAAGGCTCCAGACTCAATCTCAGCCCTGGAGCTCGACTCTCTACACTGGGCTCAAGCTGCCAACCGCCCAGAGCTCTGGATAGAGACCACACAACTCCATGAGCTTGACCTTGGAGTCCCTCCCCAACCCCTTCCCTTCCTCAATCCTCAGATGTCCCCGACCCCAGCTCTCAAACACCCGCTACTATGCACTCCTTCATCTCTAAAACCCCATTCCTTGACCCTGGGCTCCCCCCAGGATGTCCTCCCAGACTTCAGACCCTGCCCTGTCCCCAGGTGTTGGAGACAGTGGAGAGGCTGGGTGAGGCAGTGAGGACAGAGCTGACCACCCTGGAGGAGGTGCTGGAGCCGCGCACAGAGCTGGTGGCTGCTGCCCGGGGGGCTCAGCTGCAGGCGGAGGTTGTGGCCCAGCAGCTGCAGGGGCTGGCCTTCTGGCAGGGAGTGCCCCTGAGCCCCCTGCAGGTGGCTGAAGATGTGTCCTTCATGGAGGAGTACAGGTGAGAGGCTGCTCTTCCCGCCCTCTGTGCCAGCAGCTCTCAGCCAGAGTCCCTGGGGGGACAGTTGGCAATGTGTGGAGGCAGTTTGGTTGTGACAGTGGGGGTGGAGCGTGTGCACTGCTGGCATCCAGTGGGCAGAGCCCAGGGGCTGTTCAACACCCTACAATTCACAGGACCCCCTGTGCATCGGCAGGGAGTGATCCAGCCACGATGTCAGTTATGATGAGGTGGGTCGGGCGCCGCGGCTCACGCCTGTAATCCCAGCACTTTGGGAGGCAGAGGCGAGTGGATCACTTGAGGTCAGGAGTTTGAGACCAGCCTGGACAACATGGTGAAACCCTATCTCTACTAAAAATACAAAAAATTAGCCGGGCATGGTGGTGTACACAGGTAATCCCAGCTACTTGGGAGGCTGAGGCAGGAAGATCGCTTGAACCCAGGAGGTGGAGGTTGCAGCGAGCCGAGATTTTGCTATTGCACTCCAGCCTGGGCGAGAGAGTGAGACTCCATCTCTCTCTCTCCCTCTCTGTGTGCGTGTGTGTGTGTGTGTGTATATACGTATATATAAACATGATGAGGTCGGTAAACCCTGCTGTGGAGGGAGATGAGGGGACCCCATACCCATCCTGACACACATGTCCTCCCCCATTCACTCACTCTCCCCCTCCATGATCACTCCACTCACTTATTCACGCATGCTTTCACTCCTTGACTCATTCAGCAAGTCACTCTTGGATTCAGCCACTCCTGGACTAACCCAGCAGGCCACTCGCTCACCCGTTCATCCGTGTGACACGTGTATTTGTTCAGCACTATTTAGCACCCCCTGGTGAAAGAGGCAGCGTAACTACAGGTCGGGAACCTGAGCTGGAAACCCAGCCAGCCCCTCCCTAACCACATGGCCAAATCAAGTTACTTTGCAGGCCTCTGCCTTGGTTTCCCTGTCAGTGAAATGGGAATCAGGGCAGTGTGCCCCTTGTTGGATTGGTGTGAATTGTTGAGTTGGCATCTGAGTGCTGAGACGGGTGATTAGCACACCGAGAGCACTGCTGAGGCGCCTGTGAAGTGCAGCCGCACAGGCCGTGGGGCAGGGCCGGCAGCAAGTGGCAGAAATCCCTGCCACGCTCGAGGCTGCCTCCTCCAGTGAGGGCCAGCAAGGGACAAACGCAGAGCAAAACATTGTCCGTAAGGTGTCGGGCCATGGGAGCTCTGGAGAGAACCACAGAGGGAGGTGAGGTAGGACAGAGTCTGCCAGTTCATCAGGGGGACTGAGGAGGTGGCATTTGGAGGAAGGGAGGGAGCGAGCTGTGTGGAGTCTGGGCAGCCACCTTTCCCAGTGGCCACCATGATGGTGTCCTCATCACTTTGGCCATTAGTAATCATTCATTCATTCATTCATTCATCTGAAATCAGCTGGGGACCCTGGCCTCGGGGCATGGGCTGAGATTTAGGAGACCCTCTGGGATGCTGCACTCCAGCGGGGAAGGCAGACTGGGGCTGAAAAGCTGGAAATGAGGACACACCCGCAGGGCAGTAGATGCAAGACAGTCTGAGGAAGTCCAGGTCCTGCGTTGTGGTCAGACCCAGGGGGAGGTCCTGCGTTGTGGTCTGCCCTCCTGGGGGAGGGCAGAAAGTAGGGGTAGCCATGAGGGTGACGCCAGGGCGAGTCAGACCCACCATCCCTAGAATGTATCTTCCGGGTGCACCACTGCGAAAGCACCCACACGTGGGAGTCCCTCCACACATGGACAAACCAGGGGCCCCCAAGGGAGTCTGACTGGAGGGGGTGTTTTCGAGGTGGGGGGCAGTAGCCAGAGTGAGGGTAAGGAGGGGAGCTCAAGCTTGTGGGGCCTGCAGAGAACGGCGGGACTAACTGAGCACTTACTACGCACCGGCACTGTGTGGTGGCCTGGGTGCTTGCACCTTCTGAATCACGGTGGGCCCTTAGAGGATATTTAAGTATTAATTTCTTTTAGTTTTTTTTTTTTTTTTTTTTTTTTTTAATTGAGACAGAGTCTCACTCTTGTCACCCAGGCTGGAGTGCAGTGGCGCCATCAGGGCTCACTGTGACCTCTGCCCCTCGGGTTCAAATGATTCTCTTGCCTCAGCCTCCCGATTAGCGGGGCTTACAGGTGCCCACCACCATGCATGGCTAATTGTATTTTTAGTAGAAATGGAGTTTCAGCATGTTGGCCAGACTGGTGTCGAACTCCTGACCTCAGGTGATCAGCCTGCTTCGGCCTCCCAAAGTGCTGGGATTGCAGGCACCAGCCACTGCACCCGACCAAGCATTAATATCTCAGTTCCCTTGTTCATGCTCAGGCCAACATCGAAGAGTGTCCACGGGCCCGGCACGCTCTTAAGCACTCTATCCACACATCCCACTCGCGGCAGCACTCTCAAGCCAGTGCTGTTGTGCTCCGCATGTTACAGGTGGGGAAACTGAGGAACAGACACAGTTAAGCAGAGGGGCTGGGGTGAGACCAGGCAGCCTCTGCCTCCAGTTGTCAGGATGCCCTCGGGGGATGCGATGGGATCCTTGGTGCAGCCTGAGAGCAAACATCCCTCTGCAGGACGGGGGCAAGGATGGGGAGCTCAGAGAGGACACGTCGCGTGTCCATGGCTGCAGGGCACAGTCCCAGGTGCTCAGGACCTGCATTCCATTTTTTTTTTCTTTGAGATGGAGTCTCGCTTTGTCCCCAGGCTGGAGTGCAGTGGTGCGATCTTGGTTCACTGCAACCTCCACCTCCCAGGTTCAAGCGATTCTCCTGCCTCAGCCTCCCAAGTAGCTGGGATTACAGGCACGCGCCACCATGCCCAGCTAATTTTTGTATTTTTAGTAGAGACGGGGTTTCACCATGTTGGCCAGGATGGTCTTGATCTCCTGACCTTGTGATCTGCCCGCCTGGCCTCCCAAAGTGCTGGGATTACAGGTGTGAGCCACCGCGACCGGCCAGGACCTGTATTCTAAGCCGCTCCAACGTCCTGTCTCCTGATGCACCCATTTCACAGATGAGCTGGGCTGTGGCTCAGAAACAGTGAACAGAAGGAGGCTGAGTGTGAGGCTGAGTCTGGAGGGTGGTGAGAGGTTGGTGGGGTTGCTGGGTGCCTGGAGGCAGGAGTGGGGTTTCAGCCCTAACCTCTCCCCTCCCAGGTGGCTGGCCTATGTCCTCCTGCTGCTCCTGGAGCTGCTGGTCTGCCTCTTCACCCTCCTGGGCCTGGCGAAGCAGAGCAAGTGGCTGGTGATTGTGTAAGTGCAGGCTGTGGGGGTCCCTGGTGCTGTGGGGGTCCCCGGTGCTTGCCTGGCATTCTCTGGGCCTGCAGGACCTCAGTCTCACAACTCCTACGTGGAGGACTGTGGTTCACACCAGAAAAAGCGAGTTAGGACAGCTCATGAGGAAGGCCAGGATGGGCCTGACAGCAGGTGGCCCGCGAGGTGTGAAGTATGCTGGGATCATTCAAGAAATACTCATGGCCGGGCGCGGTGGCTCGTGCCTATAATCCCAGCACTTTGGGAGGCCGAGGCGGGTGGATCACGAGGTCAAGAGATCGAGACCATCCTGGTCAACATGGTGAAACCCCGTCTCTACTAAAAATACAAAAAATTGCTGGGCACAGTGGCTCACGCCTGTAATCCCAGCACTTTGGGAGGCCGAGGTGGGTGGATCACGAGGTCAAGAGATCGAGACCATCCTGGTCAACATGGTGAAACCCCGTCTCTACTAAAAATACAAAAAATAAGCTGGGCATGGTGGCGCGTGCCTGTAATCCCAGCTACTCGGGAGGCTGAGGCAGGAGAATTGCCTGAACCCAGGAGGCGGAGGTTGCGGTGAGCCGAGATCTCGCCATTGCCCTCCAGCCTGGGTAACAAGAGCGAAACTCCGTCTCAAAAAATAAACAAACAAACAACAAAAAAAAGAAATAATCATCGTGTTTGCAATCAAGATGAGGATGACGGTCTGTTGAGGGCCATGCACGCTGATTCCTTCAGTTGCCTCCACTCCATGAAGGAGTTGTCGTAAAGGTCCACGTGGCAGGTCAGGGACCTGAGGCAGAGGGTCGCCGAGTCCAAGGCTGAGCGGCCCTTATGTGTCATGGCAGAGCCACAGGACCATACTTTTTTTTTTTGAGATGGAGTTTCACTCTTGTTGCCCAAGCTGAAGTGCAAGGGAGCAAACTTGGCCCACTGCAACCCTCCTGGGTTCAAGCAATTCTCCTGCCTCAGCCTCCTGAGTCTCAGCTGGGATTACAGGCACGCGCCACCACGCCCAGCTAATTTTGTATTTTTAGTAGAGACAGGGTTTCTCCACATTGGTCAGGCTGGTCTCGAACTCCTGACCTCAGGTGATCTGCCCGCCTTGGGCTCCCAAAGTGCTGGGATTGCAGACATGAGCCACCGTGCCTGGCATGGACCACACACTTATTTTATAGCTTGCTCTACAAGCCCGATACTCTTCTCTGACCTTCCTGGAGTGCCTCATGCCAACCCTGTGAGGAAGGTGCTTCCTTCTCCCTGATTTTTAGTTTTGTTTTTATTTCGAGAAGGTCTTGTTTTGTTCCCCAGGCTGGAGTGCAGTGGCAACCATCTCGGCCCACTGTAGCCTGGGTCCCCCGAGGCTCAAGCAATTCCCCCACCTCAGCCTCTGGAGTCACAGGGACCACAGGCTCATGCCACCACAACCGGATACGATTTTTTTTTTTTTTTTTTTTTGAGATAGGGTCTCACTATGTTGCCCAGGCTGGTCTTGAATTCCTGGCCTCAAGTGATCCTCCTGCCTCACCCTTCCAAACTGCCTGGTTTATAGGCATGAGCCACTGCACCTGGCCTTTCCCCCTGTTTAACAGAGGGAGAGACTGAAGATCAGTCTGCTTGCTGAACTGAAGGTTGGGCTGCTTGCTCAGTGCCAGAGCTGGGATTTGAACCAGGCAGACCATTCCCATTGGAGGAAGCAGTCCCTGTATCCTCTCTGCCCCTAGTGGGGCAGGGTGGAGTTGAACTGGTACCTACATTGCCACTGGGGAGAGACACTGCTAAGGCTTGCAGACAGATAAACGTAGCCACCACAGGGCAGGTCTGGGATTGGAGCCCAGGCCTTCAGTTTGGGGACCCCTGGGTGCCCTTCCTGACTGTTGGTTACCCTACCAGTGCTGACATGCCCCCTGCAGCCCTCCCCACCTGGAAAGTCCAGAGACAGAGTTCAGCCCTGGAACTGTCTCCCATTCTCAGGGCAGAGTCAGAGGCTGATCAGGCTGTGGGTGGATTTGGGAGCCTTTGAGGGAAGTCCTGGGCCCCAGGAAAGTGAGCCCAGAGGTGGGCAGTCACCCTTCTGGGGTACTGGAGCTGGGATCCTAGCTGAGACCACCCAGCCCAGGGCCCCGCTCATACCCCACACCCTGCCCATCTGGGCAGGAGCCAGACGTCCAGTCGGATGTCAGCAGCCACTGCCCACGCCCCCACCGAACTTCTCTGTCCCTAATTTTGATCCTACAGGCTCCAGAGGTGGGTGAAGGGTGGGGGGTGGCTGTGGTGGGATTTGGGGTGTGGAAAGAGGCTAGGCGAGGAGAGTAAGAAGCCCAGGCTGGTTCTCACTCCCCCACTCTAGGATGACAGTCATGAGTCTCCTGGTTCTTGTCCTGAGCTGGGGCTCCATGGGCCTGGAAGCCGCCACGGCCGTGGTGAGTGCTGGGGCCGGGCCACTGGGCTCTGGGACTCAGGGAGCCTGGAAGCTTCAACTTCTGGATCTTGGGGTGGCACACCTTAGTAGAGAGAGGGACTGGGGGACACCATCACAGTTCTGAGGTTTAGGGCTGGCTTCCTGGATCCTGAGTGGGTACAGGTTGGTGTCCTGGGTGCTTGGGCTACAAGGAGGAGGGGGCTGGAGCCTGGATTCCTAGGTCTGAGGGTGGAGGAGCCGGAGGCCTAGACTCCTGAGTTTGAGGGAGGAGGGCTGGAGAATCTAGACCCCCGGGTCTGAGAGAGGAGGGGCTGGAGCCTGGATTCCTGAGTCTGAGGGTGGAGCAACTGGGACCTGGACCCCTGGGTGGGGAGGGGAGGCTGGTGACCCAGACACTGGGTGCAGTGGGAGTGTGGAATTGGGGCAATTTCGGGTTTGAGCCCCTTTTCTGCTGCCTCATGCAGGGCCTCAGTGACTTCTGCTCCAATCCAGATCCTTATATTCTGAACCTGACCCAGGAGGAGACAGGGCTCAGCTCAGGTGATTTCCAAGGGCCCAGTGCGTCTGCCAGGTTGGGCAGTGCAGGTCCCGGCTTCCTCAGGCCTCTTCTGTGCCCGGTCCTACCCGCGGTGGGATGGGGGTGCAGCCTGCCAGGCGAGACCCAACCCTCCTGGCCACTGCCCATCAAAGCCCTCCTGGAGCCCCGCCCCCACCAGCCCCTCATTCCTTCTGCTCCAGCTGGCAGCACCTCTCCTGGTGGGCAGGGAGAGAGGAGGGTCAGGAGAGGATGTTCCTGGGCGTCAGGAGTGGGGATTTGGCCCCCTGAGAAAATTGGGGAGTGCCATTTAGTCAGGGGTTCCCATGGAGGCTGTGGCAGGAGCAGAAGGGACACGGGACTGGCAGGTCTCTGAAGGTAAGGCCATCGGGCTCCAGGAGGGCTCCAGAGCTGGGCTGAGGCCTCGAACCCTGCTAACTCCCCAGTCCCCGGCCTTCCCCCGGGAGTCCCTGGTGGCCCAGGCTCATGGCCTCCTCCCCTCTCCTCCTCCCACTTCAGACATCCTGAGCTATTATTTCCTCTGCAACCAGGCCGTCTCCAACCCCTTCCAACAGGTTAGGGCTGCGGGCAAGGGAAACGGGTGTTGAGGGAACCAGAAGTCTGGACTCTCGAGGGAGGGGGCGGGGCTGGGGCTGGGGCTGGGGCCTGGACTCCTGGGTTCCGGGGAGGATGCAGGCCAGGGGCCTGAGTGCTGTGTCCGGAGGAGAGGAGAGAGGGTCAGGGCGTCGACTCCTGGGTCCTCCTCCCTCCCTTTCTCTTTCCGCAGAGGCTGTCTCTGTCCCAGCGAGCTCTGGCCAGCATCCACTCCCAGCTGCTGGGCATGGAGCGAGGAGCTGTGCGTCAGTTCCCTTCAGCGCAGGTCGGTGGGTGGGCGCTCCCCAGACACGTGGACCCCCAGGGGAAGGCGGGCGGGGCGGGATGGAGCTGTAGGGCATAGGTGGGACCCACAGCGAGGAACCCTTGGGTCGGCGGTGGGCGGGGCCCTGGGTTGTGGGCGGGGCCAGGGCGATGGGCGGGCCTGACGAGTTGGTGGGAAAATGACCTGTCCTTGTCCCGCAGAAGCCTCTTTTGTCTTTGGAGGAGACTCTGAATGTGACAGAAGGAAACTTCCACCAGTTGGTGGCACTGCTGCACTGCCGCGGCCTGCACAAGGTGAACCCCTTCCCCTTCCCAATTTCTTCTCCCACGGGGAGCCTCTGCCTCGTCCCATAGAACTACGTCGTTCCTCTCCTTGGACCTCTGCCATTGCGCCTGAGGATATCTCTGTATTCTGTTTATATTACTTATCAATCCTATATCTATTATCTATCTATTTATAACCTGTCCTCTATCATGCTCCACCCATATTCCTCCCCTCCTCCTTCCCTTCCCCCCCCCAGCTCCCGCACTTCCCCCGGCTCCCCATCCCACCCTCCCATCCATTTCTGCCACTTTTCCTTCCTTGTCTTCTCTCCTCTCTCCGTCCTCCTCCCTTTCCCTCCCTCTCTCCTAGTGGCTGCTGCTCAGTGACTTCTGGAGCAAGACTGCCTGGGTTCCAGTCCTAGCTCTTGACCAAGTGCAAGGCACCTCACTTCTCTGTACCTGTTAGTTCCCTCACTTATGAAACTGAGATTGTGGCCAGGCGCGGTGGCTCAGGCCTGTAATCCCAGCACTCTGGGAGGCCAAGGCGGGTGGATCACCTGAGGTCAGGAGTTCGAGACCAGCCTGGCCAACATGGTGAAACCCCATCTCTACGAAAAATACAAAAAATTAGTGGGCATGGTGGCACGTGCCTGTAATCTCAGCTAATCAGGAGGCTGAGGCAGGAGAATTGCCTGAACCTGGGAAGTTGAGGTTGTAGTGAGCCAAGATTATACCATTGCACTCCAGCCTGGGTGACAGAGCAAGACTCTGTCTAAAAAAAAAAAAAAAGAAGAAGCTGGGGTTGCATTGCAAGAATGGGCACCTGTCCAGCTCCCTTATGTCATGTGCTGTTCATACACTGGACGGGCAGGGGCAGACGGGGCACCCGGGAGGAAAGATATCTGGTGTCCTGCAGACTCCAGCTTGGGCTCTGCCGCAGACTGCATGGCCACGGGTGGGTGAGCATGGCCGACTCTGTTTCTGACCATACCATGAAGAAGGAGGAGTTTTTTTTTTTTACTGGATGGTTGTAAGGCTTAAAAAAAATCCCCTTATAAAACAGCAGGAGCTGGCCGGGCACGGAGGCTCACACCTGTAATCCCAGCACTTTGGGAGGCAGAGGCAGGTGGATCACCTGAGGTCAGGAATTCCAGACCAGCCTGGCCAACATGGTGAAACCCCGTCTCTACTAAAAGTACAAAAAATTAGCCAGTTGTGGTGGTGGGCGACTGTAATCCCAGCTACTCAGGAGGCAGGAGAATCACTTGAACCTGGGAGGCAGAGGTTGCAGTGAGTCGAGATCGTACCACTGCACTCCAGCCTGGGCAATAGAGTGAGACTCTGTCTCAAACACAAACAAAACCAGTAGGAGATGCTCTAAAACACACACCTGAGGATGCCTTTCCCTAGCCGGTCTTCCCATCAAAGACCTCTCATGTGCATAGCTGCACCGAGTACCTGGCCCTGTTGTGTTTCACAGGTGGTAATTCACTGACCCCTCATAACAGTGCTGTGAAGGAGGGGCTATGATTATCCCACATAACAGACTGAAGTGAGGTGCAGAGTTGACGGACTTTCCCTAGGTCACACGGCCAGCCTGTGCACATTAAGGAGACAGGGACCTTCCAGAGGGCCCAGTCTTGTCCCTTCTGCTTCTGGAATGTCTCTGTCCATCTACCCTCCATGCCCAGTGGCCCTGTTGCCGCTGAGGCCTCATTCTCTCCCAAGAGGAGGAAGCACGGCCCCCTCCGTCTGTCCCCACATTGACCCTAGAATAGGGCCAGATTCAGCAAACAGCAAGCCACTCTTTGCTGTAAGTATGCCCAGTGCATTGCTGGGGAGATACTGATTCTGGAAAATCATGTATTGGGTGTGTGATTTCGAATTTACTGGAAGTCCTGAATTTGATCTGGCAGTCCTAGCCAAGAGGGGTTCATCTACACCATAGCATGGACCTGAGCTTTTCCTGGTCAGGCTCAGACAGGTCCCTTCTGTGGCTCCCACTGCCCCCCAGTCTTCTGAAACCAGAATTCCAAAAAGGGAGTGGGGAGCAAGCACTAAATCAATGATCAGAATTGCTGACTATTGAGCTGAGAAAGGCTGGGGAACCCCCCCTCAGGGCTGCCCTGATCTTTTGCATAAGGATAAATTGGGGTCCAGGCACTTTTCTGTGGCCTAGGTAGAGACTGGGCTGGAATATGGGTCCCAGACTCCTTTGTTGAGGGAGGGAAGGGAAAGAGGAAGACAGATCACTCCACCCTCCCCAACCGCTGTACCAGGTGACCCTGGGCCTCCATCTTCCCTGTCAGGGTGTCAGGGTCTTCACAGATTAAAATGAATAAGGGACCAGGCCCGGAGTGGTGGCTCACACCTGTAATCCCAGCACTTTGGGAGACCAAGGTGGGTGGATCACCTGAGGTCAGGAGTTCAAGACTAGCCTGGAAAACATGGGGAAATCCTGTCTCTACTGAAAATACAAAAAAAAGAAAAACTAGTGGGGCGTGGTGGCATGTGCCTGTATTCACAGCTACTCAGGAGGCTGAGGCATGAGAATCACTTGAACCCTGGAGGCACAGAGGTTGCAGTGAGCTGACATTGTGCCACTGCTCTCCAGCCTGGGCAATAGAGCGAAAGTTCGTCTCAAAAAAATAAGTGTGTTGGGGGGAGGCAGGCATGGGTGTCTGGTACCTGTAATCCCAGCGCTTTGGGAGCTCCAGTCAGGCAGATCAAAACTCCTTGAGCCTGACTAACATGGTGAAACCCCAACTCTATTTTAAAATTAAAAAAAAAGAAAATCAACAATAAGGGACATCCAGGATGAGGAGGAAGGAAGGTGGGCGCTGGAACCTAAGAGAATCTGCTCCGATCTCGCTTCTGCCCCTCCCTGGCAGTGTGACTCTGGGCAAGTAGCTTGCCGTCTCTGGGCTTCTTCTTTCCACCATTGCAGAAGGCGGCAGTGTGAGGGGGTCAGGGGTCAGCGTCTGCCTCCAGGGCTGTTGTGAGTATGAAGGACATTGTGCTTGTAACAATACACTCAAAACAGAGCTTCCAAGGCAGGGCGTGGTGGCTCACTCCTGTAATCCCAGCACTTTGGGAGGTCGAGGCTGGCGGATCACCTGAGGTCAGGAATTCGAGTCCAGCCTGACCAACACAGTGAAACCCCATCTCTACTAAAAATACAAAATTAGCTGGGCGTGGTGGTGCATGCCTATAATTCCAGCTACTCAGGAGGCTGAGGCAGGAGAATTGCTTGAACTCGGGAAATGGAGGTAGCGGTGAGCCGAGATCACGGCATTGCACTCCAGTCTGGGCAACAAGAGCAAAACTCTGCCCCAGGAGAAAAAAAAAAAAAAAAAAAAAGAGCCTCCATTGCCCCAACAGGTCCCTATCCCCAACCTCACTGGCTCAGTAACAGACACCCCACCTCAACCAGGTATTCCTGCCAGAAACTCAGGGGTATCCTTTCTGCTCCCTGCTCTTACCTCCCACAACCATTCCCAAAGCAAGTTCTGTTGGCCCCTCCTCTGAAACCTATCTGGACACCCACCACTGTTTCTGCCACTTCCCCTGTGCCCTGGTCCGTGCATCCTAGCCACCTGCCTCCTGACTGCAGGGGCCTCCTCCCTGCCCCCCGCCTGCCTACTCCTGTCTGTCCTCCATGCAACAGCCAACCAACTGGGTGATCCTTTTAAAACACAATCCGATCATGTTCTTCCTCTGCTTAAAACCCTC
The DNA here is from genome assembly GCF_049354715.1 of Callithrix jacchus. Lineage (NCBI taxonomy): Eukaryota > Metazoa > Chordata > Mammalia > Primates > Cebidae > Callithrix > Callithrix jacchus. The sequence continues at coordinate 47,573,293 of NC_133523.1, forward strand.
AGCGATTCCCCCTGCACACGGATTAAAATCCCTGCTCCTTGCCCTGACCTACAAGGGCCTGGGTGGTCAGTCCTGAATATGTCTGCCTCTGGCTTCAGCCCCTCCCGGCTTCCTCCACACAGCCCTCTCCCTGGCTCCTTCCTGGGGGACTCATCCCTGCTGTGGGGTCACCCGGCCTACCCCTGCCCTGCACTGCCCCCCACCCTCCTACCTTGTCAGCACACCACCATCTGGGATGGCCTTCTCGGTCCTGGGACTGGGGGCGGTGCCCGGGTCGGAGCTGTGAATTGAGTTAGTTAGTCTGTGCCAGTGCTGGGCACTCGGCGAAGGCCATTTCTGCTGACTTCTTGGGACGACCGTCATCAGAGCCAGCATTTGTGGCACGTGGAGTGTGTATTGTGTGTGAGGCATCATTCTGAGCCACCGGTTGGTTCTGCGTGCTGTTCCATGTGCTCTAGGCCTGCGATTCTACTCCCCAAGGACAGCTGGCCGTGGCTGAGGTGCTGCGGGTTGTCACACAGTGGGGGGGGGGGGGTGCTCCTGGCATCTGGCGGGTGGAGCTGCTGGTTGTCACACGGCAGGAGGGGGTGCTCCTAGCATCTGGCAGGTGGAGCTGCTGCTCAGTACACAGGGCGGTGCCCTCACCACAGAGAATGAGCTGGCTCAAAACGTCAGCAGGGCCCAGATTGTGAAACCTTTGCCCCTGGACCGAGGCGGAGCTGGTGGTAGCTGGCCAGCAGGCACTGAGTGCCCCCGGGAGGATGCCCTTGCAGGGGATGCTGCTGCTGGGAGGGAGAAGGAAAGGGGAGTGTCAGTTCTCAGGTTCCTGGGTGGATGCGGATGGGGAGAGGGCACAGGGCTGGTGGGAGGTACTAGACTGGTTCCAGATGTGGGGTGCTGTGGGAGGAGGGCCCCTGTCAAAGGGAGATAGGGGCCTGCAATAACACGGGGGTGGGGTGCAGCTCAGGAGAAACCGAGCCTGGAGCCTGCGCAATTAATTCCTGGGTGCCAGAACCATCACACCGATGACCCCACTGTATTCGCAGAACTGCCCTTAGACAGGGGAAACTGAGGCACAGAGAGGTCAACTGGCTTGTGCAGTACCACAGCTGGGAGGACAGACTGGTGTGTGCTGGCGGTGGGGGTGTGGGGGGCACTGCCCGATGACGCCCTCCCCTCAGGACTATGGCGCAGCCCTGCGGGGCCTGTGTGAGGATGCCCTGGAAGGCCTGCTGTTCCTGCTGCTCTTCTCCCTGCTGTCCGCGGGAGCGCTGGCCACTGCCCTCTGCAGCCTGCCCCAAGCCTGGGCCCTCTTCCCACCCAGGTCAGGAGTGGGGAAAGGCAGGCTCCTAGGGAGGGAAGAGGAGGGCAGCACCTGGGGACCACGGTTGGGGGGGGTGCAGCCTCCTGATGGGTCCCCCATCCCACCTCTCTGCCATGCCCCGCATCAAACCCCAGTGACGACTACGATGACACAGATGATGATGACCCTTTCAACCCTCAGGTAATGGACTCCTGGGTCTGAGGGAGGAGGGGCTGGGTCTGAGGGAGGAAGGGCTGGGGTACTGGACTCCCGGGTCTGAGGGAGGATAGCCTGGGGTCTGGACTCCTGGGTCTGAGGGAGGAGGACTGGGGTCTGGACTCCTGGGTCTGAGGGAGGAGGGGCTGGGGTCTGTACTCCTGGGTCTGAGGGAGGAGGGGCTGGGGTCTGTACTCCTGGGTCTGAGGGAGGAAGGGCTGGGTCTGAGGGAGGAGGGGCTGGGTCTGAGGGAGGAGGGGCTGGGGTCCCACAGTACAAAGTTGATCCCCACTCCATTCCCTCCTGTCCCCTGACTCTCCTAGCAGGAATCCAAGCGTTTTGTGCAGTGGCAGTCGTCTATCTGAGCCCCTCCTCCCTGCTGGACTGGAGCCTGCCTCCCCTCTTCGGTGAGCTTCCAAGGGACACCCCCAGCTGCTGCAGCCTGGCCTCTGCCCTCCTCTCCCACCCTCTGCGATGCTCCAGGCATGGGCTGGGTGTGTCCCTCCAGGCATGGGCTGGGTGCTTCCAGCTGAGTGGCTGCCCTGCAGGCCCTCCAGCCCGCATCACTGCCCTGTCTCTGTCTCTCTCTACAGTTCCTTCCCTGGCTGCCGGAGGAGACCCCACTAACTCAGCCTGCCTGGGCTCTGACCACTAACACTCTTGGCCACGGACAGCCCACACAGGACCGCCTCCCTGCCCCGGCCCCTGTGCCCCAATCTCTGTCCTTGGCCTTGGGAGTAGCTGAGGGGGCAGACTAGGGAGTGTAGGGCTGGCAGGAGAGGGGGCAGAGAGTCTCAAACCCTTTACCTCGGCTGCCAGTCCCATCCTTGGAGGGACTGAGCTGAGGGGAGGGGGACATGAGTCCCCCTGCTGCCCCTGCCACGTCCCAGTGGGCTCTGACCTCCTGATCTCAACTCGTGGCACTAACTTGGAAAAGGGTTGATTTAAAATAAAAGGGAAGACTATTTTACAAGCAGCTGGGTCCTCCTTATTTCTGCCTTCCCTTGATCAGGCCTCCTGGCCGAGGCTGGGGCATCCTCCCAGCTGCCAGGCGTGTCTGCGCCTGTCCAGGCTCAGCAAGGGTTCCAAAGACACTGTTCTTTAAAAAAAAAAAAAAAAAAGTGAAAAAACAAAAAATATCCTTTCTTCTCTGATTCTAAAAGTGATACATGTGTCCTGACACAGGAAGGCACAGACATCTCTGGCACAGAATAGATGGCCTAGAAATAGATCTAAGTGTGTGTGTGTGTGTGTGTGTACACACATGACAGAAGACAGATTTCAAATCAGTGTGAGGATGGTTGGTTTAGCAGCAGTAGTGACATATCAGCTCTCCATCTGGCCAAAAACCTCTATAGAGAAGAAAGATGGAAGATCTGGATGTATGTGAGTAAAGGCACAGAAGAATTCCAAGAGAAATTAGGAGGGTGGGAATGGTGGGGCATGCCTGTGGTTCCAGCAGCCCCAGAGGCTGAGGCTCCTTGCTTGAGCCCATTTGGAGGCTGCAGTGAGCTGTGAACGCACCACTACACTCCAGCCTGGGCAACAGACCAAGACCCTGTCTCTTAAAAAGAAAAAAAAAAAAAAGACAAAAAAAAACAGAGAGAGGCTGGCTACAGAGGCTCATGACTGTAATCCCAGCACTGGGCAGATCCCGTGAGGCCAGGAGTTTGAGACCAGCCTGGCCAACATGGTGAAACTACATCTATACTAAAAAACAAAAAAAAAAAACCAACAAAAAACCCCCACAAAAATTAGCCAGGCATGGTGGCACAGGCCTGTAACCCCAACCACTTGGGAGGCTGAGGCAGGAGAATCGCTTGAACCCGGGAGGCAGAGGTTACACCACTGCACTGCAACCTGGGAGACCAAGCGAGCCTCCATCTCAAAAAAAAAAAAAACCCAGAGAGAGAGAAATTAGGAGAATGTTTGTATGTCATCTGTGTAGGGAAAGTGGGGAGGGAGTTTAAGCAAGAGATCATAAAAGCAGAAAGGAAAAGTTGGCTTATTTGACAAATTGTAGATAGAAAAGAATATCATAAAGTCAAATGGCAAACTGATAGACTGGGGAACAGTGCGTGAGTGCGTGTGTGTGTGTGTGTGTGAATTATGGTGCAGAAACAGATTATTCTTAAAACAGATGTAATGTACAAAAGCTTACATAACCTAAGAAAAAGACAACCCGGCTGGGCACAGTGGCTCAAGCCTGTAATCCCCGCACTTTGGGAGGCCAAGGCGGGTGGATCACGAGGTCAAGAGATCGAGGCCATCCTGGTCAACATGGTGAAACCCCGTCTCTACTAAAAATACAAAAAATGAGCTGGGCATGGTGGCGCGTGCCTGTAATCCCAGCTACTCAGGAGGCTGAGGCAGAATTGCCTGAACCCAGGAGGCGGAGGTTGCGGTGAGCCGAGATTGCACCATTGCACTCCAGCCTGGGTAACAAGAGTGAAACTCCGTCTCAAAAAAAAAAAAAAAGAAAGAAGAGAAAAGAAAAAGACAACCCATTTAAATGTAATCAACTGAGATGACTATTCAATAAAGTAAAAATTCCAGCATCAGTAAACAGACAAAAAGATTCAAACTCTAATAGTTGGGAACTGCAGTTTGAAAGAATGAGAAATACTCTTTCTCATTACCCAGATACAATAAAATTAGTAAGAGCGGTGACGTCCTGGGTGGGCGAGCAGGTCGTGGAGGGACAGGCACTCACACACGCTGCTCCGGCAGCTGTGAACTGCCACCATCCATTGCAAAAAATGTGCTTGTATGTGATCGGATCAAAACTGCTTACGCCCCATGCCCCAGCAGTCCTGCTTTTGGGAATCAATTTACAGAAAAAGACACACAGGCATCTGAAGACTGACTTATATTTAGAGCTGCCTATTATAACGATACCACCTTGATCTGCTAAACCTGAAAACAAACACCCCCGAAATAGAGAAGTCCAGTAAATCACGGCACAGCAGGGATCTCTGGAAGAAAGCCGCTCTTGGCAGGGTTGAGGGGTGAGGGAAAGCCTGGCAGGGCAGGGTGTGGCAGACAGCAGTGGCAGAGAGTGGACCAACGGAGAGGGGCCTACGTAGTGAAGCGCCCAGCTTTGCATTATTTTTCCTTATTCTTTTTTTTTTTTTGAGACAGAGTCGTGCTCCGTTGCCAGGCGCCAGGCTGGAGTGCAATGGCACAATCTCGGCTCACTGCAACCTCCGCCTCCTAGGTTCAAGCAATTCTCCTGCCTCAGCCTCCCGAGTAGCTGGGACTACAGGCACGCACCACCATGCCCAGCTAATTTTTGTATTTTTAGTGGAGACGGGGTTTCACCATGTTGGTCAGGATGGTCTCGATCTCTTGACCTCGTGATCCGCCCGCCTCAGCCTCCCAAAGTGCTGGGGTTACAGGCATGAGCCACCGCGCCTGGCCCAGCTTTGCATTCAAGACACTCCTGGGCCACTATCCTGGTCCTGCTTCTCATGGCCCTCACAGATGTGGGAAAGTCACTTGACCCGTTAGATCTTGGTTGCCTCATCCATCAAATGGGTATCACAGATCAGAAATCCAAAATTCCAAAATCCACAGATCCAAAGAGCTCTGAAGTCAAGCCATCCCCAAGCTCATTGGTCAGGAAAAGCTGACCTGCCTTGGTGGGAAATGACTTAACCCACGTTACTGACCCTGCCCGGTGTGAATGTTCACATACTTCTCTGCAGATATGTTAACGAGGTGGTGGAACTCTGCTGTGCGGGTCTCTGAGGGTGCTGTGTGCCCTGGGAATAGAGGGCACATTGCCTTTGACACGCTGAAGAATCCTGAATCCCAACCCACACCTGGCTCTGAGGGGCTTGGGTTGGTGCTGGATGACCCACAGGGCCAGATGCTATTGTCCAGCCTGAGGCCTGCCCCTGCTCTGGGCCTGTCAATCATTTCTATCTTGTGCTCTGCAAGGAGCGTTCAGAGGCAACTTTGGCTGTGAGGGCCTGAGGGTGGGGAATAAAAATCAGCTGCCATCTCGGAGGGGTTCTGGGGGCCACACGTGTTCACCCGCTTTCTTCTGACCATGGGGGCTGTCTGCCCCAGGGCTCGGCCTGCTGCTAGGCTGACTCCTTTCCTCTCACACACTGCCCTCTAGTGCCCCTGAGCCCACTTCCCAAGCACAGGCATCGTTGAGATTCAGGCTGCTTGATCTCCAATGCCAATGAGCCTGGCCTGGGCATGATCTTTCATCAAGAAGTTGGCCGGGCGCAGTGGCTCTTGCCTGTAATCCCAGCACTTTGGGAGGCTGAGGTGGGCCTCCCTGAGGTCAGGAGTTTGAGACCAGCCTGGCCAACACGATGAAAGCCCGTCTCTACTACAAATACAAAAAATTAGCCAGGCATGGTGTTGGGTGCCTGTAATCCCAGCTACTTGGGAGGCTGAGGCAGGAGAATTGCTTGAACCTGGGAGGTGGAGGTTGCGGTGAGCTGGGATCTCACCACCCTCATAACCTAATCACTTCCTGAAGGCTACACTTCCAAATGCAATTACATTGGAGGCGGGGAATTCATTACATGAATCTTGGCAGTCACAGACACGTGCAGGGCATGGCCCCTGGCCTTGGGCAGTTTCCTCACCCACATGTGCTGATCTACTCCACTGAAAACCCAAGGTAGGGGAACCGCTGTGCATCCCCCGAGTTCTCTCTCTTTATAGCTCTCTCCTCTCTGCTTGGAGCTGATATGTCTTCATCTTAGGTGGTGAAGCAGAATTGCTTGAAACAGGAGGGAGAGTTTGCAGTGAGCTGAGATCTCGGCACTGCACTGCAGCCTGGGTGACAAAGCAAAGACTCTGTCTCAAAAAAAAAAAAAAAAAAAGTGCAATTATGTTACTTGGAAGGGTGGGGCTGTTAAGAAACGGATTAGTGTCCTTATAGGCAAGGCCCAAGGGAGCTCATCCACCCCTTCCACCACGCAGGGGCACAGCTAGAAGGTGCTGTCTATGAACCAGGAACTGGGCCCTCCTCAGATACCAGTGCCCTGATCTTAGACTTCCAGCCTCCAGAACTGTGAGAAATCAGTGTTGTTTGTTTGTTTTTTGTGTGTTTTTTTTTGAGACAGAATTTTGCTTTTGTTGCCCAGGCTCGAGTGCAGTGGTGCCATCTTGGCTCATCACAACCCCTACCTCCTGGGTTCAAACGATTCTCCTGCCTCAGCCTCCCAAGTAGCTGGGATTACAGGCATGTGCCACCACGCCTGGCTAATTTTTTGTATTTTTAGTAGAGATGGGGTTTCTCCATGTTGGTCAGGCTGGTCTAGAACTCCCGACCTCAGGTGATCCACCCACCTCGGCCTCCCAAAGTGGGAGATGACGGCTGTGTTGGGATTACAGGTGTGAGCCACTGTTCCCGGCCGTGTTTGTTCTTTTTGAGTCACCAGTCCACAGTACTCTGTTATCGCAGCCTGGATGACTAGAATGCCAGGGAAAGAACCACCTGAAGGGATTGGAGGAAACAGCGCCCGAATTTGCTGCTCCTATCAGAAAAACCTCATTATTGAAGGAACATTGTGTAGAGCACTGGGAAGGGTCTTTTATCAGCTGTGGGGAATAATCATCCCCAAAAACACTGCTCTGGCCCCACCTGAGAAATCTTAAAAGCGAAACCTCAAAGGATCAAGTTGCTTCCAAGTGACATGACTGCATTCTTAAACAAAGCTCAAGAATATTTACAGGTGTACAAAAATAACCAGCACCTGACAAGGTAATGCTGACACTGTCTAGTGTCCAATAAAAAAATCACCAAATAAGTAAAAAGCAGGAAAACAGGGCACATGAGGATAAAAATCATTCAACTGAAATTGGCCCAGAAGTTAGAATTAGTCGGTAAGAACATTAAATCAATTATTATAGTGGACTCCATACGTACATAAAGTTCTTTACAGACAGAGAACATATAAAAAACCCCAAATTCGGGAACAGGCGCAGTGGCTCATGCTTGTAATCCCAGCACTCTGGGAGGCTGAAGTGGGCGGATCATCTGAGGTCAGGAGTTTGAGACAGCCTGGCCAACGTGGTAAAAACCCATCTCTACTAAAAAATACAAAAATTAGCTGGGCATGCTGGCGGGCACAGAGCAGAGATAGAACAGTCTCATAAAAATGCTCAAACCTCTCTCCACAAACGGTGCTGGAACAACTGGACATCAACATGCCAGAAAAAAAAAACAACAAAAAAACTCAATCTAGACACAGACCTTGTTCTCTTCACAAAAATTAACTCAAAATTGATCATAGACCTGGATGTTTAATGCAAAGCTATAAAACTCCTAGAAGAGAACATAGCAGAAAATCTAGGTGACTGGTTTTGTGAATTTTTTTTTTTTTTGAGAGTCTCACTTTTGCCCAGGCAAAAGTGAGTGCATTGGCATGATCTTGGCTCGCTACAACCTCCATCTCCCAGGTTCAAGTGATTCTCATGCCTCAGCCTCCCGAAGAGCTGGAATTACAGGTTTTTGCAACCACATCTGGCTAATTTTTGTATATTTTTAGTGAAGCAGGAACGGCGGGGAACAAACCACTCCAACACTGAACTGAGGAAGGAAGTGACTTTTTATTCAGCCAGGAGCTGTGGGTTGCTACATCCCCATTCCCCGAGCTGCAGCTTCTCTCCCCTTTCACAGGCTTACATCGCTAAAGGGGAAAATGAGGTGGAACTATGTCATTGTCCATTTGCTGGATGTCCGACCTTACAATCTTTGGGCTTCATTGATTTGCTAATTCATATGCTTCGTGAGCAGGGACCAGCAGGGGAGGGGGCTTACAGAGACAAGACAAAAGCAACTAGCTGTCTGTTGGCAGAGGTGTTTCCAGGAGGGGGCCTGGCCCGTGGAGACATGGGGGCGTGAACCAGTGCTGGGCTCCAGCCGGCAGGAATAACATTCATTTACAGCTTTTTCAAGGTTAACAGATAGCAGAGAGGCTGGGAACTAAAAAGGGAGTCATTTTCCCAGCTCTTTAGTATCTTATTTTATTTTCCTTCTTCACCCTCCTTCCCTTCTGGAAGGGGAGGAGGGAGGAGGTGAAATAGAAGGAGGTGAGGGGTCTCCCCTCTCATTAGTAGAGATGGGGTTTTGCCATATTGGCCAGGCTGGTCTCAAACTCCTGGCCTCAAGTGATCCACCCACCTTGGCCTCTCAAAATCCTGGATTACAGCCATGAGCCACTGTGCCCAGCCATGATAATTTTTTTTTGATACAACACGAAAGGCATGATCCATGAAAGAAACGGACAAGCTGGACTTTAAAAAACAAACAAACAAAAAAAACCTCTGCTATTTGAAAGACGTTTTTAATACAATGAGAAAACAAGCTGTGGACTGGGAGAAACTATTTGCAAGAGACCTATCTCATAAAGGACTGTTATCCTAGATATACAAAGAGCTCTTAAAACTCAGTAATAGGAAAACAACCTGATTAAAAAACAGGACAGGAATCTGAACGCACGTCTCACCAAAGAAGGCACGCAGACGGTGTGATGGCTGATATTAGGTGTCAGTTTGACTGGATTGAAGGAAGCCTAGGTGGCTGATAACGGATTATTTCTGGGTGTGTCTGTGAGGGTGTTGCCAGGGAAGACTGACATTTGAGTCAGTGGACTGGGAGAGGAAGACCCACTCTCAATGTGGGTTGGCTGCCAGCGTGGCTAGAACAACAGGCAGGAGGTGGGAGAGGCTGACTTGCTGAGTCTTCTGCTTTCATCTTTCTCCTGTGTTGGATACTTCCTGTCCTTGGTCTTTGGACATTGGACTCCAGGTTTTTTTGCCTTTGGACTGTTTTTTTTCTTTTAATTGCATCTTAGGTTTTGGGGTACATGGGCAGAACACACAAGATAGTTGCATAGGTACACACATGGCAGTGTGTTTTGCTGCCTTCCTCCCTTTCACCCACATTTGGCATTTCTCCCCAGGCTATCCCTCCCCAGCTCCCCCCGCTGCTGTCCCTCCCCTATTCCCCCCAATAGACCCCGGTGTGTAGTACCCCCTTCCCTGTGTCCATGTGTTCTCATTTTTCCTTACCCGCCTATGAGTGAGAATATGCGGTATTTCATTTTCTGCTTCGTGTCAGTTTGCTAAGAATGATGTTCTCCAGATTCAACCATGTCCCTACAAAGGACACGAACTCATGTTTTTTTCTTTTTTGAGATGGAGTCTCCCTCTGTTGCCCAGGCTGTAGGGCAGTGGCTCGATCTTGGCTCACTGCAACCTCTACCTCCTGGGTTCAAGTGATTCTCCTGCCTCAGACTCCCAAGTAGCTGGGATTACAGGCGCCCACCACCACACGCAACTAAGTTTTGTATTTTTAGTGGAGACAGGGTTTCACTGTGTTAGCCAGGACGGTCTCAAACTCCTGACCTTGTGATCCACCTGCCTCAGCCTCCCCAAGTGCTGTGTACACGCATGAGCTGGCCTTGGCCTTCGGACTCTTGAAGTTCCACCAGTGGTTTGCTGGGGACTCCTGGGCCTTTCCCCACAGGCTGAAGGCTGTGCTGTCGGCTCCCCTACTTTTGAGGCTTTTGGACTTGGACTGACATTGCTGGCTTCTTCCTTCCTGAGCTTGCAGAGAGCCTAGGGTGGGACTTCACCTGGTGATCCTGTGAGCCAGTTCTTCCTAATAAACTCCCTTTCCACCAGGCGCAGTGGCTCATGCTTGTAATCCCAGCACTTTGGGAGGCTGAGGTGGGTGGATTGTGAGGTCAAGGGTTCGAGACCCTACCCAAGGTGGTGAAACAGTCTCCACTGAAAATACAGAATTAGCTGGGCATGGTGGTGCGTGCCTGGGATCCCAGCTATTTGGGAGGCTGAGGCAGGAGAATCGCCTGAACCTGGGAGGTGGAGGGTGTGGTGAGCCGAGATTGCACCATTGCACTCCAGCATGGGGAACAAGAGCAAAACTCTGTCTCAAAAAACAAAACAAGACACCACTACATACCCCTCAGAAGGTCAAATCCAAAATGTTGGCACCACCAAATGCTGGCAAAAATGTATAGCAACAGAACTATCAATGGTGCCGGCAATGCAGAAAGAGAGTTACTTTGGAGGATAGTGTGGCAGTCTCTCATAACCCTAAACATCCTGTTAGAAAATCGACCAGCAACAGTGCTCCTTAGTATTTACCCAGATGGGTTGAAAATGTGTGCTCATAAAGAAATATGCAGGTGCGTGTTTACAGCACCTTTATTTATCATTGCCGAAAACTTGGAAGCAACCAAGATATCCTTCAATAATGTCTTACACATTCTGGTTGTTATAACAAAATACCATACACTGAGTAGCTGAGGCAGGAGGATCACTTGAGACTGGGAGGTTGAAGCTGCTGTGAGCTGAGATCAAGATTGCACTACTCGGCTGGGCGCGGTGGCTCACGCCTGTAATCCCAGCACTTTGGGAGGCCGAGGCAGGTGGATCATGAGGTCAAGGGATCGAGACCATCCTGGTCAACATGCTGAAACCCCGTCTTTACTAAAAATACAAAAAATTAGCTGGGCATGGTGGCGTGTGCCTGTGATCCCAGCTACTCAGGAGGCTGAGGCAGGAGAATTGCCTGAACCCAGGAGGTGGAGGTTGTGGTGAGCTGAGATACACTCCAGCCTGGGTAACAAGAGCGAAACTCTGTCTCAAAAAAAAAAAAAAAAAAAAAGATTGCACTCCAGCCTGGGTAATAGAGGAGTAAGAGACTACTTCTCTTAAAAAAAAAAAAAAAAAAAGGTACAGTTTTGGTCTTTTGCTATGATTGGGCTCCTAGAGTGAGAGCTCTGGATCCCAGCTGCAAGATAAGGGATCTGCAGCCAAGAAAAGGGAGATGAGTTTTCCAAGTCACACAGCTGGTAAGTAAAACAGCTGGGACTAGAACTCAGATTTCCTGCCACCCAAGATTATTAAAAGGAGTTTTCAGAATCAATCCCTTACTGGCCAGGTGCAGTGGCTCATGTCTGTAATCCTAGCACTTTGGGAGGCAAATGCAGGCGGGTCACCTGAGGTAGGGAGTTCGAGACCAGCCTGGTTAACACGGTGAAATAATATCTCCACTAAAAATACAAAAATTACCCGGGTGTGGTGGCACATGCCTGTAATCCCAGCTGTTGGGGAGGCTGAGGCAGAGAATCGGCTTGAACCTGGGAGGCAGAGGTTGCAGTGAGCTGAGATCACGCCACTGCACTCCAGTCTGGATGACAAAGCTGTCTAAAAAAAACAATACTAATGAAAAAAAAATTTTTTTAAGTGGGCTGGGTGCGGTGGCTCACACCTGTATTCCCAGCACTTTGGGAGGCTGAGGTGGGTGGATCACCTGACGTTGGGAGTTTGAGACCAGCCTGACCAACATGGATAAACCCCATCTCTACTAAAAATACAAAATTAGCTGCGTGTGGTGGCGCAGGCCTGTAATCCCAACTACTCAAGAGGCTGAGGCAGGAAAATCGCTTGAACCCGGGAGGCGAAGGTTGGGGTGAGCCGAGATCGCGCCATTGCAATATAGTCTGGCAACATGAATGAAACTCCCATCTCAAAAAAAAAAAGGGCCGGGCGAGGTGGCTCACGCCTATAATCCCAGCACTTTGGGAGGCCGAGGAGGGTGGATCATGAGGTCAAGAGATAGAGACCATCCTGGCCAACACCGTGAAACCCCGTCTCTACTAAAAATAAAAAAATTCGCTGGGCGTGGTGGCGCGTGCCCGTAATCCCAGCTACTCAGGAGGCTGAGGCAGGAGAATTGACTGAACCCAGGAGGCGGAGGTTTCGGTGAGCCGAGATCACGCCATTGCACTCCAGCCTGGGTAACAAGAGTGAAACTCCGTCTTAAAAAAAAAAAGAAAAAAGAAACCCTCTAGTGACTTGTTAGAGCAAACCATCAGACACTTGGGGTAAAATTCTGGAGCGGATTCAGAGTTACGAGAGCGGTGCTGGCCGGCCTGGATGGCTGCAGGAACACAGCCCTGGACCTGAGCAACTGTGCAAGCGGACAACTGAAAAGTAAGTACCGGGCGTGTTAATCAGAGGCCACAGCGACACGGATGTGAAGACACCAAGGGAACAGTACTTTTCATGGTTACATACATTTCCTAGGTATTTTTTTCTATTTTGGGGTTCTTTTGTGATATAATTTGTCCTGTTTTCATAATGGTTGATTTATTTTCTTACTGCCATGTAAGATAAATGTATACAATTGTAGGCTTAACTGTAAAGAGTTTTCACATTTACGTTCCAGTCATTTCCTTTTATTGCCGTGTCTGTGTATGGAATGCTAAAAGAATAAGACACAAATAAAGTACAGTAATAAACAGCTCTTTAGAAGGCAGAGAGGCTGCTTGGGCAAAAAAAAAGCAAGATCCAACTCCATGCTGTGTCCGGGAAACCCGCCTTAAATACAACAGGTAAAAGGAAGCTAAATGCAGTGTGGACCCTGGCTTGGACTCCGGTGTGTAAAGATAACAGTGGAGGAAAAGGTGGAGAAATCCCAGCAAAGTCTGAGGTTTAGTTACAGAAATGCATCCCGTCAGTATCTTAGTTTTTGGCAAACCACGGGAAAGTGAGATGACAGCAATAGAAGAAACAGCATAAAATATGCTGGACCATGTATGATCTTTGCAACTTCTTTTTTTTTTTTTTTTTGAGATGAGTTTCAGTCTTGTCTCCCAGGCTGGAGTGAAATGGCACAACTTCGGCTTACTGGAACCCCAGCCTCCTGGGTTCAAGCGATTCTCCTGCCTCAGTCTCCCGAGTAGCCGGGATTACAGGAGCACGGGACGGCACACACAGGTAATTTTTGTATTTTCAGGAGAGACAGCGTTTCACCCTGTTGGACAGGCTTGAACTCCCGCCCTCAGGTGATCCACCCGCCTCGGCCTCCCAAAGTGTTGGGATTACAGGCCTGAGCCACCACGCCTGGCCTTTGCAGCTTTTTTGATAAATCCAACATTATTCCAGAACAAAACATTTAGTACAAACAAAAAAACCTACACACAGTAAAATAACGGTAAAGATTTGCTATGCTGGCACTCACAATGCAATACGGAGTTAGGAAAATGGCGTGTACTTTTCAAGCGAAAAGTTCATCACGGTAGAAAATGGGGAGGAGAACTGCCTCTTAAAACCTGTTCTACCACTTACTGTGACACGGCGTCCGGTCCCTGCGGCGGTCTGGGTAATTTTATCCGAGTCCTGGATGGAAACAGATGGCACTCAAAAGGTGGCTCGGAGTTCAGAGAAATGCTTATGTACAGATTTGGTCCAATGCCTCGGCCTGACCTCAGTGGCCTTTGGGGGTCGGCTCCGCGCCCACCCTTACACACCCGTGACTCCACACACTTCCACCCCAGCGCCAGTGGGGGTCGGCTCCGCGCCCACCCTTACACACCCGTGACTCCACACACTTCCACCCCAGCGCCAGTGGGGGTCGGCTCCGCGCCCACCCTTACACACCCGTGACTCCACACACTTCCACCCCAGCGCCAGTGCCAGCTGCTATACCCATTCCCCTCCAACCGCGCCAGCTTCCAGCCGCCGTCCGTCTGAACTCGCCGAGCCCTCTGCAGCGGGCCCTTCCAGGTTCATTTACTAGGGAAACCCGCTCTTCTGGGTGGAGCCGTTCCTCACCCGCTTTCTTTATCATTCTCTCCCCAGGGCTTCCACAATCCCGGAACTCAGGTCACGCCAGCTTACGTTTAGGAACTGTAATGGCCCCCATTGATTGAGCCAAAACAAGGCTGCGGCCCGGGCGGTGGCTCACGCCTGTCATCCCAGCATTTTGGGAGGCTGAAGCGGGCGGATCACCTGAGTTCAGGAGTTCGAGACCAGCCTGGCCAACACGGTGAAATACAGTCTCGACTGAAAATACAAAAATTAGCCGGGCGTGGTGACGCGCACCTGTAATCCCAGCTACTCGGGAGGCTGAGGCGGGAGAATCGCTTGAACCTGGGAGGCGGAGGTTGCAGTGAGCCGAGATCGCGCCATTGTACTCCAGCCTGGGCGACAAAGCAAGACTCTGTCTCAAAAAAACACCAAAAAAAACCCAAGGCTGCGTGGGAGGCAGAGAGGCAGCAAACGCGGCCGCACTTGTCCCTTCGGGGCCACCGTTCCCATCCCGACTTCCGGCCTGCCTTAAAACGCTCAAGCGTACGTGCGTGGGCGGCAGGGCGGGCTCAAGCGCAGCTCGTAGCGTTCATTGGCTGTGCTGGGCCGAGGGAGGCGGGGCGAGCCCGCCGAGTGACGTCAGGACGCCGCGGTCGGGACGCCGAAGCCAAAAGAGACGAGAGCCAGCCGAGTAGCCGAGTGCTGTGGTGACCGTGTTGCTCCTCGCTTTGGTGGTTGTTGCTGTGTCCGTACAGCGAAAGGTCCTGGTTGGTAAAGGGAGCGGCGGGCGAGCGGGCGGGCGGGGATAGCGTCCCTTTTCGGTCTTGCGTCTCGTGAGCCCCGAGGCCTTCTCGGTCGTAGCAGCAGCGGACGCCTCTCGCGAGCGTCGGCAGGGTGTGGCGGGGCAGGGGTAGCTGCTGCGCCTGCGCACCGGGCCTGGGGGCGCGCACTAGCGCGCGTGCGTCGTCGTTTTCGTCTCCCGTCCCCTTCCCTCGGAATTCTCGGGGCCCCGGTGCGCCCCTCACTCGCCATTTATTCGGCGGTTCCTGAGGGCGGGCGGTGTCTCCCCGGCGACGGGCGGCTCCTGAGCTGCTTTCTGGGGTCGCGGTGCGCAGGCGCGGCCCGGACAGCGGCTCCATGGACAGTGGTGCGGATCCGGGCGGCCTCCTCCACTCGGCGTCCACCTTTGCGTTCGCCCAGCCTGCGGGACGGCCAGGTCCTCCCGGGAACCCAGACCTGGCGCCTGGTTCCTGTCCTCGTTCTTGAGACCGGTCCGGGAGTCCCCTGTCCAGCCCGCAACTCCTGACCTTATTTCGAATCTTCCTTTTGCCCGGGGGCTCCCCTTCCTGTGTCCCCGCCAGGACCCCTCTTCTCCGCTCACGTTCTGTGTCCTCCTTAAGGCCTTAGCGTTTCTAGGGCTTTCCCCAGCTCCACACTCCTGATCCTATCCTGTCAGCTTGTGAGACTTTCGGTTCTCCTGCGGGGTTCATTCTCCTATTTACCAGTTACCCCCCCGGAGTTGAGACCCCCCCGGTCCTTGCCCCGGAGGCACTGCGCTTTTCTTCCAGTTTTCTCTACCTCATTCTTCATTCCTGGAACGTGCTTTGGGAATGCCTGGGTCGTCTTTGGCATTCCCAAAGCTTTATGTCTAGACACCCAGCCAAGGTGATACCTGGAAGCAGGCAGGGGTAGCCTTACTGACGACTCCCACGTAGGTCTCTCTTCTGCGCTTCGGAGACCTTTTTGAAAAATCAGTCTCGCGCCGGGCGCGGTGGCTCACGCCTGTAATCCCAGCACTTTGGGAGGCCGAGGCGGGTGGATCACGAGGTCAAAGGATCGAGACCATCCTGGTCAACATGATGAAACACCGTCTCTACTAAAAATACAAAAATTAGCTGGGCGTGGTGGTGCACGCCTGTGATCCCAGCTACTCGGGAGGCTGAGGCAAGAGAATTGCTTGAACCCAGGAGGCGGAGGTTGCGGTGAGCCACTCCAGTCTGGGTAACAACAGCGAAACTCCGTCTCAAAAAAAAAAAAAAAAGGAAAAGAAAAATCAGTCTCTCAGTGCTGCTAAGAACCCATTTTTTCACGTTGGGGTTCACATTGGCATTCTCGGGAATGTTCAGCGTCCCCTGCTTCCAGGGATAACTTCCTGAAAATCCCCTTTTCCTCTCAAAATTTTCTTCTGCAGTGTTCTCCCACCTCCTTCCTCTTCTGCCTCGATGCTCCCTGCAAGGCTTCCTTCTTCACAGAGTTCTCAGAAACCTTTCCACCGTCTCAGCCTTAAGGGTTCCCTCAGACTCTTCTCATTAGAGCATCCATCCTTTTGGTTCTGCTTCCTTTCACAACCCGTATTCCCCAGAATTCTTATTTTAGTTTTGTTTTGGAGATGGAGTTTCGCTCTTGTTGCCCAGGCTGGAGTGCAGTGGGGCGATCTTGGCTCACTGCAACCTTCACCTCCTGGGTTCAAGCAATTCTCCTGCCTTAGCCTCCCAAGGAGCTGGGATTACATGCTACCATGCCCTGCTAATTTTGTATTTAGTAAAGATGGGGTCAGGCTGGTCTCGAACTCCTGACCTCAGGTGATCTGCCCACCTCAGCCTCCCAAAGTGCTGGAATTATAGGTGTGAGACACTGTGCCCAGCCCCTAGAATTTTTTTTAGACCCTTTCCCCTTGACGGAGTAACCCCACCCTCTGGACCTTCCATCACACCATCTCTTTGCTCGTGTGAATTTCAGACACTTCTCCTTCCCTTTGGGAAGTTCATTCCCTGTTTCCAAACTCTTCATTTTCCACCTGGAGCAGTACAAAGAGGCCGGGGCTTCCCCTCATGCTCCAGCCTTTTAGTCCACACCCAGAACTCTTCAGATCCTTGACCCCAGTGGCTTTGCTGTCAGCCTCCCCTTTTCTGCCTGGCTTCTCTTGAGTCCATCTGCTTTTCTTTCCCACTTTGTGATAAGTTTTTAGCTTCCTCTTAAGTCTTCTTAACACTTCCTTTTTCTCATAGACAGTGAAAAAGCAGTCTGGCTCCCGAGGTCCACCCGTCATACCCCAAGGTCCAGATGGCGGCCAACGTGGGTGATCAGCGTAGCACGGATTGGTTAGTGGGGCGAGAGGGGCAGAGGCCAGCCGGGAGGGAAGGAGAAAGCAAGACCCAGTGCTGTCCTCTGGGGTGGGGACCTCACGGGCTTAGGGGAAGTGATGCCACAATCCCTGTGGGTGGGGGTGGGGGTGAGGCAAACACAGAGGGAAGCATTTGGTTGTGGTGTCCAGAGGGCCGAGCCTTCACCTTGAGCTTTCATTTTTCACAGTACAGCGCTTGCTCTGCAGAATTGTGATGATTCATTCAAGCAAGTGTAATTAGGAGGCACGTTCCCAACACTCAGTGCCCAGTTATTTGTTTTTCCGCTAATTCCTTATTTTTTCTGAAAACAGTGTGAAAACCTGCTGACTGGGGCTCTATCAGACAGAATTCATTGATTCATAAAAGAGCCCTAGTAGGTGCCAGGCCCTGTGTTCAGTTTTGTGGGTTCTGTTAATTGTTTTTGCTGGTTTTAACAACTGCTGTGGTGTGCCAGACTCTGGGATAAGTATCTTAAGTAGGTGATCTCATTTATCTCTCCCAGAAGACAGAAGCAGAAACCTTTTATCAGTACAGTACAGATTAGAAAACGTAGACTTAGATGGAAGTGACAGTGAGATCTGGGATTCAGAGGCTGGAAATTGCCTCCTAACATGCCCACCTGTGTACAGTGGGGAGAACAGATGTGACCTGATGTCTTGTCTCTGCAGGTCTTCTCAGTACAGCATGGTGGCTGGGGCAGGCCGAGAGAATGGCATGGAGACGCCAATGCATGAGAACCCGGAGTGGGAGAAGGCCCGCCAGGCCCTAGCCAGCATCAGCAAATCCGGAGCTGCTGGCAGCTCTGCCAAGGCCAGCAGCAACGGGCCTGTGGCCAGCGCGCAAGTGAGAAGGCCACATGGGGCTCGGGACCTTGAGCCAGTGGTTGTGGGAGGGACACAGCCTGATGTCCTCTTGTATCAGTCAGGCAGGGAACATAAAAAGATGTTCCCGGGACTCTAAGAAAGGAAAAAGTTGTTTCCTTGAGGGATCCAGGGCGTGATGTGGTTCTGAAGAGGGAGACCATGTATACCCTGGTCTCTAGAGTGTGTGAGTGTGATGGTAGAGACGGTGGCTCGCTTTTTGGATGCATGGACCCAGCGTCATTCCTTGGCAGTTAACCACTAGTAAACACAGGCTAGCCCTTTGGGGGCCGTGTGCCTGTGCATTCGGGCTACTGACGGCACCTGGGCCTCTCTTTCCACAGTACGTGTCACAGGCAGAAGCCTCAGCTTTGCAGCAGCAGCAGTACTACCAGTGGTACCAGCAGTACAACTATGCCTACCCCTACAGCTACTACTATCCCATGGTGAGGGCCCAGTGGGCGGGGCGGGGCGGGGCGGGGCACGGTCGGATCTGCTGGTCCCAGCTAGGTGCTGGATGGGCCGGAGATAGCAGTGCTAACTGCTCAGAAACCCTCTACTCACCCTTCCCCCCGCCCCAACACCCCCCCCCCCCGTGAGCTGCAGATCCTACATACCTGTTTCTGGTCCCTTCTCTTTCTCCCCTCATCCCTCATGCTCATTCCGCCATGGCCATCAGAGCAGAGACCTTGGTGCCCGCACCCTCCAGGCCCGCTCTTGCTTTGCCCTGGCTGCAGTGTCCTGTGTTGCTGCCTCTTGGAGGTCTCTGCTCAGATGCTGCCTTCAGAGAGCCTCTACCTGACACACTAGTTTTTTTTTTTTTTTGAGACAGAGTCTTACTCTGTCACCCAGACTGGAGTGCAGTGGTGTGATTTCAGTTCACTGCAGCCTCTGCCTCCCGGTTTAAGCAGTTTTCCTGCCTGAGCCTCCTGAGTAGCTGGGACTACAGGCACGTTCCACCGTGCCCGGCTAATTTTTGTATTTTTAGGAGAGATGAAGGTTTCACCATGTTGGTCATGCTGGTCTCAAACTCCTGACCTAGTGATCTGCCTGCCTCAGTCTCCCAAAGTGCTGGGATTACAGGCCTGAGCCACCTTGCCTGGCCACACACTAAAGTAGCATTCCTGCCTTGCAGCCTGTTTCTCCACCTTTCTTTGCCTTTTTGTTGTTTCATGATACTTACTGCTGGATATATTACATGTTGATGCCTACATCCGGGCGTGTTATTCAAGCACAAGCTTCATTAGAGCATGGGTTTTGCTTTTTATTGCTCTGTGGTAGTGCTTAGGAGAGTTGCCGCTCAGTGTATGTTGATTATATTCTTCTGAGAACTAGCTAAGTGATACGTGAGATGGATAGAGGTTCTTTTTTTTTTTTTTTTTAATATGTGAGAGGATGTGGTATATTATTAATATAGTGTAGAGAGAAAGATGGGTGAGGGATTGGTAGAGGGACATGGCTAGTGTAGTCCCTGAGCAGGCTGGGGAAGCGAAAAGGGCAGGCCTCCCACTAAACCCTCCTTCCCTGTGCCTTTGCAGAGCATGTACCAGAGCTATGGCTCCCCCTCCCAGTATGGGATGGCCAGCTCCTATGGCTCAGCCACACCCCAGCAGCCATCCGCACCCCAGCACCAAGGGACTCTGAACCAGGTAACACCGTAGCCCAGCTCCCACGTCCTGTGCAAGCAGAGAAAGTGTTGATTTTTGAGTGGGCTGTCAGTGAGGAATGGTCTGTGCTCTTCAAGCTGCCTTTTTTCTTCCCAGCAACTCCTGATCTGAAAATGAGGAGGAGAAAGCATAGTGTTTGAACCTAGGGTGGGTTTAAGGCTGGGCCAAGGCCAGGGCTGACATGGTGGGAACTTCTTTTCTTCTCCCAGCATGGTCACTCACAAGCATGCACACACGGGTCGGCTCTTGCATTTAAGATGCAGCTGGGAGGAATGGCCGAGCTGGTGCACAAGAGGCAGGTAGCCACGGGTTTCATTCACAGCTTGCCCCCACCTCCCCGGCCCGGTGTAATTTCACCATGGCCTCTGCATTTGTGTCAGCTCTTGAAAGCGGGAAGGATAGTAGCCGAAGGATCTTCAGGCTCATGTGTGTCTTGTGCTCAGATGGTAGTGCTGGAGTGGGTGTGTTGTTGGTGGCTGTTACTCCAGTGATGAAATGCTGTCAGCTGCCACTTCACAGCCTAGGGCCCTGGGAAGATGCTCAGTCTCTGAGCTGGAGTTGGCTGAGCTGTGGAAAGGGTTGTTAACAGATGCTAACCTCAGAGAGTAGCTCAGGACTTGAAATGAGCATTCATGGAAAGGTCAGGCAGAGTTGAGTGCTGAGCGCTGTGATGACCGAGTCCAAGCGCCAGCACCAGAATCTGCCCACCATGCTCAGTGCCTGCTTCCTTCTGTAGCCGCCAGTCCCCGGCATGGACGAGAGCATGTCGTACCAGGCTCCCCCTCAGCAGCTGCCCTCAGCCCAGCCCCCTCAGCCCTCAAACCCCCCGCATGGGGCTCATGCGCTCAGCAGTGGCCCCCAGCCTGGGACGGCCCCAGCCACACAACACAGCCAGGCGGGGCCCACTACGGGCCAGGCCTATGGGCCGCACACCTACAGTGAACCTGCCAAGCCCAAGAAGGGCCAACAGCTGTGGAACCGCATGAAGCGTAAGTTGGCAAAGCTGCCTGGAGGCCGAGGGGTTGGGGTCCTTATGGAGCTCCAAGGTGTGAAGCACGTGGTATGTGCTAGGCTTTATTTCTGGGTGTTACAATCTCTTGGCTTGGGGTGGGGCTGCTCTGGGCCTGGCACGTTTGTGCTGGAGCCCTCCTCTAGAAAATTACCTCTCATCCCTGAATTTCTACTTCTGCTGCCCTTGAAGCCCTCAGTCTGTATCCCTTGGGAGCCCCGGGAGGTGCTGAGGAGGGGCCTGACTCTTTTTTTTGCTGCCCTCACAGCAGCCCCTGGGACTGGAGGTCTCAAGTTCAACATTCAGAAGCGACCCTTTGCTGTTACTACCCAGAGCTTTGGCTCCAATGCAGAGGGCCAGCACAGCGGCTTTGGCCCCCAGCCCAACCCCGAGAAAGCTCAGAACCACAGGTGATGTCTGCTCCCTTCCCCATCACAGCCCCGTACTGCATTCAGCGTCTGTGGTCAGTCCCACTGGCCAGCTGCCCACCCTCAGCCACAGTGTGTTCCTCTGAACAGGGGAAAAGGACCCTCCCTTGGGGGTTGCTGTGAGCACTGAAGGAAAACATCTGAATTGTGTCTGGCTGTGTGTCAGCTCAGAGTGGCGGTGGTGATGGTCTTTTGAGTTTCGGATCCTCCCCACCTGAGCCCCTTACCTGTCTTCCTGCAGCGGGTCCTCTGCCCGGGGGAACCTGTCTGGGAAGCCCGACGACTGGCCCCAGGATATGAAAGAGTATGTGGAGCGCTGCTTCACCGCCTGTGAGTCGGAGGAGGACAAGGACCGCACTGAGAAGCTGCTCAAGGAGGTGCTGCAGGCCCGGCTGCAGGACGGCTCTGCCTATACCATCGACTGGAGCCGGGAGCCACTGCCAGGGTTAGTCCGGGCGGGGGGCCTGGCCAGGGTGGTGCTGTGAGAGGCATGGGCTGGGCATGGAGGTAGGAGAGTTGGGGGACCCCAGGCACCGGGAGCTCCAGAGGGGAATGAGGCGGAAATTGGATTCTGGGGGAATGAAGTCTTGGTTGGAGGAGGCCACTAGGGTAGGGTGGGGACCACAGGTGTGGGGGAGGTGTGCATGGCTCAGTGGTTAAGCATACCCTCTGGACACAGGAAACCTTGGGTTTGTGCTTTATTTCTCCACTATATTAGCTGAGCCGCCTGGGGTAAGGGCCTTTCCTTTCGGAGGTGGTGTGTCCCCTGGGGTGGGTTGGTAGATTGAGGGAGGTGGTGGTGGCCGTCCTGCCAGTGTCCGGTGGGGTTGGTGATGCTCTGCCCTGCTGTGTCCTCAGGCTGACCCGCGAGCCTGTGGCTGAGAGCCCCAAGAAGAAGCGGTGGGAAGCCCCTAGCAGCCTTCATCCTCCTAGAGGGGCAGGCTCGGCGACAAGGGGCGGGGGTGCCCCATCCCAGCGAGGGACACCGGGGGCTGGGGGTGCTGGTCGAGCCCGGGGCAACAGCTTCACCAAGTTTGGCAACCGCAATGTCTTCATGAAGGACAACAGCTCTTCTTCCAGCACTGGCTCCCGCTCCCGCTCCTCCTCCAGGTCTCCAACGCGCCACTTCCGCAGAAGGTGCCGAGGCTCCGGACTGGGGGGTGTGGAGGGGATGGGGGCGTTTCAGGCCTGACCTTCCTGCTGCTTCTTGCAGTGACTCCCACTCAGACTCCGACAGTTCCTACTCAGGGAATGAGTGTCACCCTGTGGGCCGCAGGAACCCACCCCCTAAGGGCCGGGGAGGCCGAGGGGCCCACATGGACCGGGGCCGAGGCAGGGCACAGCGTGGGAAGAGGTGAGACTGGGCGGGGCCTGAGACACAGGCCGGGGTAGAGGAGGGTGCTGGGGACCCAAGAAGGAAGAGGAAGAGGGCGGACAGGTGGACAGCCAGCTGCCAAAGAGGGGAGGCTGAAGGGTGGCTGGAGATGCCTCCTGCTCACGCGCCTTGCCCCTTTCTAGGCATGATCTGGCTCCCACCAAGCGCAGTCGAAAGAAGATGGCGGCGCTGGAGTGTGAGGACCCCGAGCGTGAGCTGAAGAAGCAGAAGCGGGCAGCCCGCTTCCAGCACGGACACTCCCGCCGCCTTAGGCTTGAGCCCCTGGTGCTGCAGATGGGCAGCCTGGAGGGCAGTGGGGCTGACCCTGACTGGCAGGAGCTGCAGATCGTAGGCACCTGCCCCGACATCACCAAGCACTACCTGCGTCTCACCTGTGCTCCCGACCCGTCCACCGTGCGCCCTGTGGCTGTAAGTGCCCAGGCAGGGGAGTCCTGCTCTTCGAGGCGGGGCTGGCTCAGCACCCAGGGAGGGCAGCAGAGGCCATATGGGCTGGGATATGGCGGGGCCCTGAGCCTTGGCCAGTTGGTGTTCTGAGAGGAATGCGAAGGTGCACGGCTCTCCTGGAGCCCTGTGTGTGGGGTGTGCGGCGTTGGCTGGGGAATCACTTGACCCTTGGGCCTGGGTCCCTGGCTTAGGTGACAAATAAGTGGGAGCCCTTGCACTCCCTCCTGGAGTTGCACCCTGAGTGTTCATTCAGTTCCCTTTCCAGGTTTTGAAAAAATCGCTGTGCATGGTCAAGTCCCACTGGAAAGAGAAGCAGGATTATGCATTTGCCTGCGAGCAGATGAAGTCCATCCGGCAGGATCTGACGGTGAGGCTTGCACTGGGAGGGCCTGGCCTCAGCCGGTGCTGCCCCCGCTCCCTGTGACACTTGTTTCTGCCCTGCCACCCCAGGTGCAGGGCATCCGCACGGAGTTCACAGTAGAGGTGTATGAGACCCATGCCCGGATCGCCTTGGAGAAGGTGAGCTGGCCTCTGCAGGCTCCCTGGCCCCTTTCCTGCTGCATTTCTGTCCTCAGCGCCCTCATTCTGCTCCCTTCCCTCCGTGCCTCTGCCTTCCAGGGTGACCACGAAGAGTTTAACCAGTGCCAGACACAGCTCAAGTCGTTGTACGCCGAGAATTTGCCTGGCAATGTGGGCGAGTTCACTGCCTACCGAATCCTCTACTACATCTTCACCAACAACTCAGGAGGTGAGCCCCAGCCCGCAGGACAGAGGTCGTGGTGCCAGGGTTGAGCCCCGCTGATTTACACCCTTGTGCCCTAGACATCACCACGGAGCTGGCATACCTTACACGGGAACTGAAGGCAGATCCTTGTGTGGCCCATGCCTTGGCATTAAGGACAGCCTGGGCCCTGGGCAACTACCACCGCTTCTTCCGGCTCTACTGCCACGCACCTTGCATGTCTGGCTACCTCGTGGATAAGTTTGCAGATCGGGAGCGCAAGGTTGCCCTCAAGGCCATGATCAAAACGTATGTGGTGCCAAGCTCCCTTCTGCCCTTGCAAGCTCTTCCCATCCTTCTGCCTCGAAGCTCCCCTTGGACGAGATCCTGGCCCCAGGCCTCCTCCAGCCCCCGACCCTTATCCTGGTCCTTTCTCCCACCTCTTTGTTTTCTACTCAGCCATCCTCTCTCCAGCCCTCTTGCTTTCCTTCTTGGCCACCTCTGTGTTCCGGATCACTCCGCCCCGTCTCCCCACTGTTGCCAGCTCACTGCCTCTGGAGCCTCTTCTCCATTCCGTCTCTGTGTCTGTTTCTCTTCCTCCTGTTCTCACCTGCCTGGATCCTCTAGTTCACTCCTTGCTCTGGGCTTCCTCCCCTGAGGTCTCTGCTTTTTCAGCTTCTCACTGTGCTCCCACTCTGTAGAGACCATCTAGACAGTCTCTGGTCTAACAGGACAAGGCCCATTCCCACTCAGCTCCCTTGAGAACACCAGAAATGCTTAGGGAGGCCCTTGGGATGAGGCCACACTGGGCACCACACTGAAGGCCACACCCCCGCAGGGTTCTGTGTTCACTAGATAGGGTGTCTGGACTGCTGTGGGTAGGGAAGAGTTGCTTGACTGACGTTTAGATGGGTGGTTCTCGATCTGGTGATTGAGGTGACCCCAGGTGATGGGCAGTGTCGAGAGAGGTTTTCAGTTGTCTCAGCAAGAGGATGCTCCTGGTATCTAGTGAGTACAGGTCAGGATGCTGCCCCACCAGTCATCGGGCCCCAGAGGTCAGTCTTGCCAGGTGGAGAAATTCTGGTCAAATAGGTCAACGGTAGATTGGAGAGGCCTCTGGCCCTCTGCCTGAGGTCATAGTCACCGTGAGGTTTGGAGCTAGGGAGGGGCTGTCAGCCTGGAGGTTAGGAAACTCATTCTGGGATCTAGTTTTGGTCAAGCCGGCTTCAGGGAGAGGCTGTCAGAGATGGAGTCACAGGAGCAAATCAGTATGTGGGGTGCGGTGCATAGAACTCCATGACCAGCTTGGGAAGTGAGAAGGAAGAGGAGGCAGGGAGGCTGCCCAGCCTGCTGCTACCTGATGGGCCCCACAGATGGTGGCTCTCCAGCTTCAGTGCTGCACTGAAGGGGCGTGTGGTTGGGTGAGCGCCCCTGTTAATTGATACATGATTGGTCTTGGTTGGGGACATAGCCATGAGTGCCCCTCGTGGGTGGGGCCGTAGTCTGTCATTGACCTTACTGTCTCAGCACCTTCACCACAAGGGGGCTGACCCTGCCCTGCCAGCTGAGACTGGGAGATGGAGCGGGCTGTGATCCCAGGGCCTCCATGAGGCTCTGGCGTTGGAGCAGAAGCACCTTCTAGGACTTAGGGCCCTCACGCAGTGCACTCCTCCTTTGGTTCCTGTGTGTGTGGAAAGGGTAGGGCCACATTGCCTATGGAAGAGGGTTCAGGGAGCTCTGAGATCCTGGCTCGTGCCAGATGCTCAGCCAGTAATGTCTTAGTAGCAGCTGGCAGTGAGTGCTTTCTGTGTTTAGTAGTGAGTGCTGGCTGGCACCTCTGCCTGGCTTCCCAAAGGCACTGTGACACAGGGCAGAGGAAGCTGCGAGGGCTGGGTCCCCCCCATGGCCCTGCCAGGCCTGCCATCCCCAACCCCTGCTGTGTGCTGCTCCCTCCATCTGGCCTCTGCCCTCAGCCAGCGGAGGAGCCCATTGGGCCTTTCCCTTCCTGTCCCCTCTCCTCCCTGGCCCCCTGCACAGGTAAGTGCGGGTGAGGGGGGGCACAGCTGGGGACTGGGGCCACTCACCCCACCCCGGGCCCCCCCGAGCCCCTGAGGTAGGGGAGGCTGGGAGGCGGGTGGGGAAGCCAGCAGGTATTGTGCTGAGGAAACCCTGTGGGTACCCGAATGGGGGGGCCTCCCTGATCGTGGGGCCCTCCCCTGCCCTCCCGCCTGCCTCATCACCTTCTCCTCTTGTCTCCATAGCTTCCGCCCTGCGCTGCCAATCTCCTACCTGCAGGCCGAGCTGGCCTTCGAGGGCGAGGCCGCCTGCCGGGCCTTCCTAGAGCCCCTGGGCCTGGCCTACACGGGCCCGGAGAACTCCAGCATCGACTGCCGCCTCAGCCTGGCGCAGCTGTCAGCCTTCTGAGCACCCAGCGAGGAGGGGGCGGGGGCAGGGGCTCTAGCCCCCAGCGCCGCCTTTGCGGATTCTGTTTTTGAGCCGTGGACTTGGGTTGTAAATTTATTTGCGGGGAGTGGGCTCCAGGAAGAGCCACTGTCCCTGCCCCCGTTTTCCCAGCGGGGAGTCTGTACAGAGATTTTTCTACGTTTTTATTTTTTGCCTCAGAGGGATGGGACTGGGGAGGAGGGGATGGGCAGCGGAGGGTTGGGGGCATGGTCTGCAGGCTCATCTGTGTCCGCCTTTCACTCCACTAATGCTGTCTCAGTGTTTTCTCTCTCTCTCTTTCGAGCTTGCACTCCGGTACCCGACCCAGCGCCCTGGCCCATCCCATGCCGGGGGGCCAGTGGAAAGAAGACAGGCCGTCCAGCCCGTGCCCGCCTGTGGCGGGGGCACCCAGCAAGCCCGCCCACCGCCTGCTGCCTCACCTGCCTCGACACAGACTCTTGTTCCCAGCCCCATGGGGCCTCCGTGTTTGGGGTGAGGGGAGCTGCTTAGAGACTGTGCCCGTCCTCGGCCCCCCACCCTGAAGTGCCAGCACCACCAGCACCAGATCCTCTGCCGCCACACCGCACTGAGGACACGCCGGCTGGGCCGCCTCGTCTCAAGTTGTATTAAGTTGTCTTCGTGTCCCCCCCTCCCTCTGCCCCAGTGTTTCTTCTGATTTCCCCCTTCCCTTCCCCTCCCCGCATCCCCCCCTTGGTTCCGCACAGGTAAAATGGTCCCTCCCTCCCTGCCTTCATGGATCACCAGCTCACGCCATGTTTCCTTCTCTTTTCTTTGTGTGTGTGTTTAAGTTATTTTTCTTCGTCCTCTCCCTTTTCTTTTTGGCCCTCCCTCCCTCCCTCTTCTGCCATGTAACTGGAGGATGTGCTATGAGTTTGCGAACAGCTGGACTGTCAGGCTGCTTTTTTTCCAGATGTTCCTCCTCTACCTCCCCTTCCCTCCTCTCCCCTCCCTTCCTTCCTTCCTTCCTTTCCTCGGAGCACTGAGCATCATTTGGAAGCTTAAGAGAAACCAAAATTAAAGAGAGAGAGAGAGAGAGAGCCGTGTCCCTGCAGTGACTTCCTCGCGTGGGCTGTTGGCATCCCTTCTGTCTCTAGAGGTCTGGGGGCGTCACTCCAGCGGGATCTCAGCCAGGGGTTGGAAGGGCCGCCCTGTCCTCCCCATACGGCACAGCCAGAGTGTCTGCAGGGGCTGGCATCCCACCTCCTGGCTGAGGCTGAACTCCAGCTTGGGGAGGTGGACTTGGGAACCGTGCGGCACCTTGGCCAGGGTGAGGTGCGGGTGCAGCTGTCCCGGAGACTGTAGCATTCTTAGCCCCTCGGCTTCCAGCCTCTGGCTCAGCACTTGTGCCATGCCTTCCAATGTGGGAGAGGGTGGAGCGCAGAGCACATGTGGGCCCAGGAGGACCAGCTCCCTAAAGTTCAGCCGAGGAGGTGCGTTTAGCCCCGGGGCCAAGAGGGCCCGTCTCAGAGCCCGAATGGCAGCTGCCTCCTCTCCAGTGCCTGCTAGTCGGAGCAGGGCCAGCGTTAGGTGCAGGTTCTGGGTGGGCACTAGGAACTCAGCGCAGTGCGGGGCCACGTGGACCAAGTATTCCTGGGCCTTGGTCACTTCTGCTTGTAGCCCAGGCTCAGTCACCATGAGGGCCACAAAATGTGTGGGGCGTGGCTGGCGAGGTGCTGCAGCACTGGCCAGATCGGACCCTTTGTTCTCAGGCCAGGCTACAGGACCCCATTCGGCTTCTGTCTTCTTAGTGGAGCCCCCCGGGGCTGCCGGGGCTCGTGCTTCCTTGCTCCGCAGCTCTGAGGTCCTGGCGGCCGCTGTTGGCTTCAGTGCCCCCTCAGTCCCTCTTGCGAGGCATCCTCTTGGGGCCGGTGTTCCCAAAGCAGCTGTGCCCAGCGCCCTCTCCTGGGCCACCTCCAGCGCTCTGGGCTCCTCCCCGCCTGGCTCCTGGTTCTCTGTGCACAGCGGCCTTGCGCTCCCTCGCCCGGGGGCAGCCTGGGCCTCCTGCCCTGTCGCCGCCAGTGAGCACTCGGCGTCCTCCGCCCCGTGTACGACCTCACTGTACAGCGCGTCCAAGATGGTGGGCCCGCGCCCCGCCGCCGAGCCAGAGCCGAAGACGAGGTCGGTGCGCGAGGCGCGGTCCCACACTAGGCGGCCGCGGAAGCGGAAGTAGCGAACGCGGTGCTGGGGCACGGCCAGCACGCCCGGCCCGAGCGCCGCCAGCGGCTCGTCCCAGCAGAAGGCGTTGAAGGGCTCCTCGCGCACGCCCAGGAAGCGGTCGGCGTAGCCCACCGAGAAGTCGGCAGGGTCGAGGCGCGGGTCCCAGCGGATGCGCTGGATGACGTCCGCGGCTGTGCGCAGCGGCGGCTTCTTGGCTCCGGCCTCGGGCTGCGCCTCGCCGCCAGGCGGCGCCGGCGCCCCGGGGTGGGGCTGGCGGCAGCGGGCGCCGAAGCGGCAGCGGCCTTCCAGGAAGAAGCGGCAGGCCAGCGGGGGCATGGGCTCCGTAGCGGCGGCTTCCTGCGGCAACTCCTGCTCTCTGGCCGCCGCCATGGGTGCGGGGAACTGGCGCGCCCGCCGCTCAGACCAGGTCGCCCAGCCTGGACGCCCCGAGTCTCACCCGACGTTGGCGTCAGCGGTCCTTGCTCCGGCCCCGCCCAGGGGACCACGCCCCGGGCCCCAGCGAGGACTCTGGTCCAGTTCTCAGGACTTCCCGGCTGCGCCCTCCCCCAGTGCCAGGAAAGCAAGTCCGTCCGGGCTGCGGCAGTCTAGGTCTCCCGGAGCTCTTCAGAACCTGGCCCCGCCCCTTTCCCGGCGGTCTCTGTGCGCTGCCTCTTTCCGGGTGATTTACATGTAGTGCCCCGCCCCTTTCCGGTGATTTACCTGCGTACCCCTCATGTGTGCCCGCCCCCTTCCAGGTGATTTACATTTTCCCGCCCCCTTTCCCGGTGATTTGCATTTGTTTCCCGCCCCTTCCTGGGTGATTTACATGTGTGCTCCCGCCCCATTCCGTGTGATTTAGGTGTGCCCCGCCCCTGAGGGGACGTCTTTAAAGAACCTGGACCCGCCTCCGTCTGAGTTATTTACATTTGCGGCCTCGCCCCTCTAGGAAACCTAAGGACCTGTCCCCTCAGTCATTTTGCACGTTCGCAGAGAGATGGCACCTTAAAGAGCCAGGACGCCTGCGGACCCTTCCTCCACGGAGACCAGGCCCCTACAGCTCTAAAAGGGTACCCAGACACTGCCCTCTGCAGCCGCTCCCAGAGTAAAGGGCGGCTCCGCCCGGTGGAGTCCACCTGAGGCATGCAGGGCCAGAAAGGCTCCCGGGACGGCAGCTCTCGGCAGCCCCGCCTAGGCTGGCCCCGCCGTGGGCGTCTGGCCCGGCCCCAGGAGCACGTACGGCCGGCGGAAGCACTCAGTATTTGATGAACGGGATTGCGGGAGCGGCCGCCTCTGTAAGGGGCACCGTCTGGCCACGCCCTCGGGCTCTCTTAAAGGAGCCGCACCCCACGTCATCCCTTCCCACGTGCAAAGTGAAAAGTCAGAGCCCGGGCACACAGTTGGCCGTTTATGTATACAGAAGTGGGGTGCAGCGCGGGAAGGGAGGGGAAGGGGGGAGCCTAGAGGCCGATGACGTCGTCCAGCTCCCGGTCCGCGTTGGGGCGGCAGCGGGCCTTGGCGGGCTGAGTCCCGGAGCGGGGTTCCGCGTCGGGCTTGGTGGCAGCCGCGTCCGGGCGCTCTGCGTCCATGACGCCTAGCACCGCGTCCAGCATGGAGGGCCCCAGATCCAGGTGGAAGGACAGCAGAGGGTCGGCCGGCGCGGGCGTGCGGAAGGCAGGCGCGGCGGGCTGCGGGACGGCGGGCGGCGGCGGGGAGCGCGGGGCTCCCGCAGGGGGCGCTCGTGGCTCGGGGGGCGGCCCGCCGCCGTGGCGGCTCAGGAACGAGGTGTCCCCGAAGGCGTCGCCGCCGCGCCCCACGTGCAGCGTGTGCCGGAAGTCGCCGAGCGGCGCGGAGATGGACAGGGCGCCGCGATCCGGCCGCTTCTTGGGCTGCGCGGGGCCCAGCTGCTTCAGCACGGGCATCTGCGAGGGGCACGGGAGGGTCAGCGCGGCCCCGGCCAGGGGCTCGCAGCTGCGCGGCTGCTCAAAGGACGCTCTGGGTGAGAGTAGGACGATGGGGGATGGTTCCCGGTTTTTTTGTTTTTCTTTTTTTTTGAGACAGGCTGCAGTGGCGCGATCTCAGCTCACTGCAACCTCCGCCTCCCGGGTTCAAGCGATTCTTCTGCCTCAGCCTCCTGAGTAGCTGGAATTACAAGCATGCAGCACCATGCCTGACTAATCTTTGTATGTTTAGTAGAGACGGGATTTCACCTTGCTGGCCAGGATGGCCTCCATCTCTTGACCTCGTGATCTGCCTGCCTTGGCCTCCCAAAGTGCTGGGATTACAGATGTGAGCCACCTCGTCCAGCCTCCAATTTTACAGATAGGGGAACATGAGAGACTCCAGGAGGTCCCATGGGCACAGCTGCTGAGCTCACATTCGGATAGAGGTTTGCCTAACCTGACTCCAGAATCCCCATGAAAACACCACACTATGCCGATCCTCCTAAGAGCCAATACTTGAGCCTTCCTAGAGGCCAAGTAACAAACTATTTCACAAACCCTTCAGAGTGCTTCCCAGACTTGACGGATAGAAAACTCCAGCTTGTTGGCCAGTGGCTCATGCCAGTAATCCCAGCACTTTGGGAGGCCGAGGCGAGCGGATCACTTGAGGCCAGGAGTTTGAGACCAGACTGAGCAACATGGCAAAAGCCCATCTCTATAAAAAATGCAAAAATTAGCTGGACGTGGTGGCGCACACCTATAATCCCAGCTAAAGTAGGAGAATCGCTTGAACCCTGGAAACGGAGGTTGTAGGGAGCCGAGATCGTGCCACTGCACTCCAGCCTGGGCTACAGGACTGAAACCCTGTCTCAATAAAAAGAAGGAAAAAAAAAAAAGTTATTAGACTGGTTTCTCCCGGGTGTGAAACTTCCTTTTGCTCTGATTGGACTATGATTTAAAAAAAAAGAAAAAAAAAAAAAAACAAAAAAAAAACTCCAGCTTGTCAAAGATGGAAATTCCCAGGCTCTTTTCCTGAAGTCAGGGCTGACTTTGTCCATTAAGCAAAGCAGATCCTGCCTAGAGCCCGCCACATACACGAGGAAGAGGCCTAGAGCCCACCACATACACGAGGAAGAGGCCCCGGCGGGCTTTGCCTAGGGTGCATTTTATGATTTGAATTACAGTCCTTGGTACCTGTGGGTTCTGCAACTGCTGATCAAAAGTTTTGGGGAAAAAATACAGTAATAAGGAACAAGTACGAGTTTCAAACAATATAACGATTATTTGCAAAGCATTTACATTGTATTATGCATTATAAGTAATCTAGAGATGATTTAAAGAGTAGGAGAGGATGTACATGGGTTATATGCAAATACTAGGCCATTTTATATAAGAGACTTAAACATCTGCAGATTTTGGTATCCATGGGGGACCCAGAACCGCTCTCATCACAGCTACCAAGGGGCAACTCTACTTGATCTTCAAAGACTACAACCTAACAATATGATGTCTTCTATTTTCTAAAATAATAATAATACAAATTCCCTAGCTGCGTGTGGTGGCTCACACCTGTAATCCCAGCACTTTGGGAGGCCTAAGCGGGCAGATCACCTGAGGTCAGGACTTTGAGACCAGCCTGACTAACATGGTGAAACCCTGTCTCTCCTACAAAAATACAAAATTAGCTGGTCATGGTGGTGCATGCCTGTAATCCCAGCTACTTGGGGGACTGAGGCAGGAGAATCACTTGAACTTGGGAGGCAGAGGTTGCAGTGAGCTGAGATCGTGCCACTGCACTCCAGCCTGGGTGATGGAGCATGACTTCATCTCGAAAAAAAAAAAAAAAGTCCCCTATGTTAAAAAATGGGAAAAATTGCATAAATGTAAAGCTGGCAGCATCTGCATTGTAAACTAGGTGCTTTATTGCCCACAGCTGCACCAAATTCATTTTTTTTTCTTTTGAGATGCAGTCTCATTATGTTGCCCAGGCTGGGGTTCAAGTGATTCTCCTGCCTCAGCCATGTGCTGCCACGCCCAGCAAATTTTTGTATTTTTAATAGAGATGGGGTTTCACTATGTTGGCCAGGCCGGTCTCAAAGTCATGATTTCAGGTGACCCGCCTGCCTTGCCTCCCAAAGTGTTGGGATTAGAGGCATGAGTCACCACACTGGCCCAAATTCAATATTAAATAGAAAAGCAGCCTGCCTCTGCCCATATCCTGGACTTTGGGTATTTTGTGTGGAACTTCTGGGAGGGACTTTGGTGACCTTGTACTTTTGTTTTAACAGTCACTGTTACAATAATAAAAACCTATTGCAACTGCAGCCGCACCCTTTGCCAGCTGTATGAGTGGAATAAATTACTTTATCTCCCTATTTTTCTATCTGTAAGACAAATAAAATAACATTACCTTCCTTTCAGGATACATAGAAAAGTTCAAAGAAAACTGTGCTTGTAATAGTGCTAAGCAATCGGTCATGCTAGTGTTGGTGGGAAATATTTCCCTAGCGAGAACTGTGGAACAAAAATTAGGTTGGCTGGAACGCTACGAGAAAGGCAAAGCAGGTGACATTGTTTTCATAGTAACAGGCACCTGGGAAGTACTGGTGATAATATGGAGGAAAATGAAAGCCAAAGGGATTTAAAACAATTGTAGAAGGCTATATTCTGAAGACTGCCTTGCGCGCACACACACACACACACGCACACACACACGCGCTTTACATTTATTTCCATGGGGAAACCAGTTTTGATTTACTGCCTCTGCAGGGTTTATCAGATTTCTCTGACCTCAACCTGGATGAATAAATATATTTTCGTTGTTACCTAGCACACAATCTCCACTCCCTTCTTCCCCATAATGGAAACAAAAATTTTATGACACAAGACTTGTTTTGCTTTGAGACAAGGTCTCGCTCTGTTGCCCAGGCTGGAGTGCCGTGGTGAGAGATCTTGGCTCGCTGCAATCTCCGCCTCCCGGACTCAAGTGATCCTCCCACCTCAGCCTCCTGAATAGCTGGGACCACAGGTTCACACCACCGTGTAGTGTTATTTTGTTTGTTTGTTTGTTTGTTTTTTGGTAGAGACAGGGTTTTGCCATGTTGCCTGGGCTGGTCTCAAACTCCTGAGCTCAAGCAATCTGCCTGCCTTGGCCTCCCAAAGTGCCGAGATTACAGGTGTGCGCCACCACACCCAGCCAAGACTTGTCTTACAAGGTGGTAGACACTCTGATATTTTCTGTTGTAATCTATTTTATTTTTAAATGTTGAACTCAGCTCATTAATGTATCTTCCGGATCCACAGTTGAAAAAAAAAAAAATCCTCTCTAGCTGCTAACAGAGACTATTATCTCAGCACTTGCTTTGCAGTGAGTTAGAGGTGAGAAGGTAGAATTCAGAAAGCCCGCTGCCCAGCTTTGAATCTGGCCGTGCCGATTGCTGTGTGGCTTTGAGCAACTTACTTGACCTTTCTGACCCCCTTTCCTTATCCTGAAAGTGGCACGATGGTAATACAATACTTCATGGTCCTTTTGCAAGAATTGGTGGAATGATGCTAGTGAAAGACTTAGCACAGTGCCCAGCACACAGTGAACGTTCAGTTAACACATGCTCAATGGACCGTTCTCCCCATGTTCCACAGAGGAAACGCATGATCAGAGAAAGGACATGACTGGCCACATCACAAAGCCAGCTCCGGGGGACTCCAGAGTCCAGAGCGGGCTCCCTGCACTCTCTTTGACCTCTTGACTCCTGGCCAGCTCTCAGCTCCTGCTTCCGCTCAGACCCTGCTTCCAGCATGCATCGGGCACCCCTCTGCCATTGCCCTATCAGTCACCACCACTTCGCAGCACCTGGCAACACACGTGAAGGTCTTGGTTCCTGACATCAAACACATCTGGGCTCAGGTTTTGCCATTTCCTTCTGCCGGATCCCAAACTGGCTCCCCAACCTAAAGCTCAGTTTACTCCTTAAAAAACGGGTTGTAATTCCTGTTTGTGGCTGGGTGCCCCCGTGGCTCACACCTGTAATCCCAGCTCTTTGGGAGGCTGAGACAGAAGGATTGCTTGAGCCCAGGAGTTCAAGACCAGCCTGGGCAACAAAGTGAGATGTCTCCTCTACAAAAATAAAAATAAAAAATTCGCTAGGTGCCATGTCATGCACCTGCAGTCCAGCTGAAGGAGGCTGAAGAGGGAAGATGCCTCGAGCCCAGGAGTTTGAGGCTGCAGTGAGCTGTGATCACCCTACTACATACACTTCAGCCTGGCCAACAGAGTGAGACCCTGTCTCCAGAACAGAAGAGAGAGAGAGAGAGAGAGAGAGAGAGAGAGAGAAGAGAGAGAGAGAGAGAGAGAGAAAGAGAGAGAGAGAGAGAGAGAGAGAGAGAGAGAGAAACGGAGACAGACAGGGAGAAAGGAGGAAAGGAATGAAAGGAAAGGAGGGAGGGAAGGAGAGGAGGGAGAAAAAGAAAGAAGAAAGGAAGGAAAAGAAAGAAGAAGGAAGAAAGGAAGGAAAGAAAGGAAAGAAAGAAGGAAAGAAAGGAAAGAAAGAAGGAAAGAAAGAAAGATTATACTCAGGGCGCTGAAATTTTATTTCCCAATTGCTTATCCCGGGCCAGGCTCCAACCTAAGTGCCTCCCCACATATGAAAGAATTTATGTAATCTTCAGGACAACCCCATCTTACAGAGGCGTGACTGCTGAGACGTGGAGAGATTGAGGAACTTGCCCTGGGTCACACAACAGCAAGTGTTGGGGGCCAGGTTTGGAATCCAGATGGACTGCGGCTCCCCACAGGAGGCGATGCGCATGCCACCCCACGGAAAATAAAATCATAACGTTTGGATTTGCTATAAAGGCCAGGGTCTTTTCGAGTTGGACACGGTTTTGGAATGCCACCTCTGCGCCCTCGCTCAGAGACCCTGGGTAAGTCACTCTCCTTCTGCCAGCCCGAGTCCTCAAAAGCAGAAGCCTCCGGCCTCCCTCCGCTGCGCAGTGCTTAAGGCAATGAGGTCATGCTTGGAAAAAGTCCCTCACGCGGCCAGGGCTCGGGACAGAGGGGCTGTTGTTTGTGACCCAAGTGAAACAGGCAGAAAGGGGGGCGCAGCGTGGAGCCCCGGGCGGCCCGGGCCGCGCGCCCTCCCCGCGCCTCCACCCACCCCGCTCTTTCCGGCTCGGCAGGGCCCCGGCTGCAGCCGCAGGGTGGGGGGGCACCGCGGGCTCACCTCTGTCCCCGCTCAGCCCCAGCCCCGCCAGGAGGGAAATAACAACCCGCTCCAGATCCGGCCCGACTGGTTCTCAGACCCGTGGGAGCGGCGGGGAGGCGGGTGGGGCGAGGCGGGGTCCGGGGACCCCAGATGGGGAGACCCGCTGCGCCGCGTGGGCTTCACCGCGCGCTCCCTAAGGCCACGTGGCTGCGGCGGGGAATCGAGCGGCCGCGTCTCGGGGGTTTCTGCCCGTCTTCCCTCCCGGCCGGACCCGGGACCCCGGTCCCCCGCCGCGCCTCACCTCGCGGTCCTCCCAGAGCGGGCCAGGCGCGTGCTCACGACTCCGGCTCCAGCCCGGACCCTGGTTCCGCGGCTCCGAGTCCGCCTCCGCCTCCTAATCCCCGGCCCGCGCCTCCTTCCTTGTTCCTCGGGGCGGGATCTCACCTGGCAAAGAAAGTGTCATGCGGATCCCGGAGGGAATCCGGGAGCCAGGCACCCGGTCCGCACAGCCACCGCCTCCTTCGCCCGCAGGGCCCAGGCGTCCGAGCGCTTAGCTCTCTTAATCCCACCCAGGCCCGAAAGTCAGGGGCCCTCAGCTCCTCCTCCCTCAGATCCAGGGGTCCAGGCCCAGCGCCTCCTCCCTCAGACCCAGGAGTCCAGACATCAGCCCCTCCTCCCTCAGACCCAGGAGTCCAGACCCCCCCGAGTCCCTCCTCCCTAAGACCCAGGAGTCCAGACCACAGCCCCTCCTCCCTCAGACCCAGGAGTCTAGACCCCAGCCCCTCCTCCCTCAGACCCAGGAGTCCAGGCCCCCAGCCCCTCCTCCCTCAGACCCAGGAGTCCAGACCCCAGTCCCTCCTCCCTCAGACCCAGGAGTCCAGACCCCAGCCCCTCCTCCCTCAGACCCAGGAGTCCAGGCCCCAGTCCTCCTCCCTCGGACCCAGGAGTCCAGGCCCTAGTCCTCCTCCCTCGGACCCAGGAGTCCAGGCCCCAGGAGTCCAGGCCCCAGCCCCTCCTCCCTCGGACCCAGGAGTCCAGGCCCCAGCCCCTCCTCCCTCGGACCCTGGAGTTCAGGCCCCACCCCTGGAAAGCGCTGGCATAGGCCTCCTTTACCTGCACCGAGAGCTAAAGTGTTAGCCCCTCTCCGGGGCCATGGTGGGAGCCCAGGCAGAAGCGGAATCACCACCCAGTCCCCATGCAGAGAGGGTTTTGGCACAGGCCCCTCCCAGCCTTTCTTATCCCCCAAAAGTTTGCCTCTAGGATTTAAAGGACTAGAAAGCCGTGGTGGAGACGCTAAGGCCCCTCCGGGCTGAATGTGGAGGCAGCAGGAGGCCGGACTGAGTGTGCAGGGGAACGGGCAGAGGGGGTGGGGCTGGACCGGGCGCGCCCCCAGCCTGGCCCCTCCCCTGCCCAGCTTGGAATTTCCTGAAACTGGGGAAGTCTGGCTGTTTAGAAGAGTAATTTCTTCCAGATTGCAGCTGTATGTGAGACAGAGAGAGAGAGAGAGAGAGAGAGAGAGGAGGGAGAAGGTCAGACTGAAAGCTGAGAGTGGATGAAGAGGTTGGAGGGTGTCTGAGGGGCAGCTCTGGCTTTGCTGCGGGTCCCCCAGATGAACTTCCCTGCCTGCAGCCACTCCATCATAGAAAGGTCATATCTCATTTAAGCACCCGTGTCCACTGGTGACAAGAGATTGGGGTTTGGGTGTTAGGACAATTCCTGCAGGCCAGTGTGGGTGGGGCCTGACATGGGGACAGCAGGGTCCCAAGGCAGGATGCAGCTCCATGGGAGGGAGGGGGAGGCCCAGGTGGGAGGCTGGCTCAGTGGGAGGGAGGTAGAGGCCCAGGTGGGAGGCTGGGTCAGTGGGAGGGAGGTAGAGGCCCAGGTGGGAGGCTGGCTCAGTGGGAGGGAGGTGGAGGCCCAGGTGGGAGGCTGGGTCAGTGGGAGGGAGGTAGAGGCCCAGGTGGGAGGCTGGGTCAGTGGGAGGGAGGTGGAGGCCCAGGTGGGAGGCTGGCTCAGTGGGAGGGAGGTGGAGGCCCAGGTGGGAGGCTGGGTCAGTGGGAGGGAGGTAGAGGCCCAGGTGGGAGGCTGGGTCAGTGGGAGGGAGGTGGAGGCCCAGGTGGGAGGCTGGATCAGGGTCAGAGGGAGAGAGAGAGGGAAGCCCAGGTAGGAGGCCGCTCAGTGAGAGAAAGGGGAAGCCCATGTGGGAGGCTATGTCAGTGGTTTTACCCCTAGCTGGGGTTGGGGTTGTAGCACTGGTGAGAGGATAGTCGATTTTTGATAACTAGGAAGCACCCTTGAGCTGGGTCTTGAAGGGGGAGTGGGAGTTTATGGAGCCCAGGAGAGGAGGATGGATATTGGAGCAGGGTGGGGAAGCCAGGTGGGGCTCTCTCACATGCTGGGGTAGTTTGATTTGCCTGGAGAAGCCGGCTTGAAAGCCACTGGGAGCCTCACTTTGTCCCACAGGTGTGGGGGAACCTCAGAGGAATGGCACGGAGAGGTCCAGGTGTTAGAGTTCCCTCTGGAGTCCCTGCAGGGCATGGGCTGAAGAAGGCTGGGACTCAGCACCCACCGCAAAATTTAAGGGGGGAGCGGGCAGTGGTCACCAGAAACTCAGTAATCAAATATACATATTCATATATATAATATTTATAATATATATTTATATGTAATTATATGTATTTATATACAATATTTAATATAATATATAGATAATATTTATAATATATATTTATATACAATACTTATATATAATATATAATATTTATAATATGTACTTATATGTAGTTATAATATATATTTATATACAATATTTATATAATATATATTTATATACAATATTTTAATATAATATATAGATATTTATAATATGTCTTTATATGTAATTATAATATATAATATTTATAATATATATTTATATGTAATTATATGTATTTATATACAATATTTAATATAATATATAGATATTTATAATGTCTTTATATGTAATTATAATATATAATATTTATAATATATATTTATATGTAATTATAATATATATTTATATACAATATTTTATATAATATATAGATACTATTTATAATATATATTTATATATAACAGACTTTTATTATGCATTTTTTCATTGACGTAAAATTCACATGACATAAAATTAACCACCTTAAGGTTCAGTGACATTTAGTACATTCCCAGTGGGACGTACCTAATTGGTACATTGGCAGTTATGCAGCCATCACCCCATCAAGTTCCCAAACATTTTCATCACCCCAAAAGAAAACCACATTCAGCAGTTGCTGGCCATGGCCCGCTCTCTGCAGCCCTGGAAACCACTCCCCTGTTTTCTGGTTCTGTGGATTGCCTGTTCCCGACACTGGGTGAATGGAATCATACATACGTCACACAGCCCTACGTCTCTGGCTTCCTTCATGTAAGGCGGTTCATCGTGTGAAGCACGTGCCCGTGCTACATCACACGTTATTTACATGCGTTAAGACATATATAATGGCCAGGCGCAGTGGCTCATGCCTGTAATCCTAGCATTTTGGGAGACTGAGGCGGGCAAGATCACCTGAGGTCAGGAGCTCAAGACCAGCCTGGTCAACATGGTGAAACCCCAACTGTACTAAAAAAAAAAAAAAATACAAAAACAGCCACGTGTAGTGGTGGGCGCCCATAGTCCCAGCTACTCAGGAGACTGAGGCAGGAGAATCGCTTGAATGCAGGAGGCAGAGGTTATGGTGAGCTGAGATCAGGCCACTGCATTCTAGCCTGGACCACAGAGCACGACTCAGTCTCAAAAAAAAAAAAAAAGAAAAAAGAAATGTGTGTAAGAGATCTGTTTCACAAATTGAATTGTGCGAGCCTGGAACCCACAGGGTTGGAGGGAAACTGAGGCGGGGCCAGGGCCGCAATCTGGAGTCAGAATTTCTTCTTCCTCAGGGAAACCTCTGTTTTGCACTTAATGAACGGCTTGGATGAGCCCCCAATGTGACAAGGCTGATCTTCATTGAGAGCGCGTGGATGGCAGATGTTCCCCACATCTCCAGAGTGTGCCACAGCACCCGACGGGAGTTGGATGGAATAACTCAGCTTAGAGCCCAGCCGAGGGGACACATGCAAGCGACCCTCGTGCCAGCATCATCTCCCCTATGTAAGATTCCTAATCGTAACCGCACCTGCAGAGTTCTGTAACACATTCACGGGTCCCAGAGATTTGTCCATGGACATGTTTCAGGGGCGGGGGTTGGGTGGGGGTATTCTGCCTGCCACAGTACCCCTTAGAGAGGGTGGTTGGGGCCAAAGCAGGGCCAGCTTCATGGGTTGTCCAGTGCCCCATGCTCGGAAGAGCCCACACTTTTCTTTTTTCTTTCTTATTTTTTCTTTTTGAGATCGAGTCTCGCTCTGTTGCCCAGGCTGGAGTGCAGTGATGCAATATCAGCTCACTGCAACCTCCGACTCCCAGGTTCAAGTGATTCTCCTGCGTCAGCCTCCCCAGTAGCTGGGACTACAGGCGTGCGCCACCACACCCAGCTATTTTTGTGTTTTTTTTAGTAGAGTTGGGGGTTTCACCATGTTGACCAGGCTGGTCTCGAACTCCTGACCTCCGGTGATCCGTCTGCCTCGGCCTCCCAAAGTGCTGGGATTGCAGGCGTGAGCCACTGCGCCCAGCGTTTTTGTTTTTGAGATGGAGTCTGTGTCACCCAGGCTGGAGTGCTAATGGTGAGATCTCAGCTCAGTACAACTTCTGCCTCCCAGGTTCAAGCGATCCTCCTGCCTCAATCTCCTGAGTAGCCGCGATTATAGGCACGTGCCACCATGTCCAGCTAATTTTTGTATTTTTAGTAGAGATGGGGTTTCACCATGTTGGCCAGGCTGGTCTTGAACTCCTGACCTCAGATGATCCGCCTTGGTCTTCCAAAGTGTTGGGATAACAGGCGTGAGCCACCGCGCCTGGCACCACACTTCTTTTAATGTTCAGCTGTCACCAATTTGAAATTCCTTAACGTTTTGAAGAAGGGACCCTATGTCCTCATTTGCAATGGATCCTACCAATTATGTGGCTGATTCTGGATGGCACAGTGGGAAGGGCAGAGGTCGGGGAGAAAGCGGCTGAGAACAGCAACAATGGAGAGATAAAAGGGACAGGAGCTCTGGGTGACATCCTGGCAGCAGCAGTCTGGGAAAGCAAAGAGGGAGGAAAAGCGAGATGGGTCCCAGGAGCCTGGACTGGGAGATGCACTGTCCCCTTCCTTGTGGTCTCAAAAGCAGGCCAAGTGTGTTTTAAGAAAGAAAGAAAGAAAGGAAAAGGAGGGGGGAGCGGGGGAGGGGGAGAGAGAGAGACAGAGAGAGAGAGAGAGAGAGAGAGAGAGAGATCAACTGGACTTAGAATCCGCAGTTCACTGGGGGCCTGGGTGAGAGCGGACCCAGGTGGCTGTGCAGGGGAGGCCAGATTGCAGAGGAGATGGCCAGAGAGAGAGAGGAGGCCAGGAAGGGCGGAGAGGTCAGCAGATAACCCAGGGGGACCTCTGTGAAGGGAAAGAGAAAGAGAGAAGGTATCTGGAAGGACAGGAAAGGCCAAAGAAAAGTATTTGGTGTTTTGGTTCATCTGGTCACATTCCCTACTTTTTTTCTTTTTTAGACAGAATCTTGCTTTATCACCCAGGCTGGAGTGCAGAGCTGTGATCTCAGCTCACCGCAACCTCTGCCTCCCGGGTTCAAGCAGTTCTCCCGCCTCAGCCTCCTGTGTAGTTGGAACTACAGGTGTGTGCCACCAAACCCAGCTAATTTTTTGTAGAGGTGGGGTTTTGCCATGTTGCCCATGCTGGTCTTGAGCTCGTGGACTTGAGCAGTCCGCCCGCCTCAGCCTCCTAAAGTGCTGGGATTACAGACCTGAGCCACTGTGCCCAGCTGGCTCCTGAGACTGCTCCAGGATTCCTTAGCTGATTTCAGTGACTCTACACACTGCCAGCGACCCTACATACTTATACGCCAGTTCCTACAACCTTTCTGTCATTATTCAAACTCTTAGAGAAATCTAATCACAGCTACCCAGGCAATTTATTCTCTTAGGTCTCCTGCTATTGAGGGGTCTCTAATATTCACCCCGCCAACTTTTTTTTTTGAGACGGAGTTTTGCTGTTGTTACCCAGACTGAAGTGCAAAGGCGTGGTCTGGCTCACTGCAGCCTCCGCCTTCTGGGTTCAGGCAATTCTCCTGCCTCGGCCTTCCGAGTAGCTGGGATTACAGGTGTGAGCCACCGCGCCCGGCCCTAAATTTTGTATTTTTGGTAGAGACGGGGTTTCACCATGTTGACCAGGATGGTCTCGATCTTTTGACCTCGTGATCCACCCGCTTCGGCCTCCTAAAGTGCTGGGATTACAGGCGTGAGCCACCGCGCCGGGCCTCATATTTCCCTTTCAAACGTTTCGGCCCCTCTTCTGAGTACCGGTGACATGGATGGAACACTCATCGTATTTTATCCTTAAAAAGCTTACAGGATATTGAGAGGAGAGGAGACAAGCTGACAGTGACCCACCCAGTGAAATGACAGGGTCAGCGCACAGCGCAGTGGGAGCACAGAGGAACGGTGGCAGCCCCATCGTGTCCAGCTGTGTAGTACCAAGTGCAGCTCCGCCATACAAACCCCCACCCAGGCGGCGCTGAAGGCATTAAGAAGCAGACACCCAGATAGAACAGCAAAGTGGGATTCTCCGAGGCCAAGAGCCTTCCCAGCTGAGAGCCTCAGGGCTGACAGTAGCCTGGGCTGAGGGCCTTGAGGGACTCTGACCCATGCAGTTGTTCTCTGTGAACAGGTGATGATCATTAGCAAACAGGTGTTCTGTGTTTTCTCATAGACCCAAGATAAACTAGGCAGGCAGCTGGTGCCTGCTTACCACTGATCAAGGACAAGGCAGAAAGTACTCTCCACGAGGGAGCCACAGGGGCAGGTCACATAGCCCTGCTTAAAGAATTGTTTTCACCGGTGCATGATATAAATCTATGTTTTGCTACTTTGGAATGCCCCAAGCAGTTTTCCACTTGGCGGGGGGGGGGGGGGGGGGGGGGGGGCGGCTAGGTTTTCCTTGCTATCGTTCTTCTCAGCAAACAATATAGTCCCTCATAC
The DNA here is from genome assembly GCF_049354715.1 of Callithrix jacchus. NCBI lineage: Eukaryota > Metazoa > Chordata > Mammalia > Primates > Cebidae > Callithrix > Callithrix jacchus. The sequence goes on from NC_133523.1 coordinate 47,615,937, forward strand.
ACTCAGCATTTCTCAACCGTGTAGGTTGTGCACTGCTCAGCTCTGGGGTCATCCTGTCACAAACTGTGAATGTGAAGAGCACTGCGAGGCGTCCAGGACAGGGTTTTTTGTTTTTTTTTTTTTGAGACGGAATTTCGCTCTTGTTACCCAGGCTGGAGTGCAATGGCACGATCTCGGCTCACTGCAATCTCCGCCTCCTGGGTTCAGGCAATTCTCCTGCCTCAGCGTCCTGAGTAGCTGGGATTACAGGCACGCGCCACCATGCCCAGCTAATTTTTTGTATGTTTAGTAGAGAGGAGGTTTCACCATGTTGACCAGGATGGTCTCGATCTCTTGACCTCGTGATCCACCCGCCTCGGCCTCCCAAAGTGCTGGGATTACAGGCGTGAGCCACCGCGCCCGGCCTGGACAGGTTTTTAAGGGTCACTGGGTGTCGGTCTAGATCAGGATGGAGGAATCCTGATCCGCGGGGAGTTTCTCCACCGCGGCCACAAGAGGGCGCCCAAGACACGTGTCAAACCCTTGTCGCACTCAGGTGGGTGGTCTCCTGGAAAGAAGTGGGCAGGGAATTGCTGAGGATGTTTGAAGTCTAATGGGATAAGCCTTCCCTGTTGAGAGAGGCAGCTCAGCTTTCTAGAGTAAGTTGGGGAAAAAGAATCCTCAGTGAAGGGGTGTTCTACTTGGGGTCATTTGTGTATATTTGTGTGACCTCCCAGCTCACTCAATCGTGGCCATTTCCCAGTCCCCGCCCCTCAGTCTCCACCCACCACACTGCTCCCCACGCTGGCCTTTGTGCCCTCCAGACCCCTTGGACAGCCTCTGCGCTTCCTCATTTATCCAAATCAGTTTCACCTTCTAGTAGGCTGTGACTGTGCTTATGCCCATGGGTTTTTGCCTGTCTCCTTCTGCAAGAATATAAGCTCCTGGATGGAAGGGAGGCTTGTTTTGTAAACTGACGGGCCTCGAGAGCCTGGAAGTGTCTGGCACACAGGAGAGGACCAACAAATACTGAATGAGAAAATTGAATGCCAGATGGAAAAGAAATTAACTAAGCAGGGAGTTTCTCCACTTCGGCCACAGGGGGCGCCCAAGACACGTGTCAAACTCTTGCAGCCCCAAGGTGGGTGGTCTCTGCTCCGCAGCCTGGAGGAACAGGGACAGGTGACCTGGACCCAACCTTCCTCCTCTGTGAGCCTCTATTTCTCCATGTGTAGCTCGGAGACGGAAATGCCTTAAATACTTGCCTGTGAGAAGCGAAAAAAAAAAACCACAACAACGCATGCAGGAGAATGTCCTGTAAGGGGTTATTGCATATGTCCAAATTCATCTAACTGTGTACATTGAGGGAGATGGTGTTTTAGGATATCAACCGCAGCTGAATAATGCTGCTAAAAGGTAAATAAAATAAACAATAAAACTTGCATCCAACAATAACAACAGAGCCATGAGACTAAGGCAGGAAATCTGAAGGAGAGATCGTGCCACTGCACTGCAGCCTGGGTGACAGAGCAAGACTCCATCTCAGAATAATACATCCATCCATACCTAAATGGGGAGACAGTTAGTACATTCACAGTAGTATCCAAAATAATAAATGTAAGAAATAAAATTAACAACAGTATCACCTTGCAAAGCAGTAGCATAATATGAAACAACGTCATTGGCCACAACCTTCCTCATTCTTGGGAAAGGAATCATGGTCGTGGTGGCTGGCCTGTGGCTGTGTCATTCTGTCCCAATATCCCCGAATGGCAAGTGTGGAAACATTCGAATGAACTCCATCAAAAATAAGAAAACAAGAAGAAATAAAGTCACAACTCAAAAGTGTTTTTTTTTTTTTTTTTTTTAGGCGGAGTCTCACTCTGTTGTCCAGGCTGGAGTTCAGTGGCACAATCTGGGCTCACTGCAACCTCTGCCTCCCAGGTTCAAGTGATTCTCCTGCCTCAGCCTCCCAAGTAGCTGGGATTACAGGCACATGCCACCATGCCCAGCTAATTTTTTATATCTTTAGTAGAGACGGGGGAGGGGGTGGTTTCACCAAATTGACCACGCTGGTCTCAAACTCCTGACCTCTGGCTGGGCGCGGTGGCTCAAGCCTGTAATCCCAGAACTTTGGGAGGTCGAGGCAGGTGGATCACAAGGTCAGGAGATCGAGACCATCCTGGTCAACATGGTGAAACCCCGTCTCTACTAAAAATACAAAAAATTAGCTGGGCATGGTGGTGCGTGCCTGGAATCCCAGCTACTCGGGAGGCTGAGGCAGGAGAATTGCCTGAACCCAGGAGGCGGAGGTTGCGGTGAGCTGAGATCGCGCCATTGCACTCCAGCCTGGGTAAGGAGAGTGAAAACTCTGTCTCAAAAAAACAAACAAACAAACAAAAAAAACAAAACAAAAAAAACCTCCTGACCTTAAATGATCAGCCTACCTTGGCCTCCCAAAGTGCTTTGATTACAGGTGTGAGCCACTGCGCCTGGCCTATTTGTTAGTATTTAATAATATTTATGTTATCACATATCAATTTATGCTGAAAAGTACACTTAACATAAGATCTATCTTCTCAGCAAATCTGTAAGGGCCCAAGGCAGCATTGTTACCTGCAGGCGCTGTGCCAGAGATGCTGGGCCGGTCCTCACCTCAAAGGAGAGAAACTCGGGAGGGACAATGAGGAGGTGTCAGTCACAGGAAAGAGACCTTAGTACCTGGCCTGTTCCTCTCAGCTCCTTGGAGGTGGCACTTTTATTTCATTTTATTTTTTCCCCTGACGTATAAATAATTTTATTTTTTCCAGTTATGAGGCTAACACGTACTAAATTTAAAAATTGAAATAAAAACACCTAAAAATGAGCTATTTAACCCCTCCATTACCTAATATTATTTGCTACAAACATCTTGGTTAATATTTTCCTACAAATCTCTATTTCCATAAATGCGTGTAAATATGCAAATGTAATTTGATGTCTATATACATGGTTTATTCCTGTTTTGTTCACTTGATGAAATCCTTGACATCTTCCATGTCAATGAAAGTTAAACAGCACCATCCTTTCTTTTTACTTTTTTTTTTTTTTTTGAGGCAGAGTCTTGCTCTGTCACCCAGGCTGGAGTGCAATGGTGCGATCTTGGCTCACTGCAACCTCTGCCTCCTGGGTTCAGGCAATTCTGCCTCAGCCTCCTGAGAAGCTGGGAATACAGGTGCCCACCACCATGCCTGGCTAATTTTTATATTTTTAGTAGAGATGGGGTTTCACCATGTTGGTCAGGATGGTCTTGAACTCCTGACCTTGTGATCTACCCGCCTCTGCCTCCCAAAGTGCTGGGATTACAGGCATGAGCCACTGTGCCTGGCCACAGCATCATCATTTTTAGTGATACACAGAATTCCACTGCACTGGGGGACATTATTTAATGTTTAAGGGCCCATTAAGTGATGAGCAATGTTTCTAGTTAACTGCTCTTCCATCTACAAGTGTTTACTGAGCATCTATTATGTGCCAGGCCATAAGTACCAGTGATAGGGTGAAGATGAAGACAGATGAGGCCCCTGGCCAGTGAAGTCTCCATTCTAATGTGGGGAGAGGGACAGCGTACAAGTCAATGGGTGGATAATTGGAAAGGAGGATAAACGTCAAGAGGGAATGAGGACAAACCTTGCTAGCGAAGGGAGGGGTGTCAGGGGAGTGTGCTTCTTTCAACGGAGTGGTCAGGGAAGGCCCTTCTTGCTGAGATGATGCTGAGCAGAGACCTGGAGGCTGTGGTGCAAACCAGGAGGTCGGCACATCCGGGCAGAGACGCGGTGTCCAAAGGCAGGGAGGGAGCTGGTGTCTTCAAGGAACAGTAGGAATGCCACGTGGCCTGAGGGCAGGGAAGGAGGGGCGCAGGGACCAACATGAAATTGGAGAGGTGAGTGTCCTGCAGGTCACAGAGTTTGGCTTTTGCTCGGAGTGCACCGTGAAGTCACTGGAGATTTCAGTGGTAACAAAACATAATCCAATGTATGCTTTTAAAAGGTCACTCTGGCTACAGCGTGGAGAAGGACAGCTGAGTAGCAAGAAATGAGCATGGAGGGACCACTGGGGGACATCCCTGACAAGGGGAGAGAGGGTGGACCTGGCTCCGTGGTGCTGGCACGCCGTGTCTGCGTGAGGACAGACTCTGAAGGTAGAACAAGGGGGGAGGGTGAGAAAGACGAGCCGTCGAGGTGATTTCTAGCTCTGCAGCTTGTCCAGGTGGGTCAAGGAGAAGAAAACGTGGGAGAGCCACAATTTATTTTTTATTTTTATTTACTTATTTTTTTGAGACGGCATTTAGCTGTTGTTACCCAGGCTGGAGTGCAATGGCACGATCTTGGCTCACTGCAACTTCCGCCCTCTGGGTTCAGGCAATTCTCCTGCCTCAGCCTCCCGAGTAGCTGGGATTATAGGCACGCACCACCATGCCAGCTAATTTTTTGTATTTTTAGTAGACGGGGTTTCATCATGTTGACCAGGATGGTCTCAATCTCTTGACCTTGTGATCCAACCGCCTCGGCCTCCCAAAGTGCTGGGATTATAGGCGTGAGCCACCGTCCCCGGCCAGGAGAGCCACAATTTTAATTTTCTCACGTTAATCCTTCCAGCGTTTGTTTCTTAGTGAATATAAGTCAATATGAATGTACATTCTGATTCCTCCAATTCTTGGCACAGTGCAGATGCCATCGTGATGTCATTTAATCCCTAAGAATGCATTCTGGGATCTCTCCATAGGAGTACATAGGCTATGTTCTCTCTCTCTCCCTTCCTTCCTCCTTTCCTCCCTCCCTCTCTCTCTTTCTTTTCTTTTCTTTCTCCCTTTCTTCCTTTCTTGACAAGTCTCACTCTGTTATCCAGGCTAAAGTTCAGTAGCGTGATCTCGGCTCACTGCAACCTCCACTTCCCAGGTTGAAGCAATTCTGCTTGGCCTCCCGAGCTGAGATTACAGGCACCTGCCACCACGTCTGGCTAATTTTTTCTTTGTATTTTTAGTAGAGACAGGGTTTCACCATGTTGGTCAAGCTGGTCTGGAACTCTTGGCCTTAGTGGATCTGCCTGCATCTGCCTCCCAACGTGCTGGGATTATAGGCGGGAATGGTGCCCGGCCCATGGGCTATTTTCAAATATATTTCTCCCTTGTCTTCTAACTGCCAGAGTGACAGATGAGAAGCCGATGCAATGATGACAATAGAAACTTAGTACACAGCTGTCTTTTTTCTCTCACCTACACAGTCTTCTTGATTTTCTTTTTCCTTTTGGATAATGCAGCTTGGTGAGTGCTGTGGGCCCTGAGTGAGACACTGCCTCAGTTTCCCTCGGTCCCTGCTGGCTGGGCTGCCTTCCTCCTCGCTGCCCTTCCTGTTTTCACTCCGGCTCCTCAAGAAGCATGCTCAGTGATTAATTTCCCACACCTCATAGTTTCTAAAGAAAATTTCTTAAAAAAAGTGTGCTTGAAACTATACACGTTTCACTCTGTGTGATTTTTATTGCATCTAAGTTTTGATGAGTAACATTCTCTGTTCATTTCTAACTTCATTTCTGAATTCCTTGAACAACGTCTGTATTTTTTCTAAACGTCACTCAAAACTTACGCAGATTTTCGTGGTTGTGAAGCAGATTGCACTGCTGCGCTCCAGCCTGGGCTACAGAGCGAGACTCCCTCTCAAAAAGTGAAAAATAACCTTAGTTTAAGGTGACAGAGCTTATAAATAGAGATGTGACCTCTGGAATTGTACTCGGTAATCCTGCACAGATAACTCTCCTCATCCTTCCTATATGCTGTCTGCGTCTATGCATTCGTCATTCACTCTAAAATATTTCTTATGTGCTGTGTGCCAGGGTGTGTTCTGGGCGTAGGGACACTACAGGAAACAGTGCAGAAAAACTTCTGTGGCTTAATGGAATTGATTGTAGTGGGGAGGCAGGCAGCAAACAATGTATTTATATATCTCCTTTTTTTTTTGAGACAGCATTTCACTTGTTTCCCAGGCTGGAGGGCGGTGGCGGGATCTTGGCTCACTGCAACCTCCGCCTCCTGGTTTCAAGTGATTCTCCTGCCTCAACCTCCCCATTAGCTGGGATTACAGGTGTGTGCCACCACGCCCGGCTAATTTTGTATCTTTAGAAGAGACGGGGTTTCACCACCTTGGCCAGGTTGGTCTCAAACTCCTGACCTCAGGTGATGTGCCTGCCTCTACCTCCCAAAGTCCTGGGATTACAGGCGTGAGCCACCGTGCCCGGCCAGTGTACAATATTAATCAGTAAAATATGTGCCCGTATGCTGAGGGTCAGTGAGATATGCTGAAGAAAGAAAAAAGGGAGCAAGAGGTGATGTGAAATCTGGAGGGAGGGTTGCAACATTGGACAGGATGGTCCGAGAAGTTCCGATGGATTAGGAGATAGTGGGGTGGACAGTGGAGGACGGGGAGGGGGCAGCCCTGTGCCTCTGTGGGTGAAGAGTATAGCAGCACAGAGAGAAACGGAGGCAAAGGTTTTTATGCCAATAATGGGGGTGTGAATTGATATAGTAACTTTGGATAGTCGTTTCAGGTAGAGAATGGCATGTGTGAAAGTCCCAAGGCGGATACATGCTTGGTGCATTTCAGGAGGGATGTGTGGTGCATTTCAGGAGGGATGTGTGGTGCATTTCAGGAGGGATGTGTGGTGCATTTCAGGAGGGATGTGTGGTGTATTTCAGGAGGGATGTGTGGTGTATTTCAGGAGGGATATGTGGTGTATTTCAGGAGGGATGTGTGGTGTATTTTAGGAACAGCAAGGATGCCACTGGGACTGAATCACGGTCAGTGAAGGGCAGAGTCGGAGGAGACGCTATCAGGGCTCTAAGCTCAGCTGGGGGAAAGAAGATGCAGTCGTGTCAACATCGCGGAGAAGGGAAGTCCTGGCATGATTTTGAGCAGAAGAGTGGCACGCGGTGGCAGACATTTTTACTGTCATTTCACTACCCACTTGTATTTTATTCTCAGCACATGTTATTTTATGACATTGGACTTGCGTTTTGGAGGGAGAGTCTGATTTTTGTGAAGGCATGCATGTGGTATGCCTGTGACGACGTTACCAGCATTCCAGGTAAGCCGCGGTCAGCCCTGTCTCCGGGACCTCTTGATGCAAGATGCTAATCAAACTAATTAACTCCCGGAGCCTCAGCGTTCTTATCTGTAAAACAGGACTAATGATGAAAACATCTTCCCAAAGTTGTGAGAATTAAGGGAACGACCCCTCTGAGATATGCTGAAGAAAGGAAAAAGGGAGCAAGAGGTGATGTGAAATCTGGAGGGAGGGTTGCAACATTGGACACGATGGTCCGAGAAGGTCTGATGGATTAGGAGATAGTGGGGTGGACAGTGGAGGACAGGGAGGGGTGAGCCCTGTGCCTCTGTGGGTGAAGAGTATTGCAGCACAGAGAGAAACGGAGGCAAAGGTTTTTATGCCAATAATGGGGCTGTGAACTGGGGATTCAGAGCACTGCCTGGCATAGAGTGAGGGCTCAGAAAACATTACCTCCTATTTTTACAGCTTCGTGCGAGTCCGACTTCAGGAAGGGCTCTTAACAGACACATTTTAGATAAAAATTTGATGACGCCACACTTAGGTTCAAAACCCTTCCCACTCTCTCGAGGGTAAAATACCAAAACTCTACTTGGCCTTTTAGACACTCCTGCTCAATCAATGCACATACTCTTCCTTATTACTTTTCCATCTGGAGTCCACTCAACTTACAATAGGAAAAATGATCTCCTGACGGGGGTTTCACAGACGCTTTCTCCTCCGTCCACGTCTCACGCAGCCCCCCCATGCTGCGTTTCCTGTTGCCAGCTCGGTTCTCAGCCCCTGACTACACCCCACAGTGCACAGTGGCTTCCTGGGCCAGCTCTCAGGTTAAGGCCCCTTTTCTTATTTAATTATTTATTTAGAGATGGTGTCTCACTCTGTCACCCAGGCTGGAGTGCAGTGGCACAATCTTGGCTCACTGCCACCCCTGCCTCCTGGGTTCAAGCGATTCTCCTGCCTCAGCCTCCCAAATAGCTGTGATTGCAGGTGCCTGATACCAATGGTCAGCTTTTTGTATTTTTAGTAGACACAAGGTTCTCCATGTCGGCCAGGCTGGTCTCGAACTCCTGACCTCTGGTGATCTGCCTGCCTCAGCCTCCCCAAGTGCAGAACTCTGTGAGGACCAGGGCTTACCTTGAGTCCCCTGGTCTGTCCATGAGGTCCAAGCTTGGGATCATTACGTCGACCACATCTCACGAGAAACACTGGTCAGCAATGCAGTGACCATACTGGAATATTTTTGAAATATTTGAACTATTCTAATGCAAACTGTTAAGGACATTTCACATTGCATCTTAGGTCATTTTATTCATGTAGATGTCGTGTTTCCACCTGACGTTTAATTGGTATGTAATTTTTTTTTCAAATATTATGTATGTATCTGAATCTAGTGTGAGAATTGTTACTCCAGGCCTGTGCATCCCAAGTCATGTTTTTGAGCAAGGAAGCTGTGCCAGGCTGGATCTCTGTTACTGAGAGAGGAAGCTGTGCCAGGCTGGGTCTCTGTTTTTGAGCGAGGAAGCTGTGCCAGGCTGGATCTCTGTTACTGAGAGAGGAAGCTGTGCCAGGCTGGATCTCTGTTTTTGAGTGAGGAAGCTAGGCCAGGCTGGATCTCTGTTACTGAGCGAGGAAGCTGTGCCAGGCTGGATCTCTGTTACTGAGAGAGGAAGCTGTGCCAGGCTGTATCTCTGTTTTTGAGTGAGGAAGCTGTGCCAGGCTGGATCTGTTTTTGAGTGAGGAAACTGTGCCAGGCTGGATCTCTGTTTTTGAGTGAGGAAGCTGTGCCAGGCTGGATCTGTTTTTGAGTGAGGAAGCTGTGCCAGGCTGGATCTCTGTTTTTGAGTGAGGAAACTGTGCCAGGCTGGATCTCTGTTTTTGAGTGAGGAAGCTGTGCCAGGCTGGATCTCTGTTTTTGAGTGAGGAAGCTGTGCCAGGCTGGATCTGTTTTTGAGTGAGGAAACTGTGCCAGGCTGGATCTCTGTTACTGAGCGAGGAAACTGTGCCAGGCTGGATCTCTGTTTTTGAGTGAGGAAGCTGTGCCAGGCTGGATCTCTGTTTTTGAGTGAGGAAGCTGTGCCAGGCTGGATCTGTTTTTGAGTGAGGAAACTGTGCCAGGCTGGATCTCTGTTTTTGAGTGAGGAAGCTGTGCCAGGCTGGATCTCTGTTTTTGAGTGAGGAAGCTGTGCCAGGCTGGATCTCTGTTTTTGAGTGAGGAAGCTGTGCCAGGCTGGATCTGTTTTTGAGTGAGGAAGCTGTGCCAGGCTGGATCTTTGTTTTTGAGTGAGGAAACTGTGCCAGGCTGGATCTCTGTTTTTGAGTGAGGAAGCTGTGCCAGGCTGGATCTCTGTTTTTGAGTGAGGAAGCTGTGCCAGGCTGGATCTCTGTTTTTGAGTGAGGAAACTGTGCCAGGCTGGATCTCTGTTTTTGAGTGAGGAAGCTGTGCCAGGCTGGATCTCTGTTTTTGAGTGAGGAAGCTGTGCCAGGCTGGATCTGTTTTTGAGTGAGGAAACTGTGCCAGGCTGGATCTCTGTTTTTGAGTGAGGAAGCTGTGCCAGGCTGGATCTCTGTTTTTGAGTGAGGAAGCTGTGCCAGGCTGGATCTCTGTTTTTGAGTGAGGAAGCTGTGCCAGGCTGGATCTCTGTTTTTGAGTGAGGAAGCTGTGCCAGGCTGGATCTGTTTTTGAGTGAGGAAGCTGTGCCAGGCTGGATCTCTGTTTTTGAGTGAGGAAACTGTGCCAGGCTGGATCTCTGTTTTTGAGTGAGGAAGCTGTGCCAGGCTGGATCTCTGTTTTTGAGTGAGGAAGCTGTGCCAGGCTGGATCTGTTTTTGAGTGAGGAAGCTGTGCCAGGCTGGATCTCTGTTTTTGAGTGAGGAAACTGTGCCAGGCTGGATCTCTGTTTTTGAGTGAGGAAGCTGTGCCAGGCTGGATCTCTGTTTTTGAGTGAGGAAGCTGTGCCAGGCTGGATCTGTTTTTGAGTGAGGAAACTGTGCCAGGCTGGATCTCTGTTTTTGAGTGAGGAAGCTGTGCCAGGCTGGATCTCTATTTTTGAGGAAGCTGTGCCAGGCTGGATCTCTGTTTTTGAGTGAGGAAACTGTGCCAGGCTGGATCTCTGTTTTTGAGTGAGGAAGCTAGGCCAGGCTGGATCTCTGTTTTTGAGTGAGGAAACTGTGCCAGGCTGGATCTCTGTTTTTGAATGAGGAAGCTGTGCCAGGCTGGATCTGTAGCACACCTTGAACCTAAACCTTCTCCAGCTGAGATCAAAGTCTTGGAGGAATGCAAAGGTGAAGGGGCCCCCTGAGAATATGGAACTGTGACAGATCTGTGTCACCCTTTATGGAAAAACCCAGAATAACTGCCATGTGCTCTGTGACCTTTGATGTGGATTCTGTCAGCACGAGGAATCTTTTGAGTAGTGATGAAGATCTTGGATATGTTGGTGGTTTCACAGCTGTCAGAATTCACCGAATTGCACAGATTAAACGGATGCCGTCGGTTTGCAAATTAATCCTTGATAACGCTGATTAAAAATCCCTAATGAAGATCTAAAAGGAAAAGAGGCAGGGAGGAGAATCCAATACACAGAAGCCATTCTGTAAGGGCCGGGCGCAGTGGGTCATGCCTGTAATCCCAGCACTTCGGGAGGCTGAGGCCCGTGGATCACAAGGTCAAGAGATCGAGACCATCCTGGTCAACACGGTGAAACCCCATCTCTACTAAAAATACAAAAAATTAGCTGGGCATGGTGGCGTGTGCCTGTAATCCCAGCTACTTGGGAGACTGAGGCAGAGAATTGCTTGAACCGGGAGGTGGAGGTTGCGGTGAGCCGAGATGGCGCCACTGCACTCCAGCCTGGGTAACAAGAGGAGCAGGAAAGTCATTCTCAGGAGCAGCTTTGTTTTGGCCTCCTGTTGAATGTTAAGTTTCAGAACAAATGTAGTATCCCTTGCAACCTTGAGAAGTTGGAGAGTGATTTTAATTCATTCTTATAATGAGGTGGAAGCTTCTGGAATCTGTACCCCTGCCCTTTATCCTTCTGCCCCACGGTCTTCATAACCATGAAAATAAAGTTCAGTTATCCATAGTCATATAATCGTCAGGTGAGAAGCAGGTTCAGCATTTGGCTTGAGTCTGGGGGTTCCATCTTTCTTTAATTTTTGACTGCAAAGCCTTCACTTAGGAATTAAACAATCTTCAATATATTATAGGAAGCAGTTTTAGTTGGTTAATTGTCTTCTTCAGATGGATTGCTGTCCCATGGACTTAGTCTAAAATATTCATAGAAGATGGATTAGGTTGGAAGGACGCATCAGAACTGCAATGTGCAGAACTCCGTGAGACCAGCGTTTAGCGTCAGTTCCCCTGTCTGTCCACGAGATCCGAGCTTGAGACCATGACAGCCACCACGTCTCAGGAGGGAGACTCGTCAGCAGTGCAGTGGTCATGTGGAATGTTTCAATGTTTTTGAAATATTTTCACTATTTTGATGCTAAAAGCTTTTTTTTTTTCTGAGATGGAGTTTCTGTTGCACAGGCTTTTTATGAAATCCACTGTTATCAAGAGACGGATGTCGTTCCCAGGAACACCGTCTTATTCTGCATTAAGTGTGATTGGTCATATCTCGTCACGTGCCCTGCTCTGAATCAAACACTGAAAGTGCATTGCTAAAATTGCCTTCATCTAAACTCCATTTCCCTCCCACTGGCTCCCTGGTCTTGGAGCTTCAAACAGAACTGGCTTTCTGTGAGTCAGGAAGAAGTGAGCACGGCTGCTGTGTAGACCCTTGTCAATGTCTGCTGCACTTACACCTGGAGACAAGCTCCCCAGGGTCCTCAGAAGCAGTGGAGATGAGGATCCATGGTGTGGGGGGCGGGTACTGCCCTGCTCAGCTGCGTGACGCAGAAATGCACTGCTGGTCCGGGTCCTGCTCCTCATTCCAGCACCCAGCTAGGTGCCCATCTGGCCCCACACCTCAACGCCAGGTTCTAAGCATAGTCTCCTGACCACTCAACCCCCTCAGGATTTTGCATGTGCAGGTGGACCACCGCACCCCTACTGCAGCCAAATGACACTGAGGGATGAGGGGAAGATAACTCATGTTAGGGGAAAGAGAGAGAGAGAGAGAGAGAGAGAGAGAGAGAGAGAGAGAGACAGACAGAGAGAGAGATAGAGAGAGAGAGAGAGTGAAAGAGAGAAAGAGAAAGAGAATTTGTTATATAATATATATAATAACAATCAAACTTGTTAGTTGGGCCGGGAGTGGTGGCTCACACCTGTAATCCCAGCGCTTTGGGAGGCTGAGGTGGGCAGATCATTTGAGGTCAGGAGTTTGAGACCATCCTGGCCAACATGGTGAAACCTCGTCTCTACTAAAACACAAAAATTAGCCAGACATGGCGGTGTGTGCCTGCAATCCCAGCTACTCTGGAGGCTGAGGCAGGAGAATTGCTTGAGCCCAGGAGGCGGAGGTTGCAGTGAGCTGAGATCATGCCATTGCACTCCCGCCTGGGAGTCAGAACAAGATTCCATCTCTGAAAAAAAAATTAACTGTGTATATATAATTATAATACTTTATAGATATTAATTATATATGAACTTGTATATATTATTAATAATTATAGCATATATATTAACACATATATAAAAACATAATTTGTTATATATAAACTATTATATATAATTAGTGTATAAAAACATAAACAACTTGAAGTAATATTACATTAATTATATTATGATTATATGTAATTATGATTATTTCTATATAATATTTGTTATTACATATCATTGTTAGAACACTTAACATGAGCTCTGTCCTCAACAAATTTCAGGTGAACGAGACGTTATTGTTGGCCATAGGTCGTCTGTTGGATGGCAGCACACCTGTGTTAGTAATGCCCCGTTTCCCTCTCCTCCCAGCCCCGGGAACCACGATTCCCTGCTGTGAAGACCTCGCGTAGGTCACATCACGCAGTCCCTGACCTGCATCTGGCTCACCTGGCGTGGTGTCCTCAGTCTGTCCGTGGCAGAACTTTCTTCCCGTGTGTGTGCGTTTTCTTCTCCACCCATCTGTAGTGGGCGTTCAGATTATTTTCGTGTCTTAGCGATTGTGAATGGTGCTGCAATGATCAGGGAGTTCAGACGGCTCTCTGGAATACTGAATTTGTTTCTTTCAAATATCTACCCAGAAGGGGTGTTGCTGGGTCATATGGTAGCTCTATTTTTAATATTTTGAGGAACCTCCCCACTGCTTTCTATAGTGAGTGCACGACTTTTCAGCCTCCCAGAGTGCTGGATTGTAGGATATTTTTGACGTGTGAAATACCTTGTTGGGATTTTAGCAAAGGTCACGATATTAAAAACATGGGGAAGGTCTTATATGACTCTTGTTTCAAACATGAGGCAATGTTGGCTCCTGGTTTTGTAACGTGTTGCCCAGGAGCACTGGCCGTTGACTTGTGGAGTTGGGATGACGTCCCAGTGAGTTTGCTGCATGCCCTTTATTCTGCCTTGTCCCAGAGATTTAGAAAATGTACACATCAGATAAGCACCTTAACGTCATCTGTTTATGTGAGTAAGCGACATTTTTTCAGAAACCAAGGCCTGCCTCTGGTATCTCTAGTGGCAAAGGTGGAGGGGACAGGATAAAAAGCTCTTCCTCTTGTGTGAGGCAGTTGCTGTGGGAACCCCATAGGCAGGAGGTGCCCGGCCAGCACAACCTGCCAGCTTGCATCTGCTGCAGAGTTCTAGGACCGGGGTCATGTCTCCCCACCCCACTGCCCTCCTGGGTCTAGGTAAGTCCTGGAGGCAGCGGGGAGGACTGGAAAGTTCCCTGCTCAAGCCTGACTCCAGTCCAGAGGATTCTTGGGGGAGAAGTGTCTTCCTTCCCCAAGACTGCCCTGCTGCTCTTCCTGGGGCCTAAGTCTGACCAGAGAAGACCTTGTTCTAAAAACAGGGGCCTGGGTGTGGGGATGAGGTCACTTTTAAGAGGGGCTGGGGTGCCGGGCACGGTGCTCATGCCTGTAATCCCAGTACTTTGGGAGCCGAGGAGGGTGTATCACCTGAGGTCAGAAGTTTGAGACCAGCCTGGCCAACGTGGTGAAACCCTGTCTCTACAAATACAAAAATAGCCAGGCATGGTGGCTCACACCTGTCATCCCAGCTACTCAGGAGACTGAGGCAGGAGAATTGCTTGAACCCAGGAGGCGGAGGTTGCAGCGAGCCGAGATCATGCCATTGCACTCCAGCCTGGGTAACAAGAGCAAAACTCCATCCCCAGAAAAAAAAAAAAAAAAAAAAAGGCAGCACTGAGGAGCAGGAGTCTTTTTGGAAGAGGAGACTTTGGGATTTATCTTGAAACCAGTTTGCAGCAAGAAGGATTATACTCAGACAGTGATGTGGAGGAGGGGCGGTTTGGTCATTATGAAATGCTGAATGTGCCCAGCTGCATGGAGCCGCCTTTTGATAGCAGCCCTATGTGAGGACTGGGTGGTGGGCATTTCTCTCACTGTGGCTTCTCTTCCAGTGCTCTGCCTGGCCCAGATGATCCACACGCAGGAGGGTGAGTCCCGTCTTCATCCCGTCTCCCCAGTCTCCTCTGTACCCCAAGGGCAGTTCTGGGTGGGAGTGAAGTTGATTCTCAGAGGGCCTGGAGGGATCCCTGAAATGTGCCCTAGATTGCAAACGATTCCACATGGGAAATGCGCTGCCCTCACCCCTTTCTCTCTTTTATTCTCCACCTGTCATATTTTGCTTTTCTTATTTTTAACTGACAAATCTTATTTTTAATTGACAAATAATTATGTATGTTTGTGGGGTACAATGTGATGTTACAGCGGATGTAAACATTGTGGACAGATTAAATAAGGATAGCTAACATACCAATCACATCACATACTTATTGTGATGAGAACATTCAAAACCTACTTTTAGCAATTTTGACACAATAAGTTATTATTAACTATAATCATCCTGCTGTGATGGATCTCAAAACTTACTCTTCCTGACTAATAGAAACTTTGTATCATTTGATCAGTGTCCCTCCCAAGCTCCTGACCCCCAGCCTCTAATACCATTACTCTACTCTCTACCTCTGTGAGATGACTTGTTTTTTGAGATGGAGTTTCACTCTTGTCGTCCAGGCTGGAGGGCAGTGGTGCAATCTTGGCTCACTGCAACCTCTGCCTCCCAGGTTCAAGTGATTCTCCTGCCTCAGCCTCCTGAGTGACTGGGATTACAGGCATGCACCACCACGCCCGACAATTTTTGTATTTTTAGTAGAGACGGCGTTTCACTATGTGGGCCATGCTGGTCTCAAACTCCTGACCTCAGGTGATTCACCCACCTTGGCCTCCCAAAGTGCTGGGATTACAGGTGTGAATCACTGTGCCCAGCCAAGATGAACTTTTTTAGATTCCACATGCGGCGTTTGGCTTTCTGTGCTCAGCTTATTTCACTTAGGGTAATATCCTCCAGTTCATCCATGTTGTTGGAATGACAGAACGTCCTTCTTTTTCTGGGCTGAATAATATTCCATTGCATATGCACACCACATTTTCCTTATCCATTCCTTTGCGGGTGGACGCTCAGGTTATTTCCACGTCTTGGCTGCTGTGGGTCATGCTGCAGTCATCACAGGAGTGCAGGCGTCACTTCCACACACCGATTTCCACAATGGTGATTCAAATCCAACATGACCAAGGCTGAGCCCGGGAGCTTTCCCCAGATGAACCCACGCTTCCCTCAGCAGCCCTTTGGCGGGGAATATGACAGTCACCAAGGGCAGACTCTGAAGATTCATCCTCTTCTCCATCCTCCTAGGTGCATCCTGTCACCCAGTCCTGGTGATTTCACTCTAAATTTTTCCCATCTTTCCCTCTCTCTTCATGTACTTTTCCTGTGTCTCCCCCAAGTGACCGCACCTCTCCCCTCCGCGGCTCCCCGAGGCCGGCCTCAGCCTGTCCATGCCCCTGCTGCCTGCTCCCTTCCTGACACTGGGGACGTTGTGATTTGTGAAAGCATAAACATGACCATTGTACTGTCCACAGTTTTTAAACTGTATTTAAACATTTCCATTTCATATCTCATTGTAAGATGAAATATCATTTTTTCCCTCAGAGCCCTTCCCATTTATCTTCAGGTAGAATCAGACCCACGCCCCTCTCTTTGGTCTGGACATGCCTATTTTCCCAGTCACATCCTGTCCTCGTGACTTTGGGCTCACTCATCTGTACATTCCTCCAGCTGCTTTCACTTTCTCAAACACTCCATATTCTGTTCAATATTGGGCTGTCTCACATGCTGATTTTTTTTTTTCTTTGAGATGGAGTTTCATTCTTGTTGCCCAGGCTGGAGTGCGATGGCACAGTCTTGGCTCACTGCAACTTCTGCCTCCCAGATTGAAGCAATTCTCGCTGCCTCAGCCTCCCGAGTAGCTGGGATTACAGGCGCCCAGCACCCTGCCTGGCTAATTTTTTTTTTTTTTGTAATTTTAATAGAGACTGGGATTCACCATGTTGGTCAGTCTGGTGTCAAACTCCTGACCTCAGGTGATCCACCCGCCTCAGCCTCCCAGAGTCCTGGGATTACAGGTGTGTATGTCAACATTGTGGACAGATTAAATAAGGCTAACATACCAATCACATCACATACCTATTGTGATGATTACCTTTAAAATATACTTTTAGCAATGTCGACACATATAAGTTATTAACTATAATCAGCCTGCTGTGATAGATCTCAAAACTTACTCTTCCTGTCTAATAGATCAAATAGAAACTTTGTATCATTTTATCAGTGTCCTTCCGAAGCTCCCGACCCCCCAGCCTCTAATACCAGACCAGACTACGCCTGGTCTGATTTTTAAAAATTGATTAATTTAGTTTAAAATTGGCCAATGAAAACTGCATGTATTTCTCATGTCCAGTATGGCTCTGTGGGCTACGCACAGTGTGGAACGGCTGCATCGAGCTAGGTCACACAGGCATTCCTCCCGTGCTAATCATGTTTTGTGGTGAGAACTAGAACACCTCTATTAGCAGTGTCCAGAAATGCGATACACTGTTGTCCACTTGCAGTCACTGTGTTGTACATTACTTCTCTTGAGTTGATTCCTCTGTAACTAAAACTTTGTATCCTTTGAGCACCATTCACTGGCCGATTTTCCCACTTTGAGTGCCCTGGTGTCCCGTCTGCTCAGCTCAGGTAGCTTCTACTCCTCCCTCGCCCCTCTCTCCCCTGTCCTTCATGAGCGACCGTGTCATCCCCATGCTGTGCCTCCCTCCCACCCTCTGTCCCTCTGGAAAGTGGCCCTGGGCTCTGCAGCAGACAGGAAGGGCCCCAGGCCGCTCTGACTCTTCCCACGTGACCCTGAGCGAGGCTCAAGCTGTGAGCAAGTCTCAGGGTCCTTAGTGTCCACTGGGAAAATAACTCTGTAGCGATGAGAATTGACACGCAGGTGGAAGGTGCAGGAGACGGGAAATGATCTAAAGTTGGGCTGTGGTTGCGGCTGCATAACTGTATAAAATTGCTAAAAACCCTGAATTGTGAGGCTAAAATGACGTGTGTGGCATGGTGACCTCCTGCAGTGGACACTGAGTCCTTCTCTGCTTCCCTCCTAGGGGCCCTGCCCAGACCCTCCATCTCGGCTGAGCCAGGCACCGTGATCCCCCTGGGGAGCCCTGTGACTTTCCGCTGCCAGGGCCCAGTTGGGGTTCACGCATTCCGCCTGGAGAGGGAGAATAGATTCCAGTACAAAGATAATTATGATGTGTCTCTAGTTAGTCCATTTTTGTCAGAGGCCACATTCCGCATTGACTCAGTGAGTGAGGATAGCGCCGGGCATTATCGCTGCATCTATCATAAGGCCTCCAGATGGTCTCAGCACAGTGAGCAGCTGGAGCTGGTGGTGAAAGGTGAGGACGCCACCTGGGCCCTGCCCTAGTCTCAGCTCTGCCCTCGAGCTTGTCCCCAGGTCCCTGGACCCTGTTCCAGCTGCTGTCCTCTCTCTGTGGCCACCCTTGCCCTCCTCCTGACCCCCAAGCCCTGCCCTCCCCCTCTCCCTCTGCGCACACCTCCACCCTGCCGTCACACTTGCTTAGGTCCCTGGAGCCCTGGTCCCCTCTGGACACCACAGATGGCCTGGACACTCAGCCCCAGCAGCGGGTGGGCTCAGAGATGCCTCTGCTTGGCTGGGTGGGGAGTGGGTTCCCAGAGATTAGGGGGCAACCCCCCTACAAGGAGCTGAGCGTCTTTTCACACAGGATGGATGGTCCACTTGTTATTCCTCTCCCCTGAGCCAGAACCTGCCCCAGGGAATGTGCTCCTCCTGCTGTGGCTCATCTCCCATTGGGCAGAACACAGGGTCCAGGGTGGCTCCTGACCAGGGCTGGGCAGTACTGTGGGACATCCTCTGGTGTGTGACCACACGGACCCCTGTGTGTGCTCAGCCGCAGAGACGTCCTGGAGTCCAAGTCCAATCCACTTTCATGTACCCCCAGGGCCTCAAAGGAGTCCCCTGAGGTCAAGCAGAGCTGGTGGTGGGAGGAGCAGAGGGAGTGACCAGTCCCCGGCAAAATGGGGTAAGGGCTCTTCCCATTAATACTGAGCAAGTATTCTCTCCTCACAGGGACTGTGCCAGACACGGAAGCCTCTGGGTTTGACTTACTATGAATGAGGAGAAATGGCCTCCAGCCTTGTGAACCTCAATGGGGAGAAATAATTGGAGTGAGCAATAGAAATGTACATCTGCCTTTACATGCATGTACAAATAAAAATGTATGATTTGTAATGTGAAATTTCAATCTATTATTTAAATTATATTAAATATGTTACATCATATATTATGTATATAAGGAACATAATAATTATTATTTATTCTATTGTTTTATTTTTATTTATTTTTTGAGATGGAATCTCTCTGTGTCATCCAGGCTGGAGTGCAGTGGCATGAATCTAGGGTCACTGCAACCTCTGCCTCCTGGGTTCACCTAATTCTCCTGCCTCAGCCTCCTGAGTAGCTGGAATTACAGGCACCCACCAGCATGCCTGACTCATTTTTGTATTTTTAGTAGAGATGGGGTTTCACCATGTTGGCCAGGCTAATCTTGAACTCCTGATCTGCCTGCCTTGGCCTCCCAAAGTGCTGGGATTACGGGCTTGAGCCACTGCACCTGGCCAGGAGCCGCTCTTTAAAGCTGCAGTTTTCCCCTAATTTCCAAAAAGAAGTTCTATAAAAAATGGGCACTCTGGTGCCGGGTGCATTGTGATGTTAAGAGTGACGGCTCCTACCCATTTCTGGGGCTAATGCTTTGGTTAAATTGAATCTTGGAGACAGTGAAGTCGAACAGGCAGGAGCTTGGAGCCAGACATACACATAGAGGACTGACATGACCTAGTGTATTTCAGGCGAATCCCTTCACTAGAATGATTATCTTTACCGAGGTCACCATGACTCCTGCCTTCTAGTTATACAGTGAACACACAGAGATAGAATTTGTGGAGTGCCCAGCCCAGCTTCTGCCCCCGAGGAGCAACTCAGAAACTGCTGGTCTTACCCCCGTGTGCAAACCCCAAATGGCTTATGTCTCTGCGCAGGGCTGGCTACATTTTCCATGAGTTGTGCAATCAGAGTTCCAAGCTGGGTTTAATGTCCTCGCGTTGCCATCTTGAGGTGTGAATGTGGGGCCCTCTATTTTCATTTTGCACGGGGTCCCGTGGATGACATAGGTATGATTTTGCATGAGGATTTGCCAGCTGATTTCAGTTTGTTATCTCTGTGTGTGTCTCAGCTGGGCGAAATGGACAAGCAGAAAATCCTCGAGCCAGGAAACTGAGAGCAGAGCCAAATATCCCAAAATTCAAGGGGAAAGCAGCAGGGGAGGTTGTTGGCTTGATTTACTACAGATTTAAAGAGTGCATTTGAATATTGAGTAAGTTATCAGGTCTTCCCTCTCTGTCTGTCCATTTACAATTAATATATGCATCCATCCATTCTTCCAACATATATCTGTAAGTATCAGTCCTATTTCATACAATTAACCAAGAATGAAAAATAAAGCATGTGCTTCACTGACACGGATCGCATACTTTGAGCCCTGCTCATCTAGGGTATGTGATAGATGTCCAGAAATAGCTACAGAATAGATAACTATGCACTGTGACCTTTGTATGTGGAATCACTCCTTGGTTACGGGTGATTAGAAAATAGACTGGCATAGCTCTCCTATCTTGGAAAGGGAGTCATGAGGAAGTGATGCTTGAGGACGCAGGTGAGTGGTCAGGAGGAGGCATACTGAGGGCTGAGAACTCCAGCAGGATGAGGGGGTGTAGATGACAGTCCCCATTGCGAAGGATCATGGCTGCCCAGTGCTGTGGGAGCCCTCCTCGTCCTAGAATCAGAGCTGGGCTGATTCTCCTTCAGTCCACCGTTTCCCCACAGCACACACCTCTTCCATTCCAGGAAGTGCCGGGCTGGCTGTGTGAAGGCTGTGGCACTGTCTCAGCCACGTTTGTCTAGATTGGGGCAGATGATGAGATCACAGTGTCGAAGAACACAGGTTTACAGAATGTGATCCATGAGAACTTCTGACATGGAAATGCCACAGGCAAGAGCAGCCATGTCTGCCCATGAGCTTTCCTGTGGCTCACTGGGGATCAAGGAGGAGGCAGCTGTCCTGAGCACGGTTCAGAATGGAAGGACCACTGCATGATCCTGAAACCACTGCCCCGTGGGGCTGAACCCCATCTCTGAAATAACCACCAAATCCATGTTGGTGGTCTACACCCCAACTCACATTCAGGGACCTGGTGGGTACAGAAACCCAGAAACACACATTTTAGTTTTTTAGTCTTACTCTTTCACCCCGCTGGAGTGTAGGGGTGCAATCTTGGCTCACTGCAATGTCCACCTCCCGAGTTCAATCAATTCTCCTGCCTCAGCCTCCCAAGTAGCTGGGATTACATGCACACTTATGCAGAGCTGTAATGGCTCATGTGTCACTATGTCAGGCTAATTTTTGAATTTTTAGTAGAGACGGGGTTTCACCGTAATTTCCAGGGTGGTCTTGAACTCTTGGCCTTAGGTGATCTGTCCATCTTGGCCTCCCAAAGTGCTGGGATTACAAGCATGAGCTACCACACGTGCTCTTAAATTCTTCATTACATGCCCCGTGATGTGGGCAAAGTGCTTGTGTAGAGGCCTTTCTGACTTGGGCAGTGGCTTCTTGTCAGATTGGACTCGGGAGATGATGCACAGGCAGGTGGTGATCATGCTTTGAGGAGCCACGTGGCCAACACAAAGGAACTGCTGTCACTCATCAACAGCCACCTTGTTGGAAGCTGAGGCCACGTGCAGCTTGTGGCTTTCTCTTCCCAAATTCAATCCCACCTCAGTAAGTTGTATGGAAAATAAACATAGGCTATAAACAAACACGTGCATTTACCAATAACAACAAATAGACTTATGAGTCAACACAGGAAAATCAAGAATTATTGCCAGTATTCCCAGAAGACCCTGAGTTTTCCATCTTGAAGAAAACCTTCCAATGTCACCATTTATGTTACCACGATAACACATTACCTGGAATGCAATGCTATTTCTTTATGTATCAGATTTAGCTCAGTTATTATTGACTAAATAATAGATACTGCCTTTTTTGACCTCAATTTAATAGAACATCTCTGCACCACAGATATAAAACTTCCCTTAGGGTCGGGCGCGGTGGCTCACGCCTATAATCCCAGCACTTTGAAAGGCCGAGGCGGGTGGATCACGAGGTCAAGAGATCGAGACCATCCTGGTCAACAAGGTGAAACTCCGTCTCTACTAAAAACACAAAAATTATCTGGGCAGGGTGGCGCTCATCTGTAGTCCCAGCTACACAGGAGGCTGAGGCAGGAGAATTGCCTGAACCCAGGAGGCGGAGGTTGTGGTGAGCCGAGGTCGCGCCATTGCACTCCAGCCTGGGTAACAAGAGCGAAACTCCATCTCAAAAAAGAAAAAAAAAACTTCCCTTCATTTATTTACAATCATATTTGAAGTTGATTGGTGTTATGGTGTATAGTTTATTTGGTTCAATTTTGTTGCCACATAATCTTTATTTATTTATTTGTTTTTTGAGACGGAGTTTCGCTCTTGTTACCCAGGCTGGAGTGCAATGGCGCGACCTCGGCTCACCGCAACCTCCGCCTCCTGGGTTCAGGCAATTCTCCTGCCTCAGCGTCCTGAGTAGCTGGGACTACAGGCGCACACCACCATGCCAAGCTAATTTTTCTATTTTTAGTAGAGACGGGGTTTCACCTCGTTGACCAGGATGGTCTCGATCTCTTGACCTCGTGATCCACCCGCCTTGGCCTCCCAAAGTGCTGGGATTATAGGCGTGAGCCACCACGCCCGGCCATGTTGCCACATAATCTTAATGTATACATGCATAGTGTACGTGTTCAGTACTTGTCGAATTGACTTTTAATGTATGTGTCTACATGAATGACAACACTGTCAAGATTCCTGTGAATATGTCATCATGCAAATGCACACATGTTCCTCTATGGCATACAGTTCTGAGTCAGACTGGGGTGTCTCTTTCTTTAAAAAGACAATTCTAAAATAGTACTCAAATGGACGGATGCAATCTGGACCTCTATCTGTAATCTGCAGGAGTTCTAAAATACTTAAAATTTCTTCCACAGTTGATAATCACCGTTGTTTTAGGGAAAGTGATTTAGAATTTGTTATCAAATTTCACTGAAATGGTAGCACCACGCTGAAGTGTAAATTATCATATTGTGACCCATTAAACATAGGGAACATGTGCACATCGATGCTATCAGTGAGGCACACTGCAGCTGGCTCACACTCACTTGCAAAAGACAATTCCATTCTCCACGTTCCAAATCAGCATTCAGGGCATTGGCACGGCCACTTCGAAGCTGGCCGTGAAGAGAGTATTTATGCCAAATAAAGAGGCAAATGCCACAAGACAGAGCTTTTAAATGATATTTTTTCATAGAATCGGGTCACTGGCTCACCTGCAGGTTGGCACTTTAAGTGCGTGCTGACATTCAAACGTATAGTATCTCTGAAGCAATACTACACATTTGTTCCAAGTGTCATATGATGGAGAGAGGAGTTTGAGGATTCCCAAGAGGGTTTTAGCAAACTATTATAGATTTCTTAGTCTGAAACTTATTTTCACCCATTCATTCCATCGTGTAAACCATATTCTGTGTCTTGAGCTGAAGAGACAGAGCTCAATAGCACAGATGAGGGACTAGCTTAACTGACAGTCGGTGACAATGCATTCCAAGAAGACCAGAGCATGGAGTTTATATTGGTGTGGGTCTGCACCTGCCGTGGGTGATGTGCCCCCGTTTTATAAGGTAAGCAAATCGGAGACAGGAGTCAAGGAAAGTCAGTAACGGTAGGAAGGGAAGACATCAGAATTTAATTGAGGAAGAGTTCTGAACTAGAACTCTCAAACACGATGACATTTATTTCAGTCCATATTCTCCGCAGACAGTTCACCCAATATACGATGACGATTTCCTCCCAAAGCCTTCTGGGGTTATGAGATTTGATTTCAAGTCTCTGTTGTTCTAAATGGTGCATTGTTCTCTATCACTCTCCTCTTCTTCCTGCGTTTTGGGTTTTTTTTTTTTTTCTGACTGTGCATGACTCCAGTAGGAGGACTCCAAGGGTCATAAGGACCAAGGCAGCTATGCCCATCCTGATGAGATTCCCGTCTGTGTAATCCTGGGGGTGTGAGCCTAGGAATTGTGGGCAAAGATGTCACCAAAGCAGTGAAGACCAAAATCATCCTAAAGTCCCTGGACGCCCACGCAGTCACCCACATTCCCCTGCGCGGGCATAACCTTTCAGCCTGATCCGTAACAGAGAACACCTCTGTATTCAGCAGCCTCGCATTCTGAGGTGCTTTGTAATGATCTCCAGATATCAGCTGCCCCTGAGAACCGCAGAGAGAGGCGGAATGTGAGGAAACCTAGGGGAATTGACTATGCTATTCTCCAATGCTCAGTATGTCTCTCTCTTTTTTTCTTTTCTTTTTTTTTTGAGACAGAGTTTCACTCTTATTACCCAGGCTGGAGTGCAATGGCGCGATCTCGGCTCACCGCAACCTCCGTCTCCTGGGTTCAGGCAATTCTCCTGCCTCAGCCTCCTGAGTAGCTGGGATTACAGGCACACACCACCATGCCCAGCTAATTTTTTGTATTTTTAGTAGAGACGGGGTTTCACAATGTTGACCAGGATGGTCTCGATCTCTCGACCTCATGATCCACCCACCTCGGCCTCCTAAAGTGCTGGGATTACAGGCTTGAGACATCGCACCCGGCCTAGTATGTCTCTTAAATCAGCTGATCACTTGAGAAAAGCATGTCCAGTATTGAACCATTCATAAGATTTAGATGCAGAGAAGAGAATTTGGAGCTGCAGGTTTTCTGAGCAGCAGGAAAATAAAACAGACTGGAGTTACCAGTTACCTTGCCTTTGCTTCGCCCCAGATATGACTTTCTTATCTCTGGCTCAGAATTATGCCCCTCTTTTTATTTATCGACCTGCTTTAATCAAATAAATGGAAAAACATCTGCAATGCACTAAGCGTTTTGTCTCTAGGGTCCAAGAATACTACGATTAGTATAAGTAATTGCTTGCAAATATCTACATATATAAGATACGCTTTATCAATTTTACAAAAGTAACACCAGAACACCAGCTCTTTGGGGGAGAAAGTAGAGAATACTGCACATGTGTTCATTTAAAAGGTGTTTTGGAAAATGGCAGGACCGGGCTCAGAACTTGGCATTCCTGAAAATTGGGACAAACTTTTTCTTCCTTTGTTTCCTTTCCACAATGGCCACTGTTACTTTCAGAGACTGGATATATCCCTAGTGGGCTGATGTTCCAAGAGGGGTGCATTTCTGCACCTCCTTTCCCAGAGAGACACTGGCACAGAGGTTCAGGACTGATGGATCCCTTTGGTTTTCTGGATAAAATGCTGCCTTTCATACATAAGGAAGCCCCAAATTTGGATAGAATCGTGTGCATATGCTCAATCTAAAGAGTGTCTGGATCAACTCTACTAAAGTTAATAACTCTCAGGGAATACCTCAATCATCTTGAGTCCAAAAAGTTCACTACTTCTACAGTGGGGCTGATTCCATGGGTTCCTGGGTTGCCTCTTTGAAGCCTGTAGGATCAGCACCCTGGACAGGGGCGAGAGGTGGGCTTTCCTCTTCTCTCCCTCCTCAGTTGGGACAGTTCCTTCAAGAATTTCCTTTCTCACCGACCACCCAACCAGCACCAATGACTGCAATGCTTGGGACTTAAATCCCTTCTCTTCATTCCAGGCTCCCCTCAAGCTCCTCTGGAAACGACCACTTCCGTAAAGATTGCAGGTGGAGAAGGAGATCAATGTCTCCCCAGCGATTCACGAACTAGGTGAAGAATTCTTTGCTCACCAGTTTCAAGGGTTGGCTCCACAGGTGACAGGAAAGTACTCTGAGGGATTCCTAGGAAAAAAGGTAGACAATGGGTGTCCATGAGTCGTTCCTCGCCCCACTGAAGTAAGAGCATTCTATGTGGAGCATCCGTCCCCTGCCCACCACCTACTCTGTCATTCACCTAATGATTAATGTGGGTCCTGAGGTCTCTTATCAGAATCCTTTGAGAACAGACTCCCTCCCCTGAGATGAGAAAAAGGAGAGAGGGCTAAGAGATGCCTGGTGATGTCAAGAGACCTTATCCACAATGGGGTAATCAATATCTACATTCACCAAATGGGAAATCTCTCTGTGTCTGAGAGGTCAGGAGGAGCTCCTGGAAAATGGATAAGGGTGAGGGGCTGATGCAACCCCTGATCTTCCCAATCTTTATCTGGTCTCCCCTCCTCCAGTGTTTGACTCACCCAGTTCTTCATTCACCTGGATTCATAGGCCCCCAAAGTGGGTCTCCATATAGGACGTGGACAAGGGTGTGGAAGTGCCCTGATTCCTGTCCTATCACCCTGACAGCACTGGCCATTCTCAGCCTCTCTTTTCCTCTGTATTTCTCATGGCTTCCTTTTGACCAGAACCCCTAAGATCTCCTGATCTCTGGTAGGATGCCCCTCACATTTAGCTCCAGGATGCAGTGGGCCCCAGAGCATGCAGCAGGCTTGGCCTCCTCACCTGTGACAGAAAGGTGCAGGGGCTCACTGGGGGCCGACCACTCATAGGGGGAGGCATTGAAAGAACCGTAGCATCTATAGGTCCCTCCATGGGCTGGCGTTGCGAGGCCCACAGAAAAGTTGGCCTGGAACGCTCCCCTGTGTCCCTGCCCTCCACTGAGCCACTGGCCATAAGGAGCCCCCTCTCTCCACAGATGGTACCGGTCAAATGAGATTTCAGAGATGCAGAATAACGTCACGTTCCATCCCAACCCCATCCTGGGGTCCTCCTGGGTGGAGAGAGAAGGCTTTTTGTGTTTTCCTGGGAGGAAAAGAGGCTGATTTTAGAACACACTCCTGAGTGCATGAACAAAGGCGTCTCTCTCCCTGCTCTTATCTTGGGGGCAGATTCCGAATGTGGGCTGGTGCTTCTGTCAATCTCATCTTCCTCTCTAGGGTTCTGACCCGGCCTGTGTCTGTGTCTTTTTACTTCCTCTGCATTTCATAGATTCCCCGCTGCTTTTGACTGTGTCTCTGTGGCTTACTGCCCCGTGAAGCCATATGAGCTGTGGGGTTCTCCTGGAAAATGGGAGTTACTCTGTGCTTTGAGAGATTTCAGAAAACAGAGTGCTGGCCTTGGGTTCCCTGACATGGAACTACAGGGTTATGGGTCTCACTATTTCTCAACTCTGTCTGTTGAAAAATACAAGAGTCTCTGGAGGAGCAGAAGGAACTTCATGGACTCCCACTGCAGGGAAGACCTGGCTTTGCCCCAAACCCAAGGAGTTAGATGTGACAACTTGCTGGGGAGGGTGAAAGTGACCGCTCCTCCCTCCTGAAGCACTCAGACATGTTGAACCCCCTTGCTGAGCTCCTCCTCACAGTCCCTCTGTTCCTTTAGTTTTCTTCCTCTCCTGAGGTTTGATTAACAACCACATCATCCCATGAAGCTCCCAGGGCACCAGCGGAGCAGGATGGTCCAGCCACACTCACCTGTGATCACAATCTCCAGGGGGTCGCTGGGAGCCGAGCACTCATAGCGGGAGTGACTGAAAAAACCACAGCATCTGTAGGCTCCTGCCTGGGCCGGCGTGACAGGACCCAGGCGAAAGACAGCCTTGACGTAGTAAGTCCCAGCCTCCAACCTCGTGTCAAGTTCCTGGGAATGCTGTGTGTGCCCATCTTTGTATAAGATAAACTCATCAAATGCCAGCTCCGAGTGACAGCACACGGTCACCCTAACTCCCGCGGCCACCAGGGAGCTTGGGTGTGCTGAGATGGAGGGTTTTGTGAACGCACCTGGGAGCAAAGACAGAGGAATTCACAGGGGTCTCCTTCCTCACCCCTCACCTGGGACCTCAGGGTGAAGCTCTCCCTCATCACCACCAAAGCCCGTCCACGACCTTCCTGTCTGTGTGTGTGTTCTCTCTGCATGGCTCCCTGTGCTCTGGCTTGAGGCCATATGAGACGTGCGGTGCTCCTGGAAAGTGGGAATTGCTCTGTGCTCTGAGAACCTTCAGAAAACACAGTGCTGGCCTTAGGATGCCTGACATGGGACCATGAGATTACGAGCCTCACTATTTTTCAAATCCGTGTGTTGAAAAATACAAGAATCTCCAGAGGATTAGCAAGAACCGCCCAGGTTCCCACTGCTGGAAACAAGTAGTTTTTCCCCAAAACCCAAGAGGCTATATGTGACTACTTGGAGGGGAAGGTGGAGTGACTCTGTTTCCCACTTAGGCAGAAGGATACGGCAGACGCCTTTGCTGAGCAGCTCCTCACATCCTCAATCTCCATCTAGATCCTCCAGGAGCTTTCGAAGCCTGGACCTCCCTGCCTCACCCCGACCTGCTTTCCTCCCTTCTCTTGTCTGTTCCTCCTGAGCTCATTGAACGTGAGACTCACCCCACACTCCCTTCCCTGCTTTATACAATAGGCAGGGGCAACGCGACCCTACAGGATGAGTTTGAACTTTCTGTGGGACATTCTGCACATCCATTAGGGAGAAGGGATGAATGTCAGGAGACTGAGAAGGAGGAGGAGGGAGGAATGGATGCCTTTCCCAATCATGTCCCACCGAGCCACCAGCCACATCTCCCGAGGGATCTGTGACTTCTGCAAGGCTCTGGCTCCCTCAAGGCAGGGAAACTACTTCCCTGGGGAAACGCTGGTGCTGGGGTCAGAAAACATGGCTCCCCTGTGGATCCGGCCTGCTGGGGTTGGAACCATCACACTGCACCTGCTACTTCCCAGGGAGATTGTCCTGCTGCTCGGCTTCCTCCCTCCTCCTCCACCAGGGAAGCTGATTCCTCACATGAAATGCCCTGTCTTTACATTCTCAGGATGGCTTCTGTGTCCACAGTGAGTGCATGACCAGGAATCCCACAGTGACTCTCCGGCTTCACTGGTGTGGACTCTGGGAAGGACTAATTCATTAGGGTATAGTTAGGCTTCACTTTTTCTTCACAGTAGCCACAACAGTTTAAATTCTGATGAACCCTCGTCATTAACAGGAATGAGCTCCTTCCTCAGTACTAACATGGAGGAGGCAGCAGCTTGAGTCCTGCTCATCTCTCATCTTTAATCGGTGGAGGGAAGTCAACACAGCCCAACAAACCTCCAGTCTCTTCTGCCCATTGGACAGTTTCTGCTGCAGTTTTGCCATCCTGGAGGAAGGCAAAATCTACACACAAAATAGCCTCTCCCACTGGAAGCTCTGTGAGCTATGGTCGCCATGCTGTATATTGGATCTCTAAGACATTTTCATCCTGCAAGGACACCTAGTGGACATGGGATGGGCTGGACTTCTCCTACCTGTGACCAATAGCATCAGGGAGTTGCTGTGCACAGCTGACCACTGTGAGGTGCGGCTGAAAGATCCAGAACATCTGTAGGTCCCTGCGTGTCCTGGGGTCACAGGGTTGATGGTGAAGTTGTTGGAACGGCCAGTGTGCAGCTCACGGTCCTGGGTCCCAGATGTTTTGTATATTTTGAATGTGACAAACGGAAGATGAGAATCACAGGAGAGAGTCACACGTCCTCCCTGGGGAACCACAGGGCTCGGCCGGGCTGACAGGGAGAGTTTGTACAGAGCACCTGGAAGAGGAGGAGGCGCAGCCTAGAGAGGGAAGTGTGGAGCCCCCCCCCCACTGTCCTTGGGGGCTTTCCTTCTTCCCACTGTTCTGCTTTGCCCTGTAACATGAAGCCCCTGATGCCCTGGGTACCTGGTGGTGGGACAGGGACCCGGCCCACCCCAGAGTGGACATGGAAGGTCTTCCTGGAATAGTGTTCTACTGGGCATGATGATACAACATTGAGCCAGGTTCCTCCTAACTTTTGTCTACAACACACATCTGTGCATGGAAGAGAAGGAGGAAACTGACCAGATACAAGCAACACAGAACCATGTCAACTGGTTTAAACAATTCCCAACACAAGTGCCGGCACCGGGTCCCTGCCTCCCGACAGAGCGTGCCCAAACCCGCCCCAGACACCCGGATTCTGAACACCACAGGCTCCTTCAGGAGACTGGCTGAGCCGAGGGGCTGCCTACAGGGGGTTTCTAGAACAAGATGGAGCCTGGGGTCTCCCCAGGACCCCCCTTCCTGTGTTTCCGGGGCTCACGGCAAAGCCCTCCCCACGTCACCCGCATCGGCCTGGCTTCGTGTCCACCCTCCCTGCCTGGAGAACACTTTGTGCTTGGCCACCGCGGCGCCTGGGACTGGGACAGGACTCACCCACCCGTGTGCAGATCTTCTGGCCCAGGCACAGTCCTGGGGAAGAAACAAAACAACAAGCAATGGCGTCTGCACGTGATTCCTGCCCTCCTTGTAACGGTTTGTCAGCTCAGCCTGGATTCAGAGGGTGGATGAACCTGGCTTCCCGCGCCCAGTCCTGGGTTATACAGAGGCCAGTTCTTCAAGAGAGCATTTTCCATCCCAACCCTGCCCTCCTTTCCCTTCCAGGACTCACCCAGACACAGGACGGCGAAGAGTTTGGGGGCCATGGCGCCTCTTCTATTGGGCCGGACACAGGGGTTGAGCTAGACTGGAAAATGGACAGGATGTGGCAGCCATGGCTTTGCAGTTTGAAGTGCTTAGAGGTTGCCCCCCACACAGGAAGATGCCCGGCCTCACTCTAAACATAGGGGTGACGCAGACAGTATTCTTGGTTCAACAGAGCCCCCAGCGAAGGGCTGACCTGAACCCCAACACTGACCAACCCACTAATACCTAAATTTCAAATTTAACTTTTCTACGTGCAAAATTGTAGAACGGTATCTTAATATCTTATTGCCTTTTCTGAGAACTATGCATGATTCAATTTCTGTTACGCACATTTTCCTGCCAAATGAAAATAGATTTGTTGTCAGTGTTGTAAAATGATTGCACAAAAAACTGAACTGTTATGATCGAAGTTGCAACTGAATTGCTTGCAAACTGGGGACGATTTTCAAGTTCCTAACGTTTTCTTCCGTGCTTCAGTAAGTCAACAACAACAAAAATTGATTTTGTGTTATTAACACAGAACCAAGTGTGCAAATCCTGGCTCTTGGTGATTTCTCTGAAATACTTCCTTGACTGGTGGTTGAAGACACAGATCTCTATATTTCTCTTCCAGAAAACTCAACTCTTCCTCTTTATATATTTATATATATATTTACATACATATATAAACAATGAGTAACACAAACATATGTGCATATAATGCTGAAGGTTCTCCCCAACAGCCAGCTCATATCACTAAAAAATTAGTAAGATTAGAGCAAGAAAAAAAGCCCTGTGAAATCGCCGCTGAAAAAAAACGGAGCATTTTCACAGGAATAGGATCAACTCATGCTTTGTCTCTCACCTGTCCCAGAACTTCTCAAAGCACACGCACACAATTCTGAACGTTTTCTGTGTTGTTTTTGTAAATATGTGTCTTCCATAGCATAGCTACCATCCGGTAATATGTGTGTGTGTGTATGTGTGTGTGTGTTTGTGTAGTGTGTGTCTATGTGTATGTGTGTATGTGTATGTGTGTGTGTATGTGTGTGTGTTTGTGTAGTGTGTGTATGTGTGTGTTTGTGTAGTGTGTGTATGTGTATGTGTGTATGTGTGTGTATGTGTATGTATGTGTGTGTATGTGTGTGTGTTTGTGTAGTGTGTGTGTATGTGTGTGTGTTTGTGTAGTGTGTGTGTATGTGTATGTGTGTGTGTTTGTGTGGTGTGTGTTTGTGTAGTGTGCATATGTGTGTATGTGTGTGTGTTTGTGTAGTGTGTGTATGTGTGTGTATATGTATATGTGTGTGTGTTTGTGTGGTGTGTTTGTGTAGTGTGCGTATGTGTGTGTACGTGTGTGTGTAGTGTGTGTATGTGTGTGTGTATGTGTATGTGTGTGTGTTTGTGTAGTGTGTGTGTATGTGTAGTGTATGTGTGTGTATGTGTGTCTGTGTGTATGTGTGTTTGTGTAGTGTGTGTATGTGTGTGTGTTTGTGTAGTGTGTATGTGTGTGTATGTGTATGTGTGTGTATGTGTGTGTTTTAGTGTGTGTATGTGTGTGTGTGTGTATGCTTACGTTTTAAATACAGAACAAAGGACAGTGTGTTTTGTGTTTCTGACTGTAAAATGATACCGCTGTGCTCGTCACTCTGCACACCTCTTGTTTAAATTTCCCAACAGATAGAATGCACTTAATGGCTTGCACATTCCTCATGCCTTTGTCCTTTCTGGCTTACGGGACGTATGTTTTCACCAGCCATTTTGTTTTTTGGACAAAGGTTGCCCTGAACATTCTTGCCTGTGTGTCGTGGATTGTATGAGTGGGTTTCCCTGAGTTCACACCCCAGGGTGTTAACTGTGGGACATGGGGAACGTCAAGGTAAGAGTAAACTACATGAGAACACATTTTTTTTCCAGAGTGATGACCCCATAACTCCCGGCAATGGTCGTCAGATTCTGTTGTGTTTTCCACTTACAGAAAATACCTAATTACATATGACAGAGGATGAATTTGATGTTAACATTTAATTAAATATATTCTACAATAGAAAAATATATTAACTCAATGCTGTGATACACATATCTGCACCTGTAAACAAATGCATCACCCATGAGAAAGACGTTTTACCAGTGATGCCGAATATTGAACACTGCTCTATGAGTCATAAAATGTGTTATAGTTTATTGACTTGGAAGTGACATTTGTAAAGTTCAAGACTTCTGTAGAGGACAGTCACCCTCCAAGCAACACATGAGGCAAATACCCACTTGAAAATATAAAGCACGCGTTGGTTAAAAATGAGGAGAGCTTGTTGATCCGACATTGCTTGCATGCACCTGAAGGTGTTTGTGGGTTTCTTGCCAGGAAGGCAGCTCAGTCGTGCTTACACGCTGGAGCGAGGCCAACAACGTTGTGAAGTCAACGGTTTTAATCCAATGCGATTTTTATTTAATATAAATTAAAGATCTGAGAAGTAAGCGCACACCGGGATGTGACAAGACGCAGCGTAATGACACACAAAGTATATGTTTTGTGTTAATAACACAAAATCAACTTCTGTTGTTCTTAACTTATTGAAGCACAGAGGAAAACTTTAAGAACTTGAGGCCAGGCGTGGTGGCTCAAGCCTGTAATCCCAGCACTTTGGGAGGCCAAGGCGGGTGGATCACAAGGTCAAGAGATTGAGACCATCCTGGTCAACATGGTGAAACCCCGTCTCTACTAAAAATACAAAAAATTAGCTGGGCATGGTGGCGCGTGCCTGTAATCCCAGCTACTCAGGAGGCTGAGGCAGGAGAATTGCCTGAACCCAGGAGGCGGAGGTTGCGGTGAGCCGAGATCGCGCCATTGCACTCCAGCCTGGGTAACAAGAGCGAAACTCCGTCTCAAAAAAAAAAAAAAAAGAAAGAACTTGAAAATCGTTCTCAATTTGCAAAAAGTTGAACATAACAGAATAAACATTTCCGTTTTATGGTTTAACCATTTTACAACACTGACAATGCATCTGTTTTCATTTGGCAGGAGAACATTCTGTAACAGAAATCAAATCATGCATAGTTCTCAGAAAAGGAAATAAGATATTAAGATACCACTCTACAATTTTGCATGTAGAAAAGTTAACTTTGAAATTGAGACTCACGCCTGTAATCCCAGAACTTTGGGAGGCTGAGGCAGGCACATCAGGAAGTCAAGAGATCGAGACCATCCTGGCCAACATGATGAACCCCTGTCTCTACTAAAAAAAAAAAAAAAAAAAAAAGTTAGCCAGATGTGGTGGCACACACCCGTAGTCCCAGCTACTCGGGAGGCCGAGGCAGAGGAATCACTTGAACCCGGGAAGCAGAGGTTGCAGTGAGCTGAGATCGTGCCACTGCCCTCCAGCCTGTCGGCAGAGCAAGATTCCGTCTCAAAAAAAAAAGACATTATGGATTATTTAGTGCAGGGATTCAAGTCAGGGCTTTGCTGGGGGCTCTGTTGAACCAAGAATACTGTCTGCGTCACCCCTATGTTTAGAGTGAGGCCGGGCATCTTCCTGTGTGTGGGGCAACTTCTAAGCATGCTGGGGGCTCTGTTGAACCAAGAATACTGTCTGCGTCACCCCTATGTTTAGAGTGAGGCCGGGCATCTTCCTGTGTGGGGGGCAACCTCTAAGCACTTCAAACTGCAAAGCCATGGCTGCCACATCCTGTCCATTTTCCAGTCTAGCTCAACCCCTGTGTCCGGCCCAATAGAAGAGGCGCCATGGCCCCCAAACTCTTCGCCGTCCTGTGTCTGGGTGAGTCCTGGAAGGGAAAGGAGGGCAGGGTTGGGATGGAAAATGCTCTCTTGAAGAACTGGCCTCTGTATAACCCAGGACTGGGCGCGGGAAGCCAGGTTCATCCACCCTCTGAATCCAGGCTGAGCTGACAAACCGTTACAAGGAGGGCAGGAATCACGTGCAGACGCCATTGCTTGTTGTTTTGTTTCTTCCCCAGGACTGTGCCTGGGCCAGAAGATCTGCACACGGGTGGGTGAGTCCTGTCCCAGTCCCAGGCGCCGCGGTGGCCAAGCACAAAGTGTTCTCCAGGCAGGGAGGGTGGACACGAAGCCAGGCCGACGCGGATGACGTGGGGAGGGCTTTGCCGTGAGCCCCGGAAACACAGGAAGGGGGGTCCTGGGGAGACCCCAGGCTCCATCTTGTTCTAGAAACCCCCTGTAGGCAGCCCCTCGGCTCAGCCAGTCTCCTGAAGGAGCCTGTGGTGTTCAGAATCCGGGTGTCTGGGGCGGGTTTGGGCACCCTCTGTCGGGAGGCAGGGACCCGGTGCCCGGCACTTGTGTTGGGAATTGTTTAAACCAGTTGACATGGTTCTGTGTTGCTTGTATCTGGTCAGTTTCCTCCTTCTCTTCCATGCACAGATGTGTGTTGTAGACAAAAGTTAGGAGGAACCTGGCTCAATGTTGTATCATCATGCCCAGTAGAACACTATTCCAGGAAGACCTTCCATGTCCACTCTGGGGTGGGCCGGGTCCCTGTCCCACCACCAGGTACCCAGGGCATCAGGGGCTTCATGTTACAGGGCAAAGCAGAACAGTGGGAAGAAGGAAAGCCCCCAAGGACAGTGGCGGGTGGGGGGCTCCACACTCCCCTCTCTAGGCTGCGCCTCCTCCTCTTCCAGGTGCTCTGTACAAACTCTCCCTGTCAGCCCGGCCGAGCCCTGTGGTTCCCCAGGGAGGACGTGTGACTCTCTCCTGTGATTCTCATCTTCCGTTTGTCACATTCAAAATATACAAAACATCTGGGACCCAGGACCGTGAGCTGCACACTGGCCGTTCCAATGACTTCACCATCAACCCTGTGACCCCAGGACATGCAGGGACCTACAGATGTTCTGGATCTTTCAGCCGCACCTCACAGTGGTCAGCTGTGCACAGCAACTCCCTGATGCTATTGGTCACAGGTAGGAGAAGTCCAGCCCATCCCATGTCCACTAGGTGTCCTTGCAGGATGAAAATGTTCTAGAGATCCAATATACAGCATGGCGACCATAGCTCACAGAGCTTCCAGTGGGAGAGGCTATTTTGTGTGTAGATTTTGCCTTCCTCCAGGATGGCAAAACTGCAGCAGAAACTGTCCAATGGGCAGAAGAGACTGGAGGTTTGGTGGGTTGTGTTGACCTCCCTCCACCGATTAAAGATGAGAGATGAGCAGGACTCAAGCTGCTGCCTCCTCCATGTTAGTACTGAGGAAGGAGCTCATTCCTGTTAACGATGAGGGTTCATCAGAATTTAAACTGTTGTGGCTACTGTGATGAAAAAGTGAAGCTTTCCTGGTATGTGCCCTATTTTTAAAAAGTAATTGCTTTTGAATTAAGTTATAGCATTACTAATTCACGTTAATGACTAGGAAACCCTCTATAGTTTATTAGATTTTTCAAATTGGCAGGGAGTGAATAAATATAATTTAAAAGAGTCAGATATCAGTTTGGCAAAGAGTACTTTCTTAATTTCAATTTATGATGAAGTATAGTTACAATTTATTTGTAATACTATATGATATAGCAGTGAAAGAATTATAGTATAAAGAAGAGGTATTAATGTCTTATGAAATCTCATGCATCAGTTCATAGTATTTATCTAGCTGAACAACTAAGAAGCTGTGGTAGCAAACACGGACATTGATGGAACAAGAATCATGAACTTTCATATTACCAGAAAGGATTTTTTAATTAGTTTTTTTTCACACATCAGAGAAAACTGACTGTATAAATACTTACCATTTACCTCTTTATGTAGTTTTGCTCTTCATCCTTTCCCCAATTTTTATATAATCAATATTTTATTACAACATTGTAAAATGTGAAAAAAAAAAAAAACGGGCTTTGGCGGTGACGAGGGAGAGCTTCACCCTGAGGTCCCAGGTGAGGGGTGAGGAAGGAGACCCCTGTGAATTCCTCTGTCTTTGCTCCCAGGTGCATTCACAAAACCTTCCATCTCAGCCCACCCAAGCTCCCTGGTGGCTGCGGGAGTTAGGGTGACCGTGAGCTGTCACTCGGAGCTGGCATTTGATGAGTTTATCTTATACAAAGATGGGCACACACAGCATTCCCAGGAACTTGACACAAGGTTGGAGGCTGGGACTTACTACGTCAAGGCTGTCTTTTGCCTGGGTCCTGTCACGCCGGCCCAGGCAGGAGCCTACAGATGCTGTGGTTCTTTCAGTCACTCCCGCTATGAGTGCTCGGCTCCCAGCGACCCCCTGGAGATTGTGATCACAGGTGAGTGTGGCTGGACCATCCTGCTCCGCTGGTGCCCTGGGAGCTTCATGGGATGATGTGGTTGTTAATCAAACCTCAGGAGAGGAAGAAAACTAAAGGAACAGAGGGACTGTGAGGAGGAGCTCAGCAAGGGGGTTCAACATGTCTGAGTGCTTCAGGAGGGAGGAGCGGTCACTTTCACCCTCCCCAGCAAGTTGTCACATCTAACTCCTTGGGTTTGGGGCAAAGCCAGGTCTTCCCTGCAGTGGGAATCAGTGAAGTTCCTTCTGCTTCTCCAGAGATTCTTGTATTTTTCAACAGACAGAGTTGAGAAATAGTGAGACCCATAACCCTGTAGTTCCATGTCAGGGAACCCAAGGCCAGCACTCTGTTTTCTGAAATCTCTCAAAGCACAGAGTAACTCCAATTTTCCAGGAGAACCCCACAGCTCATATGGCTTCACGGGGCAGTAACCCACAGAGACACAGTCAAAAGCAGCGGGGAATCTATGAAATGCAGAGGAAGTAAAAAGACACAGACACAGGCCGGGTCAGGACCCTAGAGAGGAAGATGAGATTGACAGAGGCACCAGCCCACATTCGGAATCTGCCCCCAAGATAAGAGCAGAGAGAGAGACGCCTTTGTTCATGCACTCAGGAGCGTGTTCTAAAATCAGCCTCTTTTCCTCCCAGGAAAACACAAAAAGCCTTCTCTCTCCACCCAGGAGGACCCCAGGATGGGGAGTGGAGAGAACGTGACGTTATTCTGCATCTCTGAAATCTCATTTGACCGGTACCATCTGTGGAGAGAGGGGGCTCCTTATGGCCAGTGGCTCAGTGGAGGTCAGGGACACAGGGGAGCATTCCAGGCCAACTTTTCTGTGGGCCTCGCAACGCCAGCCCATGGAGGGACCTATAGATGCTACGGTTCTTTCAATGCCTCCCCCTATGAGTGGTCGGCCCCCAGTGAGCCCCTGCACCTTTCTGTCACAGGTGAGGAGCCCACACCTGCCACCTGTCCTGTTGTCCACTAAGTCCCAGAGCCATACCAGAGGGGCATCCCACTGGGCACACAGGGGCATTAGGTATTCTGGACAAAATGAAGCAGTGAAAAATACAGACAGGGATGAACAGGCTGAGTGGGATGGGGCTGTCAGGGTGCAGGGCATAGACAGGGCAGCTCTGCGCCCTCCGCCCCTCCTACATGAAGAAAGAGGTCAGGGCAAACACAGGTGGAGGTGAGGCCAGATGGAGTTTGTTGAGATCAGAGGTTGCCTCAGCCCCTCGCCCTTTTCCATTTTCTCCGAAGCCCCTCCTGACCCCTCACCACAGAGAGATTTCCCTGTTGGGAAACGTGGATATTTATCATCCCAATGGGAGAAACGTCTGCTGACATCACCATGCATCTCCTAGTCACCTTCCCATCTCAGGGAAAGAATCACCCCCTAGAGATTCCAAGGAAGGGACCCCAGGACCCCCATGAGTCTTTAGGTAGATGACAGCGTAGAAGGTAGACAGGGACGAACCCTCCAAAGAAAACGGTTCTACTGCTCGGGAGGTTGAGGCAGGAGAATCGCTTGAACCCAGGAGATGGAGGTTGCAGTGAGATGAGGTTGCACCACTGCACTCCAGCCTTGGCGACAGAGTGAGACTCCATCTCAAAAAATTAAAATAAAGAAAAGAAAATGGTCCTACTTTAATGGGGCGATCAATCACTGTTGCTCACCCCTCCTCTGCCTTGTTTCCCCCTAGGAGACCCTAAGAGTACTCCTCTGTTGATCATGGAATCCACCCCTAAATCTGGTAAGCAAATAATTCTTATCCTAGTGTCTGAGTCCCTGTGGAGACGGAAGGCTCCTGTGTGAGTGAAGGCTGTGCCACCTCCCAGCTGTGTGACTTTGGGCTAGGAAGCCCCTCCCAGGTCCCCAGATTCCTCATCTGCATCTGAAACTGTGGTCCGTGCAGGGGTCTGTAAGGCCTTTCAGCCTCCGCTGCTTTGGGACTGAGGCCTCGTCCACAGGGAGGAAGAGGTCAGAGTGACCTGAACCTTGCTGAGAAGCAATGCTTATCATTCCTCCACGGAGGTCTGTGGTCATGAACATGCTAGGAGATGTGAAGGATTTAGAGGACCATGTGAAATATTTACTGTCTATCTTGTTGTTTTTTGGTTTTTGTTTGAGACAGAGTGTTGCTCTGTTACCCAGGCTGGAGTGGAGTAGCGCAATCCCGGCTCACTGCAACCTCCGTCTCTGGGGTTCAAGTGATTCTCCTGCCTGAACCTTGAGAGTAGATGGGGTTACAGGTGCCCGCCATCACACTGGGCTAATTTTTGTATTTTTAGTGGAGATGGGGTTTCACCACATTGGCCAGGCTGGTCTCGAACTCCTGACCTCAGGTGATCCACCCACCTTGGCCTCCTAAAGTGCTGGGATTATTGGCGTGAGCCACCGCACCTGGCTGAAGACAAACGTTTTAGTCAGAAACACGTCATGGTCCACATTCTATTTTAGAGATAGCAGTTGATCGATGTAAACAGTGTTTATTGCAGGCAAGCAGGAGTGGAAGCCATGAGCCTGGTGGGGTGTGACATCCCGGTGGAGGACACTCATGGCGGCTTAGACAGGCCCAGGCTGGATAAGGAGCTGAGCAGGTGGATTCAGGGTAGGCTCAGAGCTGGACCCACTGAGAGGAAGAGTTCAGAACCTCGTTCTAGTGTTCCTCAGTGCATGACTCATTTCTCTCTGGGCCTCTGTTTCTGCTGATGGAAACTCATACGTGGGGTATCAGAGAAGGGGCAGCAGGGAGCCTTCTGGGGGAACGTGACATAGTCCTTGAAAGAGTATAATCAGACACTTGGGCTCAATGGATGGTTCTGCTAGTTATGGTCACTCATCTTGGGAAACGTCTGTTTTCTGTCTTTTCTTCCTTCCCTCCCCTCCCCTCCCTTTCCCTTCCTTTCCTTCTTTTTGAGACAGAGTCTCTCCCTGTGCAGTGGGATGAAATTGGCTCACTGCAGTGTCCACCTCCCGGGTTCAAGTGATTCTCCTGCCTCAGCTTCCCGAGTAGCTGGAACTACAGGCGCCCACCACCACACCCAGCTAATTTTTGTATTTTTAGTAGAGACGAGTTTCACATATTGGTCAGGCTGGTCTTGAACTCCTGAACTCCGGTGATCCACCCACCTCGGCCTCCCAGAGTGCTGGGATTACAGGCGTGAGCCACTAATTTGAGCATCTGGCCAAAGCATCCAAGTACTTGGATAGAATATTGGGCTAACGATGCCTCTTTCCTTATGAAAAAAAAAAAAGAAAAAGGTGGGGAAGAGAAGAAAGTCAAGTTTCCCAAGATGAATGACTAGAAGTAGCAGACACGTCCACTGAGCCCAAGACTGTGACTGACTGCAGTCTTTTTTCTTTCAAGGACTGTATCATGGCTGAGAGGAGGAGGAGGAGAAGCGTCCACACATGTGGGAGTCCTCCAACCCCCCCGCCCCCGGCATGGGTCCTGGTAGAGGGGATGTGCTCCTATGTGACATATCCTGTGTCCACTCCCCTTTTCCTCTCCAGAACTCTCCACCCACCTACTCTCACTCATTACTCAGAAAAGCACCGACATTCTCTGGAGCAAGTTCAGTTCTCAGAAACCGGCATGAGAGGCATCCTCTGGCCACCTCTCTCTCCATTCTCAGAAAGCGCATTTGTGCTGGGCTGAGGAGGGACAGGGGAAACGGTGCTCGGCCAGGGTGAATGCAGAGGGTTTCCTTTGTCATGCAGAAACAAACTGTCTTTTCTCATGAGGAAGAGGCAGGGGAGTCACACTGGAGGCTGACAGGCCTGGGTTCAGATCTTCAAGTTTTTCCTTTTTCTTTTTTTGAGATGCAGTCTTGCATTGTCACCCAGGCTGGAGTGCAGTGGCATGATCTCTGCTCACTGCAACCTCCACCTCCCAGGTTCAAGCGATTCTCCCGTCTCAGTCTCCCAAATAGCTGGAATTACAGGCATGTACCATCATGCCTGCCTAATTTTTATATTTTTAGTAGAGACAGGGTTTTACCACGTTGACCATGCGGGTCTCGAACTCCTGACCTCAGGTGATCCATCTGCCTCGGACTTCCAAAGTGCTGGGATTACAGGTGGGAGCCACTGCGCCCAGCCTTCACATCTCTCTTACAGGGCCTTTGATTTGGACACGAGTCTTCACTTTTCTTGGAATTTTTTGTACATGATGGAAAATGGAGACAGTCACTGTTCAGGTGTAGGGATCTTGGAAGAATTTCAGATAAAGCATGTCGTGCGTTCAGTATGTGTTGGCACAAAATAGGCAAGCAGTGAACGAGAGGGTTGATCATTTGCTTCTTGACAGACACGCTCCTTCCTCAAGGACAGTCCAGCAACCTGGGTATCCTCATTGGGCTCTCAGTAGCGGTCATCTCCATCGGCATTTGCCTCTCTGCTTTCACTGGTTACTGGTGTTCCGTAAAACATCGTAAGTCTCAGGGAAGAGAGGAGGGCATCATGTGAGCCTCGTGGGGATGTGACCGAGGCACAGAGCGGGCTGTCCACATCCTGTGGGTTGCTCTGTGTTTCCACTGAGGTTCTTGAGGGAGGAACCCTGCCCCTTTCCTTGACTAACTGATCACCCCTCCCCCTCCCCTGCTCCACCTCGTCTCTGGGTAGGCCACTGACCTGCAGGAGAACGTCCATGAGAGAGGCAGAAGGATGGGGGCAGTTGATTTGAGGGGTCCTGGGGCAGTCACGATGGCCCTGGGGTTGCTGAGGGGTGGTTCTGATTGAGTGGGGGAGGCTGGATCACACTGCAGCCTCAGGCACACCCTCGCCTTGTTTTGGTCTTGATATCGCCACATCTGACATGAAGATCTGGAAGGCTTTCTTTTTCACCCCACAGACACCCCCATGGCCAACACAGAGCCCATGGAAGGCCAACAGACGGATGAAGAGGTGAGTTCTCCCAGCCCAAACCATCGCCACAGCTCCATCCTCTCAGACGTCCAGTGACCCTGCCTTTAGTTACTAAATATGCCCCTCTTTTCACCTTCATTCCCCCAGGACCCTGCAGGAGAAGCAGCACAGGAGATGGTGTATTCCCAGTTAAACCAGCACACCCTCTCTCAGAGAGGAGTCACTCCCACCCTCCCGTGTACCGAGTACCTCTCGGAGGAGCCCAGTATCTACACCGCCGTCCACCAAGCCTAGGCGGGGGCCAGAGCTGCCCTCAGTCTTTGAGCACAAGGGGCATTCATGACCAAGGACCTGGATCTATTCCCAGGAGGATTTTTTTTTTTTTTTGAGATGGGGTTTCGCTCTTGTTACCCAGGCTGGAGTGCAATGGCGTGATCTCGGCTCACTGCAACCTCCACCTCCTGGGTTCAGGCAATTCTCCTGCCTCAGCCTCCTGAGTAGCTGGGATTACAGGCACGCGCCACCACGCCCAGCTAATTTTTTGTATTTTTAGTAGAGATGGGGTTTCACCTCATTGACCAGGATGGTCTTGATCTCTCGACCTCGTGGTCCACCCGCCTCGGCCTCCCAAAGTGCTGGGATTACAGGCTTGAGCCACCATGCCCAGCCCCTAGGAGGATTTTTTCCGTGGACATTCCTCCTCCTTCTGGTCCTATCTTGATACCTCCAAGCTGGCAACAGCACAGTCTGAATGCCTGTGGGATGATCTCAGAATTCCAGCACTGCTTCGCAGACAGCTAGCCATTCTGTGATTCTATTTTGAGCATCCAGCCATTTAAGGTGATTTGACTCTACCCACCCTCTCATTCTGGACATCTCCCTAATGTCACCTGACTTATTCTGAAACTCCGCAGACATGCTTCTAGAAAGCTGATGCATACCCTCAGCCAGTTTAGTCTCTAAATTACTCAGTAAGTTTATTTTAAAAATTTTTTGGACGTATTTACTGCTTTTATTGCAATGTGATTTTTTTGGATTATGTTATCACAGTCTTTTTTTTATTGTACTGTAAGTTCTGGGGTACATGTGCATATTTTTGCAGGATTGTTGCATAGGTACACACTTGCCATCGTGGTTTGCTGCCTCCATCCCCCCATCACCCCCATCAGGCATTAGTTCCGGGGCACGTGTGCAGGATATGCAGGTTTGTTACACAGGCAAACGTGTGCCGTGGTGGTTCACTGCATCTATCAATCCGTCCCCTAGGTATTAAGCCCAGCATGCATTTGTTCTTTTCTCTAATGCTCTCTGCACCCCCTGCCCTCCTCTGACAGGCCCTAGTGAGTGTCGTTCCCCTCCCTGTGTCCATGTGGTCTCACTGGTCAGCTCCCGCGTCTAAGTGAAAACATGCAGTGTCTGGTTTTTTTGTTCCTGCGCTGGTTTCCGTGTCTCTGCAGATGACATGATTTCATCCTTTTCATGACTGCGTAGTATTCAGTGCAGTGCGTGTAGCACATGACTTTATCCAGTCTATCATCGATGGGCATTTGGGTTGATTCCATGTCTTTGCTATTACTCAATACAATTTTGCCGATTTGAAGTGTGTTCTATATCTGAGTCACCTAATATGGTAGCCGCTTGTCAAATATGGCTTTTTCACTTAGAATAGATCAAATTACATGAAGTTTAAAATTCAATTCCTCAGCCACAGGGCCACAATTTCAGCTCTCAGAGCCACGCATGGCTGCTGGCTGTCAGAAGAGCATGAATAAGAATGTTTTCTTTGTCAGAGGAAGTTCTGGCTGTTGCAGATGAAAGGTCCAAACTTGAAGAGGCAGAGTGTATTTTCTCATGGAGTGCAGCCTCCTGGAAGAGCCCTAGTGTCAGGAAATGATAATATTTAACATCTATTGTGAGATCGTCTTTATCTAATGAAATGCGGGGAACAAGCAGAATTCTCCCCTGGAGTGTCTTGTCATCTCTTATCTTCGTGCAAATTTCTGCCATAGAGATTTTCTCCCAAACTCTGAGAAGGTCACCTCCTGTTTGTCCCTTTTCTCGTCCCCTGGTTTCACATGGAGAGA
The DNA here is from genome assembly GCF_049354715.1 of Callithrix jacchus. Classification (NCBI taxonomy): domain Eukaryota; kingdom Metazoa; phylum Chordata; class Mammalia; order Primates; family Cebidae; genus Callithrix; species Callithrix jacchus. The sequence continues at coordinate 47,659,387 of NC_133523.1, forward strand.
AAGCACGCATCCTTTCTCAGCACAGAATATTGTCTGGAAGCTGCTTTCTGATGACCTCTATATCTGAGCCTTTATTCTGCTCCTTTCTACCTGAATTGGCACCTGCCCAGAGCAATTCACAAACTGCTGCCCACGACCAGCTGTAGGTAGCCAACCGGTGCATGTGCTCCTTCACCGGGGAATCCTCACCATTTCGTGAGCGTCTCAATGCAGACATCCACCTCCATACACACGTCTTCATCTCACAGGCTGAGCAAAGAGGCTGATCAGCCCACAGTGTCTGTGCCCAGTAGGGTGAGTGTTTATTGCCCGATCCCCACTGGTCTTTTATGCATGGACTGTGAACTTTTGGAGGCAGGACTGAGTTTGATTAACCTCTGGGACTCAAGCCACCTTCCAAGGATCCTGCCCATAGGAAGTATCAGCAACTCCAGTCTGGTGAGTGATGAGGACACCCAACCCTTCCAGAGAGAAGAGCATGGAGCAAACATCAGAGATCCTCTAATGTTACCCAGAAACAGTTTCTCTGTCTCCCTGGGTCAAAGGGGGATTGTGCTTCCTCCACTGTCTGGGATATGTGGACTAAGGGACAAATGCTGGTTAGCGGGTGTGAGGGGGAATGGCAGGCACACTCCCAGCCTGGCTATCTTCTGCACATATTGACCCATCCCGTAAGTTCCTCCCCCCCACTCCCCACCCCCACAACAGGCGTTGTGTGGGGTCCCTGTGTTTACGTGTTCTCGTTGTTCAACTTCCGTTTATGAGTGAGAACATGAGGTGTTTGCTTTCTGTTCCTGTGTTACTTTGCTGAGAACGATGGCTTCCAGCTTCAGTTTTAACATGTTTTTAAGGCTTGGTCGCCTGCAAGACCCATGAGTAGATATGGGGTCTCACCCTGTTGGCCAGGCTGGTCTCGGACTCCTGGCCTCAGGTGACACACCTGCCTGGCATCCCAGGCTGGTCTCAACTGTGGGGCAACTGGGGTTGTCGAACCAGGTTAACTGCAGATGCTTCCTGCAGACCCTGCACACCTGACATCTTCATACCTGCGTGTCCATTCAGGGATGATGTGGTGGGTGCTCGTCCTCCAGTCGAGGGCACTGACAAGCTTGGGGCAGCAGCACCAGTCAGCTTCTATCCTGTCACGTGAGAAGCCACACGTGGAGATCCGAGTGTACCGGGGCCTCTGTTGTTTCCCAGGACAACCTCAGCACCCTTCCCGAGCAGCCCCTCGGACATTCATCCTGCAGTCCAGGCTCTCGTTCTGTCTCTGGGTCGTGGGCGTGGGATAGGGCACAGGCTGCGTTTGAATCACTTCACAGGACAGACGAGTCTCCTGTTCTGTTTCCGGTCACCACGCTGCTCTGTGATCCAGGGATTCTCTGTCAGCATCTCTTCCAGTGGGTCCAGTCTGGAGCGTAAGGGATTCAGAGCACGACAGAGGTGACCACGGGCCTGGTGCATCCAAGCACTTCCCTGCCAGGGGGACGCGCAGAGCGTTTCCCACGCTGAGGAGCAGCCATTCAAGACCACTGGGTCGCAGGTGGAAGCCTGTGATGCAGCCGGGCATCTATTTCCAACATCCACCACTCAGTAAAGACAAGTCAGGACACTTACCTTTATTTTATATTGAACGTTTGAGGCTTACTAGCTTGCATTTTTTTTTAAAAAGAAAATGAGTTGATATTTTTAACTTTTAAAAATATCACGACGATTTTTTCCATTTTTTCTTCCCCCACTCTCTGATGTGGAATATTTGCACATCCAAACCATAATTTCCTGTGCGAGCATGACAAAGCTCCTAATTTGAGTCTGCTGAGATACCTGAGCTTGGTCCCGTGCCCAGCACGCACTGTGAGATCATCCCAGGCTACGGAATGTGCCTCCTCACAACTGTGAGCGACGCAAACATCAGGGACGTGTGACCAAATCTAGGAGTTTAGGGATTTTCAGTGATCAGAGGCAGATCTGGGAGCATTCTGTAATGACAGTGTGTTCTCAAATACCTGGCCTACAGTGAGTTATATTTTTAGAAATTACAGTGTTCATTACACACACGCAGCTGTTCCTTCTCTGCACTCACAGGAAACCCACAGAGAACCCTCCGCAAACACCTCTGTATCTGCATTAAAGTGTAAAACCACCTAAAAGGCCATCTTGCTGTTTACTAATCGTGCATACAGTTGAACTTGTGTGTGTGTCTTCTAGATACAGCCAGGTTCAATGGCATTTGCTAAATACACGCCACTAATTAACAACCGTCGTCTTGGGGGTTCTCCGGGTCATTTGAACATGGAGACCTACCTCTTCATCTCTCCTAAGAATTACCTTTTAACAGGTTTTTAACATCATCAGCAGAAATATTTTTAACAAACGGCCTCAAAAGCGTCTTAGAATCTGAAGACCTAAAAGAGCTATAATACGTTCTTTCAGAGCTGTTGGAGAGATCCTCACCAAACCTACTTTATACCATGAAGGGTCTCAAAAATAGCTCATTTTCCCATGAGCCAGGAGAGACAAGGGGATGGGAAGTCCCGAGGAGACCCCGAGGTGCGTGTGAGGAGCCACCTTCTCCAGTTTCAGTCCTCGTTCCCTCCAGGCGTGTCTAGGAAGCCGTCCCTCCCAACCCCACAGGGCCGTGTCATGGGCTGTGGAGAGAGCCTGACCCTCCAGTGTGGCTCTGAGGTTGGCTACAACAGATTCGCTGTGTACTAGGAGGGGATGTGACTTCCTCCAGCACCCTGGCCTGCAGCCTCAGGCTGGGTTCTCCCAGGCTGACTTCCCTCTGAGCCCTGTGAGCGTCTCCCATGGGGGCCAGTACAGATGCTGGGTCCGAGTGGTCAGGCACAGTGACCCCGTGGACATCCTGACCGCAGGCTGGAGCCCAGTGGGTTCAGACAAGTTTCCAAGTTCTGTTCAGAGCTGTGTGTGCATTTGTGGGGGTGTTTCTATGTGTGCTTTTCATGTGTGTTTGTATGCGTTTGGGTGAGTATACTACGCATGTTTGTATTTTTGTATTTGTGTATATTTGTGTTTTTGTTTGTCTGCACGTGTTTGAATTTATGTGTGTGTTTGTTTCTCTCTCATTTGATTGCATGTGTGTGTGTGTGTGGGGAGAGGTATGTGTGTGTAGGTGTGTGTGAGTGTGTGTTTATCTCTGTGTGGGTTTATTTGCATCCGTGTGTGTGAGAGTATGTGTGTGTGTGAGTGATTGTAAATGTGTGTTATGTGTGCATATGTTTGAGTGTGTGAGATTGAGCGTGTGAGATTGTATGTGTGTGAGTTTGAGTGTTTATCTGTGTGGGTTTATATGCACATGTGTGAGTGTGTGTACATGAATGTATACGATTGTGTATGTGCATATTGTGTATGCGTGCATGTATATGTGTGTATGAGATTTGTGTATGAGTGTGTATGTTATGTGTGTCAGTGTGTGTATGACTGCATGTTTTGTGTGTGTGTCAGAGATTGTGTATGACTGCATGTTGTGTGTGTACATGTGTGTGTGTGCGTATAGATGGCACAGCACAGATGGTCAGGAGAGGTGCCTGGTTCTTCCACCATGTCACTGTGTTGGGGAAATGCTGGGTCGAGGGCTCCCTGACAGCCAGGAGCAGCATCTGAGATTCTGTAAAACCCTGCCCACCCCCTCTCTGCCTAGGGCCAGGCAGCCTGAGCTGTGGCAGTACCAAGACCCTTGGATACACCCCCAGACTGCCTGAAAAAATGATGTCCACTGGTGAGACAAGACCGGGAAGGCCAATTCCACCTCACCCTGGGTCCTAGTGACATAGCGCCCCGCAGCTGTGGTCCTGTGGAGGATGGGACGGCCCTACATAAGAGCAAGGACCCTCTGCTCTCCCCTCACCACACACCTGGCCCCTGTCCCTCAGAGGCAGAATGCAGGTGGGAGGTATCTCTCAGTAGAGCCTGAGCTGGGGATGTGGACACAGCGGAGTCGGGAACATCATCACACTGACAACCGGAATGAGGGACCGAGGCAAAAGTCTCAATCCACGGAGGCTAATAATCACTAAGCCAGCTTTAAGGCACAGCCGGGAAAAGCACAAGCCACAGACACATTTGTGTCTGCTTCTTCCGAAGAGGTTTTCCGAAGATTCACTCTTTACTAATTTCCTTAAAGAGACAGGCATGGAGGCCGAGGGCCAGGTAGATGGTGGGATGAATGGTTCCAGATAGTTCCCAGTAAATCTACCTTTTACCAAAGATAGGGTGCATGTTTGGAGGGAAAAGGGGCGCAAAGGAAGAATCAGTTATGCAGATGTCTCTGGGTGGGTGGAGGAATGACTGATCTCGTCTGAGGAATCACCGATCTCATCTCGGCTTTGTTCTGCACCTGGGAAGGTAAGCTTGTCATTGATATTATCAGTGTGGAATAAAACAAGCCTGAGTTTTAGGAGCTAGCTTTTGGATTGTACTCCTGGAGGCCAGCAAGGACATTCCTTATGAATGACATGTGGGGGCCTCTGTAGATGCCTGGGGCCTCTCCCTTCCCGTGGGGGATCTGACTGATGACGACTGCTGTCCCATTGGAAGAGGGTGCTGCTGACTCAGCCTCCAGGCTGAACCTCCCATGTCACTTTAGGAATTTGGAAGTCCTGAGATTTTGTTCTGTTTTTCATTTACAAAATGTTTGGCCAGGTGTGGTGGCTCACGCCTGTAATCCCAGCACTTTGGGAGGCCAAGGCAGGTGGGTCACCTGAGGTCAGGAGTTCAAGACCAGCCTGGCCTACATAGCGAAACCTCATCTCTACTAAAAAAGAAAAACAGAAATTAGCTGGACACGGTGGCACATGCCTGTAATCCCAGGTACTCTGGAGGCTGAGGCAGGAGAATCGCTTGAACCTGGGAGGTGGAGGTTCAGTGAGCAGAGATTGTGCCACTGCACTGCAGCCTGGGTGACAGAGTGAGACTCTGTCTCAAAACAAAATAAAACAAAAACAGAAAACTAAAACATGATAAGCATTCATTATCCTGAATCTTCTAAGCGCATCCTCACAGCACACCTTAGAAGTAGGGAGCAACCCAGCTTTTAAAGTTGAGATCATTGAGCCTCCGCCCACCGAGGTCGGACTCCCAGACTCAGCGTTTTGTGAAGAGTGTGGTTACAATTCCAGTGTGGCCATGCACCTGGCTGCAAAGACTGCATGGCCGCAGCTGCCCTGGCCACTTTTTTTTTTTTTTGAGACGGAGTTTCGCTCTTGTTACCCAGGCTGGAGTGCAATGGCGCGATCTCGGCTCACCGCAACCTCCACCTCCTGGGTTCAGGCAATTCTCCTGCCTCAGCCTCCCAAGTAGCTGGGATTACAGGCACGCGCCACCATGCCCAGCTAATTTTTTGTATTTTTAGTAGAGACGGGGTTTCACCATGTTGACCAGGATGGTCTCCATCTCTTGACCTCGTGATCCACCCGCCTCGGCCTCCCAAAGTGCTGGGATTACAGGTTTAAGCCACCGCGCCCGGCTAACTTGGCCTTTATTGTTATTCCTCGGCCTGAAATTCTCCAAAGCCTCCGATAGTATTAACCCTCTGAACTGTCTGATCATCAATCTTACCCAGTCATCGAGACAATATGTCAGGAGGATGGTCTATATTAGTACACATTTTTAATTTTTCTTTTATTTCTGTCTCAAGATTTTTTTCAGGAACTTTGCCATTAATGTTTATTTTTTTTAATATATGCTCCACCTTTGAGACACTACTGCTGATTGAGCTTCACTTTACTAAAAATCTCTTCACCAAAAGCTCCACTATGAAAGTGCCCTGTGGGAGTTTAGCACTATTCCTGACTTATGAGCACTGCCAACTTGGTAGTGCCAAGAGATTTCAAAATTGTCACCCTAGAATCCCAAAGTCAGGACGTCTCTCCTACTTGCAGAAGAGATGAGCTGAACTGGACCTGATCTAGCCTTGAACAGAGATATGCGTGTGGGTCTAGAGAGTTTTCCCTGGGGCCATGCACCAGCACCACCTCCCTTACCGCCTCTCACTTTGCATGGGGATCCTCAGATTGTAACAATGAATTCAGCACTGGGTCTTGGACAGTTCCACCCTGAAATTCCCAGCTATAAATCCAGCTATTGGCCTGTGAATGTTACATAAAATACAGTATTAATGGCTGGGCACCGTGGCTCATGCCTGTGATCCCAGCACTTTGAGAGGCTGAGGCGGGCAGATCATTTGAGGTCAGGAGTTTGAGACCAGCCTGGCCAACATGGTGGAACCCTGTCTCTACTAAAAATACAAAAATTAATGAGGTGTGGTGTCATGCGCCTGTGGTCCCAGCTACTTGGGAGGTTGAGGCAGGAGAATCGTTTGAGCTGGGAAAGGAGAGGTTGCAGTGAGTCAAGATCGTGCCAATGCACTCTAGCCTGGGTAACAGAGCGAGACTCTGTCTCAAAAAAATAAATACAGCATTTATGATTTACATATGTTTCTACGTTGAAGATTCAATAGGTATATGTTTTCTTAAATTACTTGCATGCACTATAATTACATTTGTAGCAAATTCAGACATTTTATCTTCTACTGGAGTGCTCAGCACCAGTTCTTGCGGGTAAATGAGGGTAAAAACTGAATCCTGAATCCTTTTTCAAAAGCGAGGACAGAAACCATTTAACTGAGGTCCAAGGGAAGAGAGCCTGAAGAACAGGAGCGATCAAGCTGAATAACAGACTTCAGATTGATGGATCTTGCCAAGGAGCTGAGATGTTTCCCTTCCATTCATTGATGTTGGTTGGAGAAGAGTGTGTATGGATGACTGCAGCTGATTCTTTCTGAATTTCCCCAAAGGTAACAACATAACTCAAATCACAGCATTGCAACGTTAAATTTTTCTATGGCAAAATCAGTGTCTTTTTGGGAACGATGTAAAACCCTGTTGCATATGATAAAATATATGAATAGATAAAACTGAGGAACATGAACGTCGAAATAGTTATGGAATTTCTAGGGCAAAGGAGGCAACCACTCTACTCTTACTTTCTAGAGTAAAGCAATCTTCTTGATCAGAGTTGTTTTCAAATACTTTACGTGGGAGGAAGCACATGCCAAATATTACTTTAATGGTCTCTAAACCAAAAATGAGTCAGCTTGCAGCATGGGTCAAGAATGCAAACAAAGCACAAGGCATCTGGCACGGGTTAGTTTCAGGCACACCTGCACACTAGTCATTCTAAAAGACCTGTCTCATGACTCTCAGGATTGCATCCCATGAAGACATTGACTTCCCCGTCCTGCAATGATAAGCAAATTTATATGAAAATTATTAGGGGGGTTATCATCCAATTCCCTTGGATATATGCACAGAAGTAAAGTTGCAAGACTCCATGGCAATTCTATGTTTAATTTTTGAAGGAATCACCATCCAGTTGGATAATGATGTATATCATGTTTACATTAGGCACTCCAGTAGGCAATATGAGGCCATGGTTATTATCATTTTTATTCAATACTGAGTCCCAAAGTCCTTACATATTAACTGGCATAATGTATGAATCCCCAAATATTGGAAAGGGGGAAGTGATTAAATAAATGATGTAATATTCTGGAGGGAACTTATAGCCCAGAGACCATTCTTGGAGCATTTGGCTTCCTCGTCCAGCAGGCAGCGTAGAACTGTGAGACATGGGTGTCAATGACAGTGAAGACGAAGGGGCTGAATGTCGGGAATCCTGTGGACACCAGGAAGGAGAAGCTCCTCAGCCAGGGGCTTGGGTTCTGAATCTGGGTTACCCCAAATGATAAAACAGAAGCGAGAACGTGAAAGGAGACAAACATGCTCATCAGGACGAGGATGGTATGTGTGGCTCTAGTTTCAGGAGAAGTTCTTGGGAAGAGGCTGTGGCTGCGAATGTGTTGGACTCTCTGCTTGTACCTGTGCAGGACGAGGACCATGGAGCCTCTGGTGCAGACCGTGAGGGCCAAACACACACCATCCACCAAGCTGTACATGACTGCAGCCGCTGAGAATAACAATCTCCCTGAGATGGGCGATGAACAGTGTCTGTACATTTTTTCCATACTTAACGCTGTTCACTGGGCCAGTTACATGTGTGGCAATATGGACATTTGCCACAAGAGGAAAGATCAAGCAGAGGAAGCAGCAGGAGACACTGCACTTTGGGGACCTCATTCGAAGTTCCATCCTCCTGGAGATACTGGGTCGAAGCTTAATGACCTGGAAGCCACTGAGGAGGCAGGTGGTGCTGAGGGAAACCCCTCTGGCCACTCTGTGTAGACAGAAGACAAGTTTACATCCAGCATCATCCAGAAAGGATTTCAGTCCAAAAGCTGCCATTGTCTGAGGGATCCCTTTAGAGAAAAGAACCAGGTTGTTGGCTAGGACCAGCTGGCTGAGGGTCAGGTCTCTGGGTCTTACTGTCTGTGTAGTGATAAAAATACTGCATATTCTCACTCATAGGCGGGTGAGGAAAAATGAGAACACATGGACACGGGGAGGGGAGCACTACACACTGGGGTCTGTTGGGGGGAGTAGGGGAGGGACAGCAGGCAGAGGGAGTTAGGGAGGGATAGCATGGGGAGAAATGCCGGATGTGGGTGAAGGGGAGGAAGGCAGCAAATCACACTGCCACATGTGTACCTATGCAACTATCTTGCATGTTCTGCACATGTACCCCAAAACCTAAAATGCAACTTAAAAAATAAATAAATAAAGCTAAAGAAGTAAAAGAGCGAAGAATTCCCAAGGATTCCAGCCGCGTCTGAATGAGAAAGGCAACGCCCCAATTTCAGTTAACAGATACCAATCCATCCATTTAGAGAGGTTGTCAGAGTGTGAGTTCATTTGAATCTGAGGACTCTACAGACTGAAAAAGAAATTAAATTTTTTTTTTTTTGCTTCCAGAAAATGCCTTTTCTCACAAAACGCATTATTAGGAGTAAATACTAATATAAGAACAAGTCTTTTACAAGTTTGAAGTTATTTCTTATGGAATTGTTATTTGTAACACCACGACTGTAACCCACCCTCCTTGGATCAAAGAGGAACTGAATAAATCCCAATGCATCCCCTCACAGTACTGGGTAGCTGTGAACTTCACGGGGAAGTTCTCTTGATGGGTGACCCTCCAGGACACATAGCTACGTGGGGAGTTAGAAAAGAAAAAGACACACTCAGGACATTATTAGTAATTAGCTTTCTTTCTTTCTTTCTTTTTTTTTTTTTTGAGACCGAGTTTGGCTCTTGTTACCCAGGCTGGAGTGCAATGGTGCAATCTCGGCTCACCACAACCTCCGCCTCCTGGGTTCAGGCAATTCTCCTGCCTCAGCCTCCCAAGTAGCTGGGACTACAGGCACGCGCCACCATGCCCAGCTAATTTTTGTATTTTTAGTAGAGATGGGGTTTCACCTTGTTGACCAGGATGGTCTTGATCTCTTGACCTCGTGATCCACCCACCTCAGCCTCCCAAAGTGCTGGGATTACAGGCGTGAGCCACCGCGCCCGGCCCCCAACTTCTGTTTTGCCTCTACAGAAAACACAGGGATCTTGGATAATGAGGTTAGGTTATTGTAAGCTCGCCCAGGTGACGATCCAATTGCAGATGCTGTAACAGACGTGGTTTTGTAGTTTCAGAAAATTAACACGTCCCCTCATACCCAGTATTCACCCACTGATCTGTTAGACATTTTTTTTCTCCATCACTGTTAATAAGAATCACCAGGAATAATTTCAGTTCATTTGGCAAGGGCATCAGTACATCCTCACTGTCCTGCCTCAAGGTCTGGGAAGGCACCTGGGGGTTGTGATCAGGGTCTCAGTGGCCTTCGGCTACTGCTCTTCCTCCTCATCCTCCTCCTCTGACACTGGCATCAGGGCGAACACAGGACATTGGGTGATTAGGAAATGGGGGGAACCCATGGACTGACTGAAGGTAGGGTCAGGGCACCAGCTAAAGAGAATCCATATGGGAAAAGTCAGCTCAGAACTTTGGGAGGCCGAGGCGGGTGGATCACAAGGTCAAGAGATTGAGACCATCCTGGTCAAAAAGGTGAAACCCCGTCTCTACTAAAACTACAAAAAATTAGCTGGGCACGGTGGCTCGTGCCTGTAATCCCAGCTACTCAGGAGGCTGAGGCAGGAGAATTGCCTGAACCCAGGAGGCGGAGGTTGCGGTGAGCTGAGATCGCACCATTACACTCCAGCCTGGGTAACAAGAGCAAAACTCCGTCTCAAAAAAAAAAAAAAAAACAGTTCCTACATTTCCCAGTGAGAACACCTGGAAAGAAGAGAATAAATGTGAGCACACATGGACTACCTTACACGTTTTCTTCTTTTTTTTCAACTTTCAATATATTTAAAACATTTATGCCAGTGTGTTTTCAGGTTTCCTTCTTTCCTCTTGAGTTCTGCCTGCAGAGCAGGTAGTTGTAACGATCCCAAGGCTCACTCTGTCCTTCTTCACCCAGCCCAGAGGGAGGCTGATTTCCAAAGTCCTGCGGGGGCTACGGAGCCAGAGAACAAGGACACAGGCCTGCAGAGGAGGTGATTCTTCCTGGAGAGCGCAGACGCCCAGCCACCCCACAGCCCCCTCACTGCCCCTCACACTCCCAGGTCCTTTTCCAGGCCCAACCCAACTGCTGGTGTACAGAAAGAAAACCTCTGTGACAGGAAGAGAGGGACACCTGAGGGTGGAGACAGAAACCCCACAATTTCAGTAGCAGTGACAGCAGGGGAAAAGGCTGAGAAGGGCTTGGGCTCTTTTATATAATATATAAATTAATTAATATGAAAATGAATTCAATTTACTGTTTTCCACCTTCACAATGTCTGTCTAATGCATTTCAACACCGGTCTGTGTTTTCCTGGTGTATCTTGGTTGTCCATTCCTGTTGGGTGGCTCTCCTCCCACACACCTGGCCTCTCACAAAGGGTTCTCCCGAGGCTGTCCCTGCATCAGCCTGATGAAGGGGGATTGTTGCCGCTGCTCCTGCCCCACTCTCCCAAACTTAGCGTCAGCTCAGGATTGTGCCCGGCAGGGATGGGACCGTCGCCAGCCTCACACTACCCTGTGGGGCAGACGCCTGTGTCTGACAACCGTGGATTCAATCTGTTTTTCACACATGGGGGAGGAGCTCAGAGCTGACCACGGACTCCAGTGGGTGAGCAGAGACCCCCCAGTGCCTGTGCACACACACAGGGGAGGGGGGCCACAGCTTCTAGCCTCACCTAGAACCCTGACCCCTCCATGCCTGGGAGGACCTGAGATTCCTCTTCTGTCCCACACGGAGGTGGGACCCCCCTCCTCCCTAATGACCCCTGGGTGGTCCCACACACCTGTGGCCACTCAGCTGTGAACTCTGTTCATTGAAGTGGATGCTTCTCAACTGGAGGAACTTTTCTTCCTCTTTCTCTGCCTGTGGCTGTGAAGATCTGCAGATTTCAGACGCATCACAAGGAGCATTTCATGGTGTCTGGAGCCGATGTGGGCTCTGGAGTGGGTGCATCAATCATCCTCCTTGACTGTGGAGCCAACACCAGGGTCCTCTCACATCCCAACCCTCCTGTCTTAACTGGTCTGGAAATTACCCACGGCCGAGCCCCTCCCATGTCCTGGGCACCACTGACCCCCCACAGCCGCTGTGATGAGTGGGGCTCAAGACAACAGGCTCAGAGGTGAGATTAATCTCCAAGGTCACATAAACCATGGATGATAATCAGGAATTAAATAAAAATCAGCTCCCCTCCCCCAGAATCAGATTACAGACCTAACGAATTGTTCTGAGATCCCTGAACATGGACGGCGGGGCAGAGGGACGGCCAAGGACACGGAGCACTTGTCCTTGTCCAAGGACATCGACCCAGAGGCTCTTCCCAGGTGGGGGTGGGTGATACTGCAGCAAAGCAAAAAGGGGAAGCATCAGAGAGGGGCCCCTGTGCAGGGAGGAAACACACACCCCAGGGGCGGACAAAATATGCCTTGTTCTCTTTAGTCCCTGCATTTCCCCTTTTGAGACAAGGTCTCACTCTGTCACCCAGGCTGGAATCCTGAGAAGTGATCATAGCTCCCTGCAGCCTCCGCCTCCCAGGCCCACGAGATCCTCTGACCTCAGCCTCCTGAGTAGCTGAGACTACAGGTGTGAGCCTCCGTGCCTGGCTACGTTTTTGCTTCTTTGGACAGACAAGGTCTCGTTACATGGCCCAGGGTAACATGAAGCTCCTGGCCTCAAGCCATCCTCCTCCCTCAGCCTCCTGAAGTGCTGGGATTCCAGGTGGGAGGCACCACGGTAGGGCCTGCATTTCTCCTCTGTGATAATGGCACACACAGCTCAGCCTGGACTGCACAGCCAGGTGTCAGGTGCGTCTCTGCTGACCTGAGCCTGCCTGCAGCACGGACCTGCGTCCTCCCTGAAGCATCTCCAGGGCTGGAGAGACGATGGCCTTGGTGAGGACCCCACACCGCTGTGCTGAGGGACGGGCTGAAGAAGGGAGGGAGACCCCATGGGGAGGCTCTGAGAGGGAGGAGAAGCCCATGGTCACCCCCCAGAAAGGGGTTAACTCAGGAAGGCATCGGGGCTATTGGCTGCTACATCCCAGCTCTCAGTGAGATGAAGACAAACCAGACAGACAGTGGTTGGGGGTCAGGAAAGACCCCATTACAGTCTGAAATGTCTGCAGAGGGGGTGAACCCACCCCCACCTCAGCCCTAAAGAAATGAGAGCCAGGCTCTTTGGGAGGTCAGTTTTCCTTCCTGTGTGGCTGCAGATGACACAACCCCATGACAAGAATGACCAAGCCACCAAGTGTCCACACCCTGTGTCTCTGTCCTGCCAGCACCGAGGGCTCATCCATCCGCAGAGCAGGGCGGTGAGAGGAGACGCCATGACCCCCAATCTCATGGCCCTGATCTGTCTCGGTGAGATTTGAAGAGGGAGGGGAAGATTCTAACCTAGGAGGGACCTCACCCCACAGCCAAACTCTGGTCCATGAGGAGACCCCAGGGCTCACAAAGACCCCAGGGAGGGAAGGACCTGCTCAGGCTTCAGGGGCAAATCTCTCACAGGGAACTCTCTTCCAGGGTTGAGTCTGGGCTCCAGGACCCACGTGCAGGCAGGTGAGTCTGTCCCCAGCTGGCCAAGGTCCTCCTCCTCACTGGGGACAAGGTCCACCCCCGTGCAGCTGGGGAGGGGAATAGCAGTTCTGGGCTGACTAATGGGCGTCTAGAGGGTCCTGTGGCTGAGAGCGGGAATCTGTTAGGTGGGAAATGACTTAGAATCTGACCGCTGATTTCCTGCCAGAGACCTTCCACAAGCCCACCCTCTGGGCTGAGCCAGGCTCTATGATCACCCAGGAGAGTCCCGTGACCCTCAGATGTCAGGGGAGCCTGGAAACCCAGGAGTACCATCTATATCGAGAAAAAAAAACAGCATACTGGATTACATGGATCCCACAGGAGCTTGTGAAGAAGGGCCAGTTCCCCATCCAGTCCATTGCTGGGGAACACACAGGGCGGTATCGCTGTCAGTATCACAGACGCACTCGCTGGTCAGAGCCCAGTGACCCCCTGGAGCTGGTGATGACAGGTGAGAGACACGCAGCGGTCCCAGCCCCAGGCTCTGCCCTCAGGAAGGGGCTCTGCACTTAGGGGCATCTCCCTTTCACAGCCCAGCCCTGGTGATGATGTGGGAGGTGTGAGCCCCACTTAACATGGTGCCTCCTTCTCTTCTAGGATATTACAGCAAACCCACCCTCTCAGCCCTGCCCAGCCCTGTGGTGACCCCAGGAGGAAGCGTGACCCTCCAGTGTGGCTCACAGGTGGCATTTCATGGCTTCATTCTGTGTAAGGAAGGAGAAGATGAACACCCACCGTGCCGGAGCTCCCAGCCCCGTACCCGTGGGTCGTCCTGGGCCGTCTTCTCCGTGGGCCCCGTGAGCCCCAGTCGCAGGTGGATGTACAGGTGCTATGGTTATGACTCTCACTCTCCCTATGTGTGGTCTTCACCCAGTGATCTCCTGGAGCTCCGGGTCCCAGGTGAGAAATTCATAGCATTGTCTGGAGATCCCTGAGTCTTCAGGCAGGTGGGGAGGAGCCGCGTCTCAGGGCAGCTCCAGGTGGGACGATGTTGGGGTGAGAGGGCTCAGGACTCCTGGGCCAGAGACACGGGAAGATCAGCAGTGGTGAGGCCGGGGGAGAGGGAGGATTTGTGGGGAGCCTGAGGGTCGGCTCCTGGAGACCATGCCCACCTTTCCCAGGTGCTTCTGAGAAGCCATCACTCTCAGTGCAGCCGGGTCCTGTCGTGGCCCCTGGGGAGAGTCTGACCCTCCAGTGTGGCTCTGATGTCGGCTATGACAGGTTTGCTCTGTACAAGGACTGGGGACCTGACCTCCTCCAGCGCCCTGGCCAGCAGACCCAGGCTGGGCTCTCCCAGGCCAACTTCACCCTGAGCCCTGTGAGCCGCTCCCACGGGGGCCCGTACAGATGCTTGGGTGCCCACAATGTCTCCTCCGAGTGGTCGGCCCCCAGTGACCCCCTGGATGTCCTGATCTCAGGTGAGGAGCCCAGCAGGTTCAGTCAGAGACCCAGGCTCTGCACAGGCCCTGCTGGGGGAGCCCAGGTGGTGATGGCTGGGATGAGGGGTGGGGGTCCCAAGGGAGGGAGATACAGACAAAGCCAAGGGGTGGGAAGGGAGGGGGAGACTCAGAGAAAACAGACAGAGACTGAGGGTCCCAGAGAGAAACCTGGGAGGTCTCAGCTCAGAACAAGTGGGGCAGCCCCTCACCGATCCTTGTTCTTTCCAGGACAGATCCCTGACAGACCCTCCCTCTCAGTGCAGCCGGGTCCCGTGGTGGCCTCAGGAGAGAACATGACCCTGCTGTGTCAGTCACAGAGCCCGATGGACACTTTCCTTCTGACCAAGGAGGGAGCAGCTGATGCCCCCGTGCATCTACGATCAAAGTACCAATCTAGTAAGGACCAGGCTGAATTCCCCATGAGTCCTGTGACCTCAGGCCACGCAGGGACCTACAGGTGCTACAGCTCACGCAGCTCCGACCCCTACCTGTTGTCTCACCCCAGTGACTCCCTGGAGCTCGTGGTCTCAGGTGAGGGCCCTGACCCTGTCCTCTCTGAGCTCAAAGGCTCAGCTCAGGCCCTGTGCCCAGGAGAGCTCTGGGCTGGGATAGATGGAGGGGGGTCTGAAGGAGGCTCAGCCAGAGGGGTCTCAGCCCTGAGAGGGAAGGAGGACAATGGGGTCCTCCCAGGCACACCCACCCTCAGCGGCATCATCAGCATCACGAAGAGGAGAGGTGGGTGGAAGGAGGGTCCTGGAGCGTGGCATCCCCAGGACAGTCTCGAGGCTCCCAGAGGATCCGGTTCCTCTCAAGGACCTAGCACAGGCTTCCCTCCAGGTTGTTGGGCAGAGACAGAGCAAGGGCCACAGGCTCCCAGGGGCTCTGAGGCTGGGCTGGTGAGGGGTGGGGTTGAGGCAGAAGGAGATCTTAGGGCCCAGCCTGGGGGAGGAGCAGCCAGGCTGAAGTGGGGAGTAGGACAGCCCCAGCCCTCAGCTCCCCATCCCAACCCAGCAGGCCCTGAGGACCAGCTTGTCCCTCCCACAGAGTCGGATCCCCAGAGTGGTGAGTGAGGGGCTCTGGGCGGGAGGTGGTTGGGGAGGTGGGCAGGGTCCAGGGGAGGCAGGGGTGGGTTCTGTCATTGCATTAAGGCTGCTCTGGAGATGGTGACGGGGACAGGCCCCTCCTCTGCCTGGGCCTCAGTTTCTCCAAGTGTAATGAAGAGAGGCCTACATGGGTGGGAAATTTCCTTTCAGCTCTGACTTCCAGCTTTGACCTCCTCTGAGAGGAGACCCCCCCAGGGAAGCCTCCAGACCCGATTCCTCAGGGGCCTGTCCTGTCCCCCCTGCAGCAGTGACGGTGACCTGGGGCAGGGGAGGAGAGCAGGGCCGTGGTTTGGGGCATTCAGGCTCTTTCCCTGCAGCTCTGGGGCTTGGCTCAGTGCAGGGAAGGGCTGCAGGTCAGACTCCTGGGTCCCCTTCCCAGCTCTGCCACTTCCTGGCTGGGGGTCCTGGAGCAGGTTGTTCCCCTGTCTGAGCCTCAGGTTTTCACCTGTAAAGTGGGTGGGGTGGCTGTTTCAATTCCCCAAGGCAATCCTGAGTCTCCCAGAAGATCTTTTTCCCCTCAAGAACTCAAGTGTGTTCTTCCCTCCAGGAGCTGGGCAGAAACAGAGGAGGATCCACAGGCTCCCAGGGGAGGTTTTCTAAGTTACATAAAACCTTACATACAACCTGTTATATAACTTACATTTGAATATGTCTCTTCTCCCTGATTTTGATTCTCAGGAGCAGCTGAGACCCTCAGCCCATCACAAAACAAGTCCCACTCCCAGGATGGTGAGTGAGGAGATGCTCACGGTCATGGGGCTGGCACAGAGGGTCAGGTCCTGTCAAGGGGAGGTGGGTGCCCTGGGTGGACATCCAGAGGTCCTGGGTGATGCTGATCCTCCCTGATCTCTGTGACCTCTTTGCCCACCATCCCCAGCCTCACACCCCCAGGATTACACAGTGGGGAATCTCATCCGCATGGGCGTGGCCGGCTTGGTCCTGGTGGTCCTCGGCGCTCTGCTCTTTGAGGCTCAGCGCAGCCAGAGAAGCCCCCAGGATGCAGCCAGGAGGTGAACAGCAGAGA
This sequence comes from Callithrix jacchus, assembly GCF_049354715.1. Lineage (NCBI taxonomy): Eukaryota > Metazoa > Chordata > Mammalia > Primates > Cebidae > Callithrix > Callithrix jacchus. The sequence continues at coordinate 47,676,066 of NC_133523.1, forward strand.
GGACAGTGCGGCCTTCAGAGTGGTGGAAACCTGAGAACAGATCTGATGATCCCAGCAGGTTCTGGAGACAATTTAGGGCTGATGCTATCTGGACTGTCTGCCAATCATTTCTAGAGGGAAGAGTACAGAGACATTTTCTGGGGTGATCCATGGAGGACCATGAACATATGATACTTCCCTCTCTATGAATGTTGACTTCCCTTCGTTGGGTCCCCTTCTTTTCCCTCTCCCAGACATGAGGCTCCATCCCACGTGGCAGCGTTGGGTCTGCACCTCTGCACACCTGCACGCTCTGGTCCATGGCGTGTAACACAGTCTTCCTTATTCCTCATTCCACACTCCCTGGTGAGATTTACTGAGCCTCCATCTCTTCAGTTCAGAGTTCCAAATGTGGCCCAGTAAATAAATCAATGGGAGAGCATCAGATTTCAACCAGGAAAAGATGAATCCACCCAGATGCCCCAACACCCTCTCCGGACCCTATGAGCCCTTCCCTCTTTCTCAGATGCTATCTGTGTGACTTCCCCTCAGATCATTGTGTGACCGTCACTGCCATCCTGTTCCACAGCATCGTCATCCCCCGACACCCTCTCAGCCGTCACTCCCATTTCCTCTCCCTCCAGCACCTGGTAACCACGAGTGTGCTTTCTGTCTCTACGGATTTGCATATTCTGGCTGAAAACATTTCAATCCGCCTATGACCTGTGAGCTCCTCACTTCAAGGCGTCCCGCCTTTCCAGGCAGAACCAAAGTACACCGTGTGAAAACAATGACAGGCATTGACAGTGTGTTGCTGATCCACGAAAGGAAAATCACGGAAGTCGGAGAGAATCCAGCCGAGACAAGACCTCAGGCCAATGAATCTTGTCGAGGAGTTGAGCTGTTTCTTCCTACCCACTTGTGACAGTCAGATAGAAACATGCAAAAATGACTGGGGCTGATTCTTCTCCGACTTCTCCCAAACACAACAGGAGGCCTTGAGTCCCAGCATTAAAGTGTTAAACATTCCTGGGTCAAAACCATTGTTCTGTTTGAAGGATGTGAAACTGCCTCACAGGATGGAATGTTTGGGGAAGGATCCTGAGAAACATGAGGGATCCAATGTCCTGAACTTTCTAGGACAAAGGGAACAGCCATTCTCTGTTTACCATGTAGAATAAATACATTCCATTAGGGACATTTTCAAAGACTCAACCTATTATGCTTATAGGTAAAGCGTAATATTGTGTACATGTTAATATTTGAGTGAGAATATCTTCCAAGTCTCAGTGTGATTGTGCCAGGCCAAAAATTTGAGCCAGATTTCAGCGATATCAAGCAGGAGACCCTGGCATCTGTCGCTGATTACCCTTGAGGCAAACCTGGCCACCAGCCTTTCCCGTGGATCCCACGTGTGCCTTGTGACCTCTTGGGTACAAATCCTGTGAACACACTGACCTCTGCCTTCTACGTGACTGACTTGTAGAGTATTTTTCCACATCTCCTGGCCTTCTGTTTTTCTGCTGGGAAGTCCAATCCCAATGCGCATGCCACTCTACTGACAGGCTGAGTTGAAAATCACAGGCCACAAACATGGGTTTTAAACTATACGATTTACGCCAGACAACTTGAGTCTAGCATATACACTTTTTAATCTACTCCTGATATTTTTCAATGTATCGTGGTAGGTCAAGATTTGCATTTCACGTTTAAATGTGTGCACCCTAGCACTGAATCAGTCTTCCCTTGTCTCTGTTGAAGGTTCAACTCTGTAATTCGTGAGTTGTTGCTGGACGTCATTCTTGCTTCTTCTTTATTTTATTTTTTTGAGATGGAGTTTCGCTCTTGTTACCCAGGCTGGAGTGCAATGGCACGATCTCGGCTCACCGCAACCTCCGCCTCCTGGGTTCAGGCAATTCTCCTGCCTCAGCCTCCTGAGTAGCTGGGACTACAGGCACGTGCCACTGTGCCCAGCTAATTTTTTGTATTTTTAGTAGAGATGGGGTTTCACCATGTTGACCAGGATGGTCTCGATCTCTTGACCTTGTGATCCACCCGCCTTGGCCTCCCAAAGTGTTGGGATTACAGGCTTGAGCCACCGTGCCCGGCCTCTCCCTTCTTTCCTTCTGACATGTGCAGTAGATATGAGGTCCTCCCTCCTCACAATATTCCCCCAAGTTTGGTGAATTTCCACTTTTGGTGTCTCCATGGTGCATTCTGGAAAATTCTCTCAATTTTGCTTTCCAATTTAATAAATGTCTCTTCAGCTGTATCTTGACCCTGATAGAATAAATATTTTGATTGTATTCTTCAATAGAAATTTTCACCTCTAGGATTTCTTACTCATTTCTCTGATGCCCATTTTTCGCCAGGATAATCCATATTTTTGTCTCAAAAATTTAATTTCCTCTTTTTTCAGATATTTAAACATGTTTAAGTGAAAAGGGGTCTCATGCATTCCTAGAATTCTATTTCTTTGGACATAGCAATTCTTACCAACGAGCGTGTAGACTGATGACCCTAACACTCTTTGTCATTAGCAGGATGGTTCTTGGTTGCCTGTTTTTGTCAGACACTCACCTCCCACACCTCTGAGCTGCCACGGAAGGGTCCTCCCAAGGCTGTTTTAGTAATCCAGGTCTGGAAATGGGGGATTGTTCCAACTACTCATGACACGTAACATTGATTTCCCAAACTTAATGTCTGCTCAGGTTGCTCTCAGGAGGAAAAAAATCCATGTGAAACTCACACTCACATGATTCTGATGCCCAAGTGAAAGAACACTGCAGTGAATGAAGTTGCCTCACACAGGGGAGTTGGCTCAGTGGTGGCCACGGGCCTGGGTCAGTAAGCAGACATGTTCCATCACAGCGTCCAGCCCTGCCCAGAGCCCCGGCCCCTTCCCGCCTGTTGAGGACCCTGGGCCCCTTATCTGTTCTGCACAGAAATGGAAACTTGCTCCCCAGTGACCCGTAATGGGGCCAGACACAAATGTGCTTTCTGTTTCCATTTCCTCTTCATGTGCACCCCTCCTCTCCTGATAAGCTTTTATTTCCCACTTTCTACACATGACTGTGATAACCAAGGTGTTTGTTGATGAAATATCATGAGAAGCATCTTTGCAGGAGCAAAGGGGAGCTCCTGAGTGGAAACATCAGTCACAGGCCTTGAGCATGGACACCAGCAACCCCTCATGTCCCCGCCCCTCATGTCTCCACCTGCTCTGGAAATCACCCATGGCTGAGCCCCTTCAAATCAGAGTGCTACCCCCACGTACTGTTCCAAAACCTTGAACACTGGAGCGCAGATGGGAACAGGGGTGTTTGAAAGAAAACAGGGGCTCCAAGAGGGCAGAATCAGGTCAACGTTGTTTCCAGGGAGATGCGGGTGGAGGCTGTGGAGACCACTAAGGAGACGTTCGTGAAGGGAACTTTTTTGCATAAAGAAAACCCACACTCCAGTTCTGGGAAAAGGGTCATCATGATTCTTCCCTTATTTCCCTATATTTCCTCTTTTGCTCATTGCAGCAATGAAGCACAAATGGAACCGCACAGACAGATGTGAGATGAGTCTCTGCTGATCTGAGTCTGCCCTGCAGCCTGAATTTGCATCTTCCCTGAAGCCTCCCCAGGGCTGCTGAGAGGACTGGCCATGGTAGGGACCCCACAAGGATATGTTTATGGATGAGCTGAAGGAGAAAGTGAGACCCCATGGGAAGGTGCTGAGAGGAAGGAAGAGTCCTCCATTGCCTTCACCTGGAAGGGACCGACTCAGGAAGGCACCACATCCATTTGCAGCCACATCTTGACCCTCAATGAGATGAGGACAGCTCAGGCAGACAGTGAAAGGAGATGAGGGGACATCCATGCTTGTCTGAAATATCAGCAGAAAACCTGGTGCCTGTCTCAGCCCAAGCCCTGGGAAAACAAGAGCCAGGTCCATGGCAGGGCCCAGGCCAGTTCACTACCATGGAGATGCTGACGGGAAAATCCTGTAAGCGGGAGAACACTGTTTCCGTGTGGCCATGGCCTGTGTGTCTGTGTACCTCTGTCCTCTGGGCACCATGGTCTTATCCATCTGCACAGCCCTGAGCATGGCTTTGGAAAGGGTCCCTGGAAGGAAATCAGAGACTGGGTCCTATATCACTTACCACCCTCACATCCCAGCTCTCAGCCCAGGATCCTCATGTCACCCACCTCAGTAGTAGGAGATGCCATGACTCTCACCCCCATGGCGATGGTCCACTACACTGAGATCTGACAAGGTGCATGGGAGATTCTAGCCTGAGAGGAGGGAGGATCCCAGGGAGGAGAGCACCTGCTCAGCCTTTGGGGGCAAATCTCTCATCAGGAACTCATTTTCAGGGCTGAGTGTGGGCCTCAGGACCCTCATGCAGGCAGGTGAGTCTGTCCCCAGCTGTCCCAGGTTCCTCCTCCTCACTGGGGACAGGGTCACCCCCACCCTGGACAGCTGGGGCTGGAGAACAGCAGCTCTGGGCTGACTGAGGTGGGTGACAGGAGGATCCTGGGCTGAGAGCTGGGATGTGAGGGTGGTAAGTGATATAGGACCCAGTCTCTGATTTCCTCCCAGGGACCCTTTCCAAAGCCATGCTCAGGGCTGAGCCAGACTCTGGAATAGCCTAGGGGAGCCCCGTGGCCCTCTGGTGTCAGGAGTGCACTCAGCCCCTGAGGCACTGGCATTACCGTCAGAGCATTCGTGGGCACAGTGTCCCCTGTCCACTGCCCACCAGCCCTCCACCCTCCCCGTGCCAAAACTGCCACTGGCGTGTGCACACAAAGGGAGACCAGCAAATCCACCCCCATCTCAAGCAGGAGCTGCCAGCCATGTGAACTCACTCACAGAGGATGTACACAGTCCCCACTCTGGTCAGTGCCCGCCCTCATGCCGACAGTGCCACCTGTACAAAATTGCACAAGGAGACCAGTACATCCACCGACACCCCAGCAGCAGCTGCCACCTGACTGAGAGTGTGCACAGAGAGCACATAGTCCTGTGAGACCAGCACATCCACCTGTGTGAGAGCGTGCACAGAGAGTACATAGTCCTGTGAGACCAGCACATCCACCTGTGTGAGAGCGTGCACAGAGAGCACATAGTCCTGTGAGACCAGCACATCCACCTGTGTGAGAGCGTGCACAGAGAGCACAGAGTCCTGTGAGACCAGCACATCCACCTGCGTGAGAGCGTGCACAGAGAGCACAGAGTCCTGTGAGACCAGCACATCCACCTGCCTGAGAGCGTGCACAGAGAGCACATAGTCCTGTGAGACCAGCACATCCACCTGCCTGAGAGCATGCACAGAGCACAGAGTCCTGTGAGACCAGCACCTCCACCTGCGTGAGAGCGTGCACAGAGAGCACATAGTCCTGTGAGACCAGCACATCCACCTGCGTGAGAGCGTGCACAGAGAGCACATAGTCCTGTGAGACCAGCACATCCACCTGCGTGAGAGCGTGCACAGAGAGTACATAGTCCTGTGAGACCAGCACACCCCCACCGTGCTAGCACCACCACCACACAAGCACCTGTGGGGCCCCTGCCCACCCCACCCAGCCTTGCTGACACCACTGCATTGAACACCGACCAGCACCCCTGCACCCACCAGCATCCCACTGCAGCCAACACATGTGTGTGTCCCAAAGGAAAAGACATCAGTCCATCAAAAACACACTTGCAGACAAATATTTATTGCAGCCAAATTCATAATGGCAAAAATGTGGAATCAACCTAAGTGCCCATCAACCGACCAGTGAATGTGGTAGATAAACACAGCAAAGTACTACCCAGGCCTTGAAGAAAGTGAAAGAATGTCTTTTACAGCAACGTGGATGAAGCCGGGGGCTGTGATGCTGAGTGAACTAATGCAGCGATGGAAAACCAAGTACCAGATGTTCTCACTTATAATTGGGAGCTAAGCTATGGGTAATCAAAGAAAACATGGTGAAACCCATCTCTACTAAAAATACACACACACAGGGCCAGGAGCGGTGGCTCACACCTATAATCCCAGCACTTTGTGAGGCCGAGGCGGGTGGATCACGAGATCAAGAGATCGAGACCATCCTGGTCAACATGGTGAAACCCCATCTCTACTGAAAATACACACACACACAAAATCAGCTGGGTGTGGTGGCAGCTGTCTATAGTCCCAGCTACTTGGGAGGCTGAGGCAGGAGAATTCCTTGAACCCAGGAGACAGAGGCTGCAGTGAGCTGAGGTTGCACCATTGCCCTCTGCCACGTGGGCAGTAGAGCCAGACTCTGGCTCAAAGGAAAAAATACAAAAACCCCATAGGAAACATCCTCTTTGATACAGGCATTGGCAAAATGTTTACAGCTAAGTTCTCAAAGGCAATGAAATGAAAACAGAAATTGATGAGTGGGACCTAATTAACCTGCAGACACAATGTAGGTCTAATATTCAGAATCTATAAGCAACTTACACAAATCAACAAGCAAAAAAGCAAACGGCTTCATTAAAAACTGGGCAAAGGACATAAACAGACACTTCTCTATAGAAGACACATATATGGCCAAGAAGCATATGAAAAAATCTTTAACACGAGTAATCTTTAGGGAAATGCAAATTAAAACCACAATGCAACACTGTGAAATGTGTCTGGATGGTTATTATTAAACAGTCAAAAAATAGCAGATGCTGGCAAGGCTGTGAAGAAAACAGAGCAAGTGTTGGTGAAACATAAATTAGCTCAGCCGCTGTGAGAGCAGTTGGAAGATGTCTCAAAAACTGAGTTGAACTACCATTCGACCCAGCATACCCACTGGTAGGTCCGTGCCCAAAGGAAAGTAAATCATCCCACCAAAAAGACGGATGCATTTACATGTTCACTGCAGCACCGTTCAGCATAACACAGACTTGGAATAAATCCAGGTGTCCATCGACAACGGACTGGATACATGTACCACAGAATACTACACAGCAATGAAAAAGGAAATCGTGTCTTTTGTAGCAGCGTGGATGGAGCTAGAGGTCATTAGCCTAAGTGATGTAAAGAAGAAACAAAAAGCCAGATATCACATGTTCTCGCTCTTAAATAGGAGCTAAACGTTGAGCACACACGGACATAGATAAAGAAACAGTAGCCGTGGGAGATGTTTAGAGTGGGGAGAGATGGAGGAAGGCGAGGGCTGAAAAACTGCCTTTTGGGTGCTATGCTTACTACCTGAGTTTATGGATTCATTTATTCTCCAAACCTCAGCATCACACAATCTATTTTTCTAACAAACTTGCATTCTACACGCCCGCATTCTGAAATAAAATGTGAAAATAAGAATAATAATGTGGAAATAAAAATGAACAGGCATGCATCTTAGCAACATAAACTCCAGTACAAAATGGGTGAGGCCAGAGCTTAGAGATTTTGAAATTCAAAACAACTATAAGTGTGATTGTATACACAGGCGTGTAAGGACAATTGGTCTTCCTCTGCAAGAACTACAGGTGGGGAGTGGGGACTCATTACTGGAGAGGAAGGCGAGAATGCTGGATCTCAGGTACGACGGAGAGGAGTATGTGTTTCTGCTGCATTCCTGGCCAGAAAAAAGGTGTTATAAAGAAGAATCTTTGGTTCCCTGTCTCTTTTCTCAGGCCAGATAATTGTAACCATGTGTGTGTCTGTGTGTGTATGTGTGTCTGTGTGTCTGTCTGTGACACACAGATACACAGACACACACACACACACATATATATCTCGAGAGAGAGAGAAACTACTCGGGAGGCTAACACCTCACTTACAATAATAGACAGATCATCAAGAAAGATAGTCAGGAACTGAACTCAGCACTGGACCAAACGGACCTGATAGATAACTACAAGATATCTACACAGCACTCCATGCCCCCAAACCAGAATTTCCGTTCTTCTTACCACTACATGGCACATACTCTAAAACCAATCACATAATTAGAAGTAAAACCCTCCTAAGCAAATGCAAAACAATTGAAATCCTAAGAAATTATCTCTTTGACCACAGCACAATATCTTTTATAAAGATATATATATTATATTTGTAAAAGATACATATGTGTATATGTGTACATATATATGTACATACACATGTGTATATGTATCTTTTTAAAAGCTCAAATCTCGTAAGTATCACAAAAAGACCTTTCGTTCTTTTTTCCACACCCCATGGAGAAGTACATATGGATGTGATACTCGAATATCACTCAATTTTCTAAAATAAGTAGGTTGCAATTCCCCATGAAGTGAAACTATTCCTAGTTCACATTGAGAAAGTACCAGGTTTCAGTTTCTCACAGGACAAGCAATTGTCTGAACAAAAGGAAATTACAGATGGTCTCCAGCCACCTGTGATGGTCTGTAATAGTTTGTGGATGCAGGTAGAAAAGCATATCACTCCGGCCAGACACGGTGGCTCATGCCTGTAATCCCAGCACTTTGGGAGGCCAAGGCGGGCAGATCATGTGAGGTCAGGAGTTCGAGACTAGCCTGGCCAACATGATGAAACCCCGTCTCTACTGAAAGTACAAAAATTAGCCAGGCATGGTGGTGAGCACCTGGAGTCCCATCTACTTCGGAGGCTGAGGCAGGGGAATCACTGGAACCCAGGTGGTAGAGGTTACAGTGAGCCAAGATCAGACCACTGCACTCCAGCCTGGTGACAGAGCAAGACTCCATCTCAAAAGAAAAAAAAAAAGAGAGAGAGAGAAAGGGTATTTTGTTCCTTCCAGCTGAAAGGTAGGAGGTCATGAGGAGGGCTTATGGGACTGCCTTGGGGTGGACCCACCGTGATTTGAGTGGCCTACAGGGAATCCCCAACAAAATTAGTTTCAAAAAGGTTTGTCCAGGAAGCACATGTGGGAGCTGGTCACTCGCATTTTGAGCCCTCCTTGAAGCGTTTAGACCTTTGGAGATAGAAACTGCGACACATGAGAGGGAAGAAATGAATCAGTGGTGAGATCCTGTGGAGTCCCACCCACAAGCAGCACCCTGTGACCCACTGCACACACCCTGAGGCCACAGCTCACGTCCTCCTTTAGCAAAAGAAGAGAAAAGGTGGGAAACAAATAATCTAAGAATGAGGGGAAAACAAGAAGAATGACCCCCTTGCAGGCAACTCCATTGGTTTTGTGGTGCGTCTGCTTGCTGGAGTTTGTGTAAAACAAAAATATATGGTCTTCGTGCACATTTACATCAAGGTAAGAGAGCCCTAAGGTCGACCTGCAAACTGTGGAGTTCCTCATCCTCCCTTTCTCTATTTTCTTTTCTGCCTGCTTTACATCTGCTGTTACTTTTCTACTGAGATAAAAACCACTGTTTAGATCCAAATGTGTTTTTGCAAGCTGGCAAATTTATATTAATATCTCATGGCTACAGTTTTGAAGTAAAAGCTATAGGATGCTTGTGTGGGGGGTGGGGGTGTGTGGGTATGGGTGTTCAAAAGTCTTTATAATAGATTTCTGTATGTCATGTTTAATTGGCAATTAAATCCATTTTAATTTCCCTCTAACACACCAGACTTCTTCCTCTGTACTCTGAGATGTAAGTTTTGCTATCTGATTTTGAAGAGTTTGAAAGGGCTGGGCATGGTAGCTCACACCTGTATTCCCAGTACTTTGGGAGACTGAGGTGGGTGGATCATTTGAGGTCAGGAGTCCAAAACCAGGCTGGCCAACATGGTGAACCTCCATTTCTACTAAAATGCAAAAATTAGCCAGGTGGTAGTGGCACACACCTGTAATCTCGGCTACTTGGGAGACTGAGGCAGGAGAATCGCTTGAGCACGGGAGCTGGAGGTTGCAGTCAGCCAAGAGCATGTCACTGCACTCTGGGTGACAGAGTGAGACCCTGCCTCAAAAAAAGAAAAAGTTTAAAAGTTTAAGATAGAAAAAAAAGAGTTTTTATGAATCTATAAGATCTGCTTCTATTATCAGGCCTAATATGTCCATGTATCTGTGTGTTGTATACATAAAGTTTCATTATTAAAAATATACAAAAGAGCTCTAATAATTGGCTTAGAGAAAATGAAAGCGCTTAAATCAAATAGTTAATCAGAAGAAAATGCTTCTTCAAGTTCACCTGACTTAAGTAAAATCTTTAATAAATAAGCTGGCTTTACAATTATTGGTAAAATAAGATTAGAAATGTCTTAAAGATTGTTAGCATTTGTTTGCATTTTTTGAGGTTTTGTGCTTATCCCTGCTGAAGACTATGAGATTCGCCATCAGGGTTATAATACTATACACCTAGCTGAAAACAGGATGATTTTTGCTTGTATAATTTTATAAATAATTACGCCATGTAACATTGTTGGTTAAATGAAAACAGCTAACTACTAAGTTATTGGTAAGAAAAAAAAATCCTTATATTTAACCATAAGTTTCCTTACTTAGCCAAACACCTGAAATTCATAGTTTATAACATGGTTACCAGGGAATTAATTTCCCTGCTGACTGTCACAGTCTTCATAGATAATCTAGGTAAACTATTAATCAAGCAAATGTAATGGAATAAATGCTTGTAAACAAACTTGTCACATAATTTAGAATCTAAAGTTATATTAAATAATAGGTATTAATTGGCTAGCTGGGTAGTTTACAATTTCAAAATTATAGGAAAATATTTTTAAGAACAATTCTTATTAAAAGACAAAATCTGTCTAAATCAAAGCTTATCTAAAGGTTATGTATAAAACAAGGTCAAAGGCAACAGGAAGTCAGAGCTGTAAAGAAAGGTAGAAATATAGAGACGAGTCGCCGGCGAAGGAGATGAAAAGGAGACTAATTTCACACAAGGAAGTATCTTAGGTAGTGAAGTTTTGTCCTAAAATAAAATAACTGGTTGTTCAAGAAAGAGGGATATTTAGGACCAAACAGGCAGTTTACGCTTATTCTAAGTGGTCTCCGTTAGTCACGCTCAGGTTAGTGAAAGAAGGAGTTTTCTTTTTTAAAAAAGGTTGTGCAAAAAAAAAGGTTGTGTAATGCAGTTGGTTATGATTAAGGAAAACATTGTAGTCATTCTACAGACGGTTCTTCAATATTTAAAAAATACACAAGAAGGGCCGGGCGCGGTGGCTCACGCCTGTAATCCCAGCACTTTGGGAGGCCGAGGCGGGTGGATCACGAGGTCAAGAGATCGAGACCATCCTGGTCAACATGGTGAAACCCCGTCTCTACTAAAAATACAAAAAATTAGCTGGACGTGGTGGCGCGTGCCTGTAATCCCAGCTACTCAGGAGGCTGAGGCAGGAGAATTGCCCGAACCCAGGAGGCAGAGGTTGCGGTGAGCTGAGATCCTGCCATTGCACTCCAGCCTGGGTAACAAGAGCGCAACTCCGTCTCAAACAAATAAACAAACAAACAAAAAAACAAGCTTTTACTAAAATATTAACTCATTATTCATGCAAAAAGTTTTTAATGTTTAAATTCTAAAATGTGTCTTTTTTAAATTCCTGTGATTAATATATCAAAGTTTGACTCTTTTTCTTTTGAAAAGGCCTTGGATGATAGGGCTCTCCTTCATCTTGTGTTGGCTTCTGTGACTTTTATTAATTATCTAAAGTAAGAGAGGAATTTTTATTTAAAAACAGAAAAATAAAATACCTTTTAGACCTGTGCTTTTTATTCTTTATGCCTGTTATATCTCTATCTTTATCTTTATATGTGTTATTTGGAGGTGATATTTCACTTCCAGAATACATGAAAGAGCCGATCTATTTTTTCTTTAAAGTAAGTGCTTATTAGATTGGCAGAAACTAGCTCAGATGCCTTTTAATTCACATAACGTTTATATTTAGTAAGATCAATTTAGCAAATGTAATCTCAATACTCTCTCCAGTCATTTAAAATCTTAAAGCCATGTTATGGTAAACCTCGGTTTTAAAAAAAATTTTTGCTTGAAATTCGAGTTACTAAATTAAAATCATAGGAACATAAACATGTTTTTGGTGAAGTTTATAAAATCCAAGGATGTGGATTTTTTGAAACAAAGGAAGGTTTTTTCCTAGTTAAGAAACTATTTAAGAGTTGCTTTAAAATGAAGGAAAAAATAGACAGATAAAACTATATAAAAAGAACAATTTAGCCAGGACAACAAAAGTTAACTCTGAGACCTGTGATTACCAAGAAAATAGTTGACATGGAGGAAAGGCAAAACCAAATAACTATTAAAAGCAGAGGCTGTAATATTCCATGCAGCAATCAAAAACGATGAGTTCGTGTCCTTTGTAGGGACATGGATGAATCTGGAGAACATCATTCTCAGCAAACTGACACAAGAACAGAAAATGAAATACCGCATGTTCTGACTCATAGGCGGGTGATGAGCAATGAGAACACGTGGACACAGGGAGGGGAGCATCACACACTGGGGTCTATTGGGGGTAATAGGGGAGGGACAGCTCGAGGGGGAGCTGGGGAGGGATAGTGTGATATAGCTGGCCTAGAGTTAGAACCTGTACAATGCCATTTTATAAAGAGATAAAACTGTTTCCATTCTCCTTACAATGACTGCTAACCTTGGCTTCTGTAAACTGCTAATTTACCTTGCAAAATGCAAAGAGAGGTAAAGCCGCATACCTTCTCTTTTCTGTAACTGCCAGAATTGCTGGCCTTTGTTTACCGGTACTGATCAGAGTAACCACCCCCAGATAATTCCATCCTGGCGCCAAGAAACTAAAAAGTCTGTGGAGCCTGCACTTGCCCAAATAATGTATAAACTAATGTTTATCTTAACTTCTGTAAACCTCTTAAGTGGCAATCGGAATGACAAAAGTCTCCTGGCCCTTGGAATGTCCAGAGGCCCCCTCAACCTCGTCTCAGCCTAGGAGGTGATTGACAGCTTTCATTCCCATCTCCACTCCTCACCGCCACTCCCAAGGTGGTTTTGTGGGTATAAAAAGGTCTTGTCACGTTTCTTTCTCTGCCACGGGTTGGAGAGACGTGAGTCCTCCGTGGTCGCTGGCAATAAACCCTGCAATTTGGCATACTTTTGTCTTGGTGTTAACTTTCTGTGCTCGGTCCGATACAACAATAGAATGGGGAGAAATGCCAGATGTGGGTGAAGGGGAGGAAGGCAGCAAATCACACTGCCACGTGTGTACCTGTGCAACTATCTTGCATGTTCTGCACAGGTACCCCAAAACCTAAAATGCAATTAAAAAAAAAAAAGCAGAGGGTGTAATGCAAAGGAATTGTTCCACTTTGTAGACTGGTATCATCCGTTTCTTAAACTATCTAAGTAGCGGAGTGTAAAAAATAACCACTTTAAGGGCAAAATTCTTAATTTTTAAATGCTTCAGAATTTAAGAGCTGGTTTGCGTTGATGCAGGACTCACTATTAAATAATCACTAATGAGTATACGTGATCCAAAGGCACAGGAGGTTATTCCGGAGAGAACAGCGAGCTTCGTGGACCAGATAAATGCCACTTAAAGGCCTGTTTACCCTGAGAAGGGGACCAGCCAACTCTCCCTAGAAAGCACCAAGAGCAGCACCCCAGGTGAAGCAGTTCATATGTTTCATATGTGAGCCATGTGGGGCTGGCGTGTGAAGCCTGTGAACTGAGTAACTATTAAAACCAGTCAACGGATGGTGAGCACTTGGGTGGGTTTCATGACTCCGCGGTTGTGAATCCTGCTGCAACAAACACAGTGAGTGCAGCTGTCTTTTTACACAATGACTTTTTTAAAAGCTGGATACCATGTAATGGGATTGCAAAGTAAAATGGTAGGTTTTTTTTTTTTTTGAGACGAAGTTTCGCTCTTATTACCCAGGCTGGAGTGCAATGGCACGATCTCGGCTCACCGCAGCCTCCGCCTCCTGAGTTCAGGCAATTCTCCTGCCTCAGCCTCCTGAGTAGCTGGGATGACAGGCACATGCCACCATGCCCAGCTAATTTTTGTATTTTTAGTAGAGACGGGGTTTCACCGTGTTGACCAGGATGGTCTCGATCTCTTGACCTCGTGATCCACCCGCCTCGGCCCCCAAAGTGCTGGGATGACAGGCTTGAGCCACCGCGCCCGGCCCGAAATGGTAGATTTATTTTTAGTTCTTTGAGATGGCTCCCTACTGCTTTCTGTGAAAGATAAACTCATTTACATTCCTACCAACAATGTATCCTTGCTAACCTCTGTCGGGTTTGACTTCTTAAGACTCACAGTTCTGACTGGTGTGAGTTGATACTCAGTGTGGTTTTAAGTTGATTTTCTCTGATGATTAATCACGTTGAGCATTTTTTAATGTGTTCCTTGGCCACTGATATTTCTTCTTTTGAGAAATGTCTGTTGATGTTGATGTTCTTTACTCAGTTTTCTATAAATCTGTTTATGGTTCTTTTCCGTGTGGTTTTTCACGTTCATGAAGTTGTTTGTGGTTTTTTTCAGGTTGAATTATTTGACTTCCTTGTAGATTCTGGACACTAATCTTTTGTTGGAGGCATGATTGGCAAATATTTTCTTCTGTTGTAGGCTGTCTGTTCCTTCTGTTGTAGGCTGTCTGTTCCTTCTGTTGTAGGCTGCCTGTTCCTTCTGTTGTATGCTGCCTGTTCCTTCTGTTGTAGGCTGTCTGTTCCTTCTTTTGTAGGCTGCCTGTTCCTTCTGTTGTAGGCTGCCTGTTCCTTCTGTTGTAGGCTGTCTGTTCCTCTGTTGTAGGCTGCCTGTTCCTTCTGTTGTAGGCTGCCTGTTCATTCTGTTGTAGGCTGTCTGTTCATTCTGTTGTAGGCTGTCTGTTCCTTCTGTTGTAGGGTGTCTGTTCCTTCTGTTGTAGGCTGCCTGTTCATTCTGTTGTAGGCTGTCTGTTCCTTCTGTTGTAGGCTGTCTGTTCCTTCTGTTGTAGGGTGTCTGTTCCTTCTGTTGTAGGCTGCCTGTTCATTCTGTTGTAGGCTGTCTGTTCCTTCTGTTGTAGGCTGCCTGTTCCTTCTGTTGTAGGCTGCCTGTTCCTTCTGTTGTAGGGTGTCTGTTCCTTCTGTTGTAGGCTGCCTGTTCCTTCTGTTGTAGGCTGTCTGTTCCTTCTGTTGTAGGCTGTCTGTTCCTTCTGTTGTAGGCTGCCTGTTCCTTCTGTTGTAGGCCGCCTGTTCCTTCTGTTGTAGGCCGCCTGTTCCTTCTGTTGTAGGCCGCCTGTTCCTTCTGTTGTAGGCTGCCTGTTCCTTCTGTTGTAGGCTGCCTGTTCCTTCTGTTGTAGGCTGCCTGTTCCTTCTGTTGTAGGCCGCCTGTTCCTTCTGTTGTAGGCCGCCTGTTCCTTCTATTGTAGGCTGCCTGTTCATTCTGTTGTAGGCTGTCTGTTCCTTCTGTTGATTGTTTCTTTTGCTGTGCAGAAGCCTTTAATTTGAATCATGTCTCATTTGTTTGTATATTTGGGGTTTTGTTGCATTTTTAAAGAGTCTTTACCATAAGTTCTTCGCCTGGGCCAATGTTCAGAAGAGTTTCTCCCAAGTATTGTTTTAGGATTTATGTAGTTTCAGGGCCTTACATTGAGGTCTTTATCTCGAGTTAATTTTTCTACATGGTGGCAGATGGGGTCCAGTTTATTCTTCTGCGTATAGCTACCCGGTTTCCCCAGCACCCTTTATTGAATAGGGTGCCTTCTCCATTGTTTATTTTTGTTGACTTTAGCCAAGCTCAGTATGTTGTAGGCACGTAGCTTTATTTCTGGTTTCTCTGTTCTGTTTCCTTGGCATCTCTGTATGTTTTTGTACTACTAGATGCTGTTTTAGTTACCTTCGCCTTGTGGTATAATTTGAAGTCAGACAGTGTGATGCTTCCAGGGTTGTTCTTCTTGCACAGAATTGCTTTAGCTGTTCAGGCTAATTTCTGGTTCCAAATGAATTCAAAAGTTGCTTTTTCTCTAATTCTGTTAAAGAAATGACATTGGTAATTTGACAGGAATTGTGTTGAATCTATAGTGTGCTTTGGGCAATATACTCATTTTAACAATATTGATTCTTCCCATTTGTGAGCAAGGAATGTTTTTCTATTTGGTTGTGTTGCCTACAATTCCTTTCATCAGCGTTTCATCATTCTCTGTGTAGAGGTCTTTCACCTGCTTGGTTAAATATGCTTCTCAGTGTGTGTGTCTGTGTGTGTGTTTGTGTGTGTGTGTTTTTGTGTGTGTGTCTGTGTGTTTGTGTGTGTTTTTGTGTTTGTGTGTGTTTGTGTTTGTGTGTGTTCGTGTGTGTGCTTATGTGTGTGTGTGTTTGTGTGTGTGTTTGTGTGTATGTTTGTGTGTGTGTTTGTATGTGTGTTTGTGTGTGTGTGTGTGTGTGTTTAGTTTGGTTCTCAGCTTGAATGGTACTGATGTATAGAAAGGCTACTGATTTTTGTACCTTGATTTTGTATACAGAGACTTTACTGACGTCATTGATCAAGTCTACAAGACTTCTGGAAGAATCTTCAGGATTTTCAGGTATATGCTCGTGTCATCAGCATACACAGATAATTTCACTTCCTCTTTCCCAATCTGGATGCGCTTCCTTCTGTTGCCCGAGTGCTCTGGTGAGGACTTCTAGATTGGCGTTGAACTGGAGTGGTGAGAGTGGATATCCTTGTCTTGTTCCATTTCTTGGGAAAACCGTTCACTTCTCCCCCTTCAATTTGATGTTGGCTGTGTGTTTGTCATGCAGGGCTCCTATTATTTTGGGCTGTGTTTCTTTTATGCCTAGTGTGTTGAGGGATTTTATCATGAAGGGATGTTGAACTCTATTGAATAGTTTGTCTGCATCTGTTGAGATGATAAAATGCTTTTTGTTCTTAGTTCAAGTTTATGTCATGAGTCACCTTAGTTGACTTGCATATATTGAACGATCCTTTCATCCTGGGAGGAAGACAACTTGATTATGATGAATTATGTTTTTGATGCACTGTTAGATTCCGTTTGTTGATATTTTCTTGAGGATTTTCCCCTCTGTGTTCTTCAGGTCTCTTGGCCTGTAGTTTTATTCTTCTGTTGAGTCCTTGTCTGACTTTACTATCAGGGTGATACTGGTTTCATAGAATGAGCTAGGAATGAATCCCACTTCCTTGATTATTTGGGAATAGCTTCAGTGTGATTGCTACCAGCTCTTCTTTGTACATGTGGTAAAGTTTGACGGTGAATCCATCTGTTCCTGGGCTTTTTTGCTGGAAGAAGTTTTAGTAGTGATTCTTTTTCATTGCTTGTTGTTGGTCTGTTGAGGGTTTCTATTTTTTCCTGTGCAATCTTGGGAAGTTGTATGTGTCTAGGAATCCATCCATTTTCTTCTAGGTTTTCTGGTTGATGTGCATCAAGGTGTTCGCGGCCGTCTCTGATGATCTTTTGTATTTCTGTGGTGTTGGCTGTAATGTCATCTTTCTCATTTCTGATTGTGCTCATTTAAATCTCCTTTTTATTGGTTAGTGTAGTCAGCCTTCTGTCAATATTGTTTATACTTTCAAAAGCCCAACTTTTTATTTCCTTGATTCTTTGCAATATTTACGTCTCAGTCTCATTCTTTTTCTGTCCTTTTGGAGTTTCCTTTTTTTTCAGGGTCTATTGCCAGACAGTGAATGTGATCCTTAGGTGGTGCCACAATATTCAGATTTTTCACACATCAGAATCCTCACACTGATTCCTTGTCATCTGGAGAGGCTGCCACTCATTCTCTTCGGATTTATTTTCACCGGGATGGGGTTCCTTTGCACATTTCCCCCAGCCCCGCAGGGAGTGTGACTGTAGAGCATGCTGGGAAGGGTCTTTTGGCTTTTTCCATAGTCTTGGGCACTTCTGCAGCAGGGTTTGTGTTGGGCTGTGCGGTTCAAATTGCAGGCGGGGAGCTGGTGCTTAAGGGGAAGAGCCAGCCCCTGCACAAGCAGGTGGGTGTGGACCTGTCTGCTTCCTGTGAGGTGCTGTCTGTTTTTTCAGGGGAGGGGCTGGAGTGTGGAGTGTCTGGAGCCCTGAGCTTCCTGTTCCGCGGGGTGAGGAAACACAGCTGGGCAGAGCCGGAACCCCTGGCTTACCCACAAATATCCTAATGATGCAGCAGTCCTGATGGGTGTGGCTGGGGCAGCATGTGGGCAATGCCCTGAGGTCTCTGCTGGGGGAGAAGGGGGGCGGTGATGGACCTACATCCATTTCCATTCCTCACTGGGGAGAACATTATCTGTTTCCCTATCACACGTCTGCTCCAGGACTCATGAGTCTCTGTTCAGACACACACTGTTGTCTCTCCCCAGGCCACTGTGTGGCTGAGAGCCGTGGGAAACACCTGCCTGCCACTCTCTGCAGGAATCATCCCAAGGTAGAACCTCCTCACTCAGCGCAGCGCAGACACCTCAGCAGGTGCCCGTGTCTGTCGTGGTCACACTGGTGCTTCATGTAGCTGGGATGTGGGGCTTCTGCCTTTCTGGCTGGACAAGTGGATGTCAGTTGTGGTGTTGCTGGCTGGGGGGACCCGACCTCAGGCCCTGGGGTGAGTGGTCAGGTGCCAGCAGAGTGGGAAAGGGCTGGCAGTTCCCCGGATCACAGGCCAGCTGGACAGTGCGTGAGTCATAAAGGGCGGGACTGGGATTCAGCTGTTCCAGGTTTCAGGTGCCGGCTGTGATGAGGAGGGACGGGCCAGTCCCCAGGTCACTGGCAGAACTCTCAGGTGGGGCAGGCAGAACGCTCAGGTGGTAGAGCCTGGGGGCAGATCACAGGCCTGTGAGGACTGGGCTATCAGAAGGGGGCTGCGGCTGAAATGTTCAGGTGGGGGCTGGGCAGCTGTGCTGTGGACCTGTCCCTGGGGAGGGCAGGACCCCACGGCTGGGGCTCTGGAGACTGGCAGGTGTGGGCGCAGGGCCCACTCGCACTTCCCTCCTGAAGAAGTGGCACTCAGTTTTACTCTGGGGACATGCAAATGTGCCTGGTCTCCCTCCCTGGGCTTGGGGCAGCAGGGGCCGAGGTAGAGGTGGCAGTGAATTCAAAGGGTTTGTCAGGGGCCTCCGAGCATTGGGCTTTCAGAGGGGACCCAGCCAGGGCCACAGTGTTCAGGTGGGGGCAGGACAGGTGCACTGGGGCCCTGAAGCTGGCAAGCCCCATTTAGCAGGAAGGAAGCCCCGTTTAGCAGGAAGGAATCCCCATTTAGCAGGAAGGAAGCCCCATTTAGCAGGAAGGAAGCCCCATTTAGCAGGAAGGAAGCCCCGTTTAGCAGGAAGGAAGTCCCGTTTAGCAGGAAGGAAGCCCCATTTAGCAGGAAGGAAGCCCCATTTAGCAGGAAGGAAGCCCCATTTAGCAGGAAGGAAGCCCCGTTTAGCAGGAAGGAAGCCCCATTTAGCTGGAAGCAACAGAAGTGAGGGCGCCATGGGGTGCTCAGCTTGGCTGGTCCTGTGCCCCAGCTGTCATATTTATCCTGGGAGCCCACGGAGGTGCCTGGCCTCCTCCCTCCCTGCTAAGGCAGCGGCAGCTGGACCCAGTCTGCTCAGTGATCAGAAGCCTGTGGGATTCCGTGTGGACTCTGGAGGCAACTCTGCCAAATCTCCAGGAACTCCTTGTGTGCCTCCGTAGGCCAAGGTGGGTCAAGGTGGGTCAATCCTCTTCTGTGAGCAGGATTGTAAAGGGCCAAGACAAGGGTGTGGATCCCAGGGGCCTCACACACACTCACCTCTTCCCTTTGTTAAGGAGCCTCTCACCCACTCACCCCTTCCCAGTGTTAGGGAATCTGTCACTCACTCACCCCTTCCTCATGTTAGGGAATCTGTCACTCACTCACCACTTCTCCATGTTAGGAACCTCTCCTGGCTCTCAGCTTTTCTTCCCTGTGCTTTCCAAGTCCTCACTCTCTGGTGAGCCCCAGTGCGCTTTTAGAAGATCCACTTGGTATTTTGTTATTTACTCACCATTTTGATTTCTCTTAACGAGAGAGGCACATGCCCCCTGTTTCCGTTCAGCCAACTTGAACCTGAACCCCCAGTCATGTTTTCCACCATGGTTGACTTTGGGAAATCCAGTCCCAATGTGCTTGCCATTCATTTCAGAATCATTTTTATTTTCTCCAGTAGTTTTAAAATTACTTTTTATTTATTCTAAACATCCTTCACTCTACTGTAGTGAAGACATTCATTTCATTTATAAATGTGTGCACATTAAGCTTCTGTTTTTTTGTCATTTCTGTAAAAATGTCAACTATTTTCTTTGCAGGTATTTACTGACTCACATACTCCTTATTTCCTTCATTCCAAAAGTGTGACACGTAGAGAGATATCAGTTTACTCTGGTCATTTTATTTCTTGTGTGCATTAATTACCTTTTCTATTTTTTTCATTTCTAAGGTTTCTCTGATGACTTCTGAAAATTTTAATAATATTCTACACCAATACAATATTTATCATTTTAGCTGTGACTTGTTCTTCATGAAATTATTTCTAAATATGCTAATATAATTTACTATTTTTCATCTCACAATATCTCTCCAATTTATTTCTATAATTGCCTGTTTCTTCTCTAATTGATTTTGTGATTTTCATTTTTTTTTTTTTGAGACAGAGTTTTGCTCTTGTTACCCAGGCTGGAGTGCAATGGTGCGATCTCGGCTCACCGCAACCTCCGCCTCCTGGGTTCAGGCAATTCTCCTGCCTCAGCCTCCTTAGTAGCTGGGATTACAGGCACGCACCACCATGCCCAGCTAATTTTTTGTATTTTTAGTAGAGACGGGGTTTCACCATGTTGACCAGGATGGTCTCGATCTCTTGACTTCGTGATCCACCTGCCTCGGCCTCCCAAAGTGCTGTGATTACAGGCAAAAGCTACCGCGCCCGGCTGGATTCTGTGATTTTCATTCCTCTGGGGTGGTTTTCCTCTCACACACCTGATCTTCCATACAGAGTCTCCTAGGGCTGACTCAGGAATGAAAACAGATGAGGTATTGCTGTAGCCGCTCCAGCCCTGCAGTGTCAGGATCACTGCCAAGCTTAGAATCAGCTTCAGGACCTGCCCGGCACAGTGGGACCTGTGTGAGCCTCACACTCATGTGTGAGAGGTGATGGTCCAACAATGATAAAGCACTTCTGTGTCATGCGCACGCGGGAAAGGTGGCTCAGAGCTCAGTGTGGCCCGGGTCACTGAGCTGAGCTATCCCAGATTCTGTCCACAAACACAGACGAGGGGGAGCCACGGTCTCCCTAGGGTCCCACGGTTTCCTCCACTTTTTCTTTGTTCTGAGATACAAAGTGCCACGACTGCTCTGTGGGCTGGACAGATGCATGTTTCACCTGCAGACTTGAACCGAAGCTGAGGTCTCCAACATTCCTAGGTACTGATAAAGCGCCTTAGGTTGTTTCTAGAAAACACTGAAAAATTAACCCTTTTGCCAATGATGTAGAAACAAGCCCTGCCCTGAACCAAACTCCTGAAACTCTCAGGTTAAACTTCATGACCCCAAGTCCCTCACTGCAGACACCCAACAGAAAAGTCACAGATGCAGGATGAGATGATTCATTTTTAAAAAGGGGAAGTTGAGATGGGAACTATTTGGTTGAAAGAAAACCCACAATCCGGTTCCAAGAAAGAAGCCAACTTTCCTTCCCCTGTTTCCCTGCATTTCTGTTCTGTGCCCACGGCCACAGACAGCTCTACCTGGACTACACAGACAGATGTGAGATGCGTCTCTGCTGATCTGAGCCTGCCTGGAGCATGGACCTGCATCTTCCCTGAAGCATGTCCAGGGCTGAAGAGACAACTGCCTAAGTAAGAACCCCACACTGCTGTGCTGATGGACAGGGTGAAGGAGGGAGGGAGACCTCATGGGAGGCTGAGAAGGAACAGGAATCCTTAGCTCACCCTCATCTGGAAGGGCAGATACAGGAAGGCACCAGTTCTATTTGCTGCTGCATCCCGGCTCTCAGTGAGATGAGGACAAAGCAGACAGACAGTGGCTGGGGGTCAGGAAAGACCCCATTACAGTCTGAAATGTCTGCAGAGGGGTTGGACCCACCCCCACCCCCACCTCAAACCTAAAGGAATGAGAGCCAGGCTCCTGGGGAGGGCAGTTCTGCTTCCCGTGTGGCTGCAGATGACACAACCCCATGACAAGAACGACCCAGCCTCTGAGTGTCCACACCCTGTCTCTCTGTCCTGCCAGCACTGAGGGCTCATCCATCCGCAGAGCAGGGCGGTGGGAGGAGACGCCATGACCCTCATCCTCATGGTCCTGATCTGTCTCGGTGAGATTTGAAGAGGGAGGGGAGATTCTAACCTAGGAGGGACCTCACCCCACAGCCAAACTGGTCCATGAGGAGAGACCCCAGGGGCTCACAAAGACCCCAGGGAGGGGAGGAGCTGCTCAGGCTTCAGGGGCAAATCTCTCACAGGGAACTCTCTTCCAGGGCTGAGTCTGGGCTCCAGGAACCACGTGGAGGTAGGTGAGTCTGTCCCCAGCTGGCCCAGGTCCTCCTCCTCACTGGGGACAAGGTCCACCCCCGTGCAGCTGCGGAGGGGAATAGCAGTTCTGACTTATGGGGGTCTGGAGGGTCCTGTGGCTGGGAGCTGGAATCTGTTAGGTGGGAAATGACTTAGAATCTGACCTTTGATTTCCTGCCAGAGACCTTCCACAAGCCCACCCTCTGGGCTGAGCCAGGCTCTATGATCACCCAGGAGAGTCCCGTGACCCTCAGATGTCAGGGGAGCCTGGAAACCCAGGAGTACCATCTATATCGAGAAAAAAAAGCAGCATACTGGATTACATGGATCCCACAGGAGCTTGTGAAGAAGGGCCAGTTCCCCATCCAGTCCATTGCTGGGGAACACACAGGGCGGTATCGCTGTCAGTATCACAGACGCACTCGCTGGTCAGAGCCCAGTGACCCCCTGGAGCTGGTGATGACAGGTGAGAGACACGCAGGGGTCCCAGCCCCAGGCTCTGCCCTCAGGAAGGGGCTCTGCACTCAGGGGCATCTCCCTCTCACAGCCCAGCCCTGGTGATGATGTGGGAGGTGTGAGCCCCACTTAACATGGTGCCTCCTTCTCTTCTAGGATATTACAGCAAACCCACCCTCTCAGCCCTGCCCAGCCCTGTGGTGACCCCAGGAGGAAGTGTGACCCTCCAGTGTAGCTCACAGGTGGCATTTGATGGCTTCATTCTGTGTAAGGAAGGAGAAGATGAACACCCACTGTGCCGGAGCTCCCAGCCCCGTACCCGTGGGTCGTCCTGGGCCGTCTTCTCTGTGGGCCCTGTGAGCCCGAGTTGCAGGTGGACGTACAGGTGCTATGGTTATGACTCAAGCTCTCCCTATGTGTGGTCTTCACCCAGTGATCTCCTGGAGCTCCTGGTCCCAGGTGAGAAATTCAAAGCATTGTCTGGAGATCCCTGAGTCTCCGGGCAGATGGGGAGGAGCTGCGTCTCAGGGCAGCTCCAGGTGGGACAGTGTTGGGGTGAGAGGGCTCAGGGTTCCTGGGCCAGAGACACAGGAAGATCAGCAGTGGTGAGGCTGGGGGAGAGGGAGCATTTGTGGGGAGCCTGAGGGTCGGCTCCTGGAGACCATGACCACCTTTCCCAGGTGTTTCTGAGAAGCCATCACTCTCAGTGCAGCCGGGTCCTATTGTGGCCCCTGGGGAGACCCTGACCCTCCAGTGTGGCTCTGATGTCGGCTACGACAGGTTCGCTCTGTACAAGGACTGGGGACCTGACCTCCTCCAGCGCCCTGGCCGGCAGACCCAGGCTGGGCTCTCCCAGGCCAACTTCACCCTGAGCCCTGTGAGGGTCTCCCACAGGGGCCAGTACAGATGCTCCGGTGCCCACAACATCTCCTCCGAGTGGTCGGCCCCCAGTGACCCCCTGGACATCCTGATCTCAGGTGAGGAGCCCAGCGGGTTCAGTCAGGGACCCAGGCTCTGCACAGGCCCTGCTGGGGGAGCGCAAGTGGTGAGGGGTGGATGAGGGGTGGCGGGTCCCAGGGGAGGAAGAGACAGGCAATGGGTGGGAAGGGGGAGACTCAGAAAACAGAGACAGAGACTGAGGGTCCCAGAGAGAGGCCTGGGGAGGTCTCAGCTCAGAACAAGGCGGGGCAGCCCCTCACCGATCCTTGTTCTCTCCAGGACAGATCCCTGACAGTCCCTCCCTCTCAGTGCAGCCGGGCCCCACAGTGGCCTCAGGAGAGGATGTGACCCTGCTGTGTCAGTCACAGGGGTGGATGCACACTTTCCTTCTGACCAAGGAGGGAGCAGCTGATGCCCCCGTGCGTCTAAGATCAAAGTACCAATCTGATAAGTACCAGGCTGAATTCCCCATGAGTCCTGTGACCTCAGCCCACGCGGGGACCTACAGGTGCTACGGCTCACGCAGCTCCAACCTCTACCCGCTGTCTCACCCCAGTGACCCCCTGGAGCTCGTGGTCTCAGGTGAGGGCCCTGACCCGGTCCTCTCTGAGCTCAGGCCCTGCCCCAGGAGATCTCTGGGCTGGGATGGAGGGAGGAGGGTCTGTAGGAGGCTCAGCCAGAGGGGCCTCAGCCCTGAGAGGGAAGGAGGACAATGGGGCCCTCCCAGGCAGACCCACCCTCAACAGCATCACCAGCATCATGAAGAGGAGAGGCGGGTAGGGGAGGGGACTGGAGGGCCACAGGGCCAATGTGGAGAAATTTGGTTTGAGGTGGAGGCTTCAGGCAAGACCCAGCTCCTCCATCTCCTCCCATTCCTTACCCAGGACCCTCCAGTGGACCCAGCCCTCCACCCACCGGTCCCACCCCCACACCTGGTGAGTAACTAAGGCCTCTTGTCTGGGAGGGAGTGCGGCCTCCCCCAGGGCAGTCCCGAGTCTCCCAGAGGATCCGTTTTCCCTCAAGGACTCAGCGCAGGCTTCCTCCAGGAGCTGGGCAGAGACAGAGCGGGGCACAGGCTCCCAGGGGCTCTGAGGCTGGGTTGCTGAGAGGTGGGGGCTGGAGGTAGAGGGAGATGTTGGGTCCCAGCCTGGGGGAGGAGCAGCCAGGCTGATATGGGGAAAAGGACAGCCCCAGCCCTCACCTCTGCGTCCTGACCCAGGAGGCCCTGGGGACCAGCTTGTCACTCCCCCAGATTCAGATCCCCAAAGTGGTGAGTGAGGGTCTCTGGGTGGCAGGTGGCCAGGGTCCAGGGGAGGCAAGGGTGGGTTCTGTCATTGGATTAAGGCTCCTCTGGAGATGGTGATGTGTACAGGCCCCTCCCCCACCTGGGCCTCAGTTTCTCCAAGAGTAAAGGAGAGAGGCCTGTGGGGTGGGAAAGTTCCTTTCAGCTCTGACTCCCAGCTGTGACCTCCTGGGAGAGGAGGCCTCCCAGGGAAGCCTCCAGACCTGATTCCACAGGGGCCTGTCCTGTCCCACCTGCAGCAGTGACAGTGATGCTGACCTGGGGTAGGGGAGGGGAGCAGGGCTATGGTTCAGGAGGCCAGGCTCTTTCCCTGCAGCTCTGGGTCTCAGCTCAGATGCAGGGAACAAGGGCTGCATGTCAGACTCCCGGGTTTCCTTCCCAGCTCTTCCACTGTCTGGCTGGGGGGCCTGGGGCAGGCGACTCCCCTCTCTCAGCCTCAGTTTTTCATCTGTAAAGTGGGTGGGGTGGATGTGTCAATTCCATGCTGCTCGACTGTAGTGGGGGTTGGAGGTGGTGAATAAGAGGCAGAGCAGTCACCTGCACACAGTAGGTGCTCAATCAGTAACACCACCCCATTCCTGACGTCCTCATGCTCAAGGTCTGGGAAAGCACCTGGGGGTTGTGACTGGGGCCTCAGTGGCCTTCATCCTGCTGCTCTTCCTCCTCCTCCTCCTCCTCATCCTCCGACATCGACATCAGGGCAAACGCTGGACATCAGGTGAGTATAGAAGGGGTGGGCTCAGGGCACTGGCCAGAGGGAATCCAAACCGCTGGGAAAACGCAGCTTTGAGAAACTGTTCTAGCATTTCTCACCAGGCAAATGGAGAAAGCACTTAGTGTCAGTCCCCACATACAAATGTAAAGTGTCCTTCGGGCTCTCTCCACCTTATGAGACATTTGGAGCATGGAAGCAGGAGTGTGTCCAGGTTTCCTTCCTCACCTTCGAGCTGCGTGTGCAGGGCAGGTGTTCCCGGGGCTGAGACTCTGTTCTTCTTCACACAGCCCAGAGAGAGGCTGATTTCCAACGTCCTGCAGGGGCTGTGGAGCCAGAACCCACAGGCAGAGGCCTGCAGAGGAGGTAATTTTGCCTGAAGACCCCAGACGCCCACCCACCCTGGCGCATACACTGCCCCTAAAGCTCCCATGTCCTCTCCTAGGTCCAGCCCAGCTGCCAACACCCAAGAAGAAACCCTCTGTGAGTGAGAGGAAGAGGTGACCCCAGCCAGGAGGGAGATGGGGGCCCACAGTTTCCATAGCAATGGGGAAAGGGCACAGGCTGGAAGGGGTCTGGGGCTTAGGGTGACAGGATCTCACCCCACACTGTGGGACATTGGGACATTACAGCCCCTCCCTGGATCTCAGTGGCCCCATCTGGGAGCTGGGCAGGGGCTGGCGGGGCTGAGAGGTCCCAGGGAACCTTCCCAGGAGACAAACCCCTTGCTCTGCCCAGCAGATGCTGCCGTGAAGGACACACAGCCTGAGGACGAGGTGGAGCTGGACACTCGGGTGAGACCCCGCCCCTGCCCCGGGCATCAAAGGCCTCCTGGTGCCGGATCTAATCCAGCAGGACTTCTCTGTCCTCCTTCCCCGGCTCTCAGCACTGTCCAGGGTGGACCCTCCGTGTCCAGCACGCTGCCTCCCGCCTGCTGTGACCTCACTCTCTCCTGGTGTCCTGGGACCTCGTGGGCCTCCTCCCGGGTCCCCTTCCTGCTCCTCGTCCTCTGTTTGCCTGTCTGGTTGTTAGAGGGCTCCCCAGGCCTCAGGAGGATGAGGAATGAACCACCCCGGCACCCTGGGCTTCCCTTCATTCATTCACCCAGCGAGTGTTCCCAGGAGCTCCCTGTGGATGGGGCTCCCCGTGGGAGCTGCAGACACAGCAGGGAGCAAAGCCGCCCCTGCCCTCCTGAGCTCACCTCGTGGTGGGAGACAAAATGCAAATAAACACAGTGTCCAGGAGTGCGACGTGCTGTAAGGAAAATGAACCAGGGAAAGGGCAGAGAGTGCAGGGCAGTGGGGCCAGTCTGAATGGTAAGGCGAGGGCTGTCTGGTCAGCTGTCATCTGAGAAGCCTGGACGGAGAGGGCCACACCATCCTCTAATGGACGAGCCCCTGCAGGCAGAGGAAACAGCAGTGCAAAGGCCCCGAGGCCACAGTGAGCTCTTGTGGGAAGGCGGGCGTGAGGCTTCAGCCAAATGGGCAAGGTCAGAGTGAGGAGGAGAGGCCAGAACCTCAGGGAGGGAGCAGCCAGACCCTCCACAGCCTTAGGGCGCCCTGAGATTCCATCAGGAAAGGGATGTAAACGGATCACTCTGGGAACAGTGGGGAAAATTTACTCCAGGGGGTCAGGGGGATTCAAGGACACCCCCCACCACTGTCTCTCCAGGACAGCCCACATGATGAAGACCCCCACGCAGTGACCTATGCTAAGGTGAATCACTCCAGACCCAGGAGAGAAATGGCCTCCCCTCTTTCCCCTGTCTGGGGAATTCCTGAGCACAAGGGACACACAAGCAGAAAAGTACAGGTAGGACAGTCAGGCAGGTCCTTTCCTCTCTCTCACCCCCACCACGTTCCTTCCCTCTCATTCTCCCCCTCTGCAGGCTGCTGCATCTGAAGCCCCCCAGGATGTGACCTATGCCCAGCTGCACAGCTTGACCCTTAAACGGGAGGCAACTGAGCCTCCTTCGTTCCAGGCAGGGGAGCCCCCAGCTGAGCACAGCATCTACGCCACTCTGGCCGTCCACTAGTCCAGGGAGGACCCAGTCTCTACACACCATGAAGACTCAGGACCCCAGAAGGCATGGAAGCTTCCCCCAGTCGGCACCATTGAACCCCAGCCAGCCTGAACCCCTAACATAGACCACCAGAAGATTCTAGGAACTTTGGGAGTCACCTGATTCTGCAAAGATAAATAGGATCCCTGTATTATCGAAATAAAGATGCAGACCTCTCAGCTCACAATGAGTTAACTGGTAAAACAAAACAGAAGTCTGAAAATGGTTTTAAATTGATTGATCATGTAAATATTACACATCAAACCAATGACATGGGATAGTAGGAGCTTCTAACGAGGACAAAGGAAAAATAGAGAAAAAGTAATAAAGTGATAAGGTTTATTCTTGAAAACATTAATGATACATGAATCTTGGCTACAATGAAAAAAAAAAAGCAGGCACACATTTCCATACAGGAACAAAATAGGAGGCAGCACTACAGACCCTACACACAGCTTTACAAAGGTGAAAGGAAACTGAGCAGTTCTGCACGGACATAACAGAAAATGCAGATGAGATAGATGAATATTCAACACTACAGTTTATTTAATGAACTTAAGGATAAATAGAAAATCTGAATCATCATATGTAAACATATATAAAATGTATGAATCCTGCAATCAAAAATGTTCTCACAAGGTAAATGTCACTTCAGAAAGGTTTGTTGGTGGCTTTTTCTAACTCTTATGCACTCAAGAAACACACACACACACCCCATACCCCAAACTTGCATAAATTTTCCCTGAGAATATTTTGTATATATTTACACAAATAAATTTTATCAGACTAGGAACAAATCGATACCAAAACCTGACAAGGAAACTACAGAATGGGAAAGTCATAGGAGATCTCTCAAAGAAATTTAAATCCCTTAACAAATATTGGCAAGTAACATTCATGTCTCTGTAAAATAGACAATATATCATGACCATAGTGGTTTTTATTATTCTTTTATTTTGCTTATGAAAAGCAAGGGTAGCTCAGGGGAGTGATAGCAGGGGTGGGGAGGGTTAACATTAGGAGAAATACCTAATGTAGGTGATGGGGGGGATGGAGGCAGCAAACCACCGTGGCACGTGTATACCTATGTAGCAATCCTGCAAGATCTGCACATGTACCCAGAACTTAAAGTATAATAAAAAAACTCGATCCGTGCAATTCAATATTTTAACAAAATTAACAAAAGTTATCAACTCAATAGACAAAGCTTTTGTCTTAGCACCTTTTCATATACATGCTGACCGTTTGCCTGTCTTCTTCTGAGAGATGCCTGCTAAGCTCCTTTGCCTGTGTTTCAAGTAGTTTTCGGTTTCTTGCTGTTTCGTTGTTTTAGTTCCTCATACATTTGTAAATATTAACCCTTTGTCAGGCATAGAGCGTGAAACTATTTCCTCCCATTTCTGCGTGGTCTCTTTACCCTGTTGTGTGCTGTGCAGAAGCTGTTCAGTTTGAAGCCACACCCTTTGCCTATTTTTGCTTTTGTTGCTTGTGTTTTCAGGGTCATATCCACAAAACCTGCCCCAACCAACTTTCTGAAGCTTTTCTTCCGCCTGTTTTGTATATGGGATAAGATAAGGTTCAATTTCATTCTTCTTCATGTAAATATTCCAGGATGTGACCTGTGCCCAGCTGCACAGCTTGACCCTCAAATAGGAAGCCAGGAAGCCTCCTTCCTGCCGGGAAAGGGAACCTTCAGCTGAGCCGAGCCTGGATGCGGCTCTGACCATCCACCTGCCCAGGGAGGATCCAGACTGCCACACTCCATGGAGACTCACTTCTCGAAGGACCGTTTATTCAGAATGACTGCCCCCTCTCTATTATACGTCCTTGGAACCTTTATTGAGAATCAACTCATCATAAACGTGTGTGTTTCATTCTTTGTTTTCATCCCTGTTGCACTGATCACTGTACCCGTTTCTATGCCAGTTCCGTGCTGCCTTGATTGTTGTAGCTTTGTAAGATATTTGGGGATTCCACAGTGTGATGCCTCCTTTTCCCCTTTGCTCCAGATTGTTTTGGCTATTTGGGGCCCTTTTGTAGTCCCATTCAAATTTTAGGATTTTTTTCTACTTCTGTGGAAAATGACGTTGGAATTTTGACAGGGATTGCATTGAGTCTGCAGGTATAAACATTTTTTTATGTTCCAGGGCACATGTGCAGGACGTGCGGGTTTGTTACATAGGTAGGCATGATGGTAGTTTGCTGCACCTATCAACCCGTCACCTAGGTATTAAGCCCAGCATGCATTAGCTGTTTTTCCTAATGCTCTCCCTCCCTTCATTCCCCACTCTTCCCCCACAGGCCCCAGTGTGTGTTGTTCCCCTCCCTGTGTCCATGTATTCTCCTTGTAATATAAACATTTTAACAATATTAATTCTTGCAGACCACGAACATAAGCTACCTTCTGATTTATATTTAATCAAAAGGTCTTCTTCAGTTTAATTCATCAATATTGGGAAGTTTTCCATGCAGACATATCCAACCTCCTCGGTTAAATTTAATTCTAAATTTTTTTTAGCTATTATAAGTGGAATTTTTCTTTTGATTTCTTTCTGGATAGTTTGTTTTTAATGTATACAGATGTTACCAATTTTCGCATGTTGATTTTGTATCCTGCAACTCTACTTAATTCATGGATTAGTTCTAAAAGTTGTTTGGTTGAGTCTTTAGGGATTTTTATACATAAAATCATGTCAGCAAGCAGAGACAATATCGCTCTTTATCTGATGTGAGTGGTTTTGTGTATTTTATTGCTTAACTGCTCTGTGTAGGACTTCTGTTATTATGCTGAGTAGAAGGGGTGACAGTAAGACAGACCTGTTTTCCTGGACTGTAAACAAAATTGCAAATTGCAGCGGGAAGTAACTCATCAAATGTCTCTCTCTATGGTTTCTCTGGCGAGAACATGATATTTCTAAGCCAAAGGTGGTACCTAGTAGAAATGGAAATCCTCTTCATAAGACACATTGTTGGTCCTTTGCCATACACCGAAGTCTCCTTTCACACCACTGAAAAACAGCCTCTAAGTTACTTCTGTAAATGGGAGAGCTCTGCTTTCAACAGTTAGGATTAAAATGTATTCTGCAGCTAAATTTTAGTCCCAATGTTTTCCCATCTGTAGAAAAACAGCCGTTCAATTTCTGCATTCTTTTAAGACATGTATTCTGTCTTCGATTAAGACAGTTCTTTTTTTTTTTTTTTTTGAGACGGAATTTCGCTCTTGTTACCCAGGCTGGAGTGCAATGGCACAATCTCAGGTCACCGCAACCTCTGCCTTCTGGGTTCAAGCAATTCTCCTGCCTCAGCCTCCTGAGTAGCTGGGATTACAGGCACACACCACCATGCCCAGCTAATTTTTGTATTTTTAGTAGAGACAGGGTTTCACCTCGTTGACCAGGATGGTCTCGATCTCTTGACCTCGTGATCCACCTGCCTCGGCCTCTCAAAGTGGTGGGATTATAGGCGTGAGCCACCGCGCCCAGCCAAGACAGTTCTTAATTACTAATGGATTTTTTAGTTCGAAAGTTAACCAAAACAATTTTTCTAAGGGTAAATTCTTTAGCAAGGGCCATAATAACAGGCAATCTAGCTCACTGCCTTCCTTAAAGGAGTCTTGACGAAAGGCAACACCGTCTCTCCAGAAATTCACTTTCCAGGAAGCCAGACAAATCAGACAGGTTCAGAAAGCCAGAAGAAAATCACACGAGGCAAATAAGCTACGGTTGCATGAGTGAGAGTGGTCAGTCCCATCGCTTAGCCCACCTGGCTCCACAGCTTGCAGAACCGTGCCTTCAACCACGGGTGGCACATTTAACATAGTGCCAGGATCCAGGAACCAGGAAGGCGAAACAGTCAGAGGACACTCCCTGTCTCCTCCTCCACTCTGGGTCATATGGAAAGGAAGGAAACTAAAAGAATGCTTTTATTCTCACTTCTTTTTTTTTTTTTAGATGATTGTTACCATTTTTAAAAAACTGTATTTGGGCTCTAGGGTACATGTGCACGTCCTCCATCCTGCAGGATTTTGCATAAGTCCGTACATGCCATGGTGGTTTGCTGTTTCCATCCCCTCCCCACTGTTGCCTACATCAGGCATTTCTCCGGGTGTTATTCCTCTCCCTCCTCCCTGCTCCCCCACCCCGCGTTGTTCTCACCCCCCCCACCTACCTCTGTGAGTGTTGTTCCCTTCGCTATGCCCAAGTGTTCTCATTGTTCAACACCCGCCTATGAGTGAAAACATGCGGTGTTTGGTTTTCTGATCTTGTGTCAGTTTGCTGAGAATGATGATTTCTAGGTTCATCCATGTCTCTACAAAGGACACGAACTCATCGTTTTTTATGGCTGCAGAGTATTCCATGGAGTATATGTGCCACATTTTTTTTTGGTCCAGTCTATCATTGATGGGCATTTGGGTTGGTTCCAGGTCTTTGCTATTGTGAACAGTGCTGTAGTGAACATTCGTGTGCATGTGTCTTTTATGACTGAATGATTTATAATCCCGTGGGTATGTACCCAGTAATGGGATTTCAGGGTCAAAGGAATTTCTATTTCTAGATCCTTGAGGAATCACCACACTGTCTTCCACAATGGTTGAACTAATTTGCACTCCCACCAGCAGTGTAAAAGTGTTCCTATTTCTCCACATCTGTTGTCTCTAGATTTTTTCATGATCGCCATTCTAACTGGCATGAGATGGTATCTCAATGTGGTTCTGATTTGCATTTCTCTAATGACCAGTGACGATGAGCATTTTTTCATGTTTGTTGGCCTCATGTGTGTCTTCTTTTGAAAAGCGTCTGTTCATATCCTTTGCCCACTTTTGAATGGGTTTGTTTGTTTTTTTTCCTGTAAATCTGCTTTTGTTCTTTGTAGATTCTGGATATTAGCCGTTTGTCAGATGGGTTGTTTACAAAAATTTTTTTCCATTCTGTTGGTTGCTGGTTCACTCTAATGATTGTTTCTTTTGCTGTGCAGAAGCTCTGGAGTTTAATTAGGTCCCATTTTGTCTATTTTGTCTTTTGTTGCCAATGCTTTTGGTGTTTTAGTCATGAAGTCCTTGTCTGTGCCTATATCCTGAATGATTTTGCCTAGGTTTTCTTCTAGCGTTTTTGTGGTGTTAGTTCTTATGTTTAAATCTTTAATCTATCTGGAGTTAGTTTTTGAATAAGGTATAAGGAAGGGGTCCAGTTTCAGCTTCCTGCATATGGCTAGCCAGTTTTCCCAATACCATTTATTAAACAGGGATTCCTTTCCCCATTGCTTGTTTTTGTCAGGTTTGTCAAAGATCAGATGGTTGTAGATGTGTGGTGTTGCTTCCAAGGCCTCTGTTCTGTTCCATTGGTCTATATCTGTGTTTTGGTACCACTACCATGCTGTTTTGATTACTGTGGCCTTGTAGTATAGCTACAAGTCAGGTAGCATGATGCCTCCAGCTTTGTTCTTTTTGCTTAGAATTGGCTTGGCTATGTGGGCTCTCTTTTGGTTCCATATGAAGTTTAAAGTGGTTTTCTCCAGTTCTGTGAAGAAGGTCAATGGTAGCTTGATGGGGATAGCATTGAATCTGTAAATCACTTTGGACAGTATGGCTATTTTCACAATATTGATTCTTCCTAACCATGAGCATGGAATGTTTCTCCATCTGTTTGTGTCCTCTCCTATTTCCTTGAGCAGTGGTTTGTAGTTCTCCTTGAAGAGGTCCTTTACATCCTTTGTTAGTTGTAGTCCTAGGTATTTTATTCTCTTTGTAGCAATTGTAAATGGGAGTTCGCTCATGATCGTCTGTTACTGATGTATAGGAATGCTTGTGATTTCTGCACATTGATTTTGTATCCTGAGACTTTGCCAAAGTTGCTTATCAGCTTAAGGATGGGCTGAGATGATGGGGCTTTCTAAATATACAATCATGTCATCTGCAAATAGGGACAATTTGACTTCTTCTTTTCCTAATTGAATGCCCTTTATTTCTTTTTCTTTCCTAATTGCTCTGGCCAGAACTTCCAATACTATATTGCATAGGAGTGGTGAGAGAGGGCATTCTTGTCTAGTGACAGTTTTCAAAGGGAATGCTTCTAATGTTTGCCCATTCAGTATGATATTGGCTGTGGGTGTGTCATAAAAAGCTTTTATCGTTTTGAGATACATTCCGTCTATGCCTAGTTTATTGAGAGTTTAGCATAAAGGGCTGTTGAATTTTGTCAACAATTTTGTTACTGGCTGGTTGTTTTGCCTGTTAATTGACGTGGCTCCTTCATTGCGTCATTATTCTTCACCATGTGGTACGTTTTTGTGGTGGCTGCTACTGGCTGTTCCTGTCCCCGTTTGGTACTTCCTTCAGTAGTTCCTGCAAGGCAGGTCTTGTAGCAGTGAAATCTCTCAGCAGTTGCTTGTCTGTAAAAGATTTTATTTCTCCTTCACTTATGAAGCTTAGTGAAGCTAAGCTTCACTTTGGCTGGATATGAAATTCCGGGTTGAAACTTCTTTTCTTTTAGGATATTGAATATTGGCCCCACTCCCTTCTAGCTTGCAGGTTTTCTGCCAAGAGTCTGATGGTCTTTCCTTTGTGGGTGACTCGATCTTTATCTCTGGCTGCCTTTAGGATTTTTTTTCTTTCAATTCAACCCTGGTGAATCTGACAACTATGTGCCTTGGGGTCGCTCTTCTTGAGGAATATCTTTGCGATGTTCTCTGTCTTTCCTGGACTTGAATGTTGGCCTGCCTTGTTTAGTTGGGAAAGTTCTCTTGGATAATATCTTGAAGAGTGTTTTCCAACTTGGATTCATTCTCTCCGTCACATTCAGGTATGCGGATCAAGCATAGATTAGGTTTTTTCACATAATCCCATAGTTCTTGGAGGCTTTGTTCATTTCTTTTCACTCTTTTTTCTCTAATCTTGACTTCTCGTTTTATTTCATTGATTTGATCTTCTGTCTCTGATATGCTTTCTTCTGTGTGATCGATTCGGCTGTTGACGCTTGTGTATGCCTTGCGAAGTTTTTGTGCTGTGTTTTTCAGCTCCACCAAGTTGTTAATGTTCGTCTCTAAGCTGGTTATTCTAGTTTGCATTTCTTCTAACCTTTTTTCAAAGTTTCTTTGCATTGGGTTAGAACACGGTCTTTTAACTCAGAGAAGTTTGTTATTATCCACCTTCTGAAGCCCACTTCTGTCAATTCTTCAGATCCATTCTCTGTCTTTTTCTGTTCCCTTGATGGTGAGGAGCTGTGATCCCTGTGAGGAGAAGAGGTGTTCTGTTCTTTGACGGTTTCATCCTTTTTCCGCTGTTTTTTCCCTCATCTTCGTGGATTTATCTCCCTTTTATCTTTTTTTTTTTGAGACAGTCTCGCTCTGTCACCAGGCGCCAGGCTAGAGTGCAGTGGTGCGATCTCGGCTCACTGCAACCTCTGCCTCTCGGGTTCAAGCAATTCTCCTGCCTCAGCCTCCCAGGGAGCTGGGACTACAGGTGCGAGCCACCATGCCCAGCTAATTTTTGTATTTTTTTTTTTTTTTTTTTTAGTAAAGACGGGGTTTCACCATGTTGACCAGGATGGTCTCGATCTCTTGACCTCATGATCCGCCCGCCTCGGACTCCTAAAGTGCTGGGATTACAAGCGTTCCGTTTAATCTTTGAAGTTGGTGATTTCAGGAGGAGTCTGAGCGACGTTTTTTTCTGTTGAGGTTGGAGCTGTATCCTTTCCGGCCTGTAGAGAGGTTGCGGGGCTCTCCGGGTCGGTCAGGTTGCTGGGTGGGCGGTCCTTCCCCGGGGTTTGTTTGCAGGTGAGATTGGCCCCGCCTTCCCAATGGCGTCTCTCCCAGAGCTCGGTCTTCCTGGTTGGGTCCAGCTGGTGTATTTGCTGCCAAGCTCTCTAGCCGGGCTTCAGTCTGAGATCCGTGGAGGTGCAGCCTGCCAGGCCTTAGGGTCTGTTTCCCTGCTTTCGTCTCTGCCTCCCTCTGTGAGAAGGTCAGTCCTGCTGGCGTTAGTCCAAACTCCGCCCAGGTCCCTGCAACAGGCCTCGCCCCGAGGTCGCTGCCGCTCAGATTTGCATGGACTACCCACTGCGCCCCACCGTCTGGCACGGCTCTCGTGGACCGTGGGTTGCAGGAGGGATGATGTAAGCACAGGATCCGAAACGCAGCACCGAGGGGGTTAAGTCCCCCGACGCTCCGAGCCAGCTGCACATTTCAGCTGGGGACGTGCCCCCCACCCCATCTTGATTTGCCCCCCTGGGCAGCTCTCGCCCTGTGGCTCCTTCTCTGGGCCTATTTTGGGGCCCTGTCAGTCCCACAGAAACGAACCTGGCACCCTGTTTGGAATCGTGAAGTCCTCTAGCCCTCTGAGTCTCATTGGAGGGGAGCTGCATTCCGGTGCTGGCTTCTCTGCCATCTTACCCCCGCCCCCCATTCTCGCTTCTTTTTCTAAACGGGTAACAAATTATCAGCTTGCACCCCTCTGTAATGCACTCTAAACCCTGGAACTTCCTTAACCTCAAAACTTTAAAAAGAAGGGACTCATTTTCTTACGCACAAGGGCATGGCGTCTTTACTAAACCTTTGCAAGTGTTGTAAAATCATCCCAGCTATTTTACCGGTCATATCAGGCAGGCCCAGGGAAATCCTGCTCCAAATTAGAAGAGCGACTTTCAGGGGAACCGTTGAATAACCCCCCTTATCTGAAGCCCCCTCAAGTTCCCTTCTCATTACAGAAGCATAGGCAAATAAAAGGAAACTTGGGCCAATTTCCTAAAAACCCTGACAGGTACATAAAACTTTCCAAAATTTAACTCAGGTGTTTAACTCCTGGAGGGATGTTATTTTGCTCCTAAACCAAACCCTAAGAGCAGCTAAAAAGCAGGTAACTCTACAAACAGCAAATAATTTTAAAAATAAGCAATATATCTTCTATCGTACACTAAAAGGGGGGAAAACAGATAGGGAAGGCAAATAAATAGCAGAAACACCATTCCCAATAGGGAGGAACTAAAACCCCGTAGCTCAGAAAATAAATGGAAAAAGAGGCACTTTTTAATATGCATTGAAAAAGGCCTACGGAAAACCAGGGCCAGACCTCTCAATCACTCTCTAAACTGTGTATCATGGGCCAAAAGCCAAACAAAAATCCTGTAGCCTTTATAAAAAGGCTAAAAGAGGCACGAATCAAGGCACCTCCTTATCCCCTAATTCAGTTAAGGCGCAGCTCATCCTGGAGGACAAATTTATTACAGACATCTCCCAATATTAAAAAAAAAAAACACACAACTACAAAAGCAAGCTGTCGGGCCAGATAGCACCTTTAAAAACCTCCTGAATGTGGCCACTTCGGTCTTTCCTAACAGGTACCAGGAGGAGGACACAGCCTCTAGCAGCAGATTTGCAGGCTCGTCAAGTCCAGGATCACCACGGTGCGTCCTCTACTTGCTATCAGTGTGGCAGGCCAGGGCATTTTAAAAAGAAACGTGCAGGGAGCAAAATGAAACCACCTCGACCCTCTCAGCCTGTGGCCCAAACCACCGAAAACAGAACTTCTGAGTTCAAAAACCAGTCTCACAGACGGTCCAGCAAAACGGATAGCTCATGGGGCTTGAACCTTGGCTCCAGTGGCTCAAGCTGCCCTCGTAGCACAAGAGCCCTAAATAATTCTGGAAAAAAAATTAAAGGAAAGTAGACTTCCTTCTAAAGGCTAAAGCCAGTCTCTCTTTTCTCTAACCCAGGCCTCCCTTCTTCCCATAGCACGACCAGAAGGGGCATCTTGGGAAAAAGTCGAATCCAATATTTTCTCAACCTTAGTTAACACGTGTTTCCAAGCGATTGTCATGATAACTCTGCTAGTCAGAAAAGCCCAAGTTAACCCTAGAAAATTACTTAACTGCTTACAATTCACATAATGGGGCAGGATCACTGTCCTCTAGGGGGAGCTCTTAGCCGAGAAACAGGCGGTAAAGCAAAAAGGACATAAGGCAGAAGGAGCAGTAGTCGCTCTCCCCAGGCCAAGCACTCAATGAGCTGAGCTAACAGCTCTTACAATAGCACTTGAAATTAAGCAAGGAAAAGGTAGCTAACGTTCCCACTAACTCCAAGTATGCTTTCTTGGTTCTCCATGCTCATGCCGCCACTTAAAACAAACAAACAAAATTTTCTTTCTTACTGTTAATAAATCTATAAAAATATCACCAAATGGGTGGGCATAGTGGCTCACGCCTGTAGTCTCAGCACTCCACCTGGCCTCGGAGGCCAAGGTGGGCGGCTCACCTGAGGTCAGGAGTTCTAGATCAGTCTGGCTAACACGGTGAAACCCCGTTAGTACTAAAAATAAAAAAATAAAAATTAGCTGGATATGGTGACACAGACTTGTAATCCCAGCTACTGGGGAGGCGGAGGCAGGAGAATTGCTTGTACCTGGGAGGCAGAGGTTACAGTGAGCCAAGAGGACACCATTGCACTCCAGCTTGGGCAATGAGCAAAACTCTGTCACAAAAAAAAAAAAAAAAATCACCCCAAAATTAGCAGGTTATTATCCTCAGCTTTTCTTCCACAAAAAATTAGCAGGGATACATTGTAAGAAACATGAAAAGTAAGGGAGCTGAAAGAAATAAATTAGCCAATCAGGCAGCTAATTGACTTCAAGGCAGTAGTAACACACTAGAAGCTCCTTCTAATCTAAAAAGGCTTCACAAGATAAATTAAACCTCAGCATTCCCCTTAAAAAGAATAAGCCACTTCACGAGGGCATACTTTTCAGCCCTCAGGATGGCTATAGTCAGTATGGCAAGCTGTATTTGCCAGGCCCCAGCCAAAAGAAAGTCCTTAAAATCCTTCACCACACTTTTGACTTGGGAAATGATAAATCTTATCAATGTGCTCAAGAATTGTTTGCAGGCGGGAAACCTCTAACTGAGTTAAGCATGTAACCTCTCTAGCTCACTTCCAGCAAAAATGAGCAAAACTAGCAGAAGCCCATCCTCAGGAAACAAACCACCTTTATCTAACCCAGGAAATTTGGAATTAGTAAAAACTCTCATCTTGTCGCCTTCCCTAAGCCAAGCTAAAAAGGGCCCTGCACTGTTCTTCTTTCAATCCCCCGGGCAGCAAAAGTTACAGGAATCTGCTTCTGAATACATCACGCTCAAGTCAAAGCCCAGAAAGCTAAAAAAGCAACCCTTAACAGCCACCCCCCAAATATCCTAAACCACAAAGTAAAAAATAGAAAATCTTCAGCTAAAAATTATAAAAAATAAGTAACTAAGGGCCACTCCTCTTGCTCAGTCCCACTCCTACCTCACCAAATAGTTGTCATTATTTCTAACCTTTCCTCACAAAGTTCACTGCCACATAGTAAAACTTCTTTTTAGTGCATATTTGCAGGAATATTTAATTATTCATAGAAGCGCATTTGTAACTTTATAACTCCCCAAAGGAAAATGTCTTCGTAAGTAAAGTTTTATACACACACACACACACACACACACACGTATAAAAAATTGCGTTTTAGGTTTTGGGGTACATGTGAAGAACATGCAGGATTGTTGCATAGGTACATACATGGCAGTGTGGTTTGCTGCCTTCCTCCCCATCACCTATGTCTAGCATTTCTCCCCATGTTATCCCCCCCAACTCCCTGCCCCCTGCTCTCTCTCCCCTAGTCCGCAGTCTCACAGACCCCAGTGTGTGATGCTCCCCTCCCTGTGTCCCTGTGTTCTCATTGTTCAACACCCACCTATGAGTGAGAACATGCGGTGTTTGATTTTCTGTTCTTGTGTCAGTTTGCTGAGAATGATGGTTTCCATTTTCATCCATGTCACTACAAAGGACACGAACTCACCATTTTTTATGGCTGCATAGTATTCCATGTTGTATATATGCCACATTTTCCCAGTCCAGTCTATCATCGATGGGCATTTGGGTTGTTTTAGACAAAATTATTTACTATGCCACTCATGAAAACCGTTGCAGTCCTGCTACTATTTGCGATAAAACGATACACAGCGGCACCCGCAAGGTAGAATTCTGGTTGTAAATTCTAATTGCTGTAATATTTTGCCGATTATCATCCTTATAACAAAATTAATAATTTCAGAAAATATTAGTCAAGGTCGTTATGCTTATAGCAGAAGTAATAGTCATGAGTAAAAAGCAAGCATAGAAGTTCACTATCCTTAAGTTTAGTAAAACTTTTTATATTAGTTTGTAATATAATGCACTCTAAGCTATAAAAAGATTATTGAAATTTTTATATAGAGCAGGATTTTGTATGGTAGATACTGTCATAAAGGGAAATACACGGTTGTTTAAAGGAAGAATATTTAGGACAAGTCAAGAAGTTTAAGTATGTTCTAAGAGGGTCTGTGAAAGTCATAAAGAAATTTAATAGTGAAAAAATGTCAAAATTAACGCTAAGATTATTTTAACCACCCAATAACACATTTCTCCCAATCATATTTCCAGTTGTAAAAATGGCCGAAGCCTAAAGTTATTATCTAATGGCAAATTAAGGGGGAAATGCGTGCTTTTCTCTAGGTAAAAGTTACTTTCATAGTAAGGTTTCTGGCGATGGACAGCGACATCTAGTGGAGGCAAGCCTGTATTGCAGCCCATTGGTGTAACTAACAGGTGTTAAACTCCACTGTCAGTTACAGTCTGTAGGGTCTCCACTAACAATGGTGATTTTTTTTTCTTTTTCTTTC
Organism: Callithrix jacchus; assembly: GCF_049354715.1. Lineage (NCBI taxonomy): Eukaryota > Metazoa > Chordata > Mammalia > Primates > Cebidae > Callithrix > Callithrix jacchus. The sequence goes on from NC_133523.1 coordinate 47,716,537, forward strand.
TTTTTTTTTTTTTTTTTTTTGAGAAGGAGTCTTGCTGTGTTTCTCAGGCTGGACTGAAGTGGCACAATCTCATCTCACTGCAGCCTCCACCTCCTGGGTTCGAGCAATTCTCCTGCCTCAGCCCCCCAAGTAGCTAGGACTACAGGTGCGCGCCACCATGCCCAGCTAATATTTGTGTTATTGGTAGAGACGGGATAGATCACTCTAACAATCGAGGAAATTGCATTTCTCCTATTTCTCTCTCGTCTGATGCTTCCTGAGTATACTGAGTTCACTTTCATTGGAGGCTGCTCTCTACCTTCTCCTGCTTCTTCCTTCTTTGCTGGGTCAGATGATGCTTCTTCAGGTGTTACCTGAGAGCTTTCCATTTCCAGGAAGGCTACCCCCAATTCTTAGGGGAAAAAGTGGTTCCTCCTTTGTGTTTAACCACCACTAAAATTCCGGTAGCATCATCCTATTATTAGGTTGTGTTGGTTTTCAGATTCAGAATCTGTTAAAGGCAGTGACAGAGTGTAACTCATTTCCACACCACCCATTTCCTGCGTGAGATGTGGCACACCAGAGACCCAGGAGGTGTTTTCTGAATGAATCTAGGAATAAAAAAATACCAGGATCCCTCAGGGCTGATAGAGTCTAAAACCTCATATGGAGAGTCTAGAACATTAGAACATGAACCAGGGAATGTGCCAGATGTTTAAGGACCTTCACAGCAATCCTAGCAATTATTCATAAAGCAGCTGTCATTACTGAGCATAGTTTATCAGGTTATTTCTAGGCATATAATGAAAATAATAATAGAAAAAATAGCCCACATTATTGAGTGACTGCTAAGAACATGGTAGCATTTCACTTTGTACATCACATGTATTAACCATGTAGTTCCTTGCCAAAACCATATAAGGTAGATACCAGCACTATTCTAAGTTTATATATGACACAATAATAATGTGGGTAATCTTCCCTAAGTCGCATAGTTAAAAGGGGCAGAGCTGTGATGAAATCTCAGGCTTCCAGGATCCAGAGTCTTCCTTGTTAGTTCAACTGCTTGTTTCCTATGAGAAGTAGAATATAACAATCTCTGATTGTCAGTCCACCCTATATCCTTATAAAGAAGACACTTTCATTACTGCAATTTCACAGAAATGCAAAGTGAGCCTCAGAGAGGCAAAGTGACTAGGAATAAACAAATACCTGCATCTCTCAGGGCGACAATCTCTGTCAAGCTACCAAATATCCTTACAAAGAAGACACAAAAAGAGAAAGAGATAGCAAGAGGCAGCTGTAGGTTTTGAAAGTACTGTGATGTAACTCCAAACCTGTTGCTTTTTAGTCAATACCCTGTAACTGGTTTCCTGAGCCTGGTCTGGAAAGAGACGACCTGAGATGGATGAGGAAGAACCACCTCCCAGTACCACCCTGGGCCATGCTTGTGGTCGTCCTGCTAGGTGAGCTTCTGAACTCCATTCCTATTCAGAATCCATGGAGTGGATGTGTCTTTTTTCAATTTATTCTGACACACTCACTAAATATTTATTAGGTTTCTTCAGGGAATCTCTATTTGGGAGTCTCAAAGAGGGACCCCAGCTTGTATAAATGTATCAACTAACATAACAGAAAACGGTGGAAGCATTATCCACGTCCCTGCAGAGGACATGAGCTCATCCTTTTTTATGGCTACACAGTATCCCATGGTGTATATGTACCACATTTTGTAGCCAGTCTATCATTGATGGGCATTTGAGTTGGTTCCAAGTCTTTGCTATTGTGAACAGTGCCGCGATAAACATACGTGGAAACCACCATTCTCAGCAAACTGACATAAGAACGGAAAACCAAACACCGCATGTTCTCACTCATAAGTGGGTGTTGAACAATGAGACAATGTTGAACACATGAACACAGGGAGGGGGACATCGCACTTCAGGGCCTGTCAGGGAGGGGGGAGCAAGGGGAGGGAGAGCAGGGGGTGGGAGGATTGGGGAGGGATAGCATTAGGAGAAATACCTAATGTAGATGCTGGGGTGGTGGATGCAGCAAATCACCATGGCATGCATATGCCTGTGTAACCTGCACATGCTGCACATGTACCCCAGAACTTAAAGTAAAATAAATAAATAAATAAATAAATAGCAAATAAAGAGTAGAAGGAGGAGGAAGAGGAGAAGGAGGAGGAAGAGGAGTAGGAGGAAGAGGAAAAGGAGGAGGAGGAGGAGGAAGAGGAAGAGGAGGAGGAAGAGGAGAAAGAAAACAGTGGAAGCAGTGTTGGCTCCTAGACTCTGACCGTGGTGCTGAAACTACAGAGCACGGCAACATCCCAGTCAGCACCATGGACAGCGACCACAAGAGCCACTTTCCTGGGACTGGGTCCTGATAGAGGAAATAGGAAGAGGGTCTAGATACAGAGCCAGGTGTGTTGGAGACCCTGAGTAGGAGCCACAACTGAACAGGATGTGGGGAAGCTGAAGAGGTAGATGACGTCTAGCTGGACCATGGAATGTTGCTATCTGGATAGGCAATTATTTTTCTACTCTACACCAGGGTAGGCAGAGAGGAAGCCAAGATGGAAGCATCCTGGAACTTCGTTGTTATACAGAATACTGACTTTTCTTCGTTGCTTATGAGTGTATATTATGAATGGAATAAGGTTTGAGTATGATTATCCCGTAGACTAAAATCTGTTTTTGCAAGGTTCTTCAGAGAAATTGAACCAACAAGATGTTTGTTTATGTATATACCTGTCTGTCTAAGTATCTATTTATTTCTCTAGGAGTGTACATTATGAGTGCAATGTGGCTCCATTTACCGTGGGCCAACTTTTGTTCCATGTTTTAGCCAATAAACCAGCAGGCTGTTGGAGCCACGTCTGGCTCACTGAGATGCAGCATTAAATGCAGGGTCTCTTCTTAGTAGGTCCCTATCAATAACATTGACCTGGCTCATTTTTATCTTCCTTTTGCCATTATCCAAACCCTTCATGTCCATTTGCACACGTGTTCTCTAGATTTGTATGTTTATAAATCAGAAAAACTTAGTAGTCACTTTGCAGTGTAGCACATTTCCTCATGGATCACACACTCAACCTATGGCTTAGAAGCAAAGATGGGTAGTGGGGGTGGATCCTGAGGAAAATTGGCACTGTCTTGCATGGCAACTGCCTGGGGGGGCATTACTGTTTCCTCAGATAGTGCAGGGTTAATCTTCTCAGAGGCGGGTGAAGGGAATGCTTTCATTGTCAAAGAACAGAATTAGGGAGCTCACTGTATTTACCATCTCAGGGTCTTTCACGTATCCCTATTCCAAATCTCAGGATTTCACACCTTCCCAATCAATGGCCTCAGAGTAGACACCTTTGAGGCTGGGAATTCCATTTGCAGTGTAGTTTCTGAGAGACCCCACCCCCACAGGACTTCCCTCCTGTTTCAGGAAAATCCTCTTATGTGCAGAGGTAACACCCTAAGGTTAGGGAAGGACTTCCCCTCATGTGTCCAGGAACACCATGTGTCTAAGTGCTGTTAAGAGGGAGCCTCTTGTATGTCTGGACTTGTGAGTTCCTCAGTGTGACTGCAGCCTCAGGTAGGACCAGAAAGTAAGCCAGTTAGGTTGGAGAGGTGGGCAGGGGTCAAGTGAAATGGAGAACTCTGTGTTAAGCAAAGGAGTGTGTTTTCTCTCCAGCAGGCAGTGGGGACCACAGACATTTGTAAGCAAGAGCGGACAGGAGACAACTTTCAATCTGGGCTCGCCATTTGGGATTTCCATGTACACACTGGTTTCTGTTGGGGGTCTCCTGGGCCTCTGAGAAGGGCGAGTGATTTTTCTCTGCATGAAAACGCAGTGATCCAGCTGTGTGTATGTCACCTCCTGAGGGTCTTGTCCATCAGAGTCCTGGAAAGAGGGAAATGTTGAGTGAGGGAGGGGCTCACATTCTTCGGGACTATTAGGGAATAAGACTCCATCCCCGAGGCCGGGCCAAGGAGGACCTATCTCCCTGTTCACTGTTCTGTCCGCCCCAGGCTCTTGGTCCATTACAGTAGCATCTGGAGGAGACAGAAGTCATCAAAGCACCTGGGAGGACACTTCTGGGTCCTCATTTCATGTGCAGACACCAACACACAGTGGGAGGCCATGGGTGCCTGAGGCCCCTCAGCTGCCAACAGCCAGATTCAGACATTCTATCTGAGTACCAGGACCCCTCCCATGAAGAGCTCTCAATTCCCATCCCATTGATTCTGAGCTGAAGGCAGGGGCAGGGTGTCTGGTGCTCTCTCTAGAAAGCCCTGCCTCTGCGGCTCCTGCCTTGGGCCAGAGAGCATCCTGCCAGTGAGGAACACACACCTGCGTGCTCCCATCCTGCTTCCCCACACGGCCCTGAGGTCTCTGGCCTCTGCTTCATGAGACTTACTCTTTTTGTTGGGCCACCAGCGATGAATGAGAAAGAAGAGGAGGAGGATGAAGAGGATGATGGCTACTGAGGACCCAATCAGAACGTGCAGGTGTCTGGGGTTACCTGGAAGGAGACGGGAATCCAATAAGAAGCTGACCACGGCAGCTCCTCTTCATGGATTGTCTCTCATCTCTTGGTTGCCAGGTAACCACCTGCAACGTCTCTTTAGAACCAGCACCCCAGTGGTAGGTGACCCAGCTTTCTGTTATAGTTCTCACGATAATCAGAGAATGTGCTGGAGATACCACAGCTACACTTTGAAAGTCTGACCCCCTCCAAACCTCACACTGATATTTAACTCACAGTGTGGAGTTTGGGCCTTTTGTGAGGTGTTTCCGTTATGGGGGTCCATCCATCATGAATAGATTAATGCTGCCCCCATGAGACGGGGTTAGCAAGTTTTCTGTTAGTTCCCTGAAAGCTGGTTGCTAAAAACAGCTTGGAGGCTCCACCGCCTCATCTCGCTCCCTCTCGTGCCATGTGGTCTCTGTGGTCTCTGTACACACAGGCCCCCTTCCTTCTGCCACAGTGGGAGCAGCCTGAGGCGTCACAAGAAGTAGATGCTGGTGCCATGCTTCTAGTACAGCCTGTAGAACGTGAGCCAAACACATCTGTTTTCTTTAGAAGGTACCCAGGCTCAAGGGCGCTTTGATAGCAACGAAAATGGACGAAGACAGCAGCGTCCTGAGATCAGGAGGAACGTCCCAGAACAGCCTGGGCTCTCCTCCTGCTCTTCCTCGAGGAGGGTGTGATGCTTTAGCTCAGTGCTTCCTGTTGCTCCAGGGTGCAAAACCCAGGCGGGGCTGCTTTTCGGTTCCCCCAGCTACACTGCATATGGGGTGACTCCGTATGTCCTGGGCAGCTTTTCTAAGCCTCGGGGGACTGGCTCGCCCTGAAAGTTAGGCTTCTGCTGTCACTTGCTGCTGATCTGTGAGTAGTGAACCTGCCTTATGTAATTTATTCTGTCTGTGTTCTGTCTCCCAGGAGTGACTGTCAGGGATAGAAACTGGCATAGCCCCAGGTGCAGTCCAGGAGGTGTTCAGAGTCTTCTCTAGGAAGACTGGGCTGGGATTGACACACAGTCAGTGTGCTTTACAACTTCTGCATCCACAACACTCTCGACTCAGACAAATTACATTCTCCAAGAAAAGGGGGAAAAAATGAAACTGAAATCAAAAGAAGTGAAGTAGAACTGTCTTACATCAAACAGCCAGGAAATAGGGTGGAAGCCCATGGGCAACGTGCCACTTTTTGTGATCTCATGAAATGTATAATAGGCTGCTGTTCTACCCGAGAGCCGGGGAAGGAACAACCCCCTCCATCATCTATTGCTTCAAAATACAGCCTGTCTGGCCGGGCGCGATGGCTCAAGCCTGTAATCCTAGCACTTTGGGAGGCCGAGGTGGGTGGATCACGAGGTCAAGAGATCGAGACCATCCTGGTCAACATGGCAAAACCCCGTCTCTACTAAAAATGCAAAAAAAAAATTAGCTGGGCACGGTGGCATGTGCCTGTAATCCCAGCTACTCAGGAGGCTGAGGCAGGAGAATTGCCTGAACCCAGGAGGTGGAGGTTGCGGTGAGCCGAGGTCACGCCGTTGCACTCCAGCCTGGGTAACAAGAGTGAAACTCCGTCTCAAACACACACACACACACACACACACACACACACACACACACACACACACACACAAAATACAGCCTGTCCTTCTGTGAATTAGCAGGAAAGGGGGCCAGGAGATAGTGCTGGCTTTGGTCTCTGAGACGAAGAACTGAGCTCACTCCAAAGAATATTAGGTTTTACCTCCCCATAATCTATCTGTATCTCCACACGTGATTGGAAGTAGGGGTGAGGTGGGGGATTTGGGTGAGGGGGCAAGTTTTATGCCATGAAGAGAGCACTTTCTCTATTTCAGGACCTGTGCTGGTGGGTTGAGGGCTTTCCCATTTTCCATATGATCTCATGCTCACAGAAAGCCACATAGGGAAGAGGTTCTAGGCTGATTTTCTAATGTATAAGATTAGGGATCAAAAAAGTCATTATGGAGAAGTGGAAAAATGACTGGAATTCAGGTGCCGTTGTCATTTGTGTGCGTTATGTAATATTTACATATTTTTTAATTTTAGTTTTCGAAATGGAGCCTCCCTGTGTCGCCCAGGCTGGAGTGCAGTGGTGCAATCTCGGCTCACTGCAACCTACGTTAGGTATTTCTCCTAATGTTAACCCTCCCCACCCCTGCTATCACTCCCCTGAGCTACCCTTGCTTTTCAAAAGCAAAATAAAAAAATAATAAAAACCAGTGTGGTCATGATATATCGTCTATTTTACAGAGACATGAATCTTACTTGCTAATATTTGTTAAGGGATTTAAATTTCTTTGAGAGATCTCCTATGACTTTCCCATTCTGTAGTTTCCTTGTCAGGTTTTGGTATCGATTTGTTCCTAGTCTGATAAAATTTATTTGTGTAAATATATACAAAATATTCTCAGGGAAAATTTATGCAAGTTTGGGGTATGGGGTGTGTGTGTGTGTGTGTGTGTGTGTTTCTTGAGTGCATAAGAGTTTGAAAAAGCCACCAACAAACCTTCCTGAAGTGACATTTACCTTGTGAGAACATTTTTGATTGCAGGATTCATACATTTTATATATGTTTACATATGATGATTCAGATTTTCTATTTATCCTTAAGTTCATTAAATAAACTGTAGTGTTGAATATTCATCTATCTCATCTGCATTTTCTGTTATGTCCGTGCAGAACTGCTCAGTTTCCTTTCACCTTTGTAAAGCTGTGTGTAGGGTCTGTCGTGCTGCCTCCTATTTTGTTCCTGTATGGAAATGTGTGCCTGCTTTTTTTTTTTTTCATTGTGGCCAAGATTCATGTATCATTAATGTTTTCAAGAATAAACCTTATCACTTTATTACTTTTTCTCTATTTTTCCTTTGTCCTCGTTAGAAGCTCCTACTATCCCATGTCACTGGTTTGATGTGTAATATTTACATGATCAATCAATTTAAAACCATTTTCAGACTTCTGTTTTGTTTTACCAGTTAACTCATTGTGAGCTGAGAGGTCTGCCTCTTTATTTTGATAATACAGGGATCCTATTTATCTTTGCAGAATCAGGTGACTCCCAAAGCTCCTAGAATCTTCCAGTGGTCTATGTTAGGGGTTCAGGCTGGCTGGGGTTCAATGGTGCCCACTGGGGGCAGCTTCCATGCCTTCTGGGGTCCTGAGTCTTCATGGTGTGTAGAGTCTGGGTCCTCCCTGGACTAGTGGACAGCCAGAGTGGCGTAGATGCTGTGCTCAGCTGGGGGCTCCCCTGCCTGGGACGAAGGAGGCTCAGTTGCCTCCCGTTTAAGGGTCAAGCTGTGCAGCTGGGCATAGGTCACATCCTGGGGGGCTTCAGATGCAGCAGCCTGCAGAGGGGGGAGAATGAGAGGGAAGGTGTGTGGTGGAGGTGAGAGAGGAAAGGACCTGCCTGACTGACCTGACTGTCCTGCCTGTCCTTTTCTGCTTGTGTGTCCCTTGTGCTCAGGAATTCCCCAGACAGGGGAAAGAGGGGAGGCCATTTCTCTCCTGGGTCTGGAGTGATTCACCTTAGCATAGGTCACTGCGTGGGGGTCTTCATCATGTGGGCTGTCCTGGAGAGACAGTGGTGGGGGGTGTCCTTGAATCCCCCTGACTTCCTGGAGTAAATTTTTCCCACTGTTCCCAGAGTGATCCCATTACATCCCTTTCCTGATGGAATCTCAGGGCGCCCTAAGGCTGTGGAGGGTCTGGCTGCTCCCTCCCTGAGGTTCTGGCCTCTCCTCCTCACTCTGACCTTGCCCATTTGGCTGCAGCCTCACGCCCGCCTTCCCGCAAGAGCTCACTGTGACCTCGGGGCCTTTGCATTAGAGGACGTCCATTAGAGGATGGTGTGGCCCTCTCTGTCCAGGCTTCTCAGATGACAGCTGACCAGACAGCCCTCGCCTTACCATTCAGACTGGCCCCACTGCCCCACACTCTCTGCCCTTTCCCTGGTTTGTTTTTCTTATAGCACGTGGCACTCCTGGACACTGTGTTTATTTGCATTTTGTCTCCCACTGTGAGGTGAGCTCATGAGGGCAGGGGCGGCTTTGCTCCCTGCTGTGTCTGCAGCTCCCATGGGGAGCCCCATCCACAGGGAGCTCCTGGGAACACTCGCTGGGTGAATGAATTAAGGGAAGCCCAAGGCACCAGGGTGGTTCATTCCTCATCCTCCTGAGGCCTGGGGATCCCTCTAACAACCAGATGGCCAAACAGAGGACGAGGAGCAGGAAGGGGACCCGGGAGGAGGCCCACGAGGTCCCAGGACACCAGGAGAGAGTGAGGTCACAGCAGGCGGGAGGCAGCATGCTGGACACGGAGGGTCCACCCTGGATGTTGCTGAGAGCCAGGGAAGGAGGACAGAGAAGTCCTGCTGGATTAGATCCAGCACCAGGAGGCCTTTGGTGCCCGGAACAGGGGCGGGGTCTCACCCGAGTGTCCAGCTCCACCTCGTCCTCAGGCTGTGTGTCCTTCACGGCAGCATCTGCTGGGCAGAGCAAGGGGATTGTCTCCTGGGAAGGTTCCCTGGGACCTCTCAGCCCCGCCAGCCCCTGCCCAGCTCCCAGATGGGGCCACTGAGATCCAGGGAGGGGCTGTAATGTCTCAAGGTCCCACAGTGTGGGGTGAGATCCTGTCACCCTAAGCCCCAGACCCCTTCCAGCCTGTGCCCTTTCCCCATTGCTATGGAAACTGTGGGTCCCCATCTCCCTCCTGGCTGGGGTCACCTCTTCCTGTCACTCACAGAGAGTTTCTTCCTGGGTGTCGGCAGCTGGGCTGGACCTGATGGAGGACACGGGAGCTTTAGGGGCAGTGTATGGGCCAAGGCGGGTGGGAGTCTGGGGTCTTCAGGCAGAATTACCTCCTCTGCAGGCCTCCGCCTGTGGGTTCTGGCTCCACAGCCCCTGCAGGATGTTGGAAAGCAGCCTCTCTCTGGGCTGTGTGAAGAAGGACAGAGTCTCAGCCCTGGGAACACCTGCCCTGCACACGCAGCTCGAAGGTAAGGAAGGAAACCTGGACACACTCCTGCTTCCATGCTCCAAATGTCTCATAAGGTGGAGAGAGCCCGAAGGACACTTTACATTTGTATGTGGGGACTGACACTAAGTGCTTTCTCCATTTGCCTGGTGAGAAGTGCTAGAACAGTTTCTCAAAGCTGCGTTTTCCCAGCAGTTTGGATTCTCTCTGGCCGGTGCCCTGAGCCCACCCTTGGTTGGCCCACGGGGTCCCCCCTTCTATACTCACCTGATGTCCAGTGTTTGCCCTGATGCTGATATCGGAGGACGAGGAAGAGGAGGAGGAAGAGGAGCAGGATGAAGGCCACTGAGACCCCGGTCACAACCCCCAGGTTCCTTCCCAGACCTTGAGCATGAGGACGTCAGGAATGGGGTGGTGTCACTGATTGAGCGCCTACTGTGTGCACGTGACTGCTCGGCCTCTTGTTCACCACCTCCAACCCCCACTACAGTCGAGCAGCATGGAATTGACACATCCACCCCACCCACTATACAGACCAAAAAACTGAGGCTCAGAGAGGGGAGTCGCCTGCCCCAGGCCCCCCAGCCAGACAGTGGCAGAGTTGGGAAGGGAACCCGGGAGTCTGACGTGCAGCCCTTGTTCCCTGCACCTGAGCTGAGCCCCGGAGCTGCAGGGAAGGAGCCTGACCTCCTGAACCACAGCCCTGCTCCCCTCCCCTGCCCCAGGTAACTGTCACCGTCACTGCTGCAGGTGGGACAGGACAGGCCCCTGACAAATCGGGTCTGGAGGCTTCCCTAGGTGGCCTCCTCTCCCAGGAGGTCACAGCTGAAGTCAGAGCTGAAAAGAACTTTCCCATCCTGCAGGCCTCTCTCTTTTACACTTGGAGAAACTGAGGCCTAGGTGGGGGATGGGGGGCCTGTCCATGTCACCATCTCCAGAGGAACCTTAATCCAATGACAGAACCCACCCCTGCCACCCCTGGACCCTGGCCACCTGCCACTCAGAGACCCTCACTCACCACTTTGGGGATCTGAATCTGGAGGAGTGACAAGCTGGTCGCCAGGGCCTCGTGGGTCAGGACGCAGAGGTGAGGGCTGGGGCTGTCCCTCTCCTCATGTCAGCCCAGCTGCCCCTCACCCAGGCTGGACCCCAATGTCTCCCTCTACCTCGAGCCCCCATCCCTCAGCAGCCCAGCCTCAGAGCCCCTGGGAGCCTGTGCCCCGCTCTGTCTCTGCCCAGCTCCTGGAGGAGGCCTGCGCTGAGTCCTTGAGGGGAAATGGATCCTCTGGGAGACTCGGGACTGCCCTGGGGGAGGCCACACTCCCTCCCAAACAAGAGGCCTCAGTCACTCACCAGGTGTGGGGGTGGGACCGGTGGGTGAGGGGCTGGGGCCCCAGGAGGGTCCTGGGTAAAGAATGAGAGGAGATTGAGGAGCTGGGCCTTCCCTGAAGCCTGCACGTCAAACAAACTTGCTCCACATCGGCCCTGTGGCCCCCTCAGTCCCCTCCCCTATGGCCTCTCCTCTTCATGATGCTGGTGAAGCCGCTGAGGGTGGGTGTGCCTGGGAGGGCCCCATTGTCCTCTTTCCCTCTGAGGGCTGAGGCCGCTCTGGCTGAGCCTCCTTCAGACCCACCTCCCTCCGTCCCAGCCCAGAGATCTCTTGGGTCAGGGCCTGAACTGAGCCTTTGAGCTTAGAGAGGACAGGATCAGGGCCCTCACCTGAAACCATGAGCTCCAGGGGGTCACTGGGGTGAGACAGCAGGTAGGGGTTGGAGGTGTATGAGCCATAGCACCTGTAGGTCCCCGAGTGGGCTGAGGTCACAGGACTCATGGGGAATTCAGCCTGGTCCCTATCAGATTGGTGCTTTGATCTTAGACATAGAGGGGCATCAGCTGCTCCCTCCTTGGTCAGAAGGAAAGTGTCCATCCACCTCTGTGACTGACACAGCAGGGTCACGTTCTCTCCTGAGGCCACCGTGGAATTCGGCTGCACTGAGAGGGAGGGTCTGCCAGGGATCTGTCCTGGAGAGAACAAGGATGGTGAGGGGCTGCCCGCCTTGTTCTGAGCTGAGACCTCCCCAGGCCTCTCTCTGGGGCCCTCAGTCTCTGTTTTCTCTGAGTCTCCCCCTCCCTGCACATCCCCTGTCTCTGTCTGTCTCTCCCTCCCTTGGGACTCCCACCCCTCATCCCAGCCATCACCATCTGGGCTCCCCCAGCAGGACCTGTGCAGAGCCTGGGTCTCTGACTGAACCCGCTGGGCTCCTCACCTGAGATCAGGACGTCCAGGGGGTCACTGGGGGCCGACTGCTCGGAGGAGACGTTGTGGGCACCGGAGCATCTGTACTGGCCCCCGTGGGAGACCCTCACAGGGCTCAGGGTGAAGTTGGCCTGGGAGAGCCCAGCCTGGGTCTGCCGGCCAGGGCGCTGGAGGAGGTCAGGCCCCCAGTCCTTGTACAGAGCAAACCTGTCATAGCCGACATCAGAGCCACACTGGAGGGTCAGCCTCTCCCCAGGGGCCACGACAGGCCCCGGCTGCACTGAGAGTGATGGCTTCTCAGAAGCACCTGGGAAAGGTGGTCATGGTCTCCAAAAGCCGACCCTCAGGCTCCCCACAAATCCTCCCTTTCCCCCAGCCTCACCACTGCTGATCTTCCTGTGCCTCTGGCCCAGGAGCCCTGAGCCCTCTCACCCCAATATTGTCCCACCTGGAGCTGCCCTGAGACGCGGCTCCTCCCCACCTGCCCGGAGACTCAGGGATCTCCAGACAATGCTGTGAATTTCTCACCTGGGACCCGGAGCTCCAGGAGATCACTGGGTGAAGACCACACATAGGGAGAGTGAGAGTCATAACCATAGCACCTGTACGTCCACCTGCGACTGGGGCTCACGGGGCCCACGGAGAAGACGGCCCAGGACGACCCACGGGTACGGGGCTGGGAGCTCAGGCATGGTGAGTGTTCATCTTCTCCTTCCTTACACAGAGTGAAGTGATCAAATGGCACCTGTGAGCGACACCGGAGGGTCACGCTTCCTCCTGGGGTCACCACAGGGCTGGGCAGTGCTAAGAGGGTGGGTTTGCTGTAGACTCCTAGGAGAGAAGGAGGCCCCGTGTTAAGTGGGGCTCACACCTCCCACATCATCCCCAGGGCTAGGCTGTGAGAGGGAGATGCCCCTGAGTACAGAGCCCCTTCCTAAGGGCAGAGCCTGGGGCTGGGACCCCTGAGTGTCTCTCACCTGTCACCATCAGCTCCAGGGGGTCACTGGGCTCTGACCAGCCAGTGTGGCTGTAATACCGACAGTGATACTGCCCTGCGTGTTCCCAAGTAATGGACTGGATGGGGAACTGGCCCTTCTTCACAAGCTCCCGTGGGATCCACTTAATCCAGGATGCTGATGCTTTTTCTTTATTTAGACGGTACTCCTGGGTCTCCAGGCTCCCCTGACATCTGAGGGTCACAGGACTCCCCTTGGTGATCACAGAGCCTGGCTCAGCCCTAAGGGTGGGCTTACGGAGGGTCCCTGGCAGGAAATCAGAGGTCAGATTCTAAGTCATTTCCACCCAACCCAACAGATTCCAGCTCTCAGTCCAGGACCCTCCAGACCCCCATCAGTCAGCCCAGAACTGCTATTCCCCTCCCCAGCTGCACGGGGGTGGGCCTTATCCCCAGTGAGGAGGAAGACCTGGGCCAGCTGGGGACAGACTCACCTGCCTGCATGTGGTTCCTGGAGCCCAGACTCAACCCTGGAAGAGAGTTCCCTGTGAGAGATTTGCCCCTGAAGCCTGAGCAGGTCTTCCCCTCCCTGGGGTCTTTGTGAGCCCCTGGGGTCTCCTCATGGACCAGTTTGGCTGTGGGGTGAGGTCCCTCCTAGGTTAGAATTTCCCCTCCCTCTTCAAATCTCACCGAGACAGATCAGGACCATGAGGATGGGGGTCATGGCATCTCCTCCCACCGCCCTGCTCTGAGGATGAATGAGCCTTCGGTGCTGGCAGGACAGAGACACACAGGGTGTGGACACTTGGTGCCTTGGTTGTTCTTGTCATGGGGTTGTGTCATCTGTAGCCACACAGAAAGCAGAACTTCCCTCCCCAGGAGCCTGGCTCTCATTTCTTTAGGGCTGAGGTTGGGGTGGGCCCAACCACTCTGCAGACATTTCAGACTGTAATGGGGTCTTTCCTGACCCCCAGCCACTGTCTGTCTGCTTTGTCCTCATCTCACTGAGAGCCGGGATGCAGCAGCAAATAGAACTGGTGCCTTCCTGTATCTGCCCTTCCAGATGAGGGTAAGCTAAGGATTCCTGTTCCTTCTCACAGCCTCCCATGAGGTCTCCCTCCCTCCTTCAGCCTGTCCATCAGCACAGCAGTGTGAGGTCATTACCACAGCTGTCATCCCTCCAGCCCTGGAGATGCTTCAGGGAAGATGCAGGTCCATGCTCCAGGCAGGCTCAGATCAGCAGAGACGCATCTCACATCTGTCTGTGTAGTCCAGGCAGAGCTGTGTGTGGCCGTGAGCCCAGAGAAGAAATGAAGGGAAACAGGGGAAGGAAAGTTGGCTTCTTTCTTGGCACTGGATTGTGGGTTTTCTTTCAACCAAATAGTTCCCATCTCAACTTCCCCTTTTTAAAAATGAGTCATCTCATCCTGCATCTGTGATTTTTCTGTTGGGTGTCTGCAGTGAGGGGCTTGGGGTCATGAAGTTTAACCTGAGAGTTTCAGGAGTTTGGTTCAGGGCAGGGCTTGTTTCTACATCATTGGCAAAAGGGTTAATTTTTTAGTGTTTTCTAGAAACAACCTAAGGCGCTTTATCAGTACCTAGGAATGTTCGAGACCTCAGCTTTGGTTCAAGTCTGCAGGTGAAACATGCATCTGTCCAGCCCACAGAGCAGTCGTGGCAGTTTGTCTCTCGGAACAAAGAAAAAGTGGAGGAAACCGTGGGACCCTAGGGAGACCATGGCTCCCCCTCGTCTGTGTTTGTGGACAGAATCTGGGATAGCTCGGCTCAGTGACCTGGGCCACACTCAGCTCTGAGCCACCTTTTCCGCGTGCGCATGACACAGAAGTGCTTTATCATTGTTGGACCATCACCTCTCACACATGAGTGTGAGGCTCACAAGGGCCCTGCTGTGCCGGAGCTGATTCTAAGCTTGAGAGAGAGGAAACTGCAGGGCAGGAGCAGCGGCTAAAGCAAAACCTTATCAGTTTTCATTCCTGAGGTCAGCCCTAGGAGAAACTCTGTATGGAAGATCAGGTGTGTGGGAGGAAAACCACCCCAGAGAAATGAAAATCACAGAATCCAACTGGGCGCAGTGGGTCACGCCTGTAATCCCAGCACTTTGGGAGGCCAAAGCGTGTGGATCACAAGGTCAAGAGATCGAGACCATCCTGATCAACATGGTGAAACCCCATCTCTACTAAAAATACAAAAAATTAGCTGGGCATGGTGGCGCTGCCTTCCTCCCCTTCACCCACATCTGGCATTTCTCCCCATGCTATCCCTCCCCAGCTCCCCCCCACGCTGTCCCTCCTCTATTACCCCCAATAGACCCCAGTGTGTGATGCTCCCCTCCCTGTGTCCATGTGTTCTCATTGTTCATCACCCGCCTATGAGTGAGAACATGTGGTATTTCATTTTCTGTTCTTATGTCAGTTTGCTGAGAATGATGTTCTCCAGATTCATCCATGTCCCTACAAAGGACACGAACTCATCGGTTTTTATTGCTGCATGGAATATTACAGCCTCTGCTTTTAATAGTTATTTGGTTTTGCCTCTCCTCCATGTCAACTATCTTCTTGGTAATCACAGGTCTCAGAGTTAACTTTTGTTGTCCTGGCTAAATTGTTCTTTTTATATAGTTTTATCTGTGTATTTTTTCCTTCATTTTAAAGCAACTCTTAAATAGTTTCTTAACTAGGAAAAAACCTTCCTTTGTTTCAAAAAATCCACATCCTTGGATTTTATAAACTTCACCAAAAACATGTTTATGTTCCCATGATTTTAATTTAGTAACTCGAATTTCAAGCAAATTTTTTTTTAAAAAACCGAGGTTTACCATAACATGGCTTTAAGATTTTAAATTACTGGAGAGAGTATTGAGATTAAATTTGCTAAATTGATCTTACTAAATATAAATGTTATGTGAATTAAAAGGCATCTGAGCTGGTTTCTGCCAATCTGATAAGCACTTACTTTAAAAAAAAATAGATCGGCTCTTTCATGTAGTCTGGAAGTGAAATATCACCTCCAAATAACACATATAAAGATAAAGATAGAGATATAACAGGCATAAAGAATAAAAAGCACAGGTCTAAAAGGTATTTTATTTTTCTGTTTTTAAATAAAAATTCCTCTCTTACTTTAGATAATTAATAAAAGTCACAGAAGCCAACACAAGATGAAGGAGAGCCCTATCATCCAAGGCCTTTTCAAAAGAAAAAGAGTCAAACTTTGATACATTAATCACAGGAATTTAAAAAAGACACATTTTAGAATTTAAACATTAAAAACATTTTGCATGAATAATGAGTTAATATTTTAGTAAAAGCTTGTTTTTGTTTTTGTTTTGATTTGTTTGTTTGTTTGAGACAGAGTTTCGGTCTCATTACCCAGGCTGGAGTGCAATGGCATGTTCTCAGCTCACCGCAACCTCCACCTCCTGGGTTCAGGCAATTCTCCTGCCTCAGCCTCCCGAGTAGCTGGGATTACAGGCACGTGCCACCACGCCCAGCTAATTTTTTGTATTTTTAGTAGAGACGGGGTTTCACCATGTTGACCAGGATGGACTCGATCTCTTGACCTTGTGATCCACCCGCCTTGGCCTCCCAAACTGCTGGGATTACAGGCGTGAGTCACCGTGCCCGGCCCTTCTTGTGTATTTTTTTTTTTCTTAAGAGGGAAAAAGAGAAAAAGAAGGGGAAAAAAAGAAAAAGAGGGAAAAAGGAATATTACTTCATTCCTAAAATGGGTTTTAATAATGGCCGATCAATATTTTGAGTGTTTAAAGTGGTTAATGCATATTTTATGTGTTTAAAATGGAGACCTCTATTGTGTTTATTTGTTCTGGCTCTGAGTTCAAGTCCTGGATATCGTTATCAATTTGTTGTCTCGTTGAATCTAAATCTCATTATGTGTCTTATGTATCTGGGTGTTAAGATCTCTTATTGTTGCATGAATCCTTTTACCCTTGCATCCTTGTAACTTTGAGATCTATTTATTAAGTGTGAGAATTGCAACTCCTGCTTTTTATTTATTTATTTTTGCTCTCCATTTAGTTGGTGAGTTTTTTTCCATCCCCTTGTTTTGAGTCTTTGTATATCTTTAGATATATCATTAGATTTTGTGGATAATGAATATTTTGTGTTTAAAATGGCGAGCTCTACTGAGTTTATTTGTGCTGGATCTTAGTTCCAGTCCCGGATATCGTTATCAATTTTCTGTCTCGTTGAATCTAAATTTCATTATGGGTCTTATGTATCTGGGTGTTAAGATCTCTTATTATTACATTAATCCTTTTACCCTTGCTTGTATCCTTGTAGCTTTGAAATCTATTTTGTCAAATGTGAAAATTGCAACTCCTGCTTTTTATTTATTTATTTTTGCTCTCCATTTGGTTGGTATGTTTTTTTTCCCAACCCTTTATTTTGAGTCTATGTATATCTTTGGATATACCGTTAGATTTTGTCTGTATCTTTTGATTGGGAGATTTGGTCGATTTAAATTTAGGGTTGCTGCCATTTGATATTAACTGGCTATTTTGACCTTTTGTTGATGAAAATTCTTCTTTATGTTAATGCTCTTTACTTTTTGGTGTATTTTTAGAAAGGGTCATACTGGTTGTTCCTTTCTGTGTATAATGCTTTTTAGAAGTTCTTGTAAAGCAGGCCTGGTGGTAATAAAATCACTGAGTACTTGCTTGTTCCTAAAAGATTTTATTTTTCCTTCAAATGTAAAGCTTAAATTGGCAGGATATGAAATTCTGGGCTGAAAGTTCTGTTGATTAAGTATATTGAATATTGGCCCCCACTCTCTTCTAGCTTGTAGGGTTTCCGTTGAGAGATCTGCTGTAAGCCTAATAGGCTTACCTTTATGGGTAACTTGATTTTTCTCTCTGGCTGCCCTTAATATTTTCTCCTTCGTTTCGATCTTGGTGAATCTAACAATTATGTGCCTTGGGGTTGGTCTTCTTGAGGAATATCTTTGTGGTGTTCTCTGTATTGCCTGGGGTTGAATAGTGTCCTGCTTTGCTAAATTAGGAAAATTTTCCTGGATAATGTCCTGGAAAGTATTTTCCAGCTTGAATTCATTCTCTCCATCACATTCAGGTACACCAATCAAGCGTATATTAGGTCTTTTCACATAGTCCCATATTGCTTGGAGACTTTGCTCATTCCTTTTTATCCTTTTTTCTCTATTCTTGTCTTGTTGTTTTGTTTTATTAAGTTGGTCTTCGACCTCTGATACCCTTTCTTCTGCTTGATCCATTCGGCTGTTTAAGCTTGTACATATTTCACTAAGTTCTCGTGTTGTATTTTTCAACTCCATAAGTTCATTTGTATTCCTCTCTGTACTGTCTATTCTTTTCAACATTTCATCGAACCTTTTTTCCAAGTTCTTAGTTTCTTTACATTGGGTTAGAACAAGTTCCTTTAACTCCCAGAAGTTTCTTATCATCCACCTTTTAAAGCCTACTTCAGATAATGGAACACAGTCCTTTTCCATCAGGGCTTGTTCCGTTACTGATGAGTCCTTTTCCATCAGGGCTTGTTCTGCTGCTGATGAGTCCTTTTCCATCAGGGCTTGTTCTGGGGCTGATGAGTCCTTTTCCATCAGGGCTTGTTCCGTTGCTGATGGGTTCTGATTTTGAGTATGCTCAGCCTTCTTAGGCTGTTTTTTTCCCTTCACTGTAGATGAACTGCCTTTCTAATTAGGTTTCTGAGTCGACGTCCGACTTATTGATTCCCAGTGCTGGGATCCGAGCAACCCACTGTGGCAGCCTAAATAGCAGCGATAAGACTGATGGTGCTCTTCTGCCCGGGAATCTCTGGTCTGGCTTCCCTCTTGAGTCCGCAACAAGCGGCTCTGACTTCCCAGAGCTCCAAACTCCGGTCAGTAGGGGAAGCAGTCCCGTTGGCTCTGCATGAAGAGCTGCTGCGCCGAGACGCCGGCAAAACCGCTGCGGCGGCCACAAGAGTCGCACTGGCGACCCGTGGGGCTCCTCCACTGGGAATCGGCTGATTGGTGAGTGACGAAAATTCGTCTAAAAGTGTGGCGTCGTCTCGTTCTCTGGGCTTTCACTGGGAGCTACAATCCCGAGGTGTTAGTGGTCGGCCATCTTGGATCGTATTTTTTAAATATTAAAGAACCGTCTGTAGAATGACTACAATGTTTTCCTTAATCATAACCAACTGCATTACACAACCTTTTTTTTTTGCACAACCTATTTTAAAAAAGAAAACTCCTTCTTTTACTAACCTTAGCGTGACTAACGGAGACCATTTAGAATAAGCGTAAACTGCCTGTTTGGTCCTAAATATCCCTCTTTCTTGAACAACCAGTTATTTTATTTTAGGACAAAACTTCACTACCTAAGATACTTCCTTGTGTAAAACGACTCTCCTTTTCATCTCCTTTGCCGGCGACTCGTCTCTATATTTCTACCTTTCTTTACAGCTCTGACTTCCTGTTGCCTTTGACCTTGTTTTATACATAACTTTTAGATAAGCTTTCATTTAGACAGATTTTGTCTTTTAATAAGAATTGTTCTTAAAAATATTTTCCTATAATTTTGAAATTGTAAACTACCCAGCTAGCCAATTAATACCTATTATTTAATATAACTTTAGATTCTAAATTATGTGACAAGTTTGTTTACAAGCATTTATTCCATTACATTTGCTTGATTAATAGTTTACCTAGATTATCTATGAAGACTGTGACAGTCAGCAGGGAAATTAATTCCCTGGTAACCAGTGTTATAAACTATGAATTTCAGGTGTTTGGCTAAGTAAGGAAACTTATGGTTAAATATAAGGATTTTTTTTCTTACCAACAACTCAGTAGTTAGCTGTTTTCATTTAACCAACAATGTTACATGGCGTAATTATTTATAAAATTATACAAGCAAAAATCATCCTGTTTTCAGCTAGGTCTATAGTATTATAACCCTGATGGCGAATCTCATAGTCTTCAGCAGGGATAAGCACTAAACCTCTTACTCAATAAATGCAAACAAATGCTAACAATCTTTAAGACATTTCTAATCTTATTTTACCAATACTTGTAAAGCCAGCTTATTTATTAAAGATTTTACTTAAGTCAGGTGAACTTGAAGAAGCATTTTCTTCTGATAAACTATTTGATTTAAGCGCTTTCATTTTCTCTAAGCCAATTATTAGAGCTCTTTTGTATATTTTTAATAATGAAACTTTATGTATACAACACACAGATACATGGACATATTAGGCCTGATAATAGAAGTAGATCTTATAGATTCATAAAAACTCTTTTTTTTCTATCTTAAACTTTTAAACTTTTTTTTGAGGCAGGGTCTCACTCTGTCACCCAGAGTGCAGTGACATGCTCTTGGCTGACTGCAACCTCCAGCTCCCGTGCTCAAGCGATTCTCCTGCCTCAGTCTCCCAAGTAGCCGAGATTACAGGTGTGTGCCACTACCACCTGGCTAATTTTTGCATTTTAGTAGAAATGGAGGTTCACCATGTTGGCCAGCCTGGTTTTGGACTCCTGACCTCAAATGATCCACCCACCTCAGTCTCCCAAAGTACTGGGAATACAGGTGTGAGCTACCATGCCCAGCCCTTTCAAACTCTTCAAAATCAGATAGCAAAACTTACATCTCAGAGTACAGAGGAAGAAGTCTGGTGTGTTAGAGGGAAATTAAAATGGATTTAATTGCCAATTAAACATGACATACAGAAATCTATTATAAAGACTTTTGAACACCCATACCCACACACCCCCACCCCCCACACAAGCATCCTATAGCTTTTACTTCAAAACTGTAGCCATGAGATATTAATATAAATTTGCCAGCTTGCAAAAACACATTTGGATCTAAACAGTGGTTTTTATCTCAGTAGAAAAGTAACAGCAGATGTAAAGCAGGCAGAAAAGAAAATAGAGAAAGGGAGGATGAGGAACTCCACAGTTTGCAGGTCGACCTTAGGGCTCTCTTACCTTGATGTAAACGTGCACGAAGACCATATATTTTTGTTTTACACAAACTCCAGCCAGCAGAGGCACCACAAAACCAATGGAGTTGCCTGCAAGGGGGTCATTCTTCTTGTTTTCCCCTCATTCTTAGATTATTTGTTTCCCACCTTTTCTCTTCTTTTGCTAAAGGAGGACGTGAGCTGTGGCCTCAGGGTGTGTGCAGTGGGTCACAGTGTGCTGCTTGTGGGTGGGACTCCACAGGATCTCACCACTGATTCATTTCTTCCCTCTCATGTGTCGCAGTTTCTATCTCCAAAGGTCTAAACACTTCAAGGAGGGCTCAAAATGCGAGTGACCAGCTCCCACATGTGCTTCCTGGACAAACCTTTTTGAAACTAATTTTGTTGGGGATTCCCTGTAGGCCACTCAAATCACGGTGGGTCCACCCCAAGGCAGTCCCATAAGCCCTCCTCATGACCTCCTACCTTTCAGCTGGAAGGAGCAAAATACCCTTTCTCTCTCTGTCTCTCTCTTTTTTTTCTTTTGAGATGGAGTCTTGCTCTGTCACCAGGCTGGAGTGCAGTGGTCTGACCTTGGCTCACTGCAACCTCTACCACCTGGGTTCCAGTGATTCCCCTGCCTCAGCCTCC
This sequence comes from Callithrix jacchus, assembly GCF_049354715.1. NCBI lineage: Eukaryota > Metazoa > Chordata > Mammalia > Primates > Cebidae > Callithrix > Callithrix jacchus. The sequence goes on from NC_133523.1 coordinate 47,737,841, forward strand.
GAAGTAGATGGGACTCCAGGTGCTCACCACCATGCCTGGCTAATTTTTGTACTTTCAGTAGAGACGGGGTTTCATCATGTTGGCCAGGCTAGTCTCGAACTCCTGACCTCACATGATCTGCCCGCCTTGGCCTCCCAAAGTGCTGGGATTACAGGCATGAGCCGCCGTGTCTGGCCGGAGTGATATGCTTTTCTACCTGCATCCACAAACTATTACAGACCATCACAGGTGGCTGGAGACCATCTGTAATTTCCTTTGGTTCAGACAATTGCTTGTCCTGTGAGAAACTGAAACCTGGTACTTTCTCAATGTGAACTAGGAATAGTTTCACTTCATGGGGAATTGCAACCTACTTATTTTAGAAAATTGAGTGATATTCGAGTATCACATCCATATGTACTTCTCCATGGGGTGTGGAAAAAAGAACGAAAGGTCTCTTTTTGTGATACTTACGAGATTTGAGCTTTTAAAAAGATACATATGCACATGTGTATGTACATATATATGTACACATATACACATATGTATCTTTTACAAATATATATATATATCTTTATAAAAGATATTGTGCTGTGGTCAAAGAGATAATTTCTTAGGATTTCAATTGTTTTGCATTTGCTTAGGAGGGTTTTACTTCTAATTATGTGATTGGTTTTAGAGTATGTGCCATGTAGTGGTAAGAAGAACGGAAATTCTGGTTTGGGGGCATAGAGTGCTCTGTAGATATCTTGTAGTTATCTATCAGGTCCGTTTGGTCCAGTGCTGAGTTCAGTTCCTGACTATCTTTCTTGATGATCTGTCTATTATTGTAAGTGAGGTGTTAGCCTCCCGAGTAGTTTCTCTCTCTCTCTAGATATATGTGTGTGTGTGTGTGTGTGTGTATCTGTGTGTCACAGACAGACACACAGACACACATACACACACAGACACACACATGGTTACAATTATCTGGCCTGAGAAAAGAGACAGGGAACCAAAGATTCTTCTTTATAACACCTTTTTTCTGGCCAGGAATGCAGCAGAAACACATACTCCTCTCCGTCGTACCTGAGATCCAGCGTTCTTGCCTTCTTCTCCAGTAACGAGTCTCCACTCCCCACCTGTAGTTCTTGCAGAGGAAGACCAATTGTCCTTACACGCCTGTGTACACAAGCACACTTATAGTTGTTTTGAATTTCAAAATCTCTAAGCTCTGGCCTCACCCATTTTGTACTGGAGTTCATGTTGCTAAGAGGCATGCCTGTTCATTTTTACTTCCACATTATTACTCTTGTTTTCCCATTTTATTTCAGAATGCGGGCGTGTAGAATGCATGTTTGTTAGAAAAATAGATTGTGTGATGCTGAGGTTTGGAGAATAAATGAATCCATAAACTCAGGCAGTGAGCATAGCACCCAAAAGGCAGTTTTTCAGCCCTCGCCTTCCTCCATCTCTCCCCACTCTAAACATCTCCCACGGCTACTGTTTCTTTATCTATGTCCGTGTGCACTCAACGTTTAGCTCCTATTTAAGAGCGAGAACATGTGATATCTGGCTTTTTGTTTCTTCTTTACATCACTTAGGCTAATGACCTCTAGCTCCATCCACGCTGCTACAAAAGACACGATTTCCTTTTTCATTGCTGTGTAGTATTCTGTGGTACATGTATCCAGTCCGTTGTCGATGGACACCTGGATTTATTCCAAGTCTGTGTTATGGTGAACGGTGCTGCAGTGAACATGTAAATGCATCCGTCTTTTTGGTGGGATGATTTACTTTCCTTTGGGCACGGACCTACCAGTGGGTATGCTGGGTCGAATGGTAGTTCAACTCAGTTTTTGAGACATCTTCCAACTGCTCTCACAGCGGCTGAGCTAATTTATGTTTCACCAGCACTTGCTCTGTTTTCTTCACAGCCTTGCCAGCATCTGCTATTTTTTGACTTTTTAGTAATAACCATCCAGACACATTTCACAGTGTCGCATTGTGGTTTTAATTTGCATTTCCCTAAAGATTAGTCATGTTAAAGATTTTTTCATATGCTTCTTGGCCATATATGTGTCTTCTTTAGAGAAGTGTCTGTTTATGTCCTTTGCCCAGTTTTTAATGAAGCCGTTTGCTTTTTTGCTTGTTGATTTGTGTAAGTTGCTTATAGATTCTGAATATTAGACCTACACTGGGTCTGCAGGTTAATTAGGTCCCACTCATCAGTTTCTGTTTTCATTTAATTGCCTTTGAGAACTTAGCTGTAAACATTTTGCCAATGCCTGTATCAAGGAGGATGTTTCCTATGGGGTTTTTGTATTTTTTCCTTTGAGCCGGAGTCTGGCTCTGCTGCCCATGTGGCAGAGGGCAATGGTGCAACCTCGGCTCACTGCAGCCTCCATCTCCTGGGTTCAAGGAATTCTCCTGCCTCAGCCTCCCAAGTAGCTGGAACTATAGACAGCTGCCACCACACCCAGCTGATTCTGTGTGTGTGTGTATTTTTAGTAGAGATGGGTTTCACCACGTTCTTTGATTACCCATAGCTTAGCTCCCAATTATAAGTGAGAACATCTGGTACTTGGTTTTCCATCGCTGCATTAGTTCCCTCAGCATCACAGCCCCCGGCTTCATCCACGTTGCTGTAAAAGACATTCTTTCACTTTCTTCAAGGACTGGGTAGTATTTTGCTGGGTTTATTTACCACATTCACTCATCGGTTGATGGGCACTTAGGTTGATTCCACATCTTTGCAATTATGAATTTGGCTGCAATAAATATTTGTCTGCAAGTGTGTTTTTGATGGACTGATGTATTTTCCTTTGGGACACAAACATGGGTTGGCTGCAGTGGGATGCTGGTGGGTGCAGGGGTACTAGTCGGTGTTCAATGCAGTGGTGTCAGCAAGGCTGGGTGGGGTGGGCAGGGGCCCCACAGGTGCTTGTGTGGTGGTGGTGCTAGCACGGTGGGGGTGTGCTGGTCTCACAGGACTCTGTGCTCTCTGTGCACGCTCTCACGCAGGTGGATGTGCTGGTCTCACAGGACTCTGTGCTCTGTGCACGCTCTCACGCAGGTGGATGTGCTGGTCTCACAGGACTCTGTGCTCTCTGTGCACGCTCTCACGCAGGTGGATGTGCTGGTCTCACAGGACTCTGTGCTCTGTGCACGCTCTCACGCAGGTGGATGTGCTGGTCTCACAGGACTCTGTGCTCTCTGTGCACGCTCTCACGCAGGTGGATGTGCTGGTCTCACAGGACTCTGTGCTCTCTGTGCACGCTCTCACGCAGGTGGATGTGCTGGTCTCACAGGACTATCTCTGTGCTCTCTGTGCACGCTCTCACGCAGGTGGATGTGCTGGTCTCACAGGACTCTGTGCTCTCTGTGCACGCTCTCACGCAGGTGGATGTGCTGGTCTCACAGGACTCTGTGCTCTGTGCACGCTCTCACGCAGGTGGATGTGCTGGTCTCACAGGACTCTGTGCTCTCTGTGCACGCTCTCACGCAGGTGGATGTGCTGGTCTCACAGGACTCTGTGCTCTGTGCACGCTCTCACGCAGGTGGATGTGCTGGTCTCACAGGACTCTGTGCTCTCTGTGCACGCTCTCACGCAGGTGGATGTGCTGGTCTCACAGGACTCTGTGCTCTCTGTGCACGCTCTCACGCAGGTGGATGTGCTGGTCTCACAGGACTCTGTGCTCTCTGTGCACGCTCTCACGCAGGTGGATGTGCTGGTCTCACAGGACTATCTCTGTGCTCTCTGTGCACGCTCTCACGCAGGTGGATGTGCTGGTCTCACAGGACTCTGTGCTCTCTGTGCACGCTCTCACGCAGGTGGATGTGCTGGTCTCACAGGACTCTGTGCTCTCTGTGCACGCTCTCACGCAGGTGGATGTGCTGGTCTCACAGGACTATCTCTGTGCTCTCTGTGCACGCTCTCACGCAGGTGGATGTGCTGGTCTCACAGGTCTCTGTGCTCTCTGTGCACGCTCTCACGCAGGTGGATGTGCTGGTCTCACAGGACTATCTCTGTGATCTCTGTGCACGCTCTCACGCAGGTGGATGTGCTGGTCTCACAGGACTCTGTGCTCTCTGTGCACGCTCTCACGCAGATGGATGTGCTGGTCTCACAGGACTATCTCTGTGCTCTCTGTGCACGCTCTCACGCAGGTGGATGTGCTGGTCTCACAGGACTATCTCTGTGCTCTCTGTGCACGCTCTCACGCAGGTGGATGTGCTGGTCTCACAGGACTATGTGCTCTCTGTGCACGCTCTCACGCAGGTGGATGTGCTGGTCTCACAGGACTATCTCTGTACTCTCTGTGCACGCTCTCACGCAGGTGGATGTGCTGGTCTCACAGGACTCTGTGCTCTCTGTGCACGCTCTCACGCAGGTGGATGTGCTGGTCTCACAGGACTCTGTGCTCTCTGTGCACGCTCTCACGCAGGTGGATGTGCTGGTCTCACAGGACTATCTCTGTGCTCTCTGTGCACGCTCTCACGCAGGTGGATGTGCTGGTCTCACAGGTCTCTGTGCTCTCTGTGCACGCTCTCACGCAGGTGGATGTGCTGGTCTCACAGGACTCTGTGCTCTCTGTGCACGCTCTCACGCAGGTGGATGTGCTGGTCTCACAGGACTATCTCTGTGCTCTCTGTGCACGCTCTCACGCAGGTGGATGTGCTGGTCTCACAGGTCTCTGTGCTCTCTGTGCACGCTCTCACGCAGGTGGATGTGCTGGTCTCACAGGACTATCTCTGTGATCTCTGTGCACGCTCTCACGCAGGTGGATGTGCTGGTCTCACAGGACTCTGTGCTCTCTGTGCACGCTCTCACGCAGATGGATGTGCTGGTCTCACAGGACTATCTCTGTGCTCTCTGTGCACGCTCTCACGCAGGTGGATGTGCTGGTCTCACAGGACTATCTCTGTGCTCTCTGTGCACGCTCTCACGCAGGTGGATGTGCTGGTCTCACAGGACTATGTGCTCTCTGTGCACGCTCTCACGCAGGTGGATGTGCTGGTCTCACAGGACTATCTCTGTACTCTCTGTGCACGCTCTCACGCAGGTGGATGTGCTGGTCTCACAGGACTCTGTGCTCTCTGTGCACGCTCTCACGCAGGTGGATGTGCTGGTCTCACAGGACTCTGTGCTCTCTGTGCACGCTCTCACGCAGGTGGATGTGCTGGTCTCACAGGACTATCTCTGCTCTCTGTGCACGCTCTCACGCAGGTGGATGTGCTGGTCTCACAGGTCTCTGTGCTCTCTGTGCACGCTCTCATGCAGGTGGATGTGCTGGTCTCACAGGACTATCTCTGTGCTCTCTGTGCACGCTCTCACGCAGGTGGATGTGCTGGTCTCACAGGACTCTGTGCTCTCTGTGCACGCTCTCACGCAGGTGGATGTGCTGGTCTCACAGGACTATGTGCTCTCTGTGCACGCTCTCACGCAGGTGGATGTGCTGGTCTCACAGGACTATCTCTGTGCTCTCTGTGCACGCTCTCACGCAGGTGGATGTGCTGGTCTCACAGGACTATCTCTGTGCTCTCTGTGCACGCGCTCACGCAGGTGGATGTGCTGGTCTCACAGGACTCTGTGCACGCTCTCACGCAGGTGGATGTGCTGGTCTCACAGGACTATCTCTGTGCTCTCTGTGCACGCTCTCACGCAGGTGGATGTGCTGGTCTCACAGGACTATGTGCTCTCTGTGCACGCTCTCACGCAGGTGGATGTGCTGGTCTCACAGGACTATCTCTGTGCTCTCTGTGCACGCTCTCACGCAGGTGGATGTGCTGCTCTCACAGGACTCTGTGCTCTCTGTGCACGCTCTCACGCAGATGGATGTGCTGGTCTCACAGGACTATCTCTGTGCTCTCTGTGCACGCTCTCACGCAGGTGGATGTGCTGGTCTCACAGGACTCTGTGCTCTGTGCACGCTCTCACGCAGGTGGATGTGCTGGTCTCACAGGACTCTGTGCTCTCTGTGCACGCTCTCACGCAGGTGGATGTGCTGGTCTCACAGGACTCTGTGCTCTCTGTGCACGCTCTCACGCAGGTGGATGTGCTGGTCTCACAGGACTATCTCTGTGCTCTCTGTGCACGCTCTCACGCAGGTGGATGTGCTGGTCTCACAGGACTCTGTGCTCTCTGTGCACGCTCTCACGCAGGTGGATGTGCTGGTCTCACAGGACTCTGTGCTCTCTGTGCACGCTCTCACGCAGGTGGATGTGCTGGTCTCACAGGACTATCTCTGTGCTCTCTGTGCACGCTCTCACGCAGGTGGATGTGCTGGTCTCACAGGTCTCTGTGCTCTCTGTGCACGCTCTCACGCAGGTGGATGTGCTGGTTTCACAGGACTATGTCTGTGATCTCTGTGCACGCTCTCACGCAGGTGGATGTGCTGGTCTCACAGGACTCTGTGCTCTCTGTGCACGCTCTCACGCAGATGGATGTGCTGGTCTCACAGGACTATCTCTGTGCTCTCTGTGCACGCTCTCACGCAGGTGGATGTGCTGGTCTCACAGGACTATCTCTGTGCTCTCTGTGCACGCTCTCACGCAGGTGGATGTGCTGGTCTCACAGGACTATGTGCTCTCTGTGCACGCTCTCACATAGGTGGATGTGCTGGTCTCACAGGACTATCTCTGTACTCTCTGTGCACGCTCTCACGCAGGTGGATGTGCTGGTCTCACAGGACTCTGTGCTCTCTGTGCACGCTCTCACGCAGGTGGATGTGCTGGTCTCACAGGACTCTGTGCTCTCTGTGCACGCTCTCACGCAGGTGGATGTGCTGGTCTCACAGGACTATCTCTGTGCTCTCTGTGCACGCTCTCACGCAGGTGGATGTGCTGGTCTCACAGGTCTCTGTGCTCTCTGTGCACGCTCTCACGCAGGTGGATGTGCTGGTCTCACAGGACTCTGTGCTCTGTGCACGCTCTCACGCAGGTGGATGTGCTGGTCTCACAGGACTATCTCTGTGCTCTCTGTGCACGCTCTCACGCAGGTGGATGTGCTGGTCTCACAGGTCTCTGTGCTCTCTGTGCACGCTCTCACGCAGGTGGATGTGCTGGTCTCACAGGACTATCTCTGTGATCTCTGTGCACGCTCTCACGCAGGTGGATGTGCTGGTCTCACAGGACTCTGTGCTCTCTGTGCACGCTCTCACGCAGATGGATGTGCTGGTCTCACAGGACTATCTCTGTGCTCTCTGTGCACGCTCTCACGCAGGTGGATGTGCTGGTCTCACAGGACTATCTCTGTGCTCTCTGTGCACGCTCTCACGCAGGTGGATGTGCTGGTCTCACAGGACTATGTGCTCTCTGTGCACGCTCTCACGCTGGTGGATGTGCTGGTCTCACAGGACTATCTCTGTACTCTCTGTGCACGCTCTCACGCAGGTGGATGTGCTGGTCTCACAGGACTCTGTGCTCTCTGTGCACGCTCTCACGCAGGTGGATGTGCTGGTCTCACAGGACTCTGTGCTCTCTGTGCACGCTCTCACGCAGGTGGATGTGCTGCTCTCACAGGACTATCTCTGTGCTCTCTGTGCACGCTCTCACGCAGGTGGATGTGCTGGTCTCACAGGTCTCTGTGCTCTCTGTGCACGCTCTCATGCAGGTGGATGTGCTGGTCTCACAGGACTATCTCTGTGCTCTCTGTGCACGCTCTCACGCAGGTGGATGTGCTGGTCTCACAGGACTCTGTGCTCTCTGTGCACGCTCTCACGCAGGTGGATGTGCTGGTCTCACAGGACTATGTGCTCTCTGTGCACGCTCTCACGCAGGTGGATGTGCTGGTCTCACAGGACTATCTCTGTGCTCTCTGTGCACGCTCTCACGCAGGTGGATGTGCTGGTCTCACAGGACTATCTCTGTGCTCTCTGTGCACGCGCTCACGCAGGTGGATGTGCTGGTCTCACAGGACTCTGTGCACGCTCTCACGCAGGTGGATGTGCTGGTCTCACAGGACTATCTCTGTGCTCTCTGTGCACGCTCTCACGCAGGTGGATGTGCTGGTCTCACAGGACTCTGTGCTCTGTGCACGCTCTCACGCAGGTGGATGTGCTGGTCTCACAGGACTCTGTGCTCTCTGTGTACGCTCTCACGCAGGTGGATGTGCTGGTCTCACAAGACTATCTCTGTGCTCTCTGTGCACGCTCTCACGCAGGAGGATGTGCTGGTCTCACAGGACTATCTCTGTGCTCTCTGTGCACGCTCTCACGCAGGTGGATGTGCTGGTCTCACAGGATTATGTGCTCTCTGTGCACGCTCTCACGCAGGTGGATGTGCTGGTCTCACAGGACTCTGTGCTCTCTGTGCACGCTCTCACGCAGGTGGGTGTGCTGGTCTCACAGGACTATCTCTGTGCTCTCTGTGCACGCTCTCACGCAGGTGGATGTGCTGGTCTCACAGGACTCTGTGCTCTCTGTGCACGCTCTCACGCAGGTGGATGTGCTGGTCTCACAGGACTCTGTGCTCTCTGTGCACGCTCTCACGCAGGTGGATGTGCTGGTCTCACAGGACTCTGTGCTCTCTGTGCACGCTCTCACGCAGGTGGATGTGCTGGTCTCACAGGACTATCTCTGTGCTCTCTGTGCACGCTCTCACGCAGGTGGATGTGCTGGTCTCACAGGTCTCTGTGCTCTCTGTGCACGCTCTCACGCAGGTGGATGTGCTGGTCTCACAGGACTATCTCTGTGCTCTCTGTGCACGCTCTCACGCAGGTGGATGTGCTGGTCTCACAGGACTCTGTGCTCTCTGTGCACGCTCTCACGCAGGTGGATGTGCTGGTCTCACAGGACTATGTGCTCTCTGTGCACGCTCTCACGCAGGTGGATGTGCTGGTCTCACAGGACTATCTCTGTGCTCTCTGTGCACGCTCTCACGCAGGTGGATGTGCTGGTCTCACAGGACTATCTCTGTGCTCTCTGTGCACGCGCTCACGCAGGTGGATGTGCTGGTCTCACAGGACTCTGTGCACGCTCTCACGCAGGTGGATGTGCTGGTCTCACAGGACTATGTGCTCTCTGTGCACGCTCTCACGCAGGTGGATGTGCTGGTCTCACAGGACTATGTGCTCTCTGTGCACGCTCTCACGCAGGTGGATGTGCTGGTCTCACAGGACTCTGTGCTCTGTGCACGCTCTCACGCAGGTGGATGTGCTGGTCTCACAGGTCTCTGTGCTCTCTGTGCACGCTCTCACGCAGGTGGATGTGCTGGTCTCACAGGACTATCTCTGTGCTCTCTGTGCACGCTCTCACGCAGGTGGATGTGCTGCTCTCACAGGACTATCTCTGTGCTCTCTGTGCACGCTCTCACGCAGGTGGATGTGCTGGTCTCACAGGACTATCTCTGTGCTCTCTGTGCACGCTCTCACGCAGGTGGATGTGCTGGTCTCACAGGATTATGTGCTCTCTGTGCACGCTCTCACGCAGGTGGATGTGCTGGTCTCACAGGACTCTGTGCTCTCTGTGCACGCTCTCACGCAGGTGGGTGTGCTGGTCTCACAGGACTATCTCTGTGCTCTCTGTGCACGCTCTCACGCAGGTGGATGTGCTGGTCTCACAGGACTCTGTGCTCTCTGTGCACGCTCTCACGCAGGTGGATGTGCTGGTCTCACAGGACTCTGTGCTCTCTGTGCACGCTCTCACGCAGGTGGATGTGCTGGTCTCACAGGACTATCTCTGTGCTCTCTGTGCACGCTCTCACGCAGGTGGATGTGCTGGTCTCACAGGACTATCTCTGTGCTCTCTGTGCACGCTCTCACGCAGGTGGATGTGCTGGTCTCACAGGACTATGTGCTCTCTGTGCACGCTCTCACGCAGGTGGATGTGCTGGTCTCACAGGACTCTGTGCTCTCTCTGCACGCTCTCACGCAGGTGGATGTGCTGGTCTCACAGGACTATCTCTGTGCTCTCTGTGCACGCTCTCACGCAGGTGGATGTGCTGGTCTCACAGGACTCTGTGCTCTCTGTGCACGCTCTCACGCAGGTGGATGTGCTGGTCTCACAGGACTCTGTGCTCTCTGTGCACGCTCTCACGCAGGTGGATGTGCTGGTCTCACAGGACTCTGTGCTCTCTGTGCACGCTCTCACGCAGGTGGATGTGCTGGTCTCACAGGACTATCTCTGTGCTCTCTGTGCACGCTCTCACGCAGGTGGATGTGCTGGTCTCACAGGACTATGTGCTCTCTGTGCACGCTCTCACGCAGGTGGATGTGCTGGTCTCACAGGACTCTGTGCTCTCTCTGCACGCTCTCACGCAGGTGGATGTGCTGGTCTCACAGGACTATCTCTGTGCTCTCTGTGCACGCTCTCACGCAGGTGGATGTGCTGGTCTCACAGGACTATCTCTGTGCTCTCTGTGCACGCTCTCACGCAGGTGGATGTGCTGGTCTTACAGGACTATCTCTGTGCTCTCTGTGCACGCTCTCACGCAGGTGGATGTGCTGGTCTCACAGGACTCTGTGCTCTGTGCACGCTCTCACGCAGGTGGATGTGCTGGTCTCACAGGACTATCTCTGTGCTCTCTGTGCACGCTCTCACGCAGGTGGATGTGCTGGTCTCACAGGACTATCTCTGTGCTCTCTGTGCACGCTCTCACGCAGGTGGTTGTGCTGGTCTCACAGGACTATCTCTGTGCTCTCTGTGCACGCTCTCACGCAGGTGGATGTGCTGGTCTCACAGGACTCTGTGCTCTCTGTGCACGCTCTCACGCAGGTGGATGTGCTGGTCTCACAGGTCTCTGTGCTCTCTGTGCACGCTCTCACGCAGGTGGATGTGCTGGTCTCACTGGACTCTGTGCTCTCTGTGCACGCTCTCACGCAGGTGGATGTGCTGGTCTCACAGGACTCTGTGCTCTCTGTGCACGCTCTCACGTAGGTGGATGTGCTGGTCTCACAGGACTCTGTGCTCTCTGTGCACGCTCTCACGTAGGTGGATGTGCTGGTCTCACAGGACTCTGTGTTCTCTGTGCACGCTCTCACGCAGGTGGATGTGCTGGTCTCACAGGACTATGTACTCTCTGTGCACGCTCTCACGCAGGTGGATGTGCTGGTCTCACAGGACTGTGCTCTCTGTGCACGCTCTCACGCAGGTGGATGTGCTGGTCTCACAGGACTATCTCTGTGCTCTCTGTGCACGCTCTCACGCAGGTGGATGTGCTGGTCTCACAGGACTCTGTGCTCTCTGTGCACGCTCTCACGCAGGTGGATGTGCTGGTCTCACAGGACTCTGTGCTCTGTGCACGCTCTCACGCAGGTGGATGTGCTGGTCTCACAGGACTCTGTGCTCTCTGTGCACGCTCTCACGCAGGTGGATGTGCTGGTCTCACAGGACTATCTCTGTGCTCTCTGTGCACGCTCTCACGCAGGTGGATGTGCTGGTCTCACAGGACTATCTCTGTGCTCTCTGTGCACGCTCTCACGCAGGTGGACGTGCTGGTCTCACTGGACTCTGTGCTCTCTGTGCACGCTCTCACTCAGGTGGATGTGCTGGTCTCACAGGACTCTGTGCTCTCTGTGCACGCTCTCACCCAGGTGGATGTGCTGGTCTCACAGGACTCTGTGCTCTGTTCACGCTCTCACGCAGGTGGATGTGCTGGTCTCACAGGACTCTGTGCTCTCTGTGCACGCTCTCACGCAGGTGGATGTGCTGGTCTCACAGGACTCTGTGCTCTCTGTGCACGCTCGCACGCAGATGGATGTGCTGGTCTCACAGGACTCTGTGCTCTCTGTGCACGCTCTCACGCAGGTCGATGTGCTGGTCTCACAGGACTCTGTGCTCTCTGTGCACGCTCTCACGCAGGTGGATGTGCTGGTCTCACAGGACTGTGTGCTCTCTGTGCACGCTCTCACGCAGGTGGATGTACTGGTCTCACAGGACTATCTCTGTGCTCTCTGTGCACGCTCTCACGCAGGTGGATGTGCTGGTCTCACAGGACTCTGTGCTCTCTGTGCACGCTCTCACGCAGGTGGATGTGCTGGTCTCACAGGACTCTGTGCTCTGTGCACGCTCTCACGCAGGTGGATGTGCTGGTCTCACAGGACTCTGTGCTCTGTGCACGCTCTCACTCAGGTGGATGTGCAGGTCTCACAGGACTCTGTGCTCTGTGCACGCTCTCACGCAGGTGGATGTGCTGGTCTCACAGGACTCTGTGCTCTGTGCACGCTCTCACGCAGGTGGATGTGCTGGTCTCACAGGACTCTGTGCTCTGTGCACGCTCTCACGCAGGTGGATGTGCTGGTCTCACAGGACTCTGTGCTCTCTGTGCACGCTCTCACGCAGGTGGATGTGCTGGTCTCACAGGACTCTGTGCTCTCTGTGCACGCTCTCACGCAGGTGGATGTGCTGGTCTCACAGGACTCTGTGCTCTCTGTGCACGCTCTCACGCAGGTGGATGTGCTGGTCTCACAGGACTCTGTGCTCTCTGTGCACGCTCTCACGCAGGTGGATGTGCTGGTCTCACAGGACTCTGTGCTCTCTGTGCACGCTCTCACGCAGGTGGATGTGCTGGTCTCACAGGACTCTGTGCTCTGTGCACGCTCTCACGCAGGTGGATGTGCTGGTCTCACAGGACTATCTCTGTGCTCTGTGCACGCTCTCACGCATGTGGATGTGCTGGTCTCACAGGACTGTGCTCTCTGTGCACGCTCTCACGCAGGTGGATGTGCTGGTCTCACAGGACTCTCTGCTCTCTGTGCACGCTCTCACGCAGGTAGATGTGCTGGTCTCACAGGACTCTGTGCTCTGTGCACGCTCTCACGCAGGTGGATGTTCTGGTCTCACGGGACTCTGTGCTCTCTGTGCACGCTCTCACGCAGGTGGATGTCCTGGTCTAACAGGACTCTGTGCTCTGTGCACGCTCTCACGCAGGTGGATGTGCTGGTCTCACAGGACTGTGCTCTCTGTGCACGCTCTCACGCAGGTGGATGTGCTGGTCTCACAGGACTCTGTGCTCTCTGTGCACGCTCTCATGCAGGTGGCTGTGCTGGTCTCACAGGACTCTGTGCTCTGTGCACGCTCTCACGCAGGTGGATGTGCTGGTCTCACAGGACTATCTCTGTGCTCTGTGCACGCTCTCACGCAGGTGGATGTGCTGGTCTCACAGGACTGTGCTCTCTGTGCACGCTCTCACGCAGGTGGATGTGCTCGTCTCACAGGACTCTGTGCTCTCTGTGCACGCTCTCACGCAGGTGGATGTGCTGGTCTCACAGGACTCTGTGCTCTCTGTGCACGCTCTCACGCAGGTGGATGTGCTGGTCTCACAGGACTCTCTGCTCTCTGTGCACGCTCTCACGCAGGTGGATGTGCTGGTCTCACAGGACTCTGTGCTCTCTGTGCACGCTCTCACGCAGGTGGATGTGCTGGTCTCACAGGACTATCTCTGTGCTCTCTGTGCACGCTCTCACGCAGGTGGATGTGCTGGTCTCACAGGACTATCTCTGTGCTCTCTTTGCACGCTCTCACGCAGGTGGATGTGCTGGTCTCACAGGACTATCTCTGTGCACGCTCTCACGCAGGTGGATGTGCTGGTCTCACAGGACTCTGTGCTCTCTGTGCACGCTCTCACGCAGGTGGATGTGCTGGTCTCACAGGACTATCTCTGTGCTCTCTGTGCACGCTCTCACGCAGGTGGATGTGCTGGTCTCACAGGACTCTGTGCTCTCTGTGCACGCTCTCACGCAGGTGGATGTGCTGGTCTCACAGGACTATCTCTGTGCTCTCTGTGCACGCTCTCACGCAGGTGGATGTGCTGGTCTCACAGGACTCTGTGCTCTCTGTGCACGCTCTCACGCAGGTGGATGTGCTGGTCTCACAGGACTATCTCTGTGCTCTCTGTGCACGCTCTCACGCAGGTGGATGTGCTGGTCTCACAGGACTCTGTGCTCTCTGTGCACGCTCTCACGCAGGTGGATGTGCTGGTCTCACAGGACTATCTCTGTGCTCTCTGTGCACGCTCTCACGCAGGTGGATGTGCTGGTCTCACAGGACTCTGTGCTCTCTGTGCACGCTCTCACGCAGGTGGATGTGCTGGTCTCACAGGACTATCTCTGTGCTCTCTGGGCACGCTCTCACGCAGGTGGATGTGCTGGTCTCACAGGACTATCTCTGTGCTCTCTGTGCATGCTCTCACGCAGGTGGATGTGCTGGTCTCACAGGACTATCTCTGTGCTCTCTGTGCACGCTCTCACGCAGGTGGATGTGCTGGTCTCACAGGACTCTGTGCTCTCTGTGCACGCTCTCACGCAGGTGGATGTGCTGGTCTCACTGGACTCTGTGCTCTCTGTGCACGCTCTCACCCAGGTGGATGTGCTGGTCTCACAGGACTCTGTGCTCTCTGTGCACGCTCTCACCCAGGTGGATGTGCTGGTCTCACAGGACTCTGTGCTCTGTGCACGCTCTCACGCAGGTGGATGTGCTGGTCTCACAGGACTCTGTGCTCTCTGTGCACGCTCTCACGCAGGTGGATGTACTGGTCTCACAGGACTATCTCTGTGCTCTCTGTGCACGCTCTCACGCAGGTGGATGTGCTGGTCTCACAGGACTATCTCTGTGCTCTCTGTGCACGCTCTCACGCAGGTGGATGTGCTGGTCTCACAGGACTCTGTGCTCTGTGCACGCTCTCACGCAGGTGGATGTGCTGGTCTCACAGGACTGTGCTCTCTGTGCACGCTCTCACGCAGGTGGATGTGCTGGTCTCACAGGACTATCTCTGTGCTCTCTGTGCACGCTCTCACGCAGGTGGATGTGCTGGTCTCACAGGACTCTGTGCTCTCTGTGCACGCTCTCACGCAGGTGGATGTACTGGTCTCACAGGACTATCTCTGTGCTCTCTGTGCACGCTCTCACGCAGGTGGATGTGCTGGTCTCACAGGACTATCTCTGTGCTCTCTGTGCACGCTCTCACGCAGGTGGATGTGCTGGTCTCACAGGACTCTGTGCTCTCTGTGCACGCTCTCACGCAGGTGGATGTGCTGGTCTCACAGGACTATCTCTGTGCTCTCTGTGCACGCTCTCACGCAGGTGGATGTGCTGGTCTCACAGGACTATCTCTGTGCTCTCTGTGCACGCTCTCACGCAGGTGGATGTGCTGGTCTCACAGGACTCTGTGCTCTCTGTGCACGCTCTCACGCAGGTGGATGTGCTGGTCTCACAGGACTCTGTGCTCTCTGTGCACGCTCTCACACAGGTGAGTGTTCTGGTCTCACAGGACTCTGTGCTCTCTGTGCACGCTCTCACGCAGGTGGGTGTTCTGGTCTCACAGGACTCTGTGCTGTCTGTGCACGCTCTCACGCAGGTGGATGTGCTGGTCTCACAGGACTATCTCTGTGCTCTCTGTGCACGCTCTCACGCAGGTGGATGTGCTGGTCTCACAGGACTATGTGCCCTCTGTGCACACTCTCACGCAGGTGGATGTGCTGGTCTCACAGGACTCTGTGCTCTCTGTGCACGCTCTCACGCAGGTGGGTGTTCTGGTCTCACAGGACTCTGTGCTCTCTGTGCACGCTCTCACGCAGGTGGATGTGCTGGTCTCACAGGACTCTGTGCTCTCTGTGCACGCTCTCACGCAGGTGGATGTGCTGGTCTCACAGGACTCTGTGCTCTCTGTGCACGGTCTCTCGCAGGTGGATGTGCTGGTCTCACAGGACTCTTTGCTCTGTGCACGCTCTCACGCAGGTGGATGTGCTCGTCTCACAGGACTCTGTGCTCTGTGCACGCTCTCACGCAGGTGGATGTGCTGGTCTCACAGGACTATGTGCTCTGTGCACGCTCTCACGCAGGTGGGTGTTCTGGTCTCACAGGACTCTGTGCTCTCTGTGCACGCTCTCACGCAGGTGGATGTGCTGGTCTCACAGGACTCTGTGCTCTCTGTGCACGGTCTCTCGCAGGTGGATGTGCTGGTCTCACAGGACTCTGTGCTCTGTGCACGCTCTCACGCAGGTGGATGTGCTGGTCTCACAGGACTCTGTGCTCTCTGTGCACGGTCTCTCGCAGGTGGATGTGCTGGTCTCACAGGACTCTGTGCTCTGTGCACGCTCTCACGCAGGTGGATGTGCTCGTCTCACAGGACTCTGTGCTCTGTGCACGCTCTCACGCAGGTGGATGTGCTGGTCTCACAGGACTATGTGCTCTGTGCACGCTCTCACGCAGGTGGGTGTTCTGGTCTCACAGGACTCTGTGCTCTCTGTGCACGCTCTCACGCAGGTGGATGTGCTGGTCTCACAGGACTATGTGCTCTGTGCACGCTCTCACGCAGGTGGGTGTTCTGGTCTCACAGGACTCTGTGCTCTCTGTGCACGCTCTCACGCAGGTGGGTGTTCTGGTCTCACAGGACTCTGTGCTCTCTGTGCACGCTCTCACGCAGGTGGATGTGCTGGTCTCACAGGACTCTGTGCTCTGTGCACGCTCTCACGCAGGTGGATGTGCTGGTCTCACAGGACTCTGTGCTCTGTGCACGCTCTCACGCAGGTGGATGTGCTGGTCTCACAGGACTCTGTGCTCTCTGTGCACGCTCTCACGCAGGTGGATGTGCTGGTCTCACAGGACTATGTGCTCTGTGCACGCTCTCACGCAGGTGGGTGTTCTGGTCTCACAGGACTCTGTGCTCTCTGTGCACGCTCTCACGCAGGTGGGTGTTCTGGTCTCACAGGACTCTGTGCTCTCTGTGCACGCTCTCACGCAGGTGGATGTGCTGGTCTCACAGGACTCTGTGCTCTGTGCACGCTCTCACGCAGGTGGATGTGCTGGTCTCACAGGACTCTGTGCTCTGTGCACGCTCTCACGCAGGTGGATGTGCTGGTCTCACAGGACTATGTGCTCTGTGCACGCTCTCACACAGGTGGATATGCTGGTCTCACAGGACTCTGTGCTCTCTGTGCACGCTCTCACGCAGGTGGATGTGCTGGTCTCACAGGACTATGTGCTCTGTGCACGCTCTCACGCAGGTGGGTGTTCTGGTCTCACAGGACTCTGTGCTCTCTGTGCACGGTCTCACGCAGGTGGATGTGCTGGTCTCACAGGACTCTGTGCTCTGTGCACGCTCTCACGCAGGTGGATGTGCTGGTCTCACAGGACTCTGTGCTCTCTGTGCACGCTCTCACGCAGGTGGGTGTTCTGGTCTCACAGGACTCTGTGCTCTCTGTGCACGCTCTCACGCAGGTGGATGTGCTGGTCTCACAGGACTCTGTGCTCTCTGTGCACGGTCTCACGCAGGTGGATGTGCTGGTCTCACAGGACTCTGTGCTCTGTGCACGCTCTCACGCAGGTGGATGTGCTGGTCTCACAGGACTCTGTGCTTTGTGCACGCTCTCACGCAGGTGGATGTGCTGGTCTCACAGGACTATGTGCTCTGTGCACGCTCTCACACAGGTGGATATGCTGATCTCCCTGTGCAATTTTGTGCAGGCGGCACTGTCCGCATGAGGGCGGGCACTGACGAGAGTGGGGACTGTGTGCATCGTCTGTGAGTGAGTTCACATGGGTGGCAGCTCCCGCCAGGGGGCGCCAGAGAACTCAGGGCCCTACCTGGCCTTGAGCACTGGTGACGTCAGCAATAAGCCTCTCGTGATTGGCTACATCATCTCATACGCAGTCAAAGGGACCAACGGATAGGCCTCAGACCCGGAGGCCATTGTGGCTCCAGCCAGTTGTCCTGGCGCTTGAGGAGGTCATGAGTTCAAGGCCAACCTGAGCAACGCTACACGCTCTCATTGATTGACAAAAAAAAATTTTCTTTATCTTATTCCTTAATGCGTCAATGTTAAGGAAACATTGCTGTTTTAACAATGTGCTTCACGACTTGCTAAACTGTTACCCAGGCTGGAATGCAGTGACTATTCCTGATTGTATTAACTGTGCACTACTGTCTGGAACTTTTGGCCTCAAGGAGTCCTCCTGCCTAAGCCTTCTGGGCAGCTGGGAGTACAGTCGCAGTCTACTGTGCCAGGCCCATACTTGCAAGAAAAAAAAAAAAAAATTAAAAATCCAGCATTGCAGTTGCTTTAGGGGGAACGTTTGTCTGAATGACCTAGTCTGCCATCATCAGCCACCTCAACTACTCTGTCCTCTCAGCGTTGCTTCATATCTCTTCTTAGCACTTAACACTACTCGACACCATGTACTTTTGTCCACCAACTGGGTTGAGATCTGCGTGGGTGTATGGACTGTGTTTTCTGCTGTCGCCTCCCCGGTCCCCAGAATGATGCCTGGTGTAGAGTGAATACTCAATAGCTGTTTAATACATGAGTGAGAAAAGAGTGACTTTGCACACTGCTCTGTGCCGTGGCTACCGTGGGCCAATGAGAGAGGCCTGGAGGATGCAGAAACTCGGTCACAAATCCAGCACCCGTGTGGAGATCTTTGAAACCACAATTCCAAGTCATGGTCATTACTTCACCAAACTGAAAGGGAAACCCTGCCCCATCTAATGGGATAGCTGCGCCACTCCGTTGAACCCACGACCTGGACGCCTGGCGGGTCCAGGATTGTATGGAATTGGATGCCAGGGAATCTGGATGTTCCTTCCCTTTCGCATTTCTGTCTCTCACCTGGATTTCTTCCCCGAGCACTGGGAACGTGGAGACGGAAAGTGACTCGAGTCACCGGGGGGAGTGAGGGGTGGTGGACCTGGCCCCAAAACCCTGCTGGAGTCAGCTGATGCCATTAACTGCTCTCTCTCTCAGATACAGGTCCTTTTCCTCCCGCCAGGGGGCGCCAAAGAACGCAGGGCCCTACCTGGCCTTGAGGACTGGTGACATCAGCAATAAGCCTCTCGTGATTGGCTACCTCATCTCATACGCAGTCAAAGGGACCAATGGATAGGCCCCAGACCCAGGGGCCATTGTGGCTCCAGCCAATTGTCCTGGCGCTTGAGGAGGCGAGGCCATGAGTTCAAGGCCAACCTGAGGAACGTTACATGCTCTCATTGATTAACAAAAAAAAAAAAAAAATTTTTTTTTCTTATTCCTTAATGTGTCAATGTTAAGGAAACATTGCTGTTTTAACAGTCTGCTTCACGACTTGCTAAACGGTTGCCCAGGCTGGAATGCAGTGACTATTTTTGATTGTATTAACTCTGCACTACAGTCTGGAACTCCTGGCCTCAAGGAGTCCTGTTGCCTAAGCCTTCTGGGCAGCCGGGAGTACAGGTGCAGGCTACTGTGCCAGGCCGATACTTGCAAGACAATAAATAAAAACTAAAAATCCAGCCATTGCAGTTGCTCTAGGGGGAACGTTTGTCTGAATGACCTAGTCTGCCATCATCAGCCACGTCAACTACGCTGTCCTCTCAGCGTTGCTTCATTTCTCTTCTTAGCACGTAACACTACATGACATCATGTACTTTTGTCCACCAACTGGGTTGAAATCTGCTTGGGTGTATGGATTGTGTTTGCTGCTTTTGCCTCCTTGGTACCTACCTTCCTGAGATCCACCTGTTTGCTCCTGCATATGGGTGAGAAATGGCAATTTTTATAATAACCTCCAGGTACATCCGGGTGGCTGGATGTGACAGGACATTATTGTTTCTATGGAGCAGTGATCTCCATTGTGTGGATGTGCTACATTCTCTGTATCCACTCATGCACTGACGGGCAGGCAGGTTCGCCCCACACTTGGTTATTGTGAACTGTGCTGCACCGATCATGGGAGTGCAGATATCACTTCGATACACCGACGTTTTTTCCTTTGGGTGTAAACCCAGTAGTGAAATTGCTAGATACTATGAAAGTTCTCTTTTTAGCTTTTTTTTTTTCTTGAGATGGAGTTTCCCTCTGTAGCCCAGGCTGGAGTGCAGTGGTGCCATCTTGGCTCATTGCAACCTCCGCCTCCTGGGTTCACAGGATTCTCCTACCTCAGCCTCCCTAGTCGGCATTTTCCCTCTTTGACACAAGGGCCCTTCTTGTCATTGACCTCAGCTAAACCATGGCAATTCATAAATAGAGGAAATATTAATCAATTAAAGGCTTTGCTTATTTTTGTAACTAGTATTTGCACGTTTTCTCAGTCTTTTTCCAAGTCCTTGGAAATTCCAGGTGCATGCCAGCACGCCTGGCTAATTTTTGTATTTTTTTTTTTTTTTTTTTGAGATGGAGTTTCGCTCTTGTTACCCAGGCTGGAGTGCAATGGTGCAATCTCGGCTCACCGCAACCTCTGCCTCGGGTTTCGCCAGGTTGGCTAGCCTGCTGGCAAACTCCTGACTTCAAGTGAGGTGCCTGCCTCGGTCTCTCAAAGTGCTGGGATTACAGGCATAAGCCACCACACCTGGCCTCTTCTTAGTTTTTTTTTGAGACCTTTCATATTTTTCTCCGTAATGCCTGTACAAATTTACATTCCTGCCAACAGGGTACCAGTGTTCTCCTTTCTCTACCTTCTTGCCAGCATGTGTTTTCCCTGTCTTGGAAATAAAAGCCATTTTAATGAGGTGAGATGAAAACCCATTGTGATTTTAATCTGCATTTCTCTGATGATGATTGATGCTGAGCACTTTTTCACAGACGTGATGGCCACTCGTATGTGTTGTTTGTGGAGAAATGTCTGTTCATGTCTTTTGCTCTTTTTTTAAATTAAATTATTTGTTTTATTGAGTTGTTTGAGCTTCTTATATTTTTAGTTTTTTGTTTGTTTGTTTGTTTGTTCGTTGTTGTTATGTTTGGGACGGGGTCTCACTCTGGGGCCCAGGCTGGAGTGCAGTGGTGCCATCTCGTCCCACTGCAACCTCAACCTCCCAGGTTCAAGGATTCTCCTGCCTCAGCCTCCTGAGTAGCTGGGATTACAGGCACACGCTACCATGCAGAGCTAACTTTTTTTTTTTTTTTGTATTTTTAGTAGAGACGGGGTTTCACCATGTTGACTAGGATGGTCTCAATCTCTTGACCTCATGATCCACCCACCTCAGCACGGCACTGGGATTACACTCGTGAGCCACCGTGCCTGGCCCGCTGTTGGTTTTCATTTCTGTTTCTTGCAATTAAAAAAAAAGACTATTGAAAAACGAGCAGAGGCTCTGCTGTAGGAAATTTCTATGTAGATATGTTTTGTTCTGCAGGATTATTTGTTGATCTAACTCACGGCATTGGAACTCCTGTGCATTGATGATGCAAAAGTAAAACAGTGAAGTTGGTCTAGAGGGAGTCGCGGAATTTCACTCTCGGGTATGTCTCCCAAAAGATCAGAAGCAGAAACGAGCACATGTTTACACATCTATGTTCACAGGAGCATATTCACAATAGCTAAAAGGGAAAAGCAACCCCGGTATTCCTAAGAAGTGAATGAATAAACAGTATGTGTTATATACATACAATCAAATATTACTCATCCTTAAAATAGAAGAAGAAGCTGGGCCGGGCATGGTGGCTCATGCCTGTAATCCCAGCACTTTGGGAGGGCGAGGCAGGCAGATCACTTGAAGTCAGGAGTTCGAGACCAGCCTGGCCAACATGGTAAAACCCTGTCTCTATCAAAAATACAAAAATTAGCCAGGCATGATGACCTGTGCCTGTAATCCCAGGTACTCGGGAGACTGAGGCAGGAGAATCACTTGGACCTGGGAGGCAGAGGTTGCAGCGAGCCTGGCTCGTGCCACTGTACTCCAGCCTGAGCAACAGAGTAAGAACCTGTCTCAAAAACAAAAACAAAAACGAAAATTAGCCGAGTGTGGTGGCAGGTGCCTGTAATCCCAGCTACTCAGGCAGCTGAGGCAGGAGAATCACCTGAACCCAGGAGGCGGAGGTGGCAGTGAGCCAAGATCACGTCATTGTACTCCAGCCTGGTCAACAAGAGCAAAACTCTGTCTCAAAACAAAACAAAACAAACAAACAAAAAAGAAAAAAGGAGAAGCTAGCAGGAGACACTCGCATGTGTTGCAGCGTGGATGAATCTTAGATATATTGTGCTGATTCCGTCACAGCAGGACAAACACTGCGGGGTTCTAGGTACAGGAGGTGTGTAGAGTAGGCAAATTCACAGACACAGAAAGTAGAGCCATGCTTGCCAGGGCCTGTGACCAGGGAGGAACACGGAGTTTTCACCTAATTGGTGCAGTTTCCCTTTGGGAAGATGAAGAAACTTCTGGAGCTCAATCGTGGCGATTCACAACAATGTGGGTATACTTGGTGCCACTTCTCTGAACACTGAAAAATAGTTAAAATGGTATTTTTTTCCTTTGTATATATTGATTATATAAAGGAATAACTATGTGCCTACATTTCTAATTCTTTTCTAAATTAATATGAACAGGCTGAGGCTTCAGACCCTGGCCACGGCACTTGCGGGGTTCCCCCCTACAAATGGTATGCATATTTTTCTTTGTACGTTAAGGAGCCATTTTATTTATTTTATTGTGTGACCTCCTGTTTATAGTGTCCGCTCAGCTTTCCAGAGTGATTTTGCCTTTTATTATTTATTCTTGGAGGCTCTCTTCAGTCTGAGGAATTACTGAACATCAGTAATATGCATTGCAAATACATATCCCAATATGCCGTGTGGCTTCCTTTACTTTTATTTTTTTTTCTTTTTGGAGGAGTCTGTCACCCAGGCTGGAGTGCAATGGCACAATCTCAGCTCACTGCAACCTCCACCTCCCAGATTCTAGTGATTCTCCTGCCTCAGCCTCTCGAGTAGCTGGGATTATAGGCATGCACCACCACAGGTGGTTAATTTTTTTCTTTTTTTGGCATTTTTAGTAGAGACAAGGTTTCACCATGTTGGTTGGCCAGGCTGGTCTCGAACTCCTGATCTCAGGTAATCTGCCCGCCTCAGCCTCCCAAAATGCTGGGATGACAGACATGAGCCATCGCACCCAGCCCCACGTGGCTTTTTCCTAGCTGTCCATGACTTTTGCAACGTAAAGGGATCCATTTATTCCTGTAGCCACACTTCTCCATCTCTTTTATTGGTGCCAATTACCCCCATGCGGAACTTATTAAAACAAATCTTGAGCAGGTGCAATGGGTCACACCTGTAACCAGAGCAATGTGGGAGGTTAAGGCAGGTAGATTTTTTAGGTCAGGGGCTGGAGACCAGCTGGACCAACATGGTGAAACCCCATCTCTACCAAAAATACAAAAATTAGCTCTGTGTGGTGGCGCACGCCTGTAATCCCAGCTACTCAGGAGGCTGAGGCAGAATTGCTTGGACCCAGGAGGTGGAGGTTGCAGTGAGCCAAGATCGCACCACTGCACTCTAGCCTAGGTGACCAAAACAAAACAAAACAAAAAAAACCACAGTTCCCTCCCTTTCCTCCTGTGTCTTGTGGCTGAACTCCACCTTCCACCCCAGCATGTACAGCCCGTCTCCCTCAAGCCCTGCAGGTCTGTTTGCATTTTCTGGAAGTGCTCAGGCTTTGGTCATCTTTCCACTTCCTGTTCCTTCTTAATGGAATGTGCTTCCAGCCCTCATTGCTTGTCCCTCATACTCTACTTCATGTGTGGAGTAGGTGTGCCTCCTTCAGGACGCCTTCCAGGATCACAGAATTTACCTGGTCTCATATACATTGACATCCGCAGGAGGTGAGCCTGAGTCACCTCCACCACACGTGATGTGGCCTCGTGAGCACCTGTTCCTAAGTCCTGCCACCAACTAGTCTCTGATTCCTGGGAGTGAGCACCTCTCAGAGGCACAGTGAGAAGTCAGTAAACCGGTGCCAGCGGAGGACCTGGATAAAGAACAAGAAAGTTCAGGGAGAATCTGGAAGCTGAGGCGCCAGCGAGATCATTGAAGAGGACCGGAAACACGGGCCTAAACTGGCGTCTTATCCGAGTGCCCTGTAAAGCCCGAGAGCCTCTCTGTGATTTCTGGGGCCCAGATCCAGCCAAAAAAGGCCCATCAGTGCAGAGACAAATCTAAACCATGCGATATAGAGAAATTGGGCCTGAGCCAGGCTCCGATCCCAGGCTCACCCCTCTTCCTGGATCCGTCTCACAGAGTCTGTTTCTATCAGTCTTTGCTTGTGAGTCTGAATCTGTTCCTCTATTTGGTCTCTAGGTGTGCTCCTTCTTTCTCTCAACCTCTCTGTCACTCTGACCCTCCGTCTCTTTTTCTTCAGCCTCCACAACCCTGAGAAATGGGTCATCTCTTCAGGTTCTGGAAGGACGGTCCCTGTACCTGGTCTGTGCTGTTGATAGCAATCCTCCCACCAAGCTGAGATGGGCCCAGGAGAACCTGATCCTGAGTCCCTCACAGCCCAACCCCGGGGTGCTGGAGCTGCCTCGATGCACTTCAGGGATGGAGAATTCACCTGCTGCCTCGCACTTCAGGGATGGAGAATTCACCTGCTGCCTTGATGCACTTCAGGGATGGAGAATTCACCTGCTGCCTTGATGCACTTCAGGGATGGAGAATTCACCTGCTGCCTCGGTGCACTTCAGGGATAAAGGAGAATTCACCTGCTGCCTTGGTGCACTTCAGGGATGGAGAATTCACCTGCTGCCTTGATGCACTTCAGGGATGGAGAATTCACCTGCTGCCTTGATGCACTTCAGGGATGGAGAATTCACCTGCTGCCTTGATGCACTTCAGGGATGGAGAACTCACCTGCTGCCTTGATGCACTTCAGGGATGGAGAATTCACCTGCTGCGCTCGGAACCCTCTGGGCTCCCAGCAATTCTCGCTGAAGCTCTTTCTGCAGAGTGAGTGTCAGGGGCTGCACACCAGAGCCCCTCCCTTCCAATGACCTTTCCTCCCAGGTCTCTGAACAAGGAGTCCACTGGGCTCACCAAGAGAACAGGGCTATGCTCAGCTCAGCCTCTGCCTCAGCTGTGAGGCCAGGAATGTCTCCGGGGCCAGAGCCTTCTGTTTACTGCTGGTCAGCCTTGGCAGGGGATGAGGTGAGACCTGGGCTGTTTTCTGACATGCAGGGATGCAGGAAGAACTGGTAGAAACCACGTGCAATCATCAGGAAAGGAACAGTAAGGAGCTGTGGTTTAGCTGTGAATCCACCTCATGCACCTTTATGCAGGGAAATCGGGGCCCATGGCAGAGGTGGTTCTGGTGGCCATCGGAGAGGCTGCCATGAAGATCCTGCTTCTCTTCCTCTGCCTCATCATCCTCAGGTGAGCACTGCCCCAGGGAGCAAAGGGAGGTGGGGGAAGGCAGAGGACACAAGACTGAATTTGAGTCCCAGTGCTTTAGGGACCTGAACCAGTCAAGAGAGCCTGGGCCAGCAGAGGCTCAGCTGCGGTGAGAGTTTCACACAGGACAATGTTTTCTGTACCCAACTTTGCTGCATGTCCAGGGTGAGAGGTTCCTTCCCTCACCGTGGAGGTCTTGGGATGGAACCTGCTCTCTCCACATCAGTCCCCTCCAGCCCCTTAGGAGGGCACAGGGAAGTGAGTCTGCTGCCCTCTGCACCCTGATTTGGCCACAATCACAGGCCCTTGTCTCTTCACATAGAGTGAAGTCCTACAGGAGGAAGGCAGCAAAGGCAGCTGCAGGTGTGGAGGCTGCAAAGGTTGTCAATGGTTAATCTCTCAGGTGAGTGCTGAGGGCGTTCTCACCCTCCAACATACTGGACACCTCCCCCTTGATGGACCCCATGATTGCTCTGCTCGGCATGGTCCACCCATCTCCCTCCCCAACCCCCGTTTTTTTCCTGGGATCCCCGTCCCACTGATGACACAGTGGTCCCACCTCTTGTCACCGGTGAATGACTATCTGGGGTCAGTGCACAGGCAGTAAAAAGAATTTACCAAGACAGTAATAGGTGTAGAACTGCAGATTTATTAGAGAAAGTATGAACATACGTTCTAACAGGTAGGCCAGCAAGAGGGGAGCTGACTGCAGAGACAAAGGCTTCTCCCAGCAAGCCCGTATAGGCCGGTGCTTGTGCTGGAGAGGGACCCGTGGAGTGCTGATGATGCCAGGGTTGCAGTGGGGTAGCTCACACTTTTCTGTCAGCTGAGAGTCTGGTGATAGCTGGGCACAGAAAAGTTATGAGTTATTTGTGCAGAGGGGCCAGCTGCCCTGAACCGTGAAGGAAGGCAGGCTCGTGGCTTATCGGCTTCTCTCTTTCTCTCTTTGCCTGCTCCCAGCAGCCTGCCTCCTTTTCCTCATTAGGGCTTGACACTTCTTTTTTTTTCTTTTTCTTGAGAGAGAGTCTCTCTGTCACCAGGCTGGAGTGCAGTGGCGTGATCTCAGCTCACCGCAACCTTCACCTCCCAGGTTCAAGTGATTCTCCTGCCTCAGCCTCCCGAGTAGCTGGGATTAAAGGCACGCACCATCATGCCCTGCTAATTTTTGTATTTTTAGTAGAGATGGGAGTTCACCATGTTGGCCAGAATGGTCTCAATCTCTTGACCTCGTGATCTGCCCGCCTCAGCCTCCCAAAGTGCTGGGATTACAGGCATGAGCCACCGCGCCAGACCAGGGCTCGACACTTCTAAAGTCAGAACCAGGGTGTGAGTCTCCACCTTGACCTCCCTCCTTCCTCCAAGGCCCATAAATCATTAACTCTTGTCCTTGTTCTTCCTAAGCAGGGTTCCTCATGGAGCCCTTTTCTCCATCCTGACCCTGATCATGCCTTGGGCCTCACCTCTTCCCTGGTCACTAAAACCCCCTCACCTTTTGCCTCCATCTCTCCCCGGCAAAGGCCTCAAGACTCTGCTTCTAGAACCAGGGAGGCAGAGGTTGTGGTGAGCCGAGATCGCGCCATTGCACTCTAGCCTGGACAACAAGAGGGAAACTCCATCTAAAAAAAAAACCTTGACCTTGAACCTCATCACATCTGTAAAGCCTCTTTGTATTTTATTTTATTTTATTTTTTTGCCACTCTTGGCTCTGCAGGGTAAAATTCCTTTATCTTGTGCAGCAACATATTAACAGCTTCCAGGTGATGCAGGATTTTTTGCTCCTGAGCTAAGGTAGGTCCAGGTTTTTGTCTCATGGCCAGGAAAAATTAGGCAGGTGGACACTTGAAGAGGGAGTGGAGTAGAATTTATTAAGCTAAAGGAAAACTCTCAGCAAAGAGAGCATTCCTGAAAGCAGGTTCCCGTTTACCCCCTCACAGATGAATAGGTTTTGTTATTATTTTGTTTTGTTTTATTTGTTTTTGGGGGTGGGAGGGAAGGAGTTTTGCTCTTGTGCAGTGACATGATCTCGGCTCACTGCAGCCTCCACCTCCTGGATTCAAGTGATCCTCCTTTCTCAGCCTCCCGAGTAGCTGTGACTACAGGCATGAGCCACCACGCCCGGCTAATTTTGTATTTTTAGTACAGACGGGGTTTCACCATGTTGGTCAGGCTGGTCTTGAACTTCTGACCTCAGGTGATCCACCCACCTCTGCCTACCAAAGTACTGGCATTACAGGCATGAGCAACCAGCTACACGGGCTTTTACATAAAGTGATGGGGCTAGGTTCCCTGTTTGTATAAGGTGCAAATTCCTGATGGCTCCACCCCATTCCCCCAGTGCGTATGTGGGCCCTTCGTCTTCCATGAGACGTTTAGGCAAGTCTCCTGTGCAAGTTTCCTTATCTGCACAAAACGTCTGGTGTAAGGGCCTATGGGGTAGGTCAGGGGTTCTCCAGGGACCCCTCCCTTACCGTCTGCCTAAAGCTGACTAACTCCTGTCACAGGGGTTAGCAAGTGGACATCTTTGGGGGCCATTACGCTGTTGACCACTTCATCTAATCAGGTCTGGGCATTGTCATAATATGTATGTAAATTGTAAGCAAAGAAGACATAAATGGAGTCCAGGAAATGTGGAATTAATTAATGGAATAGGCAACAATGATCCTGTTCCCAGGCCCCTCATGCACCTCCTCCTGCATGATGAGACGCCGCCTTCCCTTTCATCAGGGCTCACCAGCAGCATCCTGTTCATGAGCAGGTGTCTCCCCTCCTATGCTGAACGGGGGACAGACCAGCCCCAGGTGGAGCCATGAGGGTGGAGGTCAGGCTGGGTGCTGCTGAGCTGGTGTGGAGGGGGACTCCTGGATGAGGCAGCTGAGTGCACATGGTCTAGACTCTCGGGGTGACATAAGAAGAGTCCCAGTCACGGGATCCTGTTAGAAACAGGAAGCTGTCCTTCTGTTCCTGGGTCACTGCCACAGGGTGTGAGCAGCTGTCCCTCTGTTCCTGCACCACTGCAGCAGCAGCAAGCTGTGGGCAGCTGTCCCTCTGTTCCTGGGTCACTGCAGAGGCAGTGGGCTGCAAGCAGCAGCTGCAGGAGGGCTCCTCTCATGTCCTTTTCTGTGCTCTCTCTCTCTCACAGGTGCTCCCTGAACTCCTGCCCAGGGGACTTTCTGCAGCCCCAGGGAGCCCCATCTGGCCTCCTGAGCTAGCCCCTTCTTTGTCTTCCTGGCTGTGCCTTTCCATCCACAGATCATTTCATGGGTTACCCATATTTTTGGGAGCAAGGGTCCTGTTGTTCTGTAAATAACAGTTAAGAAAGTGGAAAGAAAAGTGGACAGGGAAAGTCTCTGAAATACACATATCTGACTTAGGTCTTGTCTCCAGAAAATATAAAGGACTCTGGCAAGAAAACAATCAGCCAACAAAACCCAGTTGAAATAGAATAAGCTAAATAATTGATCACGTGTTTCACAAAGACAGACAATGTCATTAGCCATGAAGTCATGCCCAGCATCATTCCTTAATAGGGAACCAAAAATGGAACAGGCAGGAGATGCCCCTCCACCCTGATGACAGTGGCACAAAACAAGGACGTCCCTCTCGGCCGCTGAATGGTGGCAGCATTGAGGAAGGGACATTCTTTCTGTACTGGCTCCTGCAACAACGTGCTCTTTTGCTCTGCATGAAAACATCCTGTGTGACTCTCATTTTGGAGGCATTCTTGAAGTTTCTCATGTCCACATGCTAAATATTAAAAAAAAAAACAAAACACTTGCTCATTTCGACTTTTGAATGCCTAATATGCTACTTTCTTTTTTGAGGTGGAGTCTCACTCTGTCACCCAGGCTGGAGTGTAGTGGCACAATCTTGGCTCACTGCAACCTCTACCTCCCAGGTTCAAGCCATTCTCCTGCCTCAGCCCCCCGAGTAGTTGGGACTACAGGCGCTCACCACCATGCTTGGCTAATTGTTTTGTATTTTTAGTGGAGACGGGGTTTTATCATATTGGCCAGATTGGTCTCGAACTCCTGAGTTTGTGATGCGCCCACCTCGGCCTCCCAACTAATATGCTAGTTTATATTGTGAACTATGTACTGGGTTCTAGTGAAGGGAAGAGTATCCCTGTGCCCTCAGAGGGTGCAATAATTAAGTTTACAAAACAGACAACAGGCAGATCATGAGGGGAAAAGGGATCAAGGTCCCTGCGGTCTCTGGGGCTGGGGGTTTCTGTTGCTGTCTGCAGAAGGATGAGCTCTAACTGTGTGTGGGTCTGAGGTTCCTCTTCTGTGCAGGGCTGAGGTCTCCAGCTCCTCCCCAGCTCCCCATGAATCCCCGAAGCCCTCCTCCTCCACTGCCCTCCCCTTTTCTGCTCACACAGTGAGCCCTGGCCTCAGAGTTGCTGCAGTGGCTGCGGCTGTCCCTGCAGTGGGCAGGTGAATAGTCCCGAGGGAGGGGCTGTGGGGCTGGGTGGAGCTGAACCTGTGTCTCCACAGGGGCCCTGGCTCAGAATCCAAGATTCCAGCAGGAAGTGCCCAACTTGGTGACAGCACACGAGGGTCTGAGAGAGTGAGATGGGCGCTGCTCCATCTTCTGCCTGACAAATGGTTGGAATGATTCTACCCCAGCTGTGGCTACTAGCTCAGGAGCGGGGCCCCGGGTCTCCAGCCTCTCTCTGCACAACCCTTTCAGAAAGCTCATATCCTAGTCCTACCTCTGCCTGGAAGACGCCCATAAATTTCTGTCTGGTTCAGCCTGTTCTGAGCACAATTCACTCCCCATTGAGAGGCCCCACAAATGTGAGTCAGCTCGGTCAGTGTCCTGGAAAGCTCCTTACACGTCACTGAATTTCACCCAAGTCTTCCCCTGAGTCGGGGGTTTTGCAAACTTGAGTTCCGGAAAATGTCTGAACTCCCCCGTTTCCTTCATTCCCATGGCCACAGTCCCACCTCAAGTCTCTAACTTTGCTCACCTGGACCCGGGTGACTCCTGGAGCTGCAGCAGCTTCCTTCCTTGCCTAGCCTCCAGTCTTGCTCCCTCCAGCCAACCACAATTTGGGCCCCAAAGAGGGGTCTCCCTCTAACCAGATCTTTCCAGTCCCTTCCCTACTCAGATCCTCCCGTGGCTCCTGTGGCCCAGGAGAAAGCCCAAGTACGTCACTTGTCTTTGTTCCTCTACGTGGCCAGAACCACGAGGGTGAGCACCCTCCACAGTTTTCCACACAAAGGCCAGTCGTCCTGGGTCGTTCTCTCCACTTCCTGATATGGCCAAGTCTCCCCATGTGTCCATGCCCTGTCCCGGGATCATTAAGGAGCCTCCCCACTCCTGCATGCTGGGGGTCTTCGCCCCTACTTGCTCTTGCTTGCAGTCCTGATCTGAGAGAGGCTGTTTCCACTCCTAAGTCTGGGGAGGACACAGGGAGAGAGAGGAGGGCCTCTCAGTCCTGCCCCTCCAGCTCTTTCAGTTTCCCTAGTCCCACAGATTCTGGGCAATGCCCTATCTCTGCAGATGCAGGAGGGCAGTCCCTGCCTGTGGGTCTGTGATACTGACAACAGCCCCTCTGCCAGGCTGAGCTGGTCCCAGGGCAGCCTGACCCTGAGTCCCCCCACCCCTTGCATGCTCAGGTCCTGGACCTGCCCCAGTTGGTTTTAGGGAATGAAGAATTCACCCACTGGGCTCAGTCCCTGCTGGGCTCCTGCCACATCTCCCTGAGCCTGACTGTGCAGGGTGAATGTTATCAGAACACCTGCTTCAGTTGGGGGTGGGGCAACTTAGCAAGGGAAGAGTGGGCTGAAAACAGTCCCACCTCTGTTTTCCTTCCCTTACCCCCACCCTGTACAGCCTGTTCCTGCTCCCACATTTCTGGAGAGCAGTGGAGCTCCTGGCTTCTGCCCCTCAACCTGCTCAGGGGAACCATAATGGGGGTGGCTTTCTTCTAACCTATGATGTCACCTGGATCTACTGCACAGGGGAGAAGCCCTCTCAAGCTGTCCTATAACTTGAGCCCTCAAATCCATGGGTGGCTTCACCATCCTCCCCTCCACAGAGCACACCTTCCACATCACTGGTCTCTCCTCTCAGAACTGTTCCCACCCAGGCTCAGGGTCTCCCAAGGGGATAGGGCTGCTTGTGGTGACTGAGCTCCCCACCTCACAGCAGAGCTGAGGTCTGGGCCCCAGGGTCCCTGTGGGGTTGAGGGTCCTTCAGACCACATTTCCTAAGACTCTCACCCTGCACATGGCTGGAGCAAGGAGATCCTGGGTGCCTCGGTCCCACCTCCTGTGCAGAACAGCCTCTCTCCATCCCTCGCCTTTACTTTCCAGACCTCTTCCTTATGGCTCTGTAGGAACGGTTGTGAGGGTAGGTGAGGAAATAGATTGCTATGCATTATCACTAATCTGAATTCTGAGCCATGCAGTATCTTGCTCTCCATGCTTACTTTCACCTGGTTTTGACAGGCCACTAATTCATTCCCACAATATGTTGGTATAAACTCCATATTCTTTTTTTGGGGGGGATGGAGTCTTGCTCTGTCACTGAGGCTGGAGTACAGTGGTGCACCATCAGCTCACTACAACCTCTGCCTCCCGTGTTCCAGCGATTCTCCTGCCTCAGCCTCTCGAGTAGCTGGGATTGCAGGTGCCTGCCACCACACCGAGCTAATTTTTTTGTATTTTTTAGTAGAGATGGGGATTCATCATGTTGGGCAGGCTGATCTCAAACTCCTGACCTTGGGTGATCTGCCTGCCTTGGCTTCCCAAAGGGCTGGGATTACAGGTGTGAGCCACAATGCCTGGCCTGGGTTGACCTTTTAAAGGCTCTTTAACTTTCACCCTCTCCTATGGTAGGTCTAGTGTTCTCTTTATTCTAGGGCTCTTTTTATCTTCCTGGCTCTTGTTTGCCATCCACAGTAGAGGATCATTTCATGGATAACTCATGTTTGGGGGAGCAAGTGTCCTGCTGTTTTGTAAATAACAGCAGAGTAAAAGAAAAGTTAACAGATGGGGGGAATATCTGAAATGCACATATGTAGCAGGTGTCAGATCACAGACAGCTTTGGAATTTGACATATGGAGTTGAATCTTATTTTGGAAAACGAATATTTCGAGTGAGTGTCATGTCACACTCAGACACCAGCAAGTAACTATTATATGTGATAATAAAGTGCTGCACTTGCAAGATTTTTTCTTCACTAGAAATTAGGGTGAATCTGCTGGGTGCGATGGCTCACGCCTGTAATCCCAGCACTTTGGGAGGCCGAGGTGGGCAGATCACCCAAGGTCAGGAGTTCGAGACCAGTTTGGCTGACATAGTGAAACTCCATCTCTACTAAAAATACAAAAATTAACCAAGCGTGGTGGCATGCACCTGTAATCCCAGCTCCTCGGGAGACTGAGGCAGGACAATTGCTTGAACTCAGGAGGCAGAGGTTGCAGTGAGCCGAGATTGCACCACTGCACTCCAGCCTGGGTAACAGAAAGAGAGAGAGAGAGAGAGAGAGAGAGAGAGAGAGAGAGAGAGAGAAATAAAAGAGAAATTAGGGTGAATCAAAGTTTCTCCTCTAGTGATAATTCACTCTCCTTCTTGCCCTGCAATGTGTATTCTGACTTGAAGGGAAAGGATGGAGACCAGCTAAGAGCCTCTGAAATATACACTACCCCAACCCAGGCAAAGCAAAAATGCATGACCTGAAAAGCCTTCGGGAGCGCATTTTCTTCTGTGGATATCACATGCTTAATGTGCCTGGGTGGAAGTCATTTGAGAATAATGCTGTAAAGTGTGTGTGAATGTTTTGAAGGGTTTTATATTTTGGGGAGAGTGGATTTGGGGTCAGGGAAGCGAGTTGACCATAGTGGCTTCGGTTTTGCTTTAATTTGATTTCCCTGGAGGAGGTTTTGTTCGGAGGTGCAGTAAAAAGTAGCCTTTTTGGAGAGTACTGTCTGCAAATGTGTCCCGAGTCTGGGATTTTTTTCCCTTGGTAGCCTCCCGCCTGCAGGACCATGGACAGCGCAGGACCATGGACAGCGCAGGACCATGGACAGCGCAGGACCATGGACAGCGCAGGACCCAGGGTGTGGGGCGCTGTGGCGCCTGCGCTGGGATTGTAGCGCCCTCTGGGGACGGCGTCCTGAAATGCAGCACAGTCCGAGATGGGAGGAAGTATCCGGGACCAGCTCCGGAGCCCAAGGAACGCAAAGACGCTGGTCAGAGAAGGTTCAGATCCCCTTTCTCCCCAGCAAAGCTTTCTGCGCTGATCAGGGAAGGAACAGATCTTCCTTCTCCCCGGCAAAGCCTCCTGGGCTCCCTCGGGGTCTCAGCTGCGGCCACTCCTGGGCTCTCCATCCTCTCTGGGACCCTGGCCCTCGCCCCTCCCTCCTCAGGACGCGGTCCAGGCCACACCTGCGCCCCCCAGGGTGGGGTCCTGTCAGACCCCCCACCTCTCCCTCCCGCACCTCCCACCGTCCCCGCCCTTCCAGCGCCCACCTATGCCCTCGTGCATTTCCGGGGTCTGGAGCCTGGGTGGGGCTGTCTGACGCCCTCCGTGTGGCATTAAGGATGAGCAGGTGCGCACCCCCTGCTGAATGATGGAGAGGCGTGGGCGGATGGCGGGCCTGGGGATCTGGTTTTGGAGGGAAGAAGCTCAGGGAAAACCCGAACCGTCTCTCAGGCGAGAAGACAAGCGTGAGGCTGACCAGAAACGAGTCCCCGGACCCCAGGCAGCCTCTCCAGTCCTGCCTGACCAAGGCTGGGAGCAAGGGGAAGGGGCGGCGGGAACTCTGGCCTCGCAGGAGAAGGAGACCCCAGAAACCACAGGAACTCAGAAAAGTGAAGAGGTGGGAAAGGGAGGGGGCAGCGATGTGGAGAAACTCCTGAAAAAAGGGAGGCTGTGCTGCCCTCCTGGCTCCTGTCAGCTGGTCCCATGGGTATGAAATACTCAAAGGCAGAGGTGGGACTGGGCCCAGGTTGGGGCCTTAGGGGTCAGCTCGTTAAGGACCCCCCCGCCTCAAGAGAGCTCCCCTGGGGGAAGGAGGCTGGTGTCCCCAGAGAAGGCTCAGATTAGGTCACAGGGAAGCAGGGATCAAAGGGAAGGGCACCCTGGGCGATATGGCTCACACCTGTAATCCCAGCACTTTGGGAGGCTGAGGTAGATGGGTCAACTTAGGACACAAGTTCAAAACCAGCCTGGTCAACACCGTGAAACTTCGTCTTTACTGAAAATACAAATATTAGCTGGTCATGGCGGTAGGTACCTGTAATTCCAGCTACTTGGGAGGCTGAGGCAGGAGAATCACTTAAACCTGGGAGGTGGAGGTTGCAGTGAGATCACGCCACTGCACTCCAGCGTGAGCAACAGAACGACCCTCTCTCTCTCTTAAAAAAAAAAAACAAAAGGGAAGGTGAATATTAGGGTCTGAATTGTATCCCCCTTCCCCTCACCAAATTTCTGTGCTGAAGTCTCAACCTGCAGTACCTAAGTACTTGTAGACAGAGTATTTAAAGAGATACAGCCGTTCTGCTGTATGTGTGAGGGATTGGTTCCAGGACCCCTGCCCCTTAGATACCAAATCCATGATGCTCAGCTCCCTCACCCAGTAGTGTTTGCATGGGAGCTCTGTACATCCTCCCATCTCCAGGTTACTTATCATACCTGATGCAGTAACCTGATGCATCATACCTGATGCATCATACCTGATGCAGTAATGCTGTGTAAATAGCTGTTATGCTGTATTATTAAATCGTGCTGTTTCTTGTGGTTGTGTTGGCTTTTGTCGGTTTTGTATCTGAATGCCATGATGGGCAGGTGGTTGAATCCAGGCATGTGGGAACCGTGCATACTGAGAGCCAACTGAAATGAGGTCACCCATTTGGACTAGCGTGGGCCTAGCCCAATATGACATGAGTTCCCGTAAGTTCTTATAAGAGCAGGAGCTGAGGAAACAGACACCCATAGAGGAACGGCCATGTGAGGACACAGGAAGGAGTGGCATCTAGGGGCCAGGCACAAACCTCGGAAGAAAGCACACCTTGGTTTTGGACATCTAGCACAGAAGGATGTGGAAGTCAGTGTTAAGGATTGTTTCAGCCCCTCTGTCTGTGGCATGCTGTGACAGCAGCACGAGCGACTAATACACTAGATGAGACCATGGCACACACCTGTAATCCCAGCTGATAATGGCAGACTAGGTTATTCAGACCAACATTCCCCCTAAAAGCAACTAAAATGGCTAAATTTTTTATTTTTTGGTTTTTTGGTCTTGCAAGTATGGGCCTGGCACAGTAGGCTGCGCCTGTACTCCCGGCTACCCAGAAGGCTGAGGCAGGAGGACCCCTTGAGGCCAGGAGTTCCAGGCTGTAGTGCACAATAAATACAATCATGAATAGTCACTGCATTCCAGCCTGGGCAACAGTTTAGCAAGTCGTGAAGCAAATTGTTAAGACAGCAATGTTTCCTTAACATTCACGCATTAAGGAATAAAAAGAATTTTTTATTTTTTTTTTTTTGGTCAATCAATGAGAGCATGTAACGTTGCTCAGGTTGGCCTTGAACTCATGGACTCGCCTCCTCAAGCGCCAGGACAACTGGCTGGAGCCACAATGGCCCCTGGGTCTGGATAGCATTGGTCCCTTTGACTGCGTATGAAATGAGGTAGCCAATCACGAGAGGCTTATTCCTGACGTCACCAGTCCTCAAGGCCAGGTAGGGCCCTGCGTTCTTTGGCGCCCCCTGGCGGGAGGAAAAGGACCTGTATCCGAGAGAGAGCAGTTAATGGCGTCAGCTGACTCCAGCAGGGTTTTGGGGCCAGGTCCACCACCCCTCACTCCCCCCGGTGACTCGAGTCACTTTGCGTCTCCACGTCCCCAGTGCTCGGGGAAGAAATCCAGGTGAGAGACAGAAATGCGAAAGGGAAGGAACATCCAGATTCCGTGGCATCCAATTCCATACAATCCTGGACCCGCCAGGCGTCCAGGTCGTGGGTTCAACGGAGTGGCGCAGCTATCCCATTAGATGGGGCAGGGCTTCCCTTTCAGTTTGGTGAAGTAATGACCATGACTTGGAATTGTGGTTTCAAAGATCTCCATCCTCCAGGCCTCTCTCATTGGCCCATGGTAGCCACGGCACAGAGCAGTGTGCAAAGTCACTCTTTTCTCACTCATGTATTAAACAGCTATTGAGTATTCACTCTACACCAGGCATCATTCTGGGTACCAGGGAGGCGGCAGCAGAAAACACAATCCATACACCCACGCAGATCTCAACCCAGTTGGTGGACAAAAGTACATGATGTCGTGTAGTGTTACGTGCTAAGAAGAGAAATGAAGCCAAGCTCTGTAGGATTTTTATTACTGATTCAGTTTTATAGCTCATTATTAATCTGTTTATGTTATTCTCAGTTCATTGTAACCTGTGCATCTTAGGTTCAAGCAATTCTTCTGCCTCGGCCTCCCAAGTAGCTAGGAGTACAGGTGTGCACCACCACGCCCAGGTAATGTGGGTTTTTTTTTGGGGGGGGGTTATATTTTTATTAGAGATGGGGTTTCATCATGTTTGCCAGGCTGGTATCAAACTCCTGACCTCAAGTGATCCACCCACCTCAGCCTCCCAAAGTGCTGGGATTGTAGGCATGAGCCACCGCGCTGACCTTTTGCTTCTTTACCCAATTTGCCACTCTGCATTTAATTAGGACATTTAGGCCATTTACGTTCTAGGTTAGTATTTGTATGTGCGGACTTTCTCCTGACATGTTGTTAGCTAGTTATTATGCAGACTCGTTTGTGTGGTTCAGAGTGGTCCTGGTGTGTATATGTAAGTGCGTTTTTGTAGTGGCTGGTGATGGTCTTTTCCTTCCATGTTTAGAGCTCCTCTTAGGACCTCTCGTAAGGTAGGCCTGGTGGTAATAAATTCCCTCGGTATTTGCTTGTCTGAAAAGGGTCTTATTTCTCCATCACTTATGAGACTTGGTTTCACTGGGAATGAAATTCTTGGTTGGAAAATTTTTTTTTTTTTTCAAGAGAGAGTCTTGCTCTGTTGCCCGCCCAGGCTGGAGTGCAGTGGCGTGATCTGAGCTCACTGCAACCTCCGCCTCCCAGGTTCAGGCAATTCTCCTGCCTCAGCCTCCCAAGTAGCTGGGACTACAGGCATGCACCACAACGCCTGGCCAATTTTTGTGTTCTTGGAAGAGACAGGGTTTTACGATGTTGTCCAGGCTCCCTCTTAACACAGCACTTAGACATGTGCTGTTCCACCTTCCCTCATGCTGTTCCACCTTCCCTACGACTATCAGCCTTCTGTCATCAGTAAAACTTAAAAATTTTTTAATAACTTCAACGTAGTTCTCCCGTCTTTAAATAAACATGTCTCGTGCTTTAGGTAATGTGACTTTCCAAAAGCTGGCAGGCTCATGCCATGTGCAGTGGCTCACACCAGTAATCCCAGTACTTTGGGGGGCTGAGGCAGGCGGATCACCTGAGTTTGGGAATTCGAGACCAGCCTGGTCAACACGGAGAAACCCCATCTCTACTAAAAATATATAATTAGCCAGGTATAGTGTCACATGCCTGTAATTCCAACTACTCAGGAGGCTGAGGCAGGAGAATCGCTGGAACCCAGGAGGTGGAGATGGTGGTAAGCCAAGATCGTGCCATTGCGCTCCAGCCTGGGCAACAAGAGCAAAACTCTATCTCAAGGGAGAAAAAAAACACCAGATGGATGTCCAGGCTCAAAACAGTTAGGCAGGAAGAACTTCATCTTGTATTACCACTTGGATTTTTGTTTTTATTCTATTCAGGTCCCAACTGGTTGAATGAGGCCAACTCCCATCGGAGAGTGCAACCTGCCTTATAAATGCTACCAACTCCAGTGATAATCTCACTCAGAAACACCCCCACAGACAGACACAGAGTAACGTTTAACCAAATGTCTGGGCACCCGTGGTGATTTTAACATTCCTGTTTCACCAAATGAGAAAACAAAACAAAACCTTCTCCAACGTTGTGGGAAGTTGACACAATCGGTCCCTGCCCATTAATAAATGTCAGCCACTGAGGTTCCCGAAATTCGGCCAATTAGTAAGTATCTCTCTCCCAACAGAAAGCCATGTCATTTGTAAACAATAACAATAGTATTTTTTTTTTTTTTTTTTGAGACACAGTCTCACTCTGTCGCCCAGGCTGGAGTGCAGTGGCACGATCTCAGCTCACTGCAACCTCCGCCTCCCAAGTTCAAGTGATTCTCCTGCCACAGGCTCCCGAGTAGCTGGGATTACAGGTGGCTGCCACCACGCCTGGCTAACTTTTCACATTTTTAGTAGAGATGGGGTTTCACTATGTTGGCCAGGCGGGTCTCAAACTCCTGACTTCAGGTGATCCACCCATCTCGGCCTCTCAAAGTGCTGGGATTACAGGCGTGAGCCACCGCACTGGGCTCCTTACATTTATACACATTAAAAAAAACACACAGTAAAATAAATTGGTACATTCTTTCTTTAGAGATGACAAATAGCACCATAGAAAATGCCTCCACGTTCGGCATTAAGATAATCTCTAGGGTAAGGGTATACTGCATGCCTGATCAAGCCCAGGAAAATATACTCTGACTGTGAATCCCAGAGATCAAACATTAGCTCAGAATAGACAAAGCCACAGAGCTTTTGAGAGATGGCCCAGTGGAGACCGTCTCTGCCTGTAATGCCATCCACCTTACATGCTGTCCCAGGCCCTTCCGTTTGGATGTAGGAAAGGGTTCAGAGATGGATTGGAATACCATTAGACACTGGCTTGAGGAAAATTCACTTCTCATCAGAAACATAAATAGAAATATAGGTCTCAGGCAGGAGGATTTCTTGAGGCCAGGAGCTAGAGACTATCCTGGCCAACATAGCAAGGCCCCATCTCTATTTAAAAAAAGAAAGAAAAAGAAAAGAAGAAAGAAAGAGAAAAAGAAAGAAGAAAGAACGAGAAAGAAAGAGAAAAAGAAAGAAAGAAAGATAGGTCTTCTCTTATGCTCCACCCAAGAAGAACCCGGAAGTAAGTTCTTTGGGAATGAACTGTTCCTCTTCTCTGTGAGGCAACAGATGTAGAAATTCTCTGATGGGGGCTCTGTCCTCATACTTCCTGAGAAGCTTATACTTATGAGTGTCAGTCATCCTGCTAATGTGCATTCAAAGGAGGCCAACGGGGCTGAGGCTGTGTCAGCATCATGGCCCCCAAAGAGACCACCCTCCTCTGTCTTGGTGAGTTTCAGAGTAAAGTGGGTTAGAGGGGAAGATGGGGGAATCCCAAAATAACCAGGGTGTCTCTTAACAGTATGACTAGGAGATTTTAATGGCTGCGAAGGAGAGTCTGATCTCCTTAGTAGAAGGGCAGTCTTTGCCAATATATCTATAATTTTGTCTCTGCCCAAGTCCGAACTAGGTTGCGGGGGTGTTATTTTTGTTAAACCTATGGTGCGTTGGGCCGGGCGCAGTGGCTCACGCCTGTAATCCCAGCACTTTGGGAGGCCGAGGCGGGTGGATCACGAGGTCAAGAGATCGAGACCATCCTGGTCAACATGGTGAAACCCCGTCTCTACTAAAAATACAAAAAAAACCAAATTAGCTGGGCATGGTGGCACGTGCCTGTAGTCCCAGCTACTCGGGAGGCTGAGGCAGGAGAATTGCCTGAACCTAGGAGGCAGAGGTTGCAGTGAGCCGAGATCGCGCCATTGCACTCCAGCCTGGGTAACAAGAGTGAAACTCCGTCTCAAAAAAAAAAAAAAAACCTATGGTGTGTTGTCTGGGATTCATGATGGTTGCAGGGTTGCTATCAAGGAGAGACCTAGAGGCTGGAATCTAAAAGGGAAAAATAAAGAATAAGCCTCAAAACAGTGATTGCTGTAGAAGGGAAAAATATGATCGAACCCCATGTAGTAATATGGTTACTAGTATTTCGTTGAAGATTTTGCATTTATGTTCAACAAAGATACTGCCCCAGAGTTTTCTGTTTTTCTTGTGTCTCTGCCATGTTTTGTTATCAGGATGACGCTGGCCTCGTAAAATGAGTTGGGGAGGGGTCCCTCCGCCTGGATTTTTTTGAATAGTTTCAGTAGGAATAATGCCAGCTCTTCTTTATATATCTGGCGGGATTCAGCTGTGACTCCATCTGGTACTGGGCTTTTTCTGGTCTGTCATTACGGAGGGCGACTTGTCATAAAGGTTGGAAACGGAAGCTTGATTTTTCATCAATCTCTCTCTTCCAGTGCTCTGTCTGGGCCAGAGGATTCAGGCACAGGAAGGTAAGTGTCCGGTGACTCTCTCCCAGCCCTTTAGACCCCCTTGGAAACTCTAGGATGAAGCAATTGAGGAAGAGCCTGAAGCACAGAGAGATTCCTGTTTTAGTCCCCGTTCCGGTTGTTTCTGCTGGGCTTCCCTTGATTCGTTCCATCTCACTCCGTTATCTCTAGTCCCTTCAGACGCACTCATGCTCGGGCCTGGATTTATAGTGAGTCCCTGCCTCTGTTAGACTGCGCGTGAGGGACCTGTAACCAGCTGATTGCTCCCCACCGCAAGAGTGAGGAAGTCAGGAGTCCTTTGCCCAACATCCTTCCTTACACTGATTCTATTTTATTGTAGCAACTTACTTCCTCCTGTCTATTTCCATCACTTCATTTTTTTTTTTTTTTTTTTTTTGAGACGGAGTCTCGCTCTTGTTACCCAGGCTGGAGTGCAATGGCGCGATCTCGGCTCACCGCACCCTCCGCCTCCTGGGTTCAGGCAATTCTCCTGCCTCAGCCTCCCGAGTAGCTGGGATTACAGGCACGCGCCACCGTGCCCAGCTAATTTTTTGTATTTTTAGTAGAGACGGGGTTTCACCATGTTGACCAGGATGGTCTCGATCTCTTGACCTCGTGATCCACCCGCCTCGGCCTCCCAAAGTGCAGGGATTACAGGTGTGAGCCACCGTGCCCGGCTACATCACTTCATTTAAAGGGAGCCTGTGGTCTAACCCGACGGAACATTCTAGTATTCTCCAGTACTGCTGCAGTACTAAGCATGAAGTCTTAGAGTACTACTGAGTATTCTGCCACCCCGCCTACGACTGCCTTAGCCTCCTAGTGGATGTGAGCCCCACGTCCCTTCGTGTCTTCTCTCTTCCAGCTCCTTCCAAAGACTATGCCCTGAATTATCTGTGGGTCGAACTATATTCATTCTTCCGATCCGTGAGCATGGAATGTTTTTCCATGTGTTTGTGTTGTCTGTGGTTTCTGTGACAGGGTTTCTGTAGTTCTCCTTGCAGAGATATTTCAGCTCCCCAGTCAGCTGTCTTCCTAGGCTTTTATTCTTTCTGTGGTGATTGTGAATGAATTCTGTTCTTGATCTGGCAGTCAGCTTAGATGTTTTTGGTGTACAGAAATGCTGCCGGTTTTTGTATATTGGTTTTCTGTCCCAGAACTTTGCCAAAGGTGTTTATCAGATTAAGAAGTATGACTGGGCACAATGGCCCACGCCTGTAATCCCAGCACTTTGGGAGGCTGAGGAGGGAGGATCACCTGAGGTTAAGAGTTCAAGACCAGCCTGGCCAATGTGGTGAAACCCCGTCTCTACTAAAAATACAAAAAATTAGCCGGGCGTGGTGGTGCATGCCTGCAATCCCAGCTGAGATTTCTGAGACAGGAGAATTGCTTGAGCCCTAGAGACAGAGGTTAACAGTGAGTTAACACTGAGTGACAGAACAAGACTCTGTCTCAGAAAAAAAAAAAAAAAAAGAAGTGTTTGGGGAGAGACTGGTTTTCTAGACACAGAAACGCATCATCTGCAAACAAGGATAGTCTTGCTTCCTTTATTCTTATTTGGATGCCTTTTCTTTATTTCTCTTGCCTGATTGTCTGGCCAGGACTTCCAGTACTGTGTTGAATAGATGTGATGAGAGAGGGCAGCCACGTCTTGTGCCAGTTCTCAAGGGGAATGCTTCCAGCTTTGCCCATTCATATGATGTTGGCTGTGAGTCTGTCATAGATCACTCCTCTTATTTTGAAATACGTTTCAATGCCTAGTTTGTCTAGGTTTTTTTAACATAAAGGGATGTTGAATTTCATCAAAAGCCTTATTGGGATGATTATGTGGTAGTTTTTTTTTTTGTTCTGTTTATGTGGTGAATCACATTTAAGATATGTGTATATTGAATCGATCTTGTATCCCAGAAATAAACCCTACTTGATGGTGGTGGACTCACTTTCTGATGTGCTGCTGGATCGTTTGCTCCTATTTCCCTGAGGATTTTTGCATCTGTGTTCAACGAGGATATTGCCCTGAAGTTTTCTAGTTTTGAAACGTCTCTGCCACATTTTTGCATCAGGGTGATGCTGGCCTCACGGAATGAGTTGGAAAGGCCTCCCTCCTCCTGAGTTTTTTGGAATAGTCTCAGCAGGCACAGCACCAGCTCTTCTTTATGTGTCTAATGGGATTCAGCTGTGAGTCTGTCTGGTACTGGGCTTCATCTGCTCTGTAGGATTTTTATTACTGGTTCAGTTTTGGAGCTCATTATTAGTCTGTTTATGGCATGATCTCGACTCACTGTAACCTCCACCTCCCAGGTTACAGCAATTCTCCTGCCTTGGCCTCCCAAGTAGCTAGGATTACAGGTGTGCACCACCATGTCCAGGTAATGTGGGTTTTTTTGGGGGGGGTTATATTTTTATTACAGATGGGGTTTCATCATGTTTGCCAGGCTGGTATCAAACTTCTGACCTCAAGTGATCCACCCACCTCAGCCTCCCAAAGTGCTGGGATTGTAGGCATGAGCCGCCGCGCTGACCTTTTGCTTCTTACCCAATTTGCCACTCTGCATTTAATTAGGACATTTAGGCCATTTACGTTCTAGGTTAGTATTTGTATGTGCGGACTTTCTCCTGACATGTTGTTAGCTAGTTATTATGCAGACTCGTTTGTGTGGTTCAGAGTGGTCCTGGTGTGTATACGTAAGTGCGTTTTTGTAGTGGCTGGTGATGGTCTTTTCCTTCCATGTTTAGAGCTCCTCTTAGGACCTCTCGTAAGGTAGGCCTGGTGGTAATAAATTCCCTCGGTATTTGCTTGTCTGAAAAGGGTCTTATTTCTCCATCACTTATGAAACTTGGTTTCACTGGAAATGAGATTCTTGGTTGGAAATTCTTTTTTTTTTTTTTTTTCAGGAGAGAGTCTTGCTCTGTTGCCCGCCCAGGCTGGAGTGCAGTGGCGTGATCTGAGCTCACTGCAACCTCCGCCTCCCAGGTTCAGGCAATTCTCCGGCCTCAGCCTCCCGAGTAGCTGGGATTACAGGCATGCACCACAACGCCTGGCTAATTTTTGTATTCTTGGTAGAGACAGGGTTTCACGATGTTGTCCGGGCTCGTCTCAAACTCCTGACCTCGTGATCCGCCTGCCTCAGCCTCCCGAAGTGCTGGGATGACAGGTGTGAGCCACCACACCTGGCCTAAAGCACTCAGAGTCTTTGCTCCTTCCCCAGTCTGAGGGCGGCAAGGGCAGCACCACTGCAGTGGGAGCAGCAGAGGGACTTTCAGTTGCCTCTGGAAGCTCCGCCACAGAGAA
This sequence comes from Callithrix jacchus, assembly GCF_049354715.1. Classification (NCBI taxonomy): domain Eukaryota; kingdom Metazoa; phylum Chordata; class Mammalia; order Primates; family Cebidae; genus Callithrix; species Callithrix jacchus. The sequence goes on from NC_133523.1 coordinate 47,781,420, forward strand.
ATGCAGACCCAGGGCGACTGGGAAAGCTCCGCCAGAAAGTGGGGCTGCTGTGCTGCTGGCTCAGGCTGCGGCTTGGTGAAGAGCAAGGGGATGAGGGCTCACGGGGAGGGGAGACTGAGCTCCTGTCTGTATGGTGGCTGTGGTGTGCTGGAAGCATGAATGAAGCCCCCAGGCTCTTTGTTTCTGCCAGCAGGGGCAGAACCCTTGCCATGGCAGGGGCAGAGGGGTTGTCAGTTGCTTCTGGGAGCCACTCCCCAGAGCTACTCCCCAGAGAAACACAGAGCCACGAGCAGCGAGTATGCCGAGGGTAGGGCGGCCGCTCTGCAGTCCCGAGCTGGGGGCCCTGCCTGGTAAAATGGGGGTGGGGGCTTACAGGGAAGAGACACTCAACTCCTCTCTCTATGGTGGCTGTGGCATGCTGGAGGTGAGGTGCCAGCATAGCGTCCAGGCCCCCACACGTGAAAAAGAATCGATACAGCCGGGCACAGCGGCTCACACAGATAATCCCAGCACCTTGAGAGGCCAAAGAGGATGGATCACAAGTTCAGGAGTTCAAGACCAGCACAGCCAACATGGTGAAACCTCAACTCCACTAAAAATACAAAAATTAGCCAGGCATAGTTGCAGGTGCGTGCCTGTTGTCCCAGCTACTCGGGAGGCTGAGGCAGGAGAATTGCTTGAACCCAGAAGGCGGAGGTTGCGGTGAGCTGAGATCGTGCCATTGCACTCCAGCCTGGGTAACAACAGCAATATTCCGTCTCAAAAAAAAAAAAAAATTCGACACAAGAACTCTGGGCACTCAAAAAGCCAGTTTGTCCCCACTGTAGATTCCTTGGATTGTTTCAAATGTCTTCTCAATTTCAATGAGCTCCCCAGACATCCAGATTCTGAATTCCATGTCCCTCATTTCCATCATCTCAGTCTAGCTGAGAACCAGATTTCCAGGGGACTATTAAGTTGCCAGCGTTCTTGTGTTGATTCTTTTTTTTTTTTTTTTGCTTTGTGTGTGTGTGTGTGTGTGTGTGTGACAGAGTGACAGAGTCTCACTCTGTCACCCAGGCTGGAGTGCCGTGGCGCGATCTCAGCTCACTACTGCAGCCTTCACCGCCTGGGTGCGAGCGCTTCTCCTGTCTCAGCCTCCCAAGTAGCTGGGATTACAGGCGTGTGCCACCACACCCAGAAAAATTTTGTGTTTTTAATAGAGACAGAGTTTTGCCATGTTGGTCAGGCTGGACTGGAGCTCCCGACCTCAGGGGATCCGCCCACCTCAGCCTCCCAAAGTGCTGGGATTACAGACCTGAGTCACCACGCCTAGCCTTCGTGTTGATTCTTTCTCACGTGCGAGGGCTGCCATTCCTTTAACTGTGATGTCAGTTGAGTACAGTGACTTGTCTTCATTTCTGGGTGTTTTCAGATGCTGGGACTCTGCACAGAATCTTTATTTGTGGCTCAATTTTTTTCCTTATTTTCACAGGCGCTGTATAATGGTGAAGTATTTCAGTGCTGTATTTTGAGGTGTGATCCAGTAGGTGGCACTCAGGAGCACTGGCCAGCATGTCAAATCTTGGCCACAAGGATCTTTCATATGTTTGTTCTGGTGTTTTCTTGTTTGTTTGTTTTTTGAGATGGAGTTTCGCTCTTGTTACCCAGGCTGGAGTGCAATGGCGCAATCTCGGCTCACCACAACGTCCGCTTCCTGGATTCAGGCAATTCTCCTGCCTCAGCCTCCTGAGTAGCTGGGATTACAGGCACCTGCCATTGTGCCCAGCCAATTTTTTGTATTTTTAGTAGAGACGGGGTTTCACCATGTTGACCAGGATGGTCTCGATCTCTTGACCTCGTGATCCACCTGCCTCGGCCTCCCAAAGTGCTGGGATTACAGGCGTGAACCACCGCGCCCGGCCATGTTCTGTTTTTTGACAGAGGATCTTGCTCTGTTGCCAGGCTGGAGGGCAGTGGCACAATCTCGGCTCACTGCAGCCTCCACCTGTCAGGCTAATTGATCCTCCTGCCTCAGCCTCCTGAGTAGCTGGGACTACAAGCACACAACACCACACCCAGAAAATTTGGGGGGTTTTCTTTTCTTTCTTTTTTTTTTTTTTTTTTTGGTAGAGATAGGGTTTCACCATGTTTACCAGGCTGATGGCAATCCTTATCTTAGTGTCCATCACTGTGCCAGCATTCAGATGTGGGATCCCCAGAGTTTTAAATGCTGCTGCACTGCTGCCATCATTCAAATCATCCAGCGAGGATTCGTCGGGCTGGTCTTGAACTCCTGACCTTGTGATCCACCCTCCTCGGCCTCCCAAAGTGCTGGGATTTCAGGCATGAGCCACTGCGCCCGGCCTATTTAAAATTTTTTAAAAATAAAGAATTATAGGTTCTTCACACCCTAATTTATTTTTAATTCCCCCACGGAGAAGGAAGGGAACGGCTTCCCCGTGACGGGACACCTGAGTCTGGGCGTTTTCTTCTTCTAGGGAACGTTCCGATGCCTCTCATATTTGCCAGATCAAGTCCTGTGGTTCCCCAGCATGGATCTGTGAAAATCCAGTGCCAGAGCAGTGCTGAGTCTTTCTTCACCCAGCTGGTGATCCAAAAAAACTCCACGTATGAGGAGGTAGACAGGAAACTGGGGTTTTGGAACGAGAGTGAGTTCGTCATTGACCGCATGGACACAAACACGGCAGGGCGCTATCACTGCCGATACAAGAGAGGCTTCAACTGGTCACACTACAGTAACGCCCTGGAGCTGGTGGTGACAGGTAAGGAAACATCCAGGTCCACGGCCGTGGTGTGGTTTTTTTTGTTTGTTTTTTTTTCTTATTTTTAATAGAGTTTCTTTTTTGAGAATTTTTAGATTTGCAAAAAGAGAGAGAGCGAGAAAATATCAAGATGGTTGCTTCAGAGAGTTCTCAGATATCTGGCACCCCATTTCCCCAGAGTTAACATCTTACATTAGTATGGCACATTCCTTTCTTTTATTTTTATTATTATGCTTTAAGTTCTGGGGTACATGTGCAGAATGTGCAGGTTTGTTACCCACGAATACACGTGCCATGGTGGTTTGCTGCACCCGCCAACCCATCATCTGCATTAGGTGTTTCTCCTAATGCTATCCCTCCCTAGCCCCCCACCCTGCGACAGCACCCCCCACCCTCCGACAGCGCCCAGTGTGTGATGTTCCCCTCCTGTGTCTATGTGTTCTCATTGTACAACTCACACTTACGAGGGAGAACATGCGGTGTTTGGTTTTCTGTTTAGCATGGCACATTTCTTACATTAATGAACAAACATTGACACATTCTCAGATAAAGTCTATAACTTACTTAGATTTTCCTAGTTTTTACCTGATATTCTTTCTCTGTTCCAGGATCTTATTCAAGATTTCACATTGCGGCCGGGCACGGTGGCTCACGCCTGTAATCCCAGCACTTAGGGAGGCCAAGGTGGGCGGATCACGAGGTCAGGATTCGAGACCAGCCTGGCCAACATGGTGAAACCCCATCTCTGCTAAAAATTCAAAAATTAGCCAGGTGTGCTGGCATGCACCTGTAGTCCCAGCTACTCAGGAGGCTGAGACAGGAGAATTACTTGAATCGGGAGGTGGAGGTTGCAGTGAGCCGAGATTGTGCCACTCCATCCCAGCCTGGGTGACAGAGAAAGACTGTCTCAAAAAAAAAAAGATTACACATTGCATTCAGATGTCACGTATATTTAGGTTTCTCTTGGCTGTCACAGCTTCTCAGATGATCCTGGTTTTCCATGACCTTGTCAGTTTTGAGAGTCGAGGTCCATTAGTTTCAAGAGTACTCCCACTATTGGAAATTGCCTGATGTTGTGCTCATGGCTAGACTGGGTTATGGGTTATTGCCAGGAAGACCACAGAAGCAAAGTGCCATTTCCACCTCCTCATAGCAAAGGTTTATACTGTACCTGTGAATATGGCTATGATGTTGGGTGACAGAGTGAGACCCTCTCTAAAAAAAAAAAAAATTATTATTTTTTTAAATAGATAAATTTATTTGTTTATTTGTTTATTTATTTATTTTGAGATGGAGTTTCGCTCTTTGAGACTCAGTTACCCAGGCTGGAGTGCAATGGCGCGATCTCGGCTCACCGCAACCTCCGCCTCCTGGGTTCAAGCAATTCTCCTGCCTCAGCCTCCTGAGTAGCTGGGATTACAGGCACACGCCACCATGCCCAGCTAATTTTTTGTATTTTTAGTAGAGACCAGGATGGTCTCGATCACTTGACCTCGTGATCCACCCACCTCCCCCTCCCAAAGTGCTGGGATTACAGGCTTGAGCCACCGCGCCCAGCAATAGATACATTTTTAAAAAGAAAATAGAGGCTGGGCATGGTGGCTCACATGTGTAATCCCAACACTTTGGGAGGCTGAGGCAGGTGGATCACTTGAGGTGAAGAGTTCCAGACCAACCTGGCCAACATAGTGAAACCCCATCTCTACTAAAAATACAAAAATTACCTGGGCGTGGTGGCACGTGCCTGTGATCCCAGCTACTCAGGAGGCTGAGGCAGGAACCTCGTTTGAACCCAGGAGGCGGAGGTTGCGGTGAGCCAAGGTCGCGCCACTGCATTGCAGCCTCGGTGACAAAGCAAGACTCCATCTCAGAAAATAATAATAAATAAAAAGAGTAAAGGAGAGACGTTCTTGCTAACATCTCACTCCTTTCTCTCGTAGGCTTGTATGACAAACCCTTCCTCTCTGCAGATCGGGGTCGTGTGGTGAGGCCGGGAGAGAATATCTCCTTCACGTGCAGCTCGGCACACCTCCCATTTGATAGATTTTCACTGGCCAAGGAGGGAGAACTTTCTCTGCCACAGCACCAAAGTGGGGAACACCCGGCCAGCTTCCCTCTGGGTCCTCTGGACCTCAATGTCTCAGGGAGCTACAGGTGCTACGGTTGGTACAGCAGCAGCCCCTACGTGTGGTCCGCCCCCAGTAATGCCCTGGAGCTCGTGGTCACAGGTAGGTACCTCCCAGGACAGCCCCGTGTCTGGGTTGGCTGTCCAGGGCTATGTCACTGGGCAGGGATCTGAAGAGGTGCACTCAGAGTAAAGTGAAGAGAAGCAGAGACTCGCTCACTCCAGGATGGTGGGGGGGGGGGCTTCCCCGGCTCTATGCTCGACTTTCACTTTCTCGCTAGATTTTCCAGTCTGTGTTCCTTGAAAACATGTGGTCTATCGAGAAAAGAAGAGCTAACCTTGCCTTCTTTTGAGATGGAGTCTCACCTCATGGCCCACGCTGGAGTGCAGGGGCACAATCTCGGCTCACTGCAACCTCCGCCTCCCGGGTTCAAGGGATCCTCCTACCTCAGCCTCCCGAGTAGCTTGAGATTACAGGTGTCTGCCTCCAGGCCTGGCTAATTTTTTAGTATTTTTAGAGAAGACAGGGTTTCAGCATGTTGGGCAGACAGGTGTTGAACTCCTGACCTCAGGTGATCCACCCGCCTCAGCCTCCCAAAGTGCTGGGGTTTTACAAGCATGAGTCACCACTGCTGGCCAAAAAGGGCTAACTTTTGTTTTATTTTATTTTGTTTTCTGATACGGAGTCTCACTCTGTCAACAAGGCTGGAGTACAGTGGCGCGATCTCGGCTCACTGCAACCTCTGCCTCCCGGGTTCAAGCAATTTTCCTGCCTCAACTTCCTGAGTAACTGGGACCATAGAGATGGGGTCTCACTGTGTTGGCCAGGCTGGTCTCGAACTCCTGATCTTGTGACCCACCCACCTCAGCCTCTCAAAGTGTGCTGGGATTACAGGCATGAGCCAACACGCCCGGCCAAGAAGGATCACCTGAGGTCGGGAGTTCAAGACCAGCCTGACCAACATGGTGAAACCCTGTCTTAAAAAAAGAAAGAAAGGAAAGAAAAGAAAGAAAACACAACCTGCCCACAATCACCTCCTTCCCAGTTTATAGACCTCCTTGGAAACCAAAGTTCCTTGCCCATGAACACAGTCTTGGTGACTGATCAGCGTGGTGCTTGTGAAGTGTGAGCTCACTGGGGAGATGTCTGAGGGAGTCACATTTTGGCAAACAAATACGGAAATGAGCTCCCATGTCAGGGCTCTGGGGTTTGGATGGAATGGAACACAGCCGCCAACCATTCATCTCCTTCGATTATGTCTGTAGACTCCGTGAGCCAAGATCACACGGTGCAGAACCTGATCCGCATGGCCGTGGCAGGACTGGTCCTCATGGCTCTCTTGGCCATACTGGCTGAAAACTGGTACAGCCATAGGGCGTTAGGCAAGGAAGCCTCGGCTGACGTGGCTGAACTGAGCTGGAGCAAGCGGAAATGTCAGACAGAATTGACCTTTGGACAAACGCCACGTGTCTGCAAGTGAACACCTGGATGTGAAGGGAGAGACGACTCAGGACGTGTGGAGTCCTACGAAGCACCTGCAGGACACAGGCGAGAAGAGCCCACTAACAAGCTTGAATCCGTTTTCTTTTTCTTTTCCTTTTTTCAGAGGGAGTCTCACTGTGTCACCCAGGCTGGAGTGCAGTGGAGCAATTTCAGCTAACTGCGACCTCCGCCTCCCAGATACAAGCGATGCTTGTGCCTCCACCTCCCAAGTAGCTGGACCTACAGGCACACACCACCACACCTGGCTAGTTTTTGTATTTTTAGTAGAGATGGGGTTTCGCCATGTTAGCCAGGCTGGTCTCGAACTCCTGACCTCAAGTGATCCACCCACCTTGACCTTCCAAAGTGCTGAGATGACAGGCAGGAGCCACCGTGTCCCATCAGATTCATTTTCAAACCAATCAAATGGTATTTTCTTGTGCAGACCTGACACTATCTGCATCCTATTTCTTAACATCAGTTATGGTTTTCCATCTTTATCTGTCTTCCGATTTTTTGTATCCTGTTTAATATATATTGTCCTGGGCCAGGCGCGGTGGCTCAAGCCTGTAATCCCAGCACTTTGGGAGGCCGAGGCGGGTGGATCACGAGATCAAGAGATCGAGACCATCCTGGTCAACATGGAGAAACCCCGTCTCTACTAAAAATACAAAAAATTAGCTGGGCATGGTGGCGCGTGCCTGTAATCCCAGCTACTCGGGAGGCTGAGGCAGGAGAATTGCTAGAACCCAGGAGGCGGAGGTTGCGGTGAGCCGAGATCGCGCCATTGCACTCCAGCCTGGGTAACAAGAGTGAAACTCCGTCTCAAAAAGTATATATATATATACATATTGTCCTTCGTTTTATATTTTTAAATGTGCTTTCCCTAAATATAAACAGTTGCTGACCATGCCAAACGTATTCACTAGCCCCGTCCTTTATTTTTTGTTGTCAAGATAGGGGGCTCCTTATGTTGTCCAAGCTGGTCTTGAACTCCTGGTCTCAAGCAATCCTCGTACCTCAGCCTTCTGTTGTGTTCATCTACAAATTGATGAGGGGGAAAGTCATCAATTATCCTATTTATTTCACAAACCCTATTTCTTTCTTTTTCTCTTTTTTTTTTTTTTTTTGATGGAGTTTTGCTCTTGTTGCCCAGGCTGGAGTGCAATGGCGTGATCTTGACTCACTGCAACCTCCACCTCCCAGATTCCAGCAATTCTGCCTCAGCCTCCCGAGTACCTGGGATTACAGGCATGAGCCCCACCATGCCCAGCTAGTTTTGTGTTTTTAGTGGAGATGGGGTTTCTCCATGTCGGGCACGCTGGTCCCGACCTCAGGTGATCTGCCTGCTTCGGCCTCACAAACTGCTGGGATTACAGGCATGAGCGACTGCGCCTGGCCCACAAACCCTATTTCTAAGGGATTTTCATACGAGAGGCATGTGTTCCACATCAACCTGTTAATTTATTTTTTCATTTAGTTTTCTTTTTTTTTTTTCTTTTTTGAGACGGAGTTTCGCTCTTGTTACCCAGACTGGAGTGCAATGGCACGATCTTGACTCACTGCAACCTCCGTCTCCTGGGTTCAAGCAATTCTCCTGCCTCAGCCTCCTGAGTAGCTGGGATTACAGGCATGCACTACATGCCTAGCTAATTTTTGTATTTTTACAAAAATTTTTACAAAAAAAAAGGGGTTTCACCTTGTTGACCAGGATGGTCTTGATCTCTTGACCTCGTGATCCACCCGCCTCGGCCTCCCAAAGTGCTGGGATTATAGGCGTGAGCCACCGTGCCAGGCCTCACTTCGTTTTTTTAATAATTGGAGGTCTATATGATTTAATCGTTATAGGGCTTAAGGTTTTCCACTGTGTCCCAAGGGGCAGCAAGCTCTGAAATGAATCTGACGACGTGGATGACTCATCTGTATCTTCAGACTGGAGTTCATCCGCCATTGGTATTCTGATGTCCTGAAGCTGGTTCATCAACATAAATAGTGAATTCTATGAGCAACTGAAAAACAATAAATCATCCATCTCAAACTCAGAAGGCATGTTTCTGTTATTTGGTGTGATGCCAGCTGTTATAAAAATAAATAGATCAGCTCCGATTAGTGTTGGCTTCAAATGAAGACTAAGAAGCTCCAGGACTGAGTTCTGTCCTTTTTTTTTGAGACGGAGTTTTGCTCTTGTTACCAGGCTGGAGTGCAATGGCGCGATCTCGGCTCACTGCAACCTCCGCCTCCTGGGTTCAGGTAATTCTCCTGCCTCAGCCTCCTGAGTAGCTGGGATTACAGGCACGTGCCACCACGCCCAGCTAATTTTTGTATTTTTAGTAGAGATGGGGTTTCACCATGTCGACCAGGATGGTCTCCATCTCTTGACCTCGTGATCCACCCGCCTCGGCCTCCCAAAGTGCTGGGATTACAGGCTTGAGCCACCGTGCCCGGCCTAGTTCTGTCCTCTTATCTCACCTTCCACGTGTCTCCCTTTCACTCTCGTCACTCCCACTGGTAGGGTCCCATTATAGGCAAGTAATTCTCCCCTCAGCCTCCCGAGTAGCTGGGATTACAGGCGCCTGCCACCATGCCCAGCTAATTTTTGGTGTTTTTAGTAAAGATGGGGTTTCACCATGTTGGTCAGGCTGACCTCAAACTCCTGACCTCTGGTGATCTGCCTGCCAGAACCTTCCAAAGTGTTGGGATTACAGGCTTGAGCCACCAACCCAGACTCCCAGTCAGAGTGTTTTGTTAGGAGAGTAGAGTGCCTGCTTTTGTCACAGGCCTGGAGGTATGTTAAGCGGACTTCTCTAATGGTAGGACTGTTTTTGTCCCTTTTGAAATGGGGGCCTCACTCAGGACCCAGGTTGGAGCGCAATGGCATAATCATAGCTCGCTGCAGCCTTGATCTCCTGGGATGAAGTGATCTTCCCACCTCAGCCTCTCGAGTAGCTGTAAACATAGGCACATGCCACCATGGCTGGCTATTTTATTTTATTTTATTTTTTTAGTTTTGTAGAGATGAAGGAGTCTCACTTTGTGGCTTACACTCCTGCCTACAATAACTTAGAAGACAGAAAATCTATCTAATGAACTTGTTATCTGGTAATATGATTTCTAGACAGCATGTTGAAGGAGTCAAAGGACTTTTCTAAGCTGCCTATAAAAGAGAAAGCTGGTCAGGTGCAGTAGCTCATGCCTGTAATCCCACCACTTTGGGAGGCTGAGGCAGGAGAATTGCTTGAATTCGGGAAGCAGAGGTTGCAGTGAGCCAAGAGAATGCCACTGCACTCCAGCCTGGGTGACAAGAGTGAAACTCTATCTCAAAAAAAAAAGATAAGCTAAAGGAAAAAAAAATTCTGTTAGCAAACATAATTTTCAGAGACTATAAAGGGGATGGTCAGTGAAGGTTTTCTGGTTAGAAAAATAGAATTGTTCCTCCTTCCCCATATTCACAGCTACTAGAATGTTCTCAGAGTGAAATGAAACCTAAGCTGAAGAGGAGAAAAATCAGTGGTGTAACCCAGTGTTTCTCTGCTGGCCAATTTTACTTTTCAGGAGACATTTGGAGACTGTCCGGAGATGTTTTCTGTTGTCATAACTGGGAAGAGACGCTTCTGGCATCTAATGGGTAGAGGCCAGGGGTGCTGCTAATCATTCTACAATGCACAGGACAGCTTTCCACAGCAAAGAATCATCTAGCCCAAATGTTAATAGTGCCCCAGAAGAGAAGGTCTGAAATCACTGTGACTCTTTGGTAAGTCACTGGAAAGATTCAAGATGGTGTCAAGTAAACCCTCTCAGCTAGACTTAAGGTCATATAAAAATCATATGGTCACAGTCCCACAGCAGTCTTAAATGCCCAAAATGTGCACAGTCCTGTCTTGCAAAGAATTGGGGGTATATATTTTTTCCAATAGAGAATCATCGGATACACAGGAAACCCACAGAGTTTTCAGGGAGTAGTCTTATTGGCAAAATGGCCACTATGATGGGATAAATGGATCTAAAGACACGTACATTGCAAAAGTCTTTTTTACTTCCCCAGCTTTCTTTTCTTTCCTTTTCTTTCTTTCCTTTCTAATAAACCTTTTGCACTCCTAAGTTCTCAGCTTTGAAAAGACAGGAATCAGGCTGAGACATACACTTATTGGTCAATACGGGTCATCTCTCATAGAAAAGGAAAAATTTCTCATGAGTTACATCTGAGAGTCTTAACAGCAGAACCAAAGACAGTTGAGAGCAACGAAATGGGAAGCCAATCCCAAAGAGAAACCAGACCCTAATCAGGCCCCCCTCCCTCCCTGCAGAGTTAGGAGCCTGGTGTTATGTACCCAGCTTGGTTTCACTATTTGGATGAGCAGTGATTGTTACGTGTTTCTCATTCTGCTCTCTTTTCGTGTTTCAGTGTTTCTCATTCCACTCCTCTTTTTTTTTTAATTCACAGATTAGAATAAAACAAAATACAGAAAACCACTGTACAAAAAAACCAGATAACTGAAAATGTCTTAAAGTAAAGTGTCTGGCTGTCATCAGACACAGAGAGAATGTTAGAATGAATTTTATAGTGTTGGGTTGGATGGAGTAAGACACACCAGCATGAACCCATGGCCGTGTGTGCAATACAGACAGGTGGTAGGTAGAAGACAGATGAAGATAATTGATAGATACAGATGTGTGTATATAAATTAGCATGCATACTTATGTTTTCTTTTCTTTCTTTTTTTTTTGAAACAGATTCTCACTCTATTGCCCAGGCTGGAGTGCGATGGCACAGTCTCATCTCACTGTAACCTTCGCCTCCTGGATTTAAGTGATTCTCCTGCCTCAGCCTCCTGAGTAGCTGGGATTACAGGCATATGCCGCCATGCGTGGCTAATTTTTGTACTTTTTAGTAGAAATGGGATTTTTCCATGTTGCTTGGGCTGGTCTCGAAATCCCAACCTCAGGTGATCCACCCACCTTGGCCTCCCAAAGTGCTGGGATTACAGGTGTGAGCCTCTGCGCCCAGCCTTAGAGTTTTTTTTTTTTTTTTAAGAGACATGACAATTTAAAAAATTGCATAATCTTGGATTAAATCCTAAACCAAATACATGTCACTGCTAAAACACGTGGTGAAATTTGAATAAAGTCGATAGCATAGACAAGTGTGTCCTATCAATGATGCTTCTTGGCTTTGACCATCGATAACATAACAAAATGTCCTTGGATTTAGAACTACAACTTGAAGTGATTCGAGGTTAGGGCATCAGCCCTGGGCATGACTTCCCACATCACAGAATTGAGAAGTTAACCCAGGAAAAAGAAGAAGAAGAAGAAAAGAGGCTGGGCTCAGTGGCTCACGCCTGTAATCCCAGCACTCTGGGAGGCCAAGGCAGGTGGATCACTTGAGGTCAGGAGTTCGAAACCAGCCTGTCCAACGTGGCGAAACTCCATCTCTTAAAAAAAAAAAAGAAAGAAAGAAAAAGGGGGCGGGGCAGAGAAATTTTTAAAAAAGAGAGAAAGAGAAGTTGACCCAGAAATGTATTTCAGGCTGAGCAGAAAGTGGTCAGGGGAGCTGGCTAGACCACAGCTGTGTCATAGAGACCATGGCCTTTCTGTAGGCTCACGGTCAGAGGTGGAGGGGAATTGTGAAGTTCTTATGAGAAAAGTCAACGTGAAAGCCACATGGTAATGAGGGTTGGCCTCATCTACCACTTCCTCTGCATCTCCCTGGCACACTGGGCTCAGTCACTACCCCACTGCCAGCAGAATCTGAGCGATGCCTTCCACACTCCCTGCCCTGCTCTGCCTCGGTGAGTTCTTGCCCGGATGGATGGGGAATGGAATCAGGGTGTGCCTGGGAAGCAATAGGTCTCATTATTCCCATCTTGCAGGGCTGTGTCTGAGCCAGAGGATCAGCACCCAGCAGCGTGAGTCCTTCCTTCAAAGCTTAGGGTCACTCTTACGGGTTCAGGCCAAGCACCCTCCACCCAAATACAACTGGGAAGAGGGGACAGGGTGCGGGCTTCCCAGGAGGACTTAGGGCCAGCAGCTGGGTGGAGCCTAGGGTGGGAAGGTGGGCTCAGCTGGGACTCCAGCATCTGATTCCCTTCCAGAGACTCTCCCAAAACCCTCCATCTGGGCCAAGCCCAGTTTCATGGTTCCAAAGGAAAAGCCGGCGACCATCTCTTGCCAGGGAAATTATGGGGCTGTTGAATACCAGCTGCATTTTGAAGGAAGTCTTTCTGCCGTGGAGAGACCAAAACCCCCTGAGCGCATTAACAAAGTAGAGTTTCACATCCCGGCCATGACGTCCCGCACGGCCGGGCGATACAGCTGCTTCTATCGGGTTGGGGAGCTCTGGTCAGAACCTAGCGACTCACTGGATCTGGTGGTAACAGGTAAGTGTCCCGCTCCGTAACTGGAGAGTCAGCTCAGTCTACCGCCGGGATGGAGCCTCATCTATTAACTCTTCCAAGCCCCACTCAGACGCTGCTTCTCTCGGAAGGAGGTTGGGTGGACGGATGTACTCATCACGTCCCTGCCTACAAGGGCTTGTCTGCAGACAGCGTCTCTATGTCCTAGCAGCAGATGTGTCCTCGGTCAAGTTCTCCAAGAAACAGATTCTGAGATAGATATTTGTGTGCAGGAGGGTGACTGACAAATGTCCTCAACAGCATCGCCTGTGGGCCAGGCGCAGTGGCTTAGGCCTTGCTTTCCTCATCCATCACAGGTGATGGGTTTAAAAAAATATATTTTGGCTTTTTTTTTTTCAGACAGTCTTGCTCTGCTCCCCAGGCTGGAGTGCAGTGGTGCAATCTCAGCTCACTGCCACCTCTACCTCCTGGATTCAAGCAATTATCCTGCCTCGGTCTCCCAAGTAGTTGGGACTACAGGCACCTGCCACCATGTCTGGCTAATTTTTGCATTTTTAGTAGGGATGGGATTTCACCATGTCAGCCAGGCTGGTCTCGAACTCCTGACCCAGGAGGTCGAGGCTTCAGTGAGCCAAGATAGTGCCATGGCGCTCCAGCCTGAGCGACAGAGCAAGACCCTGTATCATTATTTTTTTTGTTTCTTTTTCTTTTTTTTTTGTTTTTATATCAAGTGATACAGTATTAGGTATAAACCCTACCATTTTTAAATTTTTTTATATATTAAAATACTTTTATTAACTTCTTTCTATTTTTTTTAAATTCTTAAATCGAAAAAGATGGGGTTTTGCCATGTTGGTCAGGCTGGTTTTGAACTCCCGACCTCAGGTGACCCACCCACCTCGGCCTCCAGAGTGCTTGGATTACAGGCGTGAGCCACCATGCCCAGCCAAACCCTGTCGTTTTTAAAAAATTGTTTAGGCTGGGCATGGTGGCTCATACCTGTAATTCCAACACTTTGGGAGGCCAAGGCGGGCGGATCATGACCTCAAGCGATCAAGCCCAGCCTGCTCAAGATGGTGAAACCCTGTCTCTACTAAAAATACAAAATTTAGTTAGGCGTGGTGGCAGGCACCTGTCGTCCCAGCCACTCAGGAGGCTGAGGCAGGAGAAACACTTGAACCCGGCAGGCGGAGGTTGCACTGAGCTGAGATCACGCCACTGCACTCCAGCCTGAGCAACAGAGTGAGATGCCATCTCTCAAACAGATAAATACATTTAAAAATGGCTTAGATGGTAAATCTTCTAAAATAATTTGACCAAAATAATAATAATTTTTCTAAAACAGCTGGCTGCTCATCACTGAGTTTCTGGTGCGGGGACCCCGCCTTCTCTCGTAGGAATGTATGACACGCCCACCCTCTCAGTTCATCCCGGACCGGAAGTGATCTCGGGCGAGAAGGTGACCTTCCATTGCCGTCTGGGGACTGCAACAAGCACCTTCTTTCTGCTCAAGGAGGGAAGATCCAGCGTACGGCGCGGATACGGGAAGGTCCAGGCCGAATTCCCCTTGGGCTCTGTGACCACATCCCACAGAGGGACATACCGATGTTTTGGCTCCTACAACAACCATGCGTGGTCTTTCCCCAGTGAGCCAGTGAAGCTCCTGGTCACAGGTGAGGAGAGCCCCGGTTCCCACACCTCCCGCTGCCATGTCGTACCTGGAGCCCTAAGGGATCTCCAGATCGTGATGGGGAGGGTATCAAAGGGACGTCGGCTTCCTGGGGGCCCAGGTGGTGGTGTGAGGAAGATCACCAGAAACAGGAAGGAAGAGGGTGCAGAGAAAGAAATGGTCAGACCAGGGGAAACTCAAAAGCCTTCCTTACGTTCTTCATCTCCTTTTCCAGGTGACACAGAGAATACCAGCCTGGCACCTACAGACCCCACCTCTCCTGGTGAGTAACTGGTCCTTCCAAGCTCAGAGGAGGAATCAGAGGCTCCCAATGACACTAAAAACGGGGCATTCATTCAAAATATTCATCGAGGCTGAGCATGGTGGCTCACTCCTATAATCCCAGCACGCTGGGAGGCCGAGATGGGTGCATCACATTGAGGTCAGGAGTTTGAGACCAGCCTGGCCAACATAGTGAAACGCTGTCTCTACTAAAAATACAAAAATTAGTCAGGTGTGGTAATGGACACCTGTAATCCCAGCTACTCTGGAGGCTGAGGCAGGAGAAGCGCTTAAACCAGGGAGGCAGAGGTTGCATGAGCCAAAATCGTACTACCTCACTCCATCCTCGGTGACAGAACAAGACTCCATCACTATATATATACGTGTGTGTGTGTGTATGTGTGTGTGTATACACACATATATATATTCATCGAGTGCATGGTACACACAGTGAACTACAGTTTAACAGTCAACCAGGCAAATATCTTGGCTTCGTGGCACTTAGATTCTAGGAGGAGGAGACAGACTGGGGGTCGATGTCAGGACAGCACACAGGAGGAAATGGGGCTATGGAAGGACAAAGACAAAGAAGAACAGACTTAAAGTGTTTGGGAGGGCAGGCAGCACCATTAAATGGGCTGTCCAGATCGGCCTCACAGAGAAGGAGACATCCGAGCAAACGCCTTCGGACGTGAGTTTGTCGTGTGGCCCTCAGGAGAAAGGAGGGTCGGAGAGAGGAAACGGCCTCTGCCTGTGCCCTGAGGCAGGAAGATGACCAGGGTGTCAAAAGAACAGCAGTGAGGCCAGGAGGGTTGGAAATGACGTCTGGAAGATGACGGTGGGGATGGGATGGGGATTGGGCTGGGGCTGCGTGGTCAGGACGCTGAGAAAAACAGTGAGACTTTGAATTTGACTATGTGTGAGGAGAGGAGTGATGCTGACTTAATGAGGAAAATGAGGCTTAGGTAGAAGACCTGGGCTGGGCGTGGTGGCTCACACCTGTAATCCCCGCGCTTCGGAAGGTAGAGGCGGGCACATCACTTGAGGTCGGGAGTTTGAGACCAGCCTGGCCAACACAGGGAAACCCCTGTCTCTACTAAAAATACAAAAATTAGCTGGGCATGGTGGTGCATGCCTGTAATTACAGCTACTCTGGGCTGAAGCAGGAGAATCACTTGAACTCGGGAGGCAGAGATTGCAGTGAGCTGAGATTGTGCCATTGCACACCAGCCTGGGCGACAAGAGTGAAACTGTGTCTCAAAAAAAAAAAAAAAAGAAAGAAAAAGAAAAAGAAATGTAGAAGACGTGACCGTTGCAAAGACACACACTCATGAGTGCTAGAGTGGACTCCCTCCTCAGGCTTGTCCATCTGCGGACCCTTCCACTGTACCTGCTGGATGAAGCTCTGGGACCTGCAGGGCGGGTGGGACCTTGAAGAAGGTCATTGGGTATACCCAAGGGAAGGAGCGCTGGGGTGGAGGAGGCCAACACCATCCCCTTTTCTTTACTTCCCTTATTGTTGGCAGACTCTGGGGACACCTACCTTTTATCCACAGAGACGGGGCTCCAGAAAGGTAAGTGGACACCTGGGGCCGAGGGCTGTAAAGGAAGGAGCTGGGTGGAGAGTCCCGAGCAGGGAAGGAGATGGGGATCAGTGAAACAGGAGGGTGTCCTTGGCCAGGTGCGGTAGCCCACGCCTGTAATCCCAGCACACTGGGAGGCCAAGGCAGGCAGATCATCTGAGGTCAGGAGTTTGAGACCAGCCTGGCCAATGTGGGGAAACCCCATCTCTAGCAAAAATACAAAAATGGGTTGGGCATGGTGGCTCAAGCCTGTAATCCCAGCACTTTGGGAGGCTGAATCGGGCAGATCACGAGGTCAAGAGATCGAGACCATCCTGACCAACATAGTGAAACACCGTTTCTACTAAAAATACAAAAATTAGCCGGGTATGGTGGCACGTGCCTGTAATCCCAGCTACTTGGGAGGCTGAGGCAGAAGAATCACTTGAACCCGGAGGCAGAGGTTGCAGTGAGCCGAGATCGAGCCACTGCACTCCAGCCTGAGCGACAGAGTGAGATTCCGTCTCAAAAAAAAAAAATACAAAAATTAGCCAGGTGTGGTGGCGCTCACCTGAAGTCCCAGCTACTCGGGAGGCTGAGACGAGAGGTGGAGGTTGCAGGGAGCTGAAGATCGCACTGTTGTACTCCAGCCTGGGCAACAAGATCAAGGCTCTGTCTCAAAAAAGAATAAAACAGAGGGTGTCCTTGGGTCCCTGTCAGCAATCACCCTGTTCTCCTGCCCACAGAGCTTGCCCTCTGGGACCACACTGCCCAGAATCTCCTTCGGGTGGGCCTGGCCTTCCTGGTCCTGGTGGCTCTGGTGTGGCTCCTGGTTGAAGACTGGCTCAGCAGGAAGAGGACCAGAGGGCGAGCCAGCAGAACTTCCACTGGGCAATGCAGGAGAAGCTTGAACACAAAGACTCTCTGAAGAACGCCCGAGAGATGCGGCAGCCGTGGGTGGAACTGAAAGCCGGTGTTGAGCCTGTGTTGAACCCACGGAGGAGGGAGTCACTGCAGGAAACAAGGGACAATGCCATTCCATTTGTCAGACCATCCCAGATGACACAGGAGGTGGGAGAAACAAGCTAAATTTCTTCGTAATTTTTTTCCTGAGGCAGAGTCTGGCTCTGTCATCCAGGCTGGAGTGCAGTGGCGCGATCTCAGCTCACTGAAACCTCCGCCTCCCAGGTTCGAGTGATTCTCCTGCCTCAGCCTCCTGAGTAGCTGGGATTACATGTACGCACCACCACACCTAGCTAATTTTTTGTATTTTTAATAGAGACGGGGTTTCACCGCACTAGCCAGGATGGTCTCGATCTCCCGACCTCATGATCCGCCTCGGCCTCACAAAGTGCTGGGATTACAGGCGTGAGCCACCACCCCTGGCCACTAAATTTCTTTTGTAGACAAATCCTATGGTCTCTTCTAGGCTCTAAGTATGTTTGTGCAACTTACTGCAAACCATACTTTTAACAGCTCTAGTCTTTTCTGAAAAGACCTCTCCTTCTCTAATAGAACGGCCTTGGAAATATTTTCTTCCTACTCTGGGCCTTATTTCTTCCCTTTCTCTGCAGGGAAGCATTCAAAATAGTTAATAACCGGCCGGGCGCGGTGGCTCACGCCTGTAATCCCAGCTACTCGGGAGGCTGAGGCAGGAGAATTGCTTGAACCCAGGAGGCGGAGGTTGCAGTGAGCCGAGATCACGCCATTGCACTCCAGCCTGGGTAACAAGAGTGAAAACTCCGTCTCAAAAAAAAACTAATATAGAATAGGTCTGAATCAAATGGTTCAGGAGGCATCGCGGCCACAACCAGTCACAGAGAAGCAGCTTTGTAAGTGAATCCTGCTGGGCGCGGTGACTCACACCTGTAATCCCAGCACTTTGGGAGGCCAAGGCAGGTGGATCACCTGAGGTCAGGAGTTTGAGACCAGCCTGGCCAACATGGTGAAACCCTGTCTCTACTAAAAATACAAAAATTCAGCCCGACACAGTGGTTGGAAAATGCAGCCTTGACTCCATGTGACTGTGCGGCAGGCTAAATATTGGTACTTCTCGTGAACTAGACAGTGAAGGGTTTTGTAACAAGTACCTCCCGTGTCTGTTACAAGTGCCTCCTATGTGCCAGGCTCTGGTGAATGCATTGCCCACAGAGCAAACATGGCCCCTGCCGTGATAGGATCGGTTATCCAGGGGTGCAGACCTCAAATAAATGAATCAGTAAATGGGGAGTCAGTCTTCCGTTGCTGCTGTTGTTCCTTCTTTTTCTTTTTTAGGCTGAGGTGCAGTGGTGGGATCACAGTTCACTGTGGCCTCGACCTCCTGGGCTCAAGTGATCCTCCCACCTTGGGCTGAGTAGCTGGGACTACAGCACATGCCACCACACCTAGCTATTTTTTAAATTATTGTTTGTAGAAATAAGGTCTCCCTATGTTGCCCAGGGTAGACTCAAACTCCTGGGCTCAAGCAATTCTCCTGCCTTGGGCCCCCAAAGTGCTGGGATTATAGGTACGAGCCAGCATGCCAGGGGATATTTTTAGGTTTTGTTTTGTTTTGCTTTGCTTTGTTTTGTATTTTGTTTTGTTTCTGAGATTCTCTTTTGAGTTTTGCTGTGTCGCCCAGGCTGGAGTGCAGTGGCACAATCTCTGCTCACTGCAACCTCCGCCTCCCAGGTTCAAATGATCCTCCTGTCTCAACCTCCCAAGTAGCTGGGATTACAGGCATGAGCCACCACACCTGGCTAATTTTGTATTTTTAGTACAGATGGGGTTTCTCCACGTTGGTCAGGCTGGTCTTGAACTCCTGACCTCAGGTGATCTGCTCACCTTGGCCTCCCAAAGTGCTGGGATTACAGTCACCGTGCCCAGCCTTTTTCAGTTTTTGTGGGTACACAGTAAGTGTATATATCTATGAGGTACATGGGATACTTTGAGGCATGCAATGCCTAATAGTCACGTCAGGTACACGGGGTATCCATCACCTCAAGTATGTACCCTTTGTGTTACAAATAATGCGATTATAATCTTAGTTTTTCTAAAATGTTCAGTTAGGTTATTTTTTACTGTAATCACTCAGTCGTGCTAGCAAATACTAGGTCTTATTCATTCTATTTCTTGTGCCCATTAATCATCCCCTCTTCCCCACCACCCTTCCCAGCCTCCAATAACCATCATTCTACTTTCTGTCTCCCTGAGTTCAGTTGTGTTCATTTTTAGCTCCCACAAATAAGTGAGAACAAATGAAGTTTGTCTTTTTCTTTTTTTTGAGACGTTTGCTCTCACTCTGTTGCCCCCAAGCTGGAGCGCAATGGCACAATCTCAACTCACCACAACCTCCACCTCCCGAGCTCAAGTGATTCTCCTGCCTCAGCCTCCCCAGTAGTGGAGATTATAGGCATGTGCCAGCACACCCGGCTAATTTGTGTATTTTTAGTAGAGACAGGGTTTCACTATGTCAACCAGGCTGGTCTCGAACTCCTGACCTCAGGTGATGCACCCATCTCAGCCTCCCACAGTGCTGGAGTTCTGAGATTACAGGCATGAGGCAGCGCCCCTGGCCTGAAGCGTGTCTTTCTGTGCCTGGCTTATTTCACTTAACATAATGAGCTCCATTTCCATCCATGTTGTTCAGATGACAGGCTTGTGACAGAGGAAATACTAGAACCTCTTCCCGTGCAAGATGCCATCTGATAGGGACCTTGAGGAAGGTGTGGATGTAGGGAAGGGGAGGGTGCTGGTAGAGACTGAGACACAAGACAGGAGTGAAACGCGCTCGGTGTAACCAGAGCTTTGAATGGGAGGGAGAGGTGGCTCTGCGTCACGCTGTTGCCATCTCACCCGTGCTCCACAATGTAGCAGTCACTCTTGGGAGGTATCACCTGCAGTTCTTTGTATCACATCTAAAATGGTTAAGGAGTGGGACACAAGGGCGACGTGGGAGTGAAAGTTTAATAAGCAAAGTAGGCCGGGTGCGGTGGCTCACACCTACAATCCCAGCACTTTGGGAGGCCGAGGCGGGTGGATCACGAGGTCCAGAGATCGAGACCATCCTGGTCAACATGGTGAAACCCCGTCTCTACTAAAAATACAAAAATTAGGCAGGCGTGGTGGCGGGCACCTGTAGTCCTAGCTATTTGAAAGGCTGAGGCAGGAGAATCGCTTGAACCTGGGAGGCAGAGGTTGCAGTGAGCCGAGATTGCGCCATTGCACTCCAGCCTGGGTAAAAGAGTGAAACTCCATATATTTTTAAAATGGCTCACGCCTGTAATCCCAGCACTTTGGGAGGTTGAGGTGGGTTGATCACCTGAGGTCAGGAGTTTGAGACCAGCCTGGCCAACATGGTGAAACCCCATTTCTAAAAAAAAAAGAAAAAAACCTGTTTGTGTTGCCGGTCGCGGTGGCTCATGCCTGTAATCCCAGCACTTTGGGAGGCCCAGGCGGGTGGATCACGAGGTCAAGAGATCGAGACCATCCTGGTCAACATGGTGAAACCCCGTCTCTACTAAAAATACAAAAAAATTAGCTGGGCACGGTGGCGCGTGCCTGTAATCCCAGCTACTCAGGAGGCTGAGGCAGGAGAATTGCCTGAACCCAGGAGACGGAGGTTGTGGCGAGCCGAGATCGTGCCATTGCACTCCAGCCTGGGTAACAAGAGCGAAACTCTGTCTCAAAAAAAAAAAAAAAAAACCGTTCGTGTTAACCATAATCTGCATACTGCGTATCAAATCCTCAGAACTAACTCATCTTGTAACTGAACACTTCTGCCCATTGACCAACATCTCACTCCCCTCCTGCCCCAGCCCGGGGAACCTCTACCTACTCTCACTTCTAGGAGATCAACCTTCCTCTTTTTTTTTTAGAGGGTCTCACTCTGCACACCCAGCCTGGAGTGCAGTGGCGCAATCTCAGCTCACTGCAACCTCCACTTCCCAGGTTGAAGCGATTCTCCTGCCTCAGCCTCCAGAGTAATTGGGATTACAGGCGTGAGCCACCGCGCCCAGCCAGAAGACCCACTCCCAGTGGCCCTCACTGGCCCATGGCTCTGGGGGGGGCCCGCGTTCCCTAAGGCATAACTCACACAGGCAGCCTTTGTTCTGACCTGTTGCGTGTGCTCCCCACCTGCTGGAAACCGGCCCCTCTCCCCACACCTGCTCTGAAGCTGTCTGTGTGACCAACGCTAATGAGCTTCCTGGAACACACAGTGACCTGCTCAACCGTTCTGATGACTGCTCCTCCACACTTGTATTTGACACATTGACCACTTCCTCCTCAAAGGAGTCAGTTCGCTGGTTCTCTCGGACACTTCCTGCTAGTCGTCTTCTGACGGTTACAGCATGCACAGGCTTACGGACGCCTCCAACACCAGAGCCGACGTCTAGGGGCTATGGATTCAAGCCTGGTGGCTCTCGTGCCACTCCACGGCTCCCAGTGCTCCAAGACTGGCATCCACATCTGCTTCTCTGAGCACTAGTGATTTTGTTCTTTTTTGTTTGTTTCTTATATAAAAGTTTTAATTTGTTAAAGTCCAATTATCAGTTGACAATTACCAATTTTTATTTTGTTGTTTGTGCTTTTGGTGTCAAATGTAAGAATTCACTGCTAGATCCAAAGCAATGAAGAATTGCCACTGTCGTCTTCCCCCTCCTCCTCCTGTTCTTCCTTTCCTCCTTCTTCTTTCTTCTTCTTTTTTCTATTTTTTTATTATTATTGTTTTTGAGACAGTCTTACTCTGTCGCCCAGGCTAGAGTGTAGTGGAACGATCTTGGCTCGCTGCAGCCTCCACCTCCTGGGTTCAAGCGACTCTCCTGCCTCAGCCTCCTTAGTAACTGGGATTACAGGTTCCTGCTACCATGCCCGGCTAATTTTTGTATTTTTAGAAGAGACAGGGTTTCACCAGGTTGGTCAGGCTGGTCTCGAACTCCTGACCTTGTGATCCTCCTGCCTCGGCCTCCCAAAGTGCTGGGATTACAGGCCTGAGCCAACGCGCCCAACTTCTTCTTTTTTTTCTCAGTTAGAGACAGAGTCTCACCATGTTGCCCAGGCTGGCGTCAAACTCCTGGGTTCAAGTGACGCTCTTGCCTAAGCCTCCCAAAGTCCTGGCATTCAGGTGTGTTGTTATAAACTGCTATAAACATTCATGTGCAAGCTACTCTGTGGACATATGTTTCCTTTTTTTTTTTTTTTTTTTTTTTTTTTGAGACAGAGTCTTGCTCTGTTGCCCAGGCTGGAGAGCAGTGACTCGATTTCGGCTCACTGAAACCTACCGCCCCAGTTCAAGTGATTCTCCTGCCTCAACCTCCCAAGTAACTGGGATTACAGGCATGCCCCACCACTCCCGGGTAAATTTTTTTTTTAGATGGAATTTCGAACTTGTAGCCCAGGCTGGATTGCAATGGCACAGTCTCAGCGCACCACACCTCTGCCTCCTGGGTTCAAGCAATTCTCCTGCTTCAGCCTCCCGAGTAGCTGGGATTACAGGCAGTGACACCACACTGAGCTAATTTTGTATTTTTAGTAGTAATGGGGTTCCTCCATGTTGGTCAGGCTGGTCTCGAACTCCCAACCGCAAATGATCCACCCACCTCGGCCTAAGTGCTGGGATTACAGGCTTGAGCCACCGCGCCCGGCAAGGTTGTCTTCTTATAATTAACAAGGTTTCCCATCCTCAGCGCTGTGGTTTCTGGAGCCAGACAGTCCTGTATTGCGCGGGATTGTCTTAGTCAGCTCAGGTTGCGATAACGAAATACTGGGCGGCTTAAACAACAGAAATTTATTCTCTCGGGCCGGGCGCGGTGGCTCAAGCCTGTAATCCCAGCACTTTGGGAGGCCGAGGCGGGTGGATCACGAGGTCAAGAGATCGAGACCATCCTGGTCAACACCGTGAAACCCCGTCTCTACTAAAAATACAGAAAATTAGCTGGGCATGGTGCCTGTAATCCCAGCTACTCAGGAGGCTGAGGCAGGAGAATTGCCTGAACCCAGGAGGCGGAGGTTGCGATGAGCCGAGATCGCGCCATTGCACTCCAGCCTGGGTAACAAGAGCGGAACTCTGTCTCAAAAAAAAAAAAAAAAAGAAAGAAAAAGAAAATAAATTTTTATTTTCTCGCACTTTTGGAGCCCCGGAAGCCCATCATCCAGGCGCCAGTGGCTGCAGTTCCTGGAGGAGGCTCTTGGCGGCGCTTGCAGACGGCAATCTTTTTTTTTTTTTTTTTTAATTGCATTTTAGGTTTTGGGGTACATTGCAGAACATGCAAGATAGTTGCACAGGTACACACATGGCAGTGTGTTTTGCTGCCTTCCTCCCCTTCACCCACATTTGGCATTTCTCCCCATGCTATCCCTCCCCAGCACCCCCCCCCGCGCTGTCCCTCCCCTAGTCCCCCCAATAGACCCCAGTGTGTAGTACTCCCAAGACGGCAGTCTTCCGCGTCTCTGTGGCCTTTCATCCCGCAATGCATGTGTGAGCTCTCCCACGTGGTTTTTTTTGTTTGTTTTGTTTTTTTGAGACCGCGTTTCACTCTGTTGCCCTGGCTGGAGTGCAGTGGTGAGATCTTGGCTCACTGCGACTGTTATCCCGGGTGAGTTGATAGGAAAACGCCACGCTCTGAAATCTGACTGTCAGTCCTGTAT
Source organism: Callithrix jacchus (assembly GCF_049354715.1). Taxonomy (NCBI): domain Eukaryota; kingdom Metazoa; phylum Chordata; class Mammalia; order Primates; family Cebidae; genus Callithrix; species Callithrix jacchus. The sequence goes on from NC_133523.1 coordinate 47,805,285, forward strand.
TGCTGGCAACCGAGAGTCAGCTCACGCTTAAAATCTCTCGGCCCCACTCTCAACCCAGAGCGTTTCCAATTGCTGTTTTGTAAAAAAAAAAAAAAATCTCGGCCCCGAGGAAGGGGTTTGATTTCCTTTTATATGTTGCTCAGGGTAAGGGGGCAGAGCGGAATTTAACAGGCGCAGAATAGGCAGGTTAGGGGAGGAGGCTGGTAACTAGGAGGCAGGAGGCTCCCGTGATTGATGATTAACTGAGGAGGGTATACACGAGGAGTTCCCATGATTGCTGGTTACCAAGGGGGCATTCGGTACTTTCCAGATAATCAATCAAGGGGGGATCACAATAGCAAGGGGGCCTGTCCAGCAGGATATGTTTACAACGGTTATATATTTCTTTAGTTCTTTTTTTTTTTAAGATGGGGTTTCACCATATTGGTCAGGCTGGTCTCGAACTCCTGACCTCAGGTAATGCACCCACCTCAGCCTCCCAAAGTGCTGGGATTACAGGTGTGAGACATGGCGCCCGGCTATGTTTCTTCAGTTCTAAGCACAACATGACCCAGCACAGTGTGGCCCAGGTATGCACTCAAGGGAGAAACGGCGGGGGACGGGGCAAGAAGCCAAGATGGAGTCAGTCAGGCTCACAGCTAAGATGGAGTCGGTCAGGTTAGCACAAGTTAGGTTGTCACATTTTCCACTGGTGTTTTTGGGGAGTGAAAGCATTGACTCTTTAGTTATAACAAGAGGGTTATATTGGGTTTTGAGATGCAAAAGCTTGACAGACCCTCTGCGCTGTTGAATGAAATCTGGGAACGAATACCTGGAGCAGGTAAAGGAGATAAACAAGCAGGATTGGGGCGCGCTTCCTGGACGAGTGGCTGGATGACGTCTGGAGCCTGCTGGAGAGACTGCAGGTGCTGTAACAAGTGAGCCTGGGATCTTTTTGCTGGTGGGTGTATTTTAGTTTAGGCAATATAGGCGGAGGCCTTTTGTACATGATTTTAAAAGAGAGACACCTTTAAGGAGTGCATTCAACTTTAAGAAGGGCTAAAGGAAGGAGGTTTGTTTAACCCTTACCGGTTTTTAAGATTAATTTTGTGAGAGTACTTTTTAAGGTTTGAATTATGCGTTTTACCCGTTTAGAGCTGTGAGGTTGACAGGAATAATGGAGTTTTTATTGAATGTTTAACGCCTTACTGACTGACTGAGCTATGGACGAGGTTAAGGCTGGCCCATTATTAGATTTTATAGCAAACGGCAGCCCATGTTGAGGGATGATTTCATTGAATAAGAATTTACCACGGAGGCAGTTTTGGTTTTGGTGGCAAATGCCTTGTTTATTTAGAAAAAGTGTTTACCATTACTAGGGAACACTTACATTCCGCCCAGTGTGGCTTTGTTTTCGTGAAGTTTATTTTTTACCTTTTTTTGGGCCACATTCCCGGAGGCGGTGGCCCAGCTTAGGCTTGGGTTTCTGTTTGGCGTTTACCTGTGCACAGGTTGTGCGTTGGGAGGCCTCTTGGTTAAGTTTTGAAGGCGAGGAATTTAAAACAGTTTTTTAAAAGCTGGGCTAATTTTACTTTTTTAAGTGGGTGGAAGAACGGAGGTAACCAACCAAGGCTTTTTTTAGGGCCTTGACCTCCAAAGTGCTTAGATTACAAGCCTGACCCACTACTCCCAGACTTCCAAATCAGTTTCTTTTTCTTTTTCTTTTGAGACAGAGTTTCGCTCTTGTTACCCAGGCTGGAGTGCAATGGCGCGGTCTCGGCTCACCACAACCTCCATCTCCTGGGTTCAGGCAGTTCTCCTGCCTCAGCCTCCTGAGTAGCTGGGATTACAGGCACACACCACCATGCCCAGCTAATTTTTGTATTTTTAGTAGAGACGGGGTTTCACCATGTTGACCAGGAGGGTCTCGATCTCTTGACCTCGTGATCCACCCGCCTCGGCCTCCCAAAGTGCTGGGATTTACAGGGCAAGAAAATTTTGGAATTTGGGGGAATTTACCAACTATTTGGGTTTTTACTGACCTGAATATTTGATACTTGTTTTTTTTTTTTTTTTTTGGAGAGTATGTTGGTGGTTGGGTACGTCAGGCTGCAAGCAGGAAGGTTAAAGGTGTGACCGAAAGCTGGGCTGCCTTTTGGGCAGCGGAGTTTGCCCTTAGATTTTTTTGGGTAACGCCTGCGTTTGGTTTTTTTGTTGTTGCAGCTGCTGTTTTGATGTTTCCTGCAGTGGATCACAGCCACCCCACTGCAGAGCTTGAGCAAGGGCAACCAACGGAGTGTTTTGTGCTGAAGTTCTGGCTGGTGGGGCCTGGGCCCGCAGGACATTTATTTTTGTGGTAACGGCCACACTGGCTTTTTGCACTTTTTGCTTAAGGAAGCTACTGCTGTTAGTAAATACTGTGGCATTTGCCTTTTTTAAAGGAACATCCCGGAGATGAGGTTGGCCAGTTTTTGTAGGTTTTTTTTTTTTTTTTTGAGACGGAGTTTTCGCTATTGTTACCCAGACGAGTGCAATGGCGTTATCTCGGCTCACTGCAACCTTCGCCTCCTGGGTTCAGGCAATTCTCCTACCTCAGCCTCCCGAGTAGCTGGGATTACAGGCACACACCACCATGCCCAGTTAATTTTTGTATTTTTAGTAGAAACGGGGTTTCACCATGTTGACCAGGATGGTCTCCATCTCTTGACCTCGTGATCCACCCGCCTCGACCTCCCAAAGTGCTGGGATTACAGGCGTGAGCCACCGCGCCCAGCCCACTCCTTTGTAGTTTTTAACAGCTTTTGGCAATTACGGACACGTGCACTTAGGTTTGGATTAAGAAGTAGAGTAGCTGGATTTGAACACCTCGTGGGGGAGACAGTTAAACGAGGCTGATTTAACAGCGAACTCTGGTACTGTTATGCGGGGCGTTTGACATTTACCGGAAGCGCTGCGCAGCCACGTGATATGGGGGCGTTTGGCATTTACCGGAAGCGCTGCGCAGCCACGTGATATGGGGGCGTTTGGCATTTACCGGAAGCGCTGCGCAGCCACGTGATATGGGGGCGTTTGACATTTACCGGAAGCGCTGCGCAGCCACGTGATAAGGGCGCGTTTGACATTTACCGGAAGCGCTGCGCCGCCATGTTTAATAGCGTGGGGAGCCGTAAGAGCTAAATTCTGGCCCAGGGTTAGTTTATTTGCTTTTTGGACCAGACTTGCCAATGCCCTTAGGGCTTGTAGACAACTCGGCAGGCTTGCGTTTAACTTCGTGGAGTGCGGCCACTGAGATTTTTGCCTTTTTGAAGCCCTTTTAGCCGCCAGAGCAGCCTGTTTTTGTTTTCTATGGTTTTGATTGTTAAAAACCTTTTGAGCTATTCTCAGGAGCTGGGGAATGTTTATTTTAATGAATTTTTTAGGTTTTTTTAACTTTTTTTTTTTAATATTAGGAGTTGCCTGGGCCACAAATGCCAAATTAATGGCACGGCTATCTTGGGAGCCGCTGGGTTACAGGCGGTGTAAATTTGACAGGACTTTTGGAGGCTTTTTAAAAACAGCCGGGCTCGGTGGCTCACACTTGTAATCCCAGCACTTTGGGAGGCCGAGGCGGGTGGATCATGGGGTCAAGAGATCGAGACCATCCTGGTCAACATGGTGAAACCCCGTCACTACTAAAAATACAAAAATTAGCTGGGCACGGTGGCACGTGCCTGTAATCCCAGCGACTCAGGAGGCTGAGGCAGGAGAATTGCCTGAACCCAGGAGGCAGAGGTTGCGGTGAGCAGAGATGGCGCCATTGCACTCCAGCCTGGGTAACAAGAGCGAAACTCCGTCTCAAAAAAATAAATAAATAAAAACACTTTAGGTGACTCATGGGGCCCCTAGACAACTTTAGTTGTTTTAGACAGATTTATGGGTTTATTATTTAATTTTTTATTGTACCTAGGTTCTGGGGTAGATATGTAGATCATGCAGGATTGTTGCATAGGTATGTACATGGCAAGGTGGTTTGCTGCCTTCCTCCCCCCATCACCTATATCTGGCATTTCTCCCCACATTACCCCTCCCCACCCCCTGCTGTCCCTCCCCTAGTCCGCTACAACAGACCCCAGTGTGTGATCCTCCCCTCCCTGTGTCCACGTGTTCTAATTGTTCAACGCCCACCCATGAGTGATACCATGCGGTGTTTGATTTTCTGTTCTGTGTCAGTTTGCTGAGAATGATGGTTTCCAGATTCATTCATGCCCCTATGAAGGACACAAACACATCGTTTTTTTATGGCTGTGTAGAATTGCATGGTGTATATGTGCCACATTTTCTTTTCTTTTTTTTTTTTTTTTGAGATGGAGTCTTACTCTGTCACCAGGCTGGAGTGCAGTGGCACAATCTCAGCTCAGTGCAACCTCCGCCTGAGTTCAAGCGATTCTTCTGCCTCAGCCTCCCGAGTAGCTGGGACCACAGGTGCACACCACCACACCCAGCTAATTTTTGTATTTTTAGTAGAGATGGGGTTTCACCGTGGCCAGGATGGTCTCGATCTCTAGACCTCGTGATCCACCCACCTCGGCCTCCCAAAGTGCTGGGATTACAGGCGTGAGCCACTGCACCTGGCCCAAACTCGTCATTTTTATGGCTGTGTAGTATTGCATGGTGTATATGTGCCACATTTTCTTTATCCAGTCTATGGTTGATGGACCTGGGTTGGCTCCAGGTCTTTGCTATTGTAAACAGGGCTGCAATGGATTTATGGGTTTTTGAGCGGCTTTTCTAATGCCCACAAGGAGACACTGGTGGAAATTGTTTAAAGCTTTACTTCCCCCTGAGGTATTTGGGTTCCAGTTAGGCTTAGAAGGAAAAACTTTAGGAGGTTTTTGGGTTTTTTTGCATACTGGCTGAACTACGGAAAAACGGGGGCAGAACTGGGGGAATAGAGGGGGCCAGCAGTTTATAGGAAAGTGGGGTCTGGCTTAGAAGGACTTGGAGCATGGACTGTGAATGACACAAAAGCAGAGCCATGGAGGCGGATTCTGGACTAAGTTAGGCCGTTGATTAAGGAAACTGGTTTGGGTGGCCTCCCGTTTTAGTAACAACTCGCCGGAGGGTCTGGACCATGGGAGCATTTAAAGACCCCTGAGGGTGGCTATTTTGTTTTAAAGCTTGGCTATTTTACTTTACAGAGAGTTTGGAGTTTATCTGTAGTGAGGCGGACTTTGTAGTTATTTGAAAAACCCAAGGAGAAAACTTTTTTTCGACATGCAGTGGAGGGGAGTGGATGGGTGAGGAGGCAGAACCCTCTATGGAAGGTATTTGGGGGAACTCGGTGGTTGGGGAATTCTTTTGGCTTTATATCCAGGATACCCTCGATGTTTCTACGACTTAAGGGAGCGGACTTGAACTGTGTTTTGTTTGCTAGGGGTTTTAGGAGAGACAAGAGCCAACTTTTGGAGACACTGGACTTGATGTGATAAGGGAACAAGGCGATGCCGTTCACACCCACGGGAAGTGAATAGGGGAAGTGGTCAAGTGAAAGGGAGGGCCCAGCGAACGGTTAGAGTTCTGCATGGGTATGAAGACCCCTCATAGAATCGTTAAAAATAAACATGCAAAGATAGACACAAAAGATGATGCCACTGCGCTCCAGCCTGGGCGACAAAGACTCCATCTCAAAAAACAAAAACAAACTGTCATATAAGCTTTCAACCTAAAGCCTCGGCTATATGCCCTCGTTTCTGTGCCTGGGACCATGGCAACCTCCCCCGTATCCATGTTCTTAAAATAGTTTCACCCCTGGCCGGGTGCAGTGGCTCACACCTGTAATCCCAGCATTTTGGGAGGCCGAGGCAGGTGGATCACTTGAGGCCAGGAGTTCGAGACTAGCCTGGCCAACATGGTGAAACCCTGTCTCTAAAAAGAAGAAAATAATTTCACCCCTACCAAAAGTCTGCTGGAGTCAAGTGAGGAGAGGGATCCATCACTTTGGTCAGCACCTGGAAGCCAGTGCTAACGCAAAGTGACAACTTTTCTTCGTTCTTAAGGAAAATTGCAGAGTGGCTTTTTGTTCCCTGACTGGGAATTGAACCTGGGCCGCAGCAGTGAGAGCACTGCATCGTAACCACTAGACCACCAGGGAGCAGAGTGGCTTCTATGCATTTTCTATGAATGACCAAATACAGGTGTAAAAGCTGTGTTTCCCAGGGCAATGGGAAGTAAAGAGAAGGCGGCAGGCGAGAGACATACACAGACTCCCAGAGACAGCCACACAGAGATAGAGACACACGGAGACAGAGACACAACAGAGAGACAGAGACAGACAGCCAGGTCCAGTGGCTCACATCTGTAATCCCAGCACTTTGGGAGGCCGAGACAGGTGAATCACAAGGTCAAGAGATCGAGACCATCCTGGTCAGCATGGTGAAACCCCATCTCTACTAAAAATACAAAAATTAGCTGGCTATGGTGGTGTACGCCTGTAGTCCCAGCTACTCGGGAGGCTGAGGCAGGACGATGACTTGAACCCAAAAGGCAGAGGTTGCAGCGAACACTCCTACGCCACTGCACTCCCCACTGGTGACAGAGCGAGACTCCATTTCAAAAAAGAAAAACAAAAACCATCATCCCTGAACTTCTTAGTAGTTTCCTAGACTGAGCACAAAGCACTGTATGTACTGCAGGTTTGCTCTTGGGCACGTCAATAAACAGCTCCAACGAGAATGCTCCAACTTTTTATTATCCCGGTGAGAAAGTGCACAGCATGAAGTGAAGGGCGTGCGTGGCTTCTGCAGAATCTCCCACGAACAGCGAGAAAAGCAGTGTCAAGTCCTGCAGAGTTAACATGTGACCCTCTGACCCACATTCATACGGTATCTTAGAGACCAGATTCCCACTTCTCATGTAATTCGTATGGCAATCCCAGCCTGCTCAGCAAAAAGAGTCACAGCACCCAGGTGCGGCCTCCCCGGAAGCATCGCAGTCAATCGTCAGCTTGGGATTCTTTCCTTTCACTTCCTCCAGCAGCTTCTCGATTTCCAAACTAGTGTCATAGGTCTTCAGCCTGGAGGATCAGAGAACACAAATGTTTGCAGAGCGCCTACAGTTTCACTGTCCCAAGAAATTCACTCAGTTACCCAGGATGCCTGAATATGTTTTCTTGTTTCGTTGTTTTTTTTAGAGACAGGGTTTCACCATGTTAGCCAGGATGGTCCCGATCTACTGACCTCAGGATCCGCCTGCCTCAGCCTCCCAAAATTCTGGGATTACAGGCATGAGCCACTGCGCCCAGCAGGATTCACTTATAAAGCTGCTTCACTGTGACTGGTTGTGGCCACAATGCCCAGGCTGGAGTACAATGGTGCCATCTTGACTCACTGCAACCTCCAGTTCCTGGGTTCGAGTGATTCTCATGCCTCAGCCTCCTGAGTATCTGTGATTACAGGTGTGCACCACCATGCTTGGCTAAGTTTTGTATTTTCAATAGAGATGGGCTTTCTTTTTTTAAGATGGAGTTTCATCATGTTGGCCAGGCTGGTCTTGAACTCCTGACCTCAGTTGATCCACCCACCTGGGCCTCCCAAAGTGCTAGGATTTTTTTACAGGCATGAGCCACCACGCCGGGTCTGGATGGGCTTTCAACATGCTGGCCAGGCTGGTCTCAAACTTCTGGTCTCAAGTGATCCACCCACCTTGGCCTCCTAAAGTCATGGGATTACAAACATGAGCCACCACACCCGGCTGGAAACATTTTCTAAAAAAGAATTTAGATCCACACAATGAGAATTCCTTATAAGTCTAAGAAAAAAAGATTATGGCCAGGCACAGTGTAATTCCAGCTCTTTGGGAGGCTGCAGGAGGCAGATCACTTGAGCTCAGGAGTTCAAGACCTGCCCAGGTAACACAGTGAAATCCTGCCTCTACCAAAACTACAAAAAGCCAGGAATGGTAGTACACACCTATAGTCCCAGCTAGTCAGGAGGCTGAGACAGCAGGATCACTTAAGCGCAGGAGGCAGAGGTTGCAACGAGCTGGAGATGGCCCTACTGCATTTAGCCTGGGTAACAAAATATGTCTTTAGGCCGGCGCGGTGGCTCATGCCTGTAATCCCAGCACTTTGGGAGGCCGAGACGGGTGGATCACGAGGTTGAGATTGAGACCATCCTGGTCAACGTGGTGAAACGCCGTCTCGACTAAAAATACAAAAATTAGCTGGTCACGGTGGCGCGTGCCTGTAGTCCCAGCTACTGGGGAGGCTGAGGCAGGAGAATTGCCTGAACCCAGGAGGTGGAGGTTGCGGTGAGCCAAGATCGCATCATTGCACTCCAGCCTGGGTAACAAGAGCAAAACTCCGTCTCAAAAAAATATATATGTCTTTAAAAGATAAATTTAAAAATTAGATAATCAGACTAAAGCCCACTGTAATAGGCTCACCATAGCTTCAGTTTGTCTATAGTTACTGTGTGGTGTCTAAGGTGAGCTCTAGCCCTGCCGTCTCTGTCCAGTGTCACTCTTCACATGTTGACGCCTTCTGACAACTTCTGTGCACCCCTGACTTCAGGAGCCCACAGGTGTTCCCCCCACAACACACAGAGATAGAGATAAAGGGAGTATATGTAAGTATTCAGCTCATCCAGTTACCCTCAGCTAATCTGATTACCCATCAGGAACTTTGGTTAAAAACAAAGTGGCAAATCATGGCCATTTGTGGTGGTTCACACCTATAATCCCAGCACTTTGGGAGGCAGGAGGATCTCATGAGGTCATGAGTTCGAGATCAGCCCAACCAACATGGTAAATCCCCGTCTGTACTAAAAATACAAACATTAGCTGGGTGTGGTGGCAAGGGGACTGTAATCGCAGCTACTCAGGAGGCTGAGGCAGGAGAATCGCTTAAACCCAGGTTACAGTGAGCTGAGCTAGAGCCACTGCATTCTAGGCTGGGCAACAGAGTGAGATTTCATCTCAGAATACATATTATACACAAAAATTAGCCAGGCGTGGTGCTGCGTACCTGTAATCCCAGCTACAGAGGAGGCTGAGCAGGAGAATCACTTGAACTTGTGAAGTAGGGGCTGCAGTGAGTCAAGACTGCACCACTGCACTCCAGCCTGGGCAACAGAGCGAGACTCCATCCCAAAAAGGAAAAAAAAAAAGTCCAGGTACAATGGCTCATGTCTGTAATCCCAGCACTTTGGAAGGCCAAGATAGGTGGCTCACCCGAGGTCAGGAGTTCAGACCAGCCTGGCCAAGATGGTGAAATACAGAAATTAGCTGGATGTGGTAGTAGGCACCTGTAATCCCAGCTACTTGGGAGGCCCAAGGTGGGAGAATTGCTTGAACCCGGGACATGGAGGTTCCAGTGAGCTGAGATCATATCACTGCACTCCGGCCTAGGCTACAAGAGAGAAACTCTATTAAAAAAAAAAAAAAAAAAGGAAAGAAATACAAAAATTAGCTGGGCGTGCTGGCACACCTGTAGGCCCAGCTACTCAGGAGGCTGAGGCAGGAGAATTGCCTGAACCTGGGAGGCAGAGGTTGCAGTGAGCCAAGATCACACCACTGCACTCCAGCCTGCGTGACAGAGCAAGACTCCGTCTCAAACAAAAAAGCTATACCTGAGTGTCTTCAAGGATCCAGGTCTTTGTTTTAGAACCCCAAGGAGCTTAATGATGCCACTTTTCCACAAATGATTCTGGCCCAGGTCCAGAGTTTCCAGCTTCTGATTGCTGATGAGAGCAGATCCAAGATGTTGGCAATAGAAAGGCAGAAGGGAGCAGCTCCAGAGGCTGTTGGGGAAGAACATGGAAACCCATGCATTCACTGAGCAGGTAGGGGCCGGATGCCGTGGCTCACGCCTGTAATCCCAGCACTTTGGGAGGCGGAGGCAGGCGGATCACCTGAGGTCAGGAGTTCGAGACCAGCCTGACCAACATGGTGAAACCCCATCTCTTAAAAAACATTTAATAAAGAAAAAAATTGATTAATGAGGTAAGTCAACCAGGGCAGCATTGGCTAGATTTATGCTGGTCATTCAAGTCCTCTTTGGGAAAGTGATATGAGGAAAAAAACTGAAGAATGGTAGATCATGAACCAGCTAATCTGGGGAAGGAATTTTGCTAATCAAATACTGAGCTAGTGAGAAAGTAGAATAAGTTTGGCTCATAACTTACAAGAAGATCTCATAATGTAAGGCCCTATAGGCCACTGTAAAAGCCTTTAAATTTTTTTTCCACCTCTTGTTCAAGCAATTCTGCCCCAGCCTCCTGAGTAGCTGAGATTACAGACGCGAGCTACCACACACAGCTAATTTTTGTGTTTTCAGTAGAGACGGGGTTTCGCCATGTTGGTCTGGAACCCCTGACCCTCAGGTGATCCATCCCTTTATGTGCACTAAGCTTTTGAGCCTTTGGAACTAAAGGTGTCATGGTCTGACTTGCCGTTTAGAACGTTCCTCAGGGTGATGGGAGAAGTTTCTTAAAACTTCAGGAGGTCAGGAATGGCGGCTTATGCCTGCAATGCCAGCACTTTGGGAAGGCGAGGCTTGTGGATCACTTGAGGTCAGGAATTTGAGACCAGCCTGGCCAACATGGTGAAACCAGGTCTGTATTAAAAATACAAAAAGTGGCCGGGCACAATGGCTCAAGCCTGTAATCCCAGCACTTTGGGAGGCTGAGGCAGGTGGATCACGAGGTCAAGAGATCTAGACCATCCTGGTCAACATGGTGAAACCCCGTCTCTACTAAAAATACAAAAAATTAGCTGGGCATGGTGGCGCGCGCCTGTAATCCCAGCTACTCAGGAGGCTGAGGCAGGAGAATTGCCTGAACCCAGGAGGCGGAGGTTGCGGTGAGCCGAGATCGCGCCATTGCACTCCAGCCTGGGTAACGAGAGCGAAACTCTGTCTAAAAAAAAAAAAAAAAAAAAAAAAAAAAAACAAAACCAACCTGGGAAAGATGATCAGAGACCTCATCTCTACACAAAAATGTTAGCTGGCCATGGTAATCCATACCTATAGTCCCAGCTACTCAGGAAGCTGAGGTGGGAAGACCCATTAAGCCTGGAAGGTTGAAGCTGCAGTGAGTCGTGATCACACCACAGTGCCCCAGCCTGGGGAACAGAGCAAGACCCTATCTCGAAAAAGAGAAAAAAAAGTCACCTACCGTAAGTGTTTTAGGTTACAGTCTGGATTCTCTAACGCCTTGCAGAGAATCCACAATCCACACCCTATGTGGTTGAGGCTCAAGTCCAAGTCTGTGAGGCTGCAGACTCCTTGGAGAACCTTCGAGATAGGTCTGCAGCCACGCTTGGTTATGTTGCATTGCTGTAACCTGCAGGATCATCACATGAAGAGAGGCCTGTTATCCCTCGGACTTATGCCCTGCGAAGTGGCTGTCACTCCCAGCACCATATATCTTCCGCCCTGAGCTATATACTTCCAGGCGGGCTTGCACATTAAAGCATGCGAATGGGCCAGGCGCGGTGGCTCATGCCTGTAATCCCAGCACTGTGGGAGGCAGAGAGGGGCAGATCACTTGAGTCAGTAGTTCAAGACCAGCCTGGCCAACATGGTGAAACCTCGTCTCTACCAAAAATACAAAAATGAGCCGGGCATGGTGGCGCGTGCCTGTAATCCCAGCTACTCAGGAGGCTGAAGCAGGAGAATTGCCTGAACCCAGGAGGGAGGTTGCAGTGAGCCGAGATCGCGCCATTGCACTCCAGCCTGGTGACAGGGGGAGACTCCATATCACAAAGCATGCGAACGGCCTTCTGGTCGCATCATTTCCAACTCTGCCTAGAACCGCAGCTCAGGCTCTGGGTTCCGATGAACCCAGGACTGGATCTGAGGCCTGGAAATTTCACTTCACGGTCATTTTATTTCATGTTTAGGTTTCTTTTTTTTTTTTTGAGACAGAGTTTCGCTCTTGTTACCCAGGCTGGAGTTCAATGGCGCGATCTCGGCTCACCACAACCTCTGTCTCCTGGGTTCAGGCAATTCTCCTGCTTCAGCCTCCTGAGTAGCTGGGATTACAGGCACGCGCCACCATACCCGGCTAATTTTTTGTATTTTTAGCAGAGACGGGGTTTCACCATGTTGACCAGGATGGTCTCGATCTCTTGACTTTGCGATCCACCCACCTCGACCTTCCACAGTGCTGGGATTACAGGCTTGAGCCACCACGCCCGGCCTTCATGTTTAGGTTTTGTCTTTAAATGACACATTCTATATATTTCGGAGCACAGTGTGATGTTTCGGTGCACGTATCATGTATCACCTGATAATTGTATAATTATCAAGTAAGTGACTTTTTTTTCTTTTTTTTTGTTTGCTGTTTAACAATACTCTAAGCGGGGCGTGGTGGCTCACGCCTGTAATCCCAGCACTTTGGGTGGCCGAGGCAGGTGGATCACATAAGGTCAGGAGTTTGAGACCAGCCTGGCCAGTATGGTGAAACTTCATCTCTACTAAAGTACAAAAATTAGCTGGGCGTGGCGGCAGGCACCTAGAATCCCAGCTACTCGGGAGGCTGAGGCAGGAGAATCGCTTGAACCCAGGAGGTGGAGGTTGCAGTGAGCCGAGATTGCACCACTGCATTCCAGCCTGGCAGCAGAGTGAGACTGTCTTTAAAAAGAAAAAGAATCTCAGAAATGAACACTAGCTAGAATTTCTGAACAGGAATAGGTCTTCAACCCTATGCAAACTCTTGAATGTTGTTCTAACCATGATTTCAATGTGAACAGGTAGCACACACTGAGCTGCTTCCCACATAACAAGATTCAGCCAGCAACAATTCATGGGCCAATTCCAGCCTGACACCTGTGGTTTCTTTCTTCAGGTGGAATCTCACTAAATCGCCAGGCTGGAGTGCAGTGGCACGATCTCAGCTCCCTGCAACCTCTGCCTCCCAGATCTAAGTGATTCTCCTGCCTCAGCCTCCCGAGTAGCTGGTACTACAAGGCTTGCCCCACCACGCCAGGCTAATTTTTATATTTTTAGTAGAGAGGGGGTTTCACATTGGCCAGGCTGGTCTCGAACCCCTTGACCTTAGGTGATCTGCCCACCATTCACCACCCGTTCTCCAATAATGTGTGGAAATAAAAATTTTAAAAAAAGATGTCACTGGCCCTACCACATAACTCAATCTACCTCTGATAGCAGAGAGTACTGTCATGTGAATTTGAAAGAACATCCACAAAGCATCAGATCCAAGAATGAATTGGCCATCTCAAATCTTCCTTCACAGCAGCAAGAGGCATGAAAATATTAACAGATTTTTACCTGTCTCTGCCCGTTTCTTTTTTTTTTTTTTTGAGATGGAGTCTCACTCTGTGACCCAGGCTGGAGAGCAATGATGTGATGTCGGCTCACCACAACCTCTGCCCCTGATTACAGGCACACACCACCACGCCTGGCTGATTTTTTGTCTTTTTAGTAGAGACAAGGTTTCACCTTGTTAGCCAGGATGGTCTCCATCTCCTGACCTTGTGATCTGCCCACCTTGGCCTCCCAAAGTGTTGGGATTACAGGGGTGAGCCACCACACCCAGCCTTCTTACCAAGTTCTTACCAGTTACATTTTAAATGAATTAAGGACTTCCATATCTCTCCTGCTTGAATTCACATACACACGCGCACACGCACGCACACACGCACACAGCCAGCAGGGACTTACACCAGGGTCTGCAGTTTACAGTCGGGGTAACTCAAGCCCTCACACAGCAACTCCACCCCTCTATCCCCGATGGGGTTCTTGGCCAAGCACAGGTGTGTCAGATGCTGGTTGACAATCAAGACATTAGCAAGCTCCTTGCAACTGGCTTCTGTAAGACGACAGTTTTCCAACCTGCAAAAACATGAAACACATGGTCACATGATAAGAACGCTTCCCAAACTCCAACCTGCTCGCCATGTCCACGTGCCGGGGTCCTCAGCATCTGCCCTGCCCGTTAATCCCCTGCCCTCTGTCCTGAGCGGTCGTCACAGCCGCAAAAGACCGGGAATGCGAGAAGGCCAAGATGCAGCGGGCCACCTGTAACCATCTCAGGAAGCAGCTGTTTGTGCAGTGGCGCCATCTCGGCTCACAGCAACCTCCACCTCCCGGGCTCAAGCGATTCTCCTGCCTCAGCCTCCTGAGTAGCTGGGATGCACCAGACATGCACAGCCACAGCTGTCAGTTTTTGGTATTCTTAGTGGAGACAGGGTTTTGCCATGTTGGCCAGGTTGGTCTCGAACTCCTGACCTCAGATGATCTACCCTCTTCGGCCTCCCAAAGTGCTGAGATTACAGGCATGAGTCACCATGCCCAGCCTGAAGCGGGTGTTTCTATCAGGGAGAGGTACCACGTGGGCAGCCCAGCAAGTCGGGTGTTACAGTTTCCCTTCTCTTTTACCTGACCCACACCAGAGCTCCCCATGGGAAGAGACTCACGACAACTTCTGCAGCAAGTTCGTTGGGTGTCCTATGGTCTCATACAGCAACTTGGCACCCTCGTCCAGGAGCAGATTGGCTGAGAGGTGTAGGTGCCTCAGGGACTGGTTCGCTTTGAGAAGAAAGGAGAAATCCGCCCACTGCTCTGGGGTGGCCGAGTGGCCTCCAAACCTGTGGGAAGAGTGGGAGTCAGTCATTCGTTTGTGAGGACAGAGAGCACCAGATCAGCTTTTTTTTTTTTTTTTTTTTTTTTTTTTTTAAGGAGACAGAGTTTCACCCTGTTGCTGGGGCTGGAGCCCAATGGCACAATCTCGGCTCACTGCAGCCTCCGCCTCCCAGGTTCAAGCAATTCTCCTGCCTCAACCTCTCAAGTAGCTAGGATTACAGGCACATGGCACCATGCCCGGCTAATTTTTGTATTTTATTAGAGAGGGGTTTGCCAGGCTGGTCTCAAACTCCTGACGTCAGGTGATTCGCCCACCTCGGCCTCCCAAATGCTGGGATTAAAGGTGTGAGCCACCACACCCGGCCTCTTATCAGCTTCTTATGCTTCACTTCCCAAAACACTGTGTCTTTGGTTTATCTCATTTTACTCTCCTTTCTCCAACCCTGGCCTGAATTATTGGAGAAATCTAATCTTTCCTCTGCTTCTTCAAGTTTCCTCATGGCCACTGGAGCTACGTCCAGCCTCGTCTCCAAGAGACTGTAATAGAATTCTGTGTAACGTTTCACCAACAGGGCCTGTGGGGATGATTTGTAGGGGAAAAGTTGTTTTTGAGACAGGAACTCGCTCTGTTGCCCAGGCTGGAGTGCAGTGGCGTGATCATGGCTCAGCACCACCTCTGTCTCCAGGGCTCAAGCAATCCTCCTACCTGGGACTCCAGCATAGCTGGGACTAGAAGGGGGAAATTGATGCTTAATACTCAAAATAATAAGTTTATCCTGGCCAGGCAGGATGGCTTTTGCCTATAATCCCAGCACTTGGGGAGGCAGAGGCAAGTTGATCACTTGAGGCCAGGAGTTCGAGACAAGCCTGGCCAGCATGGTGAACCCCCATCTCTACTAAAAATACAAAAATTAGCTGGGTGTGGTGGTGTGTGCCTGTAATCCCAGGTACTTGGGAGGCTGAGACAGGAGAATCACTTGAACCCGGGAGGCAGAGGTTGCAGTGAGCTGAGATCATGCCATTGCACTCCAGCCTGGGTGACAAGAATAAAACTGTCAAAAAAAAAAAAAAAAAAAAGGAATCTCATAGGACTATGAGAAGGTTGCATGCTCCCTGTGAGTCCCTAACTCCTAATGATCTGGACTGATGATCTATCCGCCTCAGGCTCCCAAAGTACTGGGATCACCTCACTGCACGGGGATCAGGCACCAGAGCCTGATGATCTGAGATTGAACAGTTTCATCCCAAAACTTCCCCCAAACCCCTGTCTGTGGAAAACCTGTCTTGCACAAAACCGGTCCCCAGTGCAGAAAAAGCTGGCGGCCGCTGCTCTCAATCCCAGCAGGTAGGCGAGAGGCAGTCAGGGGTAGCCCGTTTCTAAAGCTGGAACACAGCACAGAGTTCTGGGTGTTTCTTTGCATGGAGAGCTGGTCATGTCACACCGAAGTCAAGCTGGTGGGGGGAAGAGAGGCTGACACCCCACACAGGCCTGTTTGAGGGATATGTTTCCTGCCTGGCAACGCGGTGTAGAGGACTCCGGGTCCTCGGGAGAGCCAAGACCGTGAGACGCACCTCAGGTACTGGAGGTTGCCTCTGGGAGTCCTGAACAGGTCACACATCAGCAGCAGCATCGTGCGTTCCCACTCGATATGCCCTTCCAGGGTCAGGTGAGTGAGGGTCGGCTTCCCAATGAAAGCAAGACAGAAGTCCCGGTAAGCACTGTCAGGGGTGACGTTTTTAATCCTAGGAAAAAGCAAGAGAGATTCCACTTGGAGTGTTTAATCCTCACATTGTGTAGAGGCATGTATAAACAAAAAGCTGTTTCAGATTTAGAAACTATTAGAAGTTCCTGGCCAGGCGCGGTGGCTCACGTCTGTAATTGGCTCTTTGGGAGGCCGAGGCAGGAGGATAACCCGAGGTCAAAAGTTCGAGACCAGCCTGGGCAACATGGTGAAAGCCCATCTCTACAAAAAAATACAAAAATTAGCTCGGCATGGTGGTGGGCACCTGCAATCCCAGCTACTTGAGAGTTTGAGGCAGGAGAATTGCTTAAACCCGGGAGGTAGAGGCTGCAGTGAGCCAAGACTGCACCACTGCACTCCAGCCTGGTGACAGAGCAAGACTCCGTCTCAGAAGAAAATAAAAAATGCAAGAAGCAGAGGGTCAGGAAGAAGCACCAATGGGCACTACACTTAATTCCTGGGGGATGAAACAACCCATACAGCAAACTCCTATGCCACACGTTCACCTGTGTAACAAACCTGCACAGTACCTACTTTGTAGGTTTTAGTAATAAAACGAACCCAAAAGAAAACCCCCCAAAACATGGAGATGAAACAACACATTTCTATACTTATTTTTAAAGTGCAAGGAGCTTAGTCATGGTTCAGGATCTTCCCTGCAAGAGGAGCTTCTCCTTACTCTGCTTTCTGCAGGTGACAGGTGTTACGGACTATGTGGTCACAAAGAACCCGCACGGACGACTCGCTCAGGAAGCTTTGTCTCACTTCCAGAAACTTCAGATTGCTGTTCAAGCTGACGAGAGAGCAGAAATCCTTCCAGACGTGAAGGGACTGAAGATCCTGCCGCGCCCAGTTTGGAAGGGTGAAGTAACTGTCCCTGCGGGAGCGCACAGTTGTCACCGCATGTGGGATGGGTGACTGCAAACCACTTTTTTTTTTTTGAGACAAGAGTCTTGCCCTGTCACCCAGGCTGGAGTGCAGTGGCACAATCTTGGCTCATTGCGACCTCTGCCCTCCTGGGTTCAAGTGATTCTACAGGCACGCACCACCACGCCCAGCTAACTTTTTTATATTTGTAGTAGAGACTGGGTTTCACCATGTTGGCCAGGCTGGTCTTGAACTCCTGACCTCAGGCGACCCACCTGCCTCAGCCTCCCAAAGTGCTGGGATTACAGGCCTGAGCCATCGCGCTTGGTGCAGTGCATTTCAATAGCAAAAACCACAATTACTTTTGCACCCACCTAACACAACGTAAGTACAGTGTCCACAGTAAACAATATCACGTCACGTCTTTGCTAGCTGTAGAGATCTTAAGTTTTACAAAAACCTCAAATAACGGATAAGGCTGGGTGAGGTGGTGGCTCATGCCTGTAATCCCGACATTTTGGTAGGCCAAAGTGGGAAGATCGCTTGAGCCCACGAGTTTAAGACCAGCCTAGGCAAGAAACCAAGACCCCATCTCTGCGAAAAAACAAAATAACCGGGCATGTGGTGCACACCTGTAGTCCCAGCTACTCGGGAGGCTGAGGCAGGAGAAGCTGAGAGACTGAGGCCGCAGTGAGCCATGCTTACTCCAGCCCAGAAAACAGAGCAAGACACTATCTCCAAAAGAAAAAAAAGAAAAAGATAGGCCGGGCACAGTGGCTCAGGCCTGTAATCCCAGCACTTCAGGAGGCGGGTGGATGAGGTTGCGAGTTTGAGACCAGCCTGGCCAATATGGTAACACCCCTGTCTCTACTAAAAAATACAAAAATTAGCCAGGTGTGGTGACACAGAGGCTGCAGTGAGCCAAGATCACTGCACTCAACTCTAGTCTGGGTGACAGAACAAGACTCCATCTCAAAAAAGGAGACAACAAATGGCCTGTAATCCCAGCACTTTCAGAAGCAGGGACCTGAGGTCAGGAGAGACCAGCCTGGCCAACGTGATGAAACCCCCTCTCTATTAATAATACAAAAATTAGCTGGGCGCGGTGGCTCATGCCTGTAATCCCAGCTACTAATGAGGCCGGGGCAGGAGAATCGCTTGAACCCGGGAGGCAGAGGTTGCAGTGAGCCGAGATCATGCCATTGCACTTCAGCCTGGGTGACTAGAGCAAAACTGTCTCAATTTAAAAAAAAAAAAAACAAACCCAATTCCTAATTGACAAATCGTATCTGTGTGTTGAACATGAAGCAGGAAGACCAGCCAGAGGGAAATTCTGACCTTAAGCTACAAGGCACAGGAGACACTGGCCTCCTCCTGGTGGAACGTGGGATGGGAAAGTCGTTCTTACCTCTCTAACTCCAAGTCCGGTTCAAGGTCCACGTAATTCTCCAGGAACACCCCCTTTGCTACCTGCAGCGAGAGTTTCTCCAAGTCTGGACAGTGCTTCAGGCTGAAATAACACTGCACCATCTCAGACTTACTTGTCAAGTGAACAGAAATTTCCCTGAACGGGGCCATCACCGCCTTCGTCAGCTCCCCCTCCTGAGACTCATACAGGCAGCACAAGAGCTCCCTCAGGCCTGCCATCGACGACGGCTTCTTTACGTGAAGATTCGCTCTGCACCGCAGCAGTTCCTGTTTGATCTCCCGTGACATCACGCAGCCGAAAGTGGTCTCCAACTCCGCGGCTCTCTTCTCGTTGGCAAGGCCGAATAAGAAGTGTCCCGCTTGGATCAGGTCGGGGTTCTGGACTCTTTCTTCTCCAGAGAGCAGCCTCTGCACATCCCCAATGTCCCAGGCGTGGCCGTCCCTGTCCTCCTCCTCCTTCTCCAGGGCGTAGAACAGCGCAGTGAAAAACTGCTGGAAGCTGAGGTGGAGGAAGGAGTAGCAGTCTTTAGAGTCTCTATCCTGGCGGAGGATGCCTCTGTCCAGGAACGGGCGGAGGTCGGACTCCTGCACCCCGAAGCTCTCCAGGTCCTCTCTGTGGAACACGGACATCTGCGCCCACAGGCCCTGCGCAGCCAGGATGCTCAGCGCCCGCAGCGTGCCCCCGAGCTGTGCACCCTTCGGGAAGCGGCTGCAGAGAAAGTGCAGGAACAGCCCCGTGCAGGTGTGGCAGGTGGTGGCCGGGTCCTCCCCATTCTCCATCTGCAGCTTCAGACTCGTGCACACCATCCAGCACACCGCGGGCGCCGAGCCCAGCTGGAACAGGGCCGCGTTGCTTCTCATCAGCTCAAAGGCACGCGTGGCTTGGTCCTCCTCTCCAAAGTGTGTCAGGAAATAGGCCCTCCTGTCCTCCTCCAGGAACCCCTCCACCCTTATGTAGATGGGCTTCTCGGCCAGGAGCTGCAGGTCCCTCAGGGACCTGGGCCGTGTGGTGACCAGCAGGGCGGCCTTGGGTAACATCTTCCTCTTCAGCAAACTCCCCAGGAGGACCGGCACCGGCTTCGGCTTCAGCCAGTCCCCGCAGATGTCGTAGATCAGCGCCCCGGGGGGCACTCTCAGCTCATCGAGGCCGTCGACCACAATCAGGATTCTCTGTGCTTGGGCGAGGATGTCTGGAATGTCATCCTGCAATTCCGGCTGGTCTCTGGCGATCAGCTCTGCAAAACTGCACGGGCCCAGCCGGCTGAGCCCCTTGCAGCTGAGGTAGAAAGCGTACCTGGCCTTTGGGCCGAGGTTGTAGTCTTTCCAGTCCAGCATACACTTCTTGGCCAGCGTGGTTTTCCCCACACCCGCAGGACCGTGCAGAACCACCGTGTAAGGGGCTGGCTGCGTGGGTCTTCTGGGATTCAAGAATGGAATGAACCTTTGGTTTCTCTGAGTGACATGGTCGTGGAAATTGTCACTGTCTCCTCGCCAAAAAGTGTTCCGCGAGACCAAAGACTGTTCGTCAGTCACGTTTCTCCATCCTTCCTTCTCACCTGCAGTGACAGACCACAGGACAGGTGAGGTTGGGGAGATATTCATCTGAAAATGACTGTGTAAAGTACCAGAGTGAAAAAACCAGGAAGTAACGCGCCTCGCACGCTAACACCGAACTCACGACCACGAGACTGAATTCACCCACCTGGCTTTGCTAACTCCGAGTCCTCTTCTAACTCTCCCTGCTCAAGGTTTTCTGCGTCTTCCACCTGTCCGTCCTCTGTAAAAATACATAGATGTAAGCCTGTCATGGTCATTTGTACTTCCTGAATCAGGCATTGTAGAAAAGAAAGCATCAAATATATACACATATATTTAGAGACAGGGTCTTGATAGTTCCCCAGACTGGATTTGAACCTCCAGATTGAAGCAATCCTCCCACCTCAACCTCCTGAGGAGCTGGGACTGCAGGAGCATATCACTGCCTTTGGCTCAAATATTCTTGCGTCGTTTTTTTGGTGGGGGGAGTCCTGTTGGCCCTACCCTTCAACCTCATTTAATCTTTTTTTTTTTTTTTTTTAAGATTGAGTTTTGCTCTTGTTACCCAGGCTGGAGTGCAATGGCGTGATCTCGGCTCACTGCAACCTCCGCCTCCTGGGTTCAGGCAATTCTCCTGCCTCAGCCTCCTGAGTAGCTGGGATTACAGGCGCACACCACCATGCCCAGCTAATTTTTTGGTAGAGATGGGGTTTCACCTTGTTGACCAGGATGGTCTCGATCTCGACCTCGTGATCCACCTGCCTCGGCCTCCCAAAGTGCTGGGATTAGAAGCGTGAGCCACCGCGCCCAGCCTCAGCTTTACTTCTGAAGCCCTATCTCCAAATACACAGTCACATTGAGGGGGTTAGAGCTTCAGTATATTCTCTGGACACAATTCAGTACCCAGTTTGGAGACTGATTTTTTTCTCCGTAGATGACATGTTATTTCCTGACAAATAGAAACTCTAATCTTTCCCACACTTAAAAATAGAACAGCTCGGTTCTTCAAAAACACAGAATTATGATATGACCTAGCAATTTTGCTCCCACAAAATGGAGTCAATAGGAGTTCTTCCAGGCCAAAGATCATTTGTCTATCTTATTTCCTTTTTTTGAGGCAGAGTCTTGCTCTGTCACCCAGGCTGGAGTGCAGTGGCGCCATCTTAGCTCACTGTAACCTCTGCCTCCTGGGTTCAAAGAATTCTTGTGCCCGCTACCACACTTGACTAATTTTTGTACTACTTTTCTTTTTTGGAGACGGAGTTTCACTCCCGTCACCCAGGCTAGAGTGCAATGGCGCGATCTCATCTCACCGCAACCTCTGCCTCCTGGGTTCAAGCAATTCTCCTGCCTCAGCCTCCTGAGTAGCTGGGATTTTAGGCACGCACCACCATGCCCAGCTAATTTTTTGTATTTTTAGTAGAGATGGGGTTTCACCTTGTTGACCAGGATGGTCTCAATCTCTTGACCTTGTGATCCACCCGCCTCGGCATCCCAAAGTGCTGGGATTACAGACTTGAGCCACGGCACCCGGCCTGTACTTCTTTTTTTAATATCTATTTTATTGCATGTTAGGTTTTGGGGTACATGTGAAGAACATGCAGGATTGTTGCACAGGTACACACATGGCAGTGTGGTTTGCTGCCTTCCTCCCCATCACCTATATCTGGCATTTCCCCCCATGTTATCCCTCCCCAACTCCCCAGCCCCCACTGTCCCTCCCCTAGTTCCACCCCCACAGACCCCAGTGGATGATGCTCCCCTTCCTGTGTCCATGTGTTCTCATTGTTCACCACCCGCCTATGAGTGAAAAGGGCTTTTGTCATATGGGTCAGCCTGGTCTCGAACTCTTGATCTCAAGTCAGCAGCCCACTTTGGCCTCTCAATGTGCTGGGATTACAGGTGAGCCACTGTGCCCATCCTGAGCCTACTTCTATTGTGGTAAAAAATAAGATTTACCATTTGAACACGTAATTCACGTGTTATAAGAAAACACGAATCACTAAATGAAGAAAACCAGGAAGAAGTGATGCGCCTTGCACCTTCCCAAACGCCGAAGTCGCGACGAGACTGTTCACCCACCTGGCTTTGCTGACTCCAAGTCTTCTTCTAAGTCTCCCAGCTCAGGGTTATCTACTTCTTCCATCTGTCTGTCCTCTGTAAAATACACAGACGGAGCCTGTCCCTCCGCAGTAAGCACCCAAACTTGGAAAAAGCCCCAAAACATCATCCCAAAGGGGTCCCCCATACCCATTTAAGCAGACACCCCCCGTTTCTTCCCTTCCCCCAGCCTCTGGAGCCCACTCATCTCTATTTTGTCTCTATGGAATTTGAGATCTTTCACGTCAATGGAATCCCAAAACGTGTCCTCTCTGGTGACTCATTTCCTTCAGGTACCTGAATGTGATCTCATCCGTGTTGCGTACCAGCGCTCCGTTCCTTTAGATGGCTGGATATTAATCCACCGTATGTATGAACAGACCCTGCTGATGCGTCTACCTGTTGATGTGCCTGTGAGTTGTGGTTCCTATATTCCGAGGAGTATGAGTCAAGTTGCTCATTTTCCTGGTTTTCTTCATTTCCAGTACTGTACCAAAGTAATTTTCTTTTTCTTTCTCTTTTATTTTTGAGACGGAGTTTCGCTCTTGTCACCCAGGCTGGAGTGCAATGGCGCGATCTCGGCTCACCGCAACCTCCGCCTCCTGGGTTCAGGCGATTCTCCCGCCTCAGCCTCCTGAGTAGCTGGGATTACAGGCATGCGCCACCGTGCCCAGCTAATTTTTTGTATGTTTAGTAGAGACGGGGTTTCACCATGTCAACCAGGATGGTCTCAATCTCTTGACCTCGTGATCCACCCGCCTCAGCCTCCCAAAGTGCTGGGATTATCGGCGTGAGCCACCAAAGTAATTTTCAGATGAGTATCATCAACAACCTCAACTGTTCTACCGCATGTCACTGCAGGTGAAAAGGAGGGTCATAGACATGGAGATGCCGGCGCAGTGGCTCACACCTGTAATCCCAGCACTTTGGGAGGCTGAGGCGGGTGGATCACGAGGTCAAGAGATCGAGACCATCCTGGTCGACATGGTGAAACCCCGTCTCTACTAAAACTACAAAAATTAGACCGGGTGTGGTTGCTTACGCCTGTAATCCCAGCACTTTGGGAGGCCAAGGTGGACAGATCACAAAGTCAGGAGACCAAGACCATCCTGGCTAATACAGTGAAACCCTGTCTCTACTAAAAATAGAAAAAAATTAGCCAGGTGTGGTGGCACATGCCTGTAATCCCAGCTGCTCAGGAGGCTGAGGCAGGACAACTGCTTGAACCCGGGAGAACGAGGTTGCAGTGAGCCGAGATCACACCACTGCATTCCAACCTGGGCCACAGAGTGAGACCCCATCCCAAAAATAAAAATCAAATAAATAAATGAAACAAAATTATTCTCAAACAAAATTGTTAGAAAGAATGCTGCCAGACATGGTGGCTCACACCTGTCATCTCAGCACTCTGGGAGACTGAGGCAAGGGTATTATCTGTACAAAAGAGAAGAAAAACTAAGTTTGGAAGGCTGAGGTGGGAGGTTAACAGGAGCCCAGGATTGGAGGCTACAGTGAACCACGATCGCACACTGCACTCCAAGCTGGGTGACAGACTGAAATCCTGCCTCAGAAAGAAATGAGCCAAGCACAGGACACGCACCTACATCTCCAGCTCCTCAACAGGCTGAGGCAGGAAGATTGGTTTTTGTTGTTGTTTTGTGTTTTTTTTTCTTATACTGCATACCTAAAAAGTACATTTCCTTTCTTCCCCCCGCCCCCGCCACTTTTTTTTTTTTGAGATGGAGTCTTGCTCTGTCACCAGGCTGGAGTGCAGGGGCACAATCTCAGCTCACTGCAAGCTCCACCTCCCGGGTTCAAGCGATCTTCCTGACTCAGCCTCCCAAGTAGCTGGGATTACAGGTGCCCACCATCACACCTGGCTAGCTTCTTTTAAAAAAAAAAAAAAAAAAAAAAAAAAAACTTTAGTAGAGACGAGGTTTCACCATGTTGGCCAGGATGGTCTCGATCTCCTGACCTCATGATCCACCTGTCTCAGCCTCCCAAAGTGCTGGGATTACAGGCGTGAACCCCTGCACGTGGCCAGGAAGATTGTTTAAGGCGAGGAGTTTGAGGCTGCAGTGTACCGTGATTGTGCCTGTGGAGAGCCTGGGCAATATACCAAGACCACATGTCCTAGGAGATGCTGAAAATGCAAATCATGAGTGTATATATGCATGAGGCTATCATCTTATTTTTTTTATTCTTTCTTATTTTTTATTTATTTTTATTTGTTTTCTTTTTTAATTTGTTTTTTTTTTTTTTTTTGAGACGGAGTTTCGCTCTTGTTACCCAGGCTGGAGTGCAATGGTGCGATCTCGGCTCACCGCAACCTCCGCCTCCTGGGTTCAGGCAATTCTCCTGCCTCAGCCTCCTGAGTAGCTGGGATTACAGGCACGCGCCACCATGCCCAGCTAATTTTTTATATTTTTAGTAGAGACGGGGTTTCACCATGTCCACCAGGATGGTCTCGATCTCTTGACCTCGTGATCCACCCGCCTCAGCCTCCCTAAGTGCTGGGATTACAGGTGTGAGCCACCATGCCTGGCCCCCCCATTTTTTTATTTTCTAAAGATGGAGTCTTGCTATGTTACCCACGCTGCAATGCAATGGTGCAATCCCGGCTCACTGCAACCTCCACCTGCCAGGTTCAGGAAATTCTGCCACAGCCTCCCAAATAGCTGGGATCGCAGATGCCCACCACCCCACCAGGTCCAGGTAATTTTTGTCTTTTTAGTAGAGATGAGGTTTTACCATGTCAGGCTGATCTCAAACTCCTGATCTCATGTGATCCAGCCACCTCAACCTCCCAAATTGCTAGGATTACAGGCATGAGCCACCGCACCCGGCCAGAGCTCATTCCGTGTTCTGCTCACCCAGCAACTCCACCTTTGCCATCTCAGACAATTCGGGGAGATTCAGCTCTTCGAAGACCTTCACAGTCGCATTCCTTATCCAGCATTCTGAGGATGTGTTGACCAGAATTTCTGCCAGTTTCCTGCCGTTGGCTTCTTCCACCTCCGACCACGGGGTCTTCTGTAGCACATCTTCTAGGGGAAAAGCCCTCAAGATGGACTTGAAAGTCCCCAATTCACCCTCGCTCAGCTGCTCCAGAAGGGTCTGCAGAGTGTACTGCAGCTGTGGTGATGTCATGGTGCTCCACGTGTGACAGCTTAGGTCAAGGCCAAAGAACTAGGGGAAAAAAGGAACAGTTCACAAGTTACCATCATTCAATGAAAACAGTGGCCCGTGTGCCGAGAACTGTCCGTGCTGTACCCTGAGTGGTGAAACGTGAGGTAGCCCGAATTAAGAGATGGAAATCTGGCTGGGCGCGGTGGCTCACGCCTGTAATCCCAGCACTTTGGGAGGCCGAGGTGAGCGGATCACCTGAGGTCGGGAGTTTGAGACCAGCCTGGCCAACATGGCAAAACCGTCCCTACTAAAACTACAAAATTAGCCGGACATGGTGGCCCATGCCTGTAATCCCAGCTACTTGGGAGGCTGAGACAGGAGAATCGCTCCAACCCAGGAGGTGGAGGTTGCAGTGAGCCACTATACTCCAGCCTGGGCAACAAGAGCGTAACTCCATCTCAAAAAAAAAAATGTCAGGGCACGGTGGCCCACACCTGTAATCCCATCACTTTAGTAGACTGAGGTGGGTGGATCACTGGAGTCTGGGGAGTTAGAGACCAGCCTGAGCAACAAGGCAAAACCCTGTCTCTACTCTAGCTACTTGGGGGGCTGAGGCAGGAGGATTTCTTGTGCCCAGAAAGTTGAGGCTGCAGTGAGGCAAGATCACAGCACTGCATTCCAGCCTGAGTGACAAGGTGAGACTCTGCCTCAAAAAAAAAAAAAAAAATGCCAGGCGTGGTGGCTCAAGCCTGTAATCCCAGCACTTTGGGAGGCCAAGGCGGGTGGATCACGAGGTCAAGAGATCGAGACCATCCTGGTCAACGTGGTGAAACCCCGTCTCTACTAAAAATACAAAAAATCAGCTGGGCATGGTGGCGCGTGCCTGTAATCCCAGCTACTCAGGAGGCTGAGGCAGGAGAATTGCCTGAACCCAGGAGGCGGAGGTTGCGGTGAGCTGAGACCACGCCATTCCACTCCAGCCTGGTAACAAGAGCAAAACTCCGTCTCAAAAATAAATAAATACATGCATACATACATATATATATATACACACACATATACATACATATACATGTATGTATATATATATAAATACAAGAGGGAGGCAGGCTGGGAAACGACAAACGGAAAGTGACTGGCCAAGCCCAGGTGATGGCAGAAGTGGACAGCTTTACCCTGAGGAAGGGCAGCTCTTTCTCCTCAGCTTTGAGGTATAATTACGTATGCACAATGCTAGGGTGGAGCAGGAAGGGTGTGTGAGCCCAGGAGTTCCAGACCAGCCTGGGCAACTCAAGGAGACCTTGTCTCCATTTTTTTTTTTTTTTTTTAAGTATTTTTAAAGTAATAGATGCAATTTTTGTCAAAGTGTAGAACATGAAGTTGTTGTATATACAGTGAGATGGTTACAGTCAAGCTAATCAGCACCCACTGCCTCGTACGGCTGCCTTTCCTTTTTGCAGTGAGAACATGTGATTCAAGTATACTCTATATTTTTTTTTTCCTGACATGGAGTCTCACTCTATGGCCCAGGCTGGAGCACAGTGGAACGATCTCAGCTCACTGCAACCTCCGCCTCCCAGGTTCAAGTGATTCCCCTGCCTCAGCCTCCCGAGAAACTAGGATTACAGGCACGCGCCACCATGCCCAGTTAATTTATTGTATTTTTAGTAGAGACGGGGTTTCACCATGTTGGCTGGTCTTGAACTCCTGACCTCAGATGATCCACCCACCTCAGCATCCCAAAGTGCTGGGATTACAGGTGTGAGCCACCATGCCCAGCCATCTGCATTTAAAAAAAAAAAAAAGAAGAAAACAGGGTCTCCCTCTCATCCAGGCTGGAGCGCAGTGGCAGAATCACAGCTCATTGTAGCCTCCAGCTCCCAGGCTCAGGTGATCCTCCTACCTCACCCCATCAGTATCTTGGACCCACCACCAAATCTGGCCTTTTTTGTTTGTTTTTTTTGAGATGGAGTCTCACTCTGTCTCCCAGGCCAGAGTGCAGTGCCCCTATCTCAGCTTAAAGCAACC
Organism: Callithrix jacchus; assembly: GCF_049354715.1. NCBI lineage: Eukaryota > Metazoa > Chordata > Mammalia > Primates > Cebidae > Callithrix > Callithrix jacchus. Next base: position 47,832,675 of record NC_133523.1, read on the forward strand.
TCTGCCTCCCAGGTTTATGCCATTCTCCTGCCTCAACCTTCCAAGCAGCTGGGATTACAGGCATGCACCACCACGCCTGGCTAATTTTTGTGTTTTCAGTAGACACGGGGTTTCACCATGTTGGCCGGGCTGGTCTCGAACTCCCGACCTCAAATAATCCACCCACCTCAGCCTCCCAAAGTTATGAGCCACCGCGCCCAGCCTTGTATTTTTTGTAGAGACAGATTTTACCATGTTGTGCAGGCTGGTCTCAAACTCCTGAGCTCCTCTAAACTATATTTGAATAGAAGTCTTTAAGACAACATTAGGCCGGGCACGCGGGCTCACACCTGTAATCCCAGCACTCCGGGAGACGAGGCAGACAGATGACCTGAGGTCAGGAATTCGAGACCAGCCTGACCAACATGGTGAAACCCCATCTCTACTAAAAATACAAAAACTAGCCAGGTGTGGTGATGCGTGCCTGTTATCACAGCTACTCGGGAGGCTAAGACAGAAGAATCACTGGAACCCGAGAGGTGGAGTTTACAGTGGGCGGAGATCCCACCACTGCACTCCAGCCTGGGTGACGGAGTGAGACTCTATCTCCAAAAAAAAAAAAAAAAAAAAAAAAAATCAAAAGTCACACCAACCGTCAGGGGTTGGGAAGGGCCATGGGGGAAACTCAACCAATAATTACTCCTCCCCGGAACGGAGCGGGGAGAAAAACGAAAACGAAACAAGGAGTAAGAGAAAAAAAAAAAAAAAATTACTTCTCCCTTAAAAGAGACGAAGAGCTTTGCGCAGTGGCAGTAGCGTAGCCAGGGAGGTTTAGCCGAGGCGCCATTACTGCTCATGGAAAACTTTTCCCAGTACCCCGCCACGACGGCTTGAAATATAGTCGGCCTTGGCAATTTTTGACAGTCTCCACGGAGACCGGATAAGATAAATAAATAAATAACAAAACATAAAGAAGAGACGAAGAAACTGATGCAAGCATCAGCACTCACCTCCGTAGAGCAGGACTTGCTTCCGGCCGGTGTTTTCTGCGAAGGAATTGGGTAATAAGAGGGTCAGGGAGCTCTGGGATTGGCCTGGGGACCCGGGGTGGAGGCAGGTGTTTCCCGCCCAGGGTGGAGCTGCCCACCGAGATTAACACTGCTTGGCTCCCAACCACTGACCTCAGACTAACCTTGACATCACCTGGGCCCCATCCTCCGGGATTCAGCTGTCATTGGGCTGCAGTGGGCTTTGGGGAGCAGGGCTTGCTGAAAGTCCCCAGGTGAGGTTAATGTGCAGTTCCTAGACCACCGAGGTCAGGTGTGATCGGCGACAGAACAGGACATTATACATTTTCAGTTTTATGGGGTCGCTGGCTCCCAGCTCCAAAAACTCATGTAAAGAGAAAAAAATTAAACGTAAATAAATGTTTTTTAAAAAAAGATAAAGGCCGGGCGTCGTGGCTCACGCCTGTAATCCCAGCACTTTGGGAGGCCGAGGCGGGTGGATCACGAGGTCAAGAGATCGAGACCATCCTGGTCAACATGGTGAAACCCCGTCTCTACTAAAAATACAAAAAATTAGCTGGGCATGGTGGTGCGTGCCTGTAATCCCAGCTACTCGGGAGGCTGAGGCAGGAGAATTGCCTGAACCCAGGAGGCGGAGATTGCGGTGAGCAGAGATCGTGCCATTGCACTCCAGCCTGGGTAACAAGAGCGAAACTCCGTCTCAAAAACAAAACCAAACCAAAAAAAGATAAAAAGTCTTGTGACGGCCTGTAATCCCAGCACTTTGGGAGGCGGAAGTGGGTGGATCACGAGGTCAGGAGTTCAAGACCAGTCTGGCCAATATGATGAAACCTCATCTCTACTAAAAATACAAAAATTATCTGGGCATAGTGGCATGTGCCCGTAATCCCAGCTACTCGGGAAGCTGAGGCAGGAGAATCGCTTGAACCGGGACCTGGGAGGCGGAGGTTACAGTGAGCCAAGATTGAGCCACCTCACTCCAGCCTGGGCTACAGAGAAAGACTCCGTCTCAAAAAGATAAAAAAAGAATCAAAGAAAAGATAAAGTGTGGGTTGGGTCGGGCTGCACGCTGGCCCCTGTCCTGCACTAGACTCTGCACATTTGCATGCTCTTTGTTCCTGGAGATAAGATTTCTGACAGGAGGGTCCTCAGACCTATTTACATCTGCATGGCTCCTATAGATAAACTCTGGGACATTAGAATTATAAGGCTTTTGCCCTCCCCCCGCTGCCCTTCCCTTCCTTCTTTAAAAAAGAAAGAAAGAAAGAATTATAAGGCTTTTGTTTAAGAATGGTTTCAGATGTTTTTCAGTCCCTGAATTCCAGCAAAAGAGGTGACACCAACCAGTTTGAAGACCCCACCAAGGAATGGGGTCAGCATGAGAACACTGCATCCTCATCTCCCCGTCCCTGACTTCACCTTGCTCTCTGCAAGCAGTCAGCATGCCCACACTTTGGCCCACACCAAAGCACCTGAAAACCCTAGCACCAGCCGGGTTCGGTGGCTCACACCTGTAATCCCAGCACTTTGGGAGGCTGAGGTGGGCAGATTACGAGGTCAGGAGTTCAAGACCAGCCTGACCAATATGTTGAAAACCCCCGTCTCTACTAACAATGCAAAAAAATAGCCAGGCGTGGTGGCACGTGCCTGTAGTCAGGAGGCTGAGGCAGAAGAATCGCTTGAACCCAGGAGGCAGAGGTTGCAGTGAGCTGAGGTCATGCCACTGCACTCCAGCCTGGGAGGCAGAAACAGAATTATTTGAACCCGGAAGGGTGAGGTTGCAATGAGCCAAGATCATGCCTCTGCACTCCAGCGTGGGCGCAACAGAGCGAGACTCTATCTCAAAACAAATGAAAACCCGCTCTTCGTACAAAAATTAAAATGAGGCTGGGCATGGTGGCTCACCCCTGTAATCCCAGCACTTTGGGAGGGTGAGGAGGTCAGATCATGAGGTCAGGAGTCTGAGACCAGCCTGGCCAATATGTTGAAACCCCGTGTCTACTAAAATTCAAAAATTATCTGGGAATAGTGGCTCACGCCTGTGATCCCAGCTACATGGAAGCTGCAGCAGGAGAATCACTTGAACCCAGGAAGCGGAGGTTGCAGTGAGCCAAGACTTTGCCCCAGCACTCTAGCCTGGGCAACAGAGTGATACTCCATCTCAAAAAAAAAAAAGCCTGGCGTGATCAAACATGACTATAATTCCAGTTACTCGGGAGGCTGAGGCAGAAGAATGGCTTGAACCCAGGAGGCAGATGTTGCAGTGAGCAGAGCTCACACCACTGCACTCCAGCCTGGGTGATGAAGGAGACTCCATATAAAAAAAAAAAGAAGCCAGGCTCACACCTGTAATCCCAGCACTTTGGGAGGTGGAGGTGGGTGGAGCACGAGGTCAGGAGTTCAAGACCAGTCTGGCCAACATGGTGAAACCCCATCTCTACTAAAAATACAAAAACTAGCCAGGCGTGGCTGCACATGCCTGTGATCCCAGCTACTCTGGAGGCTGAGACAGGAGAATTGCTGGAGCTCGGGAGGCAGAGGTTGCAGTAGAAACAAAACAAAATTTAAAAGGGCATTTGAAGTCACAGGATGAGATGGAAGGGTCAGCACAAAACACACGTCATAAAGACCTTGCTGATAAGACAGTTTGCAGTAAAGAAGCCCGCGAAATCCCACCAAAACCAAGATGGCGATGAGAGGGACCACTGGTTGTCCTCACTGGTTTTCTGTTTGTTTGTTTGTTTGTTTGTTTGTTTTGAGAGAGTTTTGCTTTTGTTGCCCAGGCTGGAGTGCAATGGTGTGATCTCGGCTCACCGCAACCTCCGCCTCAGTCTCCTAAGTAGCTGGGATTACAGCCATGAGCCTCCATGCCCAGCCCCTCCTTCTATTTTAAAAAGAGAAATGTGGAGCTGTTTTTTCAATAATTTACCCCCCATTCTGAAATATATTGAGCACTTACTCTGTGCCAAGCAGTTTTCTTTTTTATTCTTTTTGTGAGACAGAGTTTCGCTCTTATTTCCCAGGCTGGAGTGCAATGGCGTGATCTCGGCTCACCGCAACCTCCGCCTCCTGGGTTCAGGCAATTCTCCTGCCTCAGCCTCCCGAGTAGCTGGGACTACAGGCACGCGCCACCATGCCCAGCTAATTTTTTGTATTTTTAGTAGAGACGGGGTTTCACCATGTTGACCAGGATGGTCTCGATCTCTTGACCTCGCGATCCACCCGCCTCGGCCTCCCAAAGTGCTGGGATTACAGGCATGAGCCACCGCGCCCGGCCCCCTTTTTGTTTTTTTGATTTTTTTTTTTTTTGAGACGGAGTCTCACTTGCTCTGTCACCCAGGCTGGAGTACAGTGGTACCATCCCGGCTCACTGCAACCTCCACTTTCTGGGTTCAAGTGATTCTCCTGCCTCAGCCTCCCACGTAGCTGGAATTACAGGTGCTCGCCACCGTGCCTGGCTAATTTTTGTATTTTTATCAGAGATGGGGTTTCACCATGTTAGCCAGGCTGGTCTTGAACTCCTGACCTTGTGATTCACCCGCTTTGGCCTCCCAAAGCGCTGGGATTACAGGCCTGAGCCACCGCGCCCAGTCAATCCTGTTGCTTCTAAGTCGGTGGCATGAAGAACTGTGTCCAGGGACACCCCAAGCCCTGCTGAAGGAGATGCTGCTGGGTCCCCCTCCTATTCACAGACCCGCCTCAGCCTCCCAAAGCGCTGGGATTACAGGCCTGAGCCACCGCGCCCAGTCAATCCTGTTGCTTCTAAGTCGGTGGCATGAAGAGCTGTGTCCAGGGACACCCCAAGCCCTGCTGAAGGAGATGCTGCTGGGTCCCCCTCCTGTTCACAGACCCAGCCATGCGCACAAGACTTGTAGTCAAGCAGCTCTTCAGGCTGAACCACAGGCCGATGTCTTTTGTAGCACTTTGTACTAAGTCACTGCCGTGAATGACGTTCCTGCCCACGCGAATGCAGAGGTCCCCAAAAATGGCGTCTGGCTTAGAATCGGCTGGATTGGTCTCCCCAAGCATCGCTCGGGCTGTCTGCACCACATTCAGCCCAGACTATGGCCACCACCGAGTTCACGCACGTCATCAGTCCAGGGAAGAAAGGGCCGCCTTTCCGGTCAATGTAGCGCTGCTTCAGGGGTTGCTCACACGCCGGAAGCACTGGATGGCGAGAGGCGGGACCCCTTCTGCTCGAAGCGCTGGATGAGCTCGTCCACCAGGCGGCGCTGCACGCCGTCCGGCTTCATGGCGAAGCAGGTGCGCTCGAGGTTGGCGATGGTCCGGGAGGCCGGGTGGGCCGGGCAGCCGCGCTGCGCTGCCGGAACCGCATTGGAATCTTTTTTTTTTTTTTTTTTTTTTTTTTTGAGACGGAGTTTCGCTCTTGTTACCCAGGCTGGAGTGCAATGGCGCGATCTCGGCTCACCGCAACCTCTGCCTCCCGAGTAGCTGGGATTACAGGCACCCGCCACCATGCCCAGCTAATTTTTGTATTTTTAGGAGAGACGAGGTTTCATCATGTTGACCAGGATGGTCTCGATCTCTTGACCTCATGATGCACCCGCCTCGGCCTCCCAAAGTGCTGGCATTACAGGCGTGAGCCGCGCCCGGCCGCATTTGAATCTTAAAAAAAAAAAAATCTTTGACCTGGCGCAGTGCCTCACGCCTGTAATCCCAGCACTTTGGGAGGCCGAGGCGGCTGGATCACAAGGTCAGTAGATCGAGACCATCCTGGCCAACACGATGAAACCCTGTCTCTGCTAAAAATACAAAAATTAGCTGAGCGTGGCTGTAGTCCTAGCTAATCCGGAGGCTGAGGCAGAAGAATCGCTGGAACCCAGAGGGAGGAAGCTGCAGTGAGCTGAGACTGCCCCACTGCACTCCAGCCTGGGTGACAGAGCAAGGCTCGGCCTCCAAAAGAAAAATTCAGCCAGGCATGGTGGTGTGCACTTGTAATCCCAGCTACTTGGGAGGCTCAGGCAGGAGAATGGCTTGAACCTGGGAGGTAGAGGTTGCAGTGAGCCGAGATGGAGCCACTGCACTCCAGCCTGGGCAACACAGGGAGACTCTGTCTCGAAAAAAGAAGAAAGTAAGCAACAGGCAGGACTCAGACGGAGCACATGAGCTGCTCCCTGTTTCTCACCACCGTCTTCTTTCACTGTAGAATTAATTCCCTGGTGATATCACCACGGCGTCCATGATGACAGCGGGAAAGAACGGTGAGAATTGTCTCGTGGGTGTGGGCCAGTGTCAGTAGGCTAGAGACACAACCTCCACTTTAGGGTCCTTTAGTGGGGCTGCCTGGCTGCCCCTTCTGTAACCATCTGTCCTTCTAACCCAGGCTCAGCTGCCTGGACGCCTACTGCAGAGGACCAAGTGCCTCAGTGGTCCTCATGGCCATGATGGGCCTGGTGCAACCAGAAGAGGTCCCTCAACAGAGTCAGGGGAACGCCAGCCGGAGTCTAACCACAGACGCCAGCGCCCTCTGCTGGCATCAAAGGGCTGTGCTCGGCCGGACGCGGTGGTTCACACCTATAATCCCAGCCCTTCGGGAGGCCAAGGCAGGCAGATCATCTGAGGTCAGCAGTTCGAGACCAGCCTGGCCAACATGGTGAAACCCAGTCTCGACTAAAAAATACAAAATTAGCCAGGCGTGGTGGCACGTGCCTGTAATCCCAGCTACTCAGGAGACAGGAGAATCATTTGAACGCAGGAGACAGAGGCTGCCGTGAACTGAGATTGTGCCACTGCACTCCAGCCTGGGTGACAGAGCAAGACTCCCTCTCAAAAAGAAAAAAAATCTACTCTCTTGGCTTATTAGTGGCATTAAGGGGGAAAAAAGATCTACTCTCTTAGCAAATTTCAAATATACAATGCAATATTGTTAACTATAGTCACATTCCTGTATATTACATCTCTAGAACTTATTCAACCTGCATAACTGAAACTTGGTACTCTATGCAAAACATTTCCCCATGATTCCCTCCACCCAGTCTCTGGCAACCACCATTCCACTTTCTGTTCCTATGAATTTGACTACTTTAGATTCAATGGATAAGTGAGATCATAGAGTATTCACCGTTTTGTGTCTGGTTTATTTAACTTAGCACAGTGTTCTTCCATGTCATTGGAAATAAAATAATTTTTTTTTTTTTTTGAGATGGAGTCTCGCTCTGTCACCCAGGCTGGAGTGCGGTGGCATGATCTCAGCTCACTGCAACCTCCACCTCCCGGGTTCAAGCGATTCTCCTGCCTCAGCCTCCTGAGTAGCTGCGATTACAGGGGCACACCACCGTGCCCGGCTAATTTTTGTATTTTTAGTAGAGGCGGGGTTCACCATGTTGGCCAAGATGGTCTCAAACTTCTGACCTCGTGATCTGCCTGCCTCCACCTTCCAAAGTGCTGGGATTACAGACATGAGCCACCGTGCCGGCCAATTTTTGTGTTTTTGGTAGAGATGTGGTTTCACCTTATTGACCAAGCTGGTCTCGAACTCCTGACCTCACCTCATCTGCCCACCTCAGCCTCCCAAAGTACTGGGATTATAGGGATGAGCCACTGTGCCCAACCGAGGGCTTGCTTTTGTAAGGAAACTTGAGATGACTTGTCCAGTGTTCCAAACTTGTATTCCTTATGTAAAACGAAAGCTGCCTGCATAATTAGGACCCTAAGAGAAATGTGATGCCACTGACCATCTAGCCTCACAGACTGGCTGTCTTCCCTCATTCTTGGATGCGGCCAAGTTAACTTTGGGGATAAATTTAGTTTATAATTTCTTTTTTTTTTTTAAGAGATGGGGTTTCACCATATTAGCCAGGCTGGTCTCGAACTCCCGACCTCAGGTGATCCGCCCACCTCAGCCTCCCAAAGTGCTGGGATTACAGGCATGAGGAGCCACCTCACCCGGCCTAGCTTATAATTTAAATGACAACAGTCCTTCCCCAAAACTAAACTACCCTTGTGAAACTAAGGAAAGGCCACCAAGTTAGGGAAATGAGAGAGGCCTGAGATCAGCCATGGCAACTTCCCCAATTACTCCTGTAAATAACGTCGCGATTGTAGAACCTGAGGTGTCTTTTCAGGTTTCTGCCTTTTTTTTTTTTTTTTTTTTTTTGAGACGGAGGCTTGCTCTGTCACCCAGCTGGAATGCAGCGGCACAATCTCAGCTCACCGAAACCTCCGCCTCCCGGGTTCAAGTGATTCTCCTGCCTCAGACTCCCTAGTAGCTGGGACTACAGGTGTGTGCCACCATGCCCAGATAATTTTTGTATTTTTAGTAGAGACGGGGTTTCACTGTGTTGGCCAGGCTGGCCTCCAACTCCTGACCTCGTGATCGACCGTCCACCTCGGCCTCCCAAAGTGCTGGGATTACAGGCCTGAGCCAGTGCACCTGGCTCATCTCATGTTAAGGGTTCTTATCACAGCTAAAAGAAAAAAAAGAAGAAGAAGGAGAAGAAGAAAAAGAACGAAAAGAATTTATTGAAATGTGCAGCCTAAAAACTGCTCCTGGCACATTTTCTTTCCTTATTTATTTATTTATTTATTTATTTTTGAGATGGAGTCTCCCTCTGTCAGAGGCTGGAGTGCAGCGGCGAGATCTCGGCTCACCACAACCTCCTCCTCCTGGATTCAAGCGATTCTCCTGCCTCAGCCTCCCAAGTAGCTGGGATTACAGGCACACACCACCATGCCCAGCTAATTTTTTTGTATTTTTAGTAGAGACAGGGTTTCATCATGTTGGCCAGGATGGTCTCAATCTCTTGACCTTGTGATCCACCCTCCTCGGCCTCCCAAAGCGCTGGGATTACAGGCGTGAACCACCGCGCCCGGCCTGGCAGATTTCATTCATCCTTTCTCTTCCCTCCATCCCTCACTTTCTGACTCTTTCTAGAATAGAGCTGGGCTTCCGAAGCTCACAGCTGTTTGTGATCTTCAAGACCTCAGACAGGTTTTCTAAATATTTCTTCCCTTCATTTTCTCAAGGAACGTGAAAAGTGGGTAGGATCCTGGCAATCCCTGCTGTGGAGGAAAGCTTAGAGGACCCAGTAAGTCAATAGAGGGTCAAGCATGGTGGCTCATGGCTGAAATCCCAGCACTCTGGGAGGCCATGGCGGCGGGAAGATCGCTTAAGCCCATGAGGTTGAGACCAGCCTGGGCAACATCGTGAGATCACCATCTCTACAAAACAATATCCAAATCTAGTCAGGCATGAGGGCATTATGCCTGTAGCCTGCAGTGAGCTATGATTGTGCCACTGCACTCCAGCCAGGGCGACAGAGTGAGACCCTGACTCAAAAAGAAACAACAAAAAGAAAAGAAATACAGATGTAGACAGACATATGTTGGTTCTAAAGCATGAAAAAGGCTGGGCACGGTGGCTCACGCCTGTAATCCCAGCACTCTGGGAGTCCAATGCCGGCACATCAAGAGGTCAGGAGTTTGAGACCAGCTTGGCCAACATAGTGAAACCCTATCTCTACTAAAAATACAAAAAAAACAAAAAACTAGCCGGGTGTGCTGGCGGGCGTCTGTAGTCCCAGCTACTTGGGAGGTGGAGGCAGGAAAATCACTTGAACCCAGGAGGCAGAGGTTGCAGTGAGCCAAGATTGTGCCACTTCATTCCAGCACAGGTAACAGTGCAAGACCCCATCTCAAAATAAAAAGAAAGAAAAGAAAGAAAAGAAAAAAGCTGTAAAACTCAAATGCTTAGCCTTTATTTATTCATTTATTTTATTTATTTATATATTTATTTTTGAGATGGAGTTTTTCGCTCTTGTTACCCAGGCTGGAGTGCAATGGCACAATCTCTGCTCACCACCACCTCTGCCTCCTGGGTTCAAGCAATTCTCCTGCCTCAGCCTCCGGAGTAGCTGAGATTACAGGCACGCGCCACCATGCCCGGCTATCTTGTATTGTTAGTAGAGACGGGGTTTCTCTATGTTGGTCAGGCTGGTCTCGAACTGCCGACCTCAGGTGATCCCCCAGCCTCAGCCTCCCAAAGTGCTGGGATTAGAGGCGTGAGCCACTGTGCCCGGCCAAATTTTTAGTCTCATTTACATGTTTACAAAATTAATACTGCTGGCCAGGCACAGTGGCTCATGCCTGTAATCCCAGCACTTTGGGAGGCTGAGGCTGGGGGATCACCTGAGGTCAGGAGTTCAAGACCAGCCTGGCCAGCATGGCAAACCCCATCTCTACTTTAAAAATTCAAAAAATTAGCCAAGCATGGTGGTGCACGCCTGGAGTCCCAGCTACTCGGGAGACTGAGGCAGGAGAATCTCTTGAACCCAGGAGGTGGAGGTTACAGTGAGCCAAGATTGCACCATTGTACTCCAGCCTGGGCAACAGAGCAAGACTCCATCTTAAAAAAAAAAAAAAGGCCAGGCGTGGTGGCTCACACCTGTAATCCAAACATTTTGGAGGCCAAGGCAGGCAGCTCACTTGAGGTTGGGAGTTCAAGACCAGCCTGACCAACATGGTGTAGCCCTGTCTTTATTTAAAAAAAAGAATTAGTCTGGGCATGGTGGCTCAAGCCTGTAATCCCAGCACTTTGGGAGGCCGAAGTAGGTGGATCATGAGGTCAGGAGTTTGAGACCAGCCTGACCAAGATGGTGAAACCCTGTCTCTACTGAAAATACAAAAATTAGCGAGGTGTGGTGGCAGGCGCCTGTAATCCCAGATACTCAGGGGAGGCTCAGGCAGGAGAATCATTTGAACCCAAGAGGCGGAGATTGCAGTGAGCTGAAATTGTGCCATTGCAGTCCAGCTTGGGCAACAAGAGTGAAACTCTGTCTCAAAAATTAATTAATTAATTAATTAATTAATTAATACCGCCAGTGTAAAACTGATGAATTTGGTGCTTTTCATGTGTCCCATAGTTGACGTGTCATTGATACTTAACTGGAAATGCAGTTGGATTTTTATTAAGAATATGCCTCGTGTGGTGGAGAAGGGAGCCAGTCGCAGCTGAGGCTTCTAAGCGGTGATTCTCAGACCATCAGCAATCGTAATTATCTGGGACTCAAGAACTCCAGTATCTGAGCGGCCCGAATCTGACCAATCAACCAGAATCTCTGGGTGTTTGTACTTTAAAATGAGGCCCCAGATAGGTAAGTTTAACAGGCAGCCAAGGTTGAGAACCACAGGTGTAGATGGGGAAGCTCAGGTGAGGAGTCAGCACCCGCCTCCCAGGATTCCTGGTGGGTACAGGAAGTGCCCAGCAATGGTCAGGCCCTGAGGACCAATCACAGGTGGGGCAGAAAGAGAAACCTTTTTATTAGCGCTTTCTCAGCCTCCGGCGCTCAGAGCCGGGGAGTAGGGCCAGGCCTTGGGAGGTGAGTAGCTGCTGGGCAACCCTGCGGCTTCATTTCTGTGTTTCTCCATTCCACAGTTAGCTGTTGTCTCTATGGTAAAATTCCTCCTTTTTTTGAGACAGTCTCACTTTGTCACCCGGGCTAGAGTGCAGTGGTGCAATCACATTCAAGCTTGAACACCTCCCAGGTTCAAGGGAGTTTCATGCCTCAGCCTCCTAAGTAGCTGGACTATAGGCAGAGCCACCACACATGGCCAACATTGAATAGCTTTTCTTTTTCTTTTTCTTTTTCTTTTTTTTTTTTTTTTTTTTTGAGATGGAGTTTCGCTCTTGTTACCCAGGCTGGAGTGCAATGGCGCGATCTCGGCTCACCGCAACCTCCGCCTCCTGGGTTCAGGCAATTCTCCTGCCTCAGCCTCCTGAGTAGCTGGGATTACAGGCGCGCGCCACCATGCCCAGCTAATTTTTTGTATTTTTAGTAGAGACGGGGTTTCACCTTGTTGACCAGGATGGTCTTGATCTCTTGACCTCATGATCCACCCGCCTTGGCCTCCCAAAGTGCTGGGATTATAGGCGTGAGCCATCGCACCCAGCCTGAATAGCTTTGCTTCTCTTGCTGGAAGCTCGATTCACCGTTGTCTTCCCCGCCGCCCCCCACCCCCGCCCCCGTTTCTGAGGGTTTTACTCTGTTGCCCAGGCTGGAGTGCTGTGGCACTGTTTTGGCTCACTGCAGCCTGGACCTCCCAGGCTCAATCAAGCAATCCTCCCACCTCATCCTCTGCAGTATCTGGGACCATGGGAGTGTGCTACCATGTCTGTTCTGGCTAAAAGTAATAATGTTACTTATTTGTAGAGACTCACTGTATGTAGGGTCTTAGTATGCTGCCCAAGCTTGTTTTATTTATTTATTTGAGACATAGTTTTGCTCTTGTTACCCAGGCTGGAATGCAATGGCATGATCTCAGCTCACCGCAACCTGGGGTTCAAGGGCTTCTCCTGCCTCAGCCTTCTGAGTAGCTGGGATTACAGGCATGCACCACCACGCCGGCTAATTTTGTATTTTTAGTTGAGATGGGGTTTCTCTATGTTGGTCAGGCTGGTCTCGAACTCCTGACCTCAGGTGATCCGCCTGCCTCAGCCTCCCAAAGTGCTGGAATTACAGGGAGGAGCCACCTCGCCCAGGCTAAACCTTTTAATCTGTTAGAAATTCAGTGGTTTGGGCAAGGTGGCTCATGTCTGTCATCCTAGCACTTTTTTTTTTTTTTTTTTTTTTGAGACGGAGTTTCGCTCTTGTTACCCAGGCTGGAGTGCAATGGCGCGATCTCGGCTCACCGCAACCTCTGCCTCCTGGGTTCAGGCAATTCTCCTGCCTCAGCCTCCCGAGTAGCTGGGATTACAGGCACGCGCCACCATGCCCAGCCAATTTTTTGTATTTTTAGTAGAGACGGGATTTCACCATGTTGACCAGGATGGTCTTGATCTCTTGACCTCGTGATTCACCTGCCTCAGCCTCCCAAAGTGCTGGGATTACAGGCTTGAGCCACCATGCGCGGCCCTAGCACTTTTTTATTTAATTATTTTGAGATCGAATCTTACTCTGTCACCCAGGCTGGAGTGCAGTGGTACGATCTTGGCTCACTGCAACCTCCACCTCGCGGGTTCAAGCAATTCTCCTGCTTCAGCCTCCCGAGTAGCTGGGACATCTCAGCACTTTGGGAGGCCAAGGTGGGTAGATCACCTGAGGTTGGGAGTTCAAGACCAGCCTGACCAACATGGGAAAACCCCATCTCTACTAAAAATAGAAAATTAGCGGGGTGTGGTGGCGCATGCCTGTAATCCCAGCTACTCAGGAGGCTGAGGCAGGAAAATTGCTTGAACCCAGGAGGCGGAGGTTGCAGTGAGCCGAGATGGCACCATTGCATTCCAGCCTGGGTGACAGTGAAACTCAGTCTTTTTTTTTTTTTAAAGATGGGGTTTCACCATATTGGTCAGGCTGGTCTCGAACTCCTGACCTCAGGTGATCCACCCCCCTCAGCCTCCCAAAGTGCTGGGATTACAGGCATGAGCCACCACGCCCGGTGAAACTCAGTCTTACAAAAAAACATTCAGCGGCTCTGACTTGGGAAAGAGTAGCAGATGCTTAGATCTGGAGACTCTAGTTTACGTTGGCTCATAAGAGGGTTTGTGTGCTTCTATTTCTGTCCTCTTGAGGAATTTGGGGTATATAGAGAGCTATAGAGAACTCAAAAAAAAACCAGAATCGTAACAGGTCAGATGCTGTGTGTGGAGTCCCGGGCGGTGCTAGGGTTTTGTGTCTAACGAGTCCCCCTCTTAACAGAACTATTGTCTTTCATTCACTGAGGTGATGGGGCCTGTTAGCATCATTCTAGTCCGGCTTCCAGACCTGAGTCTCATGCAGGTGCCTGTGCCAGCTGCCATTCTCACGTCATTGACAGCATCACATAAAGAGGTGTTGTTCCTAGCCAGGCATGGCGGCAGGTACCTGTAATCCCAGCTACTCAGGAGGCTGGTCTCGAACTCCTGACCTCAGGTGATCTGCCCTCCTCAGCGTCCCAAAGCGCTGGGATTACAGGGAGGAGCCACTGAGCCCTGGCTATAAAAAAAAGAGAGAGAGGTGTTGTACCCTCTTTGTAAAGTTTTTGTTGCTACTGCTATTTTTTTTTTGTTTTGAGACAGCGTTTTGCTCTGTTGCCCAGGCTGGAGTGCAGTGGCACAGTCTCAGCTCACTGCAACCTCCACCCCCCAGGTTCAAGCAATTGTCCTGCCTCAGCCTCCCAAGTAGCTGGGATTACAGGTGCCCGCCACCACACGTGGCTAATTTTCATATTTTTAGTAGGGGGCGGGTTTCACCATGTTGGCCAGGCTAGTCTCAAACTCCTGACCTCAGATGATCCTTCCACCTCGGCCTCCCAAAGTGCTGGGATGATAAGCGTGAGCCACTATGCCCCGCCCTGCTGCTGTTTTTGAAATAGAGACAGAGTTTTGTTACATTAACAGGCTGGTCTAGAACTTCTGGGCTGGACCCACCACAGCTTCCCAAAATGCTGGGATGACAAGCGTGAGCCACCGCACCCGGTGTTTTTTTTTTTCTGTTATTTTTTTTTTACCAGGCTGGGGTGCAGTGGTGTGATTGTGGCTCACTGCAGCCTTAAATCCTGGGCTCAGGTGATCCTCCCACTTCAGCCTCCTTAGTAGCTGGGATTACAGGTGCATGCCACCGTGCCCAGCACATGAATTTTTGTATTTTTTGGTAGAGAGAGGGTTTTGCCATGCTCTCCAGGCTGGTCTCAAACTCCTTGGCGCAAGCAATCCTCCCACCTTGGCTTCCCAAAGTGTTGGTGTTACAAGTGTGAGCCACGGCACCTGGTCAGCTTCAGTAAAGTAAAAGCCAGACACCTGTGTCCTGAGACCAGGCTCCACCACTCACTCACCTTCAACTCAATGTTTTTTCCTTTTTTTTTTAGATGGAGTCTAGCTCTCTCACCCAGGCTGGAGTGCAATGGCACAATCTCGTCTCACTGCAACCCCTGCCTCCTGAGTTCAAGCGATTTTCCTGCTTAAGGCTCTCGAGTAGCTGTGACTACAGGCACACACCACCCACTTGGCCACCTTTTGTATATTTTTTAAATAGAGATGGGGTTTCACCATGTTGGCCAGGCTGGTCTTGAACTCCTGACCCCAAGTGATCTGCCTGCTTCAGCCTCCCAAAGCGCTGGGATTACAGGTATGAGCCATCTCACCTGGCCTCAAGCCTCTTATAAACTTGCCATTTTACTTCCATTTAAGCAAACTCCATTCACTAGCTCCTTGTTTTCCACTTATTCTGTGTGAATCCAACCCACCTGGGGAGTGGCCAGAGCCAAAAAGAGTGGTTAAGTAATAAACAGTATTGGCCAGGCGCAGCGGCTCACACCTGTGACCCCAACACCTTACGTGGGCTGAGGTGGGCAGATCACTTGAGGTCAGGATTTTGAGACCAGCCTGGCCAACATTTAAAAAACCCATCCTGGCCAGGCGCGGTGGCTCACGCCTGTAATCCCAGCACTTTGGGAGGCCGAGGAGGGTGGATCATGAGGTCAAGAGATCGAGACCATCTTGGTCAACATGATGAAACCCCGTCTCTACAAAAAATCAGCTGGGCACGGTGGCGCATGCCTGTAATCCCAGCTACTCGGGAGGCTGAGGCAGGAGAATTGCCTGAACCCAGGAGGCAGAGGTTGCGGTGAGCCATGATTGCACCATTGCACTCCAGCCTGGGTAACAAGAGCGAAACTCCATCTCTAAAAAAAAAAAAAAGAAAAGAAAAAAACCCCCATCCCTACTAAAAATACAGAAATCATCCAAGCATTGTGGCTGACACCTGCAATCCCAGCTACTCAAGAAGCTGAGGCAAGAGAATCGCTTGAACCTGGGACGCAGAGGTTGCAGTGAACTGACATTGTGCTGTTGCACTCCAGCCTGAGTGACAGTGAGACTGTCTTAAAAAAACAAAACAAAACATTATTTGTAATGCGATCTGTATAAAGAATCAGGTGTTACATTTTTTTCCAGTACCACTGCCATGTGTACTCACTGTGCTAGTCTTTTTTTTACTTGAAATTATGTTATCTGTTAATTTATAAAGGCCAGGCATGGTAACGCATGCCTGTAATCCTAGCAGTTTGGAAAGCCAAGGTGGGCAGATAACTTCAGGTCAGGAGTTCGAGACCAACCTGGCCAACTTGGTGAAACCCCCATCTCTACTAAAACTACAAAATTAAGTGGCCAGGCATGGTGGCTGACTCCTGTAAACACAGCACTTTGGAAGCCCAAAGTGGGTGGATCACCTGAGGTCAGGAGTTCAAGACCAGCCTGGCCAACATGGAAAAACCTTCTCTCTCCTAAAAATACAAAAAAAAGTATCCAGGTGTGGTGGTGCACACCTGTAATCCCAGCTACTCGGGAGGCCAAGGCGGGAGAATCACTTGAACCTGGGAGGCAGAGGTTGCAGTGAGCCAAGATCATGCCATTGCACTCCAGCCTGGGGGAGAAAGTGAGACTCTGTCTCAAAAATAAAATAAATTAAAAAGAGATGAGGTCCTGCTCTGTTGCCCAGATGGGAGTGCAGTGGCACAATCAAGGCTCACTGCAGTTTTAACCTCCCAGGTTCAAGCGATCCTCCCACCTCAGCCTCCTGAGTAGCCGGGACTACAGCTGCACACCACCCCCTCCTACCATGAACTTATTTTTTGTGGAAATGGGGGTCTCACTATGTTGCCCAGGCTGGGAATTTATTCTTGAAGAAGCAGGGTAGATGGTGACTGTATGCTTGTTCATGGCACAGAGGGGACTGGCTGTGAGACAGGGGTGCTGACGTCCTCCCTTCATTCTCACTGGAGCTCCCAAGTGGGACGAGATGGTGTCTTCTGTGCCACTGGACTTCAACCTGCAGGCTCTTCTGGAGCAGCTCAGCCAGGATGAGTTGAGCCAGTTCAAGTCTCTGATCAGGACCATCACCCTGGGAAATGAGCTACAGAAGATCCCCCAAACAGAGGTAGACGAGGCTGATGGGAAGCAACTGGCAGAAATCCTCACCAGCCATTGCCCCAGCTACTGGATGGAGACGGCCACCATCCAGGTC
The DNA here is from genome assembly GCF_049354715.1 of Callithrix jacchus. Lineage (NCBI taxonomy): Eukaryota > Metazoa > Chordata > Mammalia > Primates > Cebidae > Callithrix > Callithrix jacchus. Next base: position 47,849,638 of record NC_133523.1, read on the forward strand.
TTTGAAAAGATGCACCGGGTGGATCTGTCTGAGAGAGTGAAGGATGAACTCAGAGGTGAGCGGAACTCGGTCCACACTGTGTCTTAGGGGAAAGCAGAAGTCCTCTCCAGGATGTCAGGAATTCAGAAGTGGCATTAAGGCTTAGCGAGAGCCTGCCTGTCCTGAACACAGATGCCAGATCTTCATAAACTCTGATGTCTGTCCTGGTCCTTACTATCTACCTATTTTTTGTTTTGTTTTGAGACGGAGTCTCGCTCTATTGCCCAGGCTGGAGTGCAGTGGCACAATCTGGGCTCACTGCGACCTCCACCCCTGGGTTCAAGCAATTCTCCTGTCTCCCCCTCCCAAGTAGCTGGGATTACAGGCCTGTGGTACCATGCCTAGCTAATTTTTTATTTATTAATTTTTTGAGATGGAGTTTCGCTCTTGTTACCCAGGCTGGAGTGCAATGGCGCGATCTCGGCTCACTGCAACCTCTGATTCCTGGGTTCAAGCAATTCTCCTGCCTCGGCGTCCTAAGTAGCTGGGATTACAGGCACGCGCCACCAGAACCTGTTTATTTTGCGGGGGGGATGCCGTTGTTTCTGTTTTTTGTTTTGAGACAGAGCCTTGCTCTGTCACCCAGGCTGGAGTGCAGTGGCACAATCTCGGCTCACTGCAACCTCTGATTCCCGGGTTCAAGTAGTTTTCCTGCCTCAGCCTCCTGAGTAACTGGGATTACAGGCACATGCCAACATGCCCGGCTAACTTTTAGAATTTTCAGCAGAGATGGGGTTTCACCATGTTACCCAGGATGATCTCAGTCTCCTGACCTCATGATCCACCCACCTCAGCCTCCCAAAGTGCTGGGATTACAGGCATGAGCCACCTCGCCCAGCCCTAATTTTTGTATTTTTGAATAGGATTTCCTTAAGGTCGAAGAGTATTTCATGGTGTAAATAATACCATGTTTCCCTTTTGAGGCTTGGGGTCCCAACAATCTTGTAACCCAGGAAGGTGTGAGCCATATTTTTCTTCAAAAATTGCCAGTTTTAGGGGCCAGGCGCAGTAGCTCACGCCTGTAACCCCAGCACTCTGGGAGGCCGAGGCGGGTGGATCACAAGGTCAGGAGTTCAAGACCAGCCTGGCCAAGATGTTGAAACCCCGTCTCTACTAAAAATACAAAAATTAGCTGGGCATGGTGGTGCATGCCTGTAATCCCAGCTACTCGGGAGGCTGAGGCAGGAGAATCACTTGAACCCGGGAGGCGGAGGCTACAGTGAGCTGAGATCGTGTAACTGCACTCCAGCCTTAATGACGGAGCAAGACTCCATCTCAAAAAAAAAAAAAATTGCCATTTTATTCCAGGTAGAGATCACTCCTTAGCGTAATGTTTCCTGTCTTTAATGGACAGGGTAGGGTTTTTAAGTCTAGCTGGCCTCCAGAGGTCACAAATTGGAAAATAGCAGGAGAAAACCCAGAGAGTCGTACACTTACGAGGGGCTGGGTTCTTAAAAAGATGCAGATTTTCTTTCCGGGCCAATAGTGCCCATGCAAACACAGTGAATGTTCCCAAAAGCCACCAGACTTTCTGTAAGAAGTGTGGCAAGCACCAATCCCACGAAGTGGCACAGTAAGAGAAGGGCAGGGATTCTCTATGCCCAGGGAAAGCGGTGTTACGACAGACAGCAGAGTGGCTATAGTGGGCAGCGTACGCCGATTTTCTGAAAAAAGGCTAAAAATACAAAGACTGCGCTAAGGTTTGGCTGCGTGGAGCCCCACTGCAGATCTAAGAGAATGCTGGCTGTTAAAAGATGCAAGCGGCCGGGCGCGGTGGCTCACGCCTGTAATCCCAGCACTTTAGGAGGCCGAGGCGGGTGGATCGCGAGGTCAGGAGTTCAAGACCAGCCTGGCCAAGATGTTGAAACCCCGTCTCTACTAAAAATACAAAAATTAGCTGGGCGCGGTGGCATGTGCCCGTAATCCTACCTACTCAGGAGGCTGAGGCAGGAGAATTGCCTGAACCTGGGAGGTGGAGGTTACAGTGAGCTGAGATTGTGCCATTGCACTCCAGCCTGGGTGACTGAGTAAGACTCGGTCTCAAAAAAAAAAAAAAAAAAAAAAAAAAGATGCAAGCATTTTCAACTGGGAGCAGGTAAGAAGAGAAAGGGCCAAGTGATCCAGTTCTGAGTGTCATCTTTTCTTTTATTATGAAGACAATAAAATCTTGCGTTTCTTTTAAACATGTAAATTTCTCCCCCTTTTTCTTTTTCAGAAGCAGCTTTGAGATCATTTAATAAAAACAAGCCTCTACCATTAGGTAAATTACCTCATTGACAACTATTATTCTTCATGTGAGGTTTGGGGACTGAGGGCTGCTTTTTTTTTTTTTTTTTTTTGAGACAGAGTTTCACTCTTGTTACCCAGGCTGGAGTGCAATGGCGCGATCTCGCCTCACTGCAACCTACATCTCCTGGGTTCAGGCAATTCTCCTGCCTCAGCCTCCCTAGTAGCTGGGATTACAGGCACGCACCACCATGCCCAGCTAATTTTTGTATTTTTAGTAGAGACGGGGTTTCACCTTGTTGACCAGAATGGTCTCGATCTCTTGACCTCGTGATCCACCCGCCTCGGCCTCCCAAAGTGCTGGGATTATAGGCATGAGCCACCGCACCCGGCGAGGGCTGTGTTTTAAGAAAGATACTGTGGCCGAGTGTGGTGGCTCACGCCCGTAATCCCAACACTTTGGGAGGCTGAGGCAGGTGGTTCACCTTAGGTCAAGAGTTTGAGACCACCCTGGCCAACATGACAAAACCCTGTCTCTACTAAAAATACAAAATTCAGGCCAGGTATGGTGGCTCATGCCTGTAGTCTCAGCACTTTGGGAGGCCAAGGGGGGCGGATCACAAGGTCAGGAGTTCAGGACCAGCCTGGCCAACATGGTGAAACACCATCTCTACTAAAAATACAAAATTTAGGTGGGCATGGTGGCAGGTGTGTGTAATCCCAGCTACTCAGGAGGCCGAATTGCTTGAACCCAGAAGGCAGAGTTTGCAGTGAGCTGAGATCATGCCACTGGACCCCAGCCTGGGCAACAGAGCGAGACTCCATCTCAAAAAAAATACAAAATTAGGTCGGGCTTGGTGGCTCACGCCTGTAATCCCAGCACTTTGGGAGGCCGAGGCAGGTGGATCACAAGGTCAAGAGATCAAGACCATCCTGGTAAACAAGGTGAAACCCTGTCTCTACTGAAGATACAAAAATTAGCTGGGCATGGTGGCACGTGCCTGTAATCCCAGCTACTCGGGAGGCTGAGGCAGGAGAATTGCCTGAACCCAGGAGGCGGAGGTTGCGGTGAGCCGAGATCGCGCCATTGCACTCCAGCCTGGGTAACAAGAGCAAAACTCTGTCTCAAAAACAAACAAACAAACAAAAAATTAGCCAGGCATGGTGGCACATGCCTGTAATCCCAGCTACTGGGGGAACCCACACAGGAGAATCACTTGAACCTGGGAGGCAGAGGCTGCAGTGAGCTGAGATTGTGCCACTGCACTCTAGCCTAGGCAACAGAGCAAGACTCCATCTCAAAAAAAACAAAGAAACAAACGAACAAGCAATACTCCGCTGAGTACTAAGAATATAAAGAAATCCGGCCAGGCGCGGTGGCTCAAGCCTGTAATCCCAGCACTTTGGGAGGCCAAGGCAGGTGGATCACGAGGTCAAGAGATCGAGACCATCCTGGTGAACATGGTGAAACCCTGTCTCTACTAAAAATGCAAAAAAAAAATTAGCTGGGCATGGTGGCGCGTGCCTGTAGTCCCAGCTACTTGGGAGGCTGAGGCAGGAGAATTGCCTGAACCCAGGAGGTGGAGGTTTTGGTGAGCCGAGATTGCGCCATTGCACTCCAGCCCGGGTAACAAGAGCGAAACTCTGTCTCAAAAAAAGAAAGAAAGAAAGAAAGAAAGAGAGAGAGAGAGAGAGAGAGAGAGAGAGAGAGAGAGAGAGAGGGAGGGAGGGAAGTAAAGAAAGAAAGGAAGGAAGAAAGAAAGAAAGAAAGAAAGGAAGGAAGAAAGAAAGAAAGAAAGGAAGGAAGGAAGGAAGAAAGAAAGAAAGAAAGGAAAGAAAGAAATCCCAGCGTTCTCATCCCTGCTCCCAGGGAGGAGCTGGTTATGCAGGTGGAGAGCAGTAAGACCTGGGAAGCTGAAACACGATAGTATTTGTTGGAAACTGGTACATACATACCCAGTAGGGAAGGATAAGCTTGGCCTTTCAATATGGATAAGCTAGAGACTTTTTCTTTTTTGAGATGGAGTCTGGCTCTGTTGCCTAGGCTGGAGTGCAGTGGTGCAATCATGGTTCACTGCAGCCTTGACCTCCCAGGCTCAGGTGATCCTCCTGCCTCAGCCTCCCAAAGTGCTGGGGTCAGGGTGTGAGCCATGACACCTGGCCCTTACCAACTATTTATATCCTGAAGATTTTTGTTTGTTTTTGAGACAGGGTCTTGCTCTGTTGCCCTGGCTTGATTGCGGTGGCAAGATCATAGTTCATTACAGCCTCAACCTTCCAGGCTCCGGTGATCCTCCGACCTCAGCCTCCTGAGCAGCTGGGACTCAGTTGTGCACTGCCATACCTGACTAATATTTGTATTTTTGGTAGAGACAGTTTCACCATGTTGCCAGATATGGTGTGAAACTCCTGGTCTCAGTTGATCCTCTCACCTTGACCTCCCAAAGTGCTGGGATTGCAGACATGATCCACCACACCTGGCCATGAAGACCCTTTTGGAGACAGAGCCTTGCCCTGTTGCCCAGGCTGGAGTGCACTGGTGCAATCTCACTGCAGCCTCCACCTCCTGGATTCAAGTTTCTCCTGCCTCAGTCTCCCGGGTAGCTGGGACTACAGGCGCACACCACCATGCCCAGCTAATTTTTGTATTTCTAGTAGAGATGGGGTTTCACCATGTTGGGCAGGCTGGTCTTGAACTCCTGACCTCATGATCTGCTAACCTCAGCCTCCCAAAGTGCTTGGATTACAGGCAGGAGCCACCATGCCTGGCCCATTTTAATTTTACCTACCTCATCAGAAACTAGGGAGTTAGACTGGTGGTGACTCATGCCTGTAATCCCAGCATTTTGGGAGGCTTAGGTGGGCAAATTACCTGAGGTCAGGAGTTCAAGACCAGCCTGACCAACATGGATGAAACTCTGTCTCTACTAAAAATACCAAATTAGCCGGGCATGGTGGCTCATGCCTGTAATCCAAGCTACTCAGGAGGCTGAGGCAGGAGAATTGCTTGAACCCAGGAGATGGAGGTTGCGTTGAGCCGATATTGTACCATTGCACCCCAGCCTAGGCAACAAGAGCGAAACTCCATCTCAAGAAAAAACTAGGGAATTAAAAAAAGATAAGAAAAGAAAGTAGGGAGTTAATCCTCAAAGCCTTTCCAGTGACTTTATGCATGAGTCCTGCGTGTGTGTGTTTCACACCATGTGTTCTGAACTACTTAGGAGTCTTCTCACCAGAAAGGCACTTAAACCTGGGATCATGGTCTCCTTTTTTTTTTTTGAGACAGTCTTGCTCTGTCACCCAGGCTGGAGTGCAGTGGCGTGATCTCGGCTCACCGCAACCTCCGCCTCCTGGGTTAAGGCAATTCTCATACTCAGCCTCACGAGTAGCTGGGATTACAGGCACGCACCACCACGCCTGGCTAATTTTTGTATTTTTAGTAGACACGAGGTTTCTCCATGTTGGTCAGGCTGGGCTCGAACTCCTGATCTCATGATCCACCTGCCTTGGCCTCCCAAAGTGCTGGGATTACAGGCGTGAGCCACCACGCCCAGCCCGGCCACATACTTCCATTTTTATATCCAGTACCTTGTCAACATCGACTGTCCTAAGCTAGTAAATTAGCTAATCTAGGCGTAAGTATTGAGACTCAGTGGTTGCATTTGAGCCAGCCTGGAGTCCCACTGCCAGCACAGCCACAGGCCTGTAGTGTCCCCTCTATTTTTTTTCAGAGACAATACGGAAAGGAGAACCAGAGCCTGTAGACCTGGATGAAATGCTGGTGCACTTCAAGGCAGAAGCACAAGGTGGGTGTTAGGACCTCCGACGTCAGAGTCCGCTGAGGGAAGCTGCCCTCTCCTGCCGCTTTCTCCTGTTCCTCTGGAGAACCCCAACTCTCCCCAATCTCATTTTCTCCGCTATTTTTAATTTGCCTACTGTCTACTGGAGAATGCCAAACTCCCTTCCATAAGAATAGAGGAAAGGCCAGGCGCGGTGGCTCAAGCCTGTAATCCCAGCACTTTGGGAGGCCGAGGCAGGTGGATCACGAGGTCAAGAGATCGAGACCATCCTGGTCAACATGGTGAAACCCCATCTCTACTAAAAATACAAAAGAAATAGCTGGGCATGGTGGCATGTGCCTGTAATCACAGCTACTCGGGAGGCTGAGGCAGGAGAATTGCTTGAACCCAGGAGGTGGAGATTGCAGTGAGCCGAGACTGTGCCATTGCACTCCAGCCTGGGTAACAAGAGCGAAACTCCGTCTCAAAAAAAAAAAAAAAAAAAAAAAGAATAGAGGAAAGAACAAACATTACAGAGAATTGGAACGCTGTACAAAGTTAGGAGCATGTTGCAGAGAGGTTTCTCTTTGTTTTTCTTTTTTTTAAAGGCTCACACCACCACACTTGGCTAATTTTTGTATTTTTAGTAGATATGGAGTTTCTCCATGTTGGCCAGGCTGGTCTCGAACTCCGGAGCTCAAGTGATCTGCCCACCTCGGCCTCCGAAAATATTGGGATTATAGGCATGAGCCACTGCACCGAGCTGGAAGACATTTATAACTTATTTGCTCTATCTGTTGCCCTCTGGGTCCTGTCAGCTGACTCCTTTTCCCTGTTTGGGACTCCACAGGAAATTCACCTGTTTTTGTGTCAAGCTTACATGAGTTTGTACTTTTTCGCGTTTACAGAAACAGAGGAAGATGTCAGCAGCCTGAGAGAAGCTGAAGCCTTGAAAAAAGAAATGCCAGGTCTGTATCCTGTCTTCCTGGGGTGAGCAGCTTGGGGTCAGGTTTCGCTTTCTAAACTTCAAGTCCTTTTTTTTTTTAATGGAGTCTCACTCTGTCACCCAGGCTGGAGTGCAGTGGCGTGATCTCGGCTCACTGCAACCTCCGCCTCCTGGGTTCAAAGAATTCTCTGCCTCAGCCTCCCAAGAAGCTGGGACTATAGGCTCACCACCACGCCCAGCTAATTTTTGTATTTTTAGTAGAGGTGGGGTTTCGCCATGTTGGTCAGGCTGGTCTTGAACTTCTGACCCGTGAACTGCCCGCCTCCGCCTCCCAACGTGCTGGGATTACAGGCGTGAGCCGCTGCACTCGGCCTCAAGTCCTCTTTTTACGCTCCTGTGTAACGGAAAGCATGCTTCGTTTTTTGCTGTGAATTACCAATTGCATCTTGTCTATTCCTTCCCTCCCCACTGAAGGGAAAGAGGACAGGCACAGGAGCATATTGAAGATGAAGTTCCGGCAGATGTGGGAGGCCTGGCCCGGAGCCAGCAGAGGGGTCCAAGCTGTGGCTCAGAGATACATGACTCTGATCCCATTCAGCAACCCCAGGATACTTCCCGGGCCCTTCCCACACACGGTGGTGCTCCACGGCCCTGCCGGCCTTGGGAAAACCACGCTGGCCAAGAGATTAATGTTGGACTGGACAGAGGACAACCTCAGCCACAAATTCAAATACGCTTTCTACCTCAGCTGCAAAAGGCTCAGCCGCCTGGGCCTGTGCAGTTTTGCAGAGCTGGTCTTCAGGGACTGGCCGGAATTGCAGGGTGACGTTCCAGACATCCTCGCCCAAGCACAGAAAATCCTGTTCGTGGTCGACGGCCTCGATGAGCTGGGAGCCCCACCCGGGGCGCTGATCCACGACATCTGCGGGGACTGGCTGAAGCCGAAGCCGGTGCCGGTCCTCCTGGGGAGTTTGCTGAAGAGGAAGATGTTACCCAAGGCCGCCCTGCTGGTCACCACGCGGTCCTGGGCCCTGAGGGACCTCCGGCCCCTGATGGAGCAGCCCATCTACATAAGGGTGGAGGGGTTCCTGGAGGAGGACAGGAGGGCCTATTTCCTGACACACTTTGGAGAGGAGGACCAAGCCACGCGTGCCTTTGAGCTGATGAGAAGCAACGCGGCCCTGTTCCAGCTGGGCTCGGCGCCCGCGGTGTGCTGGATGGTGTGCACGAGTCTGAAGCTGCAGATGGAGAATGGGGAGGACCCGGCCACCATCTGCCACACCTGCACGGGGCTGTTCCTGCACTTTCTCTGCAGCCGCTTCCCGAAGGGTGCACAGCTCGGGGGCACGCTGCGGGCGCTGAGCATCCTGGCTGCGCAGGGCCTGTGGGCGCAGATGTCCGTGTTCCACAGAGAGGACCTGGAGAGCTTCAGGGTGCAGGAGTCCGACCTCCGCCCGTTCCTGGACAGAGGCATCCTCCGCCAGGATAGAGACTCTAAAGACTGCTACTCCTTCCTCCACCTCAGCTTCCAGCAGTTTTTCACTGCGCTGTTCTACGCCCTGGAGAAGGAGGAGGAGGACAGGGACGGCCACGCCTGGGACATTGGGGATGTGCAGAGGCTGCTCTCTGGAGAAGAAAGAGTCCAGAACCCCGACCTGATCCAAGCGGGACACTTCTTATTCGGCCTTGCCAACGAGAAGAGAGCCGCGGAGTTGGAGACCACTTTCGGCTGCGTGATGTCACGGGAGATCAAACAGGAACTGCTGCGGTGCGACATCATTTGTGAGGAGGACAGATACTCAACCTTGACGGACCTGAAGGAGGTCTTACACTGTCTGTACGAGTCTCAGGAGGCGGAGCTGGTGAAGGCGGTGATGGCCCCGTTGAAAGAAATATCCGTGCACTTAAGCGCTGCAGACATTGTGCCCTCTTCCTTCTGCCTCAAGCATTGTCGGAACTTGGAGAAAATGTCACTGCAGGTGATAAAGGCAAAGCTCCCGGAGAATGTCACTGCCTCTGAATCAGATGCTGAGGCTGAGAGGTAAGAACCGTTTCTCTCCACTGGTCCTTCCGTCTTCAGCCTCATCCCAGGGCCCCTTAGGAGGAGGCCAGAGCTTCCTGGGACTGTGGCTTAGAGTCAGAAATTCCCTCTTGTTGGGCTTCCTTTTTTGTTGCTGTTTTGAGATGGATTCTTGCTCTGTTGCCCATGCTGGAGCTGGAGTGCAGTGGTGGGATCTCAGCTCACTGCAACCTCCACCTCCCAAGTTCAAGCAATTCTCCTACCTCAGCCTCCTGAGTAGCTAGAATTGCAGGCATGCACCACCATGCCTGGCTAATTTTTGTATTTCTAGAAGAGATGGGGTCTCACCATGTTGCCCAAGCCCCTCTCGAACTCTGGACCTCAAATAATCCACCTGCTTTGGCCTCTCAAAGTGCTGTGACTATAGATCTAAGCCATCACGCCCGGCCTTTTTTTTTTTTTTTTAAGTTGAAGGCTGGACTTAAACTCTTGGGCTCAAGCAATCCTTCTGCCTTAGGCTCCACAGTAGCTGGGACTAGAGGTGTGCACTGCCATGCTTGATGCCAGTATAAATTTTTTTTTTTTTGAGACAGAGTCTTGCTCTGTCATCCGGGCTGGAGTGCAGTGACGCAGTCTTGGTTCACTGCAACTTCACCTCCCAGTTTCAAGCGATTGTCCTACCTCAGCCTCCCCAGTAGCTGGGACTACAGGTATGCACCACCGTGCTTAGCTAACTATATTTTTAGTAGAGATGGAGTTTAACTACGTTGGTCAGGCTGGTCTCGAACTCCTGACCTCAAACGATCTACCCACCTTGGCCTCCCAAAGTGCTGGGATCATAGGAGTGAGGCAGTACACCTGGCCTCCTGCTGGACTTTCTTCCTGCTTCACAGTCAAGGTGAAAGGTACAATGTTGTGAATAGGAACAGAAGCTTTGGAGTCAGACCTTGTTTTGAGACCTGACTCCTCTTTAGGTGGACAATCGTTGATAAGGGCTCCACCCGTTTCCCTGTTTCTGTGTCAGCTGTGTAAACTTCAGGAGATCTACCATGTGACTGTCCCCTTTTTTTGGCACGACCGCTGGAAGGGCATTAAAGTTTGTACTTAGAGGATAATCTCCTAAAACCAGAGGTTTTAACTTAGTTTCTCTCTCTCTTTTTTTTTTTTTTTTTTTTTGAGATGGAGTTTTGCTCTTGTTACCCAGGCTGGAGTGCAATGGCGCGATCTCGGCTCACCACAACCTCCACCTTCTGGGTTCAGGCAATTCTCCTGCCTCAGCCTCCTGAGTAGCTGGGATTACAGGCACGCACCACCGTGTCCAGCTAATTTTTTGTATTTTTAGTAGAGATGGGGTTTCACCATGTTGACCAGGATGGTCTCGATCTCTTGACCTCGTGATCCACCCGCCTCAGCCTCCCAAAGTGCTGGGATTATAGGCTTGAGCCACTGCACCCAGCCTTTTTTTTTTTTTTTTTTTTTTTTTTTGAGACAGAGTCTTGCTCTGTTGCCAGGCTGGAGTGCAGTGGCACAATCTCAACTCACCGTAACCTCCGCCTCTGGGTTCAAGCAATTCTGCTGCCTCACCCTCCCGAGTAGCTGGGACTACAGGCGCACGCCACCAAGCCCAGCTAATTTTTTTTTCTTTTTCTTTTTGAGACAGAGTTTCACTTTTTTGCCTAGGTTGGAGTGAAATGGCACAATCTCAGCTCACTGCAATTGCAGGCACCCGCCACCATGCCCAGCTAATTTTCATATTTTTAGTAGAGACTGGGTTTTGCCATGTTGGTCAGGCTGGTCTCCAACTCTTGACCTCAGGTGATTTACCTGCCTCAGCCTCCCAAAGCGCTAGGATTACAGGTGTGAGCCACCATGCCCACACTGTATTCCCAATCTTTTATCTATGATATGTTTAGCATTTTAACTTATTTTTACCCTCTATTGGATTTTTGTGTAAGAAGTATAAGTTCGGCCAGGCACAGTGGCTCACACCTGTAATCCCAGCACTTTGGGAGGCCGAGACAATGGACAGATCACTTGAGGTCAAGAGTTCGAGACCAGCCTGACTGACATGGAGAAACCCTGCCTCTATTAAAAATAGAAAATTAGCTGGGGCCAGACAAGGTGGTTCACGCCTGTAATCCCAGCACTTTGGGAGGCCGAGGTGGGTGGATCACGAGGTCAAGAGATCGAGACCATCCTGGTCAACATGGTGAAACCCCGTCTCTACTAAAAATACAAAAAATTAGCTGGGCACGGTGGTGCGTGCCTGTAATCCCAGCTACTCAGGAGGCTGAGGCAGGAGAATTGCCTGAACCCAGGAGGCGGAGGTTGCGGTGAGCCGAGATCGCGCCATTGCACTCCAGCCTGGGTAACAAGAGCGAAATTCTGTCTCAAAAAAAAAAAGAATGAAACTCCATCTCAAAAAAATAAAAAAACCAGTAGAACTTCTTTCTCCTGTGATGTGTCTTGGGCATTGAGTTGTCTGACAGTGGTGATAAATGATTAAATGGTCCAGCTTTCAATTCTACTTGTGTATTAGGGGTGTGTGCCCAGAGAAGCCCTAAACACTTTGGCCATGACGGATGCACGTTTGATGTGACCCCCTTCTTCCTTTCCCTGCAGATCCCAGGATGATCAACACCTGCTTCCTTTCTGGACGGATCTTTGTTCCATATTTGGCTCAAACAAGGATCTAATCACTCTAGAAATCAATAATAGCTTTCTTAGTGCCTCACTGTTACGGATCCTGTGTGAACAAATAGCTTCTGACACCTGTCATCTCCAGAGAGTGGTGTAAGTAGAAACTAATTCATGAACTAAAATCCTTAGGATGTGAAAGTTTTACTTTTTTTTTTTTTTTTTTTTTTTTTTTTTGAGACAGAGTTTCACCCTTGTTACCCAGGCTGGAGTGCAATGGCGCGATCTCGGCTCACCGCAACCTCCGCCTCCTGGGTTCAAGCAATTCTCCTGCCTCAGCCTCCTGAGGAGCTGGGACTACAGGCACGCACCACCATGCCCAGCTAATTTTTGTATTTTTAGTAGAGACAGGGTTTCACCATGTTGACCAGGATGGTCTCGATCTCTTGACCTCGTGATCCACCCGCCTCGGCCTCCCAAAGTGCTGGGATTATAGGCTTGAGCCACCGCGCCTGGCCAAGTTTTACATTTTTAATATTGGAGCAATATTCAAATTCCTGTCCTAGACTCTAAGTGCTCAAGACACGAGGAATTGAGAGAGTCCTACCAGCCTTAAATTTGTCTTGTGGGATAATCATATAAAGTAACTTTAGTGGCAGGGCACAGTGGCTCACACCAGTAATCTCAGCACTTTGGGAGGCTGAGGCGTATGGATAACTTGACATAAGGGGTTCAAGACCAGCCTGGCCAACATGGTGAAACCCCATCTCTACTAAAAATATTTTTAAAAATTAGCCAGCTCTGGTGGCAGGTGCCTGTAATCCCAGCTACTTGGGATGTTGAGGGTTGAGGCAGGAGAATTGCTTGAACCCAGGAGGCAGAGGTTGCAGTGAGCTGAGATCATGCCACTGCACTGCAGCCTGAGCAAACAGACTCCATCTCAAAAAAAAAAAAAAGTTAAAAGGGGCTGGGGGCGGTGGCTCACGCCTGGAATCCCAGCACTTTGGGAAGTCAAGGCCAGGGGAATCACTTGAGGTCAGGAGTTCAAGACTAACCTGGCCAAGATGGCAAAACCCTATCTCTACTAAAAATATAAAAATTAGCTGGGCGAGGTGGCAGGCACCTGTAACTCCAGGAACTCTTGAGGCTGGGGCAGGAGAATCACTTGAATCAGGGAGATGAAGGTTGCAGTGAGCCGAGATCATGCCACTGCACTCCAGCCTGGGTGACGGTGAGACTCTATCTCAAAAAAGAAAAAGAAAATCTGTAAAGATGGACAAAAATCTAAACATGGAGAAAAAGTTTCTGAAGTTTAAATACATTGTTTTTAAACTTGTATTTCTGTTTAAGTGCAATAGAGATACAGACACTCAACATTTCACTTTGGTGCTTTTTTCTAGGATCAAAAACATCTCCCCAGCTGATGCGTATCGGAATCTCTGCCTAGCTCTTCAAGGTCAAAAGACTGTAACATATCTAAGACTTCGAGGCAGTGCCCAGAACGATACACTTCCTGCACTGTGTGAGGTCCTGAGGCACCCAAAATGTAACCTGCAGTATCTCGGGTACACCTCTTCGTCATGAAAACCCTTCCTCATACCAGCAGCTACCACAGCTTATACGGCAATTTTGTGTCAATTAGGAAAAGTTGGTGACTGACTAGAAACAGTATTAAGGGCAGATGTCCCAGGATACAGCATGGGTTGAACTTGAGTTTCCACTTGCTTGAGCAGTGAACAACCTGGACAACCATACGTGAGGACCCTGAGTCCAGAGAAACTCCCAGAATCATCTTTACCTTTTTTTTTTTTTTTTTTTTTTGAGATGGAGTTGTCCAGGCTGGAATGCAGTGGCATGATCTCAGCTCACTGAAACCTCTGCCTCCCATGTTCAAGCAATTCTCCTGCCTCAGCCTCCCAAGTAGCTGAGATTACAGGTGCCTGCCAAAACACCCAGCTAACTTTTGTGCTTTTTTTTTTCTTTTGAGGCGGAGTCTTGCTCTGTCACCAGGCTGGAATGTGGTAGTGCAATCTTGGCTCACCGCAACCTCTGCCTCCTGGGTTCAAGTGATTCTCCTGTCTCAGCCTTCTGAGTAGCTGGGACTGCAGATATGAACCAACATGCCCAGCTAATTTTTGTATTTTTAGTAGAGATGGAGTTTCACCATGTTGGCCAGGCTGATCTCGAACTCCTGACCTCCAATGACCCACCCACCTTGGCCTTCAAAATGCTGGGATTACCAAAGTGTGAGCCACTGCGCCTGGCTGATTTTTTGTATTTTTAGTAGAGACAGGGTTTCACCATGTTGGCCAGTCTGGTCTCAAACTCCTGACCTCAAGTGATCTGCTCACCTCAGCCTTACCAAGTGCTGGGATTATAACCATGGCCACTCCCCCTGGCTAATTTTTGTATTTTTAGTAGAAATGGGGTTTCATCGTGTTAGCCAGGCTGATCTAAACTCCTGGCCTCATGATCCACCTGCCTTGGCCTCCCAAAGTGCTGGAATTATAAGCATGAGTCACCATGCCCAGCCACTAAATTCTTAATAAACACATTGATATCTGAAATAGGAAGAGAGTCTCCATACAAGTTCAGTGTTGTTATGGGGTTTTTCTTTTTTTTTTTTTCTTTTGGAAGCAATTAACATGCTACGTTCCAATTTCCTACTGTTAACAGTTTAAGCTCTAAAAGAAAAAAAGCGGGCCAGGTGCAGTGGTTCACTCCTGTAATCCCAACACTTTGGGAGGCTAAGATAAGGAGATCATGAGGTCAGGAGTTCAAGACCTTCCCGGCCAACATGGTGAAACCCCGTCTCTACTAAAAATACAAAAATTAGCCTGGTGTGGTGGCGGGCACCTGTAGTCCCAGCTACTTGGGAGGCTGAGGCAGGAGAATTGCTCGAACCCAGGAGGCGGAGGTTGCAGTGAGCCAACATCATGCCATTGCACTCTGGCCTGGTGACAGAGCGAGACTCCATCTCAAAGAAAAAATTAAAGAAAAAAGTGGTTTTTAGCTGAATTCTAGTGAATTTTAGCCACGTGGCAGGTATGCCACTTGGCAATTCTTGTGGATTATGAACTTGAATGCTTAAAATGGGAGTATGACTCATTTCTAATTTAAAGCCGAAAGAAATGAGGATAAGTAATTAGACCATGTTTTCTTTTTTTTTTTTTGAGACGGAGTTTTGCTCTTGTTACCCAGGCTGGAGTGCAATGGCGCGATCTCGGCTCACCGCAACCTCCACCTCCTGGGTTCAGGCAATTCTCCTGCTTCAGCCTCCTGAGTAGCTGGGATTACAGGTACGCGCCACCATGCCCAGCTAATTTTTTATATTTTTAGTAGAGACGGGGTTTCACCATGTTGACCAGGATGGTCTCGATCTCTTGACCTCGTGATCCACCCGCCTCGGCCTCCCAAAGTGCTGGGACTACAGGCGTGAGCCACCCGGCCCCATGTTTTCATATATAAAAATAAAACCAGGATATAATTTTTAAAAAAAAACGTGACTCCGGAGACCAAAAGGATTTCTAAACATTCCAGCGAGATTTTTTTTGCCCGTCAGAGGCTTTATGAATAGAATATGGTGCCGTGTTCTGTGACATGCTCAGTTGAATGGATTTCTGAGTGTTTCTCAGCCTGTGGGCCCCAGAGCAAGAGCAGCTGCATCACCTGGAAACTTAGCAAAATGCAGATTCTTGGGTCCTAGCCCACCTTCTCTGAATCATGGGATATGGCCTATGAATTTGTTCTAACACATTTTCCAGATGAACATAGAGCACCTTGAAACATAGGTTAGTGGGGCCGGGCACAGTGGCTCATGCCTAAATCCCAGCACTTTGGGAGGCCGGGGCGGGTGGATCATGAAGTCAAGAGATTGAGACCATCCTGGTCAACAAGGTGAAACCCCGTCTCTACTGAAAATACAAAAATTAGCTGGGCAAGATGGCACGCACCTGTAGTCCCAGCTACTCGGAGGCTGAGGCGGGAGAACTGCCTGAAACCAGGAGGTAGAGGTTGCTGTGAGCTGAGGTTGCCTCACCGCACTCCAGCCTGGGCAACAGAGCATGACTCTTTCAGGAAACAGTGAAACATAGGTTAGTGGCCTCTGCATCGAAGTTTTTGTTACGTTGACTGAGGTTCTATATTTCTAGCTGATTCCTGGGCGATCGTGATGCTGCTGGTCCGGGCACCACACTTTGACAACCAGTGACCCAGATCATTCAAGTCAGGGTGTAACATAAGCAGTGAGATGGGAACCAACAACGGTCCCCTGGCACTGGGATTCTCAGGGATGACTTGTTCCGGTTTCTCCCACAGGTTGGTGTCTTGTTCCGCTACCACTCAGCAGTGGGCTGATCTCTCCTTGGCCCTTGAAGTCAACCAGTCCCTGACATGCGTAAACCTCTCCAACAACGAGCTCCTGGGTGAGGGTGCCAGGTTGCTGTACACCACTTTGAAACACCCAAAGTGCCTCCTGCAGAGGTTGTCGTAAGTGTCTTCTCTTCAGAGCAGCTGTGGTTTCCGTCTGGGGCGGTAGATGAGAAACGGTCATGGCTGGCTTGGCTGTGTGGAGCCCCTCGCTGATAGGAACCCCTGTTCCCATGTTGAGATCTGGACAGATGGCTTCTCAGTCTTGTTCTTCTCTCGTTCCTCCTCCTTCAGATGATCACCAGGGTGTGAGAGAGGGTGGGGAGTTCACGAGAAGGGCTTTGGGATGCTAGCGTTTGGAGATGGCCGAGAAGGCTGAAATTGGAAATGTCTCACCATGTTGCCATTTGTGATTCTTTTGTTCTAACACAGGTTGGAAAACTGTCACCTTACAGAAGCTGATTGCAAGGACCTGGCTGCCGTTTTGGTTGTCAGCCGGGAGCTGATGCACCTGTGCTTGGCCGAAAACCCCCTCGGGGATACAGGGGTGAAGTTTCTGTGTGAGGGCTTGAGTTACCCCGAGTGTAAACTACAGACCCTGGTGTAAGTCCCCAAGTCCCTGCTGACTGCCTGTGTGCGTGGATGTATATGCATACCCCCATGCGCACACACACACGCTGGGTTCGAGTACGGTGTTTATAAGAATACTTAATTTCGGCCGGGCGCAGTGGCTCAAACCTGTAATCCCAGCACTTTGGGAGGCCGAGGTGGGTGGATCACAAGGTTAAGAGATCGAGACCAACCTGGTCAACAAGGTGAAACCCCGTCTCTACTAAAAATACAAAAATTAGCTGGGCAGGGTGGCATGCACCTGTAGTCCCAGCTACTCAGGAGGCTCAGGCAGGAGAATTGCCTGAACCCAGGAGGCGGAGGTTGCAGTGAGCCGAGATTGCACCATTGTACTCCAGCCTGGGCAACAAGAGCGAAACTCCATCTCCAAAAAAAAAAAAAAAAAAAAAAGAATGCTTAATTTCTCTCAATGCTCCAAGCATGATGCTAATGTTTATAACTGGTGAGACCTGGGGAGACGATGATAGGAAAAAAATATAAGAAGTAGTAGTAGTATAAAAAAAGAAGAAAATGAAAATAAAAAAGTAGTAATATTCTGTAGGGATTTGGAGGATGTAGCTGGTTTTCTTTTTCTCTTTTTTTATGTATATATTTTAGACGTGGGGTCTTACCATGTTGCCTAGGCTGGTCTCAAACTCCTGAGCTCAAGCCATCTGCCCATCTTGGCCTCCCAAAATGCTGGGATTACAGGCCTGAGCCATCGCACCCCACCTTGTTTTTTTCTCTTAATCTGTGTTCTTAGAACTATAGCTGTATAACGCAAATCACAGGTAATTGGTTGTAGATGGAAGCTATTTTCTTTCTCTTATTTTTATTTATTTTTTTTTTTTTGAGACGGAGTTTCGCTCTTGTTACCCAGGCTGGAGTGCAATGGCGCGATCTTGGCTCATCGCAGTCTCCGCCTCCTGGGTTCAGGCAATTCTCCTGCCTCAGCCTCCTGAGCAGCTGGGATTACAGGCACGCGCCACCGTGCCCAGCTAATTTTTTGTAATTTTAGTAGAGACGGGGTTTCACCATGTTGACCAAGATGGTCTCGATCTGTTGACCTCGTGATCCACCCGCCTCGGCCTCCCAAAGTGCTGGGATTACAGGCTTGAGCCACCGCGCCCGGCCCTTTCTCTTATTTTTAATGAACGATTTGCAAATCACGCAGCCTCCTGAGCCAGTGTAGGCTGACTCTCTGGGGAAGCTATTGGAAGCTACACGCTCAATATAATCCTCCCGTTAATACTAAAATCATAGGATGGGTAGCCGGGTGCAGTGGCTCACGCCTGTAATCCCAGCACTTTGGGAGGCCGAGGCGGGCAGATCCCTTAAGGGCAGAAGTTCAAGACCAGCCTGGCCAACACAGTGAAACCCCATCTCTACTAAAAATTAAAAAATTAGCCAGGCGGGGTGATATATGTCTGTAATCCCAGTTACTCAGAAAGCTGAGTCAGGAGAATCACTTGAACTCGGAAGGCAGACGTTGCAGTGAGCTGAGACTGCACCACTGCAGTCCAGTCTGGGAAATAGAGTAAGACTGTTTAAAAAAAAAAAAAATTACGGGACGAATCTTTAGAAAGGAATTAGGGCTGGGCACTGTGGCTCACGCCTGTAATCTCAGCACTTTCAGAGGCCAAGGCGGGCAGGTCACCTGAGGTCAGGAGTTTGAGACCAGCCTGGCCAATATTGTGAAACCCCGTCTCTACTGAAAATACAAAAATTAGCTGGGCATGGTGGTGCGTGCCTGTAATCCCAGCTACTCGGGAGGCTGAGGCAGGAGAATCACTTGAACCCGGGAGCAGAGGTTACAGTGAGCCGAGATGGCACCTGGGTGACAGAACAAGACTGTCTCAAAAAACAAAACAAAACAAAAAAACTGTGTCTGCACTGATGGTTTCTGTTCAGAGACTTTTTTTCTCTTTTTTGAGACGGAGCTTCAGAGTTTCGCTCTTGTTGCCCAGCCTGGAGTGCAGAGGCACAATCTCGGCTCAGCACAACCTCTGCCTCCCAGGTTCAAGCAATTCTTCTGCCTCAGCCTCCCCAGTAGCTGGGATTGCAGACGTGTGCCACCACGCCTGGCTAATTTTGTATCTTTAGTAGAGATGGGGTTTCTCCATGTTGGTCAGGCTGTTCTCAAACTCCTGAGCTCAAGGGATCCACCCACCCAGCCTCCCGAAGTGCTGGGATTAGAGGCGTGAGTCGCTGTGTCCCGCTGAGAATCCTTTTTCCTTCTCTGACTTCTGTTGCCACCTGCACTCCTTGGCTTGTGGCCCCTCCTCTGACTTCAGCAGCATAGCATGTTTGTTGCAGCCTTGCTCTGGCTCCCTTGTCATGTCACCTCCTGCTGGCTTCAACTCTCGGCTCCCTCTTATCAGGGTCCCTGTGATTGCATTGGATCTACTCAAATAAACCAGGACAGTCTCCCCATCTTAAGATTCTCAGTCACATCTCAGCCAGGTGTGGTAGCTCACACCTGCAATCCCAGCACTTGGGGAAGCTGAGGCAGGCAGATCACCTGAGGTCGGGAGTTTGAGACCACCCTGACCAACATGGAGAAAACCCCATCTCTACTAAAAATACAAAAACATGGCGAAACCCCATCTATACTAAAAATACAAAAATAGCTGTGCGTGGTGGTGCACGCCTGTAATCCCAGCTACATGGGAGGCTGAGGCAGGAGAATCGCTTGAACCTGGGAGGTGGAGGTTGCAGTGAGCCGAGATTGTGCCATCACAATCCAGCCTGGGCAAAAAAAGCAAAACTCCATCTCAAAAGATTCTCAGTCACTTCTAGGAGGTCCCTGTTGCTGGCAGGGCCAGAGGTTAGGACTTGGACATCTTGGGGGAGGCCATTCTTCTGTCCACCACACCACCCCATGATTCCATTCCATGTCACCATTGCCTCTAAGAGCGTCCGAAGCCCATGGCTCGGAGCTGAAGGTGCATCACACCAGCGAGAACTAACAGGTTTGGATTTTCTTCTTTGTGTGGGTGATTTCTAGGCTGTGGAACTGTGACATAACTAGCAAAGGCTGCTGTCACCTCGCAAAGCTTCTCCACGAAAAATCAAGCCTAACGAACTTGGATCTGGGGCGGAATGACATAGGAGTTCCCGGAGTGCAGGGCCTATGTGAGGCTTTGAAGAAACCACTGTGTAACTTGAAACGTCTGTGGTGAGTCACCTCATAAGTTCAACTTACTACGTTTACACCTTATTGAATCTGTGTCTAATGTAAAACAATCGGGGAAGGAGACTCCTCGGTGAGATAATTGAGAGGACCTGAATGGTCAGTCGAGCATGCACTAGGATGGCTAGAGGAGTATGTTCTAGTCTGTCATGCAAAGACCAGCCATGGCATTTTGAGGATACAAGGCCTCAAGCCATTCAGATGAAATCACTGCCAACACCCCACATTCAGAGAGGTAGGAATTGGGCCGGGCGCGGTGGCTCACACCTGTAATCCCAGCACTTTGAGAGGCCGAAGCAGGTGGATCACTTGAGGTCAGGAGTTCAAGATTAGCCTGGCAGACATGGTGAAACCCCATCTCTTTTTTTTTTGAGACGGAGTTTCGCTCTTGTTACCCAGGCTGGAGTGCAATGGCGCGATCTCGGCTCACCGAAACCTCTGCCTCCTGGGTTCAGGCAATTCTCCTGCCTCAGCCTCCCGAGTAGCTGGGATTACAGGCACGCACCACCATGCCCAGCCAATTTTTTATATTTTTAGTAGAGACGGGGTTTCACCATGTTGACCAGGATGGTCTCGATCTCTTGACCTTATGATCCACCTGCCTCGGCCTCCCAAAATGCTGCAATTACAGGTGTGAGCCACCGCGCCTGGCCTTGTGAAACCCCATCTCTACTAAAAATCCAAAATTTAGCCTGGCATGGTAATCCCAGCTGCTCAGGAGGCTGAGGCAGCAGAATCCCTTAAACCCAGGAGGTGGAGGTTGCAGTGAGCTGAGATCACATCGTTGCACTCCATCCTGGGTGACAAGAGCGAGACTCCCTCTCAGAAAAAAAGACGCAGGAATTGGACCTCATGCCAGAAAATGCAGGTGAATGGTCTCAAACCAGCTGTCGTACAGATCCCATGTGAGTTAGGTACAATCTAATGCACTTGAACCTGAAATCCTCCCTGGAAGGGAATCTTAATTTGATTGCAGTTGGGTGAAGTGGCTCATGCCTGTAATCCCAGCATTTTGGGAGTCTAAGGCGGGCAGACTGCTTGAGGCCAACAATTTAAAAACAGCCTGGCCAGTACAATGCAAACTCTGTCTCTACTAAAAGTACAAAAATTAGCTGGGCATGGCTGTGCACGTCTGTGCTCTCAGCTACTCAGGAGGCTGAAGTGGGAGAATCACTTGAGCCTGGGAGGAAGAAGTTACAGTGAACTGAGAGCACTCCAGCCTGGATGACAGAGTGAGATCCTGTCTCAAAAAAAAAAAAAAAAAAAAGGCACCTTTTTAATCACTCACTGACACGGGCAGAGGGGCAAAAAGTTTGAGTTAGGTCGAGGCTGCAGTGAGCCAAGATGGTGCCACCACACTCCAGCCTGGGCAACAGAGTGAGACCTTGTCTCAAAAGAGAAAAGAAGTGGCTGGGCACGGTGGCTAACACTAGTAATCCCAGCACTTTGGGAGACTGAGGCGGGTGGATCAACTGAGATCAGGAGTTCGAGACCAGCCTGGCCAACATGGTGAAACCACGTCTCTATTAAAAACACAAAAATTAGCCAGGCATGGTGGCACATAGCCATAATCTCGTCTATTTGGGAGACTGAGGCACGAGAATTGCTTGAATCTGGGAGGCCGAGGTTGCAGTGACCCAGGATCACCCCATAGCACTCAAGCCTCGATGACAGAGCGAGACTCCATCTCAAAAGAGAGTAACTTATAAGATGGAAGTTACTTAATACTTAACCGCTCTGCTCAAAACCTTCAGCTCTTCCCTAGGTCAATCCAAATAAAATTCTGTGTTTACGGTGGCCTCAGGGTCACCTCTTACCTGTGTCCTCATCTCTACAGTCCTCCCTGGCTCACTCTCATGCCGGCTGCCTGGATGTTCTGTTCTACATGTCAATCACATGCAACCCCAGGGCCTTTGCACAAGCTCTTTCTCTGCCTGGAGAACCCCCAAACTCTGTGACCCAGTCTCTTTACCCTGTCATCTCCAACCATTTAGCTGGAACTCCCAGTTACTCCCTGTATACACCTCGACCTTAACCCCTTGGACACTCCATATTTTCCTGTTAGATGAGTCTTGAGGGCAGAGTTTTTGTTTTGTTTTGTTTTTGAATAGATTTTTTTAAAAATTTTTTAGCCAAGAGACTGTCAATCAATGTTATAGTTTTTTTTGAGACAGAGTTTCCTTCCGGTTGCCCAGGCTGGAGTGCAATGACACAATCACTGCTCACTGCAAACTCCAGCTCCCGGGTTCAAGCGATTCTCCTGCTTCAGCCTCCCAAATAGCTGGGACTGTAGGCACACACCACCACACCTGGCTAATTTTGTATTTTTAGTAGAGACAGGGTTTCTCCATGTTGCCTGTGCTGGCCTCGAACCCCTGACCTCAGGTGATCCACCTACCTCAGCCTCCCAAAGTGCTGAGACACAGGCCTGAGCCACTGCGCCCGGCCGAGACTTCTGTTGCTCATGCAGATCCCCAACACCCAAGGGTGCACCTGACTCACAGGAGGGTGCCGGTCAGCACTGGCTGAACAAACGTGTTGATTTCTGCCTTTCCCCAGGTTGTGGGGATGTTCCATCCCTCCGGCCAGCTGTGAGAACCTCTGCTGTGTCCTCAGCTGCAACCAGACCCTCATCACTCTGGACCTGGGCCAGAATTCCTTGGGGTATAGTGGAGTAAAGTTGCTGTTTGAAACCTTGACACGTCCAAATGGCACCCTCCAGACACTCAGGTACGATCCACGTACGCCCCCTCAGGTATTCTCCGGGGTAGTAGGTTTAGGGGAAGCATAATCACAGGAATCTGCCGTAGGAGACTGATCCGGCTCTCAGCCGTGGTGTCCGTCCACCCGATGAGTCTCCCATAGATTCCTTCTGCTTTGTCGGGTAAGGTGGCTCAAAGAATGAAACTCATACTCAGTCGGCAACCAAGAAGCTAGGTCTGTGGCTTTAGTGAGGGGGAGTTCCGGAGTCAGCCATTGACACCTGAGAGAAAGCAAATCGCAGATCTCAGTTCATGCTTGTGGGAAGAGATCTGGCGTGTCAGCCTTGGAAGTGTGTTCTCTGGGTTGAGTCTGCTGTCTAATGACAGGAGTCTGGGATATAGATGCAGAGTCTGGGATAGGACCAGTTACCTGCTGTCCTTTTCTTTTTTCTTTTTTTTTTTTTTTTTTTCTTTAATAACATTATGGGATTTATTTTAAAATAAGCAAATAATACTTTGATAATTAATTTATTTTTCTTTTATCGAGACAGAGTCTCGCTCTGTCACCCGGGCTAGAGTGCAGTGGCGCAACCTCAGCTCACTGCAACCTCCGCCTCCGGGGTTCAAGCGATCCTCCCGCCTCAGCCTCCCGAGCAGCCGGGACTACAAACGTGTGCCACCACGCCCAGCTAATTTATTTTGCATTTTCAGTAGAGATGGGGTTTCACCATGCTGGTCAGGCTGGTCTCAAACTCCTGACCTCGTGATCCGCCTGCCTTGGCCTCCCAAAGTGCTGGGATTATAGGCATGAGCCACTGTGCCCAACCTTTATCTGTGGAACCTTCTGAACAGTTAATGGGGAAACCTGGGGTTGAGTCAGTTTTGGCTGCTTCTGTAACCCTGAAACTTGCTAGTAATGTCCTACTAGTTGCTGAGATGAATAAATTTGCCCTGGAACATTTATTTCAGCCTGCGGGATGTTAGAAACCATTTGAGAGCCCATCATTTGATTTGAGGAATAGGCTACACTGGGCTGACTTGAAGTATCTGAATGTATAACTGATGCAGCTCCTGTCTCAGACAAATTGTCACCTGTAACAGAGGAGCAGTGCTGCTGTGGTTTTCTTTGTAGAATCTGTTGTCTAACATGTTGATCAACTTCAGTTTCTTCACATTCAGCCCCAGTTTGCTGAGTGGGAGCAGGGGGCAAACTTGTATTCTGGGGCTGAGGGAATACATTCCCCACAGACTTGCACTGAGAATCCCTGCGTTCTTCCAAGCAGCCAGTAGGCTTCTTCTCCCTTGTCTTCTTTATTGGGGTCACCCGGTCTCTAATGGATTTAGCAACAGCTTTGGAATCACTTTCATGAAAGAACCCAGACTTGACCATTTCATATGCTACTTCCTCAGGTGTATCTGTTTCTAAATTGAAACTAAATTCAAGAGCTTCATTGTCCTTGTGTTTGCCTTTCAATTTTTTAGGGTCTTCAACCCAGAGTCTTAAAGCCAGGGATGAATTTGAGCAATCATCTTCTTCTGCTAACTCCACCCTCAGTCCTGTATCCTCAGCAAAAAATGCGTGGTTTAATAGGTCCCTGATAGACAACCTTTCAGATTTGTTTTGACGAATACATCCTTCAATGATTTCTTTCACTTCAGGATCAGTGACTTTATTGAAGCTGGCTGGTTTTATGCCACTAGTTACTTTACGGTATATTTGAGCTGCATTCTGACACTCAGAATAAGGATACTCTGACGTGGCCATTTCCAGCATACACATTCCAAAAGCATAAACATCTACAGATTCATCATAGTGTTCTTCATACATCTCTGGGGCCATAAATTCAGGAGTTCCAATGACACTCTTAGCAAATGATGTGCGCATTAAGGTGGCTAATCCTAGATCACCAATCTTCACAGATCCAGTGGGTCCCGTGATGAAAATATTGTCACACTTCAGATCCCGGTGAATAATAGGAGGAGTCCTAGTGTGCAAGAACTGCAACCCCTTTAAAATTTGCCTGCACCAGCTCCTTAAGACCTTTGGTTTCATGACTTTAAATCGTTTTAAGTACGTCTTTAAGGTTCCAGATGTCATTAGTTCAGTAACTAATACGATACATTTCTTTCCTTTTAATATAGATTCCCAGGAATCATAAAATCGAACTATATTGGGGTGCTGGAGACCCTTCGACATCTCTGCTTCTTCCTTGAATCTTTGCTGCTCAGCTTTGGTTAACTTTCGATCCTGCAGCTCACACCAAGCAACCTCAACCCATGTTTCAGTGTCCAGTCCTTTATACACTGTTTTAAATGCTCCTCTTCCTAGTTCTATGTCAAATTTCAGGAATCTGCCACTAGGAGAAGTAGCTACAGCCTTCATTTCTGCTTCTTCTTCCATTTCCTTTTCATTTTTCTCCTTGAAACAATCTTTTGAGATTTCCGAGGTTGACTTTGAACACTGTTCATATTTAACTTCTTGTCCACCTCTCAGCACATTTGAAGGAAGTTTATCTACTCTTGGAATATTCGTTGCAGCCTTTATTCTCTCATCTTTCGGGGACGATTTGGCAACTTTGTCATCTTCTGTCATTTCAACACTCTTTCGGAAAAATCTCTTCCTTTCTACGGTTTCCCCAGAAGCAGAGAAGGTGCTGGTTTTCTCCTTTAGTCTAGCGTCTACTGTCAAAGTTGCAGCAACCTGAGGAACTCTGTTTTCAAGTGAAATTCCATCAGGTTTCTCAGAATCTTCTGTGCTGGCTGGATCTCCTGAATCAGTGGCCATTGTAATTAAAGTTGGCACTAAAATTTTTCCTGTTTCTAGTCTTCAGTCCAGTTACATCTCAGGTATCAGAATTATTAGAATGGACTTCCTTTTGTGTGGTCATATATTTCCATAGCAACCTGTAATCCCAGCTGCTCGGGAGGCTGAGGCAGGAGAACCGCCCAAACCTGGGAGGTGGAGGTTGCAGCGAGCCAAGACTGCGCCACTGCACTCCAGCCCGGGTGACAAAGCGAGGCTCGACGCCATTTTGCCGCGAACAATGGCCCTCTGCCCTGACGGTCCTGCTGTCCTTTTCTTTTCCTGTTTTTTTTTTTTTTTTTTTTTTTTTTGAGATGCAGTTTTGCTCTTGTCACCCAGGCTGGAGTGCAATGTCGCAGTCTCAGCTCACTGCAACCTCCACCTCCCGGGTTCAAGCGATTCTCCTGCCTCAGCCTCTCGAGTAGCTGGGATTACAGGTGGCTGCCACCACGCCTGGCTGATTTCTGTATTTTTAGTAGAGACAGGGTTTTAACATGTTGGCTAGGCTGATCTCGAACTCCTGACCTCAGGTGATCTACCTGTTTCAGCCTCCCAAAGTGCTGGGATTATAGGTGTTAGCCACCATGACCAGCCCTTTTTTGTTTTTTGAGGCAAGAACTCACTATGTCCTCCCAGGCTGGAGTCGAGCAGCACGACGACAGTTCGCTGCAGGCTCACCCCACCTCCTGGGCTCAAGCCGTCCTCCTGCCTCAGTCCCGGAGTAGCTAGGTTTACCATGAGCCTGCACCCAGCCATGGCTGCTGTCTATCTGCTCATGAGAGCCAGTTGTCACTGGGTTGTGTTTTTTTGTTTGATTTTTTTGGTGGGGTGGGGAGGCTTGAGCCAGGAGCGTTGCTCTGTTGCCCAGGCTGGAGTGCAGTGGTGTGATATCTAACTGCAACCCCTGCCTCCCAGGTTCTCGTGCCTCGGCCCCCCAAGTAGGTGGGATTACAGGCATAAGCCATCAAATCCAGCTAATTTTTGTATTTTTAGTAGAGACGGGGTTTTGCCATGTTGGCCAGCCTGGTCTTCAACTGCTGACCTCAGGTAATCCACCTGCCTTGGCCTGCCAAAATGCTGGGATTACAGGCATCAGCCACCACACCAGCTATATTAATTAATTAATTTATTTATTTATTTATTTATTTATTTTTGACACAGAGTTTCACTTTTGTTGCCCAGGCTGGAGTGCAATGGCATGATCTCAGGCATCTGCCACCATGCCCAGCTAATTTTTTTTTTTTTTTTTTTTTTTGTGACGGAGTTTCGCTCTTGTTACCCAGACTGGAGTGCAATGGCGCGATCTCAGCTCACCGCAACCTCTGCCTCCTGGGTTCAAGCAATTCTCCTGCCTCAGCCTCCCCAGTAGCTGGGACTACAGGCACACGCCACCAAGCCCAGCTAATTTTTGTATTTTTAGTAGAGACGGGGTTTCACCTCGTTGAGCAGGATGGTCTCGATCTCTTGACCTCGTGATCTACCCTCCTCGGCCTCCCAAAGTGCTGGGATTATAGGCGTGAGCCACCATGCCCGGACTAATTTTTTGTATTTGTAGTAGAGACAGAGTTCACCATGTTGGCCAGGCTGGTCTCGAACTCCTGACCTCATGATCTGCCAGCCTCAGCCTCCCAAAGTGCTGGGGTTAGAGGTGTGAGCCACTGCACCCAGCCGTACCCCCACATTATTTTAGCTGCAGACAGGGTACCTGCTCGAGCCAGTATGTGGTTGGATAGGTGTATTGACAATCTCAAACAGCAAAACTGATAGCAAAAGTCAGAACTATCGTCCTAATAAGTATGACTACTAATATCTTCTGGTCTCTTAATTTTATACATATTTTGCCTTAATGATTCCTTTTTCCTGTCCTGCCTCCCATTTCCACATACACATGGCTAAATATGGCTACCACAGAATCAGGCTGTGATCATCACAGGCCGATAAATGGTGGCAGTCAGCTGGTTTCTTATAGCCAGGCTGGGTGCAGAGGACAAAAGCTGGTCTGGCTGGCTTGGTTCAAGGTGTGCATCTCCTCTGTTGAACTGGTACTCCTGGGTCTCCCAAGTAGAAGTTGCCAAGGTGGGTGATGGAGCAGGTAGGCAGGTATTGGCGCTGTAGCCCAGCCGTCCCCAGCAATTCCATTCCTCTGAATGATCATCAGCAAGCATCTAAAACTGCACAGTGGCTTTACACCATGACAGGGTTAATCTGCTATCTTCTCCTCTATCAGATCAACATGGCTGGGAACAAGAAGAAAGAGGAATGAACAAAAGGATTAAAAAGGGAAATGAAAGTCTTTAATTGTTTATTTATTTCTGAGACAAGATCTCATTCTGTTGCTCAGGCCTGGAGTGCAGTGGCCTGATCTTGGCTCACTATAACCTCTGCCTCCCAGACTGAAGTGATTCTCCTGCCTCAGCCTCCTGAGTAGCTGCGGCTATAGGCGTGTACCTCCACACCCAGCTAACTTTTATGTATATATATATTTATGAGACGGAGTTTCACTCTTGTTACCCAGGCTGGAGTGCAATGGCACGATCTCGGTTCACCGCAACCTCCGCCTTCTGGGTTCAAGCAGTTCTCCTGCCTCAGCCTCCTGAGTAGCTGGGATTACAGGCACGCGCCACCATGCCCAGGGAATTTTTGTGTTTTTAGTAGAGACGGGGTTTCACCTTGTTGACCAGGATGGTCTCAATCTCTTGACCTCGTGATCCACCCGCCTCCCAAGTGCTGGGATTATAGGCGTGAGCCGCTGTGCCCGGCCAACTTTTATATTTTTAGTAGAGATGGGCCTCAACCATGTTGGCTAGGCTGGTCTTGAACTTCTGACCTCAAGTGATCCACCCACCTCACTCTCCCACAGTGCTGGGATTACAGGCGTGACCCACCGCACCTGGCCTCATTTTATATTTAAAAATAAAAAATAAGCAAATCAGGCCAGGTGCGATGGCACATGCCTGTAATCCCAACACTTTGGGAGGCTGAGGTGGGTGGATCACGAGGTCAAGAGATTGAGACCATCCTGGTCAACATGGTGAAACCCCGTCTCTACTAAAAATACAAAAATTAGCTGGGCATGGTGGCGCGTGCCTGTAATCCCAGCTACTCAGGAGGCTGAGGCAGGAGAATTGCCTGAACCCAGGAGGCGGAGGTTGCGGTGAGCCGAGATCGCGCCATTGCACTCCAGCCTGGGTAACAAGAGCGAAACTCCGTCTCAAAAAAAAAGAAAGAAAAGAAACACACAAAAAATAGCTGAGTGTGGCAGCCGGTGCCTGTAGTTCCAGCTACTCGGGTGGCTTCAACCCGGGAGGCAGAGGTTGCAGTGAGCTTAGATGATGCTACTGCACTCCAGCCTAGGTGACAGAGATTCCATCTCAAAAAAAAAAAAAAAAAATCAATATGGAATGCTCCTTTGCCACACAGAATAATCAGGAAAGGTGACCCATGCTCTGTGCCTCTTGGAACTTTGAAACAAGTCTCCTTGACACAAAAAGTAACCTTTTCTTCCCCCATTGTACCCCAGGTTGAAAGTAGATGACTTTACTGATGAACTCGATACGCTGCTGACTGAGATAGAAGACAGCAACCCGCAGCTGACTATTGATACCGAGAGTCAAGAGCCCTGGAAGAAAAGGCCTTCTTCTCGCTACTTCACTGTCTGAATCCCCCCAGAGTCCTTCATTCTCAGGGAAGACAAGCATTTCCCAGGTGTTGGTGAACTGCCTGCGACTCCCCCCACCCTGCCCCCTCTCCTCGGGGAAACGAGCTGGTTGCTGGGCCAGGTGTTTTAGCCACGGTTCTGCCTCTGGTTCACGTAGAACCTGCATACGTCCTTGACCTTGTTACGTATGAAACGTCTGTATCACGGGTGTGTGGAGGGAAATAAAGGTGAGAGCATTCGCAGATGAAGCTGTTACGTAGTAATGGGCTGTGACCAGTTAGAGAAAAGATACCTTACTGGGGAGAACTTGGGGGTGGGGGAGGGACTGTGTTTAGTTGCATTGATTTCTGTCGCTTTGCCAGTCTTTGCCTTCGTATTTCCTTTTGCTTTCTTTCTTGAGATGGAGCTGCACTCTGTTGCCCAGGCTGGAGTGCAGTGGTGTGATTTCAACTCACTGCAACCTCCGCCTCCCAGGTTTAAGCAATCCACCTGCCTCAGCCTCCCCAAGTGCTGGAATGACGGACATGAGCTATCGCGCCTGGCCTCCAGAGCATCTTTATTCTCAGGTTCGGCAGGAGGAAGGGGGAAAGTTGGTGAAAGAGGCATGCAGTTTGAAAGGGACATTGCGTGAAGAAACCAAGGTTTCTTATTGTCCACACTGTTAACGTTTTGAGGCTAGATCACTGCTTGCTGGTTAACATGGTCCTGTACGTTGATAGGGGTTTGGCACCATCCCTAGCCTCCACTGACCAGAGGCCAGCATCCTCACAGCTATGATGACCAAAAGTGTCTCTGAGAATTAGAAAATACTTCCTGAAATGCAAAATTTCCTTAGGTTGTGAACCATTGTGATCTAGCCCCATCTTTAAGAGAAGAAATTGAAGCTGGGTGCAGTAGCTCACACCTATAATCCCAGCACTTCAGGAGGCTGAGGTGGGTGGATCACAAGGTCAGGAGTTCGAGACCAGCATGGCCAATATAGTGAAACCCTATCTCTACTAAAAATACAAAAAATTAGCTGGGCATGGTGGCAGGTGCCTGTAATCCCAGCTACTCGGGAGGCTGAGGTATGAGAAGGTAGAGGTTGCAGTGAGCAGAGATCATGCCACTGTACTCCAGCCTGGGCAAAAGAGTGAGACCTCTCAAAAAAAAAAAAAAGGAAGAAATTGAGTAATGTATGCACATTCGTTTAGGAACTGTATTGACACACCAGGGGTCCATAAAATGTAACCGTGCACTCATAATTGACCATCTTTCTCCAACGTGTGTATTTCATCTGGCCGCCCTCATGACAGGTAAGTACTGAAAACTGAAATGGAGCACATGGGTGAATCTGTAGGTGTTCAGAGGTGAACAAGTGCTGCTGTCTTGTTTCTCACACCTCCTTACCTGTGACCGCCCACCTCTGCCCACCACTGAGTTCTGAAAATGTGGCCTCAGGCTCACAGCAGCATTAGCACTTGCTTGCTCTCGATCTCCTCACATTGATGATCAAGAACAAAGTATTGGCCGGGCACGGTGGCTCACACCTGTAATCCCAGCACTTTGGGAGGCCGAGGCGGGTGGATCACGAGGTCAACAGATCCAGACCATCCTGGTCAACATGGTGAAACCCCGTCTCTACTAAAATTACAAAAAAACTAGCTGGGCATGGTGGCGCGTGCCTATAGTCCCAGATACTCGGAAGGCTGAGGCAGGAGAATTGCTTGAACCCAGGAGGTGGAGGTTGCGGTGAGCCGAGATTGCACCATTGCACTCCAGCCTGGGCAACAAGAGCGAAACTCCATCTCAAAAAAAAAAAAAAAAAAAAAGAACAAAGTATTCACTGGGTTCTCTGATAAGGATACAAAAAAAATCATTCCACAGTCCCATGGCCGTGTTTGCACCCAGAAACCACAAGGGCTGCGTTAGCCCAGGTGGTGGGTTTGGGCTAATGTTCTGGAGCAAAAAAGCAGAACCGGAGATCATGAGAGCCTGACCCCCTCCCACAGCACATACGCATACCACTCTCTACCTCCAAGCCTCATTTTCAGGCTTCTCAAAGCTAAGGTCAATCCCATGAGTTAAGGTGCACGTTGCTCAATCCACAGCTGTTCCACAAAAATAGAAAGAACTCTCTCCTGTTCAAGACCCTCTGGCACAGCCACAGCTCTGGCAGACAGACTTCGGTGAGGGTCATCCATTTTCACAATCTCCAATCCCAGACCACAGCCTGTGCCCCAAAACAACTTCCATGGTAACCACATCCCTTCCTCTCATTCCTTGAGCCCTGAGCCAGGCTTCTCAAGGCTTCCCCTACTCACCCAGACAGAGCAGTGTAGATCAAGTAAATGTCATGCACTGTGCAAGTAAAGGCAGGAAGTGCACACCTGTAATCCCAGCACTTTGGGAGGTGGAGTCGGGTGGATCACATGAGGTCAAGAGTTTGAGACCAGCCTGGTCAACATTGTGAACCCCATCTCTACTAAAAATACATTTAGCTGAGCATGGTAGTGCATGTCTATAATCCCAGCTATTTGGGAGGCTGAGGCAGGAGAATCGCTTGAACCTAGGAGATGGAGGCTGCAGTGAGATGAGATAGTAACAGCCCAAAGGGTTCACCTTGTCACTGCCTAGACAGAGCTGATTCATCAAGACCAGGGAATTACAATAGAGAAAGAGTAATTCACGTAGAGCCGGAGTTTTATTATCAGTGTCTCTGAACATTCAGGGAACAGAGCTTTTAAGGATAACTTGATGGATGGGTGGGAAGCCAGTGAGCCAGAAGTACTGCTGGTCAGGGATGAAACTGGGGAGTTGAAGCTATCTCCTTGCAATCAGTCAGTTCCTGGGTGGGGGCCACAAGATCAGATGAGCCAGTTTATTCATCTCAGTGGTTTCGGCTGATCCATTAAGTGCAGGGTCTGCAAATTACCTCAAGCTCTGATCTTAGGAGAAGTTAGGGTAGCCTCCAGCTGCATGACTCCTAAACCTGTTGGGGACAAGTTGCCTCAGAAAACCCCCTCCACAAGCTGCCCCCCACCCACCCCCACACTGTGATTACTCTGCAGCTGCAATCCTGAACACCTATCTAGGTGCCACATCAAGATTGCCAGATGGGCTACAATTAAGCAAAGCCTGATTACAGCCATCTGGGCAGCTCAGGGGAAGGACACCCGGGAAAGCAAACGTTTGTTATCCATACTTGTAAATTCCTGTTTTACACATATCTTTAAAATCTTGTTTTTTTAAAACTGCCACCACAAAAGTCACAGGATGATGTAAGTCTGTTTACTACCTTGGTCCTGAAACTCCCTTATGTCCCTCTCCCCATATAAACCTCTCATTTTGTAAGCTTGGGGCTGCCTCCTCTAGCTGCTACAGGGCAGCCCGGCAGGTAAATAAAACGTGCTTATCTGACTTTGGGTCTATTATCCTTTCTCTCGGTTAACCTTACAAAACCATGATTTCTAATCTTGTGGCTACTAGTCCTACAGTGGCAATACAGTCCCCAGGCAAGAAAGAGGTCTGCTTCGGGAAAGGGCTATTGTCTTTGTTTAAACTATAAACTGCAAACGAAGTTTCTCCCCAAGTTAGTTCAGCCCACGCCCAGGAATGAAAAAGGACAGCTTGGAGTTTAGAAGCAAAATGGAGTCAGTTAAATTAAATCTCTTTCACTGTCTCAGTCATAATTTTGCAAAGGTGGTTTCAAGATCACATAACTGCACTTCAGCCTGGGTGACAGAACCAGACCCTGACCCAAAAAAAAAAAAAAAAAAAAAAAAAAAAAAAAGCGGCAGGAAGTGAAATCAAGACAGGAAGTAAAGTCAGCAGACAGGAAGTGATGGGAGAAAACAGGAAGTGAGGTCGTACAGGTAGTAAAGTCTGCAGACAGGAAGTGACGTTTACACCGGAAGTATTGTCAGAGGGCAGGCAGGAAGTGAAGTCAGAAGCCAAGAAGTGGCCAGGGGGAACTTGTCTTTCCCCTCTCCTCCTCAGCTCCAAGTGAAAAGGTAGCATCAGGTGTGCCATTTGAGTGACTGGACACAGCTCAGGCATCCACATCTCCCTTCAGCCCATCAGAGACCTCTCCACTACCTTCTTTTGCTTTTTTCCTTCACTTCAGAGATGAAATTCCCAGATTGAACGGCTTCAATTACTATGGAAAGTGATTGACCAAGGTAAGTCACAACTACCTTGTTTTTTAATTATGTTTTTGTTATGACTAATTGAGTTTTAGCCTTTTAGCACACATAGCTTTGCATTTCCACTCTGCAGTACTTGCATTTTTATTACTTTGTAATGTTTGTAATGTGTTATTATAAAGCTGTGTTATTGGTTTGGCATTTTGAAGTTAAAATGTAATTTTTAAACTGCAAAGTGGCAGTATGCAAAGCAAGTGTTTGAGAACTTTCCCCCATCAATAAGTCTTCTCCCCTAAAGGAAACAGTTTTGAAACTTCCTGTTCTTAATTCTGTTTAACAGCTTACTTCTAAAAGAAAACGTGTATGCTGTTATTATTTATTTTGTTACAAAAATATACATGCATCTACTTTAAAATTTTCAATAGCACTAAAAGGGTATGTACAAAATGCAATGGCTAACCAACCAT
Organism: Callithrix jacchus; assembly: GCF_049354715.1. NCBI lineage: Eukaryota > Metazoa > Chordata > Mammalia > Primates > Cebidae > Callithrix > Callithrix jacchus. The sequence goes on from NC_133523.1 coordinate 47,883,209, forward strand.
CTCTTCCATTGCTCTAAGAGACACCCACTTTTGGCTGTTTTCGTTAGGTCTTTTTAATATTAGGTTTCTAAAAATGTGTAACCATGTGAATAATGAGCTTAGACTTACTAGATTCCTATCATAATAGGTGGGGACTTTGTTCTCCTACAGTGTTGTTCTGTTTTTTTTTCTCTTTCAATGTTTATGTCTACGTCTGCATATCGGTACTCAGTATCACATGTTTATACTCACAGATATTCACAGTTGAGAATTTTTAGGTAATATAACTTGCTTCCTTTATTTTTTTTTCCTTCCCCTAAAGTTTATATTTGTCATTTTCATTTTCTTTTGAGGCAGGGCCTCACTCTGTCAGCTAGGCTTGAGAGCAGTGGTGCAGTCGTGGCTCACTGCAGCCTCAACCTCCCTGGGCTCAGGTGATCCTCATCCTCCCTGGGCTCAGGTGATCCTCATCCTCCCTGGGCTCAGGTGATCCCCATCCTCCCTGGACTCAGGTCTTCCCCATCCTCTCTGGGCTCAGGTGATCCTCATCCTCCCTGGGTTCAGGTGATCCACATCCTCCGTCTTCTGAGTACCTGAGAGTAGGCACGTGCTACCATACCCAGCTAATTTTTGTGTTTTTTGTATATGAGGTGGTGTTTCACAATGGCGTCCAAGCTAGTCTGAAACTTCTGGGCTCAGGCAATCCTGCCTCAGCCTCCCAAAGTGCTGAGATTACAGATGTAAGCCACCGTGCCCAGGCTATACTTGTCTTTTTAAAATCTACTTAGTTTACTTGACCTCTATAATTATTTTTCCTCTTTCTTCTAATAGCTTCTCAGTATGATTTTCCACTATGTTAAGACAAGTAATTGACCCATTATTACATTTGAAGTTTTCTCTAAGCAACCTTCCCATTCCCGCTGCACCTAAGCTGTGTGCTCACTAGCCCGGATTCACAGCTGTCATCCTGAAGCTTCTGTCTGCCGTCCTGTCTTTTCCCAAGTGATCCACCCATCTCAGGCTCCTAAAGTGCTGGGATGACAGGCGTAAGCCACCATTCCCAGCCATTCTTTTCCTTTTTAAAAAAACTTTTTCTCTTCTTTATTTTTAGTGGAGATGGGGGTCTCACTATGCTGCCCAGGCTGGTCTTGAACTCCTCGGCTTAAGTGATCCTCCTGCCTTGCCCACCCAAAGTGCTAGGATTACAGACGTGATCCACTGTACCTCGTGCAGTGGTATAGTTTTACACTCATTAGATGATCAAGAAATGCCTAAATGCCATAATAAATGTAGAACTCTACTTTGAGAAGACCTAACATTTCCTTCAGAAAGTAATTATGAGAGGGGTGGAGATGGTGCATTATCTTATTTTATTTTTATTTTAAAAATTTATACATAATTGTACATATTTATGGGGTAGATAACAATATTTCAATACATATATACCATGTGTTATGATCAGATGGGATAATTAGCATATTCATCACTTTATTTTTTGAGATAAGGTCGGGCTCTGTCACTCAGGCTGGAGTGCAGCGGTGTGATCTCAGCTCACTGCAACCTCTGCCTCCCGGACTCAAACCCTTCTCCCACCTCAGCCCCCGGAGTTGCTGGGACTATAGGCATGCATCACCACACCTGGCCGATTTTTGTTTTCTGTTTTGTTTTGTTGTGGTAGAGATGGGGTTTCACCGTGTCGCACAGGCTGATCTTGTTTTCTAAAGTGCAGGAAAGCAATCAACAGGCTAGTTTTACACTAATGAAAATGAACGACATACCCAAACTGCCCGCAAGGCCTGTTCTAAGAAATGAGAGGAGTGAGTTAGACTGCAGTGGAAGATGGAGTTGGGGTGAGTGTTTCTGGGGAAAACCAGATGAGCACAGAGGGCCAAGGGGAAGCATGGAGGGTTCTGCGCAGAGGATGGAACAGAGTCGGCCGTGAGAGCTGGGAACGTTAGAGATTCATCTGGAGCCCGTATTACAGAAGGTTGAAGAAAGAGGCTGGTATGTGGTCCAGCCAGGGTACCATGTGATCCACAGTGTGCAGGGAGGAGACTCCTCCCATCCCAAATGGAGGGCGTCCTCGGACAGGGAGCCAGGCAGACACTAGCTGAACGGCTCCTTGATGGAGCACCAGGAGGAGGCAACATGGCCTCCTTTCCAAGCTGTAGCCTCAACCCTCCTGCTCCCATGCTCCACGTACACCACAGTGTTTGAGTTGTGTCCCATGCCATGATCCATCCCTTGGATATGACCATGCCTGGGGTTCACTGGTTATGAGGAGAACCCGTGGCTGTGAACATCTGGTCGACCTCCATCCTGACTCCCGTGAGATTTCCGGGGCTGTGGGAGGGGTGGGAGTGGCCTCTGCATAGCCCTGACCCTGTGCCGCGGGCGCTTCCTCCGGCTGTGCCAGTCCTCTGCCAGAAATCCCGCCAGGAGTATTAGGATCACAGCTCCGAGGCATATCCGGACCAGGTTGCCCTTGGTGTAGTACTGGCGGGAAGGACCTGGAGGAATGAGGAGAGGCAGGAGCAGGTGAAGAAGCCCATCTCCAGGACCCCCTCCAAGCCACATCTTGGGCTTCTCAGAGATCCTATTATCCTCTACCAGCTGGGATGCCATTCTCTTTCCTGGAGGGTTCCCCCACTCCCCAGTAGGAGTCAGGGCAAGATGACCCCAATTCTCTAAGTAGCACCTCTCCCTCATGTGCCGTCACAGGGCTCTGAGACAACCCCTTCCCAGACACATGCTGCCTTGTTAGCCAATGCGTTGCAAAAGAGAAGACAGTTATAAGGGGCGGGGAAGAGATGGAATCTCTTTCTCTGACCCTTCAGAAAATCTCAACCTTCCCAGCTGAACTTAATGCCCAATTCTGAACCCCATACACTGATATTCCGCCTTCTCTCTACACACTGGAACCCAAGATCTCAGAGCTGCAGTTTCTGTATAGAGAAAGGAGTTGGCTTTGGGTGAGAAGGGAGAGGGTCTGGAGAGGATGACTCACCAGCTGGAGAGCCTGACTCCTTTGGACTGGTGGTGATACTCCTAGAAGTCTCTGGGAACCAAAAAAAGGCTAAGTGTGAAATGAAACCATATTCCCTCCCCCATCACTGTCCCTACCCTTAACACACACACTTGGGAGGCAGAATTCCTTATTACAGAGCATGGGCTGGGCACAGTGGCTCACCCCTGTAATCCCAGCACTTTGGGAGGCTGAGGCAGGAGGATGGCTTGAGTCCAAGAGTTCAAGACCAGCCTAAGCAACTTGGAAAAATCCTATCTCTACAAAAAATACAAAAATTAGCCTGGTATGATGACACATGCCTATAATCCCAGCTACTCAGTGGGGGCTGAGGCAGGAAGATCACCTGAGCCCTGAGAGGTTGAGGCTGCAGTGAGCCAGGATTGCTCCACTGCACTCCAGCCTGGGAACCAGAGCAAGACCGTATCTCAAAAAAAAAGCATGAACTAAAGAATCAGCCTGTCCAGATTTGACACCCAAGGCTATCACTTATCAGCATCTGTGAAGCAGTTTTCCCTCCTATGTGTCCGGTAAAATTAATGATATCCCTTATAGGTTGGTGTGAAAGTCAAGATGATAATGGCAGTAAAACAAAGCACGCTGCTTGACATATAATGAGCACCTCATACATGTCAGCTCTCTATTCCTCAAGCATCTCCTGAGACAAGCCAGGTACGCAGCCATGTGCTGCGCCTCACGAACCCAAATATTAACAAGACACTGTCCACCTGCAGTTCCCAGGCTATTGGAGGAGACCAAGAAGTAAAGCGGGAAAGCGGGGATGTGTGTGTGTGTGTGTGTGTGTGTGTGTGTGTGTGTGTGTGTGTGTGTCAAGTTGGGATCTCGCTCTGTCACCCAGGCTGGAGTGCAGTGGCGTGATCTCAGCTCACTGCAGCCTCCACCTCCTGGGTTCAAGCGATTCTCCTGCCTCAGCCTCCCAAATAGCTAGGATTACAGGCACGGCACCCACCACCACGCCCAGCTAATTTTCTTATTTTTAGTAGAGACAGGGTTTCACCATGTTGACCAGGCTTGTCTCTCCTGACCTCAAGTGATCCACCCACATTAGCCTCCCAAAGTGCTGGAATTTCAGGCACGAGCCACCATGCCTGGGCTTTTTTTTTTTTCCTCACTCTATTACCCAGGCTGGAGTGTAGTGGTGTGATCTTGGCTCACTGTAACCTCCACCTCCCGGGTTCAGGCAATTCTCCTGCCTAAGCCTCCACAGTAGCTGGAATTACAGGTGTGTGCCATCACACACTGCTAGTCTTTGTATTTTTTTTTCTTGAGATGGAGTCTTGCTCTGTTGCCCAGGCTGGAGTGTGGTGGCACAATCTTGTCTCCAACCTTGGCCTCCTGGGTTCAAGCAACTCTCCTGCCTCAGCCTCTCAAGTAGATGGGACTACACACACACACCACCATGCCCAGCTAATTTTTACGTTTTTTTAGTAGAGATGGGGTTTCACCATGTTGGCCAGGTTGGCCTTGAACTCCTGACCTCAGGTGATCTGCCCACCTCAGCCTCCCAAAGTGTTGGGATTACAGGCATGAGCCACCTGATTTTAATGCCCAATTCTTTTTTTGTTTTTTTTTTTTTTGAGACAGAGTTTCGCTCTTGTTACCCAGGCTGGAGTGCAATGGCGTGATCTCGGCTCACTGCAACCTCCACCTTCCGGGTTCAAGCAATTCTCCTGCCTCAGCCTCCTGAGTAGCTGGGATTACAGGCACGCACCACCATGCCCAGCTAATTTTTGTATTTTTAGTAGAGACGGGGTTTCACCATGTTGACCAGGATCGTCTCGATCTCTTGACCTTGTAATCCACCCTCCTTGGCCTCCCAAAGTGCTGGGATTATAGGCGTGAGCCACTGCGCCCGGCCAATGCCCAATTCTTAACCCCCAGTAGAGATTTTTGTATTTTTAGTAAAGAATAGGTTTCACCATGCTGGCCAGGCTGGTCTCGAACTCCAGACCTCAGGTGATCCGCCCACCTTGGCCTCCCAAAGTGCTGGGATGACAGGCAAAGCGATCCTTGTAATATACTGTGAAATTTGCTGTAACAGTCAGCCCACAGGACACTGAGCAAGAGCAGAGAAAACCACCAATGCAGCCTGGATGGTCAAGGTTTTCTTGAGGAATCGGTGCCATGGGGAAATGGAAGGAAAGGAAAAGCAAGTGGCTTGGGTGCAGAGGCAGGAGAGGATAGGGAGCCTCCAGAAGAGCTTCAGGTGCCTGTGTGTGGCTGAGAACAGCACGGGGACTGCATGGAAGGTATGCAGACAGGATTGGAGGGATCAGCAGCGGCTGAGTGTCTAAGCTCATGGAACAGCAAGCTGAACAATTGGAACTGCATCCTGAGGGTGACCGGGAGGTCCTGAACTGAAGATAGGGAAGGAGCCCACCATAGGGTTAGAACCCTCTGCGATCAGGGGCCTCATGAAAGCCAGAGTCACGTGGGCCCAGCGGAGATAGCTAGCCTGTTATCAGGGAATCTGTGAAGGTGTTTATTAGTCTGGAAGGAAATGACACTTCCCAGGAAAAGCAAGGGGGAAGAAACTGCAGTGTGAGGAAGGCGTATCCGCAGAGCACTGGAGTGGTTAGATGTACGGTGTCCAGGCACCTACCCTCTGTGTGTGGCTAGACCATGGGCTCTATATGGACACAGGGAGGAGCAAGATTAAATCCTTGGATCACAGCCAAGTCAGAAGGCCTAGGACTTTATCCTGGGAGTGGTGCGTAGGGACCGGCAGCAGTCTTCCCATCACAGCCTCGTTATCCTGGGAGCAGTGCGTAGGGATGGGCAGCAGTCTTCCCATCACAGCCTTGTTATCCTGGGAGTGGTGCATAGGGAAGGGCAGCAGTCTTCCCATCACAGCCTTGCTCTGCCATCTTTGAAATGGCCCCATTGGCCAGGCACGGTGGCTCACACCTGTAATCCCAGCACTTTGGAAGGCCGAGGCAGGTGGATCACGAGGTCAGAAGTTCAAGACCAGACTGGCCAATATGGTGAAACCCCATCTCTACTAAAAAATACAAAAATTAGCTGGGTGTGGTGGCTACTCGTGAGACTGAGGAAGGAGAATCACTTGAACCTAGGAGATGGAGGTTGCAGTGAGCCGAGATCAGGCCACTACTCCAGCCTGCTTGACAGAGGGAGTCTCTGTCTTAAAAAAAAATAAGGAAGGAGGGAAGGAAGGAAGAAATGGCTCCATTACCCAAAATGCTCCTCCTCCTGAACCCCAGAACTCCACTCCACAGCCATGCTCCATCCTCACACCAAGGACCTTCTTGGGAAGAGACAGACAGTGTGGTGAAGCGATGAAAAGCCTCTAGGCTTAGGCAGTGGAAGAGAGAGCTCTGTCCTCACGCTCCTTTCTGCTGAGCATGCAATGCCTGGTTACTCACCAGTTGTGAAGACTTTGTTTGTGAGTGAGATGATCAGTTTACTGGTGGCCTCTGGGAATGCTCAGGAGAATTACAAGAAAGCAAAACAATGTTAGGTCTTCCTCGTGGCTCCCTATATCCCCTAGATACCTCCATTGCCCTTGTGAAATATCTAGGCTCCCTGAAACCCCTTTCTCTCTGACGGACACTGCACAGACATTGAAGACAGACAAATTCAAAATGTATAAGACTTTTTTTTTTTTTTTGAGACGGAATTTCACTCTTGTTACCCAGGCTGGAGTGCAATGGCACGATCTCGGCTCACCGCAACCTCTGCCTCCTGGGTTCAGGCAATTCTCCTGCCTCAGCCTCCCGAGTAGCTGGGATTACAGGTACGCGCCACCATGCCCAGCTAATTTTTGTATTTTTAGTAGAGACAGGGTTTCACCATGTTGACCAGGATGGTCTCGATCTCTTGACCTCATGATCCACCCGCCTCGGCCTCCCAAAGTGCTGGGATTACAGGCGTGAGACTTATCTTCCATCGGTGGCTTAGTAAGACTCAGAGCTGTTCATCAGTTGATGGACATTTGGGTTTTTCCACGTTTTGCTATTATGCATATTGTTGCTGTGAACATTGACATACAGGGTTTTGTGTGGACATATGTTTTCTGTTCTCTTGGGTACACACCTCGGGGTGGCAGCATCACGGGGTCATATAGTAACTCTGTTTCACATACAAGGTTTTGTGTGGACATATGTTTTCTGTTCTCTTGGGTACACACCTCGGGGTGGTGGCATCACGGGGTCATATAGTAACTCTGTGTTTTGCTCTTTGAGGAACTACCAGACTGGTTTTCAAAGCCGCTGCGCCATGTTATATTCCCACCAGCGACACAGGAAGCTTCTTACAAACCCTCCCCAGTGCTGCTTGTTCGTCTGCTTTGCTTTCATCGTGGCCATCCTAGTTGTCATGGTACAGTTTTTATTACACTTTAAGTTCTGGGGCACATGTGCAGAACGTGCAGGTTTGTTACATAGGTCTACATGTGCCTTGGTGCTTTGCTGCCTCCATCCCCCCATCATTTACATTAGGTATTTCTCCCCAATCCCCCCACCCCTTGCTATCCCTCCCCTACCCCTCAAACTCCCCGACAGGCCCCCACTGTGTGATGTTCCCCTCCCTGTGTCCATGTGTTCTCATTGTTCAACACCCACTTAGGAGTAAGAACATGCAGTGTTTGGTTTTCAGTTCCTGTGTCAGTCCACTGAGAATGATGCTTTCCAGCTTGATCCATGTCCTTGCAAAGGACATGAGCTCATCTTTGTTTATGGCTGCATAGTATTCCATGGTGTATATGTGCCACATTTTCCTTATCCAGTCTATCTTTGATTGGCATTTAGGTTGGTTCCAAGTCTTTGCTATTGTAAACCGTGCCATATTAAACATACATGTGCATGTGTCTTTATAATATAATGTTTTATAATCCTTTGGGTATATACCCAATAATGGGATTGCTGGGTCAAATGGTATTTCTATTTCTTTTTTTTTTTTTTTCCCCCGAGACAGAGCTTCGCTGTCGTTACCCAGACTGGAGTGCAATGGCGTGATCTCGGCTCACTGCAACCTCCGCCTCCTGGGTTCGGGCAATTCTCCTGCCTCAGCCTCCTGAGTAGCTGGGATTACAGGCACGCACCACCATGACCAGATAATTTTTGTATTTTTAGTAGAGACGGGGTTTCACCTTGTTGACCAGGATGGTCTCGATCTCTTGACCTCATGATCCACCTGCCTCGGCCTCCCAAAGTGCTGGGATTACAGGCGTGAGCCACCGCACCTGGCCGAGCATGGAGTATTTTTCTATCTGTTTGTGTTCTCTCTCATTTCTTTGAGCAGTGGTTTGTAGTTCTCCTTAAAGAGGTCCTTCACATCCCTTGTTAGCTGTATTCCTAGGTGTTTTACTCTCTTTGTAGCAATTATGAATTTGAGTTCACTCATGATTTTGGCTCTCTGTTATTGGTGTATAGGAATGCTTGTGATTTTTGCATATTGATTTTGTATCCTGAGACTTTGCTGAAGTTACTTATCAGCTCAAGGAGATTTTGGGCTGAGAAGATGGGGTCTTCTAAATATACAATCATGTCATCTGCAAATAGAGACAATTTGACTTCCTCTTTTCCTAACTGAATACCCTTCATTTCTTTTTCTTGCCTGATTGCTCTGGCCAGAACTTCCAATACTATGTTGAATAGGAGTGGTGAGAGAGGGCATCCTTGTCTTGTGCCAGTTTTCAAAGGGAATGCTTCCAGTTTTTGCCCATTCAGTATGATATTGGCTGTGGGTTTGTCATAAATAGCTCTTATTATTTTGAGATACATTCCATCAATACCTAGTTTAGGGAGAGTTTTTGTTTTTGGCATAAAGAGCTGTTGAATTTTGTCAAAGGCCTTCTCTGCATCTATTGAGATAATCATATGGTTTTTGTCTCTGGTTCTGTTTATGTGATGGATTACATTTATAGATTTGCATATGTTGAAACAGCCTTGTATCCCAGGGATGAAGCTGACTTGATCGTGATGGATAAGCTTTTTTTTTTTTTTTTTTTTCTTTTTTGATACGGAGTTTCGCTGTTGTTACCCAGGCTGGAGTGCAATGGTGCAATCTCGGCTCACCGCAACCTCCGCCTTCTGGGTTCAAGCAATTCTCCTGCCTCACCCTCCCGAGTAGCTGGGATGTAGTACAGGCACGAGCCACCATGCCCAGATAATTTTTGTATTTTTAGTAGAGACGGGGTTTCACCATGTTGATCAGGATGGTCTCGATCTCTCAACCTCATGATCCACCCACCTCGGCCTCCCAAAGTGCTGGGATTATAGGCATGAGCCACCGTGCTAGGCCTGGATAAGCTTTTCAATGTGCTGTTGGATTCGGTTTGCCATTAATTTGTTGAGAATTTTTGCATCATTGTTCATTGTGGATATTAGCCTGAAATTTTCTTTCTCAGTTGTGTCTCTGCCAGGTTTTGGTATCAGGATGATGTTGCTCTCATAAAATGAGTTAGGGAGGATTCCCTCTTTTTGTATTGTTTGGAATAGTTTCAGAAGAAATTGTACCGGCTCCTCTTTGTACCTCTGGTAGAATTCAGCTGTGAACCTGTCTGGTCCCAGCAATTAAGCTATTAATTGCTGCCTCAACTTCAGACCTTGTTATTGGTCTATTCAGGGATTCAGCTTCTTCCTGGTTTACTCTTGGGAGGGGGTAAGTTTCCAGGAATTTATCCATTTCTTTTAGATTTACTGGTTTATATGCACAGAGGTGTTTGTAGTAATGTCTGATGGTAGTTTGTATTTCTGTGGAATCAGTGGTAATATCCCCTTTATCATTTTGTATTGCATCTATTCTGTTCTTCTCTCTTTTCTTTTTTAATAGTCTGGCTAGAGGTTATCTGTTTTGTTTATCTTTTCAAAAACCCAGCTCCTGGATTTACTGATTTTTTGAAGAGTTTTTTGTGTCTCTATCTCCTCGGGTTCTATTCTGATCTTAGTTATTTCTTGTCTTCTGTCAGCTTTTGAATGTGTTTGGTCTTGCTCCTCTAGCTCTTTTAACCGTTGTGGTAGAGTGTCTATTTTAGAGCTTTCCTCGCTTCTCATGTGGGCATTTAGTGCTGTAAATTTCCCTCCAGACACAGCTTTAAATGTTTCCTGGGATTCTGGTATGTTGTGTCTTCGTTCTCATTGGTTTCTAAGAACATCTTTATTTCTGCCTTCATTTCATTTTTTTCCCAGTACTAATTCAGGAGCAGGTTGTTCAGTTTCTATGTAGTTGTGCGGTTTTGAGTGAGTTTCTTAACCCTGAGTTCTAATTTGATTGCACTGTGGTCTGAGAGACGGTTTGTTAGGATTTCTGTTCTCTTGCATTTGCTGAGGAGTGATTTACTTCCAACTATGTGGTCAGTTTTGGAGTAAGTGCAGTGCGGTGCTGAGAAAAATGTATATTCTGTGGATTTGGGGTGGAGAGTTCTGTGGATGTCTATTAGGTCTGCTTGGTCCAGATCTCAGTTCAAGTCCTGGATATGCTTGTTAATTTTCTGTCTTGTTGGTCTGTCTAATATTGTCAGTGGAGTGTTAAAGTCTCCCACTATTATTGTGCAGGAGTCTAAGTCTCTTTGTAGGTTATTAAGAACTTGCTTTATGTATCTGGGTGCTCCTGCATTGGGTTCATATATATTTAGGAGAGTCAGCTCTCCTTGTTGCATGGATCCTTTTACCATTATATAATGCCCTTCTTTGTCTTTTTTTGTCTTTGTTGGTTTAAAGTCTTTTTATCAGAGACTAGGATTGCAAGCCCTACTTTTTTTTGCTCTCCATTTGCTTGGTAAATCTTCCTCTGTCCCTTTATTTTGACTCTATGTATGTCTGCATGTGAGATGGGTCTCCTGAATACAGCACACTGATGGCTCTTGACTTTTCATCCAGTTTGCCAGTCTGTGTCTTTTGATCGGAGCATTTAGCCCATTTACATTTAAGGTTAAGATGATTATGTGTGAATCTGATCCTGCTGTTTCGATGCTACCTGGTTGTTTTGCCCGTTAGTTGGTGCAGTTGCTTCATAGTGTTGGTGTTCTTTACAATTTGGTTTTGCAGTGGCTGGTACTGGTTGCTCCTTTCCACGTTTAGTGCTTCCTTCAGGAGCTCTTGTGAGGCAGGTCTGGTGGTGACAAAAATGTCTCAGCAATTGCTTATTCATAAAGGATTTTATTTCTCCTTTGCTTATGAAGCCTGGTTTGGCTGGATATAAAATTCTGGGTTGAAAGTTTTTTTTTGTTTTTTTTTTTTTTTTGAGACGGAGTTTCGCTCTTGTTACCCAGGCTGGAGTGCAATGGCACCATCTCGGCTCACTGCAACCTCCGCCTCCTGGGTTCAGGCAATTCTCCTGCCTCAGCCTCCTGAGTAGCTGGGATTACAGGCACGCACCACCATGCCCAGCTAATTTTTTGTATTTTTAGTAGAGACAGGGTTTCACCATGTCGACCAGGATGGTCTCGATCTCTTGACCTCGTGATCCACCTGCCTCGGCCTCCCAAAGTGCTGGGATTACAGGCTTGAGCCACCACACCCAGCCTGAAAGTTCTTTTCTTTAAGGATGTTGAATATTGGCTCCCACTGTCTTCTGGCTTGTAGGGTTTCTGCAGAGAGATCTGCTGTGAGTCTGATAGGCTTCCCTTTGTGGGTAACTCAACCTTTCTCTCTGGCTGCCCTTAGCATTTTTTCCTCCATTTCAACCCGGGAGAATATGACGATTATGTGCCTAGGGGTTGCTCTTCTTAAGGAATATCTTTGTGGTGGTCTCTGTATTTCCTGAACTTGAATGTTGACCTGCCTTGCTAGGTTGGGGAAGTTCTCTTGGATAATATCCTGAAGAGTGTTTTCCTACTTGGTTTCATCTCCCCGTCACATTCAGGTACACCTGTCAAATGTAGATTTGGTCTTTTTACATAATTCCATATTGCTTGGAGGCTTTGTTTATCTCTTTTCACTCTTATTTCTCTTTTTTTTTCCCACTCTTTTTTCTCTAATCTTGCCTTCTCACTTTATTTCATTGAGTTGATCTTCAATCTCTGATATCCTTTCTTCTGCTTGATCAATTCAGCTACTGAAACTTGTATATGCTTCACGAAGTTTTGGTGCTGTGTTTTTCATTTTCATCAAGTTGTCTGTTCTTCTCTAAGCTGGTTATTCTGGTTAGCATTTCATCTAACCTTTTTTCAAGCTCTTATTTCCTTGCATTGAGTTAGGACATGCTTCTTTAGCTCAGAGAAGTTTGTTATCACCCACCTTCTGAAGCCCGCTTCTGTCAATTCATCAAACTCATTCTCCATCCAGTTTTGTTCCTTTGCTGGTGAGGAGATGTGATCCCTTGGAGGAGAAGAGGCATTCTGGTTTTTGGTGATTTCAGCCTTTTTGTGCTGGTTTCTTCCCGTGTTCATGGATTTATCTACCTTTGGTCTTTGTAGTTGGTGACTTTTGGGTGGGGTTTCTAAGTGGACATCCTTTCTGTTGATGTTGAAGCCATTTCTTTCTGTTTGTTAGTTTTCCTTCTGACAGGCCCCTCTGCTGCAGGTCTGCTGGAGGTCCACTCCAGACCCTGCTTGCCTGGGAATCACCCACGGGGGCTGCAGAGCAGCAAAGATTGCTGCCTGTTCCTTCCTCTGCTAGCTTCGTTCCAGAAGGGCACCCACCAGATGTCAGCCAGAGCTCTCCTGTATGAGGTGTCTCTTAGGATACATGGTGGTCAGGGAGCCACTTGAGCAGGCAGTCTGTCCGTTACTGGAGCTCAAGTGCTGTGCTCGGAAATCCATTGCTCACTGCAGAGCTGCTGGGCAGGGACGTTTAACTCTGCTGAAGTAGAACCCACAACTGCCCCTTTTCCCAGGTGCCCTGTCCCAGAAAGGTGGGGGCTTTATTTATAAGTCCCTGACTGGCTGCTGCCTTTTTTCAGTGATACCCTGCCCAGCAAGAAGGGAGTCTAGTTACAATCTGCCTGGAGAGACTTTGCTGAGCTGCCTTGGGCTCTGCCCAATTGCCGTGTTTACACAAACGAGTTTACACTACCTGGGCCTCAGTAATGGCAGACACCCCTCACCCCTCCAAGCTCGAACATCCGTGGTCGATCTCAGACTGCTGTGCTGGCTGTGAGAATCTCAAGCCTGCGGATGTTAGCTTGCTGGTCTTCCTGGGGGTGGGACCAGGAAGATCGCTTGGCTCCCTGGCTTCAGCCCCATTTTTCAGGGGAATGAGCAGCTCTCACTGGTTCCAGGCACCACTGGCATCTGCCACAACTAAAGCAGCTGCCCACTTTTGTGCTGGAAACCTGGGGCGCTGGTGTTGTAGGCAACAGAGGGAGTCTCCTGGTCTGTGGGTTGTGAAGACCATGGGAAAAGCACAGTATCGGAGCCAGAGTGCCAGAGTGTAATGGCTTCCCTTGGCTAAGAGAGAGGGTTCGCTGGCCCCTCTTCTTCCCTTGGCTAGAAGAGGGGGTTCGCTGGCCCCTTGGGCTTCCTGAGTGAGGTGACACCCCACCTTGCTTCGGTTAACCCTCCTGGGCTACACCCACTGTCCAGCCAGTTCTAGTGAGATGAACCTGGTACCTCAGTTGGAAATATGGAGATCACTCCCCTTCTGCGTTGCTCTCGCTGGGTACTGCAGACTGGAGCTGTTCCTATTGGGCCATCTTGGCGGAAGTCCCCCCTCGGCATGGTAAATTTTATGGTATGTGAGTTACAACTGAATTTGAAGAAGACGACGTGGGCCAGCATTTTCATGAGCTCAGAGGAAAAATGAGCTCATATTAGCCTCTGAACACAGGATATCTACCTTCCTACTAAGACCATTTTTTTTTTTTTTGAGATGGAGTTTCGCTCTTGTTGCCCAGGCTGGAGTGTAATGGCACAATCTCGGCTCACTGCAACCTCTGCCTTCTGGGTTCAGGCAATTCTCCTGCCTCAGCCTCCTGAGTAGCTGGGATTACAGGCGTGCACCACCATGCCCAGCTAATTTTTTGTATTTTTAGTAGAGACGGGGTTTCACCATGTTGACCAGGATGGTCTGGATCTGTTGACCTCGTGATCCACCCGCCTCGGCCTCCCAAAGTGCTGGGTTTACAGGCTTGAGCCACCGCGCCTGGCCAGACCATTTCCTTAACCAGGGAGCTTCTGTAGCTTCATACATATTAAGCCCTTGTTGCAGTGGGTACCATTTTGGGAGTCTTTTTATGGTGGAACCAGCTCAGCAAAACCTAATTTATGCTCAGCTGTCTGGCATAATGATAGTGTGGGTATTATTTGGTCTTTGTTCCTTCTCTTCCTGTGAGATGCATTAATAAGCCTTGTTTTGGCTTCCAGCTCCATCCATGTTCCTGCAAAGGACATGATTTCATTCCTTTTTATGGCTACACAGTATTCCATGGTGCATATGTAGCACTTTTTTTTCATCGAGTCTGTTGTTGATGGGCATTTGGGTTGAGTCCCTGTCTTTGCTTTTGTGAATAGTGCTGCAGTGAACATATGCATGCATGTATCTTTATAATACAATGATTTATAGTCCTTCCGGTATATAATGAGTAATAGGATTGCTGGGTCAAATGGTATTTCTGGCTGGGCGCAGTGGCTCACACCTGTAATCATAGCACTTTGGGAGGCCAAGATGGGCAGATCACCTGAGGTCAGGAGTTCAAGACCAGGCAGGTAAAACCCCATCTCTATTAAAAATACAAAAATTAGCTAGGCATGGTGGTGCGTGCCTGTAATCCCAGCTACTCAGGAGGCTGAGGCAGGAGAATTGCCTGAACTCAGGAGGCAGAGGTTGCGGTGAGCCGAGATTGTGCCGTTGCACTCCAGCCTGGGTAACAAAAGTGAAACTCCATCTCAAAAAAAAAAATTAGCCCAGGTGTTATGGTGTGTGCCTGTAGTCCTGGATATTCAGGAGGCTGAGGCAGGAGAATCGCTTGAGCCTGGGAGGCAAAGGCTGTAGTGAGCCAAGATCAAGCCACTGCACTCCAGCCTGGGTGACAGAATAAGACTCTGTCTTAAAAAAAAAAAAAAATTCTTGTATTCACAAGGAATTCGGAAAAAAAAAAATTCTGGTTCTTTGAGGAATGGCCACACGGTCTTCTACAATGATTGAAGTAATTTACACTCCCAACAACAGCGTGAAAGCATTCCTGTTTCTCCTCAGCCTCGCCAGCACCTGTTGTTTCTCGACTTTTTAATAATCCGCGTTCTGACTGGTGTGAGACGGCGTCTCAGTGTGTTTTGATTTGCGTTTCTCTAGTGATTGGTGATGTTGAGCTTCCTCTCATATGTTTATTGGCTACATAGGCACCTTCTTTTGAGAAGTGATTGTTCATGTCCTTCGCCCACTTTTTAATGGTTTTTTCTTGTAAATTTGTTTAAGCTCCTTGTAGATTCTGATATTAGACCTTTGTCAGATGGATAGATTGCAGAAACTTTCTCCCATGCTGTAGGTTGTCTGTTCACTCTGATGATAGTTTCTTTCACTGTGCAGAAGCTCGTTAGTGTAGTTACGTCCAATTTGCCAATTTTTGCTTCTGTTGCAACTGCTTTTGACATTTTTGTCGTGAGCTCTTTGCCCAGGCCTATGTCCTGAATAGTATTACCTAGATTTTCTTCTAGGGTTTTTATAGTTTTGGGTTTTACATTTGAGTCTTTATTCCATCTTGAGTTAATTTTTGTATAAGGAAAGGGTCCGGTTTTAATTTTCTGCATATGACTAGACAGTTCTCCCAGCACCATTAATTAACCCACAGCCAATTTCATACTGAATGGGCAAAGCTGGAAGCATTTCCCAGGAAAACCAGTACAATACAAGGATGCCCTCTCTCCCCACTCCTATTCAACATAGTATTGGAAGTTCTGACCAGGGTAAGAAAGCAACAGAAAGAAAGAAAGCGTATTCAAACAGGAAGAGAGGAAATCAAACTATCTTTGTGTGCAGATGAACTGATCCTATATCTAGAAAACCCCATCATCTCAGCCCAAAAGCATCTTAAGCTGATAAGCAACTTCAGCAAAGTCTCAGGACACAAAATCAATGTGCAAAAATCACAAGCATTTCTTTTTTTTTTTTTTTGAGACGGAGTTTCGCGCTTGTTACCCAGGCTGGAGTGCAATGGCGCGATCTCGGCTCACTGCAACCTCCACCTCCTGGGTTCAGGCAATTCTCCTGCCTCAGCCTCCCAAGTAGCTGTGATTACAGGCACGCACCACCATGCCCAGCTAATTTTTTGTATTTTTAGTAGAGACGGGGTTTCACCATGTTGACCAGGATGGTCTCAATCTCTTGACCCGCCTCAGCTTCCCAAAGTGCTGGGATCATAGGCGCGAGCAACCGCACCTGGCCCACAAGCATTTCTATACGCTAACAATAGACAAGCAGAGAGCCAAATCATGAAGGAACTCCCATTCACAATTGCTACAAAAAGAATAAAATACCTAGGAATACATCTAATAAGTGAAACGGAGGACATCTTCAAGGAAATCAGAGAGGATACAAACAAATGGAAAAACATTCCACTTCATGGATAGGAAGAATCAATATTGTGAAAATGGCCATACTGCCCAAAGTAATTTATAGATTAATCGTTAGTCCCATTGAACTATGATTGACATTCTTCATAGAATTAGAAAAAAAACTACTTTAAAATTCATATGGAACCAAAAAAGGACCCATATAGCCAAGACAATCCTAAGCAAAAAGAACAAAGCTGGAAGCATCAGGCTGCCAGACTTCAAACTATACTCCGAGGTGACAGTAACCAAAACAGAATGGTACTGCTACAAAACAGACACATAGACCAATGGAACAGAATAGAAATCTCAGAAGTAAGACCACACATTTACAACCATCTGATCTTTGACAAACCTGACAAAAACAAGCAATGGGGAAAGTATTCCCTACTTAATAAGCCTTGTTTTGACTTTGATTTAAACTCAGTGTGTTAGGTATGTGCATGCCATGTGATAGTTTGAATATACATGCCCGCCAAACCCCATATTGGATTATGACCCCCCACTGTTGGAGATGGGGCCTGGTGGGAGGTATTTGAATCATGGGGGTGGATCCCTCAATTGCTTGGTGCTGTCCTCACAATAGTGAGTGAATTCTCACAACATGTGACTATTGCAAAGTGTGGCACATCCTCCAGTCCCAATTTTCTCTCTCTTGCTCCTTCTCCCAGCATGTGAGACACCTGCTCCCTCTTCACCTTCTGCCATGATTGTAAGCTTCCTGAGGCCTCCCCAAAAGCAGATGCCAGCCTTCTGCTTCCTATACAGCCTTCAGAACCATGAACCAATTAAACACCTCTTTCTTTTCTTTTTTTTTTTTTTTTTTTTTTTTTTTGAGATGGTGTCTCGCTGTCATCCAGATTGGAGTGCAGTGGCACAATCATGGCTCACTGCAACCTCTGCCTCCCGGGTTCAAGTGATTCTCCTGCCTCAGCCTCCTGAGTAGCTTGGACTACAGGCACACACTACCATGCCCAGCTAATTTTCATATTGGCCAGGCTGGTCTCCAATGCCTGACCTCATGATCCACCTGCCTTGGCCTCTTAACATGCTGGGATTACAGGTGTAAGCCACTGCATTCGGCCTAAACCTCTTTTCTTTTTTTTTCCTTTTTTTGAGACAGTTTCGCTCTTGTTGCCCAGGCTAGAGTGCAGTGGCATGATCTTGGCTCACTGCAACCTCCTGCCTCCCGAGTTCAAGCAATTCTCCTGTCTCGACCTACCGAGTAGGTGGGATTACAGGTGCGTGCCACCACACCTGGCTAATTTTTATATTTTTAGTAGAGACAGGGTTTCACTTTCACCATGTTGGCCAGGCTGGTCTTGAACTCCTGACCTCGTGATCTGCCCACCTTGGCCTCCCAAAGTGCTGGGATTACCAGCATGAGCCACTGCGCCCAACTGAAGTGAAGGGTTTTTAAAACAAAGCAAGTTTCTTAAAGAAACAAGTGAGTTAAATTGACAAACCTAGGCAGAAAGGCAAGAGAAGGAGTCCATGTGCCTCACACCCCGCGCACCAGAATGGATCTTGCAGAACTTACCTTTGGCAGACGAAGGTGGTTCCGTTGGTAACTGGCTGCTGGGGGTCACAGAGATTCCTGGGAAATCAGAAAATGAGAAAAATGCTCTGGTCATGGGAGTCATCAACAAATACTAAAACATCTCTGTACCCTAGTTTCCTCACCCGAAAAATGAGTCTAAAGTAGCTTACATCAATGGATTGCTGTGGATGTTTGAGGCCAGGCGCGGGGCTCACACCTGTAATCCCAGCGTTTTGGGAGGCAGAGCCAGGCAAATCCCGAGGTCAGGAGTTGGAGACCATCCTGGCCAATATGGTAAAATCCCATCTCTACTAAAAATACAAAAATTAGCCAGGCATGGTGGCAGGCATCTGTAGTCTCAGCTACTCTGGAGGCTGAGGCAGGAGAAACGCTTGAACCCGGGAGACGGAGGCTGCAGTGAGCAGAGATCATGCTATTGCATTCCAGCCTTGGCGACAGAGCAAGACTCCGTCTCAAAAAAAAAAAAAAATCAAAGCCATCGTTAATAATAATGCATTGTATATTTCAAAATTCCTAAAACAGTAAACATTCTTACTACAAAGAAATTATAAGATGGTGAGGTGTAGTGACTCATGCCTGTAATCCCAACACTTTCAGAGGCAGGAGGCTCACTTGAGCCCAGGAGTTCAAGACCAGCCTGGGCAACATGGGAAACTCCATCTCTACAAAAAATACAAAAATAGCCGGGCATGATGGTGCCCACCTGTAGTCCCAGCTACTAGGGAGGCTGTGGTGGGAGGATCACAGAACCTGGGAGGCAGAGGCTGCACTGAACCAAGATCAAACCACTGCGCTCCATCCTGGGTGACCGAGACCCTGTCCCAAAAAAAGTAGGTAAGGTATTGGCAGGCGAGGTAGCGGATAGCATCATTCCACAGTGCATACACACATCAACACATCACATGGTACCCTGTAGACGTATACAGTGATTCGTCCATTGCAAATACAAATTTAAAAAGCAAGAATGAAAGACTGATTCACTCTACACATATGAATGAACCTTGAAAACGTTATGCTGAGTGAAAGAAACCAGTCACGAAAGACCATGTGGTGTATGACTCCATTTATATAAAATGCCCAGAGAAGGCAAATTTATGCAAAAAGAAAGTACACAGGTGGATGCCTGGCGCTGGGAGTGGGAAGCGGAAGTGACCACAGACGGGCGCGAGGTCTTTTTAGAGTGATGGAAGTTGGTAAAATTGGATTGTGGTGATTGTACAACTCCAAAAACTTTGTTTTGTTTTTTTATTTTAAAACTTCTTAAAATGTATCGAATTGAGGCCAGGTGCGGTGGCTCACGCCTGCACTCCCAGCACTTTGGGAGGTTGAGGCAGGCAGATCACCTGAGGTCAGGAGTTCGAGACCAGCCTGGCCAACATGGTGAAACCCCATCTCTACTAAAAATACAAAAATTAGCTGAGTGTGGTGGCGCACACCTGTAATCCCAGCTACTCAGGAGGCTGAGGCAGGAGAATCACTTGAACCTGGGAGGTGGAGGTTGCAGTGAGCTGAGATCACACCACTGCACTCCAGCCTAGATGATAGAGTGAGACTCCATCAAAAAAAGGAAAACCTACATCCTCCCAGCTGCCTGAAGCCTGGGGCTTCCTGCCCTCTCGTTTCCTTTGCACCCAGGGCCCCACCCCTTGGAATGGCTATCAGGACCTAAAAAGGTTGAGGAAGAAAGGTTTGGTCTGCAACACCCCTACCTGTGACCACGAGCTCCAGGGGATCACTGGGGGCCGACCACAGGTATGGGGCCCTTCTGGAGAAGCTGTAGCAGCGGTAGGTCCCGCTGTGGGCAGCGGTTACCGTGGTGATGGGGAAGCTAGCCCGGTACCATCTCTCGGGGTTCCTGTAGGGTCCAGGGTCGCCGTCCTTGTACAGAGCAAATTGGTCAAAGCCATATTTGGTCTGACACCGTAGGGTCACATCCCCTCCTGGGGACACTGCCGGGCCAGGCTGGGCTGAGAGCGAGGGCTTAGGAAAAACTCCTGGGAGAAAAGGAAGTCTGGTGTTAAAGGCGAGTATCTCAGCTGGGGCTGGGAGGTCCCCCCGCCTGCCCAAGCTGGGGAGCTTTATGGCTGTATCCCTCCCAGAGTGCACTCCCTTGCCCCAGCTCAGAGAGAGGTCAAGTCATGAATGGTTTACAGAGTGAGGCTGTGCCCACATCCTAGTGCTTGGTGCAAACCCTGGTTCTGCCCTTAGGGGCTAGTGGCCCTGGAGACCAATCTCCCTCTGTATCTGAGCCTCACTACCTTGTTTTGTTAAAGTGGGGATGATTGGGCCGGGTGCTGTGGCTCATGCCTGTAATCCCAGCACTTTGGGAGACTGAGGTGGGTGGATCTCGAGGTCAGGATTTTGAGACCAGCCTGACCAACATGGTGAAACCCCATCTCTACTAAAAGTACAAAACTTAGCCGGGTATGGTAATCCCAGCTATTCAGGAAGCTGAGGCAGGAGGCTTGAACCCAGGAGTCGGAGGTTGCAGTGAGCCAAGATCACATCATTGCACTCCAGCCTGGGCGACAGAGTGAAACTCCATCTCAGAAACAAAAAGGAGCAGGGGATGATTGAAGGAGACAGTCCACAGCGAGCGTTTAGCAGAGTGGCCTAGCAAGCACTGGAGATACGAAGAGCAGGTAAAGAGCTTAAGCTGGCTGGGCGCGGTGGCTCAAGCCTGTAATCCCAGCACTTTGGGAGGCCGAGGCAAGTGGATCATGAGGTCACGAGATCAAGACCATCCCGGTCAACATGGTGAAACCCCATCTCTACTAAAAATACAAAAGAAATTAGCTGGGCACGGTGGCATGTACCTATAATCCCAGCTACTCAGGAGGCTGAGGCAGGAGAATTGCCTGAACCCAGGAGGCGGAGGTTGCGGTGAGCCGAGATCGCGCCATTGCACTCCAGCCTGGGTAACAAGAGCGAAACTCCGTCTCAAAAAAAAAAAGAGCTTAAGCTTAGGCTGTGCCGGAAGCTTACACTGCAGCATGCGATCATTCCATCGCAAACGTGGGTGAAAGTGCCAGCTTCCAGGTGCCTTCCAAACTCAGGACATGTATCAATTCAGTGAATCCTCACAGATACCTACAAGGTCATCACTATTAATGTCCCTATTTTATAAATGAAACTGGTCAGGCAAAATGACTCACGCCTGTAATCCCAGCACTTGGAGAGGCCGAGGCGGGCGGATCACCTGAGGTTGGGAGTTTGAGACCAACCTGACCAACATGGAGAAACCCCATCTCTACTAAAAATACAAAATTAGCCAGTCGTGGTGGCACATGCCTGTAGTCCCAGCTAGTCGGGAGGCTGAGGCAGGAGAATCGCTTGAACCCGGGAGGCAGAGTTTACAGTGATCTGAGATTGCGCCATTGCACTCCAGCCTGGGCAACAAGAGTGAAACTCCATCTCAAAAAAATAAAATAAAAACAAATGAAACTAAGGCACATGGCGTTAAACAATTTGTCCAACCCCAGATAACAACACTGCAGGGTACACTTGAAATTTGCTAAGAGCGTCGATTAAAAGTGTTCTCACACCAAAAAATAGTGAACTGTGGGAGGTGATATATGTTGATTAGCTTGATGGCAGACTATCACAGTGGATACGTATATCAGAACGTCAAGTTGTATACCTTGCATATATCCATTTTTGGTTTTTTTTCTTTTTTTCTTTTTTTTGAGATGGAGTTTCGCTCTTGTTACCCAGGCTGGAGTGCAATGGCGCAATCTCAGCTCACCGCAACCTCCGCCTCCTGGGTTCAAGCAGGTCTCCTGCCTCAGCCTCCTGAGTAGCTGGAACTACAGGCGCGTGCCACCTTGCCCAGCTAATTTTTATATTTTTAGTAGAGACGGGGTTTCACCATGTTGACCAGGATGGTCTCGATCTCTTCTTGACCTCATGATCTACCCACCTCGGCCTCCCAAAGTGCTGGGATTATAGGCATGAGCCACCGCGCCCGGCCTTCTTTTTTTTTTATTTTAATACAGAGTCTCGCTCTGTCAACCAGGTTGGAGTGCAGTGGCTTGATCACAGCTCCCTGCAGCCTCAACCTCCCTGGCTCAAGCTATCCTTCTGCCTCAGCCTCCTGAGTAGCTGGGATTATAGGTCCTGCTACCATGCTGCTCCACTAATGTTTTATTTTTTTGTGAAGATGGGGTCTCACTGTGTTGCCCAGGCTGGTCTCGAACCCCTGAGCTCAAGTGATCCTCCTGCCTCAGCCTCCCAAAGTGCTGGGATTACAGGTGTGAGCCACTGGGACCAATGCTCTCTTTGTTGTTGTTGTTGTAATAAATGTAAGATGTTAACATGAGGGGATCCCGGGTGAAATATTTCCATTGGTGTTATCTTTTGCAACTTTTCTGTCAGTCTAAAAATCCAAAACAAAGGTTTTGGTAGTGGTGGTAGTTGTTTTTGAGACAGAGTCTCACCCTGTCACCAAGGCTAAAGTGCAGTGGCGTGATCTCGGCTCACTGCAACCTCCGCCTCCCAGGTTCAAGCAATTCTCCTGTCTCAGCCTCCCAAGTAGCTGGGACTACAGGTGGCGCTACCACACCCAGCTAATTTTTGTATTTTGGGTAGAAACAGGGTTTCACCATATGGGTCAGGCTGGTCTCAAACCCCTGACCTCAGGTGATCCACTCACCTTGGCCTCCCAAAGTGCTGGGATTACAGGTGTGAGCCACCGCACCCAGCCTTTTCTTTCTTAATGCCTTTTGTGAAAACTGTCAAGAGACCCCATCTTAAAAAAAAAAAAAAAAAAATCAGCTGGGCGTGGTGGCACACAGCTATAGTCCCAGCTACTTGGAAGGCTGAGGCAGGAGGATCGCTTGAGCCCAGGAGGTAGAGGCTGCAGTGAGCCAGGATCAGCCACTGCACTCCAGTGTGGGTGACACAGCAAGCCGCTGTGTCCAGAAAATAAATAAAATATTCTTCACATTGATCCATAAATGTTGTGGCGCCACCCACTAGGCCAGTGCCTCACTGGCCTCACCGTAATCTGGGCCCTAGGCCCTATTCTCAGTATCCCCCCTTTTTTTTTGAGATGGAATTTCACTCTTGGTGTCCAGGCTGGAGTGCAGCAAGTTGATCTTGGCTCACTACAACCTCCACCTCCTGGGTTCGAGCGATTCTCCTGCCTCAGCCTCCGGAGTAGCTGGGATTACAGGCGTGTGCCACCGTGCCCGGCTAATTTTGTGTTTTTAGTAGAGATGGTTTTCTCCATGTTGGTCAGGCTGGTTTCGAACTCCCAGCCTCGGGTGACCCACCCACGTGGGCCTCCCAAAGTGCTGGGATTAGACGTGTGAGCTACTATGCCCGGCCTAACATCCCCCATATTCGTGTCCCGAACGGAGGCCCATACAGTCCCAGGCTACAATCCCCTGTCCTTTACCAGTGGCAATGAGCTCCAGCTGGTCGCTGGGCGGGGACCAGCGGCTTCCGTTCTGGTAGGAGCAGCGGTAGCGTCCAGCGTCACTTTGCTTCATGGCTGGGATGAGGAGGACCGCCTGATCCCGGTAGCTGTTGGAACTCAGCTTCTCCAGGCGGTACAGGTCCACACCCGGAGGTCCCTGGCACCGGAGGGTCACTGGCTTCTCCAGAGGCACCAGGGAGCTGGGCACAGCCTGCAGGGAGGGCTTGGGGAGTGGTCCTGGAAGAGGAGCAGAGCTGGGTCAGCCTCCCTGCAGACCTCGCCTGGAACCCACTTCCCCCACCTGCTGGTGGATCCCACAGGAGGGAAGGACTCACCGCTCTGTGCTTGCACATGCCCCAGACACAGCCCTGAGGAGAGAAGAAAGAGACTAGAGGCCAGGACTGACTTTTATAAACACTGCTGCCTGCTGGGTGCGGCGACAAGACATTTGCATGCCTGTGCTTTATTCTCTCCTAATCACTTATTTCTTCAAAAGACACACAGGCATGTAATTTGAGTGAGAGAAGCCAGTCAGAAAAAGCCACATTGTTTACGATGTCATTTATATGAAATATCCAGAAGGGGTAAATCTACAGAAGACAGAGACACATGGCTGGGGGTGGTCGGGAGAGCGAGGACGAGAAGTGACTGCTGGACGGCCGTGGGGTTCCTGGGAGGTGCCATAATGTTTTGCAGATAGACGGGGTGGTGGTGAACAACACTGAATGCACCAAGTGTCAGATAAAGCAGACCTTCCATTCTGTTCATTTCACCACAGTTACAACTGTTTTAGGGCCAGGCACAGTGGCTTGCACCTGTAATCCCAGCACTTTGGGAGGCCAAGGAGGCTAAAGCACATAAGGTCAGGGGTTGGAGACCAGGCTGGGCAACATAGTGAGACCTGATTTCTACCAAGAAAAAGAAAAAAAAAAAAAATTAGCCAGGCATGGTGCTATGTGCCTCTGGTCCAAGCTACTTGGAGTGGCTGAGGTGGAAGGATTCCTTGAGCCCAGGAGGTCAAGCTTGCAGGGAGCCAAGATGGTGCCCACTGCACTCCAGCCTGGACAACGCTGTGAGCCCCGATCTCAAAAAGCAGATCTTTTGAAAGTCAAGCCGAGATTGCTTGCCCATCCTGACTGGCTCCTACCATTGCCCCTGCCCTGCATACATTTCTTACTAGTTATATTGTTCCTTTTGCATTTTTTTACATCTTCATGGTTCTAGAAAAAAGTAGGCATACTGCTGTCTGTGTTCATTAGAGTCAGGAACTGCACACTGCCGTCCTCAGTGGGTGTGAGGAATGCACACTACTGTCTGTGTTCATTAGAGTCAGGCATTGCACACTGCCGTCCTCAGTGGGTGTGAGGAATGCACACTACTGTCTGTGTTCATTAGAGTCAGGCATTGCACACTGCCGTCCTCAGTGGGTGTGAGGAATGCACACTGCTGTCTCTGTTCATTAGAGTCAGGCACTGCACACTGCCGTCCTCAGTGGGTGTGAGGAATGCACACTGCTGTCTCTGTTCATTAGAGTCAGGAACTGCACACTGCCGTCCTCAGTGGGTGTGAGGAATGCACACTACTGTCTGTGTTCATTAGAGTCAGGAACTGCACACGGCCGTCCTCAGTGGGTGTGAGGAATGCACACTACTGTCTGTGTTCATTAGAGTCAGGAGCTGCACACTGCCGTCCTCAGTGGGTGTGAGGGATGCACACTACTGTCTGTGTTCATTAGAGTCAGGAACTGCACACTGCCGTCCTCAGTGGGTGTGAGGGATGCACACTACTGTCTGTGTTCATTAGAGTCAGGAACTGCACACTGCCGTCCTCAGTGGGTGTGAGGGATGCACACTACCGTCTGTGTTCATTAGAGTCAGGAACTGCACACTGCCGTCCTCAGTGGGTGTGAGGAATGCACACTGCTGTCTGTGTTCATTAGAGTCAGGAACTGCACACTGCCGTCCTCAGTGGGTGTGAGGGATGCACACTGCTGTCTCTGTTCATTAGAGTCAGGCACTGCACACTGCCGTCCTCAGTGGGTGTGAGGAATGCACACTACTGTCTGTGTTCATTAGAGTCAGGCACTGCACACTGCCGTCCTCAGTGGGTGTGAGGAATGCACACTGCTGTCTGTGTTCATTAGAGTCAGGAACTGCACACTGCCGTCCTCAGTGGGTGTGAGTAATGCACACTACTGTCTCTGTTCATTAGAGTCAGGAACTGCACACTGCCGTCCTCAGTGGGTGTGAGGAATGCACACTACTGTCTGTTCATTAGAGTCAGGAACTGCACGCTGCCGTCCTCAGTGGGTGTGAGGAATGCACACTACTGTCTGTGTTCATTAGAGTCAGGAACTGCACACTGCCGTCCTCAGTGGGTGTGAGGAATGCACACTGCTGTCTGTGTTCATTAGAGTCAGGAACTGCACACTGCCGTCCTCAGTGGGTGTGAGGGATGCACACTACTGTCTGTGTTCATTAGAGTCAGGAACTGCACACTGCCGTCCTCAGTGGGTGTGAGGGATGCACACTACTGTCTGTGTTCATTAGAGTCAGGAACTGCACACTGCCGTCCTCAGTGGGTGTGAGGGATGCACACTACCGTCTGTGTTCATTAGAGTCAGGAACTGCACACTGCCGTCCTCAGTGGGTGTGAGGAATGCACACTGCTGTCTGTGTTCATTAGAGTCAGGAACTGCACACTGCCGTCCTCAGTGGGTGTGAGGGATGCACACTGCTGTCTCTGTTCATTAGAGTCAGGCACTGCACACTGCCGTCCTCAGTGGGTGTGAGGAATGCACACTACTGTCTGTGTTCATTAGAGTCAGGCACTGCACACTGCCGTCCTCAGTGGGTGTGAGGAATGCACACTGCTGTCTGTGTTCATTAGAGTCAGGAACTGCACACTGCCGTCCTCAGTGGGTGTGAGTAATGCACACTACTGTCTCTGTTCATTAGAGTCAGGAACTGCACACTGCCGTCCTCAGTGGGTGTGAGGAATGCACACTACTGTCTGTTCATTAGAGTCAGGAACTGCACGCTGCCGTCCTCAGTGGGTGTGAGGAATGCACACTACTGTCTGTGTTCATTAGAGTCAGGAACTGCACGCTGCCGTCCTCAGTGGGTGTGAGGGATGCACACTGCTGTCTGTGTCCATTAGAGTCAGGCATTGCACGCTGCCGTCCTCAGTGGGTGTGAGGGATGCACACTACTGTCTGTGTTCATTAGAGTCAGGAACTGCACACTGCCGTCCTCAGTGGGTGTGAAGGATGCACACTACTGTCTGTGTTCATTAGAGTCAGGCACTGCACACTGCCGTCCTCAGTGGGTGTGAGGGATGCATACTACTGTGTTCATTAGAGTCAGACATTGCACACTGCCGTCCTCAGTGGTGTGAGGGATGCACACTGCTGTCTGTGTTCATTAGAGTCAGGAACTGCACACTGCCGTCCTCAGTGGGTGTGAGGAATGCACACTACTGTCTGTGTTCATTAGAGTCAGGAACTGCACACTGCCGTCCTCAGTGGGTGTGAGGGATGCACACTACTGTCTGTGTTCATTAGAGTCAGACATTGCACACTGCCGTCCTCAGTGGGTGTGAGGGATGCACACTGCTGTCTGTGTTCATTAGAGTCAGGAACTGCACACTGCCGTCCTCAGTGGGTGTGAGGGATGCACACTGCTGTCTGTGTTCATTAGAGTCAGGAACTGCACACTGCCGTCCTCAGTGGGTGTGAGGAATGCACACTACTGTCTGTGTTCATTAGAGTCAGGAACTGCACACTGCCGTCCTCAGTGGGTGTGAGGAATGCACACTACTGTCTGTGTTCATTAGAGTCAGGAACTGCACACTGCCGTCCTCAGTGGGTGTGAGGGATGCACACTACTGTCTGTTCATTAGAGTCAGGAACTGCACACTGCCGTCCTCAGTGGGTGTGAGGGATGCACACTACTGTCTGTGTTCATTAGAGTCAGGAACTGCACACTGCCGTCCTCAGTGGGTGTGAGGGATGCACACTACTGTCTGTGTTCATTAGAGTCAGGCACTGCACACTGCCGTCCTCAGTGGGTGTGAGGAGTGTGACCTCAGACATTGCCGTCCCTTCATCTCCTCCCTCCGTCTCCCAGTATTAAACAGTATCCAGCACGTGCACAATGAGACGCGTTTGTGTAGACAGTTATTGTGAATAGTATTGCATGTCGTATATCATGGTCTTTCTTTTATTGTACATGCAGTACATGCAGTAGAACCCCACACTGGCCAGGTGCGGTGGCTCACGCCTGTAATCCCAGCACTTTAGGAGGCCAGGGCGGGTGGATCACGAGGTCAAGAGATTGAGACCATCCTGACTAACATAGTGAAACCCGTCTTACTAAAAATACAAAAAAAAAAAAAATTAGCTGGGTGTGGTGGTGCATGCCTGTAGTCCCAGCTACTCGGGAGGCTGAGGCAGGAGAATTGCTTGAACCCGGGAGGCAGAGGTTGCAGTGAGCCGGGGTCGCACCACTGCACTCCAGCCTGGCGCCTGGTGACAGAGTGAGATTCTGTCTCAAAAAAAAAAAAAAAAAAAGTGGGAGCTGAACACTGAGAACACATGGACACATAGATGGATGACAAGCAAGCCCCTCCTTGAAGGTAGAGGGTGGAAGGAGGGAGAGGATCAAGAAACTTCCTATCAGGAGGTGGGGCGCAGTGGCTCACACCTGCAATCCCAGCACTTTGGGAGGCTGAGGCAGGCAGATCACCTGAGGTCAGGAGTTCAAGACCAGCCTAGCCAACATGATGAAACACTGTCTCTACTAAAAATAAAACAATTGGCCTGTTGTGGTGGATTCCTGTAATCCCAGCTACTTTGGAGGCTGAGGCAGGAGAATCGTCTGAACCAGAAGGCAGAGACTGCAGTGAGCCAACTCCACACCACTGTACTTCAGCCTGGGCAATGAAGCAAGACTCCATCGCAAAAAAAAAAAAAAAGCATTGCCTGTCAGGCACTACACTCACTACCTAGTTGGTGAAATAACATGTATGCCAAGCTCTTGGACATGCAATTTACCCACATAACACACCTGCACATGTACCCCTGAACCTGTAAGAAATGTTAGCGGCTGGGCGCAGTGGCTCACGCCTGTAATCCCAGCACTTTGGGAGGCTGACGTGTCAGGAGTTCCAGACCAGCCTAACTAACATGATGAAACCCCTTCTCTACTAAAAATACAAAAATTAGCTGGGTGTAGTGGCGGGTGCCTGTAATCCCAGCTACTCGGGAGGCTGAGGCAAGAGAATTGCTTGAACCCAGGAGGCAAAGGCTGCACTGAGCTGACATCACGCCGTTGCACTCCAGCCTGGGCAACAGAGCGAGACTTTGTGTCCAAATAAATAAATAAATAAATAAATGAGTGTGGAATACTACTCAGCCGTTAAAAGGAATGAAATAATGTCTTTTGCTGCAAATTGCATGGAGCTAGAAGGTATTATTCTAAGTGAAGTAACGCAGGAGTGGAAAACCAAAATCCGTATGTTCTCACTTACCAGTGGGAGCTACGCTGTGGGTATGCAAAGGCATAGAGTACTGTGACTGACTTTAGAGGCTCAGAAGGAGAAGGGCAGATGGGAGGCTAGGGATAAAAAACCACACCGTAGGTACAATGTCCTCTACTCAGGTGACAGGTGCACTGACATCTCAGAATTCACTATATAATTCAATCCATGTAACCAAAACTACTTGTATTCCTGAAGCTACTGAAGCAAAAACGAAGCCAGACACTGTGGCTCACACCTGTAACCCCAGGAGTTCAAGACCAGCCTGGGCAACATAGCGAGATCCTGTAACTACGAAAATTAGCCAGGCGTGATGGTATGCAGCTGGAGTTCCAGCTACTCAGGAGATAGAGGGGGAGGGATTGCTTGAGCCTGGGAGGTGGAGGTTGCAGTGAGCCATGATCGTGCCACTGCACTCCAGCCTGGGTGACAAAAGTGAGACCCTGTCTCAAATCAAATTACATAAAAATTAAAATACTATGTCCATGTATGAATGATGAGAGGTTGTTTATTGTCACAGTTTACCCTCTCCAGTAACACAACCATCTCCTTCCTGCTTAGCCTCTTGGAGACGCTGTCCCGCTAGTGGTCAAATTCTCCTGAAGAAATAAGGCAATAATGCATTCGACGTGCCTAATTTTAGTAGGTACGGGGGTCTCACTATGTTGCCCACCAGGCTGGTCTCGAGCAATCCACCCACCTCTGCCTCCCAAAGTATTGGGGTTACAGGTGTGAGCCACGGTGTCTGGCTTCCACAGTGAGGAATAGGCAGCAGAAATGCATTTGACCCATCACCCATCCTTCAAGAGACTCTTACTCCACTACTATAGGGGATACTGACAAATTCAGCCCATAACCTTGTCCTGATATCAAGTCCACATTTTTTTTTTTTTGAGACCGAGTTTCGCTCTTGTTGCCCAGGCTGGAGTGCAATGGCGCATTCTCAGCTCCCCACAACCTCCGCCTCCTGGTTTCAAGTGATTCTCCTGCCTCAGCCTCCAGAGTAGCTAGGATTACAGGTATGTACCGGCATGTCTGGCTAACTTTGTATTTCTAGTAGAAACAGGGTTTCTCCATGTTGGTCAGGCTGGTCTTGAACTCCCAAGCTCAGGTGATCCACCCACCTCACCCTCCCAAAGTGCTGGGATTACGGGTGACAGCCACCACGCCCGGCCATTTTTTTTTTTTTTTTTTTTTTTTTGAGACCGAGTCTCTCTCTTGTGCAGGCTGGAGTGCAGTGGTGTGATCTCAACTCACTACAACTTCTGCTTCCCAGGTTCAAGTGATTCTCCTGCCTCAGCCCCCAGAGTAGCTGGGATAACAGGCACCTGCTATCATTCCTGGCTAATTTTTGTATTTTTGTAGAGACAGGGTTTCCCCATGTTAACCAGGCTGGTCTCGAACTCCTGACCTCTGGTTATCCACCCACCTCAGCCCCCCCAAAATGTTGAGATTACAGGCATGAGCCACCGTGCCCGGCCCACATTTTTTTTAAAAGGGGAACTGCAGTGTAGTGGAACAAAGCTGTGACCAACAGTAGGATATCTCTGGTCATTTACTGACCCAGCCATGAATAAACTGGAATCACTCATACAAAACACTCCACTTTGCTGGCCCCTCATTTCCCCACCCAGCAAACCAAGGGGCTCTCATAGGTCCTTTTTTGTCCTGAAATTCATTACTGATACAAATTCTTTTTTTTCTTTCTTTTTGAGACGGAGTCTCGCTCTGTTGTCAGGCTGGAGTGCAGTGAGATGATACTGGCTCACTACAACCTCTGCCTCCCGTGTTCAAACAATTCTCCTGCCTCAGCCTCCGGAGTAGCTGGGACTGCAGGCACACGCCACCACACACAGCTAATTTTTGTATTTTTTAGTAAAGGTGTGGTTTCACCATGTTGGCCAGGATGGTCTTAATCTCTCGACCTTGTGATCGCCCACCTCAGCCTCCCAAAGTGCTGGGATTACGGGCATGAACCACCGCCCCGGCCACAAATTCTTAAAAAAAATCCTTTGGCTGGCAGTCCATGCCTGCCCATCAGTTCCCAGATCCACCCTCAGGACTCACCAAGACAGAAGAGGGCGGTCAGGGATGGAGACATGGTTCCTCGGCCCTGTCCTGAGCTCTGTGGCCAGGGAGGGAAGTGGTGGGAGTCGGGGGCACAGGCTCAGGATGTGATGAGGATGAAGAATGCCCTCCTCCCTTCCTTCACCAGCCCCGGCCTTTCCTAATTGAGGCTCATCGAGCTGTAGCCGGCTCCTCAGTACTGTGACTTGCACACAAGCTCCAAGGAGGCTCGCTTATCTCCACCGGCCAGCCTGGCTCTGCACCACTCGTCTGCCCACTGGGGCCTGGGCTGTCCTCCCATGTTCCCATAAAGTCTCTGATGGTCGCTAGGAAAATGTACATCAGAACCACAGTGAGATACGATTTCACACTTTTAAATGGATAATAGCAAACGTGGCTGAGCGTGCAGAGAAACTGGAATGCTCGTGCATTGCTGGTGGGGATGTGACATGGTGCTGCTGCTATGGAAAACAGGTTAGCAGCGCCTCCAAAAGTTAAACGTGGGGTTGCCATAAAACCCAGCAATTCCACTTCTGGGTATACACCTAAAAGGATTGAAAACAGGGTCTTGGGCCGGGTGTGGTGGCTCACACCTATAATCCCAGCACTTTGGAAGGCCAAGGCGGGCAGATCATCTGAGGTCAGGAGTTTGAGACCAGCCTGACCAACATGTTGAAATCCTGTCTCTACTAAAAATACAAAATTAACCAGGTGTGGTGGTGGGCGCCTGTAATCCCAGCTACTCAGGAGTCTGAGGCAGGAGAATCACTTGAACCTGGGAGGCAGGTTGTGGTGAGCTGAGACCGTACCATTGCACGCCAGCCTGCGTAACAAGATCAAAACTCCATCTCAAAAAAAAATTTATTTACTTATTTTTGTAGAGATGGATTTCACTATGTCACCCAGGCTGGTCTTGAACTGCTGGGCTCAAGCAATGTGCCCACCTCAGCCTCCCAAAGTGCTGGGATTACAGGTGTGAGCCACTGAGCCTGGCCCCACTGGGTTTCTTTTTTTTTTTAATTGCACTTTACATTTGGGGGTACATGTGAAGAACATGCAAGATTGTTGCATAGGTACACACATGGCAGTGTGATTTGCTGCCTTCCTCCCCATCACCTATATCTGGCATTTATCCCCAAGCTATCTCTCCCCAACTCTCCACCCCCCACTGTCCCTCCCCTATTTCCCCCCGACAGACCCCAGTGTGTGATGCTCCCTTCCCTGTGTCCTTGTGTTCTCATTGTTCAACACCCGCCTGAGTGAGAACATGTGATGTTTGATTTTCTGTTCTTGTGTCAGTTTGCTGAGAATGATGGTTTCCAGGTTCATCCATGTCCCTACAAAGGACACGAGCTCATCCTTTTTGATGGCTGCATGATATTCCATGGTGTATATGTGCCACATTTTCCCAGTCCAGTCTGTCATCGATGGGCATTTGGGTTGATTCCAGGTCTTTGCTATTGTAAACAGTGCTGCAATGAACATTCGTGTCCTTATAGTAGAACGATTTATAGTCCTTTGGATATATACCCAGTAATGGGATTGCTGGGTCAAATGGAATTTCTATTTCTGGGTCCTTGAGGAATCGCCACCCTGTCTTCCACAATGGTTGAACTAGTTTACACTCCCACCAACAGTGTAAAAGTGTTCCTATTTCTCCATGTCCTCTCCAGCATCTGTTGTCTCCAGATGTTTTAATGATCACCATTCTAACTGGCATGAGATGGTATCTCAATGTGGTTTTGATTTGCATTTCTCTAATGACCAGTGATGAACATTTTTTCATATGTTTGTTGGCCTCATGTATGTCTTCTTTTCTACAGTGTCTGTTCATATCCTTCACCCGCTTTTGAATGGGCTTGTTTTTTTCTTGTAAATCTGTTTGAGTTCTTTGTAGATTCTGGATATCAGCCCTTTGTCAGATGGGTAAACTGCAAAAAGTTTTTCCCATTCTGTTGGTTGCCGATTCACTCTAATGACTGTTTCTTTTGCTGTGCAGAAGCTGTGGAGTTTTATTAGGTCCCATTTGTCTATTTTGGCTTTTGTTGCCAATGCTTTTGGTGTTCTGGTCATGAAGTCCTTGCCTACATCTATGGCCTGAATAGTTTTACCTAGATTTTCTTCTAGGGTTTTTTTAAAGACACATAAAAAGAATCAAATGTGACAGTTAAGGTCAAGTCGATCACCCAACGCCAGAAATCGGGGTGCTCCTGACATCTGGTGGGTTGAAGCCAGAACACCATTCAACATTCTGAAATCACAGGACGGCCCCGGTGCCACGTGTGGGTGGGAAGGATGCACAGATGTTGGTGTTTAGGAAGAGTGTCATTACTTCTCTCCCATAAGAGGAACTTAGAGCGAGAAAATGATATTCTTAGGGCCTCTCCCGTGAGGCTCCAATCGTGTTGCCGTGGCAGAGGCTGCCAGACTTGTTTTTCCCTTGAGATGGTGTCAACATGGTGTCAATGTCGCCCTGGGGTGCCACTTGGGTGGTTTGGGTATGTGCTCAGCAGCCGCCAGCTGGACCCGTCTTGTGCCTTGCAGTTCATGGGCTGTGTTTATGCCCCTGGTTCCTTCACGGGCACCTTGGGAGCTTTGTTGCCTCTGAATCAACACCAGGCAGGGTCTCACCATGAGACTGTGTGCTGTGAAGCTGGAAATCAAGGCCACACTCTGCTACAGCAGCAACCTGAGTGGGAAGGCAGGAAGGCGCCGCCGTCTTTAGAGTTTCTCTTTTGACTTTACTCGACGTGAATGAAGACAGAGCACTTTCACACTGCACAGCAGGAGGTCCAGAAAGCCTCCTGGAGATCGGGAGGGGGTGATGCAGCAGACAGCTGTGGCTCATGACGCCCTCACCTCTGCCTCCCTCTCCCTCCTTCTCCCTCCCCCATTTCTGAACGCACATCCATCACCAACCATAGGTTCCTGTTTGGAGTTTACTGGCAGGAAAGAAAAAAAGGAAAGCCGGCTTTCTACTAAAAACCACTTCCTTTGACCATTTCTCAAACTCAACTCTAGGAGGGCCACACATCGCCATCCTCCGTCCCAGGGAACTGGGTGTTTTTGGGGTGCTCAGGTGTATCAGGGACCCAGTCGGTTGCCACTGAATGTACATATGGGGCCAGCCGCAGTGACGCCAAAGGGGGGGATATTGAAAACATCTTATAGCTGGGAGCAGTGGCTCATGCATGTAATCCCAGCTCTTTGGGAGGCGTAGGTGGGTGGATCACCTGAGGTCAGGAGTTCAAGACCAGCCTAACCAACATGGTAAAACCCCGTCTCTACTAAAAATACAAAAATTAGCTGGGCCTGGTGGAGCATGCCTGTAGTCCCAGCTACTCGGGAGGCTGAGGCAGAATCACTTGTACCTGGGAGGCAGAGGTTCCAGTGAGCTGAGACCCTGCCACTGCACTCCACTCTGGCCATGGAGCAAGACTCCCTCTAAAAAAAGAAAGAAAAAAAAAATCCTACAGCGGGCAGGACAAGATGCTGGAGGAAGGGGCTGTGTGCAAATATTAACCCTTTGATTGCTGGGTCCCTAGCGATAGCAGGTGGATGGTTCTTAGCTGTAGCTATTTACCAACTGGCACGGGAACACACCAGTACTGTACCCCAGGCTGCCTAAGCCCCACACGGCACCTGGTGTCAAGGCAGGTTGCGGTGCTGTGTGGGGCTTAGGCAGCCTGGGTGCAGGGTGTTTCTCAAAGTGCATGTCAGGAATGTGGAGCCCTGGACCCCTCCCAAGACCTAGGGAACCAGAATCTTACAGGTGTGACCCCCGGAATCTGCATGTTTGTTTTTTATTTTTGAGATGGAGTCTCGCTCAGTCATTCAGGCTGGAGTGCAGTGGTGCGATCTTGGTTCATTGCAACCTCTGCCCTCTGGGTTCAAGCAATTTTGCCTCAGCTCACCTAGTAGCTGGCATTACAGGCATGCACCACGCCTGGCCAGTGCTCTATACTTTTTATCACAATTTAAAAAAGGAAAGAGAGTGCTTGGGTGAGCCCTACGCACATTATTTAGAGAACCAGAGGTTTTGAGATTATCCTCAGGGCCCCCATCTGATGGGAGTGTTTCTCTAACTTGCTTTTCCATGATCTCCCAGTAAGAAATCCATACTACACACACACACACACACTCTCCTGCTGGGGGCCTAGGGTAGTCTCCTGACTCCCCGCTCCTGGTATTCACTCCCTGGAAGGTCCCCTCCTCTTCGGCTGAGCCTATAACTTGCTCCCTAGCAAGAGCATACAGCAAGCTCACACGCATAGTTGTTGGTGGGATTCTGTTTCTCCCAGTTGTTAGATGAGTCTCAGTTCCTCCCTGGCTACTCCACAGGGCCGCCCACCATGGCAGCTAGCTCTATCACAGCCAGCCATCCAGCAGGCAAGACAGAGGGCTGGCAGGGAGTTATAGCATCACAGAGCTCAGGTGGTTTTGTTGGTTTTGCCATGGAGTCTGGGTTGAAGTGCAGTGGCACGACTGCTGCTCACTGCAACCTCTGCCCCCGACTTCAAGTGATTCTCCTGCCTCAGCTGGGATTACAGGCGTGCACCACCACATCCGGCTAATTTTTGTATTTTCACTAGAGACAGCATTTCCCCCTCTTGATCAGGCTGGTCTCGAACTCTAGACCTGAGGTGATCCGCCTGCCTCAGCCTTCCACGGCACTGGGATTACAGGTGTGAGCCACCATGCCCAGCCCTACTTCTATTTTTCTACAGCTTCAGTAAGTCTTTCATTTCCCCTCCAGTCCTCCCTCCCCGGGGCTGGTGGCATCACGGCCCGCACCACTCTGCTGTGGGCTGAGCGGTAGTTCTGTGTATTGTAGGCTACTGAGCAGCTTCCTTGGCCTCCCCAATATCCCAAAGAAAAATACTGGAAAACTCTTTGTATCCCAATGACTGAGCTTTTTAGTGCCTTCTTCAGTTCTGCACCTAAGCCCAGCGCCCCTTCAGCTCACCCGACCTCCACCCAGTTTCTAACACATCAGTCTTGTAAGAGCCCCAGACTTAAGTGACTATCGCCTGTGAAAGGGGTAAGAGGAGTTTTCATCTCTAAAAAGTCTGAACTTCTGCATGGCCTGGTGCCCTGGTGATAACCTGATGTCTTGTGTCCCTAAAAGGAATAAATCCATGAGTTGTCTTTGTTCAGCGCATGGACGTTCCCGCGTACACAGAGGAAAAAATAAAACCTACGACTCTGCTGCATTTTTTTTTAAATGAGCAAGTTTCAGAGTCTGCAGTTTGGATGAGAACTGACAGGAAGGCGGGAGCCCCAGGCACTCCCAGGTCCTTGCAGCAGCTGGTGGAGTTCCCAGTCCACTCCAGGCAGAGCTTGACCTCGGATGACACGTGCTCTCTGGCCGGGATCTGGCACAGGAAGCCCTCAGCAAGCACCCCTGGCAAGGGCTGTGCACAGCCAACGGCCAGACAACAGCGTGCCACACCACGCCATCACAGGAGGGAGCAGCTGTTCTGAGCACCTCACCGCTGGAGAAACCAAGGCTCAAGAGAGGACCATGCGTGTACAACGTCCCACAGGGACCCAGGAATCCACCGAGTGTCAGACACCCTGCCCATGCTCTTCACAGAGCACCTTGGAGCCCACCCCCATGGGCACCGCTGGCTCTCCTGACATCGCCCACAAGCGCACAGAGACTGTTCCTCCTCAGCCGTACCCAGTTTAGATTCCCAGAGGAAGTATCAGATGGCCCTGCTCCCCTGCTGGCAGCAGAGCACACGGGACCAGCCAGAGCCCAGGGCAGTGCCCACCTGCAGGCCAGTCCACCGCGACCAGCAGTGCCCCCTAGAGGATGCTTCGGTTGTGGCAGCCGGCAATCCTGGGTCTCCCGGCTCAGGTGGTGCCAACACCGCCCCCTAGAGGATGCTGTGGGTGTGGCGGACAGCGGTGCTCGGTCTCGTGGCTCCATCCTGGAGCCTGTCTTCATCCTCGCTTTCAAATCTCCTTCCGAGGTTATCTGGGAAGGGGCTGCTCCCTCACAGAGGACACATGGGACGCCTCCAAGCCCACCAGGCGCGCACTTTCAGCCCAAAGCCGCCGGGCCACCTCCTCATCCTCAGCCTCGGGGGCTGGGGCCTTCTGTTTGAGTCCATCAAAGTACTTTCCGGAAACATCCGCCAGTTCCTCCGCCACGGCCAGGTATGTACTGGGCTGGGCAGCCAGCTCGGGGCTCTTGACCAGCAGCCAGAAGATGGGTCCTGCAATCAGCCCACACACACTCAGAAGTCAGGAAGCCCCACTCCCCCATCAGGGAGCTCCAGGCCCCTGGAGTCCCACAGAGCCCTCCTCCAGCCCCTTACCCTTGGCTCCCATCTGCAGTTCCCTTCCCTGGTACCGCCCTGGCAAATCCCTCCCGACCAGGGGTCACGCCAAAAGCTGCCTCCCTAAGAAGCCTTCCTGGCTTTGCCCGGGAAAATGAAAGCTCTCCTCCTTGGTCAGCCCCAGTATTCACCCTACCCCATTTCTCCTTAAATGCACCTGGCACCAGCCTCAGGTTAATTTTTGTTTCTTTTTTTTTTTTGGAACAGAAGCAGAAGAGAAGGGAAGCAGAGGGGAAAGGAAGCCGAAGTGGATAGGAAGGTGAAGGGAAGTACCAGGGAATGGAAAGGGGAGGGGGAGGGGGAGGGGACCGCAGGTGAAGGGAGTGGGAAGGGAAGGGAAAGGCTGCAACTGTTTATACAGCCTATTCTCTGGGTGGGTCACGGTGCTGGCCCTTTTCAGGAAGGCCTCGTCTCTGCAGATGAAGAAAGAGGCTGGTCGGGGGGGGGGGGGGGGGGGAGGTTACACCATTTCCCCAGGAGACACGGCTGGTGTGGGGTGAAGCTGGAGCTAACCCGAGCACAGCCTGACTCCAGGAGTCAGTTCCACGGCCTCTTCCTCTGAGACATGGTTTTCTCATCAGCCAGCAGCGCTCTGCCTGCTTCCTGGGGCTGTTGGAGGGTGGCAGGCCACATCAACACAGGAAAGGGACTCAACCTCTCTGCCTCGTATGATGCAGGGGAGGAGCAGGTATGAGGCCCCAGGGACCGTCTCTGAGGGAGGGTCCTGGGCCCTGGGGTGGAGGGCTCAGTGCAGAGACCCCAGGCTGGGAGGGGACTCACCGAGCGTGGTGCTGGAGAAGGTGGAGCCATGGATGCCCGTGTGTCTGCCCAGCTCTGTCCTGGCCACACCGGGGTGCAGGGCATTGACAGTCACGCCAGAGCCTGGGGAAAAAGAGAAGACTGAGGGAGGGGTCCTTACCTGGAAGGCTGTGGCAGCCCACACTCAGCTCTGGGGCTTCCTATAGTCAAACCCCATCGTCGCTCTTGCGCTGAAATCTTAGTAAGGTGGTCTTATCTTGCAGAGCAGCTCTGCCACGTGGCGCCTGGGGGCAGAGATTTCCTGGAGGGCTTGATAGACCCAGAACACCAGGCTCACCCAGGAGTCTGAATCAGTGGGTGGGGCTGGGATCTGAGACCAGCTCCCAGTGGGGTTGGCACTGCTGGTCCACAGACCATCTTTCAGAGGCAAGGGCCCAGGG
The DNA here is from genome assembly GCF_049354715.1 of Callithrix jacchus. Lineage (NCBI taxonomy): Eukaryota > Metazoa > Chordata > Mammalia > Primates > Cebidae > Callithrix > Callithrix jacchus. Next base: position 47,921,812 of record NC_133523.1, read on the forward strand.
CAGATTTCTCAGCGGACGCTGCGGGCTTTGAGGCACTGCTGGTCCACAGACCATCTTTCAGAGGCAAGGGCCCAGGGCAGATTTCTCAGCGGATGCTGCGGGCTTTGAGGGGTGAGGGGCTGTCCTGTGTGCTGCAGGACACTGAACAGCATGTGGGCCTTTACCCTCCAGATGCCCAGAGCAATCTCTCCCCGACCCAGCTGTGGTTACTGTGCCTCCAGGTATGACAATTCCAGGCCAGAAGTGCTCCTGGCTGAGACTCACTGGCTGGAGCCAGAAGGCTGGGCTGCCTACCGAATGCAGGGAAGGACACTGATCCAGGCAGACTAGGCCACCTGGAATGAATGAACAATCATCAGAACAACGATCGATTAGTTACGTCTGCTTCAGGCACCAGAAGCAGGCAGGGTGGTCCCTATGCTCTGTTTTAGCCCACTCTGTTCTAGAGCCACAGCCTGGCCTCCGCCCAGCCCAGGATCACCGAAGGGCTGCTCTGGGCTCAAAGTAAAGAGGGAGGCCGAGCCTAGCGCCCCATACCTTGCAGCCGCCGGCTCAGCTCCTTGGTGAAGAGGACGACGGCCAGCTTGCTCTGGCTGTAGGCGGCTTTGGGGTCATACTTCCTCGTCTGCCAGTTCAGGTCATCAAAGTCTATGTGCCCAGCAATGTGGGCCAAGGACGAGAGGTTGATGATCCGGGAAGGGGCTGAGGCTTTCAGCTTGTCCAGCAGCAAGTTTGTCAAGAGAAAGTGGCCTGGGTTAAAGGGTGACAAGGTCACTTTTGGTCGGGCACGGTGGCTTACGCCTGTAATCCCAGCACTTCGGGAGGGGGAGGATGGCTTGAGCCCACGGTGTGGCCCCCTGCCCAGGACTCACCCAGGTGGTTAACGCCAAACTGCATCTCAAAGCCGTCCTCCGTGGTCCAGTGGGGGCACCGCATCACGGCCGCGTTGTTGACTAGAATGTCCACTCGCTCCTCCTCTAGAAGACGGGTGGGGAAGGAGACCTCAGGGTGAGGACAGACCCCGGCCTGAGGCACAGTAGAAACGTTCCGGAGCCCGTGAAGGTGGCCCCTGCTGGAAACAGGCTGTGCAGAAGCGGCCACATTAGGGTGAGGCCTAATCCAATGACTGGTGTCCGGTTTGTTTGTTTAGTGAGACAGTTTCACTCTTGTCACCCATGCCCGTAATCCCAGCTACTCAGGAGGCTGAGGCAGGAGAATCGCTTGAACACGCAAGGCGGAGATCATAGCCGAGATTACAGGCACATGCCACCACACCCAGCTAATTTATTTTTTTTGTAGCCATGGGGTTTTCACCATGTTGGTCAGGCTGGTCTCAAATTCCTGACCTCAGCTCATCTGCCCGCCTCGGCCTCCCAAAGTGCTGGAATTCTAGATGTGAGCCAGCACCCGGCCTGGTGACCTTACAGGAAGGGAAAACAGACGGAGACACGGACAAGAGAGGTGTGGGCGACTGCACTGGAAGTGGAGGAGGCTGGGAGGATTACAGCCCGGCTCACAGGAACACAGCCCCAGAGACACCCAGATTCCAACTGCTGGCTTCCAGAACGGTGAGGGAATGCGCTTCCGAGGGTGGAAGCCCCTGGGTTTGCGGTACACGGTTACAGCAGCCCCAGGACACACACACACCCTGCACACCTCCATGGAAGCCCTGGGACTCTTTCCTGCAGGTTCTCAGGCGCTGGTTTCATTCCCAAACCTGCCACCTCACTCGCACAAGCAACCACAGGGCACACAGACGGAGCCTCAGTTTCCACAGCACCTTCCTCCCTGTGCCACTGGGTTCAGGTTCCATAACGAAGTGCCAGTGCCACAGACAGGTGGGTGAAAACCTCAGACCCGGCCGGGCATGGTGGCTCACGCCTGTGATCCCAGCAGTTTGGGAGGGCGAGGCAGGTGGATCACCTGAGGTCAGGAGTTTGAGACCAGCATGGCCAACACAGTGAAGCCCCGTCTCTACCAAAAACACAAAATTAGCCGGGCATGGTGGCTCACGCCTGTGATCCCAGCAGTTTGGGAGGGCGAGGCAGGTGGATCACCTGAGGTCAGGAGTTTGAGACCAGCATGGCCAACACAGTGAAGCCCCGTCTCTACCAAAAACACAAAATTAGCCTGGCATGGTGGTGCACGCCTGTGATCCCAGCTACTACATTGGCTGAGGCAGGAGAATTTATGCTTGAACCCAGAAGGCAGAAGCTGCAGTGAGCCAAGATCACACCACTGCACTCCACCCTGGGTGACAGAGTGAGATTCCGTCTCAGGAAAAATAAAAACGTTACACCCACCTCTAAGGCATCACCCTCTCCCTGTTCTTTGTGATCTTACCACAGCGCCTCTCGCCTACTCCACAACATCCACAGTGCGCTCCCTCTTAATCCCCAAGGGCACAGGAGGGGACTCAACACGTGTGAATGAGTGAGCGCCTGCGCCTGCCTCCCTACAGCTGTGAGTGGCACGAGGACAGCTTTAGTTCATCTCACACCTCCAGCACCTGGGTCAGGTCTCAGATCACGTTTGCTAAATAAATGAGGTCCCACAACACCCCATTCTTCGTCCACTTACTGAGCAGGGCACATCGACTCTGACCAAGAAAGCTTTGGCCCTTTCCAGTGCCAGACAAGGAAACAAAGGGGTCGGGCACGGTGCTCATGCCTATAATCGACCAGCCTGGCCAAAACAGCAAAACCCATCTCTACTAAAAACACAAAAATCAGCTGCGCGTGGTGGTGGGCGCCTGTGAGCCCAGCTACTCGGAAGGCTGAGGCAGGAGAATTGCTCAAACTCAAGAGGTGGACGCTGCGGTGAGCAGAGATCACGCCACTGCACTCCAGCCTGGACAGCAGCAGCAAAACTCCATCTCAAAAATAAAATAATAATGTCTGATGTATTCTTGAGCCTATTTAAGATGAACAAGGATAGAAAAGCTATATGGTCACTGGTACTGAACTCCTGACCTCGAGGGATCCAACCACCTCAGCCTCCCAAAATGCTGGCATTACAAGCGTGAGCCACTGCGCCCAACCAGTCCTGTCGTCTTTGCACTGCAGTATTTTATAAATGCCCCATAACAGACACTTATTTCTTTAACCATGGTGGGGAAGACACTGGATCCATAAGCACTTAATAAGGCCGGGCGCGGTGGCTCAAGCCTGTAATCCCAGCAATTTGGGTGGATCAGTTGAGCCCAGGAGTTTGAGACCAGCCTGAGCAACATAGTGAAACCCAACTCTACAAAAAAAATTTTTTTAAAATTAGCTGTGTGTGGTGGCATAAGCCTGTACACCCAGCTACTTGGGAGGCTGAACTGGGAGGATCACTTGAGCCCAGCAGGTTGAGACTGCAGTGAGCCCTGACTGCACCTCCAGCCTGGGTGACAGAGCAAGACCCTGTCTCAAAAACAAAAAATTTAGCCAGGTTCGGTGGCTTCTATCTATAGCCCCAGCTACTCAGGAGGCTGAGGCAGGAGGATCGCTTGAGCCCAGGAGATCAAGGCTGCAGGGAGCTGTGTCTGTGCCACTGCACTCTAGCCTGGGTGACAGAGACAGACCCTGCCTCAAAAAAACTAATTATTCAGACCGGGTATGGTGGTTCATGCCTGAAATCCCAGCACTTCAGCACTTTGGGAGGCCAAGGCAGGAGGACCACCTGAGGTCAGGAATTTGAGAGTAGCCTGAACAACGTGGAGAAACCCCATCTCTACTAAAAATACAAGAAATTAGCTAGGTGTGGTGGCACATAACTGTAGTCCCAGCTACTCGGAAGGCTGAGGCAGGAGAATCACTTGAACCCAGGAGGCAGAGGTTGCAGTGAGCTGAGATCATGCCATTGCACTCCAGCCTGGGCAACAGAACAAGATTCCGTCTCAAAAATAGCTGGGCGCGGTGGCTCATGCCTGTAATCCTAGCACTTTGGGAGGCCGAGGTGGGTGGATCAGCAGAGGTCAGGAGTTCAAGACCAGCCTGGCCATCATGGTGAAACCCCATCTTTAAAAAAAAAATACATAATAAATAAAAAATGAAAATAGTCATAGCTTGCAGGCTGTACAAAAAAAAGGCAGCCACTGGATTTGGCCCCTGGGCCACAGTTCACCAAAACTAAGCTCTAAAGCTTACTCGGTTCATTCACTCCTCAGAGCCTGCCCCCGGGAGCCGCCCATCCAGACCTCATCGCACAAGGCCAATGTTCTCCTACCTTCACTGATCTTCGCTGCAAACTCCCTGATGGACTTGAGGGAGGCCAGGTCCAGGTGCCGGGCATTCACATGGTGATTGAGGGTCTCCCGGCGGATGGCTCTGGCCGCCGCCTCACACTTCTCCATGTCTCGGCAGGCCAGGATGACGTTGCCTCCTGAAAACCCGGGATAGAAAAAGGTTTATGTTAACAACCCACTCCTAGATACTGACCCTGGAGAAATGAAAACATTTTTACACAAAACACGTCTACACAAAAGCACATGCACCAATGTTCGCATGGCGTTCTTCACAGAAGCCAGAAGGTAGAAACCAATGTCCATCCGTGGGTAAAGAGATAACAACATGGTCCCTCAGAGGGGCAGAATATTACACAGCTGTGAAAAGGAGTGGAGCACTGACTCAGGCTACAGCAAGGAAGACCTCAGAAACTCTGCTCAGGAAGAGAAAGCAGACACAAGGCCACGTAGTGGACAATCCCATTTACAGGAATTCTGTTCACACGATTTCACGCATATGAAATGCCCAGAATAAGCAAATCCACAGAGAAAGAAAATAGATTATTGGTTTCCCAGGGCTGTGGGGAGAAGGAATTGCAGCTTGGTAGTTAAAAGCAACGTTTAACAAATGTTCTAGGGTTGATTTGAAAGACGGCTGCATCGCTGACTACACTAAACATCACCGAACTGGCCGGACACGGTGGCTCACACCTGTCATCCCAGCACTTTGGGAGGCTGAGGCAAGAGGATTGTTTTTCCTTTTTTTTCTTGAGACGGGGTCTCTCTCTCTGCTGTCCAGGCTGGAGTGCAGTGGTGCGATCTCGGCTCACTGCAACCTCCACCTCCAGGGTTCAAGTGATTCTCCTGCCTTAGCATCCTAAGTAGCTGGGGTTACAGGTGCCCACCACCTCACCCAGCTAATTTTTTTTGCATTTTAAGTAGAGACAGGGGTTTCACCATGTTAGCCCAGCTAGTCTCAAACTCCTGACCTCAGGTGATCGGCTCCTCAGCCTCCCAAACCGCTTGGGTTACAAATACCCGACAGCACCTAGCCTCCATTTTTTTGTTGTTGTTGTAAAATTACAATCACTTAAAATTTACTGTTTCAACACCCCCCTTTTCTTTCTTGGGAGTCAAAGTCACACTGCTGCTCAGGTTGGAATGCAGTGGTGCCATCCTAGCTCATTCAGCCTTGAAGTCCTGGGCTCAAGTGACCTGGGACTACAGGCACCATCTGGCTAATTTGGGGGTGGGGGGCGCAGAGAGATGGGGTCTTCCTATGTTGTCCAGGCTGGTCTGGAACTCCTGGCCTAAAGTGATTCTCCTGCATCAGCCTCCAAAAGTGCTGGAATTATAGATGTGAGCCACCTTACCCATTTTTATGTATCCAGTTCATTGGTACTGAAAACATGCATGGCCGGGCGTGGTGGCTCAGCCTGTCATCCCAGCACTTTCGGAGGCCAAGGCGGGTGGATCACCTGAGGTCGGGAGTTTGAGACCAGCCTGACCAACATGGAGAAACCCCATCTCTACTAAAAATACAAAATTAGCTGGGTGTGGTGGTGCATGCCTGTAATCCCAGCTACTTGGGAAGCTGAGGCAGGAGAATTGCTTGAACCTGAGAGGCAGAGGTTGCAGCAAGCTGAGATGGTGCCACTGTACCCCAGCCTGGGCAACAAGAGCAAAAATCCATCTCAAACAAAAAAAATCATAATGTACAACCAACACGACTACCCGTCTCTAGAACGTTTTCATCTTCCCAAACTAAAATTCTGTGTCTATTAAACAATAACTCCCCATTCTCCCCTCCCCACCCCTGGCAAGCACCAAACTCCTCTATGAATTTAACTCTAGGTAGCTCATAAGTGGAATCACACAGTATTTGTTCTTCTGTGGAATGGCTTATTTCACTTAGTGTCATGTCCTCAAGGTCCATCCGTTAGAATGCCCCTCCGGCCAGGCGTGGTGGCTCACACCTGTAATCCTTGCACTTTGGAAGGCCAAGGCCAGTGGATCACCTGAGGTCGGGAGTTCGAGACCAGCCTGATCAACATGGAGAAACCCTGTCTCTACTAAAAATACAAAATTAGCCGGGCATGGTGACACATGCCTGTAGTCCCAGCTACTGGGGAGGCTGAGGCAGGAGAAATCACTTGAACCCGGGAGGCGGAGGTTGTGGTGAGCTGAGATGGCGCCATTGCACTCCAGCCTGGGCAACAAGAGCAAAACTCCACCTCAAAGAAAAGAAAAGAATGCCCTTCCTTTTGCAGGCTGAATCATGTTCCACTGTCTGCAGACTCCACGTGTGCTTCTCTGTTCATCTGTGATGGGTGCCTGGGTTGCTGGACCGTGAATCATGCTGCATGGGTGTGCAAATATCTCTCCGCGAGCCAAAGCAGGGGAGAGTTTACCTCTTTTCGCCAGTTCAAAGGCGGTCTGCTTCCCTATGCCCGTGTTGGCGCCCGTCACGATGACCGTCTTCCCAGGGATGGTGGCCTTGCTGGGGCAAACCCCACCGGCAACATTGTCCCTGAGCGCGGGAAGGGGCACAGTCAGTCCTGTCTGCCCACTCTCACCCCACGTGCCCCTGACTGAGTGATCTCTGACAAACCCGTATGAGCTCACTCCCGCCCCCCAACTGAAAAACAGATGTCATCACATCACACAGTGGGATCTCTGTCCTGTTCTCCACGTTGGTCAGGCTGGTCTCGAACTCTTGACCTCAGGTGATCTGTCCGCCTTGGCCTCCCAAAGTGCTGGGATCACAGGTGTGAGCCACTGCACCCGGTGACCATCGTTATTTTATAAACACCTACTGCATGAGATTCCCAGCCCGGCAAGTAATCCCAGCACTTTGGGAGTCAGAGGCAGGCAGATCACTTGAGGTCAGGAGTTCAAGACCAGCCTGGCAAACATGGTGAGACGCAGTCTCTACTAAAAATACAAAAATTGGCCAGGCATGGTGTGGGGCACCTGTAATCACAGCTACTCAGGAGGCTGAAGCACAACCAGAAAGCGGAGGCTGCAGTGAGTCAAAATGGCGCCAGCCTGAGTGACAGAGTAAGACTCCACCTCAAAAATCTTAACATTTAAAATGCCCACTGCATGAGATTCCCATGGCTGCTGTACACATTACCACAAACTCAGTGACTTAAAACCACATAAATACATTCTTCTACAGTTCTACAGGTCAAGAGTCCAAAATAGGTCTCACTGTAATAAATCAAGGAATTGGCAGAGTCACGTCCCTTCTGGAGGTTCTAGCGGAGAATCCATTTCCAGCTCCTACAGGCTGCCACATCCCTCCACTCTTGGCCCCTCTCCATCTTGAAACTGATCATCCCTGGAACCTCTCCTTCTGGCTTCCTCCTGCCCTCTGACTGAGCCTCCTGCTCCCTCACATAAGGACCTTATAAGACTACAAAGTAGGCCGTGCACGGTGGCTCACACCTGTAATCCCAGCACTTTGGGAGGCCGAGGTGGGAGGATCGCTTGAGGTCCGGAGTTTGAGACCAAAATGCTGACAGCCCACTTCTCCTAAAAATACAAAAATTGGGCCGGGCTCAGTGGCTCACGCCTGTAATCCCAGCACTTTGGGAGGTTGAGGCCAGTGGATCACCTGAGGTCAGGAGTTCAGGACCAGCCTGTCCAACATGGTAAGGCCCCGTCTCTAGTAAATATACAAAAATTAGCTGGGCGTGGTGGTGGGCGCCTGTAATCTCAGTTACTCAAGAGGCTGAGGCAGGAGAATTGCTTGAACCCAGGAGGTAGAGGCTGCAGTGAGCTGAGATCGCGCCACTGCACTCCAGCCTGGGCAACAACAGCAAAACTTCATCTAAAATAATTAGCAGGGCATAGTGATACACACCTGTAGACTCAGCTATTCGGGAGGCTGAGGTAGGAAGATCACCTGAGCCCAGGGAGGTTGAGACTGCAGTGAGCTGTGACAGCGTGACTGCATTCCAGCCTGAGCGACAGAGAGACCCTGTCTCAAAAGGAAAAAAAAAGCCTACATGATAATCATAAGGTCCTTCACTTAACACATCAGCAAGACCCTCTGATGCTCGAGGTAATGTAGTCACGAGTACCAGGACTGGGACGTGGACACCTCTCCAGAGCCGTGACTCTGCCCACCACACCCATGTCCCACGGAGGCTAATGCTGGAAATACACAATATCCAGCAACAGGGGGCTGAGCAGATCAGCAGCACAGCCCACAGGAGACACAAACTGCAGGACACACAGTGGCCACCCGCCACTGAGGCTTATTTTTAAATAAGTCGCCCTGGCCAGGCGCGGTGGCCCACGCCTGTAATCCCAGCACTTTGGGAAGCCGAGGCAGGCGAATCACGATGTCAGGAGTTCGAGACCAGCCTGACCAACATGGTAAAACGCCGTCTCTAGTGAAAATACAAAAATTAGCCAGGCGTCGTGGCAGAGGCCTGTAGTCCCAGCTATTCAGGAGAATGAGGCAGAAAAACCGATTTAACCTGGGAGGGTCGGAGGTTGCAGTGACCGGAGATCGTGCCACTGCACTCCACCTGGGTGACAGAACAAGACTCCGTCTCAAAAAAAAAAAAAAAAAATTAGCCGGGCGTGGTGGCGCACCTGTGGTCTCAGCTCCTGGGGACGCTAAGGTGGGAGGATCACCTGAATCCAGGTGGGCAAAGCTGCCGAGACCGCGCCACTGCACTCCAGCCTGGGTGACAGAGCCAGATTCTGCCTCTAAAACTAAATGAACAAATAAATAATAAAGAGTTTAAAAGTCTGAAAGGAAAGCAACATTTACAAGGGCCCAGGCTCGCCCTTCCCTCCGAGTGACCTTGCGCCGTGACCCGGCCGGCCCGAGCGCAGGTTTGTCCCATTCCCGCAGGCAGCGCGGGTCGGGAGCTGCAGAAGCTGCACCTGGGTGCGAGGGGCGGGGGTCTCCGCCGCCTTCCCTGCCCCTGCGCTGGGGGCCCGCCGCGACCGCGCACGCGGGGCTAGAATGTACTCACTTGAGCAGCACGGCGCCGCCTACGACGGTGCCCAGCGCCGACAGCGGCAGCAGGTAGCGGTTCATGCCGGGCCCGGGACGGGGGTCAGTGGTCAGCGCGGAGCCGACTTCAGACCCGCCGCCCGGGCAGCTCCGGGAAGAACGCGAGACGCAGCCAAGCACAAGGGGAAGCGCAGGCGCAGTGGGGCCCACGCGTTCCGGAAGTGGGCTGCGAGGGGCGTGGCAAGGGCAGAGTGGGCGGGGATCCCAAGGGCGAGACCTATGAGCATCGGCCCTGAGCGCAGTCACAGCTGGGAGTGGCGGTTTCAGGAGCATGTGGGCGTGGCCGTGTCCGAGGGCGGGGCCTACGGTTCGCTCGAACGGCGTCACATTTGCCGCACCGTTTAAGGCGCTCCGCAGCTCTGTAGTGACAGAGGTTCGAATCCCACCACTGTTAATTCCAGACTGCGACCCTCTGTGTGTCTTTCAAATATGTCAGCCTATTTCTTCATCTGGAAATGTGTGCTTACCTTCTTCATAGACTTTTGGGGATAATTTGGGAATCTCCATGCTCAGAAACAAGGATCTGGTAGCCTGTGGGTACCCAAGCTTCTGGGGCAGCTCGGATCCTGGACTCCTTGTCTGAGGGAGTTGAGGACTGGGGCCTGGACTCCTGAGTCTGAAGGAAGAGGAGCTGAGGTCCTGGACTTCTGGGTCCAAGGGAGGAGAGGCCAGGTGTCAGGACTCCTGGGCCTGAGGGAGGAGAGGCTGAGGGCCCGATTCATTCCCACATTCTCAGAATCTCATCCCAATGTCTGAGCCTGTACAGAGACGTCTTCCTGAACTCTGCCTAAACTTTTTTTTTTTTTTTTTTTTGAAATGGAGTTTCCCTTTTGTGGCCAAGGCTGGAGTGCAATGGCACGATCTTGGCTCATTGCAACCTCCACCTCCCGAGTGCAAGCAGTTCTCCTGCCTCAGCCTCCCAAGTTGCTGGAATTACAGGCATGTGCCACCACACCAGGCTAATTTTGTATTTTTCGTAGAGACGGGATTTCTCCATATTGGTGAGGCTGGTCTCGAACTCCCGACCTCAGGTGATCCGCCTACCTCACCTGCCCAAAGTGCTGGGCTTAAAGACATGAGCCACCGTGCCCAGCTGAACTACCTTTCTTTGAGTATCGCAGACACTCCCGCACTTACCTGTCCATGTTTGTTACCCCCCCCCCAAACCGGGATGCACCTCTGGGCACCTGCTTTCCCTTGCACTGCTCAGAGCAAGCATATTTGATCACCACCTCCTACCCCTGACAGTGTCTGAGGCCCCAGAAGCAGATGCCGCTGGAAACGGAAGAATTCGACCCAAGTCGCTCTGACCAGGAGTAAGTTTTCTTCCCCCTCATATGAACTGTCATCTTCTTACAGGAGTCCTGCCATAATGGAGATTACTCAGGCAGAAAGAGCTATTTTAAGACCTTAGTCCTATAGTCCTTCAGCTCTCACCACCTCAAACAAAAATTAAACCAGTTACACGATAACAAACACGGTGTGATTTCACTTCTATACGGTACTTGGAGGAGTCAAATTCATAGAGACAGAAAACAGAGCAGTGGTTGCCAGGGGCTGGTGATGAGATTGGGAAGTTGTAGGTTTTTGTTGCTGTTGTTGTTTTGAGACAGAGTCTCGCTGTGTTGCCCAGGCTGGAGGGCAGCAGCACAATCTCAGCTCACTGCAAACTCCACCTCCCGGGTTCAAGCAATTCTCCTACCTTGGCCTCTGAGTAGTGGGATTACAGGAGCACAGCACCACACCTGGCTAATTTTTGTATTTTTAGTAGAGATGGGGTTTCACCATGTTGGCCAGGCTGGTCTCAAACTCCTGACGTCAGGTGATCCACCCACCTCAGCCTTCCAAAGTGCTGGGATTACAGGCGTGAGCCACTGTGGCCAGCCCCCTGTCATTGAATTTGGAAGGATGACATGAAGTCATCCATAACAAGGACTTAATCCATAGTAAGTGCCAGATCATTGCTGGCTGTTAACACTGTTATCACAAAGAGAACAATTTGTGCAAATTTGTCCTCTGAGGACCTCCTCCTACCTGACTCCCAGACACACCCAAGGGAGTTAAAACATCTATTTGGATTCCCCGTGGGCTGTCCACCCCTTCACCATTTTTCTCGTTAACAAATTCCTGATCAGCATTAGGTGCTGTCCCGGGTCCTGAAAGGATTCTCCCACAATGCCCTTTGCTTTCCGCATCAGAGGGTTTATGGCACCCAGTTCTCATTCTCATTCTCTCTGTATTTGATCACCACCTCCTACCCCTGACAGTGTCTGAGGCCCCAGAAGCAGATGCCGCTGGAAACGGAAGAATTCGACCCAAGTCGCTCTGACCAGGAGTAAGTCTCTCTCTCTCCCTCTCTTTCTATTCCTCTCTCTCCGTCTCTCTTTTCCTCTCACTTCTCTCTCCCTCTCACCCTCTATCTCATCTCTCTCCCCATCTCACCCCTCTCCGCCTTCCTCTTTCTCTCTCCTTTCTTCCTCTCTTCTTGTCTCTCCTCTCTCTCTCCCTCTCCCCCCAACTCTCTCTCCCTACACCCATCTTGAGAGCCCTTAGCAGTGTAAGATGAGTTTAGCTACCCCAAAGCTCTGTCGAGATAAGAACGGGGGCCAAGGAGCTCCAGCTGTCCCAGACTCTGTCTTTCCAGCTCAGGCACCTCTCCAGCTTCTTCCAGAGCCATCACCAAAGGGCGCGCAGATAAGCGACCTCCACCAAGCCCTGTGCATACAGTAGATTATTGAGCAAAATAAATATGGTCCTTGTCTGAAGCCACTGGGTTTTAGAATAATTTGTTACATGCCTGTAGTAACTACAATGATTTCTCCGGGTTTTTTAACTTTTATTTTTTGAGATGGAGTTTTGTTCTTGTCACCCAGGCTGGAGTGCAGTGGTGCCATCTCGGCTCACTGCAACCTCTGCCTCCCAGGTTCAAGTGATTCTCCTGCCTCAGCCTCCTGAGTAGCTGGGACTACAGCTGCCCGCCACCATGTCCGGCTAATTTTTTGTATTTTTAGTAGAGACAGGGTTTCTCCATGTTGGCCAAGATGGTCTCAATCTCTTGACTTCATGATCTGCCCACCTCGGCCTCCCAAAGTGCTGGGATTACAGGCGTGAGCCACTGCGCCCGGCCCCACCCCCCAGGCCCTGGGCTAATCACTCTCCTTGCCTTATTGCACCAACCCTCCTACCAGGCCTTTACGTAGGTACTAGGATTTATGCCCATTTGAAAGAGGAAGACACCTGGCCGGGTGCGGTGCCTAGAATCCCAGCATTTTGGGAGGCCGAGGCGGGCAGATCACGAGGTCAGGAGTTCAAGACCAGCCTGGCCAGTAGAGATAGTGAAATCCCATCTCTACTAAAAATACAAAAATTAGCCAGGCATAGCGGCAGGCACTTGTAGTCCTGGCTACTCAGGAGGCTGAGGCAGGAGAATCGCTTGCAGTGAGCTGAGATCGATCACACTATCGCACTCCAGCCTGGGTGAGAGAGATTCTGTCTCAAAAAAAAGAAAGAGGAATGACTCATGCCTATAATCCCAACACTTTGGGAGGCCGAGGTGGGCAGATCGTGAGGTCAAGAGATCAAGACCATCCTGGACAACATGGCGAAACCCTGTCTCTATTAAAAATACAAAAATTAGCTGGGCATGGTGGTGCGTGCCTGTAGTCCCAGCTACTCAGGAGGCTGAGGCAGGAGAATCGCTTGAACCCGGGAGGTGGAGGTTGCAGTGAGCTGAGATCATGCCACTGCACTTTAGTAGCCTGGTGACGGAGCAAGACTCAGTCTCAAAAAAGAAAATGTGTTCCAGCTGAGGAATAAATGAAAAGTAAAAAAAAAAAAAAAAGAAAGAAAATGTGGGACATATACAACATGGAATACTACACAGCCATAAAAAACGATGAGTTTGTGTCCTTTGTAGGGACTTGGATGAATCTGGAAACCATCATTCACAGCAAACTGACACAAGAACAAAAAACCAAACTCTGAATGCCCTCACTCATAGGCTGATGTTGAACAATGAGAACACGTGGACTCAGGGAGAGGAGCGTCACACATTGGGGGCAGTTGCGGGGGGCGCCTAGGGGAGAGACAGCGGGGGGTGGGAAGGGTGGGGAGGGATAACATGAGGAGAAATGCTGAATATAGTATGCACCTATGCAAAAACCCTGCATGACCTGCACATGTACCCCAGAACCTAAAGTAAAATTAAACTAGAAAGAAAAACCAAAGAAAGAGGAAGACCCTGGGGTTCAGGGAGCGGAGAGTGACGTCACTGGCTCCAACCCAGGATGCAAAGTCAAGTCTGTCTGGGGTCCTGGCCCCATCACCACTCCCTTGACCCAGCCCCCACAGACCTGGGAAGGAGCCAGGCTCCTCCAGTTTCAGGACGGGGCTGCCCAAACCGCCCTGCCAGGATCCCTCCCAGAGAACAAACAGCTCCCGCCCGGCGACAGCCTCCCTCCTCCACCGCCTCCTCCTCCTCCTGCCAGGCCGGTTCCCAGACCCACCCTCCCTCTCCCCGCACCCTCGCCAGGGCTGGCTGGTCTCAGAGGAACGCCTAGGAAAAACCCACCCAAACCCCTTTCAGTTAGGAAGGGGACACACCTGGGCTTCCTGAACGCTGCCGATGAGACCTCTCTCATCGCAGTTAGAGCTGCCAGACAATCTGGGAACCCTAGAAACTGAGGCTTGGGCCAGCCCATTAGAGTCAGCACTCAGCCACCCTTCCGGCTGCTGCCGCCAGTGCTGTCACCATCAGCGTGACTGTCACACACCTCACTTCCTGCGGCCAGCCGCACCCCTGCAGATTTAACCCGCCAGCCTCCCCAAGGTCTCCTTCGCCTGAAATCCTCTCCGCATTCCTGGCTTCTCAAAATTCAGGTCAAAGCTCAGATGCCACCTCCTCCCCTGACCACCCTCCCTGAAGTGGCTGCACCTGCCTGCTCCTAGTCACTCCATCCCTTCACCTCTGTTCTGTTTCCTCCACAGCGTTTACCACAGTCTGAAAGTCTTATTCATGTAGGTGTCTACCTTTTATCTCCCACCACACCCAGTAGGATGACAGTATCACAAAGGCTGGGGTTTCATCTGTCTCCTCCTCCTCTTAAAACATGCTTGGCGTGTGGTAGGTGCTTAAGTATTTGCTACTACGTCACTTTGGGATTTTGAATAGAACACTCCCAATGCTTAGAATGTCAATCTTTGCTTCACTGTCCTTGGCAAACTCCTATTCATCCTATGAAACCCCATCAATTTATCCCTTAATCAGAAAAGGCTCCTGTGCCTCATACTATCAACCATAAAGCCAGATTAGGGCTTTCTCTGGGGATACACCTTGCCCTGAACCACACTTCCATTAGTGTACATATCTCCATGAATTATGATTGTGCACACCAGCAGGGTCTAGAGTGAGGTACCAATTTTGTGTCAGGAACTATGTATTGAATGAATAAATTACTTTTTTTTTTTTTTTTTGAAACAAGATCTTACTCTGTCACCCAGGCTGGAGTGCAGTGGTGCAATCACAGCTCACTGCAGCCTTGCCCTCCCAGGCTCAAGCAATCCTCCCACCTCAGTCTCCCAAGTAGCTAGAACCACAAGTGCGTGCCACTATGCCTGGCTAATTTTTAGATTTCTTAAGTAGAGATGGAATCTCCCTATGCTGCCCAGGCTGGTTTCAAACTCCTAGGCTCAAGTGATCCTCCTGCCTTAGCTTCCCAAAGTACTGGGACTATAGGTGTGAGCCACCACACTCAGCCTAATTATTTCATATGTAAGTAGCTTTATCGCTCTGAGACCCAGTCCCCATCTAATTTATAACCTCCCCGCTTCTCAAGAACGTGCTTTAGCTCCCATTGTCAGGGTATCTGACCTTTCTCCTTGTCGATAGGAATTTTTTTTTTTTTTTTGAAACAGAATCTCACTCAGTCACCCAGCCTGGAGTGCAGTGGCATGATCTCGGCTCACTGAAACCTCTGCCTCCTGGTTTCAGGCAATTCTCCTGCCTCAGCTTTCCTAGTAGCTGGGACTACAGGCGCACATCACCACACCTGGATACTTTTGTAGAGACAGGGTTTCACCATGTTGGCCAGGCTGGTCTTGAACTCCTGATCTCAAGTGATCCACCCACCTGAACCTCCCAAAATGCTGGGTAACAGGCATGAGCCACTGCACCCAGCTGTCATATGAATTTATTAGCAAATCCTACGGACTGGAGGATATGTGTTGGGGTGGGGTGGGGATAAGAGAAGAGATGGGAATGGTTTCAAACATGACACTCGGGGGAGTCTCAGCTCTTCAAGCCCCAGTGGGGAATTCTGTTCCATTTCGGGGACCTCCTAGGTGAGAGGAAAGAAAGTCCAGCCCCCATGACAGCTATCCCAGACTGGGCATAAAGGCAAACCCTGAACACAGAGCCCTGTCACTCACCCAGGAACAGGAGCTGTGACAGAATAGCCAGGCGGGGGGAAGTTCCTCAGTGATGGGTCTCCCTGGTGAGTTGCCAAGATAGGGCTTCGCTGCCTCCGCCCTGGACCGGCTGAGTCACACCGTGCAGGGGTGGACACTGTGCTATTTGGGAACCATGTGCTGTGGGTTACAGAGAGGGAGGGGCCTCCTTTGTGGCCAGAGAAGGAGGAAAGAGGCCCTGGGACTAGGGTGTAGGCTCCGGTTTCGGTCTTACCTGCTGCTCCAGACCATGGCCTGGAGGGCCGCCTACACCACCCCCAAAGCAAGGAAATAAGCCCAGCCCCTCCTCCCTTAGACCCAGGAGTCCAGGGCCCCAGCCCCTGCTTCCTCAGACCCAGGAGTCCAGGGCCCCAGCCCCTCCTCCCTCAGACTCAGGAGTCCAGGCCCCAGTCCACCTCCCTCAGACCCAGAAGTCCAGGCCCCCAGTCCCTCCTCCCTCAGACCCAGGAGTCCAGACCCCAGCCCCTCCTCCCTCAGACTCAGGAGTCCAGGTCCCAGTCCACCTCCCTCAGACCCAGGAGTCCAGGCCCCAGTTCACCTTCCTCAGACCCAGGAGTCCAGGCGCCCAGTCCCTCCTACTCCAGACCCAAGAGGCCTCGGACTCACACCGAGTGCATCTGTGAGGTGGTTTTCTCCACTTGCACATCAAGAAATGAGCCCAGGCCCAGTGAGATGTGCATCTGTGTCACAGCCCAGGGCCACTGTCACCTGAGGCTACTGACTTCCCTCTCTGAGCCTGTTTTCTCCTCTGTCAGTGGGGCAAGGGTCTGCTCCCTCCCTCAAACCCCAACCCAGGTAGGGTCAAGCACAGAAATACTTGTGGCATGAATGTGATGAGAACACAGAATTGCAGCAAATGAAGAGAAGCATCAGCTGGACAAGGATACTCGCGCCTGTAATCCCAGCACTTTGGGAGGTCAGGAGATCGACACCAGCCTGGCCAACATGGCGAAACGCCATCTCTACTAAAAATATAAAAAATTAGCCAGGCATAGTGGCAGGCGCCTGTAATTCCATCAATTCGGGAGGCTGAGGCAGGAGAATTGACTGAACCCGGGAGGCGGAGGTTGCAGTGAGCTGAGATTGTGCCACTGCACCCCAGCCTGGGCAACAGAGTAAGACTCTGTCTCAGGAAAAAAAAAAGAAAAGAAAGAAAGAAAAGCATAAGGGTGCTCCTTCCAACCCCCACCTGCCCCACGCCCTGCTGTACACGAGGACCACCTACTCGGGACCGCAACCTAACAGACGCCCGCCCCCCACCCCAGCAGCCCTCCCTCCTCCACTCAGGCCGTTTCACGGCCCCCTTGTCCTCTAGGATTTCACACTGGCCGTGAAGCTCGCCCTTCAAGTTGATCCCTGGCCTGCCCTCCTCCTCCACGCAGCCTGTCCTGACCCTCAGCAGCCTCCCCCTCGTGGCCTCCCCTGCAGCACACAGGGGAAGAAAGCCCACCACCTCCACCAATGCTAACGCAGGCCTTGCATTTCCTCTGTGCCCGGTGCTGTGTGGCCAACTCTGTATGTACAACATTACTTGATCCTCCCAATAAGCTGGGCGCCGTGGCGCATGCCTGTGGTCCAGCACTTCGGGAGGGCGAGGCAGGAGGATGATTTGAGCCCAGGAGCTGGAGACCAGCCTGGGCAATATAGGGAGACTCTATCTCGACCAAAAAATAAAAAATCAGTCAGGCATAGCGCTGGCCACTACGGTCCTTGCCTATGGTTGGGAGGGTGGAGGCGGGTCTGAGACGAGAGGATCGCCCCAGTACGTCAAGGCTGCAGTGAGCTGAGATTATGACACTGCCTTCTAACCTGGGCCACAGAATGAGACCCTGTCTCAAAAAAGAAAAAAGCCAGGTATGGTGGCTCATACCTGTAATCCTAGCACTTTGGGAGGCTGAAGCAGGCAGATCACAAGGTCAGGAGTTCAAAACCAAACAATATGGTGAAACTTTGTCTCTACTAAAAATACAAAAAAAACTAGCCAGGTGTGGTGATGTGCGCCTGTAGTCCCAGCAACTCGGGAGGCTTAGGCAGGAGAATTGCTTGAACCCGGAAGGCAGAGGTTACAGTGAGCCGAGACTGCACCACTGCACTCCAGCCTGGGCAATAGAGAGAGACTGTCTCAAAAAAGAAAAGAAAAATTCTTGGCTGGGCGCAGTGGCACACGCCTATAATCCCAGCACTTTGGGAGGCTGGATCATGAGGTCAAGAGATCGAGACCATCCTGGTCAACAAGGTGAAACCCCATCTCTACTAAAAATACAAAAATTACCTTGGCACGGTGGCGCGTGCCTGTAATCCCAGCTACTCAGGAGGCTGAGGCAGGAGAATTGCCTGAACCCAGGAGGCAGAGGTTGCGGTGAGCCGAGATCGCGCCATTGCACTCCAGCCTGGGTAACAAGAGCAAAACTCCGTCTCAAAAAAAGAAGAAAAATTCTTCCAACATTGTTATTCCCACTCTACAGTTGAAGGACTGAGGCACAGAGAAGTAATACGCCCAGGGTCACACAGCTGGAAAAGAGCAGGATCCTAAGGTGGCAGCAGAGGGTGGCATGAAAGGGTGCAAAGTTCTAAACTGCACGGGGTGAGTTCCACCGTCTCCTCCACGTGTTTGCTGTGGGGCTGGGAATATATTTGCTTGTTTGTGCCTTTATTTCTTCATCTGTAAAATGGGGATAATAGGACCCATTCCATAGAATGTGGTGAGGATTGTGCACACGCGCGCACACACACACACACACACACACCCAACGCATTTATGATGTACGGAGAAGAGGATACAAGTACCAGTAAGTATCACCAGAATTACTAAGTGGCGAAGCCAGGATTCGAACCCACACCGGCCCTGCTCTCTGCTCTCTGGGATCTGGGTGGTTGGAGTCTGACATTCTCATCATCCACTTACTGCAGAGGTAACCTTGGGAACGCTGGTTTTTTGTTTTTTACGTTTTTGTTTTTTGAGATGGGGTCTTGCTCTGTTGCCCAGGCTGGAGTGCAGTGGTGTGATCTCAGCTCACTGCAACACCCGTTTCCCAGGTTTAAGCGATTCTCCTGCCTCAGCCTCCTGAGTAGCTGGGGTTACAGGTGCACCACCACCACGCCTGGCTAATTTTTGTATTTTTGTTTGTTTGTTTTGTGTTTGTTTTTTTGAGGTGAACCTCTGCCTCCTGGGTTCAGGCAATTCTCCTGCCTCAGCCTCCCGAGTAGCTGGGATTACAGGCATGCGCCACCACGCCCAGCTAATTTTTGTATTTTTAGTAGAGACGGGGTTTCACCTTGTTGACCAGGATGGTCTCGATCTCTTGACCTCGTGATCCAGCCTCCCAAAGTGCTGGGATTACAGGCGTGTGCCACCACACCTGGCCTAATTTTTGTATTTTTAGTAGAGACGGGGTTCTGCCATGTTGGCATGGCTGGTCTCGAACTCCTGACTTCAGGTGATCTGCCTGCCTCAGCCTCCCAAAGTGCTGGGATTCCAGGCATGAGCCCCTGTGCGCACTGAAGCTTCTCTGCCTGTTTCTTCATCTGTGAAACGAAGGCATCCTCCCACGCAGACATACTCCCCTCAGGAGCTCTGGGGAGAAATCCTGTGGATAGCTTTGCTAGCAAGCCCTACCGCATGGAGGGAATCCCCAAAAACGGATTTTAGAAAGGAAGGTGTTTATGCCTGGGAAGCTTATTCATTTCTGTGATGTCCTCGGAGCTGGGCCAGACACTTAACAAGCTAAATCTTAGCTATAATCAGAATGGGGAGTCATAGAGGGAAATTTCCAAAGGAAGAGGGAGCGGGATGGATGGGGGCTGAGGGCATGAGCAGAGACATGACCATGGACAGGAGGTGGCCACAGAACAGGGACTGCTACTGGCCCTGGAGACAGGTCAGCCCCGGGTTCAAATCCTGGTTCACCAGGTGCTGAAACGGACCAGTCGCTCACCCTCCCTAGACTTCAGCTTCCTTATCTGTCAAGCAGAAATCCAACCTCGAACTTCCTCCCGTTGTTAGAATTTGCAGGAAGTTTTAAGACAGAGCTTTCAACTCTGACCTGTGAACAAGCCTGACATCAAATTACAATTTGTTGTTGTTATTCTGCTGTTACAAGGCAGACAGTTAGGTTTCCTGGATCCCCTGCGGTCCTCCCAGCCCCCTCCTAGATCTGTCTGCCAGCCCCGCCCAAGGCCACTCCAGCCAGGCGGTGCCAGGTGAATGCTCAGGTATGCGGAGGCGGAGGCGAGGCGGAGGCAGGATGGCCCTGGGAGGGAGCAGGAGGAGGGGCCGGCAGCCTGGAAGGAAAAGGACAGCAGAGAGCAGGGCAGAGCCTGAGCAGGCCGGTGAGGAGATCCAGGTCAGGAGAGAAGGGCCGGGGGTCTGAGGAAGGAGGGGTTGACCCTGGACACCAGGGTCTGAGAGAAGAGGGGCTGGGGTCTGGACACCTGGGTCTCATGGAGGAGGGGCTGGGGTCTGGACTCTTGGGTCTGAGGGAGAAGGGTCTAGCCCTGGACCCCTAAGTCTGAAGGAGGAGGGATTGGGGGCCTGAACTCCTGGGTCTGAGGGAGGAGGGGCTGGTGACCTGGACTCCTGGGTCTGAGGGAGGAGGGGCTGGAGGCCTGGACTCCTGAGTCTGAGGGAGGAGGGGCTGGGGTCTGGACTCCTGGGTCTGAGGGAGGAGGGGCTGGGGGCCTGAACTCCTGGGTCTGAGGGAGGAGGGGCTGGGGTCTGGACTCCTGGGTCTGAGGGAGGAGGGGCTGGGGTCTGGACTCCTGGGTCTGAGGGAGGAGGGGCTGCAGGCCTGGACTCCTGAGTCTGAGGGAGGAGGGGCTGGGGTCTGGACTCCTGGGTCTGAGGGAGGAGGGGCTGGGGTCTGGACTCCTGGGTCTGAGGGAGGAGGGGCTGGAGGCCTGGACTCCTGGGTCTGAGGGAGGAGGGGCTGGGGTCTGGACTCCTGGGTCTGAGGGAGGAGGGGCTGGGGGTCTGGACTCCTGGGTCTGAGGGAGGAGGGGCTGGGGGCCTGAACTCCTGGGTGAGGGAAGAGGGGCTGGGGCCTAGACCCTGGTTTAAGGGTGGAAGGTGGAGGGGTTGGGGCCTGGACCCCAGTTTGAGGGCGGAGGGGCTAGAGTCTGGACTCCTGTGTTTGAGGGAGGAAGGGGTGGGGTCCTGGATTCCTGGGTCTGAGGGAGGAGGGGCTGGGGCCTGGACTCCTAGATCTGAGGGAGGAGGGGCTGGGGCCTGTACCCCAGTTTAAGGGTGGAAGGTGGAGGGGCTGGGGTCTGGACTCCTGGGTCTGAGAGGGGAGGGGCCTGGAATCCTGGGTCTGAGGGAGGAGGGGCCAGGTCTGGACCCCTGGGTCTGATGGAGGAGGGGCTGGGGGCCTGGACTCTTGGTTCTGAGGAAGGAGGGTCTAGCCCTGGACCCCTAATTCTGAAGGAGAGATTGGTGACCTGGACTCCTGGATCTAGGGAGGAGGAGCTGGGACCTGGACACCTGCTTGAGGGAGGAGGCTAGGGTAGGAATCAGAGGCTCCCACTGTCTGGGCCCTCACATCTTTGCTGCCTCCCAGGGCACCTCCAGGTGGGAAAAGGCTTCCCCTCTCAGCACCATGAGCACCACCACCGGGTAAGTGCCCCTGGCCCCCAGCCCCAGCCCGCCTCCCGTCTGCGTCTGCCCCTGCCCCTGCCTCCTCACCCACACCTGCAGATCCTGTTTCCTGCAGTGCAGACTATGGGCCTGGACACTCAGGAGGAAGCCAGAGCCGCTCTCCTCCCTGCCCAGCCTGTGGTCAGGAGCACCCGCTGTAGAGCAGACAGGCCTGAGCTCCAGCTGGGCACTCATACTCAGGGCTGATCTTAACCCTAGTCATCAAAGGACATCACCTCTTGGAGCCTCAGCCCCTCCTCTGTGAAACAGGGACAATTTTGAAAAACTGGCCCGATAGGCAGCCAGCCACGGTGGCTCATGCCTGTATTCCCAGCACTTTGGGAGGCCTAGATGGGCAGATCACCTGAGGTCAGGAGTTGGAGACCAGCCTGACCAACATGGTGACAATCCCTGTCTCTATTAAAAATACAAAAATTAGCCAGGCATGATGGCAGATGCCTGTTATCCCTCAGGAGATTGAGGTGGAAGAATCGCTTGAACCTGGGAGGCAGAGGTTGCGGGGAGCTGAGATCATGCCATTGCACTCCAGCCTGGGTGACAGAGTGATACTATCTGGGAAGGAAGGAAGGAAGGAAGGGAGGGAGGGAGGGAGGGAGGGAGGGAGGGAGGAAAGAAGGAAGGAAGGAAGGAAGAAAGGAAGGAAGGAAGGAAGGAAGGAAGGAAGGAAGGAAGGAAGGAAGGAAGGAAGGAGAAGGGGGGAGGGAGGGAGGGAGGGTATTGACTGCGGGAGAGTGCATTATAGGACTCAGCCGACCACCGTCTCACAGACAGCAGGAGCTGCTACTTCTACTGTTATCTTGTTAGTAAATATTGACCCTTTGTTAGAAAATCAAGGCTGTCGGGCCAAGGCGCAGTGTCTCACACCTGTAATCCCAACACTTTGGGAGGCCGAGGTGGGTGGATCACAAGGTCAAGAGATCAAGACCATCCTGGTCAACATGGTGAAACCCCGTCTCTACTTAAAATACAAAAAATTAGCTGGGCATGGTGGTGCGTGCCTGTAATCCCAGCTACTCAGGAGGCTGAGGCAGGAGGATTGCCTGAACCCAGGAGGCGGAGGTTGCGGTGAGCCGAGATCGCGCCATTGCACTCCCACCTGGGTAACAAGAGCGAAACTCCGTCTCAAAAAAAAAAAGAAAAAAAAAATCAAGGCTGTCGATAATGAAGACTCAAGTGCCTGAGAGTAAGTGGGGAGAAAAACAGAGATGAGTCAAAACACCTGCATGGTAGGTAGTGAGCTCTCTGGCCCAGAGGTAATCAAATTGTGGTGACATCAGACTGGCAGGAGCAGGATGAGGAAAAGACTTTGGGAAAAAGGGTTTCTCTTTTCTTTCTTCTTTTTTGAGACGGAGCCTTGCTTTGTTGCCCAGGCTGGAGTGCAGTGGCACAATCTCAGCTCACTGGAACCTCCTTATCCCAGGTTCAAGCGATTCTCCTGCCTCAGTACCCCTAATAGCTGAGATTACAGGCACGTGCTACCGCGCCTGGCTAATTTTTGTTGTTTTGTTTTCAGAGTCTTCCTCTGACACCCAGGCTGGAGTGCGGTGGCACGATCTCGGCTCACTGCAACCTCCGCCTCTGGGGTTCAAGTGATTGTCTTGCCTCAGCCTCCCAAGTAGCTGGGACTACAGGCGCCTACCACCATGCCTAACTTTTGTAGTTTTAGTAGAGATGGGGTTTCACCATATTGGCCAGGCTGATCTCGAACTCCTGACCTCAGGTGATCCTCCTGCCTCGGCCTCCCAAAGTGTTGGGATTACAGGCGTTAGCCACCATGACCAGCCGAAAAAGGGTTTTTCAGTACCCCCGACTCCACCCTTATCTCT